>NC_133524.1:97020357-98308214 GCF_049354715.1 Callithrix jacchus
GAACCTGGGAGGTGGAGGTTGCAGTGAGCCAAGATTGCACCACTGCACTCCAGCCTGGGCAACAAATTGAGACTCCATTTCAAAAACAAACAAACAAACAAAAAACAAGCATATGCCCACACAGATTTGCATGGAAATATTAACAGCATTATTGGTAATATCCCAAGTCTGGAAACAACCCAAATGCCCACTAAGAGGTAAATGAATAAACAAACTGTAGTATACCCATGCAATGGAATACTACTTAGCAATAGAGAAGAATGAACTACTGATACACACAGCAATATGAATAAATCTCAAAATAATTATGCTTACTGAAATAAGGCAGGCAAAAATAATACTGTATGATTTGATTTATATAAAACTCTAGAAAATGCAGGTGTCTATAGTGACAAAACAGAATCAATGGTTTCAGGAGTTGACGAGGGTAAGAAGGGTAAAAGTACAGAGGGGCAAGAAGGAAGGTTTAAAACATGACACAAGGAAACTTTTGGCGGTGACAAGTGTTAATATCTTGATTCTGGCGATATTTTCATGGATATATACAGATGTCAAAATTTGTCAAATTGTTACTTTAAATATATATAATATGTCGATCATAGCTCAATAAAATGTTTTTAAACATTTTAATATTAAATGTAACTAAACTTTCTTCTTGTAATCATTAAGTTTTCCAATCCCAGAATACCTTTAAGACACTAGGAGCCTTTAAATGAATTGAAACAGTAAAATACTTTGTGTCAAGGTTTTTTTTTAATAGAGAATAAACAATGCAGAGTAGGTCTGAAATATTTCTCTTACTATACAGTTTTTTTAATCTAAGAGATGTGTTTCACCTTTTAACCTTTCCAAATGAAGAATTTCAGTGAATTTTGAGCAATTTGTTAAAAATGTAAAAGCATGTTCAGGAACAGCAATAAAATGTTTGCATAACTGGTGCCTGGAACTATGAGTATGATTATTTAGTAAGTGCATCCAACCAATACACTTCTTTTATTTTATAGTTTGTGTATACATTATATACTATATAATGTATATAGTTTGTGAGGCATCAGTCATTAAAATCAAGTGCAAAAATAAACAGAAGTTAGAATCAGATGTTCAAGCAGCTGTATCACAAACCAAAATTTTGTTTAAATGAAGCACACTTAATGTCACTGGTCTCATCAAAATCAGAGCAAAGGTTATTGTACTGTTAATAAATATTAGAATTAATTTTTAAAAGTTCATTTACTCTCTCATTCTTCTTTATTTCTATTTTTGTGCTTTTTCCTTGAGACAGAGGCACTCAGTCTCCCAGGCTGGAGTGCAGGAGCACAACCATAGCTCACTGTAGCCTTGACCTCCTGGACTCAAGCAATTCTTCCATGTTAGCCTTACCAGTAGCTGGGACCACAGGCACAAGCCACCATGCCTAGCTAATTTATTTTTATTTTTTGTAGAGATGGGGTTTCACCATGTTGCCCAGGCTGGTCTCGAACTCAAGTGATCCTCCTGCTCAGCCTCCCAAAGTGCTGGGATTACAGGCATGAGACATCATAGCTGGCCTGTGCATCCTTTATAACATATGACCAATGCTGTAGTAAATATGTATTTATAAATACTTGTTTTAGTAGTGATAAAATTTTGGGGTTACAAAGGTGAGCAATCAAAAATGCTGGGAAATCCTTTGCTTAAAGTCTGGTTAATGGAAACCATTCTACAAATTGCCATATGTTTTCATAATTCTGCTTGCATAGAGATATGATGTATGTTAATTAGGAAAGAATAAATCATTCTGATGATTGTAATGCAGTTGCTCTTATGGAAGTAGTATAGCATAATGAATAAGAACTTTTGCTGCCATCAGGCACATTTAAAAGTGGACTCTAGGCTGGGTGAGGTGGTTCATGCCTGTAATCCTAGCACTTTGGAAAGCTGAGACAGGACGATCACTTGAGCCCAGGAGTTTGAGACCAGCCTAGGCAAATGGTGAAACCCCATCTCAACACACACACATACACACACAGACACACACACACACACACACACACACGCCAGGTGTGGTGGTGCGTGCCTGTAATCCCAGCTACTTGGAAGGCTGAGGTGGGAGGATCTCCTGAGCCTGGAAGGCTGAGGCTGCAGTGAGCTGAGATTGGGCCACTGCACTCCAGCCTGGGTGACAGAGTAAGACCTTTTCTCTCTCTCAAAAAAAAGTGGACTCTATTAACTAATTGTGACAAAGACAATGACAGTATTTAAAGCAGATCAATCTAAAGTACTCTCAAAACTAATACTATATATGTGGGTTTCCAGAACATGGGTGAAGCACAGCCCTAAAGGGTACCAAAATCCAGTATCCATGGGCGGGGGACTAGTTATTTAATAATCTAAAGGTAAAAGAGTTGATTTTAGAGCACGGAAAAAATGAGACCAAATCCAGGGTATATAGTGGTCTGCAAAACTTGAAAAAAAAATTCCAGTACAAAAGAAAGCTTCCAGGGATGCAGGGCTTCCTGAAATCCCCTTGTCTGGATCCAGCCACCTATGTAGAAAAACACCAATGGATAACATCTTACCAGTAACATTTGCTTAAGTGTACAACACTGCTTACAATCAATAATATTCGCATAAGGATATTGTGTTGGTTATTGTATCAACTGCCCCTTTTAATTTTGGGATTATGTCTCTCCTAGAAAACTATAAATATGCTTATTAAAATATATCTGTCTCAGATACCTATTCCAGGCTACTGAGGCAAATGCAGGGACAATTTAAATTACAAAGCTGCTAAGTCTGGATTCTTAAACATTTCCAAGTTCCCTTTGGATTCAGACCCCCAAATCCCAACTCTCCAAATCCTCTCTGGCTCTTGAGTTAAATAATGTAAATTATCTGGCCCCGAAGACTTTTCTGTAAGACCTCCCTCTGCTGCCCTGGTAATTATCTCTTAATGTGTGCATAGTTTCAGGCCTTCCAAACCCTATTTCTTTCCCTTTCCTGGAGCTCTGTATTCTGCACTATTTACAGAATGCTCACTAGTTAGGAGGGCCAACTATGTGCTAAGCAGTACACGAGCTGGCTAAGAATAAAAGAAAAGAGTGTAGACCATGTGCACAGAGTTCACAGTTTAGTAACAGAGACAGTTAAATAATCATTTAAAAAAACATGGTAACCAAAGAAATATATGCATGAGATATTATAGGAATACCAAGGGAGGGTACATAATTCAGCTTGGGAAAGGGGAACTAGAAAGAGAATATCCAGCAGTAGCACATGAACTGATTGTAAATTAATGTGTATCAACTGGATAAGCAGGAGAAAGAGGGCTTTCCAGGCAAAGTGCGTAGCATTTACAAAAGCATGGAGACATAAAGCAATGTGGTATGAGCAAGTAGTGCAATGATGCTGTTTGGTTTAAATTGTAAGGGAGAATGCAGAAAAGGCAGGTGGGGAATCACATTTTATGTGGCTGGCAGGTACTCCCTATGCTATGCTCAAAAATACAGCTAATTAGCCTTTGACAACAGAAATCATTGAAGCATTTTAGGTAAGGCAAGTACTTGTTAGGGCACTCTGACAATTTTGCGGAATGTGGATTTGAGGGATTTGAGGAGGCTGTGACATAAATCCAGGGCAAAGATAACTAACAAGAGCCAAGAGTAGAGGACAGAGCAGCTCTAGAGATGGAAAGGGGCATATTAAAGACATAATATGGAGAGAAAATCTGCAGGACCTGTGAATGTTCTATAACACAAGTACGGCCTCTGCTACTAGGACGTGGAGTTCTGATGTTCTAGATTTTTAATTAAGGACAGCAGAGCATAGAATTGTGCTGAAAGGCACTGGATCTGAGCTGCCTGGGTTCAAATCGCAGCTTTGGTTTTTCCCTGAGTTAACTCTGGGCAAGTTATTTAACCTCCTCAAGTCTGTGTTCCCATTTGTAAAAATGAGGATTAATAATAAGAGCTCCTGCCTATGGCTGTGAGGATTCAAGCACACATCGCTAGTAATAGGCATAGCATACTTCCTGGCCTAGAGTAAGTGCCCAATATTGGTAGCTGTTTAGTTTTAATCATTATTAACCATATGCTTTGGAAAATATATGAGCATATGGCTGTTTTGACATCTTTCTATGAAATTTGAGAAATCTAATCAGTATTCTTGCCTACATGTAAGGTCACCGTACCTCTCTGCATGGAGGGAGGCTGACAAGCATAAATATGAAGCAAATGTTAGTAATTAGATATGATCAGTTTAAAGGATATTTATTTATACACTGTTCCAGACAGGATTTAAAGTGACTTACAAAGATTCATAAAACATCAAAAAATAGCATAAATTTTAAAAATAGTATCAAAAAGAAGAAAAATAGGGGTGGAGACAAAGTGGTGGAGTCAGTATCAAGACTCCAAAACCAAAGGGCAACTGAGGCTTCCTAGGAGTCAGCGGGGGTCTAGACACCCCAACTGTCCATCCATGGAGCACATCTATGCCTCATATAAAATGCCCTAGGGCCTACCTTCACTGAGTCCATTCTCAAAAGTTGTATGGGTACAAAGCTGGATTTTTCCCCTAACAATGAGAAATTTACAACTAGCTCTTAATTTTACAAGATTCTAATTTGGCACTAAGGTTTTGGCTCCCTACAATCCTTTTCAAAATAGATTCTACAAAAGTCAAGTTTGCATGTGCTGAGGCATTTTATTGGTTTCACTCCTTTTTTTTTTCTTTTTTGAGATGGAGTCTCACTCTGTTGCCCAGGCTGGAGTGCAGTGGCATGATTTCAGCTCACCATAACCTCCACCTCCTGGGTTCAAGCGATTCTCCTGCCTCAGCCTCCCCAGTAGCTGAGATTACAGGCACGTGCCAGTATGCCTGGCTAATTTTTGTATTTTTAATAGAGACGAGGTTTCACCATGTTGGCCAGGCTGGTCTTGAACTCCCAACCTTGTAATCTGCCTGCCTCAGCCTCCCAAAGTGCTGGGATAACAGGTGTGAGCCACCGCGCCTGGCTGGTTTTCACTCCTTTTAAGATACCTACCAACTGACAAAAATAAAGAAGATGATAACAATGATAGCTAACACTTCTATAATGTTTATTATGTACCAGGCACTTTTCTAAGCACTTTATTTAGTCCTCACAATCACACTATGAGGTAGGTACTACATTATTATGTTCTACAAATGAGGAAAGTGAGGCACAGATTGAGCAAATAACTAGCTCAAGGTCACATGCCCTGTAAGTGACAGTCTGGTTTTTGGACCCAGGCAGTCTGGTTCCAGAGTGTAAGCTCTTAACTGCTACATTGTATTATACTGTCTCTTCATATTCTGGTAATATTGCTCTATATGGTGATTTTTGGAAAAGGGCACATCAACCTCAGGAACTTGAAGTGGGGTTTCTAAAAGTCTTCAGCTAATAACAAACACAATGCTTGAGAGGCCCTTTGTCTTGCTTACTTTCCCAGTCCCCTGACCTTCTCCTGCAATGTATGTAACAGGCTCAGAGCAACTCTTATCTCAAAGCAACATGATACATAAGAAAATAACTCATTCCCCTCATCCAGGGCATCCCTTCTAAAAGACAGCAGGCACATAATGGTGGGGCAGGGGGTGGGGGTAGGCAGCAGGGTGGAAGAAGGCAGTGGTAGTAACTAAAATATCTCTTTTGTTAGCTCTTAGAATCATATGTGGGGACAATTTCCTCCAGATGGAATCCATATAGCTACCTTTCAATACCAACAAATTCTATTCATAAATGCTTTGAAGAAATTTCCACTTAAAATAATATATACTACTCTAAAGCAAGTCCCAGAGGGAAGTCAGATATCTTAGTACTATATATTCATTCCTCCCTCAGAGTGGTTGTTTTGGATACATGGAAATGTGGTCTTTCATGATTTCCCACGTTTTTCCCCTGCTCTTCAGCAACTCTAGAAGGTGCCTTAAACCCACCACCAATCCTAGAAGGCAGATCTCCATAAATGTGGTGCATAGACATCAGTCTAAAATATTATAAAAACAAGACCATGTGTCCAAACACCCTACTTGGCAACAGGAAAAATACACATATTAAAACAAATCGTATTTAGCTACATTTGAAGCTTCCTCTAACATGAGCCAGGCACAAGAGCCTCATAGGTTGATGAGTGTAGGATGGCCAGTTTACCCTCTTCTCTGCCAAAGACCCCTTCCTTAACAGCCCATTTTTTAGAATTTTAAAAAATCTAAAAACCCCAACTAAAAGAATGGACTGTTTTTAAATCTAGGTCATTTATATGTATAAAACATTTTAAGTCCAGTAAGAGTTGACACATTGTTATTTTTCAATAAGCCTCATCACCTCCCACGCAGAACGCTATTATCTTTCCTTAGTCAACAAGCTTTGATAATGCATCACCCCCGCAGGGAAGACCCTCTTCTCCTGCCAGGATCACAGATGGTGGGGATTTCTAAACTGAACTCTAGCTGGCATCTGATTATTTCTTGCAGACCATGTCACCTAAAACTTACCCACACAGTCCCCTTAAATGTGAAATCATCATGGTTCATGACTAATCCAGCCCATGTTCACACATAACTGTGATTTCATGCATTTGGTTTCTTTTTAATTTTAGGGATGCTGTGATCTGGCTATGGCCACAGAAACCTTAAAACAATAAAAAATAACCTGTAGTTGAATTTAAATTGTGGCAGGTAATTTTAAAGTGCTACTTATAATACGCCAAATAAATGCTCATTTCTTTCAAATAAAATATTAATAAATATATACACGAGCATATGTACATTAAAACATACATATAGAGAATATAAAAATAAATGTGAAATATTAACTTATTACAAGCCCTTTTTCCCTCCTAAACTGCTTAACCATAATTACTTTACACATTACATCAAATCCCTAGAGCAAGATTAGTACATGCATTATCAACATCTGGTCTACAGCTAGAAGCAGTATCTTAATATTTTTTAAAAATAAGGTATAAAAAATTAATACCATTGAAATGTTCAAATTAGATTTATATATATTTGTTTATTTTCAATATTGACACAGTAAATAAAAGTATCTTAAAAAGTTATAAGGGGAAAAGAGGTATGAGTTTTCATAATTCAGTTAGTATAACTTGAGATAAAGCAAGATACTCAAAATGTCTAGATGGACCTTCTTAGCCCCATACATGTAAATATTTGATCCTGGTATTATTATTAGTTACAAATAGAGCTACACATACAGGAATCAGCACATCAATAAGGATGTTCTTTTAGTTTATAAAAATAAATAATGTCCCCCCCTAGATTGTAAGCTGTATGAGAGAAGGAACTTTGTTTTGTTCATCTCTGAACCTTTGGTGCCTAGAGCACAGCCTGGCTCATAATAAGCACAAAATAAATATTTGTTGAATAAATGAGCTGGCATCAAGAATATCATATGTCATATTCAGCCACACCCAAGAGCTTATCATTCAGGACTTCTCCACCTTTGATATCATTGAATGAACACCCCCTCTCTGACCACAACCTGTTGTGCTTCTAGCCTATTCAGTCAATGAGTCTCCTCACTAGCCCCATTCCTATTCTCAGATTTCTTGAGGTGGGGGACAGTCTTCCATAGACCCTTCTGCTTTCACCTTGTCAGCTCCTTCCCATCCTTACTTCCTTTCCTAAACAATTTAAATTCTACTGTTTTTTTCTGTTTTATTTTTACTTTATTTTATTTTTCTGAGATGTTTTCTCTCTCTGTCATGCAGGCTGGAGTGCAGTGGTGTGATCTCAGCTCACTGCAACCTCTGCCTCCTGGGTTCAAGCGATTCTCCTGCCTCAGCCTCCCAAGTAGCTGGGATTACAGGTGTGGGCCACCATGCCCAGGTAATTTTTGTGTTTTAGTAGAGATGGGGTTTCACTATGTTGGCCAGGCTGGGTTTGAACTCCTGACCTCAGGTGATCCACCTGCCTCAGCCTCCCAAAGTGCTGGGATCACAGGTGTGAGCCACTGCACCTAGCCAATTCTATTGTTTCAACTGAACTCTTGTCAATAACCTCAATAATATATAATATCACGGCAAATATCTGATTTTTAAAAAAAAACATAGCTCTTCTAAGCCCAACTGTTATACTTTATGCCTGCACAAGGACTCCTGAGGTCTATTGGAGAAAAAAAAATCACACTCTGGTAGATTATTATCCATATGAATCCTTGGTCACCAAGCTCACCTTAACACTGCCTGGCACTGCAACTATGCTTCCCTAGGCTGCTCTCCTGTTCTCCACAATAACTATTTCAAAACTTCTTCAAACACTACAAATATGTAACTCAAACTTTATCCCATCTCAACCCCTGTCCCATCTCTACTCCTGCTCTAAGAGGTTGGCCTTAACTATTATATCATAGAGAAATAGAAACGCAATCAGACAAGTTCCTGCTGCCAAATCTATGAACCTACTTTCATCTGTGCCTATTGAGGATAATCCCCTACCTCATTCTGAATCCCTTTCCATCTGGACTTTGTCCTCCAAGGACTTTGCCCTATTAATTATTCCCTCCTTCCCACCAGCCTTTAAAGAAACTTAAGCCCCTCCTAAATAAATAAATAAATAAATAGCAGGTCCTTGGATATCAACTCCTTCTTTGCTACTACCCTTTCTCTGCTCTCCAAAGCCAGACAGATTTCTCTAAGAAATTATACATATTCACTGCCTCCACTTCCTCATCTCCCCAATCATTTCTCAGCCCACCATAGTTTAGCTTTCTGCCTCACAGTTCTCTGAAATTGCTCTAAGGACACCAAGAACTTCCTAAATCCAACAGACAGTTCTTGGTCTTCCTAGATTTCTCTGGATCATTAGTACCACTGACCATATTTTTAACAGAGCCATTCCATTTTGGGAAACTTATTCTACTGATATTTGAGTAAATTCACAAATACATATTGTGAGGATGCTCAATATTTGAAACAGCAAAAAGAAAATAGAGAACATAAACATCCATCAGTAGGAAACTGACTAGTTATAGTACACACATATTAGGGAATATTGTGCCTTTGTTAAGAAGGGGGTGCTGTAGTTCTATATATACTGACACTGAAAGCATATTAAGTTTTAAAAATGCAAATTAGATATATTATGATTCCATTTTTATTTTTTTACATTGTAGACAGATTGGATCGTGGCTGAATGGAAAAATATCTGGAAAGAAATACAATCTTAACATTGTTACCTCTGAGGAGTGGGATAAACAGGAACAGAAGATTTGTATGCTACCTTTTATTGGGATAAGTGATAAAAATGTAGTCCCATCCCTAAGCACAGTAACACTTCTAAACTAGGTAAGAAAAAAATTTCACAGGAGATCAAAAGGGAATGGCTGTAGAGACTAGGGGAAAATATTTTAAGCTTACCAGGGCTAAGAGAGGCAAGAGAGAAGTGTAGCTAATGGTTTCAAACATGGAACGAGAGCTCTATCAAAAACAAGAAGAGGTAAATATCCAATAGAGAGTATGAACAGATAATTCTTAAAGGGGAAAAATCAGATGGCAAATAGATATCAAAAAGAAAAAGTTTCACTACTACTGGCAATACAGATTTCTTATGTTTGCTTATTCACTCAGCAAAATTTTAGAAAGACTATTTTCAGTTTTAAAAAGGATCTAAGAGATCTAAGAGATATTCATATTTTGTTGGCAAATGTAAATTGTTAAGACCTGTTAAAAAGCAATGTGACAATTTGATTTCTAAAAGACTGAACTTCACAGAACTTATCACAATTGTAATTAAGTAATTTTGTGAGACAATATTTAACACATGCTTCCCCTGCTGAAATCAGTTCCAGGAGCAAAAAGGCCATCATCTACCTTCTTCTTGGTTGTATCTCATGCATCTAGCTAGATGGATGGATGGATGGATGGATAAATCCACTGTAGGATCCTGGCTGTAGGCTTGCAGTTGGTGCAATGTAAATCCTCAGTAAATCAACACAGAGCATGGACACATATTGTAGGCCCTCAGTAAATCAAATCATGCTTTCTGATAAGTTTCGAGACACTGATACTAAAGGTATTCTGATGCTTGAATTGACAGAGCTACAAACAAGAAGCAGTGTAGATGCCATTGAATTTTCCATCTCTTAAAACTTACTCAAGTTCAAGTTAGGTTTAGATAGCCACAGATATGAATATGAAAGCCACAGTGGTCCATCATTTCAACTATTCTTCTGCCGGGGCCATCCAATCTCTGGCCCTCTCCCTATTTCTGTCACCGTCACCCAGAAAAATCCCCCATACTAAATTGTCCACATTCTGTTTCTATACCTGGTCTGATGAGTGCTTCCAGAGAGAATGGATACAGGGCTCTGTGACTTGAAGCAGAGACAAAGTCAAGTTACCCAAGCCATTTTTAAATTTTTTTCCAGTTTTATGGAAGTATACTTGACAAAAACTGTACATATTTATGGTACACAGCATGATATTTTGAAATACGTATAGATAACCTGGATAATATGCCCCTAAAGAACTCCTCTTTTCATCTCTCTCTCAAATGCTATTCCAACCCTTCACCATTCTTCTCTTCACTCTCTGGTCAACCTTTTAGTCTCTTGTTGTGGTGGTGGGGGGCAGGTCTCTCAAAATCCTGTCCCTCCACAGCTTCTTCTTTCTTCATAGTTTTCACTAAGAGGATCAGTAAATCTTCTTGTCTCAATGGAAGAGCCACCACTCTTTCTCCAAGGCTTGTCTTTTCCCTCCTATCACTCTGGCACTCCCACCTTCTGACTTTCTCAGGGACCTTGCATCATCAAGCTGTATGCCATCTGCACATAAGTGAGTTCATCTATCTCTTATATTTAAAGTAAAACTAAATTAAATAAAACAGCCTCTGTTGTCCCCTGAGCCTTACTGTCTACTTACTGTCTATAAGGAATACTCTCTCCTTCCCATCATAGCCAAGCTTCTTCAATGTATTATACTATATTTTTTAAAATAATATAAATTTATGAGGTACACATGCAATTCTGTTACATACGTAGTGGTTAAATAAGAGACTTTAGGGTATCTATCACCTGAATAATACACACCGTACCCATTAAGAAATTTCTCATCATCTACCCTTCTCCCACCCCTCACCCTTCTGAGTCTCCACTGTCTATCATCCCACTCTCCATGTCCATGTGTATATACCATATATTTTATCAGTCCTTCTCAGTCCTCACTGCCCAACCCTCTACAATCTGGCTTCATTCCTCCTGCTGCACTGATGTTGTCACTGGCCTCCTAATTGCCAAATCTAATGAACATGTTTTTAAAATGTTTTATAGTGGGCTTTATCTGATTACGAGAGGGGTATGCATCATGAACAAAGTTATGACATATGGCAGACTAGAGAGAAAAAACTTGTACTATATAACAGACAATAGGTAAATATACCGAATAAATATAGTGTTCTTACAAACAAATCAAATATATAACCCAAAAGATAAATGTGCAAAGGATATAAAAGGAGCAAGTCTCAGAAAAATACAAACAGCTAACACACATGAAAAGATGCTCAGCCGCACTAGTGATCAGAGAAATGCCAAGTTAAATCAGTTAGACACTATTTTTCACCTATCAGATTGGCAAAAATTAAAAGCATCATCCATCCTCAGCAAGGCCATGAGGAAAACCACTTGCAATGGTGAAAGGGTAAACCCTCTTGGATATCACTCTGGTGATGCCTATTTAAATTATTTAATGTATATATTCTTTGACCTAACAATTCTACTAGAAAGCTATCCCACAAAAACACTTCTGTATATAGATCCTTGAACATTATGAAAAGATGTCTGTGGTAGCCTTGTGGTGGCTTGGACTAGGGCGATAGTCAGAGGAGATGGAGATATATGGCAGAATACATGATACAGTCTGAAGATCAGGTCAGCAGGACTCCCTAATGAATTAAATTAGGTGGAGGAAAGTGAGAGAAAAAGAAGAATCAAGGGTAATCTTAGGTTCTTGGTTTGAGCAACTAAATGGATGATGGTGACATTTTACTAAGACAGGGAGTGCTGAGGGAAGAAGGTGGGAATACCAGGGCAATTGGGAGTGCTGTTTTGGCCCCATTACATTTGAGAGGTCTGACAGATGAGCAGAGACATTAAATAGGTCATTGCATATATAAGGCTGTGGCTTAGAAGAAAGGCCTGGGTCACAAACATAAATTTAGGAGTGATGAGTGTCTAGATAGATGTTCTTTAAAGCCATGTGGCTGAATGAGAGCTTCTGTGAAGATTTTGGATGGAAAAAAGTCTAGGGACTGAACCCTGGGTCACTGCGATATTCAAAGGCTTGGGAGACAAATTTAGTAGAAAAAGAAACTGGTCAGTTTTTTGTACAAATTTGAGTTTCAAATAAGTTAGCATACATTAAATGATGAGAATCACATGTTTACCACCTTATGAAGGGCCCAACTTTTTCCAAGTCTGTCTTCAAAGTGATTCTGGCCTCTTCCTTTCTGAACATTTCAAAACACTTTTAAACAGAATAGCACTTTTTTCATTTATGTTACATAGTGGTTTCTTCATACTGCACCATCGTCCTAGTAGAAAAGTAGTTAAGTACAACACAAATAGCACTCAGCTATGGCTTTTCCATGAAGTTCCATAATCCAATAACCACCTCACACCAAAAAGGCTATGGGTAACTTGAAACTAGAAGCCTAATTCGTGGCATCCGTTATTCTTTTGAGCTGTTCACTTCCCCATCGCACAGTAATTTTCTCCAGCCTCTCACTGAGCTTGCGAAAAGCCTGAAAGGCTTCAAGACATCTGACAATCCACACCCCTTCCTCCCAGTGCAGCCCCCTTTCCTACCAACAGGAAGCACAACACTTTTATATTTCCACTTTTAAACTTTAGAGATTTCCATCCATACTTTTAAAAAGTAAGAGAGAGGAAGTACTTCTAACTAGGTCAAAGTTGGCATCAGGAATGAAATGTCAAAGCAAAACTCAGCAGAAATAAAGCTGAGTTCTGGGCCTGGGACAAACTTACACCTGCAGGGTGACAAACTGGGTAGGTTTTCAGGTCCAGGAGTGCCTAATTCCAAGAGTGCCAAATTCCTAGAATGGTAATGTCATTCATTCGTTAACAAATATTAGTATGCACCTATGATGTACCAAGGACTGTTCTGGGTCCCAGAGTCTACCGGTGAATACAACAGACAGTAATCCCTACCCATAGGGTGTTTATGCTATGGTGGGTGAGGGAGTAGGAGGGCAAACAATAAGCAAGAAAGATACAATAAGGTAGGGAAAGGGCATATGGAATGTTCAGGGAAGGGATTACACGTTGAAATAGGGCAGTCAGGGCAAACTCCTTAGCTGTGGCATTTCAAGTGCCTCAGAAAGGTGTCTTCTGTACCTCAACCCCACCATCACCAGACCTCAGCCCCTTGAAGGTACGGCATGGTATGTCCAATTACTGGCACAAATATTTGCCAATATCTTATGTTTAAGATAAAGGAAGCTCCAAGATCCAGACCTTGCCCTTAGAGAAGTTACAACCTTCCAGGTAGAAAAACAACTAAGAGGAGTGTTAAGGGCTTTACTGAGGTATAAACAAAGTGCTTTAGGACACAGAATAACTGGCAATTCTGCTTGGGGGAAGAAGTATGTGTTCAGTAAGGCCGTTCCAAAGGAGGTGACTTTAGAACTCAATCTTGAGGGATGGATAGGAATTAATGTTAGAGGAGAGGGTGTGGGGGAAGAAAGTTAGCTTTTGAGGAAGAAAAAATAAGAACAGTTTCAGCAAAGTCCAAGAGAGTTTTTGAGTTTCAAACAAGTGGGAGGGAGAATGGAAATAGGGAGGACATTTTCTTCCTATCCCTGCCTATGGTACTCTGTCCGATGACAAAACTAGCACACGATCACCCTCGGGCTTTCCGGTATGGCTGACAGGAAATCTGTATCACTTACCACTCTCTCATTTCTCCCCTAGCCAGTAGGAGAGGAAGAAGTTGAGTCAGGCACACATCCCTAGAATCCAGGGTTACCCTCTCCTAACTTCAGCACAATTACCACAAAGCTGAGAACCCAGGAGATTTCATTCATCCAGGTACACTCACATGTGTACTTATAGTGGTAATATGGCAACTGGTCCATGTTGGAAATGAAATGGGTAAGACATCAGTGAGGTAAGTGGTCCATAGTCTCTGCAGTACATCTAGGGTGGAATCAAGGAGCAAAACATATACTTGGGCTTCGAAGGAAAATTTTTAATCACTTAGTCTTCATCCATGAGCTATTCAGTGTTCCCAACATCCAAGGCAATAGAGGTGATGTGACAGGATAGGAACACAAGATCTGCCTCCATTTGAGATTTTGGGGCAAGGCACTTAACCTCTGAGTCTCTTTTTCATCATAATATGGTTATAACAATAGCACCTACTGTATAGATTTATTGTGAGGATTGCATAATTATGTAAAGAACTTAGCACTGTGTCTGGCTCAATGGCTAACAACCATTGTTAGTAGCAGCCTTTAAGGGGAAAAGCTCAGAGAGTCAGAATACTACATGCACTCACAGATCAGTTACCCCAGAAAAAGCCTCCAAGCTCCATTTCACTGCTCTGACCAAGAGTGAGACACTTGAAATTGTGTTACCAGAAATGTTCATCCCCTACCCAAAAAGAGCCTCACAAGCCAAGTTGGTGTCGCTTTTCTACTACGGTTTCCAGCAGGTGCTAAAAACCAAACCACCAAAAAAAATCAGAAAACTTCATCAAGGCCACAATTCTGCGTTAAACACGACAAAAGTCTTAAGTCATTAATACCTCAATTTTAATAGATTTATGAGAGGTGAAGAGCTTAAAGAGCAGAAAACAAACCAGTTAAATATAGGAGGTCCGGGATGTACAGAAGACTAATTTTTGCCACAAATACAGAAAGTCTAGGGTCAACCCTGCCAAGAACAGTATTCTGGAAGGCTAGGTTCTCTAGTCCTGAAGAAGCAGGGAACCGGGAGAAGAAAAGCTTGGTTACTTAGAAACTCACCACTGTTCAAGACACCGGATTTCTTTTTTTTTTTTTTTTTTTTTAATTTTTTATTGGATTATAGGTTTTGGGGTACATGAGCAGAGCATGCAAGACAGTTGCGTAGGTACACACATGGCAGTGTGCTTTCTTTTCTTCTCCCCTTCACCCACATTTGGCATTTCTCCCCAGGCTATCCCTCCCCACCTCCCCCTCCCACTGGCCCTCCCCTTTTCCCCCCAATAGACCCCAGTGTTTAGTACTCCCCTTTCTGTGTCCATGTGTTCTCATTTTTCATCACCCACCTATGAGTGAGAATATGCGGAAGACACCGGATTTCTAACCAGATGATTTCACCACCAAAAATCCTATCTCATTCAATGTTAAAGGTTGGAGGAACACCTTTATCTGCCCCATTACAAACTATCACAGCAGACAGAAGCATTCTGCGCCCCTTCTGAGATCTCGGGGACCCTACTCCAGGACCAGATCTCCCACATCCTGCTTGAAGAGCAGCGAGATAAAGCAGCTCCAAAGCACACAGCCCGGTTCCCAGCCCCAAGAGCAGAAGGAGCCCACTGAGGCAGGACTCCAGCCAAACAGCCTCCAGCCCTTACCTGTGGCTGACTGGCCGATGCCGAAGCCGGAGAAGCCGACGCAGCGATGTCGGAAGTCCGAAGAGAGTGTGAGTTAGCGACCCCGCTCGATGGCAAAGCGCTTCGAGAGGAACCCACAAAAAGGTGACGGGACTCCTTGTAGAGCGCAGTTCCCGCTAGGAACTCAGCCCCGCCCCCGACCCCCAGTGCCAGCTCTCGAGAGGGACACGAGCTCCGGTTGGCGGGAAAAGCCCGGGCAATCAGCTCGAGGGGAGCCGGAGAGGAGAGGGGAGGCGACTCCCAGAGGGGCACAGCCCGCTTTCGTGTCAGGTGGGTCAGGGAAGGGGCCAGAAGAGGCTCTGGAAAAAGAAAAGTGGCCAGGAGGGACCGCCCAACCAGACGGTTGTCCAAGCCTGGGGGGTGCGGTCCGGAGAGGCAGACGGGGAGAGGGGAGACGTGGTCAGCTAGGGAGAAGGAAAAACTTGGGGAGCAGAGGGCGGGTAGGGAGTACGCAAGACCCCGAGATGGGGGTGGGGGCGCTTCAGCAGCTAAAAGGAGCTGGGAGCCCAGAAGGAGCCCGGACCGAGGGGTAGCAGCTGGCTGCGGACTTACCTGTCACCTGCAACAGGTGCCTCCAGAAAGCGAGAATTCCCAGTGCCGAAATTCAGGGAGGGTCTCCGGCTCCGGAAAGACTGCAACCCAGCTCTGGCGGCCAGCCCTTCTCACCCTCCCGGGAGGCGGAAAAAGCTGCAACTTTCCCTGGAGCGGGGAGGAGCTGGACTCTTAAAGGGGCCGCACAGCGCCCCCGGGCTCCTTACTAGGGGGGCCGCTCAGCTCGAAGGGGAGCTCTGAGACCCAAAGCCTTGAGACACTGGAGGAATGTCCTCCCAGGTTAGGAATGGGAGCCTGCGGATTGAGGATAGGGGTCTAACACTAGACGTGCCTCCCCACCCCCTTACTCCCATCTGTTGGTCACTCTCTTAGATGGTGAAATCACCTGCCTCTTTCCTTCAGCTGAGTCAAAAGTTGTCAAATTGTCTCGCACTTCTAAAAAGATAAAGAGTATGAACTATCTAATTTGAGTAAATAAGATATAATACTATTCTGATCCTTTGACTTACGGCCTTTCATGGCAAATAAATGTGTCTAAAATAGAAACGTTTTGGGCAAAGGACTAAATTCACAGTTACACACTCAAGGACACAACTGGTTAAGATATCCAACTCACTAGTAATCAAAGAAAATCAAATTAGAACAATAATGACATTATTTGGCAAAGAGTTTTTGTTTTTTTAAATAATAATGATGACCAAGTGGCCACCAAACAAGCTCTCAAAATTGCCGATGGGATCATATGTTGGTGTTAAAAACCCTTTTAGAAAGCATGTGAGCAATATATATCAACAGACTTTTAAATGTTCATATCTACCCAGTAATTGCAGATTCCTCTCCCTCCCTCTCCCATTCTTCTCCCCTTTGTTTCACATTAGCAATTAAACATGCTCAAGTCTCTACTATCTTAAAGAAAATCCTTTCTACACAGGAGGTCCCTCTTCAGGTCCTCTTTATGGGCAAATGTATTGAAAATGTACTTTACAGGTGAAATTGCAATTTTTATTCCCTTACTTCTCATTCATTTCTCAGCTCCCAGCAATCTGGCTACCTTTCCCCACTGAAACTTCTCAATGAGATACCAAGCCAATGGCCCTCAGTGTCAATAAATCCATAACTAAATAAGGTATTTTGGGTCCTTATTTTGCTTTACTTCTCCCCTACATTTAACACTGTTATCCATTTGCTCCCCCTTGAAACTTTCTATGGCATTGCTGACATTGTACTCTTTTGCTTTTCCTCCTACTCCTTTGCCCTCTCTTCAGTGACCTTTGTAGGTCACTCTTCTGCTATCTGACCTCTGGAAGTCAGACATTTTCAGGGCTAGGATACATATAGTCCCTCCCTAAATAATCTTTTTCACTCAGTTGGCTTTAATTACCATTTATATGGCCACAACTGTAATTCTATAACTCTAACCAGACTGCTTTACTGAGTTCTGTTTTCTTGACATCTCCACTTGAATGTCCTGCAGGCACCTCAAATTCAACACATCCAAAGTTAAACCTACCATCTTTTCTCTTAAATTTGTTCCTCCTCCAGTATTTCCTATATCAGTAAATGACAACATGCCACTCAAGGCAGAAACCTGGCACCTACCATACTACCTGGCACATGGTATGCCCTCAGTAACATTTGTGTAATGAATGAACATGTCCTAAGAAAAAAGAGAGGTACACAATGTTTTTGTTTACCTGTATTAATCCCAGTATTACACAGAATAATATGCCAAAAAAAGTTAATGATTCCATGATTAGGTTAATTACGATATAGTTATACAACAAAATATAGCCGATCAAACTGATATTTACACATAGTTTATAATGACACACAAATGCTTATGCTATAATATCAATTGAAAGTAGCGCCGGGCGTAGTGGCTCACGCCTATAATCCCAAAACTTTGGGAGGCCGAAACTGGCAGATCACGAGCTCAGGAGTTCAAGATCAGCCTGACCAACACAGTGAAACCCCGTCTCTACTAAAAATACAAAAATTAGCCAGGTGTGGTGGTACGCATCTGTAATCCCAGCTACTCAGGAAGCTGAGGCAGGCAGGAGAATAACTTGAATCAGGAAGCAGAGGTTGCACTGAACTGAGATAGCACCCCTGCACTCCAGTCTGGGCAACAGAGTGAGACTCCATCTCAAAAAAGAAAGAAAAGAAAAGAAAAGAAAAGAAAAAAAAGAAAAGAAAAGAAAAGAAAAGAAAAGAAAAGAAAAGAAAAGAAAAGAAAAGAAAAGAAAAGAGAAAGAAAAGTAGGGTACCACATTTACTGTAAAAGATCACAATTAATGGAAACAGGATATGCATGAAAAAAGATTAGAAGGAAAAATAGGCATACTTCATCTTACTGCATTTTGCATTATTGTACATTGCAGACATTGTGTTTTCAGAAACTGAAAGTTTGCAGCAACCCTGTTTCAAGCGAGTCTGTTGGTGCCATTTTTCCAACAGCATGTGCTCACTTCATGTTTCTGTTTCACATTTTGCTAATTCTCATATTTCAAACTTTTTATTATTATATCACTATTCTAGTGACTTGTGATCTTTGATATGACTGTTGTAATTGTTTTACCACACCATGAACCATGCCTATATAAGACGACAAACTTAATTGATAAATGTTTTATATGTTCCTACTGCTCCACCAATTGGCTGTTCCCTCATCTCTCCCTCTTTGCAGGCTTCCCTAGTCCCTGAGACACAACAATATTAAAATTAATTCAACTAATAACTCCACAGTGGCCTCTACAAGTGTTCCAATGAAAGGAAGAGTCTCCTTAAATCACTTTAAATCAAAAGCTGCAAAAGAGAAAGCTCACTGAGGAAGGCATGTCAAAAGCTGAGATAGGCCAAAAGTTAGGCCTCTTGCACCAAACAGTCAGCCAAGTTGTGAACGCAAAAGAAAAGTTCTTGAAAAAAATAAAAAGTGCTACTCCAGTGAACACACAGATAATAAAATGAAACAGCCTTATTACCAATATAGAGACAATTTTAGGGGTCTGTATAGAAGATCAAACCAGCCATAACATTCCTTTAAGCCAAAGCCTAATTGAAAGGAAGGCCACAACTATCTTCAATTCTGTAAAGGCTAAGAGAGGTGAGGAAACTGCAGGAGAAACGTTTGAAGCTAACAGAGGTTGTTTCATGAAATTTAAGGATAGAAGCCATCTCGCTAACATAAAAGTGCAAGGTGAAGCAGCAAGTACTAATGGAGAAGCTGCAGCAAGTTATCCAGAAAATCTAGCTAAGATAATTGATGAAGGTGGTTACACAAAACAATAGATTTTCAATGTAGACAAAACAGGATTATATTAGAAGATGCCATCTAGAACTTCCATAGCTAGAGAGTAGTCAAGGCCTGGCTTCAAAGCTTCAAAGGACAGGCTGACTTTCTTATGAGGAGCTAATGTAGCTAGTGACCTTAAGTTGAAACCAATGCTCATTGATCATTCTGAAAATTCTAGGGCCCGTAAGAATTATGCTAAGTCTTCTCTGCCTATGCTCCATAAATGGAATAAAGCCTGGATAACAGCATCTGTTTACATTTTATTGAATATTTTAAGCCAACTGTTGAGGGCCACTGCCCAGAAAAAGACATTCTTTTCAAAATATTACTGTTAACAATGCACCTAGTCACTGAAGAGCTCAGTACCAGAAGATTAGTGTTGTTTTCATGCCTGCTAACACAACATACATTCTTCACGCCATGATCAAAGAGTAGTTTTGACTTTCAGACATTATTATTTGGGAAATAAATTTTATAAGGCTCTAGCTACCATTAATAGTGATTTCTCTGATGGATCTGAGCAAAATAAATTGAAAACCTTCTGCAGTGGATTCAACATTCTAGATGCCATTAAGAATATTCATGATTCACCAGAGAAGGGCAAAATACCAACATTAACAGGAGTTTGGAAGAAATTGATTCCAATCCTCATGGATAACTTTAAGGGGTTCAAGACTTCAGTAGAGGAAGTCACTACACATGTGGTGGAAATAGCAAGAGAACTAGAATTAGAAGTGGAATCCAGAGATGTGACTGAATTGCTGAAATCTCATGATAAAACTTGACTGACCGAGGAGTTGCTTCTCATGAGTGAATAAAGAAAGTAACTTCTTGAAATGGAATCTACTCCTGGTGAAGATGATGTGAACACTGTTGAAACAACAGCAAAGGATTTAGAATGTGATGTAAACCTAGTTGACAAAGCAGCAGGAGGGTACCAGAGGATTGACTCCAATTTTGGAAGAAGTTTACTGTGATTAAATGCAATCAAATAGCATTGCATGCTACAGAGAAATCTTTTGTGAAAGGAAGAGTTGATCAATATAGCAATCTTCACCGTTGCCTTATTTTAAGAAATTGCTATAGCCTCCCCAACCTTCAGGTACCATTACCCTGATCAGTCAGCAGCCATCAACATCAAGGCAAGACCTCCCACCAGCAAAAAAAGTTACAAGTTACTGAAGGCTCAAAGGATCATTTGCATTTTTTAACAATAAAGATTTTCATTTGTGAGACAAGGTCTCTCTCTGTCACCCACCCTGGAGGACAGTGGCACAATTGTATCTCACTGTAGACTCTATCTCCCAGGCTCAAACGATACTCTCACCTCAGCCTCTGAATTGCTGAGACTATAGGCACACACCACCATGTCCAGTTTGTTGTTGTTGTTGTTGTTGTTAGTATTTTTATTAGAGACAGATCTCACTATGTTGCCCAGGCTGGTCTCTAACTCCTGAACTCAAGTGATTCTTCTGCCTTGGCCTCCCAAAGTGCTGGGATTACAGGCATGAGCCACTGTACCTGGCCTAAAATATTCTTCAATTAAGGTCATTGGTTTTTAGACATAATGCTATTTCACACTTAATAGACTACAGTATAGGGTAAATATAACTTTTCTACATATCGGGAAACCAAAAAATGCATGCAACTTGCTTTATTGTAGTGGTCTAGAACCAAACCCACAATATCTTCAAGGTATATCTGTATACAAGAATTTTTATTAAAATATTGATAGTGGGTGTCTCTAGGTGACAAAACTAAACAAGTTTTTAGTTTTACTCCTACGTTTCTGTCTTTTTCAAATTTCTTTTAAAGAGCATGTATGGCTTTGATAATATTTTTTAAATTTTCTAGAAAAATCTTTAAAAGCTAAAAAAAATTTTAATTCTAGCAGACAAAACAGTAAAAATCCATCTCCCAGGCTCTACCCAGGGTTTTTTTTTTTCTATGCTTTAGCCCTTCAATACACCACCCCACCCTGAAGTGTGAAGCCACTTTAAAAAGAAAATCCTTCACCTAGATGATAGATTGATAGGTGCAGCAAACCACCATGGCACATGTATGCCTATGTAACAAACCTGCACATGTATCCCAGAACTTAAAGTAAAATTTAAGGGAAAAAAAAGGAAAGGAAATCCTTTTGTCTAGCTTTGCTCATTCAGCTCTCCCTCCAGAGCCCTCTACTCAGCCTTGGACTTTGAATGTGTTCCACCCCCCAAATCTTGTGTGTGGGAACTCAGACCACATACTTCTCTGCATCTTCTTTGCAGGTGGTGCTTGGCAGGAGCTGGAAACACTTGCAGCCAGAAGTAACTTAGGAAACATTCTGTCCAACTCCCTTATACCTCAGCAAAATTTTAAGCTTTTACTTCTTTTTGCGTGTGCAGTTTCTCACCATCCAAGATACACCTCACTAAAGAGGATGTACGGATCTAACCCCTCTTCTCTAAGACAGTCTCACTGTCCAGCTGCAAATACACAGAGAGACAAACATAAATAATGAAGCTAAGCAAAATTAGTCAATAGCCTGTTTACATTTATTCTGTGCTTTGCAAACTGCTGCCCATTTCTGTTTTATCCCCCTTGTCTGCCACAAGTTCAAATTCTTATACTAAATTTTGAGAGAGGTCTAATGCAAGCAAACCCAGGCTCTAACCTGGCAAAAATGTAAACAGGAATGTATGGATTATCACCCTATGTATAGTATATAATCTCCTGAAAAATTGTGAATGATTGAATTCAATGAGTCGATTTTACCACGTTGAGAGAGTTTGGACCAGTGCAAACTTTAAAAGATGAAGATTTTCCTCAGCCCTGGGTGACAGGATACCTGTCAGTATTGAGCAAGTACTCTTTTGAAACACTTGTAAATATTTCAAAAATATATAAACATACAGAGTAATATAACAACAAGGACATGGCCACTGCCCAGCTTATGAAATAAGGCATTACCAAAACAATCGAAACTCCCTGTGTCCTCCTCCATCCTAAGGCTTTCACAATCTCAGATTTGGTCTTGATTATTTCCATGAAATCTGATTTTGCCACACTGAGCAAGCTCTGACCACCACAAACCTAAAAAGATGGAGATTTTCCTCAGCCCCAGGTGAGAGAATACCATGAAATTCCTTGTATGTCTATACACATTTACTACATATGTCTCTCTCTAAACAATATGTAGTACTTTACAGAAATATTATCTTTCTGTATGTACCTTCTGCAATTTGCTTTCCTCACTCAATATTATTCTTATGAGATTTACCCCTGTTGATAGGGGTAAATTTATTTTCACTGCTCTAGGGCATTCCAGGGCATAACAAGATTGCAATTTATATATCTGTTCTGCCATTGATCAGGTACCTTTTAATTGCCAAAGTTTTAATTCTGGTTGCCAGGGCACTCCCTTTCAACTCATGTTGAGTTTGCTTTTGTAAAAATCAAAATTTAAAAAAAAAAAAACAGGCTTCCTCACAAAGCAAATTTAGTACACCAGTGGTCTACTGTGAGTATAATGTGTAAAAAGTAAATTCAAATCTCTCAATCAGTCAAGATTGAGGTTTCTCATTCTGTACACTATTGATATTTTGGAATGGACATTTCTTGGGGTGGGGGAAGGCGCTATCCTGTGCACTGCAAGATGTTTAGCAATGTATCTGACCTCCATCCACTAGATGCCTCTATCCACTGGATCACTTTCCAAGTTATGACAACCAACAATGTCTCCAGATACTGACAAATGTCCCCAGTTGAGAACCACTGGTCAAAATGTACTGCAAGATGTGCTTCCCACTATGTGTGAAGCACTTAAATAGATAAACAGACACAAAAAATTTCCACTTGTTCAAATATAAGTATATTGTGCTAGTTAGGCACTGGAATTTTTGTGACTCTCCTCTGGGAATTGGTTTATTGAATGGGGTAGGGGAAGGCAGGCAAACTAAAAACCTAAAATTATAATACAGTGTGGAAAGTACAAAGCTGGGGAGATGCTCAGGATATGGGAGAATGTCTCAGAAAGCCATTTACATTAGCCTGATTGGGGAGTGGTCAGGAAAGGATCCCTGGAAGAAGAAATCGTTCTCTGGCTCTTACAGGATGAGTAGGAATTAGCTAGACCAAAAAGGTAGAAAGGCATTCCAGGCAGAAGAAGAGCATAAGCAAAAATGAAAAGGCTAGTAACACTGGATATGTGCAAAGAAGCTGCTGTTGCTGGAGCATAAGGTGAAAGGAAAAAGTGATGATAGATGAGGTTAAGAGGATGATGCATTAGTTTATAAGAAAGTACCAAAAACTGAGTGGATTAAATAACAGAAACTTGTTTTCTCACAGTTCTGGAGGGTAGAAATCTGAGCTCAAGCTATCTGCAGGGTTGGTTCCCTCCGAGGGATATGAGGAAAATTAGTTCCGTGCCTCTCTCCTAGCTACTGGTGCTGTGCTGGAAAGTTCTGCTATTTCTTGGCTTGTAGAAGCATCATCCCAACCTCTGCCCTGATCATCACATGACATTCTTCTTGTGCATGTATCTCTGTGTCCAAATTTCCCCTTCTTATAAGGATACCAATCATGTTGAATTTGGGTCCATCCTAATGACCTCATCTTGACTAATTACATCTGCAATGACCTTATTTCCTAATTAGAGTACATCATAAGGTACTGGGGATTAGAACTTCAACAGATGAATTTGGGGGTACACAACTCAACCCCTAACAGGTAAGTAGGTACTAGAACAACAGAGGCCTTGTGCGTCATGTTAAAGAATTTGAACTTATCCAGTAGCTAATTACAGCCATTGAGGAGCCCTGGGATTCCCTACTCCATCATTTTGGTGACATAACTCAAATAATTTTACATTCCTTTTATGACTAAATAATATTCCTCTATATGGATATTCCACATTTTGTTTATCGCCTCAGAAGTTGATGGGCAATTGAGATTTTCCCATGTTTTGGCTACTACAAATAATGCTACCATAAATATTCATGCATGAGGTTTTCGTGATCATGTGTTTTCAAAATGCTTGTGTATCTACCTAGGATTGGAATTGTGGATCATGTGGTAACTCTATGTTTAACCTGTTCAGGGGTCGCCAGACTGCTTTCCAAAGTGACTGCACCATTTTACATTCCCATCAGCAATATGTGAGGGTTCCAATGTCTCCACATCCTCAATAGCACTTGTTATTATCAGTCTTTTTGATTACAGACATCCCTATGGGTGGAAATTGGTATCCCATTGTGGGTTTGATTAGCATTTTCCTCATCGCTAATACTTTTGAGCATCTTTTCATGTATCTGTTAGCCATTAGTATATCTTCTTTGAAGAAATGTTTACTCAGACCCCTTGTTCATTTTTAATTATGTTGTGTTATAAGAGTTCTTTATATATCTTATTTATACGTTTGAAAAGAGAGATGAGTAGGAGAAAAGAAGAAGGACATTCTTAGGAGGGGAAGTCTAACGGAGTTGTATGCAGACATAAACATCAGGTTTTATGGTTTGATTCAAGAGGAGAGTTCAAGTCAGAAGAAAACGTACTAAATTGTATTAGTACAATTTTAAAGATGGGTCCTTTAAGGTTATAGCCAAGACTAAGTGCAGGACTGGTTTCTTCTCTGGAGGTTGGTAATGCAGGGCTCAAAACTTTTAAGTCATATTTTCAAAGATTTACTTTGGTCAGTAATTCATTTTAACAAAAGCATCTTTCAGGGAAAGAAAGCCAATATTTGCCAGGCTATGAAAGCCAAAACTGGGGCTGCTTGTTAGACAATGCAATGACATTTTTTTGTTTTATTTTTCTTTCACCCTCTAGCAATATTTAACACCATTGCCCACGCCTGCCTTATTAAAATCTCCTCTTCTGTGGTTTCTGGACATCATGACCTCCTTGTTTTCCTGTTTCTCTGACTGTCTTTCTTAATACTTTTGGACTGTATTTTTTCTGCCAATATCTTAACACTGAAGGCTTAAATGTCATGCTAATTTATTCGAGAAAAATCTGAGGGCACTAACATTTACTAGTGCCTGTTATGTGCACTGTTTTTAGGAGTTAGAACTATAGCAGTAAAGCCTTGCACACATGGAACTTATATTCTAAGTCAGAGAAAAATAAAAGCACTAATAGCAAAGGCATATAGTACTACTATTCTAAGGTACTAATCTAAGCTATACAAACATGCACACATACACACACAAATTTAGTCCTCACAAAAACCCTTTGATGCAGATCTTATTGTTAACCCCATTTTACAAATATGGAAACTAAGTCACAGAGATATCAAATGGTTAACTCAGTATTTGAAGCCAGAAACTGTGGCTTCAGATTCCATAGTCTTAACAAGTACTCTTTGTTGTCTCTCAGTAATAAAAAAAAATATATCATATTCATGTGTATGTGTATATATAATACATACACACACATATACACAAAATATATATTTTTATGCATATGGGGTTATGTGTATATTACTACATATATTTGGAAAAGGATGTTAAATGAGACTTTTTCTGTTGTTTCCCAAAGTTTTGACTGAGGCTTCAAGGTTAAAGACATACATTCTAGGGGTAGTTATGCATTAAAAGAGGGGTGTTAGATTCCTGCAGGATTTGCTAAGAGGTAACTAAACTGGTATTTCAATTACTTATCCCCACCACTCAACTCCAGAATTATTATAAGATAATTCTAGAGATTAATTTGAATCAACAAAGAGGATTTTAAAGGGAACTCATTGGAGTAGAAAGCACTATGGTTCCCCTGCTCAAGCCAAGCAAAAAAAAATCCCAATTAAACCTTTTGAAGAGAGATTGGCATCTTACTCCCAGGCTGGAGGCTTGCTGCACCACAGAAATTTTAGTCTTTGTTGCTACTGAAACAGGATGAGTTCATGAGAGAACCTCACATATGTCCTCTAGTGCTATGAAAAGATAGAAAATTATACTTGACTTTCACCTGAAATCTGAAGGCGGAAGGCTGGTTTAAATTGCTCATAATGGCAGAGCAAAAAAAAGAGATCTAGACTTCCAAAGAACTATGTTTGCTGTGGACCAGGTAGTTTCTTTTGAGCATAGCTGGCAACTCCTGCATAAAAATGAGGATCCCATGAAAAGAAAGTTTTGGGGAAACAGCCGAGGGCGAAGACAGTCAGATGGTACATTGTTCCTATCAGGGAATGGTGCAGGGAAGAGGTCTGTGCTAGTGGGAAGAGAAGTGAGAAGATCCTGAATAAACCAGGAAAGCCCACTACAAGAAAAGGCAGTATTTGGGCATCTCCATCACAAAGGATATTCATAGCCAGATTAGACCAGCACCAATCAATTCAGCTTCTCACTGTCCCTTTAAGACTCCCCTCTCCTTGCCCACCCCATCCCTAAGCCCTGGGAGAGACAGAAGCAGTAGAACAAGTAGGGGAGGAGGTAGAGCAAGGAGAATGAAAGAACAGACCAAGTCACTTTTCTCACTAGAGATCTGTGGGACTGCCAGTCAAGCTGCACTGGAGGTTGGGGATGGGAAGAGGTTTATAGGGCATGTGAGAGGGAAGTTTTGATTTGATTGAACTTTTAAGTGCCTACAAGTTAAACTACTATAAATATCTGAGAGTAACCAAAAGCTAATGGGTTAAATACATAGCATAATATGGGGTACTGAAACGTTACTCAAAAAATCAGAGTAAAGGAATAGAGTGATATTTTATATATGTTAATCAAGCAAAGCCTCTCTAAAGAGGTGACACTAATGAAGTAAAGAAGCAAGCCCTGGGAATATCTTTGGCCCTCATCTCTCTTCAATATACTCATTCTCCTTGGATTATCTTAGAATAGAATCTTGTAAGATATACAGGGAGCAGATCGTGAAAGTCTTTCTAGGTCATGTATGTATAAGATTCCATTCTGAGAACCACCAAGAGCCACTGAGTTTCTCCATGATCCAATTTGGATTTGGGAAGACTACTTTGCCAGTGGTGTGGAAAATAGATTGGAAGTAGAGTAACCATTCCAATGGCTTCAGTTTTCCCCTGCTGACTCTCAATCTTGAATCTCTAGCCTACATTTTCTCCTAATCTACAGACTCATATATTTATGGCTACCAGCCATCCTTACCTGAATGATCACAGCCACTTCAAATTCAACTTTTCCAAACTTAAACTCCATCTTCCTTACAAATCTTTTCTGTCTCTAGTGTTTTCTATCCCAGTGAATAGCACTACCATCTACCTAGTAGCACAAACCAGAAACTGTCCCCACGCCTAACTAGTCCCCAGATCTTGTTGTTCTCTTGAATTCCTTCCTACTGTTACTGCCTTAACTCAGACCATAATCATCTCTCACCTGAACTACACAAACAGCCTCCTGACTGGTTACCCTACTTCCAATCTATTTTCCACACCACTGCCAAAGTAATCTTCCCCAAATCCAAATTGGATCATGAAGAAACTCAACGGCTCTTGGTGGTTCTCAGAATTGAGTCTTATACACACATGACTTCGAAAGACTTTCATGATCTGCTCCCTGTCTACCTTACAAGCTTCTATTCTACCACTCTTTGTTTTGGCCATTCTGCTTCTAGGCAACCTAAATGCTTTTCATTTTCCTCTAAACACCGAGTTCTATCATGGCTCTTCCATCCTCCTTTTACCTTCTCCAGGCTAAGCTTTACTTATCCTTTGACTCAGATATGATCTCTTCTGGAAAGCCTTTCTTGTACCCCGCTAGTGTGGGTGCCCCTTCTCTGTGCTCCCGTTGTTCCATAACACTCTTTATATATTTCTGACAGTACTCACTACACAGTATTTGCATTGTGTTTTCAAGTGGTTGCCTTTACCACTAAAACATGAGCTCTTCAAGAGCAAGATCTATGTCTTATTAACCCCTGTATTCATAAGGCCTGAATATGAAATATGTTCTCTTCTGCCCAGACTCTTCTTTCCTTCACTCCCCCTTGCCCTTTCAATTTCCAGTCACTCCTAAAGATTCAATTTATGTACCCCTATAGAGTATCATCTGTATGCCAAACAACTAGCTGATCTGTTTCTTTTTGGGCTTATTCTCAACCAAAAACCATATTGTTTCCCCCTGTCCAGGGGACATTTGGCAATGTCTGGGGACATTTTCGGTAGTCACAAACAAAAGAAGTGCTACCAGCATCTAGTGGGTGGAGGCCCAAGATGCTATTAAACATCCTATAATGCACAGGACAGCTTCCCACAACAAAGAAGTGTCCAGCCCCAAACTCAGTAGTACTGAGGCTAAGAAACCTTGCCCCTTAGCTATGGTGTAGTTTTCAGCCTTGTTTCTCTTGTGCTGAATTACAACATTTCCTGTGAAATTCAGTCCTGCATTCTGGAGTCTAAGATAATAAGAGGAAAAAGGAGTCATAAAGATAAAATTCTTGTGGGCTGGGGTTTCATTTGGTCTTGCTGATGAGCAAAACACATTTGTACATAAGCTAAAACCCATATTTGGGAAAACATTCACTTACAGAGAGATGGCCATTTGTAAGATGGGGCTTTAACTAAATTCAGAAAACACTTTAGAGCCACTATTTTTGACTCAAACTAAGCACACTAGACAAGCTCCTCTACAAGTGAAAAAAGAAAGGAAAATAATTATTCGTTGAGCTATTTCTATAATACATTATCTCTTTTAATCATCACACTAGCACTATAAATTAGGCACTATTATTATCTCCATTTTACAGATGAGAAAACTGTGGCTCAGAGAAGTTAGGTAATACATTAATGCTAAATGAAGAAACGGGGACTTAAATCCAAGGTCTTTCTATTATACCATGCAAGGATGATTCAGTGTTCAAGGAAAAAAAAAAACTGAAATGTTTTCTAATACATGCAACATTTTGTTTGTGCTGTCAAACTTTAAGAATCAAAAAGCAGTTTGGCATTCACTCCAAGTCCAGTTAATGCTTTGTCTGAGTCTCCACACTTGAGTAGGACTCATCTTCCTTTGGTATATTTCCATCGAGGGCCACTGTATTCCAATAGGATCTTGCCTGGGCTGGGAATCAGAAGATATGAACTTGTTCAATTTTTTTTTAATGACTGTGGCAACTATCTCATTATTCCTTGGTTTCTCATCTGCAAAATGATAATGTTTTATGATAATAGACTATGATAAATATGATAAATCCCACATATAGGCCTTTCTAGAGTCCCTTTTCAGGCCAAGACTCTCTACCCAAAGGCCCCTAGGATTCAGTCTTCTTTTCTCTTTCTGAAAGTACTGCCACCCCCTCTATCCTTTTGGGGTTCTTCGCAATACTCCCCTTCCCCCATTCTGTGAAGTGGGACATGGTCTCAATGCTCCAGAAGACAATCACAGGAAATCTTTTACTGTAACTGGTTATAGCACTACTAAGCTAGCTTTCCCTTACAGGGAGTAACTATTGCATTAGCCAGAATCAGAGAAAAATATGACTGTGCAACTTTTTTGTTGTTATTAGGAATACCATCAAAGACTGCTCTAGTACCATATATAATGCATCATAGGAATGGTGGTCATTGTAAGAGGAGTGTACATATCTTATAATGCCTCAATTACCCAATTGTCAACAGCTGCCTTAATGCAAAGGGCATTTGGGCTGATGCTATAGCACATAAGCAGACCATTGAACACTATAATTTGTATTAATAGCCTTTCCACCCACTCTGCTTTTATCTACTCTAATATCACAAGCTTCACCTTTAAGGATCTTGAGGTCACATTTCCACTACCTTGCTGTTGCCATTCCATTTTTCATAACGAAGCTCAAAATTTGTCTCTTCAGACTTACAAGGAGGAGCTATCTGCAATTTACTTCATCTGGGTTTAATCCCTGCTTCCTTTTCCTAAAATTTTCTTTATGATTCTTCTTGCATTCTGACTTGACAATCTTAAAATTGTTCTTACTATGTATGTAAAGGTATGTGAGAACAAGACTTGACACAAATAAACTGCAATCAGCTATAAAGGCAGTTACTAGGGAGCTTCTGCAAATTTGTCAAGTCCTGGCACTTGTTTTGAGCAAACAAACAAGTATGTTGAGAGTTCACCCTGCCCAGATACCTTTCTATTTGAAGCTCAGTAAATGTACAACTAGCTCGCCTCAGCGTGAACTGAAAAGTTACAATAAGATTTCCAAAGGAAAAGTATTTGACTAGCAGAGTTAAAGTGAAAATTAGTCTTTTCTTTGAAAAAAATAAGAAGATTGAGTTCCTCTGTGCTCCAAGTCCTGTGACTGCACTTTGGCAAAATTTTCACATTGTTATCTCTTTTGTTAGATCTTCAAAAAAGCAGACTCACAAACAAATTATTTTAAAAATGAAAACTATGGGCTTTTAGAATAATAGAAATAACAAGCAAGAAGGATAATGTTCAAATTCCATCCTTCTATTGCTACTGCTAATTGTCCAGAAAAGGGAACCAGTAGACAGTTGATGCTTCAGTTGCTGTGAAGTAGTGAGATATATAATAATGTGGTCAGCCCCTAGGAAGAAAGACTATGCATTAACATCAAATCAGCCAGCATAGAATAACCTCCACTCTGTACATGTCTCTGCCTGTATAAATTCCTTCTCTCTGGAGTCTATTTTCCCAGCCTAATTTATAAACATTATGACAAAAGAGTTGGTTATTTAGGGTCAGCATAACACCGGGCATTGGAAAAGCAAATACAGAGGACAAGATGTTCTACACATACATAATAGTGCTGTTTCTTTTGAGGAGGCACAGGAATCAAATAACAGGGATTTTTGGCTCTTCTGATTCTGAAGGAAAACAAAATGACCTTGGCATCTAGCAAATAAGCTCAAATTCAGAAGACTGAAGTTATTACCCACAATAAGATTAGATTCTGCCCTGTGGGGACACATTTGTATTCCACAGTCAATTTGGGATTAACCTTTTAAGGGCTGGTGGAGAATTAATTGGTTCTTTACTTCTCTCTCTGGACTGCCTCAGGCTCTAGAGGTTTCTATGTATTCCAAAGGAGCTTTGTGCAGGGCAGCCAGCTGTGCAACTGTGACTTATTTACTCATGCTTCTGGCGTAGATTCCTCTGAGTATGAGAACTGGAGAAGGCACCCCTCCCAGAGAGCACACAAGCCCAACCCAGTGCAGCAGGACTTCGTGTGGGTGGGGTCCATCCAGTGCATCAATTATGACAGTCCAGAGAGGGACTGATCTATGAAACCTCCCCAGGTCAGCTTCCTCCTTCATGGTTCTTCTCTTTTCTGCAATTGCTCCTGCTTTGTCCACACCACCACAGATGAGGCAGTTATGGTAATTCCAAAAGCCCAAAAATTCAAGCTGGCACTACCTCAGGAACTGTTTTAAAAAGAAGCATAGAAGTTCAACATGCATAATTTTAAAAGATACTCATCAAAATGTTAACCGTGATTACTTCTGTGGAGTGTAATTATTGAAAATTTTCATTTACCTCTTTGTGGTTTCCTAAATTTTCTGTTTTGATCGTGTATTATGTATGTAGATTTTTTAAATTTCTTCTTTTAAAAAGGTAAGCTTCTCAGATGAATCATTTGTATTTTCCTAGTGCTCTATCTCCAAGCACGGTAGAACAGCCCTGAAAGTGTACAGAAAAACACCCAAGTGGGGAGTTTTCACTTCCAGCATTATTGTTCTTTAAAATCACGGAGACAAGACAAAGGATGAAGATATGAACACATTTTATCAACAGGGCCTCAGCAAAAAAATAATAATAATAATAATTCACTACAAATGTCTCAAATGAAGAGAATTTGTGAAAAACTATTTATAGGAAGTGATCAGGGTTACGGACCTTGTTACAGAAGAAACAAAACAAGGGATAGTGAGGTTTCAGTGGAAAACTATCACCACCCCTACAGCCAAGGGGTAAGCAAAGAAACAGAGTTACCAGAGCCCAGTGAGTGCTGGATCTATGGAGGAGTTGGCCAGTAGGTGCTCTAGTTGTGCTGGAATACAGCTACTGCCAGGGATGCAGTGCACAGCAGAGAGAGTAGGGAAAATACCCCTGACCCCGCTCTCCTTCCACTCTCTGATCTCCTATTATTTCTAACTCTTTACCAAGCCCAATGCAAGCCAACAGTCAAGGGAATCAAGAATATGCAAGCGATAGGAGCAAACCTCCTAAGACAGAAAGAGGGACTAGGAAGAGTAGCAAATGGATGAAGATAGAGATATCTATCAGTCTACCCCTTTTATTTGAAAAACCACTTTATTGAGAAATAATTGACAGAAAAAACAATTAGACATATTAATGTCTACAACCTGAAGAGTTTGGAGAAAAGTATACACAGATGAAAAAATAACCACAATCTATGTCATAAACACATCCATCACCTCTAAAACTTTCCTCCTGCTCTCTTCATTTATTAGTTTTTACAAGAACACAACATAAGATCTCTCAGCAAATTTTTAAGTACATAATACAGTATTGTTAACTGTAGGCACTATGCTATACAGGAAATGTCTAGGACTTACTCATCTTGCATAACTAAAGCCTTCCCATTTCCTAGTACCTTCCCATTTCCTCCTTACCCTAGCCCCTGATAACCACTATTCTACTCTCTGCTTCAATGAGTTTGACTATTTTAGATTCCACATAAGTGGCATCATGTGGTATTTGTCCTTCTGTGTCTAGATTATTTTATTTAATATAATGTCTTCCATGTTCATCCATATGTTACAAGTGGTAGGATCCTGCTCTTTGTAAAGGCTGAATAATACTCCATTTTATGTATATGCAGTAGCCCCCCTTATCTGTGGTTTTACTTTCCACAGTTTCAGTTACCCCTGGTCAATTGTAGTCCTAGAATATTAAATGGAAGACTTCAGAAATAAACAATTCATAAGTTTCACGTTTTGTGTCATTCAGAGTAGTATGATAAGATCTCATACTGTCCCGCTCAGTCCCACCCGGGATATGAATCATCCCTTTGTCCAGTGTATCCACGCTGTATATGTTCCTGGCCTGGGAGTCACTTAGGAGCCATCTAGGTTATCCGATCAACAGTGGCAGCATCACAGTGCTTTTGTTAAAGGAACCCTTATTTTGTTTAATAATGGCCCCAAAGCACAAGAATAGTGATGCTGGCATTTCAGATATGCCAAAGATAAGTTGTAAAGTGTTTGCTTTAAGTGAAAAACTGAAAGTTTCTGACTTAATAAGGGAAAAAAACCACATGCTGAGGTTGCTAACATGAATCTTCTATCCATGAAACTGTGAAAAAGGAAAAAGAAATTCCTGCTAGTTTTGCTGTTGCACCTCAAACTGCAAAAAATATGGCCACAGTGCATGTTAAGCGCTTAGTTAAGGTAGAAAAGGCATCAAATTTGTGGGTGGAAGACATCAATAAAACATGTTCTGGCCAGGCACAGTGGCTCACACCTGTAATCCCAGCACTTTGGGAGGCCGAAGCAGGCAGATCACCTAAGCTCAGGAGTTCGAGACCAGCCTGGGCAACATGGTGAAACCCCAACTCTACTGAAAATACAAAAATTAGCTGGACATGGTGGCGGCTGTCTGTAATCCCAGCTACTTGGGAGTCTGAGCCAGGAGAATCACTTGAACCTAGGAGGTGGAGTTTGCAGTGAGCTGATATCGTGTCATTGCACTCCAGCCTGGGAGACAAAGGGAGACTCCGCCTTAAAAAAAGAAAAGAAAAGAAAAAAGAAACGTGTTCTGACTGGCAGCAATGTGTTGCTCCAGAAAACATTGAGTCTATAGAGGACTTAGCAAGAAATCTCCTGAAATGAGTATCAGCAAGCCATTTACTGTAAGGGATAATTATACAGATTCAAGAATAGGTTTAGAGTGAAAAAATAAAAATTACTGGGGAGACCGTGTCTGCCAATGAAGAAATGGCTGCCACATGAGTACAGTACAAGAAGATATTTTACAAGAGAGATCACAGTCACATAACTTTTATTACAGTATAATTGTTTTATTATCAGTTATTGTTGCTCATCTCTTATTGTGCCTAATTTATAAGTTAAATTTTATCATAGGTATGTATGTATAGGAAACAACATAGGATATATAGGGTTTGGTACTATCTACAGTTTCAGGGATCTACTGGGGGGTCTTGTAAAGTTATCGCCTGAAGATGAGGGAGAGACCACTATACCACTTTTACTTGATCCATTCGTCCATCCACAGACATTTAGGTTGCTTCCATGTCCTGTCTATTGTGAATAATGCTGCAGTGCAATGAACATGTGAGTGCAGATCTCTTCCAGATCCTGATTTCAGTTCCCTTGGCTATGTAATCGGAAGTGGGATTTCTGGATCATTTGGCAGGTCTATTCTTAAGTTTTAAGGAACTTTCACACTATTTTCTATAGTATCTGCACCAATTTACATTTCCATTAACAGTGTTCAAGGGCATCCTTTTCTCTACATCCTCATCAACATTAATCATTATTATTTTTTTTTTTTTTGAGATGCCGTCTCACTTTCTTGCCCAGGCTGGACTGTAGTGGTGCAATCTTAGCTCACTGCAACCTCCCCATCCCAGGTTCAAGCAATTCTCCCACCTCTGCCTCATGATTACCTGGGACTACAGGCACATGTCGCCATGCCCAGCTAATTTTTGTATTTTTGTAGAGATGGGATTTCACCATGTTGTCTAGGCTGTTCTTGAACTCCTTCCTCAAGTGATCTGTCTGCCTCAGCCTCCCAAAGTGCTAGGATTACAGGTGTGAGCCAGTGTACCCAGCAATACATTATCTTTTATTGTTTTATAATAGCAATCCTAACAGGTGTGAGGTGATATGTCATTGTGGTTTTGATTTGCATTTCCCTGATGATTGGTGATATTGAGCACCTTTTCATATATCAGTTGGCCATTTGTATGTCTTCCTTGAATAAACATCTATTTAGTTTATTTTTAAATCAGGTATTTTTTGCTATTGAGTTGTATAAGTCCCTTATATATTTTAGATATTAACCCTTTATCAGATGCATGGTTGGCAAATATTTTTCCCCATTTCGTAGGTTGCCTTTTGACTCCTGATTGTTTCCTTTGCAGTACAGAAGCTTTTAAGTTTGATGTAGTCCCATTTGTTTATTTTTGCTTTTGTTGTCTGTGTCTTTGGTGTCATATGGTGTCTTGTCAAGAAATTATTGCCAAGATGAACGTTAAAAACTCATAGGCAGGTGTTGAACAATGAGAACACTTGGACGCAAAGAGGGGAGCATCACACACTGGGGTCCGTTGGGGCGAGGCTACAGGAGGGATAGTGGGAGGGTGGGGAGGGATAACGTGGGGAGAAATGTCAGGTATAGGTGATAGGGGGATGGTGGCAACAAACCACCTTGCCATGAATGTACGTATGCAACAATCTTGCATGATCTGCACATGTACCCCAAAATCTAAAGTACAATTTTTTAAAAAGATTAAAAAACGTTTTCTCTATATTTTCTTCTAGGAGCTGTACAGTTTCAGGTTTTATGTTTAATTCTTTAATCCATTTTGAGTTGATTTTTGTGTATAGTGTAAGATAAGGGTTCATTTTCGTTTTTTTTAGTGAGGGTAGCCTATTTTCCCAACACTTTATTATAGAGACCATTACCCCTTTTGTCACTCCTTTGTTCAAAGGAAGAACTCTCATCTATAATACAGAGGAGACACAAAATTCTATAAGCTACCGTACTATCATGTGATGGTGTGGATTTAATTACATTCCTATCTGGGACCTAAATTATAACGTTAGCCACCATCAGACTGTTCATCCAAGAAGAGGAGAGTGAGAAAAAGAAACAGTTGATTACCTTAAAATATGCATAGCTGTTACAGTACCCAATTGCTGAAATGGGAAATGAATCCCCTCATCTCCCTCCCCCCACACAGGGAATCAGCCGTCCTCAGCATACAATCTTTAAAATAAACACCCCTAGGGCAGTTACCAGGCAATCTAGTGTTGAGCCTCTTCTGGATCCACACTCTCATCTGCTTCAAGTCCATATAGAGAGTTGGACCCAACATAGCATGAATTAGAGAAAGAACAAGGCCTGGCCCAAGAGAGAGAGCTTTTATCCCAAAAGAGTCATAAGACCTCACCAGTCTGTATTGACTGGAGCACAGGAAGCATGTTCAGAAGTGAGTTCTAAGGGTATGAGGGAGACCAACAAGGAAGGAATGTAAGACTTGATGGAGATTAATTCTTCAGCACAGGTGTATTCATCCAGAATTCAAAACTTAAAGTTCAAGCACTAGGGTACGTTATAACGGTATGTTAAATTGGCTAATTAAAACCTGGACCCAGTGATAGCCTGTAGATATTGAAATTAAAATGAATGAACTCTGATGTCCTATGGAATACAGAGTCCAAAGGTTCAGGGAAATTGATATAATGGAGTGAATCTATGTACAAATTGTTTAGCTACCCCCCAGCCATGCCTCCTGGAAACACACAGAGGACACTACCTTCACCAAGGCATTTAGAAAAAAGCATTGATGTCTTCCCTCTTTCCTCTCATTCCTGGGAATTTAGTCTGAAAGCCATTAGGTGGAGGCAGAGCAATGGAGGCATCGGAAGGGCAGAATGTTAAGCCTGAGTAGAGTAGAAATGTGTGGTGTAGGGTTATGCAGCTTAAGCAGAGTGTGAGGGCACCTGTGCACGTATGGAGGGCATCCCAGATGGGGACAGCCTGAATGGAGTGGTGAAGCCCAAACCAAGAAAGAAAGAACTCCGGGAAGAGAGGGGGCCTGGCTTGGGGGTATATCACTCAAGTAGGGTTAGGAGAGTCTCCACACTACCGGACAGTCCAGCATGAAGAGTCACAGCCAGAGCAGAGGGAGAAGGATATCCCTAAGAAGAGGTGGCTTTAGAGTCTGAAGACAATGAGGAGAGCATCCGCAAGGAGTGAAGGGGAATGCCTGGTGTGGGGAATCAGAGCCCAAGCAGAGTGAGGAATGCACCCTTGAAGAATGGAACAGGGTATTTCAAAGCCTAAGTGAGGTTAAAAGAGTGTCCATACTAGAGCACAACCCAGCATACAAAGTCAGTGCTAAGCAGAGTGAGGAAGGCATTCACACAGAGATGCAACCTGGCATGCAGTATCAGAGCCCAAGTGGAATGAAAAGAGTGTCTATGAAGGCAGGCAGACTCATACAGGGCATCAGATCCTGTGCCAGGTTAAGAGCACCTCTATGAAATGAGGTGACAGCCTAAAGCAGGGTGTCAGAATCTGAGCAGAATGAGGAAGGCATACATGCAGGGGTAAGCTCTGGAATGGGGTGACAGAGTCCAAGGAGAGTAAGAAGGGTATCCATGAAGAGGAGAGACTAAGAGCCCAGCTGGGATGAGAGGAATGCTTCCATGCAGGTGAAGGACCAGCCTAGAGTAAGGAGTTTTATCTAAGCAGAGTGAGGAGGATGTCTCCAGGAAGAGGGTCCCTGGTTTGGGGCATCAGAGCCCAAATAGTGAAAGAAAAGCATCCGTGAGGGAAGAGGAGCAGCCTGGCATTGAGAGTTCAGAGCCTGAGAAGAGCAGAGTGAGGAGGGTATCCCTGAAGAGAGAGGGCCTGGCATGGGGTATCAAAACCCACAGTGCAATCAAGAGGATATTCACACAGTGGAGGTGAAGTGAGGTGGGATGGGCGGTGTGCAACATCACAGACTGAGTGGGACAGAATGAGAATCCTCACAAAAACAGTATCCTGGTATGGCACCAAAAGCCAAGAAGGGTGAGGAAGACATCCATGCTGAGGAGTGGCCTGGCAATCAGGTGTCAAAGCCAAAGTGGGGTTAGGAGACATCTTCATAGGTGAAGGGGTGGTAAAGACATAGATTACATAGAGGGAGGGGCCTAATAAAATCATTAAGAACAACTGAAGCCAAGTTTCTCACTTTCAGAGAAGGGAGTTACCAATATGGTAAGGGAAAAAAATAAAATAAACCTTATGGTATCCTATTGGAATCGGAGGTCCAATTAGAACTTGTGATTTTTAATGTAAAAATATAGATGTGGCTGGGCACCGTGGCTCATGCCTGTAATCCAGCCCTTTGGGAAGCCAAGGCAGGCAAATCATAAGGTCAGGAGTTCAAGACCAGCCTGGCCAATATGGTGAAACCCCATCTCTACTAAAAATACAAAAGTTAGCCAGATGGAGCCAGTCCAGGCTACTCTGGAGGCTGAGGCAGAAGAATCACTCGAACCTGGAAGGTGAAGGTTGCAGTGAGCTGAGACCACGCCACTGCACTCCAGCCTGTAGACAGAGTGAGACTCTGTCGCAAAAAAAAAAACAAAAACAGAAACAAAATATAGATGTAAATGTTTGTACGCATATATTCGTATTTAGATAGACAGCTAGATACACACACACGCACACACACACACACACACATACACACATACACACACGTATATATATTTCCTAGCTCTAGATGCTGAGATGGCCTAGGATCAACGACATCCCAGTAGCAACAATCACACATAGCACCCAGATCTCAGTTTCTAAATATCATTCTTGGGCTAAAAGAAGCCAAAGGTCTTTGCAGAAATGACTGATTACAGAGCTGGGACAGAAAATGATAAGATGAGGCTGGAACACCCTTTTGAGCTAGAAAGCAAGGAAGTGCTCAAGAATGATTGAAGGTAAGTCGAAAGGACATATAAACCAGCTTAAAGGGGCTACCATTGGCCAAAATCCTGACAATTTGAGGATTAGATTAATGATAGGAACAAATTATTGAATAAAATAAGAAACTATGAGTCCATACTGGTACAGTTACTCCTTGACTTATCATGAGTTTACACCCAAATAAATCCATTGTACATTGAAAATATCATGGGTCTAAAATACATTGAATACACTGAATCTAGCAAAAATCATAGCTTAGCCTAGCCTGCTTTAAATGTGCTCAGAACACTTACACTAGCCTATAGTTGGACAAAATCATGTGACACAAAGTCTATTTTATAATAAAGTATTGAATATTGTACACAATTGGGCATTTTGTAGACACAATAAGATGTGAAAACACAAAACACAATATCCAAGTAATGTTGTCAACACAGCACACTGTAAATACGGGTTGTTTACCTCATGATCTCATGGCTGACTGGGAGCTGCCATAGTCTAGCATCGCAGGATACTGCGTATCGCTAGCCTGGAAAAAGACCAAAATTCAAAATTTGAAGTACAGTTTTTACTAACTGCATATTGCTTTCACATCACTATCGAACATCATAAATCAGGGACCATCTGTATATGTGTATATAGCAGCAAATGTATTCTTAACAAAATAGGGAGGAAATACTCATGACAGTTATAATCCATGTTTCTGTAACTGGTCTTGTGGTCGTAGCTGGTATTTGTAACTATGTTCTACTCCCATCTATATTCCCTTTGCCTTCAAAAAGCCCCTTAGTTGGCTGTGATTCTTTACTTGGCACGGTGACCCAAACATTTATTTCTGAAGGGTCTGGGTCATTTGCAGTCCTGCCTGAATGGAGTTGTTACAGTTTCCCATTAATCTTAGCCAGAAAGTGTGGTAATACTAAGAGACACTCTATAGGATCTCTTGTATTCTAAACATTCTCTTTCTTACCTCCTTTGCAGTGAAGTAATCCAATTTCCCCTTGGTAGTCTGGATCAGTCACCGCAGTTATCACTGAAACTCTTTTCTTAGCCTGTTGACTCAGAGGTATGAGGGGCCCAAAGTGGCCAGGTGGCAGTCTTAACTTCCAGTTCAATTGAATAATTGTTATGTCTCCTGGTGGAAACATTTCTCACTCTGGAACTAAGACCTCCAGGCCAGCAGAGCATAAAGTCATAGGAACAAGAAGCAAAAATTTTGCTTATTGGTCAACAAGTAATGGTAAGTGGTGTCATTTCCATGTCCACTTCTTGATTTTTGGACCTGTGCATCCCCATATATTAGACACTGATTAAGAGCAGAAACAGCCTTCCAAAGAACCTTGCCCCAGCCTTGAAAAGTACTGTCACCTACCTGATGCTGTAACTGTGTCTTCAAAAGGCCATTCCATACTACACAGCCATTAAAAAGAACAAAATTGAGTGGTTTGCAGCAACATGGATGCAACTGGAGGCACGAATATCTTTATAGTTTTTGCTAGTTCGGGTGTCCATCCACATACCTCTTCCCCCCATTTCTTTGTCATCGATTTTCCAATCATGTTCCTTCCAAGTCCCGGATCATGTAGCCAATCCACTGGCCACATTCCATTAACTGGTCTATAATTACACATCTGGTTCTTTCTCCTTTCAAGCAAAGTGAAAAGCCAGGTGTACTGCTTGGTGTTCTGACCACCAGGAGGATTTTCTTTCACTAATGTTCTTTAGGGACGTCCCAGAAACGGGTTGTAGTGCTATAGCTATCCACTTTTTGGTGGTGCCTTCATATTATGAAGAATTATTTAAACCAGACCCAAGTCTTCTCCTCCTCCATCAAGTGATCATAGGGTACTCCCTATAAGACTATAGGTGCAAACTGGGAGATAGAAGACAGTGTAGCAAGAGTAGGAATCACACATATTTGGGCCACTTATTCATGTAACTTACTCATGCCTTCAGAACCTGCTCAGGGCTAATCACATATATACCACTACCATTTGATGATGAAGTGCTGCTATGCACACCAAACTTTAGGATTTGGTGAGTCAGGTAATACTAGGTTCATGATAGGCAGCTCAAGTCACATGGTAACTTGGTGGCCCATGGTCAAGAATTAAGTTTCTACTGAAGCCCAGTAGCAGGCAAAGAGTGTCTCTTAAAAGGAGAGTAGTTTTCTAGAGATGATGGCAGGGCCTTGCTCCAAAAGGCCTGAGCTATAATTCGTCGAAAAGGGCCTGCCAAAAGCTGCAAGCAGCATTTTTATCTGCCACTGATACCTCAAGTACCATTGGATCTACTGGATCATATGGCCCAAGCGACAGACAGATTGCATAGCAGACTGGATCTGTTACAGAGCCTTCTGTTCTGGGACCCACTCAAAACTAGCAGATTTTGGGTTCACTCAGTAAATAGGCTGGAGTAACAGACCCAAATGAGGAATGTGTTGTTGGCTCTAAAATATAGAAAGGCCCACTAGGCATTTTGCCTCTTTCATGGTCATGGGAGAGTCTAGATTCAACAACTTATCCTTCACCTTAGAAGAGACATCCCAATATGCCCCACAGCAGTAAACCCCTAGAAATTTCACTGAGGTAGAAGGTCCTAAAGTTGTAGTCAGGTTTATTTCCCACCCTCTGACACACAAGTGTCTTACCAATAAGTCTAGAGTAGCTGCTATTTCTCGCTCACTAGGTCTGATGAGCATAACATCATCAATGTAATAGACCAGTGTGTTATATTGTGGAAGGGAAAAATGACCAAGATATCTGCAAACTAAGTTATGAAATAGGGCTGGAGGGCTGACATGCCCATTCACAGGCAGGACAGTGACGGTGTATTACTGGCCTTTTCAGCTAAAAGCAAACTGCTTCTGATGGGCCTTATAGATAGACATTCAGAAAAAGGCATTTGCCAGATCAATAACTGCATATCAGGTACCAGGAACTGTGTTAATTTGCTCAAGCAATGAAACCACATCTTGTACAGCAGCTGCAATTGGAGTCACCACTTGATTAAGCTTCCAATAATCCACTGTCATTCTCCAAAATCCATCTGTATTCTACACAGGCCAAATAAGAGAGTTGAGTAGGGATGTGGTAGGAATCACCACCTTTCCATCTTTCAAGTCCTTGATGGTGGCACTAATTTCTGCAATCCCCCCAGAAATGAAGTATTGCTTTTTATTTACTATTTTCCTAAGTAGAGGTGGCTCTAATGGCTTCCATTTGGCCTTCTCCACCATAATAGCCCACTCTCCATAGTAAGGGAACCATTGTGGGAATTCTGCCAGCTGCTGTCTATTCCAATCGTGCACCTTGGAACTAAGGAAATAACTGCAGGATGCATTTGGGGTCCCACTGAACCCACTGTGAGTTGGACTTAAGCTAAAACTCCATTGATAACCCTACCTCCATAAGCTGCCACTCTGAATGTAGGGCCAGAGTGATGTTTTGGGTCTCCTAGATTCAATGTCAGTTTAGAACCAGTACTCTCTGAAAGATCTCATTTTTTTCCCCCGATGCACAGTTACTCTGGTAAAAGGCCACAGGCCCCCTTGGAGAAGACTTGGACAAAGATTAACAGTATACATTTTCAGTAGTGTACCAAGGTTTTTTCTTGAGGAGACCCAGCCTCCCCTTCATTCAAGGGATTCTGGGTTTGTAAACTGGCTTAAGTCAGAATTGATTGAGGGACCATGATTTTCTGTTTTTATGCTTTGGGTTAGACTTTAGTTGACTTGACCTGGAAGTTTTCTGCTTATACAGATCAACTAAAAATGTAGTAGGCTATCCCAGTATTATCCTAATACCAGAATGAGGAAAGGACATAACAAAAAAAAGAAAATTCCAGGCCAATATCCTTGATGAACATAAATGCAAAAATCCTCAACAAAATACTAGCTAACTGAATTCAACAGCATATCAAAAAGATTATACACCATGATCAAGTGGGTTTCATACTAGGGATGCAGGGTTGGTTTAACATATGCAAGTCAGTAAATGTGTTACACCACATAAACAGCAGTAAAAACAAAAATCATATGATCATCTCAATAGATGCAGAAAAATGGTTTGACAAAATCCAGTATCCCTTTGTGACTAAAATCCTCAGCAAAATCAGCATAGAAAGGACATACCTTAAGGTAATAAAAACTATCCATAACAAACCAACAGACAACATTATACTGAACAGGGAAAAGTTAAAAGCATTGTCCTTGAGAGCTGGAATAAGACAGGGATGGCCACGTTCTCCACTTCTATTCAACATATTACCGGAAGCCCTAGCCAGATCAATCAGACAAGAGAAAGAAATAAAGGGCATCCAAATTGGTAAAGAGGAAGTCAAACTGTCACTGTTTGCCAATGCTATGATTGTATACCTTGAAAACCCTAAAGACTCATCCAAAAATCTCCTAGATCTGATAAATAAATTCAGTAAAGTTTCAGGATACAAAATCAATATACACAAATAAGTAACACTGCTACACACCAACAGCGACCAAGCTGAGAATCAAATCAAGAACTCAACCCATTTTACAACAGCTGCAAAAATAATTATAATTGAAAAAATGTAGGTATATACCTAACCAAAGAGGTGAAAGATCTCTACAAAGAAAACTACAAAACACTGCTGGAAGGAATCACAGATGACACAAATGAATGGAAATGCATCCCATGCTTAGGGATGGGTAGACTCAATATTGTGAAAATGACCATACTGCCAAAAGCAATTTATAAATTCATTGGAATGCCCATCAAAATACCATCATCATTCTTCACAGAACTAGAAAAAAAATTCTAAAATTCATATAAAACAAAAAAGAGCCCACATAGCCAAAGCAAAAGTAAACAGAAAACAAATCTGGAGGCATCACATTAGCCAACCTCAAACTATACTCCAAGGCTATAGTTACCAAAACAGCATGGTACTGGTATAAAAACAGACACTTAGACCAATGGAACAGAATAGAGAACTCAGAAATAAACCCAAATACTTAACAGCCAACTGATCTTCGATGGTGCAAACAAAAACATAAAGTAGGGAAAAAACACACCCCCATTCAACAATTGGTTCTGAGATAATTGGCAAACCACATGTAGAAGAATGAAACTGGATTCTCATCTATCACCTCATATAAAAATTAACTCAAGATGGATCAAAGACTTAAATCTAAGACCTGAAACTATAAAAGTTCTAGAGAATAACATTAAAAAAACTTTTCTAGACATTAGCTTAGGCAAATACTTCATTACCAAGAACCCCAAAGCAAACACAACAAAAACAAAGATAAACAGTTGGGACTTAGTTAAACTAAAAAAGGCTTCTGCACAGCAAAATAAATAATCAGCAAAGTACACAGACATCCCACAGAGTGGGAGAAAATATTCACAAACTATGCATCCATTAGACAAGGACTAATGTCAAGAATCTACAAGGAAATTAGATGAATCAGCTAGAAAAAAAACAGTAATCCCATCAAAAACTGGGCTAAGGACATGAATAGACAATTCTCAAAAGAAGATATGCAAATAGCCAACAAATATGTGAAAAAATCCTAAATATCACTATCAGAGAAATTTAAATCAAAACCACAATTCAATACCACCTTACTCCTGCAAGAATGGCCATAATTGAAAAATAATAGATGTTGATATGGATATGGTAAAAAGGGAACACTTTTACACTGCTGGTGGGAATGTAAATTAGTACAACCACTATGGAAAACAGTATGGAGATTTCTTAAAGAACTAAAAGTAGAGGCCAGGCACAGTGGCTAAGGCCTGTAATCCCAGCACTTTGGGAGGCCATGGTGGGCATATTTTGAGGTCAGGAGATCGAGACCATCCTGGTTAACAAGGTGAAACCCTGTCTCTACTAAAAATACAAAAAATATAGCTGGGCATGGTGGAATGCACCTGTAGTCCCAGTTACTCGGGAGGCTGAGGCAGGAGAATCACTTGAACCTGGGAGGCGGAGATTGCAGTGAGCCGAGATCACACCACTGCACTCCAGCCTGGGCAACAGAGTGAGACTTTGTCTCAAAAAATAAAAAAAGAAGAAGAAGAGAAAAAAGAGAAAAGTAGAACTACCATTCAATTTAGCAGTCCCACTACTGGGTATCTACCCAGAGGAAAAAAGTCATTATATGAAAAAGACACTTGCACATGCATGTTTATAGCAGCACAATTCACAATTGCAAAAATATGGCACCAGCCTAAATGTCCATCAACCGACAAGTAAATAAAGAAAATGTTATATATATATATATATATATATAATTTTACCAATTGAGTGACTGTGGTTCCTACCACAAGGTCTGGCCTACAGAGAAGAGCAATCACATTATATATACATATATATATGTCTGTGTGTATATATATAATGAAATATATACACACACATATATATGAATATATATACACATATATAAATATACATATATAAATATAAATATACATACAAACATATAATGAAATATATATATGTATGTATACATACATATGTGTATGTATACATATATATGTATGTATGCATACATATGTGTATGTATACATATATATGTATGTAGACATATATATGTGTATGTATATATATATATAAAATGAAATACTACTCATTGATAAAAAGGAATGAAATAATTTATTCACAGCAAACTGGATGGAGCTGGAGACTCAGGAATGGAAAAGATTGTATGTTCTCACAAGCGGGAGCTATGCTATGAGGATGCAAAGGCATAAGAATAATATAATGGGCCAGGTACAATGGCTCATGCCTGTAATCCTAGCACTTTGCGGGGGTGAGGCAGGTGGATGAATGACTTGAGGTCAGGGGTTCAAGACCAGCATGGCCAACATGGTGAAACACCATCTCTACTAAAAATACAAAAATTAGCCAGGTGTGGTGGTGCATGCCTGTAATCCCAGCTGCTTGGGAGGCTGAGGCAGGAGAATCACTTGAACCTGGGAAGCAGAGGTTGCAATGAGTCAAGACTGTGCTGCTGCACTCCAGCTGTTTCAAAAAAGAAGAATGACATAACGGACTCTGGAAACTTTGGGAGAAGGATTGGGGGCAAAAAATGCAAGACTAAACATTGGGTGCAGTGTACACTGCTCAGGTGATGGGTGCACCAAAATCTCAGAAATCACACCTAAAGAAATTATCCAGGTAACTGAACACCACCTGTTCCCCAAAAACTATTGAGATAATAATAAGAATAACTTTTGAAAAGAATGTAGTAGGCTTGCCATCTATATCACTTCTTTTTTTTATTTTTTTTATTGCATTTTAGGTTTTGGGGTACATGTGAAGAACATGCAAGATTGTTGCATAGGTACACACATGGCAGTGTGATTTGCTGCCTTCCTCCCCATCACCTATATCTGGCATTTCTCCCCATGCTACCTCTCCCAAACTCCCCACCCCCTACTACCCCTCCCCTATTTTCCCGTGACAGACCCCAGTGTGTGATGCTCCCCTCCCTGTGTCCATGTGTTCTTATTGTTCAACACCCACCTATGAGTGAGAACATGTGGTGTTTGATTTTCTGTTCTTGTGTCAGTTTGCTGAGAATGATGGTTTCCAGGTTCATCCGTGTCCCTACAAAGGACACAAACTCATCATTTTCGATGGCTGCATAATATTCCATGGTGTATATGTGCCACATTTTCCCTGTCCAGTCTATCATCGATGGGCATTTGGGTTGGTTCCAGGCCTTTGCTATTGTAAACTGTGCTGCAATGAACATTCCTGTGCATGTGTCCTTATAGTAGAATGATTTAGAATCCTTTGGATATATATCCAGTAATGGGATTGCTGGGTCAAATGGAATTTCTATTTCTAGGTCCTTAGGAATCACCACACTGTATTCCACAATGATTGAACTAATTTACACTCCTACCAACGCTGTAAAAGTGTTCCTATTTCTCCACGTCCTCTCCAGCATCTGTTGCCTGCAGATTTTTTAATGATTGCCATTCTAACTGGCGTGAGATGGTATCTCAATGTAGTTTTGATTTGCATTTCTCTAATGACCAGGGATGATGAGCCTGTTTGTTGGCCTCATGTATGTCTTCTTTTGTAAAATGTCTGTTCATATCCTTTGCTCACTTTTAAATGGGCTTGTTTTTTTTTTCTTGTAAATCTGTTTTCATTCTTTGTAGATTCTGGATATCAGCCCCTTGTCAGATGGGTAGACTGCAAAAAATTTTTCCCATTCTGTTGGTTGCCAATTCACTCTAATAACGGTTTCTTTTGCTGTGCACAAGCTGTGGAGTTTGATTAGGTCCCATTTGTCTATTTTGGCTTTTGTTGCCAATACTTTTGGTGTTTTGGTCATGAAGTCCTTGCCTGCGCCTATGTCCTGAACGGTTTTGCCTAGATTTTCTTCTAGGGTTTTTATGGTGTTTGGTCTTATGGTTAAGTCTCTTATCCATGTAGAGTTAATTTTAGTGTAAAGTGTCAGGAAGGGGTCCGGTTTCTGCTTTCTGCACATGGCTAGCCAGTTTTCCCAATGCCATTTATTAAACAGGGATTCCTTTCCCCATTGCTTGTTTTTGTGAGGTTTGTCAAAGATCAGATGATTGTAGATGTGTTGTGTTGCCTCTGAGGCCTGGGTTCTGTTCCATTGGTCTATATCTCTGTTTTGGTACCAGTACCATGCTGTTTTGATTACTGTAGCCTTGTAGTATAGTTTGAAGTACAGTAGTGTGATGCCTCCCACTTTGTCCTTTTTACTTAGAATTGACTTGGCTATGCGGGCTCTCTTTTGGTTCCACATGAAGTTCAAGGTGGTTTTTTCCAGTTCAATGAAGAAAGTCAATGGTAGCTTGATGGGGATAGCGTTGAGTCTGTAAATTACATTGGGCAGTATGGCCATTTTCACGATATTGATTCTTGCTAACCATGAACATGGAATGTTTCTCCATCTGTTTGTGTCCTCTCTTATTTCGTTGAGCAGTGGTTTGTAGTTCTTCTTGAAGAGGTCCCTTACGTTCCTTGTTAGTTGTATTCCTAGGTATTTTATTCTCTTTGTAGCAATTGTGAATGGCAGTTCATTCTTGATTTGGCTCTCTTTAAGTCTGTTATTGGTGTATAGGAATGCTTGTGATGTTAGCACATTGATTTTATATCCTGAAACTTTGCTGAAGTTACTTATCAGTCTGAGGAGATTTTGGGCTGAGACGATGGAGTCTTCTAGATAAACAATCATGTCGTCTGCAAATAGAGAAAATTTGACTTCCTCCTTTCCTATTTGAATACCCTTTATTTCTTTTTCTTGCCTGATTGCTCTGGCTAGAACTTTCAGTACTATATTGAATAGGAGTGGTGAGAGAGAGAGAGCATCCTTGTCTAGTGCCAGATTTCAAAGGGAATGCTTCCAGTTTTTGCCCATTCAGTATGATATTGGCTGTTGGTTTGTCATAAATAGCTTTTATTATTTTGAGATACGTTCTGGCAATACCAAGTTTATTGAGGGTTTTTAGCATAAACAGACCCTGAATTTTGTCAAAGGCCTTCTCTGCATCAATTGAGAAAATCATGTGGTTTTTGTCTTTGGATCTGTTTATGTGGTAAATTATGTTTATAGACTTGTGTATGTTGAACCAGCCTTGCGTCCCCAGGATGACTCCTACTTGATCATGGTGGATAAGTTTTTTGGTGTGTTGTTGCAATTGGCTTGCCAGTCTTTTATTGAAGATTTTTGCATCTATGTTCATCATGGATATTGGCCTGAAGTTTTCTTTTCTTGCTGAGTCTCTGCCGGGTTTTGGTATCAGGATGATGTTGGTCTCATAAAATGATTTGGGAAGGATTCCCTCTTTTTGGATTGTTTGGAATAGTTTCAGAAGAAATGGTACCAGCTCCTCTTTGTATGTCTGGTAGAATTCGGCTGTGAACCCATCTGGACCTGGGCTTTTTTTGGGTGGTAGGCTCTTAATTGCTGCCTCAACTTTAGACCTTGTTATTGTTCTATTCAGGGTTTCGACTTCTTCCTGGTTTAGGCTTCGGAGGATGCAAGTGTCCAGGAATTTATCCATTTCTTCCAGGTTTACTAGTTTATGTGCATAGAGTTGTTTGTAATAATCTCTGATGATGGTTTGAATTTCTGTGGAATCTGTGGTGATATCCCCTTTATCATTTTTATTGCATCTATTTGATTATTCTCTCTTTTCTTTTTTATTAATCTGGATAGTGGTCTGTCTATTTTGTTGATCTTTTTGAAAAACCAGCTACTGGATTTACTAATTTTTTTTAAGGGATTTTTCTGTCTTTATCTCCTTCAGTTCAGCTCTGATCTTAGTTATTTCTTGTCTTCTGCTAGGTTTTGAGTCTTTTTGATCTTGCTCCTCTAGCTCTTTCCATTTTGACAATAGGGTGTCAATTTTAGATCTCTCCTTGCTTCTCATGTGGGCATTTATTGCTATATATTTTCCTCTAGACACTGCTTTAAATGTGTCCCAGAGATTCTGGTATGCTATGTCTTCATTCTCGCTGATTAAGAAGAACATCTTTATTTCTGCCTTCATTTCATTGTTTATCGAGTCAGCATTCAAGAGCCAGTTGTTCAGTTTCCATGAAGCTGTGCGGTTCTGAGTTAGTTTCTGAATTCTGAGTTCTAACTTGATTGCACTGTGGTCTGAGAGACTGTTTGTTATGATTTCCGTTCTTTTGCATTTGCTGAGGAGTGATTTACTTCCAATTATGTGGTCAATTTTAGAGTATGTGTGATGTGGAGCTGAGAAGAATGTATATTCTGTGGATTTGGGGTGGAGAGTTCTGTAAATGTCTATTAGGTTTGCTTGGCCCAGGTCTGAGTTCAAGTCCTGGATATCCTTGTTAATTTTCTGTCTCATTGATCTGTCTAATATTGACAATGGGGTGTCAAAGTCTCCCACTATTATTGTGTGGGAGTCTAAGTCTCTTTGTAAGTCATTGAGAACTTGCTATATATCTCAGTGCTCCTGTATTGGGTGCATATATATTTAGGATCATTAGCTCTTCTTGTTGCATTGATCCTTTTACCATTATGTAATGTCCTTCTTTGTCTCTTTTGATCTTTGTTGGTTTAAAGTCTATTTTATCAGAGGTGAGAATTGCAACTCCTGCTTTTTATTGCTCTCCATTTGCTTGGTAAATCTTCCTCCATCCCTTTATTTTGAGCCTTTGTGTATCCTTGCATGTGAGATGGGTTTCCTGGATACAGCACACTGATGGGTTTTGGCTTTTTATCCAATTTGCCAGTCTGTGTCTTTTGATTGAGGCATTTAGCCCATTTACATTTAGGATTAATATTGTTATGTGTGAACTTGATCCTGCCATTTTGATGCTACCTGGCTGTTTTGCCCGTTAGTTGATGCAGTTTCTTCATTGTGTTCATGCTCTTCACCATTTGGTATGTTTTTGGAGTGGCTGGTACTGGTTGTTCCTTTCTATGTTTAGTGCCTCTTTCAGGAGCTTTTGTAAAGTAGGCCTGGTGGTGCTGAAATCTCTGAGTACTTGCTTGTTCACAAAGGATTATATTTTTCCTTCACTTATGAAGCTTAGTTTGGCTGGATATGAAATTCTGGGTTGAAAGTACTTTTCTTTAAGGATGTTGAAGATGGCCTCCACTCTATTCTGGCTTGTAGTGTTTCTACTGAGAGATCTGCTGTGAGTCTGATTGGCTTCCCTTTGTGGATAACCCGACCTTTCTCTCTGGCTGCCCTTAGCATTTTCTCCTTCATTTCCATCCTGGTGAATCTGATGATTATGTGCCTTGGGGTTGCTCTTCTTGAGGAATATCTTTGTGGGGTTGTCTGTATTTCCTGGACTTGAATATTGGCCTGCCTTGCTAGGTTGGGGAAGTTTTCCTGGATAATATCCTGAAGAATATTTTCCAGCTTGGATTCATTCTCTCTGTCACATTCAGGTACACCTATCAGACAATTAGGTCTTTTCACATAGTCCCGTATTTCTTGGAGACTTTGTTCATTCCTTTTTACCCTTTTATCTCTAATCTTGCCTTCTTGTTTTATTTCATTGAGTTGATCTTCGACCTCTGATATCCTTTCTTCTGCTTGGTCAATTCAGCTGTTGAAACTTGTATATGCTTCATGAAGTTCTCGTGTTGCGTTTTTCAGCTCCATCAATTCACTTATATTCCTCTCTTAAGTTGTTTGTTTTCATTAGCCTTTTGTCAAATCTTTTTTCAAGGTACTTAGTTTCTTTGTATTGGGTTAGAACATGTTCTTTTAGCTCACAGAAGTTTCTTATTACTCACCTTCTGAAGCCTGATTCTGTCAATTCATCACACTCATTCTCCATCCAGTCTCGTTCCCTTGCTGGTGAGGAGTTGTGATCCCTTGTAGGAGGAGAGGTGTTCTGGTTTTGGGTGTTTTCATCCTTTTTGCACTGGTTTCTTCCCATCTTTGTGGATTTATCCACCTGTCATTTTTGTAGTTGTTGACTTTCAGATTGGGTCTCTAAGTGGACATCCAGTTTGTTGATGATGAAGTTATTTCTTTCTGTTTCTTAGTTTTCCTTCTAACAGTCTGGCCCCTCTGTTGTAGGACTGCTGAGGTCCACTCCGGGCCCTGCTTGCCTGGGGATCACCTGCAGCAGCTGCAGAACAGTAAGGGTTGCTGCCAGTTTCATTTTCTGCTATCTTTGTCCCAGAAGGATACCCGCCAGATGTCAGTCTGAGCTCTCCTTTATGAGGTGACTCTTTGGATATACGGGGATCAGGGAGCTGCCTGAGGAGACAGTCTGTCCTTTATAGGAGCTCAAGTGCTGAGCTGTGAGCTCTGTTGTTCATTCAGAGCTGCTGGGCAGGTACATTTAAGTCCACTGCAACAGAACTTATAACCCCCCCCTTTTTTTTCCCAAGTGCTCTGTCCTGGGGTGTTAGGGCTTTATTTATGAGTTTCTGTTGTGCTGCTGCCTTTTTTCAGGGCTGCCCCACCCAGCAAGGAGGCAGCCTAGTCACTGCCTGCAGAGGCTTTGCTGAGCTGCTGTGTGCTCCACCCACACAGTGCTCACACTGCCGTGTGAACTTTCCTGCAGTCCTGTTTATATGGGTGTAGTTAGAACTGCCTCAGCAATGGTGGCCTACCTCTATAATGGCAGACTCTCTCTGTAATGGCGGGCTGCCTTGGCAATGGCAAACTACCTCCATAGTGGTGGACTGCTTTGGTAATGGCAGACGCCCCTGCCCCACAGAGCTGGACCATCCCGGGTTTAGCTGTGCTTGCTATAAAACTCTCAATCCAGAGCATTTCCAATTGCTGTTTTTTTGTGGGGGTGGGACCAGCCGAGCTGATCATCTGGCTCCCTGCTTCAGAGCCCTTTTTTTTTTTTTTTTAGTTGAACAGTCGACTGTCTCCCAGGTGTTCCAGTCGCCTGTTGAAAAGGTGCCAGGATCTGTGTGATTTCCTGTGCAGCGACCCACTGCACCAGCTGAAACAGCGGCACTGAGATTCTTGGTGCTTTTGTGCCTGAGAATCTCCTGGCCTGGCTCCCTGTTTCAGTCCCCTTTTTAATCAGATGAATGGGTGACTCTGCCTTCCCAGAGCTCCAATCACCAGCTAAAACAGTGCCCAGACCCATGTATTTTGTATGGAGAACCGCCATGCCAGGGCACCAGCAAAACAGCCACACTAGCCAAAACAGCCACGCCAGCCAAATCAGCTGCACTGGCAACCCATGGGGCTCCTCCGCCTGGGAATCTCCTGGTCTATGGACAATAAAAATCCATCTGGCTAACGCAGCATCCACTCACCCTCTGCACTTTCACTGGGAGCTGAAATCCTGAGCTGCTCCTAATCAGCCATCTTGGATCCTTCACCATCTATTTCACTTCTAAGAACACCATAATTAATTGTCCAATGCTGTAGTCTATACAAGTCAGAGTATTCTGATGGTTGCTCTGACTCTGCTGTTCATCATGATAACTATGCTCACCTTGCCTTTGGCAGTTGAGTGCTGCCACTTGGCATATGCTACACTGGGATCCAGTTACTCTCAAGGCATTTAATTTTACCAATTGAGTGACTGTGGTTCCTACTGCAAGGTCTGGCCTACAGAGAAGAGCAATCACAGAGCTTTTCAAGGATGTTAGGGCTCCACTTAAAACTCTGTAAGACTTGGAACCAATCCAAATGCCCATCAAGGATGGGCCGGATAAAGAAAATGTGGTACATATACACCATGGAATACTATGCAGCCATAAAAAAGGATGAGTTCATGTTCTTTGCAGTTGCACAGATCAATCAGGAAACTGTCATTCTCAGCAAACTGACACAAGAACAGAAAACCAAACACCATATGTTCTCACTCATAAGTGGGTGTTGAACAATGAGAACACATGGACACAGGGAGGGGAACATCACACACTGGGGTCTGATGGGGAGTAGGGGGCTAGGGGAGGAATAGCAGGGGGTGGGGAGATTGGAGAGGGATAGCATTAGGAGAAATACCTAATGTAGGTGATGGGGAGTAGGGGATGGAGGCAGCAAACCACCATGGCATGTGTATACCTATGTAACAATCCTGCAAGATCTGCACATGTACCCCAGAACTTAAAGCATAACAAAAAAGTATATATTTCTCAAAGTGTTGGTGAAGGGTGTACCTTCTGAACTCTCCCAAAGTGGGTAAGTAGGTCTTAAATGACAAATCTACCCTAATTACATTCCAATCTCCTTAAGCCTCTCAAGTTCTTCCTGTATGTTAAATCAAGAGATAATAGGCATCTCCAACTTACCCACCATGAGTCATCTTTTGATCCATCTTTTAGCTAACCAACAAAACTATTAGAGCCCTAACGCCCTGAGTTGCAACACTAAATGAAGGCTCTCTGCTTAGTAGGTCAATATCAATAAATTCAGCCTGATTCAACTTTATGTTCCTTTTATTACTATCCCACACCCTCAATATCTATTCCAATGCGTGTTCCCCAGATTTCTTATTAAATAAATTGGAAAATTCAAGTGGTTTTTTTTAGAGTGCAGTGCACCTCCTCAGGGGTCATTACTTTATACTTCACCTTTAGGGGCCTACTGGGGCTTAAGTCTAGTTATAGGTCTAGAAGGAAAGAGGGGTGGTGGGGGATAGGTCCTGAGAAGAATCTGAATTGTCTTGCTTGATAGCTGCCTTAGGGAATGTCACTATCATTTCCTCAGGCAATGCAAAGTTCATCCCCTCAAACAGAGGTGGAAAGGCAGATGCTGCTGTGGGTAGGGGAGGCCACTGCTGCTAGGGGTGAAGAAGCAACTTCCACTGGCTTCAAAGACTCAGGCAAATTTAGGAGCTCAATGTCCCCAACTTCATCAGTCTTCCCACACATCCACATCAAAAATTACAGGATCCCACTCATTCCCAATCAGTGCTCTCACTTTAACAGTAAATACTCTGCAAGACTGGGAGTTCAACCTTTATTGTAATTCAGCCAATTACATAATGAAAATTTGTATTTGATTTTTAGCAATTTTAGCCCTGTGACTACAGGACATAGGCTTCTCCCTCAGGATGCACCTATAAATTCTTAGGTCATGTATGCATTGCTTGAGCCTAGAATTTGAATCTCTGAGCTCATCCTTTTCTTTCATCACTTTGTCCAGTGACATTAGGAGCAACCAACCAATATCATTGTGTTCCTTAGTTTTCCACAAATGTTTGAAAGTATCATATACAGAGTCACTAAGTTCTTTGCCCTCTTATAAGTGGTTAATTAGGTGTATCCAATGCAGACATTTTGACTATCTCTATAAACAGTTCATACCATGGACTATCATATCAGTGCTTTCTATACTACTGGAAATAGAGTTTTTAGCATATTTAAGTCTAATCGGATTAAAGAGTCAATTCCCCAAACTCGAAAACCGATTCAGGAGACTCATCCTTAAACTTCTCTTCCTCAGGCCAGGCGTGGTGGCTCATGCCTGTAATCCCAGCACTTTGGGAGGCCGAGGCATGGATCACCTGAGGTCAGGAGTTCAAGACCAGCCTGGTCAACATGGTGAAACCCCATCTCTACTAAATATACAAAAATTAGCTGGTGTGATAGTGGGTGCCTGTAATCTCAGCTACTTGGAAGTCTGAGGCAGAAGAATTGCTTGAACCCAGGAGGAGGAGGTTGCAGTGAGCCAAGATCGTGCCATTGTGCTCCAGCCTAGGCAACAGAAGCAAAACTTCGACTCAAAAAAAAAAAAAGACCAGGTGAGGTGGCTCACACCTGTAATCCCCAGCCTGGCCAAGATGGTGAAACCCCATCTCTACTAAAAATACAAAAATTAGCCGGGTGCAGTGGCAGGCACCTATAATCCCAGCTACTCAGGACGCTCAGGCAGGAGAATCACTTGAACCTGGAAATTCCAGCCTGGACGACAGAGTGAGACTCTGCCTCCAAAAAAAATTCTCTTCCTCTAGAACCACTCTGGGTATCAAAATCTATGTTAGTCAGAGTTCTCCAAAGAAACCAGGCCAATAGAATTGAAGGATAGATAAATGATAGATGATAGATAGATAGATAGATAGATAGATAGATAGATAGATAATAGATAGATAAAAAGAGAGGAGTGTTTTGTTTTGTTTTGTTTTTTTGAGTCTCGCTCTGTCGCCAGGCTGGAATGCAGTGGTGCAATCTTGGCTAACTGCAACCTCTGCCTCCCAGGTTCAAGTGATTCTCCTGTCTCAGCCTCCCAAGTAGGTGAATCTACAAATGCGTGCCACCATGCCCAGCTAATTTTTGTATTAGCTAATTTTAGTAGAGATGGGGTTTCACCATATTGGCCAGGATGGTCTCAATCTCTTGACCTTGTTATCTGCCCACCTCAGCCTCCCAAAGTGCTTGAATTACAGGCATGAGCCACCATGCCTGGCCAAGGAGAGATTTAATACGGGAATTGGCTCATATGATTACAGAGGCTGAGAAGTCCCACAATACGCTGCATATAAGCTGGTTAACCAGGGAAGCTGGCAGTTTGGCTTAGTCCAAGTCTGAAGGTTTGAGGACCAAGGGAGCCAATGTAATTCTCAGTCTGAGGCCAAAAACTAGAGAACACAGGGACTCACTGGTATAAGTCCCAGAATCTGAAGACAAGAGAATCTGGAGTTCTGATATTGAAGGGCAAAAGAAGATGGGTGTCCCAGTCCTGGGAGAGAGAGAGAGGGAGAGAGAGATAGCAAGTTCACATTTTTTCTGTTTGTTGTTGTTCTAGCTGGGGCTCCGATGATTGGATGGTACCTGCCCATATTGGGTAAGGGCAGATCTTCTTTACTCAGTCCACTGATTCAAAGGCAAACCTCTTCCCGAAACAGCCTCACAGACAAATCCAGATATAATGCTCTACCAGCTATCTGGATGTCCTTTAATCCAGTCAAGTTGACACCTAAAATAAACCATCACAATATATCAAACAGCACTTTAGTAAGCTGAGTATCTATCCTATTTCTAGTGACCCGGTGATCAATTAGCCATTGCCACAGATTCATGTGGGTCAAAACACTCAGATTACCATTCAGTTGCTGTGTGCTACTGTGATAACAATCCCTATCTTGTCCACCTGACCTTTACCACTTTGGGATCCCATTATTTCTATTTGAGGTCAGGGGATCTAATTTTATTACAGTATCCCTTACCATTATTTCTGGCCTTTAGAGTATAGCCACCATTGAGCTTATCAAGGATGCAAGTGCTCCACTTGCCAATGTATATTTTTATTAATGTTTTTCTATTTTGAAACAATTACAAGTATACAGAAAACTTATGGAAAAGTGGTAGATACAAATGACATTTTTTCTGGAACCTTTTTAGAATAAATTGCCAATCTGCTGCTCATTCACTTCCAAATACTTAAATGTGTATTTCTGACAAACAAGGACATTCTCTCATATAATCGCAAGTCAACCATCAGTATCAGGAAATTAACACTGCTACATTATCACCATCTATTCCTCAGACCCCATTCAAGTTGTGACAATTGCCCATCAGAGTAAAAGGATTCATGACAGAATTATAAACTGCATTAAGTTGTAATGTACCTTTAGTCCCCCTTAGTCTGGAATGTTTCCTCAGTCTTTCCTTAACTTTTATAATCTTGAAACTTGTGAACATTACAGTTATTTTGGAGACTGTCCATGAATTTGAATTATTCTAATATTTCTTCATGATTAGATTCATGTTATGTATCTCTGGTGGCTTTGTAGTATTTGTCAACTGCATTTTCCAGAATTCTCTTTTCTCTATGCTTCTTGTTAGGGTGGGCCACAAAAAATTCCTGTGAGAGATTTGGAGGATGGAAGTGAAGGGATAGCCATTTTGTAGCCTACACATTTGCTGTTTATCTGCTGGCTCACCTTCTCTGTATGGAGCACATCTGGACCTACAACTGCTCCATCTTCCCCTAGGTCCTCCTTCAACTCCTTCGACTCCTGAGCCAGGTATGTGTTTAACTCCCAGGTGAAGGGCCTGGCTTCTGCAGGATCTCCACACTACTAAGGTTAGAGGCAACAAGAACTGCCAGCTTGGGCTTGTGTGTTGCAGCTTGTCTTTCTTCTCCCCTACTTTACATTTATCTTTCCCTTCCAATTGCCTGGCCTGTGGACTTCAACCTCCATCATCAGACATGAGAACAACAGCTTTGCGTAGACTGCTTAATCATTTCCCATAATAGTAGATGATCAAATATCTGTAACAAATTCCTTGTGACTGCTTCTCTCATGGAACCCTGACTCATAGAGCATCTGTCTTAAGCTGTTCTTGTGTTGCTATAAAGAAATACCTAGGGTTTTGTAATTTATAAAGAATAGAGGTTTCATTGGCTCACAGTTCTGCAGACAGTCCATATAGCATGGTGCCAGCATCTACTTCTGGTGAGGGCCTCAGGAAGCTTACAATCATGGTGGAAGGCAAAGGGAGAGCAGGCATCCCACATGGTGAGAGTGGGAGCAAGAGAGAGAGGGGGATGGTGTCTCATATTTTTAAACAACCAGATCTCATGTGAACTCAGAGCAAAAACTCACTTATTACCAAGAAGATGGTGTTTAGCCATTTATGAGGGATATGCCCCCATGATCCAAATGCCTCCCACCAGACCCCACTTAAAACACTTGGGATTACATTTTACCATGAAATTTGGAGAAGATACATATCCAAACCATATCAGTATCTTTAACAGAAACACCACAGAAGTGATGCTACATCCTTCCTTATCCTATCAGGTGGCGAATACTTTCTATTTGTCTCATTATTAATGATGTCCACTTTTACCACTTGATTAAGATGATATCTGCCAGGCTTCTCCACTGTAATGTTACTCTTTTCATCTTTTGTAATTGATACATATTTTGTAAGCAAATACCTAGAAATTTACAATAATCATTTCTCATCAAAATTTGGTATTTGCTTATATGTATACTTTATGTTCCCAGCTTGCTAAGCGCTTTTTTCATAGAAAGATGTTGAATTTAATGAAATGTTTGCTCTACATTGCTTGATTAAATATTGAACCAGTATTGAATTTCCAGGACAAATCACATGTGATCATAGTGTATTACACTTTTCAAATATTGATGGGTGAAATTTGCCAATATTTTGTTAAGGATTTTCATGTCTATGTTCATGGAGGATATTGGTGTATAGTTTTCTCTTTTTGTACTGTCTTTATCTAGCCTTGATATCAGGGTAGTGCTGGTCTTATAGAGTTGGGATTTGTTCTTTCCACTTCTATTTTCCAGATGAGATTATGTAGAATTGGTGTTATTGCTTGTTTAAATGTTTAGTAGAATTAGGTGCGCTATGGTTCGGATGTGGTTTGTCCCTACCAAAACTCATGTTAAAATTTAATTGCCAATGTTGGGAGGTGGGGCCTTTAGAGATGATTAGGTCAATAAGATAAATTAACGTCTTCTCATGAGACTAAATTAGTTCTCCTGAGACTGGATTAGTTTTCATGGGACTGGGTTAGATCTCAAAAGAGCAGGCTGTTATAAAGTAAGGTTACATCTCACATTTTGCCCCTTTTGGATGACTTCTTCCCCTTCCACTTCACGTGGATTCAGTCCAGGAAAACTATGGGGGCAGGGCTGCCTGACACTAGAGGCCCAAACCTCTAGTGTGTCCAGGAGGTAGAATATGGAATGAAAGGTTACTTTGGATCTTTAAAGTTTACAATCTGCTCTGCTGAGTTTCAGACTTGCTCTGGGCCAGTTACTTCTTTCTCCCTGCCTATCTCTTTCTTTGGGAATGGGAATGTTTATCCTATGCCTGTGCCACCATTATATCTTGGAAGTAGATAACTTTTTATTTTACAGGCTCACAGCTGGAAGGAGTTTGCCTTTAGTCTCAGATAAGGTTTTGAATTTTTGAGTTGGTGCTGAACTGAGTGAAGACTTTGGGACTATTGGAATGGAATGATTATGTTTTGTATTTGAGAAGGACATGAGTTTTGGGAGTCCAAAGGCAGAATGCTATGGTTTGGATGTGGTTTGTTCCTGCCAAAACTCATGTTGAAATTTAATTGTCAATGTAAACAGTGTTGGGAGATGAAGCCATTTAGAGGTGACTAGGATAATAAGATGGATTAATGTCTATCTCACAAGACTCAGTTCTTCTGAGACTGGATTAGTTCTTGAGGGACTGGGCTAGCTCTTACAAGAGTGGGTTGTTATAAAGCAAAGTCATGCCTTGGATTTTATCCCTTTAGCATACCCACTTCCCCTTCCACTTCTTTAACAATTTATGATCCAGTATGAAGCCCTCACAAGAAGCTAACCAGATGTGGTTGCCTGATCTTACAATTCCCAGCTTCCAGAACCATGAGCCCAAATAAACCTCTTTTCTTGATAGATTACTCAGTCTTGGGTATTTTGTTATAGCAACAGAAAATGAACTAACACCAGTGAAACTATCTGAGCCTGAAGATTTCTTTTCTTGGAATGTTTTCAGCTGATAATTCAATTTACTTGACAGCTATATGACAAAGCAGGTTATTTATTTCATTTTGGATGATTTGTGGTAGTACATGGCTTTTGAGGAATTCATTAATTTAGTTGTAAATGTATGTGTGTACAACTACTAATTTAGTTGTAAAATGTATGTATTATTGTTCATAGTATTTCATTATTATCCTTTTAATATTTGAATGTCTATAGTGATATTCACTCTTTCATTCTTAATATTGGTAATTTGTGTCCTCTATTTCTTTATCAGTCATGGCAGAGGTTTATTAAATATATTGATCACATCAAATAACTAGAATGTGATTTCTTTGGTGTGTATATTGTTTTCTATGTTTAATTTTATTTGTTTCTGTTCTTATTATTTTCTTCATTTTGTTTGCTTTAGGTTTGTTTTACATTTGTTTTTCTTAAGGTAGAAGCTTAAGTTTCTTAAGGTAGAAGCTTAGATTGTTGCTTTGAGATCTTTCCTCTTTTATAATATAAACATTTAATGCTATAAATATCACCCTCAGCACTGCTTTAACTACATACCACATATTTTGATATGTTGTACTTTCATTTTCTTCAGTTCACAATATTTTATAGTTACTCTTGAGATTTCTTCTTTGACCCATGGATTATTTAGAAATGTGTTGTTTAATTTTCAAGTGGTAGGATACTTCCTTTCTATCATTCTACTATTGACATCTAGTTTGCTTCCATTATGGTCAGAGAACACACTGTGTATGATGTTTTATTAATACATGATAATTGTACACATTTTGGGGGTATGTGTCATATTTTGATACATGCATCCAAAGTATAAAGAGCAAATCAAGGTAATTAGAGTATCTATCACCTCAAACATTTATCATTTCTTTGTAATGGCAACATTTCAAATTTTCTCCTATAGCTATTTTGAAATACACAATAATTTGTTGTTACCTATAGTCACTCTACTTTGCTGTTAAACACAACTTATTCGTTCTAATTGTATTTCTGTACCTATTAAACAACTACTGTTCATCTGCCCCCACCCTTCCTAGCCTCTGATTACCATCATTCTACTCTCTACCTCCATGAAATCAAAATTTTTAGTTCCCACATATGAATGAGAACATGAGCCATTTCTCTTTGTGTGCCTGGCTTATTTCACTTAACATAATGACCTCCAGTTCTACCCATGTTGCTGCAAATCACGAAATTTCATTCTCTCTTATAGTTGAATAGTATTTAGTATCCAATGTGTATATATATCACATTTTCTGTATCCACTCATCCATAGATGGACACTTAAATTGATGTTATATCTTGGCTATTGTGAATAGTGCTGTAACAAGAAAGGATATGCAAATTGTTCTTTGATATACTGATTTCCTTTCTTTTGGCTATATACTCAGCAGTGGGATATCTGGATCATATTGTAGATTTATTTTTAGTTTTTTGAGGAAGCTTTACACTGTTTTCTATAATGGCTGTACTAATTTACATTTCCACCAGCAGTGTAACAGCAGCACTATTTCTCTGCATTCTTATCAAAATCTGCTATTTTTTGCCTTTTTGATAATAGTCATTTTAACAAGGATGAGATGATATTTCACTGTGGTTTTATTTGCATTTCTCTGATGATTAGTAATGTTGAGCATCTTTTCATAAGCCTGTTGGTTATTCATATGTTTTCTTTTGAGAAATGTCTGTTCAGATTCTTTGCCCATTTTTAATCAAATTATTTTTGAAGGGTTTTTTTTTTTTTGCTATTGAGGTCAGTTTCTTATATATATTCTCATTATTAAACCCTTGATGGATGGATAGTTTACAAATTTTTCTCACATTCCGTAAGGGTCTACTCATTCTATTTATTGTTTCATTTGCTGTACAGAAGCTTTTTAGCTTCATGTAATCCCATTTCTCTATTTTTACTTTTGTTTTCTGTGCTTTTGAGGTCTTACCCAAAAACCATTGCTCAGACCAATGTCCTGAAGAATTTTTTGTGTTTCTTCTAGCAGTTCCATAATTTCAGGCCTTACGTTTAAGTCTTTAGTCCGCTTTTATTTGATTTCTCTATATGGTGAGAGATAGGGGTATAGTCTTATTTTTCTGCATATGAATATCCAGTGTTCTCTTTATATCTTTCTCTTGTCTGATTGCTCTAGCTAGGATTTCCAACATTACACTGAATAATGGTTGTGACAGTGGGCATACTTGTCTTGTTCCAGATCTTAGAGGAAAGGCTTCCAATTTTTTCCCCTACAGTATGATACCAGATGTGAGTCTGTAGTATATGGTGTTTATTCTGTTGAGGTATATTTCTTCTATACCCAGTTGGTTGAGGGTTTTTATCATGAAGCGATGCTGAATTTTATCAAATTCTTTTTCAGCATCAATTGAAATGATCATATGGTTTTTGTTCTTCATTCTGTTTACATGATGTATCACATTGATTGATGAGAGTAGGTTGAATCATCCTTGCATCTCAGATATAAATCCCACTATGTCAGGTGAATGATTTTTCTAATGAATTATTGAATTCAGTTTGCTACTATTTTTGTCGAAGGTTTTGGCATCCATATTCATCAGGGATATTGGCCTATAATTCTCTCTCTCTCTCTCTCTCTCTCTCTCTCTCTCTCTCTCTCTCTCTCTCTCCTTTTGATGTGTTTGTTTGGTTTTGGTGTAAGAGCAGTACTGGCCTTGTAGAATGAGTTTGCAAGTGTGCTCTCCTCCTCTATTTTTGGGAATAGTTTGAGGAGGACTGGTATTTGTTCTTCTTAAAATGTTTGGTAGAATTCAGCAGTGAAGCCATCAGGTCCTGGGCTTTTCTTTACTGGGAGACTTTTTATTATAGTTTCCATCTTGTTACTTGTTATTGGTCTGTTCAGCATTTGGATTTCTTCCTGATTTAATCTTGCAGATTGTATGTGTCTAGTAATTTGTCCACTTCTTCTAGATTTTCTAATTTTTTGGTATATAGTTGCTCATGGTAGCCACTAATGATCCTTTGAGATTCTGAGGTATTAGTTGTAATGTCTCCTTCTTTATCTCTGATTTATTTATTTGGATTTTGTCTCTTAATTTCTTAGTCTGGCTACAGGTTTGTCAATTTTAATTTTTTTTTAAACCAGCAAATATATATATAACATATTTTAAGTTCTGTGGTATATGCATAGAATGTGCAGGTTTGTTACATAGGTATACACATGCCATGGTGGTTTGCTACACTCATCAATCAGTCATCTACATTAGGCATTTCTCCTAATGCTATCCCTCCCCGAGGCTCCAATCCCTGACAGGCCCTCGTGTGTGATGTTCCCCTCTCTGTGTCCATGTGTTCTCATTGTTCAACTCCCACTTATGAGTGAGAACATGTGCTATTTGGTTTTCTATACTTGTGTTAGTTTGCTGAGAATGATGGTTTCCAGCTTCATTCATGTCCCTGCAAAGGACATGAACTAACCCTTTTGTATGACTGCATTATATTCCATGGTGTACATGTGCCACATTTTCTTTATCCAGTCTATCACTGAAGGGCATTTGGGTTGGTTCCAAGTCTTTGTTATTGTGAACAGTGACACAATAAATATACGTGTGCATGTGTCTTTATAGTAGAATGATTTATAATCCTTTGAGTATATACCCAGTAGTGGGATTGCTGGGTCAAATGGTATTTCTAGTTCTAAATCCTTGAGGAATTGCCACATTGTCTTCTACAATGGTTGAACTAATTTACACTCTCACCAACAATGTAAAAGCATTCCTATTCCTCCACATCCTCTCCAGCATCTGTTGTTTCCTGACTTTTTAATGATCGCCATTCTAATTGGCATGAGATGGTATCTCAATGTGGTTTTGATTTGCATTTCTCTAATGACCAGTGATGATGAGCTTTTTTGCATGTTTGTTGGCATAATGTTTGTTACCATAAATGTATTCTTTTGAAAGTGTCTAATCATATATTTTACCCACTTTTTAATGGAGTTGTTCATTTTTTTCTTGTAAATTTATTTAAGTTCTTTGTAGATTCTAGATATTAGACCTTGGTCAGATCGGTAGATTGCAAAAAATTTCTCCCGTTCTGGAGGTTGCCTGTTCACTCTGATGATAGTTTCTTTTGCTGTGCAGAAGGTCTTTAGTTTAATTAGATCCCATTTGTCAATTGTGGCTTTTGTTGCCATTGCTTTTGGTGTTTTAGTCATGAAGTCTTTGCCCATACCTATGTCCTGAATGGTATTGCTTAAGTTTTCTTCTGGGGTTTTTATAGTTTTAGGTCTTACATTTAAGTCCTTGATCCACCTTGAGTTAATTTTTGTATAAGATGTATGGAAGGGATTTAGTTTCAGCTAGCCAGTTTTCCCAACACCATTTATTGAATAGAAAATCCTTTCCCCATTGCTTGTTTTTGTCAGGTTTGCCAAAGATCAGATGGATTTATATGTGTGATGCTATTTCTGAGGCCTTTTTCTGTTTCATTGGTCTATAAATCTGTTTTGGTACCAGTACCATGACAATTTTATTACTGTAGCCTTGCAGTACAGTTTGAAGACAGGTAGTGTAATGCCTTCAGCTTTATTATTTTTGCTTAGGATTGTCTTGGCTATGTGGGCTCTTTTATGGTTCCATATGAAATTTAAAGTAGTTTTTTCCAATTATGTGAAGACAGTCAATGGTTGCTTGGTAGGGATTGCATTGAATCTGTAAATTACTTTGGGCAGTATGGCCATTTTCAAGATATTGATTCTTCTTGTCCCTGAGTATAGAATGTTTTTCCGTTTGTGTCCTTTCTTATTTCCTTGAGAAGTGATTTGTAGTTCTCCATGAAGAGGTCCTTCACATCCCTCGCACGTTTTATTCCTAGGTATTTTATTCTCTTTGTAGCAATTGTGAATGGGAGTTTGCTCATGATTTGGCTCTCTGTCTGTTATTGGTGTATAGGAATGCTTGTGATTTTTGCACATCGATTTTGTATCCTGAGTTTGCTGAAGTTGTTTATCAGCTTAGGGTGATTTGGGGCTGAGACAATGGGGTTTTCTAAATATACAATTATGTCATCTGCAAACAGAGAAAATTTGACTTCCTCTTTTCCAGATTGAGTACCCTTTATTTCTTTCTCTTGCCTGATTTCCCTGACCAGAACTTCCAATACTATGTTGAATAGGAGTCACGAGAGAGGGCATCCTTGCCTTGCACCAGTTTTCAAAGGGAATGCTTCCAGTTTTTGTCCATTCAGTACGATGTTGGCTGTGGGATTGTCATAAATAGCTCTAACTATTTTGAGATATGTTCCATCAATACCTAGTTTACTGAGAGTTTTTAGCATGAAGGGCTGTTGAATTTTGTTGAAGACCTTTTCTGCATCTATTGAGATAATTATGTGTTTTTTTCCCATTGGTTCTGTTTATGTGATGGATTACATTTATTGATCTGCATATATTAAACCAGACTTGCATTCCAGAGATGCAGCTGAATTGATTGTGGTGGATAAGCTTTTTGATGTGCTGCTGGATTCAGTTTACCAGTATTCTATTGATGATTTTTGCATTGATATTCATTAGCAATATTGGCCTGAAATTTTATTTTTTGTTTTGTCTCTGCCAGGTTTTGGTATCAGAATGATGCTGGCCTCATAAAATGAGTTAGGGAGGATTTCTTCTTTCTCTTTTGTTTGAAATAGTTTCAGAAGAAATGGTACCAGCTCCTCTTTGTACCTCTGGTAGCCTTCAGCTGTGAATCCATCTCATCCTGAACTTTGTTTTGTTGGTAGGCTGTTAATTGCTGCCTTAATTTCAGAACTTGTTTTTGGTCTATTCAGGGATTCAACTTCTTCCTGGTTCAGTCTTGGGAGGGCATATATGTCCAGGAATTTTTTTCATTTCGTCTAGATTTTCTAGTTTATTTGTGTAGAGGGGTTTATAGTACTCTCTGATTGTAGTTTGTATTTCTGTGGGATTGGTGGTGATATCCCCTTTATCACTTTTACTGTGTCTGTTTAATTCTTCTCTCTTTTATTAGTCTGGCTAGTGGTCTATCAATTTTGTTGACCTTTTCAAAAAACAGTCTTGGATTCATTGTTTTTTTGAAGGGTTTTTTTTTTAATCTCCTTCAGTTCTAGTCTGATCTCAGTTATTTCTTGTCTTCTGCTAGCTTTTGAATTTGTTTGCTCTTGCTTCTCTAGTTCTTTTAATTGTGATGTTAGGCTGTTGGTTTTAGATCTTTCCTGCTTTCTCTTGTCAGCATTTAGTGCTATAAATTTCCCTCTACACACTGCTTTAAATGTGTCCCAGAGATTCCAGTACATTGTGTCTTTGTTCTCATTGGTTTCAAAGAACATTTTTATTTCTGTCTCAATTTTGTTGTTTACCCAGTAGCCATTCAGGAGCAGGTTGTTCAGTTTCCATGCAGTTGTGCAGTTTTGAGTGAGTTTCTTAATCCTTAATTCTAATTTGACTGCACTGTGGTCTGAAAGACTGTTATGATTTCCATTCTTTTGCATTTGCTGAGAAGTGTTTTACTTCCAATTATGTGATCAATTTTAGAATAAGTGCGATGTGGTGCTGAGAAGAATGTACATTCTGTGGATTTGGGATGGAGAGTTCTGTAGATGTCTGTTAGGTCCACTTGGTCCAGAGCTGAGTTCAAGTCCTGAACACCCTTGTTAATTTTATGTCTCATTCATCTGTCTAATGTTGACAGTGGGTTGTTAAAGTCTCCCACTATTATTGTGTAGGAGTCTAAGTCTCTTTGTAGGTCTCTAAGAACTTGCTTTATGAATCTGAGTGCTTCTGTTTTGGGGGCATATATATTTAGGATAGTTAGCTCTTCTTGTTGCATTGATCCCTTTACCATTATGGAATGTCCTTCTTTGTCTCTTTTGATCTTTGCTGGTTTAAAGTCTGTTTTATCAGAGACTAGGATTGCAATGGCAGTTTTTGTTTTGTTTTGTTTTGTTTTGTATTGTTTGCTTGTTTTTGCTTTTCATTTGCTTGGCAACTATCCCTCCATCCCTTTATTTTGAGCATATGTGTGTCTTTGCACATGACATGGGTCTCCTGACTACAGCACACCAATGGGTCTTGACACTTTATCCAATTTACTAGTCTGTGTCTTTTAATTGGGGCATTTAGCCCATTTACATTTAAGGTTAATATTGTTATGTGTGAATTTGATCCTGTCATTATGATGCTAGCTAGTTATTTTGCCCATTAATTGGTGCAGTTTCTTCATAGCATTGGTGGCTTTTACAATTTGGTATGTTTTTGCAGTGGCTGGTACTGGTTGTTCCTTTCCATGTTTAGTCCTTCCTTCAGGAGCTCTTGTAAGGCAGGCTTGATGGTGACAAAATCAGCATTTGCTTGTCTGTAAAGGATTTTATTTCTCTTTCACTTATGAAGTTTTGTTTGTCAGGATAAAAAATTCTGGGTTGAAAATTATTTTCTTTAAGAATGTTGAATATTGGCCCTCACTTTCTTCTGGCTTGTAGGGTTTCTGCCAAGAGATCCACTGTTAGTTTGATGGGCTTCCCTTTATGAGTAACTCGACCTTTCTCTCTGGCTGCCCTTAACATTTTTTTCTTCATTTCAACCTTAGTGAATCTGAGGATTATGTGTCATGGGGTTGCTCTTCTCAAGGAGTATCTTTGTGGTGTTCTCTGTAGTTCCTGAATTTGGATGTTGGCCAGCCTTGCTAGGTTGGGGAAGTTCTCCTGCATATCCTGAAGAGTGTTTTCCAACTTGTTTCCATTCTCCCTGTCACTTTCAGGTACACCAATCAAACGTAGATTTGGTCTTTTCACATAGTCCCATATTTCTTGGAGGCTTTGTTCATTTTTTTTTTTTTACTCTTTTCTCTCAAATCTTGTCTTCTCACTTTGTTTCATTGAGTTGATCTTCAATCTCTGATATCCTTTCTTTGACTCGATTGATTCAGATATTGATACTTGTGTAAGCTTCACGAAGTTCTTTTGCTGTGTTTTTCCACTCCTTCAGGTCATTTATGTTCTACTCTACACTGGTTATTTTAGGTAGCAATTCATCTAACCTATTTTGAAGGTTCTTACCTTCCTTGCATTGGATTAGAACATGTGCCTTTAGCTTGGAGAAGTTTGTTATTACCCACCTTCTGAAGCCTAATTCTGTCAGTTCATCAAACTCATTCTCTGTCTAGTTTTGGTCCCTTGCTAGCAAGGAGTTGTGATCCTTTGGAGGAGAAGAGGTGTTCTGGTTTTTGGAATTTTCAGCCTTTTGCACTGGTTTCTCCCCATCTTCATGGATTTATCTATCTTTGGTCTCTGATGTTGCTGACCTTCAGATGGGGGTCTCTGAGTGGACAGTCCTTTTTGTTGATGTGGATATTATTCCTTTCTGTTAGTTTTCTTTCTAACAGTCACATCCCTCTGCTGCAGGTCTGCAGGAGTTTGTTGGAGGTCCACTCCAGTCTGTTTGCTTGGATATGCTCAGCAGAGGCTGCAGAACAGCAATGATTGCTGCCTATGCCTTCCTCTGGAAGCTTCATCCCAGAGGTGCACTGTTGAGAAACATTAAGTTTACCCTGCCCCTGTAGCTCCCTTGTGGAGAATACCTTTTAGTTTGTGGTTAGTGGTAGGTGTGTAACAGTTGCCCACTTTGTATGTTTTTGAGTTGTGAGTAAATATAGAACACCTATTTATTAATAAGAATCACCTGTTTAAAAGAGAATAAATATGTGGATCAGAATATGCTCAGCGCCTTCAGCCTGGAAGGCTGTCAGCCCCTGAGGCTCTCAGCTCAATAGGCTGCTGGCCCCCCAGATCAATCCACTCTGCTGTTCTATCTCAGTGTCTGCCTCTTATTACCTTCAGCACTGCCTGGGTGGGGGTCTCCCGACCAAGCTGATACTCAGCAGTGCACCTGCTAGATGCCAGCCAGAGCTCTACTGTATGAGGCATCTGTCAGCCCCTACTCGGAGGTGTCTCCCAGTCAGGATACACAGGGATCAGGGACCAACTTGAGGAAGTACTCTGTCCCTTATCAGTGGTCAAATGCTGTGCTGAGAGATCTGCTGCTCCCTTCAGAGCTGTCAGGTAAGGACATTTAAATCTGCTGAAGCTGTGCCCACAGCTACTGCTTCCCCTACGTGCTCTGGCCCAGGGAGACTGAGGGTTTATCTTTAAGTCCCTGACTGGGGCTGCTGCCTTTTTTTCAGAGATGACTTGCCCAGAAAAGAGGAGTCTAGACAGACAGTCTGGCTGCAGAGATCTTGCTGAGCTGTGGTGCACTCCATCCAGTTTGAACTTCCTGGTGGCTTTGTTTACACTGTTAGGGGAAAGCTGCCTACTCAAGCCTCAGCAAAAGTGGATGTTTCTCAGCCTACCAAGGTCGATCATCCCAGGTCAACCTCAGCCTGACCAGCTTTTGGTTTCATTGATCTTTTGTATTGTTTTCTTCATTTCAATTTCATTTATTTATGCTCTGATCTTTTTTTGAGACAGAGTCTTATTCAGTCACCCAGCCTGGAGTGCAGTGGCACAATCTCAGCTGACTGCAACTTCTACCACCAAGGTTCAAGTGATTCTCATGCCTCAGCCATCTGAAAAGCTGGGATTACAGGTGTGCGCTATCACGCCTGGCTAATTTTTGTATTTTTCATTAGAGATGGGGTTTCTCCATGTTGTCCCAGCTAGTCTTGAACTCCTGGCCTCAAGTGGCTGCCTCAGCCTTCCAAGGTGCTGGGATCACAGATGTGAGCCACTGTGCCCAGCCAGTGCTCTGATCTTTATTATTTACTTTCTTCTAATAATTTTGTGTTTGGTTTGCTCTTGCTTTTCTAGTTCTTTAAGATGCGTTATTAGGTTGTTTATTTGAAGCTATTTTCTTCTTTTTTGATATAGGCACTTATAACATTCCTTCTTAGTACCGGTAAAGCAAAGTTGGTGTGTTGTGCTTGGATTATCATTTGTTTTAAGAGATTTTTCAATTTCCTTCTTAATTTCTTCATTGACCTGCTGGTCATTCAGGAGCATATTGTTCAATTTCCATATATTTGTATGTTTTCCAATATTCCTTATTGTTGATTTCTAATTTTAGTCCATTATGGTCAGAGAAGATGCTTGACATTTCAATTTTTTGAATATGTTCAGACTTGTCTTGCAACCTAACATATGATCTCTATCCTTGAGAGCAATCCATGTGTTGAGCAAAAAACAAAAATGTGTATTCTGCAGCCACTGGATAAAATTTTCTATAAATATCTGTTAGATCCATTTGGTCTATAGTGCAGATTAATTTTCTTTGTTTTCTGTTTGGAAGATCTGTCCACTGCTCAAAGTGGGGTGTTGAACTCTACAGCTATTATTGTATTGGTGTCTCTCTCTCTCTCTCTCTCTCTCTCTCTCTCTCTCTCTCTGTCTCTCTCGTTGAGAAGGAGTCTTGCTCTGTTGCCCAGGCTGGAGTGCAGTGGTGTGATCTCACTTCACTGCAACCTCCACCTCCTGGGTTCAAAAAAATTCTCTGCCTCAGCCTCCTGAATAGCTGAGATTAGAGGCACCCACCACCATGCCTGGTTAATTTTTTTTGGATGTTTAGCAGAGATGGGGCTTCACCATACTGGCCAGGCTGGTTTTGAACTCTGAACCTCATAATCCACCCACCTCATTTCTCAAAGTACTAGGATTACAGGCATGAGCCACCACACCCAGTCCTATCTCTCTTTTTAGCTGTATAATATTCTTTTTATATATATGGGTGTTCCAGTGTTCAGTGCATATATATATACACATATAAATTGTTATATCCTCTTGCTAAGCTGACCCCTCTATCATTATACAGTGACCTTCTTTGCCTCTTACAGCTTTTGTCTTGAGATCTAGTTTGTGCATTTTGTGCTATGTAAATATAGCTACTACTGCTCTTTTTTGGTTTCCACTGGCATGAAATAGCTTTTTCATACCTTTATTTTTAGTCTATATGTGGCTTACAGGTGAAGTATGTTTCTTGTTGGCAGCAGATCAGTGAGTCTTGTTTTTTCCTATTCGCTCTATGTCTTTTGATTGAAGTATTTAGTCCATTTACATTCAATGTTACTATTCATAAGTGAGGACTTACTCCTACAATTTTATTTGCTTTCTGGTTATTTTGTGGTCTTCTTTCCCTTCTTTCATTTCTTCCTGTCTTTTTTTAGTGAAGGTGATTTTCTCTGGTGATGTAATTTAGTTTCTTGCTTTTTATCTTTCATGTATCCATTGTATGGTTTTCAGTTTGAGCTTAACATGAGGCTTGCAAATACTATCTTATAACCCATTATTTTATGTTAATAACTTAACAATGTTTGCATAAACAAGCAAAAAGAAAATTAATAAAACTTTATGCCTAAACTTTCTCCCCAAACTTAACTTTTTATTGTTTCTATTGATATCTGTACCGCCTATGTCTTTAAATGTTGTAGTTATTATTTTTTATTGGTTCATTGTTTAGTCTTTCTACTTAAGAGTGGTTGGCTGAGCATGGTGGCTCACACCTGTAATCCCAGCACTTTGGGAGACCGAGGCAGGTAGATCACCTAAGGACAGGAGTTCAAGACCAGCCTGACCAACATGGTGAAACTTCATGTCTACTAAAAACACAAAAACTAGCTGGGCATAGTGGTGTGTGCCTATAGTCTCAGCTACTTAGAAGGCTAAGGCAGAGGAATTGCTTGAATCCAGGAGGAGGAGGTTGCAGTGAGCTGAGATTGCACCACTGCACTCCAGACTAGGTGACAGAGTGAGACTTCATCTCAAAAAAAAAAAAAGATAAGAGTTTAGAGTTTACACAGCACAGTTACAGTGTTATACTATTCTAGTGTTTTTCTGTGTACTTCCTATTATGAGTGAGTTTTGTATTTTTAGGTTATTGCTTAGTAATGCCCCTTTATTTCTGATTTATATACTCCCCTTAGCATTTTTTTTTTTCAGGACAGGTCTGATGTTGAAATCCCTCAGCTTTTGTTTGTCTGGGAAAACCTTTATTTTTCCTTCATATTTGAAAGGTATTTTCACCAGATATACTGTTCTAGCATAAAAGTTTTCTTCCTTTAGCACTTTAAATATGTCATGCCACTCTCTCCTGGTCTGTAAGGTTTCCACTGAAAAGTCTGCTGCTAGATGCACTGGAGCTTCATTTGACGTTATTTGTTTCTTTTCTCTTGCTGCTTTTAGGATTCTTTCTTTATACTTGAGCTTTGGGAGTTTGATTATTAAATGCCTTAAGATAATCTTATTTGGGTTAAATCTGCTTGGTGTTCTACAATTTGCATATTGATATCTTCCTCTAGGATACTGACATCTTGTGCTTGGATACTGATATATTTACTTGGATATTGACACCTTTCTCTAGGTTTAGGAAGTTCTCTGTTATTATCCCTTTGAATAAACTTTCTATCCCTATCTCTATCTCTACACCTTCTTTAAGTTCAATAACTCTTAGATTTGCCCTTTCAAGGCTATTTTCTGGATCCTATAGGTGTGCTTCATTTTTTCATTCTTTTTTGTTTTGTCTCCTCTGTGTATTTTCAAATAACCTGCCTTTAGACTCACTAATTCTTTCTTTTGCTTGATTAATTTTGCCATTAATAAACTCTGATGCACTCTTTAGTATCCCAATCTCACTTTTCAGCTCCATAATTTCTGCTTGATTTTTTGTAACTATTTCAATCTCTGTTAAATTTCCCTGATAGAATTGTGAATTCCTTCTCTGTATTACCTTGAATTTCTTTGAGTTTCCTCAAAACAGCTATTTTGAATTCTCTATCTGAAAGTTCAAGTATCTCTGTTTCTCCAGGATGGGTCTCTGGTGTCTTATTTAGTTCATTTGATGATGTCAGGTTTTCCTGGATTGTCTTGATACTTCTAGATGTTTCTATGTGTCTGGGCATTAAAGGGTTTGATATTTATTATAGTCTTCACAGCTTAGGCTTGTTTGTACCCGTCCTTCTTGGGACAGATTTCCAGATATTCAAAACAACCTGGGTGTTGTGATCTAAGCTATATCTACTTTAAGGGACACCCCAAGCTCAGTAACGATGTGGTTTTTGCAGACTCTTAGAGGTACTACCTTGATGGTCTTGGACAAGATCTGGGAGAATTCTCTGGATTACCAGACAGATACCCTTGTTCTCCTCCCTTACTTTCTCCCAAACAGAGTCTGACTCTCTCTCTCTCTCTGTCCTGAGCCACCTGAAGCTGGAGGTTGAGTGACACAAGCACTCCTGTGGCCACTACCACTATGACTGCATTGAGTCAGACCTGAAGCCAGCACAGCACTGGATCTCACCCAAGGCCTACTATAACCACCCTCTGGTTACCACCTATGTTTTCTCAAGGCCCTAAGCTCTACAGTCAGCAGGTGGCAAAGCTAGCCAGGCTTGTGTCCTTCTTTTTAGGCCCACGAGTTCCCCCAGACCCCGGGCACATCCAGAGGTACTGTCTCAGAGTTAGGAACTAGAGTCAAAAACTGCAGACATCTATTTGGTGTTCTACCATACTGCGGCTAAGCTGGCACTCGAACCACAAGATAAAATCCTTCCAACTCTTCCCTCCCCTTTCCAAAGGCAGAGGTTCCTACTCCATTGCCACCACCAACACAGGCCTATGGGGAGTATTGCCAGACTACCACTGATGTTTACTTAAGGCCAAAGGGCTCTTCAGTCAGCTCGTGGTGAATGCTGCCTGGCCTAGGACTCACCCTTCAGGGCAGTGGGCTCTCCTATGGTCGAGGACAGGTCCAGAAATCCCATCCAAGAGCCAAGTCCTGGAATCAGGGACCCTAAAAGCCCACTTGGTGCTCTACTCCCCTGAGGCTGAGCTGGTACCTAAGGTGTGAGACAAAGTACCCTTTACTTTTCCTCTGATTTTCTCAAGGAGTCTCAAAAAGCAATCTCATCCCATAGCCATCACACCGGGGAATGTGCTGAGTCTCACCTGAAGCCGGCAAATCTCAGAGTCTCAGCAAAGGCCCTCAGTAACTTATTTATTTATTTATTATTTTAAGTTCTGTATTGTTGCTGGTCATTCAGGGCCCAAGAGCTCTTCAGTTAGCAGGTGATAAAGGCTGCCAGGAGTGGGTCCTTCCCTTTAAGGCAGTAGGTTCCCTTCTGGCCCAGCATATGTCTGTATAGAAATGTTATCTGGGAGCTAGGGTCTGAAAAAAGAGGCTCATTGCTCTGACTCATGCCCTATCCTGCTGTGGCTGAGCTGGTACCCAAGATGCAAGACAAAGTCTTCCCTGGACTCTTCCTTTTCCTTTCCTCAAGTGGAAGGAAGGGGTCTCTTTTGGAGACACAAGCCGTGCAGCCTCGGGTTAGGAGAGGAGTGATGCCAGTATTCCTTTAGCCACCCTGAGTGGTGTCTCAGCAGGTTACATGATCCCCTGCAGTCCACTGTCTCTGGGCCTAGTTAAGCACTAGGGCTTTCCTATGAGTTACAGTCCTTGTGGCCCAGACTGCCTTTCAAATTTATTTAGAGACCCAGAGCACTTTAGCCCATAGTGGTGAGGCTTGTGGAGACTCAAGTTCCAACTGCTGGGATCAGCAATTACCCTCTGGCTAGGGCTGGTTTAAATGCTCCTTCTGTGGGCACACATCAAACTCAGTTTGGTCTGGTTTTCCTTTCTGCTGTAAAAGGATAGCACTGAGTTCAAAGCCTCACAATTGCTGTGTTCTTCCTCCCCCAGCACCCAGAGATGCTCCTTCACCACATATCTGCTGCCAGGGATTGGGGGAGGAGAGGCATTGGTAATTCAAAACTGTTTCTCCTATCTCTTCAGTGCCTCTTTCAGCAATATGAAGTTAAAACCAGGTACTGTGAGTGCTCACCTGATATTTGGTTCTTATCAAGGTGCTCTTTTGTATAGATAGTTGTTAAACCGGTGTCCTTGCAGGGGGAATGATTGGTGGAGCCTTCTATTCTTCCATCTTGCTCCATCTCCCTCCTCTGATCTCTATAGGTATTTTCTTTGTGGTTGCCGTTGTAATTACATAAAACAGCTTAAAGTTATAACAATCTATTTTGAACTTACGAAAACAATTTCATGACACAAAATATCTCTTTAATATTGCAAATCAATTAACATAGATTTAAAAATACTTTTTCTGCTCTTGTTTTTAAATGCTAGATAAGATTTTTAAAGTGATTATGTACCTATATTAAAATACTACCTACAGAATTCTACATTTATCTATATACTAGCTTTACCAAGGAATTTTATATTTTCATATGGCTTCACACTGCTGTTTATTGTCTTTTTTCTTCAACTTGACAGACTTCCTTCAGCATTTCTTATAGGACAGGTTTCATGTGATTAATTCCTTCAGCTTTTGTTTATCTCAGAAATTCTTAATTTCTCCTCCATTTTTAAAGGACAGTTTTGTCACATATAGTATTATTGAGTAGCAGTTTTTTATTTCAGAACGTTGAATACGTCATTCTACTCTTTTCTATCTTGCAAGGTTTCTGCTGAAAAATCTGCTGACAATCTATTAGAAGTGCGCTTTTAAATGACAATTTGTTTTTATTTTGCTGCTTACAAGATTCTCTCTTTGTCCGTGACTTTTTATAATTTGATTATAATGTGCCTCAGTATAGGTCTCTAGATTTATCCTAGTTGAATTTCTCTGAACTTCTTGAATATATATGTCTTCCTCTCCTCTGATATAGGTGGTTTTCAGCCATTCGTTCTTCAAATAGGCTCTCTGCTCCTTTCTCTTTTTTCCCCCCTCAAGGACTCTCATAATGCACATATTGTTAGATCTGATAGTGTCCCATAAGTCCCTTAGGCTCTGTTCAGTTTTATTCATTCTTTTTTTCTTTTGGTTCCTTTGCCTAGATAATTTCAATTTCTTGTCTCCAAGTTCACTGATTTGTTCTGCCTAGTCAAATCTGCTGTTGGACCTCTGTAGTGAGCTTTTCAATTCAGTTATTGTATTCTTCAGTTTCAGAATTTCTGTTTGGTTCTTCTTCATGGTTTTTATATCTGCTGATATTCTCATTTTGCTCATTTTCCTGGTTTTATTTAGTTGTCTGTGCTCTCTTTTATTTCACACTGAACATCCATATGATGGTTATTTTTAAATTCTTCCTCTGATAATTTACTTGTATTTACTTCTTTAGGGTCAGTTCTGAATATTAACTTGTTCTTTTGTTGGATCATGTTTCCTTTTTTCTTTGTATGCCTTGCTTGGTATCATCTGTTGGGACTTCAGCATTTATGAAACAGCCACCTCTTGCAGTCTTTGCAGTCTGGTCTCATACAGGGAGGATTTCCTCCAATCAGAGCAAGTAGAGTTCTGGAGGCATGTAAAGCTTTCTGAGGATCCTTCCTGCCTGGAATTTTGTATGTAAGCGACCAATTGAAGTTTACTGGCTTCTACTCAGGAGTGCCACCTGGTGGCTATCTTTAGTATTGCAGGCTCTCTTGTGGTTTCGTAAGACCTGGAACCGGAGCGCCACCTAGTGTCTGTCTGTGATACTGCATACTCTGGTGCATATTTATTTCCTTTTTTCTCAGCGTCCCTCAACCTATTCTAATTTCTGGCAATAATGAATAAAGTTGATATAAAAATTTTTTGAAGGGTTTCGTGTGGACATATGTTTTCAACTCATTGCAGTAAATGCCTAGGAGCATAAGGTATATTTAGTTTTGTAAGAAACTGCCAAACTGTCTTCCAAAGTATCTGTACCATTTTGCGTTCCCACCAGCTATGAATGAGTTTCTGTTGTTCTACATCTTCATAAACATTGGACTTATCAGTGTTTTGGATTTTAGCCATTCTAATTGGTATAGAGTGGTATCTCATCGCTGTTTTAATTTTGCAATGCCGTAATTACATATATGTTGAGCATCTTTTCATATGCATATTTAATCTGTATATCTTCTTTGGGCAGGTGTCCATTCAGGTCTTTTGCATGTCTTTTCATTGGATTGTTCATTTTCTTATTGAGTTTTAAGAGTTATTTATATTTTTTTGATAACAGTCCTTTATCAGATATGTCTTTTGCAAATATTTTCTCCCAGTCTTTGTCATGTCATTTCATTTACTTAACAGTGTCTTTCATAAAACAGAAGGTTTTAACTTTGATGAAGCCTAACATCAATTTTTTCTTTCATGTCTTGTGCTTCATGTGTCTTATCTAAAGACTCATTGCCAAACACAGGGTCACCTCTATGTTCTCCTTTGTTATCTTCTAGAAGCTTTGTAGTTTCCTGTTTTACATTTATAGGGCCTGTGAGAAGGTAACAGAGGTTAAATGAGGTCAAAGAATAGGGCCCTGGTTGAATAAGGCTAGTGCCCTTATAAGAGGAAGAGACACCAGTTTTCTCTCTCTTTACCATATGAGGTCTATCTACAAGTCAAGAAGTGGGCCCTCACCAGAAATCAAATTACTGGCACCTTGATCTTAAAATTTCCAGCTTTCGAAACTGTAAAAAATAAATTTCTGCTCTTTAAGCCACACAACCTACAGTATAAGTTTTAGTAGCCCAAGCAGACTGAGACAGAACCCTAGCATATTAATCATAGTTACTTTAAATCTCTGGTCACAGAATTCCAAAATATCTGCCACATCTGAGTCTGGTTCTAGTGCTTACTTTGTTTCTACAAGACAATGGGGTTTTTTTTCTTTTTAGCATGTCTTATAATTTTTTTGTTGAAAGCCAGGCATAATGTACTAGATAAAAGGAACTGAACTGAGGTAGATAGGTGTCTAGAATGAAATTTAGAGGCAACTTAAGAAAGTAGTCAAAAACCAAAATTATGGGGGCATGCCAAATGGACACAGAAGCCAGCCTGAAAGAACTTCCAATGGACAAAGTTGTAACAATTTGAGCAACAAAATAAGTTATTATTCCTTACAGAATAATTCAAAATAATTTATGTATATACTTACCTTCCAGAAAGTGGCACTTAATCCCCCTCAAGCCCTCATAAGTGTGGGCTGAACTCAGTAACTTCCTTCCAAAAAATAGAGTATGGAAAAGGGGTGAAGTAACTTTACAGTGGAGAAACCTGGCAAACACTACATTGGTTAGCTGAGCAAAGCCTTGATATGGTGTGATTGGAATGGAATACTATCTTTGTGATCTTCCTCTCAAACACTTATAACTCCATTGTAATCACAAGGAAGGCATAAGACAAATTCCAGTTGAGGGACATTCTACAAAATACCTGAGCAGTAGTCCTCAATAGGTCATCAAAACAAGTCTGAGAAACTGTCACAGTCAAGAAGAGACTAAGGAGAAACGGCAACTAAATATAATGTGGTATCATGGACAGGCTTCTAGAACAGAAAAAGACAATAGATAAAAATGAAGAAAATCTGAATGAAGTATAGACTTTAGTAATAATAATGTATCAATATTGGTTCATTACTTGTAACAAATGTGCCATACTAATCTAAGAAGATAATCTAAAAACATTAACTCTGTGTAGGACCAAAGGAGGGGAAGTAGGCTGATACGGAAACTCTCTGCACTACCTGTGCAACTTTTTGGCCAATCTAAAATTACTCCAAGATACTAAGTTCAAAAAAAAATCACAAAACCTGGAAAATTTTATTTTTAAAAATTTTTAAATGCTTAAAAAAGTAAAATCCCAGTTATATTCCTTACTAATTGTGCAATCTTGTACAACTCACTCTCTGAGCTTTGGTGTCCCTGTTTACAAAAGTGATAGAATACTGTTTTTGAGTGACATCTGAAAGAGCAGAGTAGGAAGCTCCAGGCCCTCCTTTCCCCAAGGAAACTGTGAAAGGAAATTAAATTTTTGGGACACCAAACGCATTTAGCCAAAGGAAAAAGTCAAACTGGGAACAGGGTCATGCAAACCTGCCTCCCACTTTTGATTCCTCAATAAGTTGGCTACAAGATGAAAAGCTACATGCCTCCACTATATTTTGCCCACAAGAAATTCCTAGGGAGTTGTTAAAATTTCACAATGGTAATGCAAACTGATAGCTTATCTTTACAGGCACAGTCACCCCTGGCCCACTAGACATAAATGCATATCTGAGTGTTCCCCTGCCCCATTTTTTTCTATTATCTTATGTAAAATGCAGATTCCCCACATTTTTCCTCTGTCCCTTTTATGTCATCTTATTAATGCAGATTCCCTGAGCCAGACAAAGGCATGACTATTTTTCCCTACCCTCCCCTTACATGAAAATTGTATAATTCTCAATCAATAGCCCACCCTTTCCCCTTTAAATTTGAAGCCCTCAAAACGCATCTTCAGAGAATGGTCTCTGGGGTGCGTTCTTAATTTTGGCAAATAAATCTCCTCAAATAATTGAGACTTGTCATTTTCTCAATTGATAGCCGGTAAGCATGGAGGGATCCTGAGTGAAAGTGACCCGGCCTGAAGTAGCTCCCCTCTCAGTGCTTGGCAGTGGCTTAGGCACCTTTTAACCCAAAACTGAGAGGACAATTTGCCAAAGTCCAGGACCTCTTTACTCCAGGGATCTCTGATCTTCCAGCGTTTTCCAGTTGGGAGGTCTGAGGTTTATTTGCTGAAAAACAAAACACTCCTTTTTTGTGGGAGTTTCCACTCACTTCCATCAAGGAAGGCGACCTTGTTTACTTCAGCATCTGTGGAGAGCAGTCTTCAGCTTGGGCCTCCATCACTAGGTAGGAAACTGGTTTGGGATTCTATGTAGCAATTATTTAAATGACTGAAATTAGCATTAACAACCAGCTGGTGTTAATTTCCTGCTTACACTTAGAGTGCTCAGAAATCATATAATTTGCTGATCATTGTTAGTTTAGCTTGTTTTGTTTGTTTCTGTGTGTGTGTGTGTGTGTGTGTGTGTGTGTGTGCGTTTATGTGTAAGTTTTGGTGCTTTCCCCTATTAGATGTGACCAACTCTGAACCCTCGAGCTGATGACTGTGAAATCTTTCCCCTCAGCCTTTTGAGGCATTCTCAGGCAACTGAGAATCAACGACATGGGGGTGTCTGGGAGAAATGCTCCCTAAGATGTGCAGCAGCTCTAAATAGGTTTACCCCTCAGAAGAACATACTTAGCTTCTAATCTCAGCAAGCAGGTGCATATAAAGAACTGACCCCTCCCAAACCTTGAGCCTCTGATATATTGCGTGAGGTAGCCAAAACCACAAACCAGGTCAGGGTGGAATGGCCCTGAAAATCTAGGTCTGCAAGCAACAGATTTTGGGTCTGACACACATTCCAACTTAGTCAAACCCAAAGGGGAACTCTAAATTATGGAGAACAAAACCTCTAAGACCCCAGAAGCTACAGAACATAAGTTTCCCCTTTAGAAACCCTAGCAGAGTATATGCAAAATACTTCTGGCAAATCATCATGCAAATATTTAACCAAGTGGACCACTATAACTAAAGCAGACTCTGTTACAATGACCTAAATGGGGGATCTTTTGATTAGTGAACCTGCGAACCAGGATGGAAAACACAGACACAAAAACTAAACAACCAGAAGGGGAGTGCTATTTTCAGTGGTAGGTGGAAAGTAGCAAAAGGGGAAAGACCACCTGTGGGAGGGCAACAAGCAACTTAGAAATACTAATCAAGAACTCTGTAATCTTGTGTCTTTCTTAAAGAAATCCTCAGAATTCCTTACTTCCTCCTTGGCACCCCCCCACCTCCACCTACACCCCCACTCTACCCTGACCTCTCTGAACTTCCTGGACCAGATCTGTCCCCTTTCTCCTGCATGTCTAACACTTATTCAACACAAGGGAGTTGGGAGTCTGACTGCAAAGACCTCACCCCCTGATGATTCCCTGACAGCCCCAATGGCAACATCTCATCTGGAAAATGTGGAAAAGAGGGACCCTGCAGGGACATCTCTCATGATCACCCCATTTTGGGAACAACTGCTAACAGGTGGGGTACCCTGGTGATTGTTTACCAACTCTGGTCAAAGGTTGAATTCTGAGGCATAAAAAATTTCCTGATCCCCATAAAGATCTAATTGGGTTTGAGAATTTGAGCTCATTATCAGAACCTATAACCCAGAACATGCAGACTTTTATCAGCTAGTCCGCATGTTGGTCTCAGCAGCTAAGGAATGGCTAGAAAAAGCACAGTGGTCAGACCCTATAACAGATTTGATCCCTGAAGGCCCAATAGAGCCACAACAACCAGCCCCCAAAAATCCAGAAGACAGGCACAAAGACGCTCGGGAATGAGCAACTACTCTATTAAATATCGTTCCTACAGTGTTCCAAAGGATTGTGGATTGGAATAAAATCCAACACTGCCACCAAAACCCAATGAATCAGTTTTAGATTATTTCACACATTTTGATAAAACTTTAAGACAATATCGCAGGATGTTAGCTGATTGCTTTCAAGACAATAAATATAATATATTATTAAATGCAAATTTCTTAAATGAACTAGATGATGATTTAGTCACTCTTGTAAAATGTAAGTTGAACCACAGTCAGAACTAATGAACTAGTTAAGTTAGCTGACCAATTATCCTGGACTATGATAAAAAAGGAAAAACGGAAGATGGCCCAAGTTATGCACTTAGCTAAAGCAATTAACTTCTCATACCTCTAAGCCCCAGAAAGATTTTAAGCTTCCTAGGTCTGAGGACTCTTCCCTCTCAGTCTGTTATGTTACTCTAAATCCACCTTAAGAGGGATTGCCTTAGGCTGAAATGAAAGAAAAGGCAGAATGCAACTCTAGAAGACAAGGGATGCTCCAAGGAAATACAGGGGTTTGACCTCTCCAAATATTCTACCCTGACAAACAAACTGGGAGAGATTAATACAGCAATAAACCATGAGTTTATACCTGACTTAACTGATATAGGTGTGACTATCTCTGATAAATACCACCTTATTTAGAAAACTCCATTCCTCAGAGTAATGAAGAATTAACATGAGTGTATCTAATAAAATAATCTCATGCATAAGTTCAAAGCTGTACCTTAGGGTTCATCGGGTTCCACTACCCCATCGCAGGCTCTAAGTGTGACACACTCAGTAGGTCCCATATGTTTCTAATATGCCCTGGGGCCCCTGTCAATCTTTTGGGCCATGATCTCAACATCCATAATGCCCATATCTCTTTTTCATCAAAAGGTGAACCTTTTTTAGAATTTGAGCCAGGAGATCAAAAATACCAAATTTAAAAATGTCCTGGCAATGTACAATTTAGTCTAGCAATGTTAAAACATCACCTTGTGACCAGGAAAATAAAATGGAGACAGAGAAGAAAATATTAGGGAAAAAGACAGAACATTGGAATACAGAGCAGGAAACAGTAAAACTCCTTTCAGCTTCCCCAATCTTCTTGTTAACACCAGAAGTGGAGCACTTGCTCAAGGATGTCCCCTCCCACTTATGGTCTCAGTCAAATACAGACACAGGGAAAATATTCTCAGCCATTCCAATAAAAGTAGAGATAAACCCAAAGAAACCCCTATCCAACTTTAAACACTATCCTCTGCAAAATGAAGCCATAGATGGAACTGCCCCTATCAGACAAGATTATCTGAGAAAGGGGCTCATTTTTCCCTGCAACAGCCCTATATTCCCTGTAAAGAAACCAAGCAAGAGGAGAGAGAGATCCAAGATGGCCAATTACTAGCAGCTCCCAGTGAAAGCGCAGAGAATGAGAGGACACCACACTTTCAGACAAATTTTTGTTGCTCACGGACCAGGAGATTCCCAGTGGAGGAGCCCCATGGGTCGCCAGCATGACTCTTGTGTCAGGCACGGCGGTTTTGCCAGTGCCTCGGTGCAGCGGTTCTCAGTGCAGAGTAAACGGGACTGGGTCCCCTTTTGGTCGACGTTTGGAGCTCCAGAAAGGCAGAGTCGCCCATTCAGCTGACTGAAAAAGGGACTCAAGAGGGAAGCCAGACTGGAGATTCCCAGGCAGAAAAGCACCATGAATCTTTTTTTTTTTTTTTTCTTAGACGGAGTTTCACTCTTGTTACCCAGGCTAGAGGGCAATGGCGCGATCTCGGCTCACCGCAACCTCCGCCTCCTGGGTTCAGGCAATTTACCTGCCTCAGCCTCCTGAGTAGCTGGGATTACAGGCACGCGCCACCATGCCCAGCCTATTTTTTGTATTTTTAGTAGAGACGGGGTTTCACCATGTTGACCAGGATGGTCTCGATCTCTTGACCTCGTGATCCACCCGCCTCGGCCTCCCAAAGTGCTGGGATTACAGGCTTGAGCCACCGCGCCCGGCCTCAGCATCGTGAATCTTAATGCCGCTGTTTTAGCCGGCAGAGTGGGTTGCTCAGATTCAGGCGCTGGGAATCAACAAGTTGGACGTCCACTCAGAGACCTAATTTGAAAGTCGGTAATTACAAAGATGACAGGTGGATACATTTAGAATGATGGGAAGAAATCAGCATAAAAAGGCTGAGAATACCCAAAATAAGAATGCCTCTCCCTCTACAGGGGATCACAGTTCCTCATCAACAAGGGAATAATGCCTGATGGGGAACGAGTGCATTCCATTAACAGAATTAGGCTTCAGAAAGTGGATAATAAGAAATTTCTGTGAGTTAAAAGAACATATTCTAGCCCAACATAAAGAAACTAAGAACCTTGAAAAAAGGTTTGACGAAATCCTAACGAGAATAGACAATCTAGAGAGGAATATAAGTGAATTAATGGAACTGAAGAATACAATACGAGAACTCCGTGAAGTATGCACAGGTTTTAACAGTTGAATTGATCAAGCAGAAGAAAGGATATCAGAGGTCAAAGACCAACTTAGTGAAATGAAACAAGAAGACAAGATTAGAGAAGAAAGAGTAAAAAGCAAAGAGCAAAGTCTCCAAGAAATATGGGACTATGTGAAAAGACCTAATTTACGTTTGATAGGTAGGTGTATCTGAATGTCATCAAGAGAATGAATCCAAGCTGGAAAATATTCTTCAGGATATTATTCAGGAAAACTTTCCTAACCTAGTAAGGCAGGACAATACTCAACTCCAGGTAATACAGAGAACACCACAAAGATATTCCTCAAGTAGAGCAACCTCAAGACACATAATCGTTAGATTCACCAGAGTTAAAATAAAGAAGAAAATTCTAAGGGCAGCTAGAGAGAAAGGTCAGGTTACCCATAAAGGGAAGCCTATCAGACACACAGCAGATCTCTCAGCAGAAACCCTACAAACTAGAAGAGAGTGGGGGTCAACATTCAATACCCTCAAAGAAAAGAATTTTCAACCCAGAATCTCAAACTAAGCTTCATAAATAAAGGAAAAATAAAATTTTTCACGAACAAGCAAGCACTCAGAGATTTCATCACCACCAGACCTGCTTTACAAGAGCTTCTGAAAGCAGCATTACACACAGAAAGGAACAACCAGTATCAATCATCCCAAAAACTTACCAAAAGGTAAAGAGTATCTCCATAATGAAGAATCTATGTCAACTAATGGGGAAAACAGCCAGCTAGCATTAAATGACAATATTAAACTCACAAATATCAATATTAATCCTAAATTTAAATGGATTAAATGCTCCAATCAAAGAACAGACAGGCAAATTGAATAAAAAGTCAAAACCCATCGGTACGCTGTATCCAGATCCATCTCAAAAGCAAGGACACACAAAGACTCAAAACAAAGGATTGGAGGAAGACTCACCAATCAAATGGAGAGAAAAAAAAACAGGAGTTGTAACTTTCATCTCTGACAAAATAGACTTTAATAATCACAAAGACTAAAAGAAACAAAGAAGGACATTACATAATGATAAAAGGATCAATGCAACAACAGGAGTCAATGATTATAAATATATATGCACTCTATATAGGAGCACCCAGATACATAAGACAAGTTCTTAATGACTTATAAAGAGACTTGGACTCCCGCATAATAATAGCAGGAGACTTCGACACCACATTGTTAATATTCGACAGATCAACGAGATAGAAAATTAACAGGGACATCTATGATTAGAACTCAGACCTGGAACAAGTAAGCTCAGTGAATATTTATAGAATTCTTCACCCCCGGTCCACAGAACATACATTTTTCTCAGTACCACATTACACCTATTTTGAAAGTGACCACATAATTGGAAGTAAATCACTCTTCAGCATTTGCATAGCATTTCGCAGACTTAAATGAAATATTGGTTGGCTGTTTGTTATTTTCTTCTCTTATTCCTTCCTGTCTCCACTGTTAAGCACAATTATCGGCATAAAAGAGGTTTTTAATACCTATTTTCAGATTGCATTCCAGCCTGGGCAATAGAACAAGACTGCTGTTCTCTCTCCCTCTTTCTCTTTTTCTTTCTTTCTTTCTTTCAAAAAAAAATTATCATCCGATATAGCAAAAAATCATACCATTATAAAAAATAATAATAATTTAATTGTATTATCCTAGAAAGAAATGACAAAGAAGATGATTAATATTTCAGCATCCTATCTAGTATGTATTAGTCTGTCAGTGTTATGAAAGAACATTGTGAGTTCAAAAAAAAAAAAAAAGAAACCAAGCAAGAGAGGATGGAAATTTGTGCAGGACTTTAGGGCAATAAACAATATCATAATACCTAGGCACCCAGTAGTCCCCAACCCACAAACCCTTCTATCAGCTACACCCACTAGCCAGCATTTCTCAGTTGTGGATCTCTGCAGTGCCTTCTTTAGTATTCCTGTAGGTCCAGACAGCCAATATTTGTTTGTCTTTACTTGGAAAGAATGGCAATATACATGGACTGTAGTACTCCCAAAGGTATACAGAAAGTCCCACTTACTGTTCCCAAATATTAGAAGCTGATTTCGAGGATTAAATATTTTCCCAGGGCTCAACACTCATCCACTCTTCTTTGTTCAGACACACTCTCTTCTTCTCAGGAAGATAGTCTACATTTACTCAAACAGCCACCAATGGACACACAGTGGCTAAAGACAAACTTCAGCTATGCTTACCTCAAGTTAAGTATTTGGGGCATATTATCTCATTCGAAGGACTGAGTGTTAACCCTGACAGAGTGAGAGGAATTTTAGCTTTCCCAATGCCTGTCACTAAGAAACAACTTAGAGGATTTTGGGGCCTGGCAGGCTATTGTAGAAACTGGATACCAAATTGCTCCCTTATGGCTCAACCTCTGTGTGTATACCTAGCTCCTTTTTTAAAGTATACACACAGAGGTTGAGTCTATCCCATCATGTGGTCTCCAGAGGGACAATAAGCTGTACAACGAATAAAGGAAATTCTGACTAATGCCCCAGCCTTAGGGCACCCAAACTACAAATTGTCTTTCTCCCTTTTCATACACAAAATTGGAGCTACTGCATCTGGGTTACTGACCAGAAATGTGGTGATCATCAGAGACCTATAGGCTATTATAGAGTACAGCTGGACCCTGTGGCTCGAGGGCTGCCTCCTGTGTGAGAGCAATAGGGCCCTTCTGTACAAGGCTGTTGAAGAAATAATTATGGATTCTCCCTTACCATTTTTGTGCCACACTCTCGAGGCCCTTTTAAACCCTCATCATATACAACATCTGTCTGTCAACCAGTTAGCCTCTTATAAAATTTTGCTTTTATCATCTCCCAATATTACCATTTTCTGCTGTAATAATCTTAATCTGGCCACTCTCTTGCCGGGCCCTTCTGACAAAACCCCTCATGATTGTGTTCTGATGACTGACCGACTTCTCACCCCCAGGACAGACCTCAAGAGATGCCACTGGATAATGCTGAGATAGAATGGTATACAGATGGGTCTTATTTAAGAGGAGACAATGGAAATTTTAAAGCAGGATAGGCTGTGGTTTGCTTACTCGTGGTAATTGAATCCAGTCCTCTCCCCAAAGCCAGATCAGTTCAAATGACCGAATTGGTTGCCCTGAGCCGAGCTTGTCAATTGGCAAAAGACAAGGCTGCAAACATTTACACTGACAGCCACTATGTGCCTTTTGGGGTTGCTCAAGACTGGAATGCTATGGAAAGAGAGAAGATATTTAACCCCTTCAGAACAACAAATAAAAAATTGACAACTATCAGAGCTGTTAGAAGCTGTTCTAAAACCAAACATTTGGCAATTATAAAAATCCCACGTCGGAAACGATCCAAGATGGCCGATTGCTAACATCCCGGGATTGCAGCTCTCAGGGAAGGCGCGGAGAACTAGAGGACGCCACACTTTCAGACAAATTCTGGTCGCTCACGGAGCACGAGATCTCCCAGTGGAGGAAACACACAGGTGGCCAGCGCGACTCTCATGGCCGGTGCAGCGGTTCCGCCTCTCGGAGCAAAGTAAACAGGTTCGGAGGACCTGCACGGGTCCCCAGCAGGACACCAGAGCCCGGCGCAGCCGCTGTGACGGCACCTCAGCGCGGGAGCGCTCAGCGCAGAGTAAACAGGACCGGTTTCCCTTCTGACCGAGGTTTGGAGCCCCAGGAAGGCAGAGTCGCCTACTACGGACACAAGAAGGAAGCCAGACAGGAGAATCCTGGGCAGAAAAGCACCATCAGTTTTAACGCCGCTGCTCTGGCCCTGGGAACTAACAACCTGGACGCCCACTCAAGAGACCTAATCGGAAAGTTGGTAATTTCAAAGAGACAGGAGGATAAATTTACAATGACGGGAAGAAACCAGCGTAAAAAAGCTGAGAATACTCAAAATCAGAATGCCTCTCCCTCTAAAGATGATCACAGTTCCACATCAACAATGGAACAAGGCTTGATGGAGAACGAGCGCATCCAGATGACAGAATCACTCTTCAAGGAATGGATAATAAGAAACTTCGGTGAGTTAAAAGACCATGTTGTAGCCCAACATAAAGAAACTAGGAACTTTGAAAAAAGGTTTGATGAAATCCTATTGAGAATAGACAACTTAGAGAGGAGTATGAGTGAATTAATGGAACTGAAGAATACAATACAGGAACTCCGAGAAGTATGCACAGGTTTAAACACGCGAATTGTTCAAGCAGAAGAAGGGATATCAGGGGTCAAAGTCCAACTTGATGAAATAAAACGTGAAGAAAAGATTAGAGAAAAAAGGATAAAAAGGAATGAGCAAAGTCTCCAAGAAATGTGGGACTATGTGAAAAGACCAAATTTACATTTGATAGGTGTACCTGAATGCGAGGGAGAGAATGAATCCAAGCTGGAAAATACCCTTCAGGATATTATTCAGGAAAATTTTCCTAAACTAGCAAAGCAGGTCAAAATTCAACCCCAGGTAATACAGAGAACACCACAAAGATATTCCTCAAGAAGAGCAACCCCAAGGTACATAATCGTTAGATTCACCAGGGTTGAAACGAAGGAGAAAATACTAAGGGCAGCCAGTGAGAAAGGTCATGTTACCCACAAAGGCAAGCTTATCAGACTTACAGCAGATCTCTCAGCAGAAACTCTACAAGCCAGAAGAGAGTGGGGGCCAATATTCAACATTCTCAAAGAACAGAACCTTCAGCCCAGAATTTCATATCCAGCCAAACTAAGCTTCACAACTGAAGGAAAAATAAAATCTTTTATGAACAAGCAAGAACTCAGGGATTTTATTACCACCAGGCCTGCTTTACAAGAGCTTCTGAAAGAAGCATTACACACAGAAAGAAACAACCAGTATTAGCCTTTCTAAAAATACACCAAAAAGTAAAGAGCACCAACATAAAGAAGAATTTACACCAACGAATGGATAAAACAGCCAGTCAACATCAAATGGCAGTAACCCTAAATTTAAATTGACTAAATCCCCCAATCAAAAGACACAGCCAAAACCCAATGGCATGTTACATCCAGACCTGTTTCACATGCAAGGATACACAAAGACTCAAAACAAAGGGATGGAGAAAGATTTACCAACCAAATGGAGAGCAAAAATAAATAATAAATAAATAAAAAGCAGGAGTTGCAATTCTCGTATCGGAGAAAATAGATTTTAAAGCAACAAAGATATAGTGGTAAAAGGATCAATGCAACAACAAGAGCTAACGATCCTAACACCCAGATAGGAGACTTAGATTCAATGAGACAGAAAATTAATAAGGATATCAAGGACTCGAACTCAGATCCGGAACAAGTAAACTTAATAAATATTCATAGAGCTCTCCACTTCAAATACACAAAATATACATTCTTGTCAATACCACATCACACCTACCCATAAGTTTAAATGAAACATTGATTGGCCATTATTAATACTCAGTTTTTTTCAAAATAAAGCAATATTTCCATTTACTCTCCCTCTTTCTCTTCCTCTTTCTTCCTCTCCTTTACTTATTTTTCTTTTCTTTCCTTCTCTCAAAAAAAAAGAAATCAACTTGTAAACCTCTAGATCCAGGTCGGCAATGTCTCTCTCATTGCTTGATTTCCTTCCTTCCCTTCCCTCCCTCCCTCCCCGCTTCCTCCCTTCCTTCCTTCCTTCCTTCATCCCTTCCTTCCTCCCTACCGTCCTTCTTCCCTCCCTTCCTGCCTTCCTCCCCCCCCCAAAAAAAAAAAATCCCACGTCACTCAAAATTAGACACCACAGAAAGTCGGGGTAACCAATTCGCTGATGCCACAGCTAAAAGAGCAGTATTCAAGCCATCAGCCCCAAGTTGGATAATGGCCATAAAACCCAAAACACTTAAAAACATGTTGAAAGAAACCCAGAACATAGCTCCTACAAAAGGGAAATCTACTTGGAAACAGGGAGGAGATACTTGTCTCCTGAAACATATATGGTGTGGACCTAATTATTCCATTCCAATAAACCCATTATTCCAGTGGATCAGGTGCCCCTTATGAAATATGTTCATAATCTAACTCACTGGAATCCAGATAAAAAGATATCCTGGTGTAAATAATATTACTGGAAACCATCCGTCACAGTGGCACAAAAAGTTTACTCTCAGCCAGGTGTGGTGGCTCATGCCTGTAATCCCAGCACTTTGGCAGGCCGAGGCAGGCGGATCGCTTGAACCCAGAAGGTGAAGGTTGTAGTGAGCCGAGAACATGCCATTGCAATCCAGCTTGGACAACAAGAGTGAAACTCTGTGCCAAAAAAAAAAAAAAAAAAACACAAAAAAAAAACCTGAATGTTGTATATATATTCCAGATGAATCAAAGAACATAACTCAACTTACGACTGACATGAAAACCCAGATAACCAACCTATCAGATCCAAAACTCACTAATCGATTGGTTGAGTAGTTGGTTTGGATCCTGGGTAACTTGGTGGCAGAAGATATTGCTTATAATAGGAATAATAATAATTGTGTTCTGTCCTGTTTCTGTTTTGTAAGTTTTGGTTTTACAGTATGTGCTTGCAAATAAATTAATGCACAACTGAAAGGGCTGGAGTAATAATTGCCCAGAGAATTGCTCTAATTGAAGAGGCGGTAATATAGCCTAACCCAGCTTCCAGGTTTCCTTTCCTTTTGTTGCTATAAATCTGGCCTAGGTCCCTGTGTATATATACATATTTTTTTCTCTTTCTTTTTTCCTTCTTTCCTCTCTATTTTTTTTTAATCTTCGTGGGACACGACTTCCTAGGAATTAGCCTTCCTAACAACGATTGGCATGACTTCCTAGGAATGAGCCTTCATACTGATGTGGGACATGACTTCCTAGGACTGAGCCTTCCTGGCAACGTGGGACCTAAACTTCTAGAAATAAACTATCCCAGCAACAAGAAACCAGCTCAAAAAAGGGAGAAAAAAGCAACCTGAAGCCAGGAACCCATATTCCTTTTAAAATGCTTTCTCCAAAATATTTTAAAGAGGGGAAATGTGAAAGGAAATTAAATTTTGGGACCTCCAAACTCATGTAGCCAAAGGGAAAAGTCAAACTGGGAACTGGGTCATGCAAACCTGCCTTCCTTTTTGGTTTCTCAACAAGGGCTACAAGATGAAAAGCTACACACCTCCCCCATATTTTACCCACAGAGAAATTCCTAGTGAGTTGTTAAAGTTTCACCATGGCAATGCAAATAGATAGCTTATCTTTACAGGTGCAGTTACTCCCCCACCCCCTAACCCACCAGACATAAATGCATATCTGACTGTACCCATGCCCCACTGTGTCTATGTTATCTTACGTAAAATGCAGATTCCCTACATTTTTCCTCTGCTCCTTCTGTTTATGTCACCTTTATGTTGTTGTTTGTTATTTAGTTTTATTTCATATCATAAACTGAACTCTGCAATCCAGCTAGGCATGGAAGGGAACAAGGAAAACATGGAACCCCAAAGGAACTGCAGTGAGAGTACAAAGATTCTAGGACACTGCAAGCAAATGGGATGGAGGGTGCTCTCCTGACCTACAGAAGGAATGGTCTGTTAAAATAAAACACAAGTCAAACTTTAATAAGTTGTCCGCAGTCGGCAATGGTGATCTTCGTGCTAGTCTTGCCATTCCTGGACCCAAAGCGCTCCATGGCCTCCACAATACTCATGCCTTCTTTCACCCTGCCAAAGACCACATGCTTGTCATCCAACCACTCAGTCTTGGCAGTGCAGATGAAAAACTGGGAACCGTTTGTGTTGGGTCCAGCAATTGCCATGGACAAGATGCCAGGACCTGTATGCTTTACAATGAAGTTCTTGTCATCAAATTTCCCCCTGCAGATGGACTTGCCCCCATGCCATTACAGTGTGTGAAGTCACCACCCTGACACATAAACCCTGGAATAATTCTGTGAAAGCAGGAACACTTACAACCAAATCCTTTCTCTCCAGTGCACAGAGCACAAAAGTTTTCTGCTGTCTTTGGAAGCTTGTCTCCAAATAGCTTGGAGGAGATGCAGCCCAAGGGCTCGCTGTTGATGGTGATGTTGAAAAACACGGTGGGGTTGACCATGGCTGATAATATAGGGCTCCTGGCAATGGCAGCATCTACAAAGCGGCTAGTTATGTCATCCTATATAAAAAATGCAGATTCACTAAACCAAACAAAGGCATGAATGACTATTTTCCCCTATTCCCCTCATACATTATTGTATACTTCTCAACATCCCACCCTTTCCCCTTTAAATTTGGAGTCCTCAAAATCATCTTCACAGAAAGGCACAGACCTGTCTCCCAGGCATGTCTCTAACTTTGACAAATAAACCTCCTAAAATTATTGGGACTTATCTCATCATTTTTCTCAATTGATAAAACATTAAAAAAAAATACAGACTGGACCTAGACTGTTCCACACCCAGTGGAGAGCAAAGTTTCCTTCTATTTTTATAGCCAACCAGAACAATGTTCTATGCACATTTTGCCCTCAGTAAGAGGGCCTCTGGCCAAAATTTGGCTAGTGGCCCATTGGGATAAGAAGCTAACCAAAGCTCATGTGTTTCAGTGTAATTTAGAGAGCAGTGTGGAGAATATCATCTCACCAAAGATGAAGATGGCATTACAGACATGAGTACATCTTTTTCTGGGACTAGTTTGAACAGGAAGGCCAAATACCTTCTTTCAGACTGTAATGAAGCATTCATTAAGATAAAGATGGCTTTTTGGCCAGGTGTTGTTGACCTGAGAAAAATCGGGGAGCAGCTTATAACACCATTACTTTACTTGAAGAATTTCATGACTTTGATCAGCCGTTGCCTGACTTAGATGACATTGATGAGGCCCAGGAGTTCAGCTTGGATCAGAGTAGAGTGGAAGAGATAACCATGAGAGAAGAAGTTGGGAATATCAGTATGTTACAAGAAAATTATTTTGGTGATTTTGGAATGGATGATCGTGAGACAATGAAAGAAGGCAGTGCTTTTGTGAACGTTAGCAAGCACTGCTGCTTCTAACCTCAGATTAGCATCTGAACAGAGCACCAGCAATCTGAATGAGAAAATTAACCATTTAGAATATAAAGACCAATATAAAGACAACAATTTTGGAGAAGGAAATGATGGTGGAATATTAGATGACAAACTTAGTAATAATGATGGTGGTATCTTTGATGATCCCCTGCCCTCTCTGAGGCAGGGGTGATGTTGCCAGAGCAGCCTGCACATGATGATATGGATGAGGATGATAATGTATTAACGGGTGGGCCTGAGAGTCCTGATTCAGGATCCTGTTGAACCAGCCAACTATGATCAAACAACACCTGTTACAATGAGGAAGAAGCATTTGCATTGGAACCTATTGCTATAACTGTTGAAGAAACAAAAGCCAAGATGAAGAGGAAGCTAATTGTTGACAGTATCAAAGACTCGAATAGCAAGACAATCAGAGCCCAACTTAGTGATTCTTCTGATATTGTTACTACTTTGGGTCTGGCACCACCTACCAAGAAATAGGTGATGTGGAAAGAGACAGGAGGAGTAAAAAAACTGTTTTCTTTACCTGCTCAGCCTTTGTGGAATAACATACTACTAAAGTTCTTTACATGCTGTCTCACACCACTTGTACCAGAAGACCTTAGAAAAAGGAGGAAAGAAGAGGCAGATAATTTGGATGAGTTCCTCAAAAAACTTGAAAATCCAGAGGTTCCTAGAGAGGACCGGTAACAGTTACACCAGCTGCATGATGTTATCGATGACCCCATTTTGGAAGAGCCAAGCCGCCTCCAGGAGTCAGTAATGGAAGCCAGCAGAACAAACCTGGACATGTCAACTATGCCTCCATCACCACCTCAGGGAGTTAAGCAAAAAGCTGGACAAATTGACCCAGAGCCTATGATGCCTCCTCAGCAGGTAGAGAAGAGGAAATATTGCCTGTAGAACTTCCCCTAGAAGAACCTCCAAATATCTGTCAGCTAACACCAGAGTTAGAACTTCTGCCAGAAAAAGAGAAGGAGAAAGAAAAGGAAAAAAAAAAGATGATGAAGAGGAAATGGATGAAGATACTTCAGGGGGTAATCAAGATCAGGAAGAAAGAAGATGGAAGAAAAGGACTCAGCAGATGCTTCATGGTCTTCAGTGAGCTCTTGCTAAAACAGGAGCTGAATCTATCAGTTTGCTTGAGTTATGTCAAAACACAAACAGAAAACAAGCTGCCGCAAAGTTCGACAGCTTCTTAGTTCTTAGAAAGCAGCAAGCTATTGAGCTGACACATGAAGAACCATACAGTGACATCATCCCAACACCTGGACCAAAGTTCCGTATTTTATGAGGAGCTAGAAGCATTATACCTAGTGTTCATTTCATTAGTGCTTATAAATTGCTCCCATGTGTAGGGTACAGAGAACCCTTTGAGAAAACAAGATTTTTGTCTATACAAAATATTTGCCTTTTTCTTTCTTCCTTTTTTCCTAGTATGTTAAATTTGTCAATTACATCTTTGAGGGAAACTGATTAGATAGGTTGTTTGTGTTCTGATGGAGAAAACAGCACCCCAAGGACTCAGAAGATTATTTTAACAGTTCAGAACAGATGTGTGCAATATTGGTGCATGTAATAGTGTTGAGTGGCAGTTGAAAGACATTTTTATCTTAGTTCATTACTGCATTAAACAGGAAAACCTGTCTGGGAAAATGCCTGACAGTTTAATTTAAAACTATGGTATGAGTCTTTGACAAGAAAAAAAAAGCCTTTCCATCAGTAACACTGGCAATCTTCTTGTTAACCACTCTCCTTATGGATGGTACCTGAAATAACAAGTCATCCTCTTGAGATTTGTTTTAAGTGTAATACCCTGATGAGCAAAGATGTACGTGAAATTGTATTGTGACTGATAGCCTTCAGCTACAAATAGATAGGACTGACTTGGTTTAAAGTGTTCTATTTTGTAAATCATTCCATTTGAGTCTTTCTGATGAACTTGGCTATCCCCAAAATCTGTCATTTTACTGAGGCTCCAAAATGAGCAGAAATAGGCCTGATTAGAGTAGAGCAACTATCAAAAGACATAACTTTCTAGAAGCTATAAATCAAGGTTTTAAAAAGATGTTTGGATATATTTGAGTATTCAGATCATAAAGACAGAAAGTGCCCTGCCTACTACAAGGACAGACTGATGGGAAATTATATACCAGGTCAACTTAACGTTTAAGCAGACAATGCTGTAAAAACTAATGACTTCTCTGATATTTTTTATAAGTTTTAGTACTGATCTCCTTTTCCAGTGCTGCACACTCCTGTGTTTGAAACTTTAATAGCTTTGCAATGAAATCCTATATCCAGTTTACTGTAATTTAACTGAAGAAAAACACATCCAAATAAAGGTCTATATTAACTGACCAGATAGCATCAGAAATCATGTGACTATTATGATTATCAGAGTATGTCTTAACTTTTTAGGGCAAAATTGACACTGAAAGTTCTAGCTTAAATGTTGACACTTGTAGGGAAAAAAATCACTTGAAACTCAGACTTCAGTGTATACCCCATAATTTAAAATTATGTGAAATGTTTTATATTTGTAAACTCATAGTTACTGTTTTAATGATTCAGTTTCCTGAGAGTTTAATTGTAAAAAAATTGCTATTGCAGCTTTATTTTCAATATGATGTGCCTGTAAACCATGGAGTTTTCCTCATTTGTAAAAAGACAATGTAGATAATTGAATGTTTTATTTTAGAAAGGTCATTAGTTTCTTGTTACACATTTTGTTAGTCTGGTTTTTGTTGCTTTTGGGTTAAATACTGTTCTTGAAAATAGTTGATGCTATTTTATGTATAACTTTTCCAATAAAAGTTGTGTTATAAGCTGTAAAAAAAAAACTATTACAGACTGGCTACAATAACTTTATACGAAGTCTGAAAATAGTCAAAGTTCTACGGCAACCAAGCAAACACCCAATCAAGAAAAAGGCACAATCAGATGGTAAGAAATTTTGTGCCATTTTTACTCAACTGTAGCCCATCCTTCCTTCCTGGCACACCTGAGGAAGCAGCAGCCCTGCTGCTAATTCCCTCCCTGGAACCCCAGAGAGAGGAGAGTGGACTTTACTTGCAACATTCTAACCTGTCAAGGGGCTGCATGAGGCACTGGTCTTTGTTTTACCTAATTCAGAGCTCAGACAGGGAAAAGGAGCATGGCTGGATCCTCAGGCTCAGGAAAAGCCACAGGAAATGGTGGGCACTACTCATGAACACTGCAAGGGGTCTACAAACTCACAGACACCTGGAGCAAGAGATCAAAGGTAGAGGAATACAATAGAACGTCTAAGCCCAACCTCAGAGAAGCAGGGGTGAGGCTCTTTAGGAAATTCAGACATTTGTAAGCAGTCATGCATTCAAGGGAATTGGAAGAAAAAAAAAACAACCCCGGGCCAAGGCAAAATGTATAGTCAGAACAGAACTAAGAAGACCTTAAGACCTCACATGGGGCTGATCCCAAAGCTGACAGCATGCCCTGCTAATTAGTGAAGTTTCTTTATCCACTTGTTGATTGATGGGCATTTGGATTGGTTCCACAATTTAACAGTTGTGAATTGTGCTGCTATAAGCATGCATATGCAAGTTATCTTTTTCGAATAAGGACTTCTTTTCCTCTGGTTAGATATCCAGTAGTGGGATTGCTGGATCAAATGGTAGTTCTACTTTTAGTTCTTTAAGGAATCTCCACACTGTTTTCCATAGTGGCTGTACTAGTTTACATTCCCACCAGCAGTGTAGAAGTGTTCCCTGTTCACTGCATCCAACAACAACATCTACTGGTTTTTTTTTTTTTTATTTTTTTATTATGTCCATTATTGCAGGAGTAAGGAAGTATCGCACTGTGGTTTTCATTTGCATTTCCCTGATCATTAGTGATGTGGAGCATTTTTTCATGTTTGTTGGCCATTTGTATATCTTCTTTCGAGAATTGTCTATTCATGTCCTTAGTCCACTTTTTGATAAGATTGTTTTTTTCTTATTGATTTTGTGATATAGCTAGCCTAGAGTTAGAATTTGTACACTGCCATAAATTGGACAAAACTGTTTCTATTCTCCTCACAAGGACCGCTAACCTGAGTTTCTGTAAACTGCTAATTTACTTTGCAAAAAGGTAAAGCTGCATACTTCCCCTTATCTGTAACTGCCAGAATTGCTGGCCTTTGATCATCGGTAATGGCCAGAGTAAACACCCCAGATAATTCCATCCTGGCGCCAAGCAACTAAAAAAAAATCTGTGGAGCCCACACCTGCCCAAATAATGTATAAACTAATGTTTATCTTGACTTCTGTAAACCACTTAAATGACAATCGGAATGACAAAAGTCCCCTGGTTCTTGGAATGTCTGCAGCCCCTTCACCCTCGTCTCAGCCTGGGAAGTGATTGACAGCTTTCATTCCCATCTCCACTCTTTACCCCCACTCCCAAGGTGGTTTTGTGGGTATAAAAAGGTCTTGTCTCTTTTCTTTCGGGGCCACGGGTTGGAGAGACGTGAGTCCTCCGTGGTCGCCGGCAATAAACCCTGCAATTTGGCATACTTCTGGTGTTGACTTTCTGTGCTCAGTTCAATGCAACAATTTGAGTTCATTCATTGTAGATTCTGAATATTAGTCCTTTGTCAGATGTATAGATTATGAAGCTGTTCTCCCACTCTGTGGGTTGTCTGATAACTTTGCTGTTACTTTTGCTGTTGAAAAGCTCTTTTAGTTTAATTAGGTCCCAGCTATTTATCTTTTTATTGCATTTGCTTTTGGATTCTTGGTGGTCATGAAATCCTTGCCTAAGCCAATGTCTAGAAGGGTTATTCCAATGTTATCCTGTAGGATTTTTATAGTTTCAGGTCTTAGGTTTAAGTCCTTAATCTGTCTTGAGTTGATTTTTGTATACCGTGAAAGATGAGGATCCAATGTCATTCTCCTACATGTGACTAGCCAATTACCCCAGCACCGTTTGTTGAAAAAGGTGTCCTTTCCCCACTTTATGTTTCTGTTTGCTTTGTTGAAGATCAGTTGGCTTCAAGTATTTGGGTTATTTCTGGGTTCTCTATTCTGTTCCAATGGTCTACATGCCTTTTTTTTTTTTTTTTTTTTTTTTTGAGACAGAGTCTTACTCTGTCACCCAGGCTGGAATGTGGTGGCACAATCTTGGCTCACTGCAATCTCCACCTCCCGGGTTCAAGCAATTCCTTGCCTCAGCCTCCCGAGTAGCTGGGATTACAGGTGCCCACCACCATGGCCAGCTATTTTTTATATTTTTAGTAGAGATGGGTTTCACCATCTTGGTCTTGAATTCCTGACCTCATGATCCACCCACCTCAACCTCCCAAAGTGCTGGGATTACAAGCGTGAGCAACCACGCCTGGACCTACATGCCTATTTTTATACCAGAACCATGCTGTTTTGGGGACTATGCCCTTATAGTAAAGTTTGAAATCAACTAGTGTGATGCCTCCACATTTGTCCTTTTTGCTTAGTCTTGCTTTGGCTATGCAGGCTCTTTTTTGGTTCCACATGATTTTAGAATTGTTTTTTCTAATTCTGATAAGAATGACGGTGGTATTCTGATGGGGATTACATTGAATTTGTGGATGGCTTTGGCAGTATGGTCATTTTCACAATATTAATTCTACCTATCCATGAGCATTCGATGTGTTTCCATTTGTTTGTGTCATATATGATTTCTTTTGACAGTGTTTGTAGTTCTCCTTGTAGAGGTCTTTTGACTCATTCGCTAGGTATATTCCTAAGCATTTTATTTATTTATTCATCTGTTCATTTATTTATTGCAGCTATTATAAAAGGGGTTGAGTTCTTGATTTGATTCTCCACTTGGTTGCTGTTGGTGTAGAATCTCATCTACAAATAAGTAGAAGAGTTACTTATTTGTGTACATTAATCTTATATGCAGAAACTTTGCTGAATTCTTTTATCAGATCTAGGAGCTTTCTGGAGGAGTCATTAGGGGTTTCAAGGCAAACAAACATATCATCAGCAAACAGTGACAGTTTGACTTCCTCTTTACCGATCTGGATGCTCTTTTTGTCTTTCTCTTGTCTGATTGCTCTGGCTAGGACTTCCAGTACTATGTTAAAGAGGAGTGGTAAGAGTGGGCATCCTTGTCTTGTTCCAGTTCTCAGAGGGAATGCTTTCAACTTTTCCCCATTCAGTATTATTTTTTTATTTTTTTCAACCGGAGTCTTGCCCTGTCCCGCAGGCTGCAGTGCAGTGGTGCGATCTCAGCTCACTGCAACCTCTGCCTCCCAGGTTCAAGCGATTCTCCTGCCTCAGCCTCTGGAGTAGCTGGGACTACAGGCACATGCCACCACACATGGCTAATTTTTTTGTATTTTTAGTAGAGAGGAGGTTTCACCACGTTAGCCAAGACAGTATCAACCTCCTGACCTTGTGATCTATCCATCTCGGCCTCCCAAAGTGCTGGGATTACAGCGTGCGCCACGGCGCCTGGCCTATTTATTTATTTTTTGAGATGGAGTCTCCCTCTGTCACCAGGCTGGAGTGCAGTGGCGTGATCTCGGCTCACTGCAACCTCCACCTCTCGAGTTCAAGCGATTTTCCTGCCTTAGCTTGCCAAATAGCTGGGACTACAGGCGTGTGCAACCATGCCCAGCTAATTTTTGTATTTTTAGTAGAGACGGGGTTTCAACATGTTGTCCAGGACGGTCTCTATCTCTTGACGTTGTGATCCACCCCCACCTCGGTCTCCCAAAGTGCTGGGATTACAGGCATGCACCACTGTGCCCAGCCTCCCATTCAGTATTATGTTGGCTGTGAGTTTGTCATAGATGGATTTTATTAAATTAAGATATACCCCTTGTATGCCAATTTGGCTGAGAGTTTTAATCATATAGAGATGCTGGGTTTTGTCAAATGCCATTTCTGCATCTATTGTGATGATCATGTGATATTTGTTTTTAATTCTGTTTATGTGGTGTATCACATTGACTTCTATTTTAAAACCATCCCTGCATCCCTCATATGAAACCCAGTTGGTCATGATGGATTATCTTTTTGATGTGTTGTTGGAATCAGTTAGCTAGTATTTTGTTAAGGATTTTAGCATATACATTCAATAAGGCTATTGGTCTGTAGTTTTCTTTTTTCATTACATGCTTTCCTGGTTTTGGTATTAGGGTTATGCTGGCTTCATAGAATGAAATAGGGAGGGTTCCTTCTATGTCTTATGGAATAGTGTCAAAAGGATTGATGCCAATTATTTGAATGTCTGGTAGAAGTCTGTTGTGAATCCATCTGGTCCTGGACATTTTTGTTGGTAATTTTTTTAATTACCATTTCAATCTCATTGCTTGTTTTTGGTCTGTTCGGGGTATCTCATTCTTCCTGATTTAAGCCAGGAGAGTTTTATTTTTCCAGAAATTTATCCATCTCTTCTAGGTTTTCTAGTTTATGTGCATAAAGGTATTTATGGTAGCCTTGAATGATCTTTTATATTTCTGTGGTGTCAGTAATATTTCCTGCTTCATTTCTTATTGAGCTTATTTGAATTTTCTCTTTTCATGATTAATCTTGCTAATGGTCTATCAATTTTATTTATCTTTTCAAAGAACCAGCTTTTTGTTTCATTTATATTTTGTATTTTTTTGTTTCAATTTCATTTAGTTCTGCTCTGATCTTGGTTATTTCCTTTCTTCTGCTGGGTTTGGGTTTGGTTTGTTCTCGTTTCTCTAGTTCCTTGAGATGTGACCTTAGATTGTCTGTTTGTGCTCTTTCAGGCTTTGTGATGTAGGTGTTTAGGGCTATAAACTTTCCTCTTAGCACTGCCTTTGCTGAATCCCAGAGGTTTTGATAGGTTGTCGCATTACTGTCATTCAGTTTTAAGAATTTTTAAATTTCCATCTTGATTTCATTTTTGAGACAATGCTCATTCAGGACCAGGTTATTTTTTAATTTTTTTATTTTAAGTTCTGGGGTACATGTGCAGATCTTGCAGTATTGTTACATAACATGCCATGGTGGTTTGCTGCCTCCCTCCCCCGACACCTACATTAGCTATTTCTCCTAATGTTATCCCTCCCCAATCTCCCCACCCCTTGCTATCCCTCTCCTAGCCCCGCACCCTCAACAGACCCCAGTGTGTGATGTTTCCTTCCCTGTGTCCATGTGTTCTCATCGTTCAACACCCACTTATGAGTGAGAACATGCAGTGTTTGGTTTTCTGTTCTTGTGTCAGTTTGCTGAGAATTATGGTTTCCAGATTCTGTCTCACAGCTCTTAAGGTTCTCTCCTTGATCTTGACTTTAGATAAGCTGATGACAATGTGCCTAGGTGAAGATCATTTTAAGATGAATTTCCCAGGCGTTCTTTGTGCTTCTTGCATTTGGCTGTCTAGGTCTCTAGCAAGCCAGGGAAGTTTTCCTCAATTATTCCCCCAACTATGTTTTCCAGGCTTTTAGAATTCTCTTCTTCTTCAGGTACACCGATTATTATTAAAGTTTAGTCACTTAACATAATCCCAGACTTCTTGGAGGCTTTGTTCATATTTCCTTATTCTTTTTTCTTTGTCTTTGCTAGATTGGGTTAATTCACAGACCTTGTCTTCAAGCTCTGGATTTCTTTCTTCTACTTGTTCCATTCTATTGCTGAGACTTTCCAGAGCATTTCACATTTCTAAAAGTGTGTCCAAAGTTTCCTGAGTTTTTGATTATGTTTTCTTTAAGACATTTATTTCCATGAATATTTCTCCCTTCACTTCTTGTATCATTTTTTGGACTTCCTTGCATCGGGCTTCACCTTTCTCTGGTCCCTCCCTGATTAGCTTAATAATGAACCTCCTGAATTATTTTTCAGGTAAATTAGGTACTTCTTCTTGGTTTAAATCCATTGCTGGTGAACTAGTATGATTTTTGGGGGGTGTTGAAGAGCCTTGTGTAGTCATATTACCAGAATTGGTTTTCTGGTTCCTTCTCATTTGGGTAGGCTCTGTCAGAGGGAAGGTCTAGGGCTGAAGGGTATTGTTCAGATTGTTTTGTCCCATGGGGTGTTCCCTCGATATAGTAGTCTCCCCCTTTTCCTATGGATATGGCTTCCTGTGAGCTAAACTGCAGTGATTGTTGTCTCTCTTCTCGGTCTAGCCACCCAGCTAGTCTACCTGGCTTCAGGCTGGTACTGGGGGTTGTCTGCAGAGTCCTGTGACGTGAACTGTCTATGGGTCTCTCAGAAGTGGATACCAGCACCTGTTCTGGTGGAGGTGGCAGAGGGTGCAATGGACTCTGTGAAGGTCCTTAGCTTTGGTGGTTTAATGCTCTATTTTTGTGCTGGTTGGCCTCCTGCCAGGAGGTGGTGCTTTCCAGAAAGCATCAGCTGTAGTAGTGTGGAGAGGGACTGGTGGTGTGCAGGGCCCTAGAACTCCCAAGAGTGTATGCCCTCTGTCTTCCACTGCCAGGATGTATAGGAAAGGACCATCAGATGGGGGTGGGGTTAGGCATGTCTGAGCTCAGACTCTCCTTGGGCGGGTCTTGCTGCGGCCACTGTAGGGAACAGGGGTGAGATTCTCTGGTCACTGGAGTTGTGTACCTAGGAGGATTATGGCTGTCTCTGCTGAGTCATACAGGTTGTCAGCAAAGTGGGGAAAAGCCAGCAGTCAAAGGCCACACCCAGCTCCCACACTAATTGAAGGGCAGGTCTCATTCCCACTGTGCCCCAACCAATAGCCCTGAGTCTGTTTCCAGGGAGAGGGTGAGACAGGCTTGAAAACCTGCTCAAGGCTATCCACCTCCCAGCTATGAGAGAAAAGGGCTTTAGTTCCTCTCCCTGCCTGTGAAGTCTGCATGCCCAATTTGCACCCTCTATGAGTTCTGGCCAGGAGACTACTCACCCCATTCAAATTGTTACAAAGTTCAGCTAGAGAATTCCTTCTCCCTGTGGAGTTTTCCCCCCTGTTCCCCAGGCTACCCTCCCAATGGATCCCTGTGGTGCCAGGCAGGAATGGGTTGTGTGGGTCCCAGCAAGCTCCCAGGTCCTTTCTGCTGCTTCCTCTACCTCTGTATATCACTTGGCTCTCTAACTTGACTCGGCTCCAGGTAAAGTTGGAAACTTCTCCAGCAAACAGACTTTCAGCCTCTCCAGTGGGGGTGTCTTCGGGAGAAAAGGGTCTAACTTTTCCACTTCTGTAGTTAGAGTATACACAGTATTTGGGGTATTGCCTCTATTCTGCAGGAGCACTCTGGTTCTTTCAGAGGATCTGTGGGTCATCTCAGGATTGCTGGTTTGTTCCTACAGTCAATGTGGAGCTAAAATTCACAATGCAAGCCTCTGAATGCTGCTCTGTCCATAGCTGCACATCAAGTCCTGTCTCCCATCTGCCATGATACTAAAGGAAAATTTTTTTAATGTCAACAGAGAATTCTACATCTCACAAAACTGCCATTCAGAAATGAGGGACAAATTAAGACATCCCCAGATAAATAATACTGAACATTGCATGGGAATTTTTAGCCAGAACAATTAGGCAAAAGAAAGAAACAAAAGGCATCCAAATTAGAAAGGAAGAAATAATATTATCTCTGTTTGCAGAGTATATGATCTTACAGGTAGAATACTGTAAATATTTCCCCCAAAAAACTGTTAAAACTAGCAAATGAATTCAGCAAAGTTGCAGAATACAAAATAAACACACAAAAAAGAGTTATGTATCTATATTGACACTGAACAATCTGAAGAGGAAATGAAGAAAACAATTCAAGCCAGACACGGTGGCTCACGCCTGTAATCCCAGCACTTTGACAGGCCAAGACAGACAGATCACAATGTCAAGAGATCTAGACCATCTTGGCCAACATAATTAAACCCTGTCTCTACTAAAAATATAAAAATTAGCTGGGTGTGGTGGTGCGCACCTATAGTCCCAGCTACTGGAGAGGCTGAGGCAAGAGAATCACTTGAACCTGGCAGGCAGAGGTTGCAGTGAGCCGAAATTATGCCACTGCACCCTGGGTGATAGAGTGAGACTCCATCTCAATTAAAAAAAAAAAGAAAAGAAAACAATTCCATTTATAGTAGCATTGAAAAGAATAGTATTCTTAGAAATAAACTTAACCAAAGAGGTGAAAGATTTATACACAGAAAACTACAAAATGTTGCTGAGGAACTAAAGAAGACTCAAATAGATGGAAATACATCCCATATTAATGGGTTGGAAGACTTAAAATTGTTAAGGTGTCAAACTACCCAAAGTGGTCTACACATTCAATGCAATACCTATTATTAAATAAAATCCCAACTATGTTTTTGCAGAAATAGAAAAATCGACCCTAAAATTCATATGGAAATTCAAGGAACTGCAAAGAGCCAAAACAATTAAAAAAAAAAAAAACTTGGCGGTCTCTCACTTTCTGATTTCAAGACTTACTATAAGCTACAGTAATCAAAACAATGTGGCATAAAGACAGACATATAGACTAATGGAGTAATAAAGAGCCCAGAAATAAACTCTCACACATATATGGTCAAATGATTTTCAACAAGGCTGCCAAGACCATCCAATGGAGACAAAAAGTCTTTCAACTAATGGTGCTGGGAAAACTGTATGTATGTCCACATGCAAAAAAATGAAGTTGGACCCTCATCTTGCCCCATACAAAAATTAACTCAAATTAGATCAAAGACCTAAATGTAAGAGCTAAAACTATAAAATTCTTAGAAGAAAACAAAGGGGGAATAATTTCATAGTGAGATTTAGCAAAGATTTCTTGCATCTGATACTAAAAATACAGGCAACAGTTTAAAAATATATGAGTTCAACTCCATCAAAATTTAAAACTTTTGTATATCAAAGGATACTATCAACAGAGTAAAAAAGCAACCCAGAGAATGGGAGAAAATATTTGCAAATCATATATGTGATAAGGGATTAATATCCAGAATATATAAAGAACTGCTATGGCTCAACAACAACAGCAACAACAAAAAACCAATCTGATTTAAAAATGGGCAAAGGACTTGAACAGACATTTCTTCAAATAATTTATACAAATGACCAGTAAACATTATGAAAAGATGTTCAACATCATTAACCATTAGAGAAATACAAATCAAAACTACAATGAAATACCATTTCACACCCCTTAGGATGGCTATTATAAAAATGTTGGCAAGAATGTGGAGAAATTGGAACTCTTATGCATTGATGTAGAACGTAAAATGGAGTGACCACTGTCAAAAAGAATATGACAGTTTCTCAACAAATCAAATATAGAATTACCATGTATATTAGTCAGGGTTCTCCACAGAGACAGAACCAATAGGCTATATATAGAGAGACAGAGACAAGAGGGGATTTATTAGGGGAATTGGCTCATGTGATTATGGAAGCTGATAAGTCCCACAACAGGCTGTCTGCAAAGTGGAGACCTTGGAATGCCAGTAGCATGGCCTCATTCAAGTCTGAAGACATGAGAACCTAGGGGGCTGCTGGAGTCCAAAGGCTAAAGAGCCTGGAGTGCTGATGTCCAAGGGCAGGAGAAGAGTATATCCCAGCTGCAGGAGAGAGAAAGACCTTTCCTCTGTTTTTGTTCAATTCTGGCTCCCAGCTGATTAGATGGTGCCTGCCCACAATGAGGGGCAAATCTTCCCTACTTAGTCCACTCACACTCACATGCCAATATCCTCTGGAAACACACTCACAGAAACACCAAAAAATAATGCTTCACCTGTTCTCTAGTTATTCCTTAATTCAATCAAGTTGACACTTAAAACTAATCACCACAGCATGTGATCCAGCAATTCCACTCTGGGCACAAACAAAATCGAAAGCAGGGACTCAAAGAGATACTTGTATACCCACGTTCATAGCAGTGTCATTCACAATAGTCAAAAAAGGTGAAAGCAACCCAAGTGTCCATTAACAGATGAATAAACAAAATGTGATGTGATGTGTGTGTATATTCAGTCTTAAATAAAATATTCAGTCTTAAAAAGTAAAGAAATTCTGATGCATGCTACAACATAGATGAACCTTAAAGACATTATGCTAAGTGAAATAAGCCAACCACAGAAGGACAAATATTGTATGATTCTACTTATATGAAGTACCCAAAATAGTCAAATTCATAGAGACAGAAAGTAGAACAGTGGTTGCTATGGGCTGGGAGGAGGGGATGGGCAGTTAGCATTTAATGGGTATAGAGTTTCATTTTGGGAAAATAAAAAATTTCTGGAGATGGATGGTGGAGACTGGCGCACAACAATATGAATATACTTAATGACCCTGAACTGTACACTTAAAAATGGCTAAAATGGTATATTTTAAGTTATATACATTTTACTACTAAAAAAAGGTAACATATGAAAACAATCTAATGGGTTTTGTGAGAATCACATGAGATCCAGGTAGAAAAGCCTTGTAATCTATACAGCCCTTCACAAATGTTATCTCTTCTTAGTCATTAACACTCCATTGTCCCCAGTCTGACACCATTATCCACATGCTTGACCCAGCCACACTTACCCAACAGCATACTATATGAGTCTGAGTGCTATCTAGTGAATATCCATCTTCATTTTGCTAAACCCTGGATGCCATGTACGAGCCAACAATATCCTATCGTTCTAATTCTTAAACAAAACAAAAACTCAAAAGACTTCCTCCTCTTACCCAGTTTTTCCCAATGATTGGCTTGGAAGCAGTCCTCATTCAGTAATAAAAGGTTACCATGCCATGGCCAGGATAGGGCAAATCTTCCTCCAATTCAGTTGAATGCCCTGGCCTTCTACCAAACGACATATCTCACAACACATCCTTTGAACAGGTGAACAACTCTGAACCTTCTTTGAAGGAATGGGATTCTGGGAAAGGAATAAAATAAATATACACAGTATGCACTGAGAATAAAATTAATTAGTTAAGAAATAAAGAATGAAAATGCTAAAACATGACCAGCTTTGATGGACTAGACAACTCTCTGTAGTCTCAGGGCTGAACCCTCAAATATTCCCAGAAAGTAGAGACATTCTGTAGAACCAGACTGATAATGCAGCAGTGCAGAACTTAAGAATGACATTTCTTTCTAGAAAGCAGACCAGCTGATATCTTCATCCTGATATTGATCAGGATCTGTGTCAGCATTCAGGTGCTCTCTAGATACAAGTTTCCTTAGCTCTTGCAGGCACTGCTCATTGAAGATTTCTCCACACAGGTAATACTATCGGTCTCATCTGACACCGTTTTCATGCAATGACGACTATCTAGAAGTTGCTGCCTTTCCAGATAACCCCTGTGACACCAATGAGGGATTTTATTCCATGACTCTTTGAAGAGATTTAAACATGGATCAAACATGAGGTAGTATCTACCCCAGTCTTAGAAATTTAACCTTCTATGACTGGAATAAAGAACCCAAGTCTCTGTGCCCTCACAGTCTTGAATACTTGTTTCACTTATGTTTACCTCACTCAAGATTCTTAGTGTCATCAACAAGACTGGATAAGAACTCAGGACTTTTCTACAAAGTCTTCTGCCAGTGCTCCACAAATCATGACTATGGTCTCGCAAATTCTTTGATTCTCCACTAGGTACCCTTTCTCTTCCATTCAAAGTCCCAAATAACATTTATACTTTAAATTTAGTCCCGTTTTCTGTAGAAATAATTCTTTGCTTGTGTTCCCCCTACCTTTTCATACCATACTTATATTGTTAGCTGAGGCTCAGTCATAACACCAACAACAGCATGAAACATCCCACCTTCTATCTTCATTTTGCTATTAACTGGAGGCAAAAGAAATGCTGTCACTCAGGTAGTGTCTCAATGAAGGGAAAGACTCTCAGAGACAGGCAACAAGGTAAGAGTCACTAGGACAGAGACTATAAGTGAAATCTAAAGACAAAAAAGCAAGCACCTAGGATACATCCCTTGCACATACCTCCTCTTTTATAACCAGTAGAGTGAAGTTGGTTGCTGAAGTCATAGAACCAATAGTATATTTTCCACAGATGGCTGATGATAGCAGAAAATGCCCTGGCTAAGTCCCCCACCCTTTTCTTGAGTAGCTCATTGTTATGAGCCACGGACCCACCAATACCAGGTCACATATTCTATACTCTTTCCCAAAAACAGTGACAAAATATGCTGAGCCATCCATATTTCCTCAGTTATATTGAGGCAGGAGACCTAACAATTAAGCAGTCTGTGGAGCCAGAGCAACCTTGGCTCAAACCATGCCTTATCCACTTGTTGTGGGACCTAAGGAAAGTTACTGAAAGTTCTTTAGACATGTTTATCAATAAAATGGGTAGAGTTGCCTGGCTCCAAGATTCCTTGACCCTTTGATGTATTTGTCCTACATAATTCCTAAGACTATGATTATAATGGATTTTACTCTCATGATTAGGTTGTTACATAGCACAGTTGACTTTAATACAGGGAAATTATCTAATGGGCCTTGCCTAAGCACAAGAGCCCTTTAAAAGCAGAGTTCTCCCCAGCTGGTCAAAAGAGAGGAAGGCAGAGATTCAAAGCAAAAGAAGGCTTCAAAGTGCCATCACTGGCTCTGAGATGTGGAAACCCACATGTAAAGACCAAAAAGAAGCCCCTAGGAGCTAAGAGCTACAGCCCTCCTCCCAACAGCCAGCAAAGAAACAAGGACCTCGGTCCTACAACCACAAAGTACCAAATTCTGCCAACAAGAAAAATGAGCCTGGATAACATTAGGAGAAATACCTAATGAGATGACAAGGGGATGGATGTAGCAAACCACCATGGCACATGTATACCTATGTAACAAACCTGCATGATCTGCACATGTACAGAACTTAAAAAGCATAATAAAAAAAAAAAAGAAGAAGAAAATGAGTTTGGGATAAGAGCCCAATACCTTGATTTCAGCCTTGTGAGAGCCTAAGCAAAGAACTCACTCGTGTCCACGCAAACTTCTGACCTACAGAACTGTGAGCTAATAAATGAGTGTTGTAAGCCACTAAGTTTGTGGAAATTTGTTACACAGCAATAGAAAACTAATACAATGAGGACAGAGCAAGTGCTTAATAAATGTTAGCTTTTATTATTACTAACTCATTGGTATCAGCTACACAGTTGTAAGAAGGCTAAAGAACAAATTATTTATGCAAGGCTGGCAGTGCAACATAGCCTTCAGATCCAGGGTCCATTTGGTCTAATATGGCTGATATTAAGTATTTCTCAAGGGGAGAGACATTACTGGCATTCAATGGGGGGAGGGGTTCATTGTGCAGAACTGACCTGGACATGGCAATCCATTTATCATCTCTGGCTCCTCTTCCCCTAGTAGTAGTCATTGCAACAACTGAAAATGCCCCTGTACATTTCCAAACATGCTTGTCCGTAAGGGTTGAGAACTACTCTAAGGGAAATTTCATAAGAAAGCATGGGTGCCGCCGGGCGCGGTGGCTCACGCCTGTAATCCCAACACTTTGGGAGGCTGAGGCGGGCAATCATGAGGTCAAGAGATAGAGACCATCCTGGCCAGCATGGTGAAACCCCGTCTCTACTAAAAAACAAAAAAAAAACAAAAACAAAAATTAGCGGGTCCTGGTGGTGCGCGCCTGTAGTGCCAGCTACTCGGGAGGCTGAGGCAGGAGAATTGCTTGAACCAGGGAGGCGGAGGTTGCAGTGAGCCAAGATCACGCCACTGCACCCCAGCCTGGCGCCTGGCGATGAAACAAGACTCTGTCTCAAAAAAAAAAAAAGAAAAGAAAGCAAGCGTGGGTGTCTTAATGTTGCCATAAAATTACCTCAATAACTACAATGTTACTCAAATTACCTAACACTAAGTATCACCAGCGGCACGTGTTTAAAAATAACGATTCCCAAGTTCTTTCCCTGGAGTCCCACTCCATAGGACTGGGTGGAGCCCCAGGAATCTATACTGTTACTTAAAGACCCCAGGTGAATCTTTTGTTCATGTAAGTTTGCGAAACACTGGGTTAGAAATATACTCGACCATACATGCATTTAGCAAAAGTTCACCACAATGGAACAATGACTCACACCAAAACTCTTTGAAACTGTGCCTTCTACAGAGCTGGACATCTCGTTTTGGACTATTCCATTATACAATGTATCCTCTTGGTCACACAATGATTGCAAGTGGGACTCCACAGTCATAGAAATGGGGATACTCTCCTGAAACTTTCCATCCTTACCAGACTTACTTCTTGAAGTGATATGCTCCATGGTGTAAAGTAGCACTTCTTAGTTTTTTTCTATTTATCCTATTTCGTATACTTTTAATACATGTGGAATTAATAAAAACGTCCCTGCCTCCAATTCCGTGGTTATTTTACTGTCTTCCTTTTTCGGACAAGTCCCTAAAAGGTGGCGCTCTTGGCTCCTTCCGTTGCCCCTCCACTAACCCTGTCTTCCTTAGGTGACCTCTGGCTTTACTCCAACCTCGGCAGGGTCTGCCTTTTCGGGTTGATACAACGACCTGTCCTGCATGCCATATCCCAGGAGCGCGGGCACCAAAGTGTGGAAAGGCAGATCAATGATGTTTTCTGTTCTGTTTCCAATACTCTACCTGCCAGAATCCCCCGCCGCACCGCCCCACCGCCCCACCACGAACCACATGGAGCCCACGGGCTACCCGAGAACAAAGGTCTGTACTTCTCCCATTTCTTCAGCTATGTTTCTCTCGGTTGGCATGCCCTTTCCTCATCTCACTCCATACCGGCACAGCTTTAGCAAATAATATGCACGCTTCTGGGACGGGCTCAAGCATTTCCCTCCCCTGATAGGGCGGGCCTAAAATGCAAGCGCCGCAGCGGTCAGCAAAGGACTTCCCTGTTACCATGGTAAAGCCGCTGTTGCCATCTTTATTGTGGTTGACGAGTACTTGCAGCAACCTAAGAGAAAATAACAAGGAGGTCTGCAGGCTGAAAGCCTTCAAATTAGCCTGGACTCAGCTGAATTTGGCTCGAAACGAAGTTATCTCAGGGGTGGGGGTTTAGTCCTCCGGTGGACGCAACACGCGCCAGCCGCTAATAGAATGTCGTTAGGGGACCGGCTCTGAGTCCGTTACGGCCAGGCACTTCCGGCTCACGCCCCGTACGGAAGCGTGGTCAGCGCTGAGCTTCTGCTCCGTACGGAAGTGTCCTTTGATGCCCCGGAAGCCGACTCAAGAGAGCTATGGCGGGTTTGACTGTGAGAGACCCAGCGGTGGATCGTTCTCTACGTTCTGTGTTCGGTGAGAGGAATTCGTTGCAGCCAAGCAACGGGGAGGGACGCCCCTCTGCACTTCTCATCTCACGAATCGCTACAGTAGCCGATGATGGTTCGGACATGCAGTTCTCCCTGCCTATCCTGTAGGGCGTCCAACCTGGTGGACTCGTGAGCAAAGAGATGTTCCCATTCTGCCGAGGTCTCGTAGCCTTTCCGCAGTATCACTGGGGAAGTTAGACTAGCGTTCAGCTTCTGTGCGTTTCTCCTTTCATGAGCTTTAATTATTCTCTAGAAGAGAAGGTGCATGGCAACGGCTCCTCACTGTCCCGTACTACTTCTCTCCTTCTGTCCCAGAATACAGACTATATGCCCAGGCTATAGATCCTACTGTTCACTTCCTGCCCTCTCCTAAGTACTTTCATGCTTTGCTTTGTATCTGTAACATTTTAGTTCACCAGTAGTGGTAGCGGCCACCTGGTGTCCTTAGATGAATTGTAAGTGAATGAATGAATGAACTATTAAGACCTCCTCAGAGGAATTTTAAAAAGAATTGAAACTATTCTGAGTTATCTTTTTGGCTGAAATAAGTTGTTATTTATTTATTTTTTTAATGTGATTGTTTTAAAGAACCTTTTGAAAGGGATATAACAAAGTGATTTAGAATAATTTTTAAACATCCTCCACTGCATTCATGGTCATTCTCCCTTAAATGTTGTATATGTGGAAATACATATGAACCTGTTTTAAAAATTATATTAAATAACATTGTTATATTTTGTAGTCACTGATGAGACTTGCAGACTTTAGGTAAATACCAGTGCCTAAGTATTTATTTTCACCAAAGTTAAGGAAAATCTAACGCTTGTCAGATCAGTCTGACAACTAACATTTAGGAGTATCTACACATTTTGTATTTAGTCTCAGTGGTGTATTTCCTTTGTAAAGAGGTCTGAAGAAATACAATGGAATTGGAATTGGAGAACATTATTTTGAGCCAGTTGTTACCTATTTGATGATATAAGTAGACAGATAATCTGTTTACTTTCTCACTAAACATCTAGGTTATAAACCCAGAATTTATTGTTACTTATTTCCTTCCTTAGTGGGGAACATTCCTTATGAAGCTACTGAAGAGCAGTTGAAGGACATCTTTTCTGAGGTTGGACCTGTTGTTAGTTTCAGGTGAGATCCCTTTTTACTTCATGGTGGGAGCTTCTTAAAAATCACCACCAATTTGGCTAGTGGTAATAATGGCAGGTTTTCTTTACTGATGACTTTTCACATACATTGTGTTCTTGGAACAGCTTTATTGAGATATAATGTATATGCAATACAATTGACATTTACTGTTATCTAAAATGTGTTTTTCATTAAAAATGTATCTTAAAATATTTCTGTGAGGCAGTCAGAGCTATAAGGTTATTTATGTTACAGTGGGCCCAATTAAAGCACGGCAGTGTTAGCAGGAACCCTGTAACAAATGTGTGTAACATTTGTTCCTGATACTTGGTTCTGCTCTCCAGATTGGTATATGATAGAGAGACAGGAAAGCCAAAGGGTTATGGCTTCTGTGAATACCAAGACCAAGAGACAGCACTTAGTGCCATGCGGAACCTGAATGGGCGAGAATTCAGTGGGAGAGCACTTCGAGTAGATAATGCTGCCAGTGAAAAGAACAAAGAAGAGCTGAAGAGTAAGTACAAATCCAACTTGTATGTAGTATGAGTTAGTAAAGATGTAACAATGAAGATTTTCCATTTCTGATACATTTTAGAATATGCTGAAATGGTTAGCCACATAGCTTGTTTATTACTTGACTGACGTGTTGTGCCTGAGTTAGGCAAGTATTACATATATCTTTTAAAACTTTTTTTATAAATTTTTTTTTGAAGTAATTCTCTGAAATTTCTATATCCTTGCTCTGGATAGAACAGGGCAAGGCCTCAAAGCATTTCAAAACTGCTCTGGCAAGCACTGTAGGAATGCATAGGGTCACTGCACACCCAAGCATGCTGGAGTCTTGCTAATAAGTATATCTTTAAGAAACAGGTAAAGTCGATATTAGAAATAATTCAGTTGCTCCAGCCTGGGCGACAGAGCAAGACTGTCACAGAAAAAAAGAAAACAAATTTTTCTGTTGCTAAGCAGTTGATTTCCAGTTAAAGATGAATTCAAATTTATTAAACCATTAGTAGTACTAACTATGGCATTAGTTTTTTCTGTCACTGTTTCCAGGAATTTTTGAAATTAGCATGTTTTTCTGTTTTAACCTTTTGTTTCTGTAATGACTTGTCCAAAGAAGTCAGTGTGCCCAGTTCTCTAACTTAGGTTAACATTATCCATCCATGTGATCATGATCCCCAGCTTTCCTCTGAGAACAGAAAATACACTCTCACTTTCCTCCCCAGAAACAAGAGGCTTTCAAATCATTTATTTCTCAGCTCTGGAGAATCTAAAATTATCAGCTGGTTCTTACAGCAGCCCGGAAAATTAGATACTTGAAATGATTTAGCTTTTTGTTTTGCATCCCTAACTTTCTTGTACTTTCTTCTTGATTAGGCCTTGGCACTGGTGCCCCTGTCATTGAGTCACCTTATGGAGAGACCATCAGTCCTGAGGATGCCCCTGAGTCCATTAGCAAAGCAGTTGCCAGCCTTCCACCAGAGCAGATGTTTGAGCTGATGAAACAAATGAAGGTGGGAGGAGGCATTAGGTTATGAATAAAGCAAATCACATCAGGTTTTCAAGGAGTTAATTGAATTAGTTCCCTGAGCTCAAATAGAAATTGTCTGTAGACCATTTCTTGCACCTTCAATATCCTATATGTACACAATGTATTTTACATTTTGTACAAAGAGCTTTCTATTTTTGTACAGAGACACAGCTATCCAAACAATCTAGCCGGGTTTTGTGGCCCATAGATATCAGATTGAAGATATTAAAATTTGGCCTTTTTCCTAAATGACCGTATCACAGTATTTGAAATGCCTCTTTCTTCTCTTGCCTGCCATGACCAAGGATTGTTTTTTTTGTGTGTGTGCCATGCAAAAACTGTTGATAAAGAGCCTCTTGAATATTACATTTCTCAGAGGGGAATGGCTTTAAATCACTATCAGTTTCTAAGTCATAAGTATTAAACCTGAATCTGCTTATCTTCTTAGCTCTGTGTCCAGAATAGTCCCCAGGAGGCACGGAACATGTTGCTTCAGAACCCTCAACTGGCTTACGCTTTGCTGCAAGCACAGGTAGTGATGAGAATTGTGGATCCGGAAATTGCCCTGGTGAGTGCTTCTGGTTCTTTTATGGAAATGGTAGGGTAAACCTTGAGTGGGATAGGAACTACCTGATTGCTTTGTTAAACAGATAGCTCATAGGTTTGTCTTTTCACTTTTTAGAAAATTCTACATCGCCAGACAAATATCCCAACGCTGATTGCAGGCAACCCTCAGCCAGTCCATGGTGCTGGGCCTGGCTCAGGATCCAATGTGTCAATGAACCAGCAGAATCCTCAGGCCCCTCAGGCCCAGTCTTTGGTAGGGCTTTATCCCTTAACATTTATTTTATCAGTCTTAGAATATCATTTTCTTTTTAGGAGAATATATTGAAAGAAGAATGGTCAGGAACCAGAGATGATAATTTCAATTTCCAGGCATAAAAGCAATTTCCAGGTTGCAGAGCACATGGCATCTGAATGAATATAGATTCGATTCCAAGTTTGTAAAACAAAGAGATCCTTCCTGTATGCCCTTTTCTTATAAGCTAACTTTGTGTGTATGTGCATGCCTGGCACTGTGGTTGGCACTTCGTTATTCCATACGCATTATCTCATTTAATCCTCAAAGCAACTATATGAGGTTGGCACTCTTATTATCTCCATTCTTACCAATGAAAAAAGTAAAGCTTGCTTTCAAAGCGTGATACAAAACCCTAAAGTCACAACAAATTGATACATTTGAAAACTAAAAAATTTCCATGTAAAGAAAAAGAAATAAATATCAAAGACATGACAAATTGGGAAAAAGTGTTTGCCACACACGTGAGGACAACAGACTAATAAAGAGCCCATAGTCATGCACAGGAATGTTTATTGCCATATTGTAGTGAAAAATTGGAAATGTCCTAAATGTACATCAATGGAAGAATGGAGAGAATGTGTGGTACATTCATCCAGTGAAATACTCTACAACAATTAACTAAACTACACGTATCAACATGAATGACTTTGAAAAACAAAATTCCATACAGTAGTTAAGATGAACTAGGATACATGACATCAACACAAATAACTCCAAAACAATACCATACGGATGTGAAACTAAGTGAATGTGGACATATTCCCGAAATGTAGGATATATGTATCTGCATAAATCCCCAAAATATGTTGAGTGAGTTGCAAAAGAATATATTGAGTATGTAATGATTCATATAAAATTTTAAAACATTAAAAAGAGTCTTAGTGGTCAGCTAAGGAGAAGAGAGCACAGGATGCAGTTGGGGAAGACCATACAGGAGATTGATTTATTTTATTATTTATTTCCTAAGCTGGGTGGCTATTTTCTATATGATTTGTATATCTGTAATTTTTCATACTAAACTTTAAAAGGCCTCCTATAAATTAGTAAGAAAATTACCAATAACCCAGTAGAAAAATGGGAAATGGACATAAATAGTTCACAAAAGCAGAAATGTAAATATATGAAAATGTATTAAACCTCAAGATAATGTAATAAATTATCATTAATATGCATAATGTTAAAAAATAAGATAATGTAAATAGAAACTACAATAAGCTACCATTTTTCATCTCTCAGATTGGCAGAGATACAGGGCAGGGGTCAGCAAACATTTTTCCGTAGATCAGATGGTAAATATTTTTGGCTTTGCAGGCCACAGGATCTGCCACAGCTACTCTGCCATGGTAATATGAAATTAGCCATAGGCAATATGTAAACAAGTGTGTGTGTGGTTGTGTTGCAATACAAGTTTATTTATAAAATCAGGCGGTGAGCCTGATTGGGCCCATGAGCCATAGTTTGCCAACCCCTGCTCTAAATAAATAAATAAATACATTTTCAGAGATAGAAAAAAAAAACCAAGGCCCAGAGAGGTTAGCTGGTCCAAAACTTAGCACAATTATAAGTGGCAAATCTAGTTCTGAGCCTGGTATTATCTGACCTCATAGCCAGTTTTCTCTTAACTACCTTCCTATACAGCTCTTCCGTTTCTTTTGTAGAGTTTTGTGTTCCTTAAACGTGTATGCAATTTTTTTAATATAACGTGGCTTTTATTCTTTATTTATTGAGCTCTTTCTATTTCAAGGGACTACTCAGTTTTTTGGGGAATGCACAGATGAAAAGATGACATTCTCTTTCTCTCAAAGAGTTTTAATGTAGCATTAAAAAAAATTTACATTCCCCCAAAACCAGAATTATATCTAAGGACAGGAATGAGAAAACATTGGTTAAATTTTTTTAAAAATTAATTTTAAAAATGTGGACTACCAGCAGTATTTTTCTTTTTAAGAGTCCTAGTCTCCTTTTTTCTTTCTTGGCTTTAGGGCATTTTTTTTTTTAAACTGTTATTGCCAGACCCCAATCATGAAGTTAACAATAGGTGCTATGTGCTGTCTTGCCACACAGATAAGACTTGTCAATCTCTACATTAAGAATATGTTCCATCTTAACCGTGTTCCATATAACCAGGTTCATGATGTGTATTGCAACTTGCTTCTGTGGAGTTCAAAGTGTGTGACAAATCTAATGCTGCGTAAGACATGCTATACAAAAAGGATGTTTGGTAGACTATTCGGGGCTGTTCATTTGAAGAGGACTTTTAAGGTCATAGACTTAGTATATTGCGTATCCACAGAGGCATGTACATACTCTGTTTTTTTTCTTGGTCAGGGTGGAATGCATGTCAATGGCGCACCTCCTCTGATGCAAGCTTCTATACAGGGTGGAGTTCCAGCACCAGGGCAATTACCAGCATCTGTCACAGGACCTGGCCCTGGTTCCTTAGCTCCTGGAGGTAAGTTTCATTTAGTCTTCACCATTTCAGTACTTGCTAAAGTTTTGTCATAGCCACTGTTTCAGTACAGCCAACTATGATAATGGGATCCTTAAGTAAAATTAATACACAGCTAGAAAGCATATATCCTAGGTGGAGGAAATAGAGTTCTTATGTTAAATCCTATATGTCTAATTATAAGAAGAGGGAGAGGGACAATAAAGCGGAATAACATAGTAAAACTTCCAAGTTAACAAGTGGGAAAATGGAATGAGTGGAAACTAAATCAAGCCAGCAAAAATAGAGAAAAGGAAAAAAGGAAGGGACAATGTAAAATAAGTAATAATAAGTGTAGAGTAAGATGGAAGGAATAAAAACTAATGTTGTTATTCTGCTAAATATGAATGAACTATTAGATTAAGTTCAAAAGCTCATGAAGAAAACAGACAAAAAAATACAAGGTCCCATGTGTTATATCATGTTAAACTGACATAAAATTGTATTTTAACAAACATAATTAGACCAAACAACAAAAGGAAAAAAAGAAATTTAAAAGCTATATACATTTATTGAAAGTGTATAGATAGGCAATTAATAAGAGTATTGCTCATATACTTGTTCCTTGTTCAACAATTGTAACTAAGAAGATTGAGTGAAATAATGATTTCCCATATGAAACATCTGTATAAACCCATAATGTATTATCAATATTTAAAGTTTTTAATGCAACAAACTTGCTTCTTATTAATTGATCTGTTCTAGGGTAGGTTAGATTACTCAGGATTTTTGTGTATCTACTTTATAATAGAGTTACACTTAGATTTGAATTATCTTTCTTTCTTTCTTTTTTTTTTTTTGAGATGGAGTTTCACTCTTGTTGCCCAGGCTGGAGTGCAGTGGCGTGATCTCTGCTCACCGCAACCTCCGCCTCCCGGGTTCAAGCAGTTCTCCTGCCTCGACCTCCCGAGTAGCTGGGATTACAGGCACGCACCACCACACCCGGTTAATTTTGTAGTTTCTAGATTATCACTTCAATTAGCATTTTGCTAATGGACAAACAAGTAAGAACACTGAGGAATTAAATAATAGGATTAATAAACTTCACTTAATATATAGAGGGAGCCTTATATCTTTTGACTAGAGAATGTACTCCCCACCTTCACTAACCAAGGAACAGTTTAAAAAAAAATTTACAGTACTTAGCCATAAAATTAACAAATTCAAAGATAGGAAGATTTTACAGAGCATATTCTTTGTTTATAAGCCAGAAAGATTAGAAATAAATAATTAAAAGCCAACTGAAAAAAAAAACTTTACTTGTGAAATTAAGGAACATACTCTAATCCTTGAATTAAAGAGGAAATAAAAAGAAATGTATAAAGGACAAAATGCATGTATATTTCATACAGAAAAAGTATGGGAAACAGTGAAGGCAGTGCTTAAAGGAAAATGAATATCCTTAAATACCTATATTAAAAAATAAAGGAACTAAGTACTAGTTGTAAAGAATTTTAAAAAGACAGTAAGCCAGAGGATACCAAGAAGAGGGAATTAATAAAAGTTGAAAGTAAGCATAAAAGAAATTCAAATAATTAAAATTTCAAGTGATATTTTTGTGAGTTTATAGCATTTATACTTAGGAAGTTATTAAAACTTAAAATCTCACTAAGATTTTTTAGTTAAAATGCTCTTTGAGGCTGAGCACAGTGGCTCATGCCTGTAATCCAAGCACTTTGGGTGGTTGAGGCAGGAGGATCACTTAAGCCCAGGAGTTAGAGACCAGCCTGGGCAACATAGTGAGACCTCGTTTCTGGGGGGTGCGGGAAATGCTCTGACAGTGAAGAAAATAGAGGAAAGAAAGAACCTAGTAGAAAAATGGGCAAAGAAAAATGAGTAGGCACTTCATAGAAGAATACATCCAAATTGCCAACAAAACAAAGGCATTTACAGTCTGGGTTACAAATTAAATAACAGTGAGACTTTTTTTTTTTTTTTTTTTCCGAGACAGAGTTTCGCTCTTGTTACCCAGGCTGGAGTGCAATGGCGCGATCTCGGCTCACCGCAACCTCCGCCTCCTGGGTTCAGGCAATTCTCCTACCTCAGCCTCCCAAGTAGCTGGGATTACAGGCATGCGCCACCATGCCCAGCTCATTTTTTGTATTTTTAGTAGAGACGGGGTTTCACCATTTTGACCAGGATGGTCTCGATCTCTTGACCTCGTGATCCACCCGCCTCGGCCTCCCAAAGTGCTGGGATTACAGGCTTGAGCCACCGCGCCCGGCCCTAACAGTGAGACTTTACTTAAATCTATCAGACTAGAAAAGGTTTCAAAGAGAGATGACACTTAATGTTGGTAGAAAAAAATGATACTCATATATGGCTGGTGGAAATGTGGAGTTTTTCAGCCTTTTAAGAAAGTAATCTAACATTAAAAATTTGTATACATTTTGACCGGAGAATTCCACTCTGAGAATCTAGCTCATATAAATAAAAATGCCATTATGTGATAATGTATAATATTAGAAAGTATGCCCGCAATGCCTTCGGCCATTTCTTTCCTTGAATCCTTAATTTTTGTATTGTTTCGGTGATTGGTCTAAATAGAGTGAATAGAATGTTAAGTCTAGAAGAGAGCTTTGAAATAATTTAGACCTAGCTTTCATTTGCATGAATGTTCATGAGACAGTTCGACTAGTGGTTCTCAAACTTTGGTATGTGTTAGAATCACCTGAAGGGCTTATAAAACAAAGACTGCTGGTCCCCACCCCCAGACTCTAATTCAGTAGGTTAAGGTGGGGCCCCGAGAATTTGTAATTCTAACAAATTCCCTGATGGTGCTGAGGCTGCTAGTTCAGACAACTCATTTTCTTTACAGATGAGGAAGCCTGGGAATGTATTGATTTTATCAAATCATTTATTCGGAATTAAAATTACTTAGTAGTAAGGTTAGGGCTAGCACTCAGTACTTTGGCTTCTTAATTCATAGCTCTTTGGTAGTTGGCATATTAAATGAAATAGGGGAATGTGACATGTACTTGCTATTTGAGGGAAGTATTAATGAACAAACAATAGATCAGCTTGTCTTTTCTCCCCACTCACACCATATATTGCTCCTTTGAGGAAAAGAGAATTGCGGCTCTATGGAAAGGACCAGACAAGGACTTGTAGTGCATGATTATTCCTTGTATAGCAGTTATCATTCCCCAGCTCGTTAGACTGGTGGTTCTCAGCCTCGTTAGACATAGTGACCCCCTTTCATAACAGATATTTTGCAATGACTGCCAAAATGAAATGCACAAAGGATATAACCTATGTAACATGATTTCAAAAAATCAGTATGATGTCCTAATTATAAAGAAGTAAAAGGACATTAATTTGTAATACAAAAATTTAATAAGCAAGTGATTAGGCACCACTACACCAGGAAACAAATGTAATAGTCAGATGTTTATACCTACTTCATGAATGTAAAAACTGGAAATGCAGAACAGATTACAGGCATATTGTTTTGGCAACTCAAATACCACAAGGACTTCGACATCAGCTATGTGATTTTCTGAAATGGTAAAATCTCATGTTAAAGTTATTAAACTGCAGTACTCATAATTACTCAGTAATTGCATTTCTGGAAAATTTAGTGTGTGTGTATATAAATAAACAGTACAAGGAACCTTTGTGTTTACAAATACAACAGACTTAGGTTCCAAGTTCAGAAGACTGTAAGTTAGTTTTCATTTGTGTGAATGTTCATGAGACATTTGAAAGTTCAGGATACAGGGTAATTCTTGATTTTGTGGAACTTATACATTGCAGAACATCTAGTATCCCTGGCACTTTCTCATTCAAAACTAGCCATGGCCCCACAAATCTTGTCACAACCAAAACAGTATACCCGCAGAATTACAAAATATTCTAGAAACGGTACTGCCTCTCATGAGAGGAGGTCCATGGGTAAGTGACATTGTTTTCCTGTATTATAGAGGAGCTTCCTGCCAAGAGTTTGGTAACCAATGGGATTAATTATTCTTCTTGAACTCACTATTCTGTCACTGAAACATAATATACATTGTAAATATACTAACACACCCCATCTTCTATCTCATTGCATTGTTGAATATCTTCCTTTGTAGGTTTCTGCTTGTGGAACAGAATGAAGAAATTTGTAAACTCAGCCACTGTTCTGATTGGTGTTTTTTCTTGTCTGCTCTTTTTCTTCTAGGAGGAATGCAGACTCAGGTTGGAATGCCAGGAACTGGACCAGTGTCCATGGAACGGGGACAAGGTAAATAAATATTAATATCTGACTAATATGAATTGGTCTTGGAAGTGTTCCACATCCAAGTGTCTAATACAGCAGCCACTAACCACCCATGGCTATTTCAATATTAGGTTAACTAAAATTAAGTAATATTTAAAACTTAGTTCCTCAGTCACAATAGCCACATTCCAAGTACTCAATGGCCACATGTGACCAGTGGATACCACACAGGACATTGCAGATACAGAACATTTCTATCATTGTAAAAAGATCTCTTGGACAGTGCTGGTCTAGACTTTCCACCTGGTGATTCAGAACCCAGCTCTACAAGAATTGATAATGAAGCAAGTGGATCCTTTGTTTCCTGATAGTCTAATAACTCCACTGACATGTTCTCTCTCCCTGTATGGTTATCTGTTGACTGAGTAAGGAATTTTAATAATGAGCATGTAACTGTGTGGCTGAGTATGTAGAAGACTAGATTTAAAAGCCTACTTTATAAACATCTGTTGTGCTGTGGCTGTACTGCTATCTACAACAATAGCTGCCGCTCCAAAATCTCCACATTATTTCTTCATGTTACTGGAATTTGAAGGACAAGAAAGTGTAGTAGTTCAGTTGGAAACAACGTTAGGAGGAGAGATGGTGAGAAAAGAGAAGGAACTGAGTGCATATTGTATGCCAAGCACTTTAATTTTCATAAATAATCTTGTGGGTTCGGTGGCAGCACCTTAGTTTTACAGGCAAAGAATTGGAAGCTCAGAATAAGTTACTTACTCAAGGGGACAGGGTAAGTAAATAGTAATATATGAGTAATTGGACTGGATTTGATGCTCTTATTCTCTCTTTCAACTCCTAAGTGGCAGAGCTAAGATTCAGAAGTCTTTGAGTCCAAAATCTCTCCTCTTTCTGTCACTCCACACTGCCTCTGTTAACTTCCAAATATGTTATTCAGTGTCTTCTACTCTTTTTCCTGGGGAATAAGATGATAGGAAAGACTGCTTTGGACAAGCATAGAAAAGCTTAAGGTTTTTTCCTCTGTAGCATATGGCCTATAAGTGGAACCCATTTAAAAAGCAAAATATTGGCCAGGCACAGTGGCTCATACCTGTAATCCCAGCACTTTGGGAGGCCAAGGTGGGTGGATCGCTTGAGCTCAGAGGTTTGAGACCAGCCTGGGCAAGATGGCAAAACCCCATCTCTATAAAGAATACAAAAACTAGATGGGCAATGGTGGTGTGTACTTGTGGTCCCAGCTACTTGGGAGGCTGAAGTGGAAGGATCAATTGAAACCAACAGGTTGAGGCTGCAGTGAGCCATAATCATACCCCTGCTCTCTAGCCTGGGTGACAGAGCAAGACCCTGTGTCAAAAAAATACACACACACACACACAAATATACAAACCTGTGGTTTGTACAGTGGGGTTGGTTGCTGAAGTGACAGAATTTTTTCTTTTAGATGTCTGACAGCAGGACAAACTCCCTGGCCAAATATCTCCTATTTTCTCTAAGCATCCCATGCTTTTGTGCTATTGTATGCCCCCCTATCCCCACCCCACCACTGTCAGTAGATCATGTATGTTCTCCAGAGTTTTTGCAGTAATGAGAAGGTATTAGGGTTTCAGTCATACTTCTATCCGTCATAGGCCCATCACTCAATCCGTCAGGTTTTAGCTGTTTAATGCATACTTGCACAAGACATCTTCCTTCCTGTTACAGTACTCTTCACCTTTCTGTCAGAAATTTACAAAGGGAAATGACTCATGTTTTGAGGGTATTTCCAGGATGTCTTCATGAAGAGACAAAGTAAGATGAGTTTCCTTTTATAGTTTCCTTTAGTACCCAGCAGAAGAAGCAAGAGTCTTTTCACGTGTGCCTAGTTTGTCTTACTTTTCCTGGAATCCATGCTGCTTTTGCACATTTGTAATGGTGAAAGGAGACAAAGATGTTTCCAAAGATACTTCTTGCTGCCTCACCATGTTTGTTTAGTGTTGGTGCTCATGTCATCTCATTAGTTTTTGCTGTTGTCATGATGTTTATTATCAAAGTCTTGCTGTGACAGTATTTCTTGTGGAGTGATACTCTCTTTCATCATGTAAAGTTCGTTCATGGCATTTCCCCATCTGATACTTTTGTGACAGCAGAAATTTTTGTGCTTTAAAATATAACAAAAATAGAATTACTGTACTTCACTTACGGCCACTTCAGAATGAATCTTGCCTTCCAGATATAGTGTAGTGTCTTTCATGTTTGTCTTCTGAAACTATGTTCTTTGCATAACTAGAAGATTCAAAACTGTCGTTTTTATATATTTTTTTTTCCTCTAATGCTATCATAAGGAGACCTAAGGGAAAACATAGTAGCAGAGGGGAAAATGGAAATGTCTGCTTATTCCTGCCTAGATCAAACCAGTGCCCAATGGGATTCACTTTCAGAAGCTATCTGGTCAAAATGGAACTGTTTCAGAGACCTACAGGAGCTAGTGTAGTTTAAGGAGATTTTATAGCCTCGAGCAAGCCAATGAACTCTTGGCTTTTTAACTTATATATGTAAATCTGAGTCTCTGTGTGTATGTGTTTCTGCATGTGTGTGCAAGCTATTTTAAGTGTCTGTTCTTTCTCCTTTTGAACTTACTGCTTACCTAGGAACCCTACAGCACTCGCCCGTGGGACCCGCCGGGCCTGCATCAATTGAGCGAGTTCAAGGTACCCATTGTATCTGTGGGTTTCCTTTTGCTTGTGGTGTTCAGGGTGGGACGCTGAGAGGAAAAGAGCTGCTTGGCAGTCATCCTCGCGTTCAGAACCCAAAAGGGTAGTGTTTTTGGGTTTTTGTTTTTTAATTTTTTTTCTATTGAGGCCACAAGCCTAAGATTGACCTCTTCACACAGGGCAGAGAACATGGATGATATGGGCATCTGTCCGAGGCTGTACTCCCTCCCTACTGGTGTCAGGAGGCCTGGATGGAATAGCAGTCTGTAAGGAGACAGCGGGTTCTTGCAGAGCCATGGCAGTGTTCACATATGCCAAGACTCTACCTCTCTTTTGTGACTCTGGTCCTTGAACTAAGATTGATTAGGAGGAAAACCAGGAGCATAAGTTTCTTCAGGTTGCAGTGCTAGTCCTTGGCAGGTTGCTCCCCAGTTGGCTCTTTATATAATTCCATCCATACCTCTGACATGGCACAGATTCTGCCTACACCCTGCTTCTGTTCTTGAGCTGCAAGAGGATTCTGCTGTGGTGAGGTTTCACCCACTCTAAGGTGTCTGAATTATGTTGTCAGTGGTATATAGAGTCATTTCTTGTTTTCTTATGTGTCTTTCACAGCAGTAACTCCCTGTTTGTTTCCCTGTCAGTGCCGATGCAAGACCCCAGAGCAGCTATGCAGCGGGGATCCTTGCCTGCCAACGTCCCAACCCCTCGAGGCTTGTTAGGAGATGCTCCGAATGATCCACGGGGAGGCACTTTACTTTCTGTAACTGGAGAGGTAGAGCCTAGGTAAGCACTAACATAGAAGGAAACAGTTGAAGAAATCAATTGTCCCTCCTTCCCTGAGAACAGTCTTTATGTACCAGTTGTACCTGTTTGTGTACTTCAGAAGATAGGTAAATATCCGTGGCCACTGTCCAAGGCTGCACTTCTCCTAACGCAGAACTGTGTAGTTGAGTATGTCATTTCGAGCTACTGTATTTTCAGAAATTGGAGATTTTAGTATAAATACTTGAACAGGGAAATTTGTAGTAGTGGAAATATTAATAATAGCAGTAATAGGCTGAGTGTGGTGGCTCGTGCCTGTAATCCCAGTACTTTGGGAGGCCAAGGCGGGTGGATCACCTGAGGTCAGGAGTTTGAGACCTGCCTGGTCAACGTGGCAAAATCCCGTCTCTACTAAAAATAGAAAAATTAGCCAGGTGTGGTGGTGCACTCCTGTAATTCCAGCTACTCAGGAGGCTGAGGCAGGAGAATCACTTGAATAGGCGGAGGTTGCAGTAAGCTGAGATCATGCCACTGCACTCCAGCCCGGGAGACAAGAGTGAAACTTTAAATAAATAAATATAATAGCAATAATAATAATTGACATTAATTGGGAATCATGCCTCTGACTCTGCTCTGAGTACTTTACTTACTGTCTTATTAAATCATCAAGACCCTTTGAGATGGATACCATTATAAGTACCATTTTATAGATGAAACTGATGTGTGGAAAAGTTAAATATGTCCAATATTACACAGCTAATAAGTGATAGAACCGAGATTTGAACACATACCGTCTGAATCCAAAGCTCATATTCTTTTTTTTTTTTTTCCGAGACGGAGTTTCGCTCTTGTTACCCAGGCTGGAGTGCAATGGCGCGATCTCGGCTCACCGCAACCTCGGCCTCCTGGGTTCAGGCAATTCTCCCGCCTCAGCCTCCCGAGTAGCTGGGATTACAGGCACGCGCCACCATGCCCAGCTAATTTTTTGTATTTTTAGTAGAGACGGGGTTTCACCATGTTGACCAGGATGCTCTCGATCTCTTGACCGCGTGATCCACCCGCCTCGGCCGCCCAAAGTGCTGGGATTACAGGCGTGAGCCACCGCGCCCGGCCAAGAGCTCATATTCTTATGCATTGTACTGCAAACTCGTACATATAAGGAATATTCATTGATTCCTCCCTAATTATGAGCCAAATATGAAATCTAGAATATGTGGATTTATATCTCTGTAGCTTTTCTTCCATCTATTTGGTGTTATTTCTTGTTAGTATTCATAGACTGTTTACATCAGTTCTTTGTTAGATGTTTTCTTACTGATCTTCTGGTTGATACTTTGTTGTTTTTCTTGTTCTATTTTAAAATATAACTTTTTCTCCCTCTCCAGAGGTTACTTGGGACCACCTCATCAGGGTCCACCCATGCACCATGTTCCTGGCCATGAGAGCCGAGGACCACCCCCACATGAGCTGAGGGCAGGGCCATTACCTGAGCCCAGACCTCTAATGGCAGAACCAAGAGGACCCATGTTAGATCAGAGGGGTCCACCCTTGGATGGCAGAGGTAAGCAGAGACCACATTGCAAATGTGATAATGAACCCTGCTGTCTTACACTCTAATCTGGGATAAAGAATACTGGAGCAGTAGGTTTGCAAGCATCTTTAAGATTTATCCACAAATCTGAGAAATTTGGGAGGAGATAATAGTCTCATATATTAATAGCTGAGGGGGCAAATGTGACTAGATTTCTATCTTTCTTGGATTAATCATCATTCTTGCAGTACATGCAAGTAGCTACACAATGGTTTTCTTATAATTTTCTTTTAGGTGGAAGGGATCCCCGAGGAATAGATGCACGAGGGATGGAAGCCCGAGCCATGGAGGCAAGAGGGTTAGATGCCAGAGGATTGGAGGCCCGTGCAATGGAGGCCCGTGCAATGGAAGCTCGTGCGATGGAGGCCCGAGCGATGGAGGCCCGTGCGATGGAAGTCCGAGGGATGGAGGCCAGAGGCATGGATACCAGAGGCCCAGTGCCTGGCCCTAGAGGACCTATACCTAGTGGAATGCAGGGTCCCAGTCCAATTAACATGGGGGCAGTTGTCCCCCAGGGATCCAGACAGGTATGTGTAACACTGACTTCTGGCATCCAAGTGAAATCTTGATCTATTCAGAAATTGATTATTGAGCCTGATTATTACTGCCTTCTGACTTGGGCTGTTTCTCAGCTTGTAATAGAGGGAAGACTCGGATCTCCCTGTAGCTTCTCTGTCCTTTACAGTGGTGATTTTCTGGCTATCAGGATTGTAGTTCAAAAAAAAAAAAAAACTTTATCCCACAATAAGTAGCTATTCATTCAGAGAAGAGCCCCTGAAAATTTAGGGGTTAGAAAGTAGTCTTCATTAGGGGTACAAACCAACATGATGTACATAGTTTTTTTCAAAATATGCTTGCCCAGATCTCATCCCAGGTATAACTCAGAATCTCTTATCAGTAGGCTCTGAGCACGGATAGTTTGAAAAACTTCCCCCAAATGATTCTAATGTGAACCCTGACTGGGAATCACTGGGTTAGATTATATGAAGAGCTGTTAGTGGCCATTTAGATAATCTTAGGTTTACAGAGACCTGTGTTAATTTACTGTCATCACATAGCCTAAGTCAACAGTGGAATATGAAAGTCAATTTATTAATGATCACCTTAAAAGGTGTGAAATTGAAGTCTTGTCTCCTGTCTTTTATTTGGCTCTCTCTGCCTGTGTGTATATGCTGGTCTGTGATTGTTATCGCCTCCCTCTTCATCTCCACTTGGTTGTGGAGAGGTGGTATGTGTGTTTCTTCCCTGAGTTTTTGTACGCTGGTACCTTCATTTCCCTCTAGCTGCTCTACGTTCCTTTTTTCCCCTTCCTCTGTGTGCTTCTCTCTTCTATTTGTTTATGTGTCTTCCTCCCCATGTGTGTGTGTATGAGAGAGAGAAAGATAATGGTAGAGCTGGAATGGAACATATCAATCGTCTAATTCCCTCAGTTTATAGGTTTGGAAATTAAGGTTCAAGAATTCAGGTGACTTGACCAAATTCACATAACTAAAAAGTGGCAGAGCAGGGAATGGAACCTGCTACTTTTTCCACTCTACTACTCTGTCCTGTTATCTGCACATTTGTATGTGTGTATATGTGTGGCTATGTGTCTGCCCCCTCCTCTTTAATATGAAATACAAATAAAGGTTTTTTTGGTATGTGTAGGATAAAACTGTTCTCTATTGTGTTGGAAGTGTTCATGAGCCTTGATTCTTATTGTACCCGCCATGGTCGGTACAGAAATGGTAACAGAAATGTTTTGTATGCATTCATTCTGTCATTCAGCAAATATTTATTGAACACCCACTATGTACCAAACATAGATCTAGGTACTGGGGATATTGCAGTGTGAACAGAACAAAGCTCCTTTCCCGGTGGGCTTACAGTCTAGTTAGGGAGACAGATAACAAACAAATAACTACAAAATGCACTTATGTAATTTTACCAGTAGTTCTGTGGTGAAAGACATTGCAAGTGAGGGTTGGAAGAACATTTCTGGATAATATTTTGCTCCTTTCTCTCTGCTAGTGCTTGAATTTATTACCCTAATACTAGGTTTATATCATTTTCATTAGTAAATCCCATAAAGCCAATTAGATCTGAGGCAAGAGGAAATACAAATTTTATCTTCAAACCTTGAAAAAAAGTTTAAATTAATATATTAACTTATAAATATATACATTTGTTCATCTATAAAAGATATATAAAGAACTTAACTTCAAGCCAAATGTGGTGGCACGTACCTGTAGTCCCAGCACTCTGGAGGCTGGGGCAGGAAGATCATTTGAGCCCAGGAGCTTGAGGCTGTAGTGCTTTCTGTTCGCATCTGTGACTAGCCTCTGCACTCCAGCCTGGGCAACATATTAGACTCCCATCTTAAAAAAAAAAAAAAAAAAAAAGCCAGGGTAGAATCCTGTAGTCCCAGCTACTCTGGAGGCTGAGGCAAGAGGATCAGTAGAGCCCAAGAGTTGGAGGCCAGCCTACAAAACATAGTGAGACCACATCTTAACCTTGCTTCCTCTCCTATGCCTGTGTCCCCTGTGGCCCGCTAGCTCCTGTAGATAATCACTTTTATTATATTTTTAATGTCGCTTTGCAGAAAATGCAAATACATATTCTTTATTTTTCCCGTTTCACTGTTCTGTACCTTTTTTTTTCCTTAACAACATGTCCTTAATTCATACTTTTAAATTAGATTTTAAAATTAACTCTAGTCCACCTAGTTAGAAACTTGTGGGCAAAAGGCTTATTATTACTCAGATGATTATATAATTTATCATCTAAAGAAGAACATGAAAGAAAGTGCTGTTACTTTACTTGGAGGGAAAAGGAGAAACTGGGAGTGTCTTAGGGAAACCAAGATGTATGGTCGCTCTTGCTGGTACTTATCTGCCTAAAACAAGCATACCTAGAAATTTAAAATGGCCATTATTGAGTGGTTAGATCACAATTACAATACCTTAAATTAAAGCTTCAAAAAGATTATACTCAATTGCAAATTGTGCTGCTATAAACTCATGTAACCAAACACCACCTGTTCCCCAATAACCTATGGAAATAAAAAAGTTTTTTAAAATGATTATACCCATAGGTGTTTCAGATCCATAATAGCTTGTTAATGTTCAGACTGGTCTCTGGAAACTTGTTTCTGGATTCCGTATTGATAAGAAACAGAATAGTGATAGTATTCTAGCAGTCTGTACAAATCTGTACTCGTGTTTCATCTATCCAGTGTCTTTGGGAAATGAGTTAATGCATGTAAGTGAATGTTCCAGATACTGGAACTATTCTACCAAGTTTTCTAACTTTAATGAAAAATTATAAGATGTTTTTGATATTTCCTTTCTTCTTAAACAAGATACAAAAAAATAGTTTAATCACTTTTGACTACTCAAGGTCGTCATTAAATAGATTCATTATTCTATGCTGTAATATAAAACATAGTTATCTCCTGTTTGGTTTCTGGTCTCCTTCACTGTCAGGCTGTCACCTGGCTCTTCATATTGCTGAAGTGGTATCTGCTGCTAACAGTTGTTTATCCATATTTCTTTTATGTTTTGCTGCTTCTAATCTGCTGGGTAAGCAGGTAACAAGTTTGTTAACAATAATGTGTTTATTAAGAGAGTACCTAAGCCCTGGGTGAATGCCTGAGTGTGAACATAATGCTTATATAGGGACATTCTAACAGTTACACTTGGTACTCAAGAGATCTTTTCCTTGGGTTCTGGTAGTCTTGCAAAGGGTCAAACTCATTGAAGATCTTAAATACCAATAAGGATGATATTACTGTACTTTGTTCTTTCACTTGAGTCAGTCATATTTCTTGGTCTGCATTTTGCAGAGAGCATCTTGCCATATGTTCTCTATGGAAAGCTATAAACAGCAAATGTTGGGCTAATAGCAGTCTTTTACTGGAATCCTTCCCATTGCCTTTCTGCTTCTCTGACATTATGAACAACTCTGCCTCACTTAGGGGATAGGGCCCTTTGGGACAAACTACCTGTGTCTGATTGAACTAGGGTAGCGGGTGGCCCTGTGAATGTAACTCTTCCCCAGTAGACCAGCATATATTTTCTCTAGACTCTGCTTTCATTCGTGTTTCCAGTGAGCACTAGTTTCCAGGGTGCTGTCAGTTTTCCCTGTGCTTATTTGGCTGAATTTTTATTAATTCAGTGGTATCCAGTTGTGCTGTGTGATATTTGTTGATGTTGCTGGAGCTGTTGTAAGCAAATATATCGAACTTGCTAGTTGATCTCTGGCTAAACCCTGCCTTCTGCTATTGCTAACAGTAGAAATGAACTTCAGAGTCATTGATTTACTTTCTTTACTCATATCTGTATAGAGATCATAAGTTTTCACATTATTACTGAATTCAGGTTACCTATACATTAAAAATGCCAAAAATCTCTCTTTTCTCTTTGTGCACATAGGTCCCAGTCATGCAGGGAACAGGCATGCAAGGAGCGAGTATACAGGGTGGAAGCCAGCCTGGTGGCTTTAGTCCTGGGCAGAACCAAGTCACTCCACAAGATCATGAGAAGGTAAGCAACACTGTCTGACTGCCTCCTTATGCACAATTCTAGCCTTTTTGATTCCTCTTTTCACAGTTACCATGTGGTGATCCTGGGTCTTCAAAGTCCCTTTGGAGGTGATGTTTATTCTAACTTAGAACTCTTTTATGATCTTGTCACCTAAAAATTTGTGAGTCTGGTCCTAAACTTTCTAATGGATGTAAAGTTCTTAAATGGATGTAAATGGCAGCTTATTTTATATTTCAGACTCATCTGCCAAGAGCTGGTTTTTCTTCAGGCCACTTAGACCAGAAAACCCACACCCTTTTTCCTTCCCTTTCTACTTTATCCCTAAAAACGATAGTAGATTCCCCATGATTATATATTTCTGTTTTTATATTTGACCATTCTGGGGAACTTATGTCTGATGGAAAGGCTAAAATTTGTGAAAAAGAGAGACTTTTAAAATAGGATTAAAACCTGAAGGGTTTCCAGGGTTCAAAGATACCACCTTAGTCTCCAGGAGCTTTGAGTTCATGAAGTTGTCTGTTTTAAATCATCTAACCTTAGGTGTTTTAATTTATACTTGTTCTTTTTTTTTTGTACTTTTTCTCACCAGCCTTTTTTTTTTTTTTTTTTTGGTCTGTTGTTTGTTTTCTGTATGAAATGTTCTTCCTTTTTCCATTTTGTTTTATATCCCACTACAGTAGCTTTTTGGACAGAAGCTAGTGGTGGGTTTTTTGTTTTGTTTTTTAAGTTGTCATCATTAAAACTCACTACCTTTTTTTTCCTCTGCACAGGCTGCTTTGATTATGCAGGTTCTACAACTGACTGCAGACCAGATTGCCATGTTGCCTCCTGAGCAAAGGCAGAGTATCCTGATTTTAAAGGAACAAATACAGAAATCCACTGGAGCACCTTGACAGGTGAGCAAACTTAATCCCATCTGAGTAGGACTAGCTCCTTGTCTATTCTGGGTATATACTTTTAACTTTAACCAACAAGATTGTTCTCTCACAGGCCCTCAAACCACTTAGCTAGAGTCTTCTTTACTCTTCAGTAGGTCAGCTCCTATAGGGATAGAGTAAGGCTATAGAATATTTGTACAGTTGTTGAATTGCTTACAGTCTTTCCTAATGACAAAGGTAATGTATGATCAGTTTAACAAAAGTAATGATATATAGAAATGTAGAAAATGAAAGATAAAAAGCCCTGTTTCCTCAATATCATTCCCCAGACAAAACCTCTGAATATAATTTGGTGTATATCCTTCTACAGTCAGTTGTATTATCGTATTCCAAACTGTCCTGTCAAAATGGAAAACATACAAAGCATTTCAATAAAATGTACAAAGTTTCCTGTGTTTTATAGTGAATATTTTGATGTTAAACTATTACAGCGTATAATTTAAGGTAGTAAATGTCACCATCACCATCACTTTCTATGTATTTTGGAGATTGCTATACCCTTATTTTTCTTGCTCATTATTTAGGCAGAAAGACTTTAGGGACTGGGCACAGTGGCTTATCCCTGTAATCTCAGCTTTGGCAGGCCTAGGTGTAAGGATTGCTTGAGCCCAGGAGTTCAAGACCAGCCTAAGCAACATAGTGAGACTCCATCTTTACAAAATTTTTTGGAAAATTAGCCAGGCATGGTGAGATGCACCTATAGTTTCAGCTACTTGTGAGGCTTAGCTGGGAGGATTGCTCAAGTCCAGGAGGTCAAGCCTGTAGTGAGCCATGGTAATGCCACTGCACTCCAGCCTGAGTAACGGAGTGAGACCCTGTCTCAAAAAGGATCCAAGTAACCTGCCTCATAAATAATCATGTGACAACTTGCTTACATATAACAATTCTTTTTTTTAAAAGCAGTTTAAAATTAACATTGTCCCACTATCAGGTAGGACATCACAATTTAAATTTCTACTTTTTACTCCATTAATATTATAATTCCTATCCTTATGTTATGTAATAGTGAACTCATACTATTAATAATTACCACTCTTAATAAATCATTTTAATCCATATTTGTAATATCTTGAAACTACAACTATGCATCATATCTGTATTTAGATTTTAAGTGAATTAATGAGAAGCTATCATAGATGGAGGGCTCTGTAGACTTTTGGTACCTTAATGTTTTATTCCACAAACCCCACATATTCTACTCTTTTTGGTAAAAGTATAGACTATCTATTATATTCAGAGGAATAGATAAAAAATATTTCTCTTACTAATTTACTTATGCGAGAGAAGGCATTTCCTACAACATGAGAAAATTACTGTTTACTGTTTCTGGATAGTGGAGGTAGAAATGTTTCTGAAAGCTCTTTCATTATATATATATTCTTGCTTATAAGATGTTTAATTTAAGGCTTTGCATATTAACCACAGGGCAAGGTTTTTGTCTATTTTTTTTTTACCTTTTATTTTTAAATAATTATAGACTAAAGGAAAGTTGGAAAAATAGTACAAGGAGTCTCATGTACCCTTTACCCAGCATAGTACAAAACCAAGAAATTGACATTGGTACATTACTGTTAACTTGACTACAAGCTCAGTTTTCACCATTTTAAAAAACCTACCATAGTTTGTATGTATGTATGTATGTGTGGTTTTATGCACTTTTATGGGGGCAAGATTTTACTGTGTGTCTACTGGTGTTTGTGCGTACTATGGCTGATGTGTTGGCTTTCCCTCCATCCTATCCCTAGCTAGTTGTGATTCATGTCTGCCATCACTGACAGGCTTCTATACTATTATCATTAGAGATGAATAGTTCTCAAACAGGGGCAGTTTTGTTCCCTAGGGGACATTTGGCAATGTCCCGAGACATTTTTGGTCATCACAATTTTAAGGAGTATGGCATGCTACTGGCATTCAGTGGGTAGAGGCCACTGAAACATCCCATAATGCACAGGATGGTCCCTGTCACCAACTTCCCAGTAGCAGCTAGTGCTCCAGCCCAAAATGTCAGTAGTGCTGAGTTTGAGAAACCCTGCTGCAAGGGATGATTGCTTTGAGGAGGCAGGACTCAGGAGACAGACACCTTGGAAATGTGGTGATTTGATTGTATGCCTGTCCTCCCTCCCCTAGCCTTTTTATATTTTTCCTGATGTTTTTCCTGAAGAGAGCTCGTTCTTCACTTCTAATGGGTTTCTCCTAACTTTTTCCTACAGGTTTTCAAAAATACCTGGCAAGAAATCTGGAAGCTAATTCTATAATTATGTTGAAATATTGAAAAAGATGACGTGCATCCTAACCCTTGAATAACTCAAATCAGTGCCAGGTGGAGGACTCCCATCACCTTCTCTCAGAACAAAAGCAATTGATTTTATTGTCTTAGTTTGTATATTTTCTGTGACTTGAAATAAACTTTAAACACAATTTTAGTACACTTCAAATTGATATACATGACCTTTTTGCTTTTAAAAAGCTGAACACTAAGGGTGAAACCTTAGATGTGTTTTCTCCCCTTACTGCAGTATTGTACTTTAACATATTGCCATAGTTTTGTTTTTACTTTAAGTTAACCATTTATTCTTCTTGATGATTTTTGAGAGTTTCTCAGAAGCAATGTTTTCTGGAACTTGGTTTTTGTTTAGTTTGCTTCCAGTAAGAATTATTATAAGGCTTTGCCCTCTGAAAACTTTCTAGGTCTTCTGAGTCTTTGGGGAGAAAATAGCACGTGCTTAGAGCTATAAAATGGTCAGAAGGCTAATAGAACACAGAGCCTAGCACAACCATGTGTTTAGTTTAGAAAAATCCAAATATCAAAATGCATTTGTTTCAATAGCAGGTCTGAACGTGTATAATTCACAGTTAAGACAAAAATTGTTTTAGCACTGGTTTGAGTGTGTCAGCAACATAGACTGTGGACATTTACTTGTGTGTTCTTAAACTTATCAGTCTAGGCGGTCAACTTTGAAAGTTTAAAAAGCCACTGAGTTTTCACATGTTCAAGATGAAATAAAAACAAATCCAATGAACAAAATACATTTCATCTTATCTTCCAGGCAATCCCTAGGCAGCCCTACCCGGTAACTAAATTTACTCTGGGAACTTAAAATATAGAAAATCCTAAAACTTTTACATTCCTCTCAGTTATTTTAAGTGGACCAAATGTAGAGCACAGTCAGATTGCCCATTAGGTCTGCTCCTGCTTGCTTCCTTGCAGATAGGTATGAACATAATTAGTGCCATTCGCTCTAATCTATGGGTCTTCTTGCCTAATACTCATTCTCTCTCTCTCTCTCTCTCTCTCTTTCTCTCTCTCTCTCCTCTCTCTCCCCCCTCACTCTTTCTCTCACTCATACACTCTCTCTCATAGTGGCATTAAGGAGGAACATGGTTTCTCTCCATCAGGCCAACCTCAAGAGGTTAAGAGTTGCCTTAATAATCAGTAAAGTTCTACTGGAACTACTTTTAAGCCAATTTATATTCTTGGAATCCTATCCCCTGGATTAGGATCATGGTCAGGTGAATTAAAAGCCTGGCATAGGCTTAGAGAATGTAATAGCATATTGCTTACATGTCAAGCAAAAGAATGCAAAGATAATCAACTTTATGAGTGACAATGAAATTGAGGGATTTTCTACTCATATATAAACATAAGCAATTTGCTGATTAAGGTATTTCATATTACAACATCGCAAGAAAAACTTGCTCATAAAAGGTGAGGAGCTTCCTGTGTATCCTGTTCATCCCCAGTTCAACTTGGATGTTGGTTATGCATAGGATTTATGCCTACTTCCATAAATATTCAAGACCTAGAATGTTGATTTTGGTAATAGTTGTATCTTGAAGTGAGTGTGTCAATATATTTAGACATGGAGGCCAAGAGTGACACCTTTCTCGTTAGGAACTTGTAAGTTTCAAGGAACACTAAGATTCCAAATCAAGGTCATTGAAGATGAAATTATCATTTGGAAAATTATCATTTTCTGAATGCCTTAGTAAACCTGAATTAAATAGCTGAAATCTGGGCGAACAAATTGGCAACAGCAGAGGTATTCCTCCCTACATAAACACCCATCAGTATTTTTTTACTGTTGTAATAGATGAAACACAATCAGCTACCATGAGTTCATGACTTACCTTTATTGTGCTCAGACTAGTGACAAAAAAAACGTTTTATCCCTCAAGCAACAGAGGTTCCTAAAATATTAGAAACAACCATTTGTTCATTCTTGGTCACTTAATGGTAGAAAAAATAGATTATATAATGCTAATTCAGTGGAACCATTCTTATAAATCTATATAATGAGTTGAATTGTCTGGGCACAATGAAGTGTGAGGTTTCTCTCTTTAAGAGCCCTGAGCTTCTCTCCTAGTGATTCACTGTGACTACTAACATCCCAGAGCCAGTGTGGTCCTTGTAGGCCAAGGTTGAGTAGATGGGAGAAATAAAAGGCATTCTGATAGAGAAAGAAGGCATTTTGATTATGTCATAGCTGAATGATTCCTTAGTGAATAGGTAGGAGTCCACAAAAATCTATTAAAGTTATAAATTGTTATTTTTTTGAAGTAGACATTAATAAACTCCCTTAATAAAAACAGTGATAAAGAGCTCCTCTTGACTAAAAAGTCATCCTAACATGGAGGGTCAAGTTTTCACAATTGCTTTTAACAGAATAATACAAGATGATAATGTAACTGACTTGCAATTATAATACAGTTTCAATTACAATAGCATACTTTCTAGATTTTCTTTTCCAAATGGAGAACCCAAAAAGAAGTAACAAAAGACTCATTCATCAAGCAAAGAAGAAAATCCTTTATTTTTTGACAAGCAAAAATAAGAATAAATTGCTGTTCACACTGGATAATACCATATCGAAAGTAACAGTAAAAATGTACACTGTTGGTGTTATATGGGGAAGGGGTTCTTGGTAATTTTATTATTTATGTTTATTGTTATGTTTTATCATTAATTATTCAATAAATTTTTATTTAAAAAGTCACCCAACTTAGAAATCTTCTGTGAGGGTGGGAGGGGCAAGGGATTACAAACCAAAATTCAGGAGGTAGTAACATTTGGAATTGATAGAATTGCCTGGGATTGATTGTATAACTCTCAACCACCAAAGCTCTGCTATCGAGCCTTGCTACAGTCATGGCTGTCCAGAAGTACAGCTATTTTCCCAAGAAAGGATCGATCCATGGGCTTTAAGAACTTCAGAAGTTTCTAACTTGCTGAAGCTTAAGTAACAAAGTTGAATGCAGTCAAAAAAAAAGAATGCCAGGGAGTCAAGGCTTGAGAGGCACATTCTTAAAGTGACTGCTCAAACCTGACCAGATCAAGTAAGTTATTGAAGATACAAAGGAGAGACAATGCAGATTACCATCCTTATACCTATAATTCAAAAATTTTCTTTGTTGAAGTAGAATTGAACCTTCCTAGGATCTAGACTGGAATATCGGTGACAGCATTTGCGCAGGCTCTTTGCCAAAGTCTGAGGGCCACATAAGAAAACTCCCACTACAGACCTGTAGGAACAGAACAATAGTAAGGACTAGAATGCAACAATGATAGAATGGAGAAACTGCCTCTGTTAGGCCTCTACTACTTTGAAAAACCTTGAATAAAAATTTGGTTGTTAACTCCCACATTCTTCATGGTAATTTTTTAACCTTCTCTGCGCACAAATCCCAAATATGCTCTAAGCCCTTATCACTCTCAGCACTCAGCCTACTCTGTTTTATTGAGAACACAGATAAGAGACATAGGACAGTACAGTGGCTAAGGGCCAGACTATGGAGCCAGTTTGTCTGGGTTCAAATCTCAGCTCTGACATTTATCCCATCTGTGGGAATTTGGCCAAATTTCTTTTTTTTCTTTTTTCTTTTTTTTTTTTTTGAGATGGAGTCTCACTCTGTCACCCAGGCTGGAGTGCAGTGGCATGATCTCGGCTCACTGCAACCTACTCCTTCCTGGTTCAAGTGGTTTTCCTGCCTCAGCCTCCCAAGTAGCTGGGACTATAGGCGAGCACTACCACGCCCAGCTAATTTTTGTATTTGTAGTAGAGACGGGGTTTCACCATGCTGGCCAGGCTGGTCTCAAACTCTTGACCTCAAGTGGTCCACCCGCCTTGGCCTCCCAAATTGCTGGGATTGCAGGCATGAGCCATGGTGCCTGACAAGGGGAATTTTCTTAGCCTCTCTGTCTTTCAGCTTTCCCACCTGTAAAATGGGGATAAAAATAGTACTCACCACATAGGGTTGTTTTAAGGATTAAATGAGAACATGTAAAGAAATTAGAAAAATACCTGGCACGTGGTGAATACATATGTTTTAGCTCCCGTTAAAGCCATCCACTGTGAGCTTATCCCCACCTCAAAAATTCTTCTGGAGAGGTAGTGTTCTTTCTTGCCATGGTTAATCTTTCCAACAATGCTCTGGATCTGGAGAAGAGGGTGCTCTTCTCCCTTCTCTCATACCTTTCTCTCTCTCTCTTTTTTAAAAATCTAATTATGGTATAGTTTTTATATCATAACATTCACCCATTTGAAGTATACAATTTGTGCTTTTTAGTATAGCCACAAAGTTATGCAACTATCACCGCTATCTAATTCCAGAACATTTTCATCATCCCCAAAAGAAGCCCCATCTATATTAGCAGTCCTCATTTCCTCCCAACTACCCTGTCCTACCCAAGACGATCACTAATCTACTTTCTGACTCTGTAGGTATGCCTATTCTGAATGTTTCACAAGTGGAATCATAAAATACATGGCCTTTGGTTTCTGGTGTCTTTCAGCATGATGTCGTCAAGGTTAATCCATGCTGTAGCATGTATCAGGACTTTCTTTTTATAGCTGAATAGTATTCCAGTAGGTGAATGTACTACATTTGCTTTATCCATTCATCTTTTGATGGACACTTGGGTTGTTTTCACTTTGGGGTTATTAGGAATAATGCTGCTGTATACATCATGTACAAGTTTTGTGTAGACATATATTTTCATTTCTCTTGGGTGTATAACAAGGAGTGGAATTGCTGGGTCATATGGAAATTATGTTTAACACTTTAGGAACTGCCAAAGGGTTTTCTCCAAGTGTGGTACCATTTCACATTGCTACAAGCAATATAGTAGGATTCCAACTTCTCCACTTCCTTGTTAACACTATTGTCCATCTTTTGATTATGGCCATCTTAGTCGTCTCCCCTTTTGTCTATTTTATTCTGTGTACTGGCCCCTGTTCTGTCTATAAATACCCTTAAGCTAAAGGAACATTTCCTGACCCTGCTACTCTCCCAACACTATTGACTACACTTCTCTAACATTTGCTCCCTTGGTTTCCATGACACCACTTCTCTGTGTACTCCTATTTCTTCCCTGGTTTGTCTTTTTCTCTTCCCATATAACCTAGACAGCATTCTGTAGTGCTCTATCCTTTGCTAGTCTCTCTCTCCTTCTCTCTGTCCCTGAGAATCTCACACTCTCTCACAACTTCAGTTACAGTCAACACAATAATTAGCATCTCTTATGCTTATATGCTGCTTTACAATTTACAAAGCATTTTTTTAATATATTGTCTCACTTAATCATCACAACAACCCTGCAAGTGAGTAGAGCAGGCATTCACTAATATGACCCTTGTCTTACAGATGAAGAAGAATCAAGATCAGACGGTTCAGAAGCTCAAGGTCTCAGAAATAGAAAGTGTCAGAACCAGCATGAGGGCCAGGCACAGTGGCTCATGCCTGTAATCCCAGCACTCTGGGAGGCCGAGGTGGATGGATCACCTGAGGTCAGGAGTTCAAGACCAGCCTGGTCAACAGGGCGAAAACCATTCTCTACTAAAAATACAAAAAATTAGCTGGGCATGGTGGCAAGTGCCCGTACTCCCAGCTACTCAGGAGGGTAAGGCAGCAGAATTGCTTGAATCCAGGAGGCAGAGGTTACAGTGAGCCAAGATCACACCATTGCACTCCAGCCCGGGCAACAAAGCAAGACTATGTCTCAAAATAAAGAAAGAAACAGCATGAGGACCCAGGATCATCTGAATCAAGTCAGTAAGGGCTCTGGCCAATGCTTTCCTGAAGCCTTTCCTAATCACCCCATGTGGCCATAGCCTGTTCTTCCCTCTAGCATCCATGAACCCGTTTCACAGAATGCATTAATATGCCTTGAGGTGGACTATGTGCATCTCTTATTCAAACCATATCCTATTTCTCTTTCAACCTCCAAAGCTTCTAGAATCGTGAGAGCTGAGCTTATAAAAGGTAACCAAGGCTGAGCTCGGTGGCTCATGCCTGTAATCCCAGCACTTTTGGAGGCTGAGGCGGGTGGATCCCAGCTACTTGGGAGGCTGAGGGAGGAGAATCGCTTGAACCCAGGGGGCGGAGTTGCACCATTGCACTCCAGCCTGGGCAACAAGAGCGAAACTCCATCTCAAAAAAAAAGGTAACCAAGAATGTTTGTAGCACTAAATTGATCATCACCTGCCTACTTGTTGTGGAAATCTCGGCTTAATCTCCTTCCCATTGGAATGGCTGATTTCATAGCACCAGGGTTTTTTGTGCTCTAATATGTCTCAAAACCCTCTAGAAAGATTGAGCTCAGGTGGCTGGTAAACTAGATAATACCCTTGTTACTTTAAGTAAAGATTATTGAGTCCCCTCCCGGCAAAAATGCATTTGAATTGCTCCAGTTCTCTAGTTTGTTTGGTAGTTTACATCAGAAATGGGTCCATTTGCCTCACTGTTTGAATGGAGTTTCCTGGGGCAAAAAACCTCTTTTCCTCAATTACAAGATCATGACCCGATCTTTCTAAAACCCCAGATGAAATTTCCATAGTCTTCACTGAGAATCTAAGAATGGCACAAAGAGTTTCTGCCCCAGAGATCTTTTCCTAAGAGTGTTCAACATTCTGTAATACCTTTCCTAATCCCTAACTCCGCAAACTCAATTTACTAGAGGAAAATATACTTACTTGGGGTGGGAGGTAGCTATTTTAGAAAACTCATTGTCCCACATTGGTCTCCCAAAGGAGGTTTTCTGTTTCAGACCTGTCAGAATGTCAGTGGCCTTGTCAAAGTTTAATGCTGCATGACCAACCTGGATTCAGAGGAATAAAAGTTAGAAAAACCAAGTCCTGATAGCTGCCTCTTCTTTCCTCCACCTTCAAACTTGGGTGTGAGTGCAAGAGCAGGTAGGAAATCATAAGAAATAATTTCTAATCCATATGCACTTTGTCTGATATTCATCTTATGTTTAGCAGCGGAATTGGTGTGTTATTTAAACTCACAATATTGCTGTCCCATCCAGTGAGGAAGAGACGGTAGTTTAGAAAATCCACTTTGCCTAATTCTTCCATCTCCTGTTCCAGGGAAGTCAACAGGTCGTTAAACCAGGAAAAGGCACCTGTCTCCCTGCAGATCCAGTAGAAATAGATCTGAAATCAGCAAGAGAGAGCATAGCCTTACTAACTGACCTTAAATATCACGTTTACAAAGCAGCCAACTTTAGGGAGCAGGAATGTTCAGAGTTCTGACAATTTTCCTTATGAAAGAGCCTTTCAACATCTTTGGGTCAGGGTGATTTTAAACTGCAAATTGAAAAGAACACCCTGCTCTTATGATAAATCTGTAGAAGTGGATGTCCTGGCCAAGATAAGTGATCACTTATTCTCATAACTCCAGGGAGAGTTTGCTCCCCTATCAATTGTAAAGAGCTAAGCCCAGAAAGGCAATAGACTTGTCAGACCCAGATCAGGTGAAAAGTGATATACAGGATTATACCTTTTTTGTTTTGAGGTTGTGGTCTGCACACTGGAATTTGTACCAGATGGATTTCAAGATAGAAGCAAAGGGGGTGACCCCAATTCCTGCTCCAACCAGCACAGCCACTTCATACTGGAAAACATCCTCACTGGCTGTGCCAAAGGGACCATCCACTTCAATCCTGGCAGAATATAGACGACAACGGGCAACTGAAGACTCCCCTCCACCTCCAACCTCAAACATCTTCCCAGAGATATAGTTGTTCCCATGACTGGCTTCTGCCTATTTATTTTAATCTTAGTCTATTGTACTAAACTTAAGGTTCAACAAAGAATTGCTTTCTCTTTTCTGCTGGTCTGCATCCTGGTCTGAGACTCTCCTTGTATCAAGGACCTACCTGGGAATTGTTGAATATTGTTGTTCAAAAGCCCTTATGAGATTTTCTGTCCAGTCCCCTGCTACTCGGATATGAATGGAGAAGAAATCTTCCTCTGGAGCAGAGGTCAATGTAAAAGGATGCCATTCCAAGAGAGAGATTGAGGGGCAATTAATAAAGATATACTGTCCCACTTCCATGCTGAAGCCACGCTTGTTCATCTGCAATTCTAAAACTTTGGATGGGTGCATGACAACCTGTGAATTAAGCACATAGACCAAAGAAGGCAAACTCTAATGGCAACAGGGCCAGACAGATAAAGCAAATGAGTGAAGCTGGAGGGCTGGTGACGATGGTGAACTACAAACACAAGTCCTCACTAAAGAGGGCTGCAGCTACTTAGCTCCAGACAATGGTTGCAAATGGAACCATGGCAGTGTTATCAGGTTTTCTGATTCTTCAAAAGAAGCAAGAAATTGCTTTTAAAAACTCAAACAGAAGCTTCCATCCAGATTTTTCAATGCTGGCAACCAATTCAACTTTAAAACAAACATTGTGTACACCAAACAAAATGTATCTGACTAGATCTGGCCCAGGCTGCCCGTTTGCAACCCCTGACATAGACTTATCCTGATGATTTCTGCGAAACCTGTCTTTCCCAGTTCTGTACTGCACTGGAAGAACTAAGGTATGTCAAACCCAAGTTCTTTTTTTTTTTTTTTTTTTTTGAGAGAGTCTCTCTCTGTCACCCCCAGGCTGGAGTACAGTGGCACAATCTCAATTCACTGCAACTTCCTCCACCTCCCAGATTTAAGCCATTCTCCTGCCTCAGCCTCCCAAGTAGCTGGAATTACAGGTGGGTGCCACCACGCCCAGCTAATATTTTCCGTATTTTTAGTAGAGACAGGGTTTCACCATGTTGGCCAGGCTGGTCTTGAACTCCTGACCTCAGGAGATCTGCCCTCCTCGGCCTCCCAAAGTGCTGGAATTACCACCCAGCAGGCCCGGCCTCCAAGTTCCTCTTTATCCCCTTCAGGATGACAACATAAAAATTTAGTTCTATAGTCTAATAGAAAAAAACTCTTATCACAGCAAGAGGAAAGTGCATACTCTTTTTTTTTTTTTTTTTTTTTTTTTTTTGAGACAGAGTCTCGCTCTGTTGCCAGGCTGGAGTGCAATGGCGTGATCTCGGTTCACTGCAACCTCTGCCTCCCAGGTTCAAGCGATTCTCCTGCCTCAGCCTCCTGAGTAGCTGGGACTACAGGCGCGTGCCACCACGCCCAGCTAATGTTTGCATCTTTAGTAGAGACGGGTTTGTGCCATGTTGGTCAGGATGGTTTTAATCTCTTGACCTCGTGATTCACCCGCCTCGGCCTCCCAAAGTGCTGGGATGACAGGCATGAGCCACCGTGCCGGCCTGGAAGGCGCATATTCTTTACCTTGGTAATCACAACCTTCTGCTGGGAGCGATAAAACCGGAGGATTCTTTCACAGATATAAAGAATGACCGGTGCAAGGATCCACTTCCAAGACTGCAGAGACAGGGTAAATAATGAGATTACATTTTAATTTCTTGTTTAGGATTTATTTGTGTAGCAGTTCATCCTTCATTCAATATTTACTTAGTTCTCCAATGTGTATCATTTTTAAGCCACTAATTTCACCAAATCTGGAAGATGGAAATAGAAAAAATAAACGACAATGGTTTTGTTTGTTAATCTGTTATTCATAAAACAGATCATTTCCTGAAAATTTACAAGTCTGACCAAGAAGCAAGAGAAAAGCACAGAAATAGGACACATGGTAAATACACATGTTCTCAAATTACATATAAAATTTAATTTTAAGGCCCGGCACAGTGGCTCATCCTAGCACGTTAGGAGGCTGAGGCGGGCAGATTGCCTGATCTCTTGGAGACCCAGCCAGGGCAACATAGCAAAATACTAAAAATACAAAAACTTAGCTGGGCATGGTGGTGCGTGCCTGTAATTCCAGCTACATGGGAGGCTGAGGCATAAGAATCGCTTGAACCCAGGAGGCAGTAGAAGTTGCAGTGAACTGAGATCACACCACTGCACTCCAGCCTGGGCAAAAGAGCAAGACTGTCTGCAAAAAAAATAAAATAAAATAAGATTTAATTTAAAAATCTAAGACCATCTTCAAGGACAACTTGTCCAATCTAAAACACCAACAGAGAAAGTAGATGTGAAAATAGAAACAGATCATAATAATAAAAAAAAAAAACACACACAAAAAAAGGGAAAGCTGATGCTATTGGGTACGTAAAACTCAGTTCGTATCCTTCACCTCCTTTCTCAAGTGCTTAAACATTTAATCTAGTAATATTTTTTTACCTTGTCTACATTTTTTTTAAATGCAGCTTTTCGGCCAGGTATGGTGGCTCATACCTGTAATCCCAGCAGTTTGGGAGGCAGAGGCAGCTGGATCACTTGAGATCAGGAGTTCAAGACCAGCCTGGCCAATATGTTGAAACACCATCTCTACTAAAAATACAAAAATTATCTGGGCGTGGTGGTGGGCGCCTGTAGTCCCGGCTACTCAGGAGACTGAGGAAGGAGAATCACTTGAACCCAGCAGGTTGCAGTGAGTCAAGGTCATGCCACTGTTCCCCAGTCTGGGTGACAGAGTGAGACTCTGTCTCAAAGAACAATTTTTTTTTTAAGCAGCCTTTCTATCCCTGAGATCTTTGCAAAGCAGCAGTTTGCTTCTACATGCACAGGAGCTACTAAAAATGTACTTCCTAGCAATACTACACCGTGTCCTTTCTTGCACAGTTGCTCAAGTGTGATAACCTTGGGACTGTGTGAAGTGAGGTTTCTTAAGTTGGTGCAGGCAAATAACTTCCTTGAGCATCTCTAGGGAAGGAAAAGGCAGAGATGGGACAAGTGAAACAGAGTGAACATTATGCAATTCAGTGCTATTTCTTATTTGAAAAAAAAAAATTCCCCAGCTGAATCTGGGGAAAAACATATTTAAGAAACGGGTAATAACAATGTGAAAAAAAATTGGCTTCAGAAGTAGTCAGAGTAATAAATATTAAAACAAGATAGCATTTTAGTCTCTCAAATTGAAAAACAATTTTAAGTAATAATGTCCAGCATTAACTGGGATTCAGAGAAATGGGCATGTTCACATGGGCATGCAAATTGAACACGAAAATTGAACATGCATTTCACATGGGTGAAAATGCAAATTGGCAACATCTTCCCAGAGAGCAATTTAGCAGTACATCTCAATACCCACAAATGCATTCCTTCTCTTTAACTCTGGAACTTCACTTCTAGGAAATGAAGATAAATAATTAAGGTGTGAAAAAGTATTATACATGAGTAAAGTAATGGCCACAATGTTTACTTTAAAACATGATTAAAATGGTGTATATCATACAGGTTTTTTGTTTTTGTTTTGAGACGTGTCTCACTCCATGCAGTAATGTAATCTCGGCTCACTGCAAAATCCGCCTCCTGGGTTCAGGCAATTCTCCTGCCTCAGCCTCCCAAAGAGCTAAATCTACAGGCATGCACCACCACACCCAACTAATTTTTCTATTTTCAGTAGAGATGGGGTTTCACCTTGCTGGCCAGGCCGGTCTGGAACTGCTGGCCTCAAGTGAACCACCTGTCTCAGCCTCCCAAAGTGCTGGAATTACAGGCATGAACCACCATGCCTGGCCAACTATTTTAAAACAAATGTTTCAAGGCTGGGCGGGGTGGCTCACGCCTGTAATCCTAGCATTTTGGGAGGCTGAGGCAGCCAGATCACCTGAGGTCAGGAGTTGGAGACCAGTCTGGCCAACATGGCAAAACCCTGTCTCTACTAAAAATCCAAAAATTAGCTGGGTGTCGTGGCGCATGCCTGTAGTCGCAGCTACTCAGGAAGATGAGGCAGGAGAATCACTTGAACCTGGGAGGCGGAGGTTGTAGTGAGCCAAGATCATGCCACTGCACTCCAGCATGGGTAGCAGAGTGAGATTCTGCCAAAAAAAAAAAATGTTTCAAAAGAATATTTGAGCCGGGCGCGGTGGCTCAAGCCTATAATCCCAGCACTTTGGGAGGCCGAGGCGGGTGGATCACGAGGTCAACAGATCGAGACCATCCTGGTCAACATGGTGAAACCCCGTCTCTACTAAAAATTACAAAAAATTAGCTGGGCACGGTAGCGCGTGCCTGTAATCCCAGCTACTCGGGAGGCTGAGGCAGGAGAATTGCCTGAACCCAGGGGGCGGAGGTTGCGGTGAGCCGAGATCGCGCCATTGCACTCCAGCCTGGGTAACAGGAGTGAAACTCCGTCTCAAAAAAAAAAAAAAAAAGAATATTTGACAACAGAGGAAAACATCCATGATATCAATCAAGGAAAAATATCATTTCCTCTAGGTGGTAGAACTCTATGAAATTTTTTATTTACTTCTAAAATATTTTTGTATATTCCAAACTTTCTACAATAAATGTGTATTATTTTTCTAATTTTTAAATGGGGTGAATATGGAGAGAGTATTTTTTAAATGTTTATGGGGCCAGGCGTGATGGCTCATGCCTGTAATCCCAGCACTTTGGGAGGCCAAGGTGGGTGGATCACGAGGTCACGAGTTCAAGACCAGCCTGGCCAACACGGTGAAACCCCATCTCTACAAAAAATTAGCTGGGCGTGGTGGTGCGTGCCTATAATCCCAGCTACTCTGGAGGCTGAGGCAGGAGAATCACTGGAATCCAGGAGGTGTAGGTTGTGTTGAGCACAGATTACACTACTGCACTCCAGCCTGGGTGACAGAGCAAGACTGTCTCAAATAAATAAATATATGTTTATGGAAGAATCAAAGCAATACATTCAGGTGGCAAAACAGGTGTTCTCTCTCTTAGATTATTACATGACCAACCAAAGCAAACCCTAAATTTTAAGGATACCAAATAGGCCAAATATAACTTAACTCAGGTTATAGATGAGAAAAAGACAGAAGCTGATATGCCAGGTAAGACAAGGTATTAACCATCTTAGCTAGAAAGCTTTGCTAATCAGCCTTAAATAGCTCCCTATCCTAATACAGGTCCCTGGTTATGATCTTACAATTTCCTCTGACTTTAGCAATGAAATGTGCTATTAACATATTCCAGGTAAGTCCTTTCAAAATTACTTTTTTTTTTTTTTGAGACAGGGTCTTTTTCTGTCAACCAGGCTGGAGTGCAATGGTGCCATCACAGCTCACTGCAGCCTCAACCTCCTGGGCTCAAATGATCCTCCCATCTCAGCCTCCCAAATAGCTGGAACCACAGGCATGCACCACCATGCCCAGCTAACTTTTTACTATTCTGTAGAGACAAGGTCTTCCTATGTTGCCCAGATTGGTCTTGAACTATTAGACTCAAGCAGTCCTCCTGCCTCATCCTCCCAAAGTGCTGAGACTACAGGCATGAGACACTGTGCCTCGCACAAAATTACTTTTTTTTTTTAACTTCTGTTTTAGGTTCAGAGGTACATGCGCAGGTTTGTTATAGAGGTAAATTACATGTCATGGGGGTTTGGTGAACAGATTATTTCATCACCCAGGTAATAAGCATAGTACCCATTAGATAGTTTTTTGATCCTCTCACTCCTCCCTTTCTCTACTCTCAAGTAGGCCCTGGTGTGTGTTATTTCCTTCTTTGTGTCCACATATACTCAATGTTTAGCTCTCACTTATAAATGAGAACAAGTGGTATTTGGTTTTCTGTTTCTACATTAGTTTGCTTAGGATAATGGCCTCTGGCTCCATCTATTTTGCTGCAAAGGACGTGATCTCGTTCTTTTTTATGACTGCATTGTATTCCATGGTGTATATGTTTCACATTTTCTTTATCCAGTCTACCAATGATGAGCATTTAGGTGGACTCCATGTCTTTGCAATTGTGAATAGTGCTGCAACAAACACACAAGTGCACGTGTCTTTGTCATAGAATGATTATATTCCTTTGGGTATATACTCAGTAATGGGATTGCTGGGTCAAATGGTAATCTGTTTTCAGTTCTTTGAGGAATTATCACACTGCTTTCCACAATGGCTGAAACAATTTACATTTCCACTAGCACTATATAAGCATTCCATTTTCCCTGCAACCTCACCAGCATCTGTTATTTTTTGACTTTTTAACAATAGTCATTCTGACTGGTGTGAGGTGGTGTCTCATTGTGGTTTGGATTTGCATGTCTCTAATGATGGTGACATTGAACATTTTTTCATGTTTGTTGGCTGTGTGTGTCTTCTTTTGAAAGCTGTTTCTTTATGACTTTTGCCCACTTTTTTTGGAGACTTTACCCACTTTGTTATGGGATCGTTTGGTTTTAGTTTGTTAATTTGTTTAGGTTCCTTATAGATGCTAGATATTAGACCTTTGTCAGATGTGTAGTTTGTAAACATTTTCTCCCATTCTGTAGGTTGTTTACTCTGTTGGTAGTTGCTTTTGCTGTGCAGAAGCACTTTAGTTTAATTAGATCCCATTAATCAATTTTCATTTTTGTTGCATTTGCTTTTGGCATCTTCATCATGAAATCTTTGCCAGGGCCTATGTCCTGAATGGTATTGCCTATGTTGTATTCCAGGGTTTTTATAGTTTGGGGTTTACGTTTTACAGTCTTTAATCCATTTTGAGTTGGTTTTTTGTATATGGTGTAAGGAAGGAGTCCAGTTTCAACCTTCTTCATGTGGCTAGCTGGTTATCTCAGCACCATCTATTGAATAGGGAGTCCTTTCCCCATTGCTTACTTTTGTTGACTTTGTTAAAGATCAGATGGTCATGGGTATGTAACATTATTTCTGGGCTCTCTATTCTGTTCCATAGGTCTGTGTGTCTGTTTTTATACCAGTACCATGCTGTTTTGGTTGCTGTAGCCTTGTAGTATAGTTTGAAATTGGGTAATATGATGTCTCCAGCTTTGTTCTTTTTGCTTAGGATTGCCTTGGCTATTTGGGCTCTTTTTTTTTTTTTGGTTCAATGTGAATTTTTAAATATTTTTTTCTAATTATGTGAAGAATGTCATTGGTAGTTTGGTACTAATAGTATTGAATCTGTAAATTGCTTTGGGCAGTATGCCCATTTTAATAATATTGATTCTTCCTATTCATTAGTGTGGAATGTTTTTCCATTTGTTTGTGTCATCTCTAATTTCTTTAAGCAGTGTTTTGTAGCTCTCATTGTAGAGATCTCTCACCTTCCTGGTTTGCTGTATTCCTAGGTATTTAATTCTTTTTTTGACTATTGTGAATGGGATTGCATTCTTGATTTGGCTCTCAGCATGGGTATTCTTGGGGTATAGCGATGCTACTGATTTTTGTATATTGATTTTGTATCCTGAAACTTTGCTGAAACTGTTTATCAGATCTAGGAGCTTTTGGACATAGACTTTGGGGTTTTCTAGGTATAGAATCATATTGTCTGCCAACAGAGATAGTTTGACTTTTTGTCTTCCTATTCGGATGCCTTTTATTTCTTTCACCTGCCTGATTGCTCTGGCCAAAACTTCTAGCACTATGTTGAATAGGAGTGGTAACAGAGTGAAACCTTGTCTTTTTCCAGTTTTCAAGGGGAATGCATCCAGCTTTCGCCCATTCAGTATAACGTTGGCTGTGGGTTTGCCCATAGATGACTCTTACTATTTTGAAATATATTCCTGCAATGCCTGGTTTGCTAAGAGTTTTTCATATGAAGGAATGTTGAATTTTATGGAAAGCCTTTTGTACATCTACTGAGATGATCATACAGTTTTTGTCTTTAGTTCTCTTTATGTGATGAATCACATTTATTGACTTGCATATGTTGAACCCTACTTGCATCCCAGGGATAAAGCCTACTTGGTCGTGGTGGATTAGCTTTTTGATATGCTGCTGGATTCCATTTGACAGTATTTTGTTGAGGATTTTTTCATCGATGATCATCAAGGATATTGGACTGAAGTTTTCTTTTTTTGTGGTATCTCTGCCACATTTTGGTATCAGGATGATGCTGGCCTCATAGAATGAGTTAGGGAAGAGACCCCCCTTTTCAATTTTTTGCAATAGTTTCAGTAGGAATCGTACCAGGTTTATACATCTGGAATAAATTGGCTGTGAACCTATCTGGTCCAGGGCCTTTTTTTAGTTTTAGGCTTTTTATACTGATTCAGTTGTGAAACTCAATATTGGTCTGCTCAGGGATTAAATTTCTTCGTTGTCTTGTCTCGGGACGTTGTATGTGTCCAGGAATTTATCCATTTCCCCTATTTTTTTTTTTTAAGTTTATTTGCCTAGAGGTGTTCATAGTAGTCTCTGAGGGTTTTTTTAAATGTATTTATTTCTGTGGGGTCAGTGGCAATATCATATTTGTCATTTCTGATTGTGTGTATTTAGATCTTCTCTTTTTTCTTCTTTATTAGTATAGCCAGTGATCTATTCTTTATTTGTGTAGCTAGCAGTCTATCTATCTTATTATAAAATTACTTTCTAAATAGGTAATACATGTGTATGGTACAAAATCTGAAAGTACAACAGGATATACAGTAAAAAGCAAATCCTCTGGCCCCTCCAGATCCCCAGAAGCAATATTATTATTTTGTGAATTCTTCTGGAGAACATCCATTTAAGTGATCTTTTCAATGTAAACGGTAGGGGACCATACACACTGCCCTGCTTTTTACATTTAACATCTTAGGGACTGGTCCCTATTAGTGTCTATGGTTCTGTCTCTTTCATTTTCCTCATTGTAGACTATTCCATTGCATAAAAGTCACAAAATGTAACTAGTGTCCCATTGATGGACACTTGTTTCCAAACTTTATTTCTATTAAACACTGCTGTAATGAATAACCTAAGGCATGTAATTTAACATATATACAAGTGTATTTGTGGAATAAATTGGAAGTCAAGTTTTAAAGCTTAATTGCTACTGCCAAATCACTCTCTACAAGCAGTTGTATAGGTTTACATCTAACCAGCAATGCATAAGAGCATTTCTCTATACTCTTGCCAATACCATACATTAGCAGGTTTTTAAATCTTTGCTAATCTGTTAGGTTAACAGATTCTCGTCGTTTTATTTGGCATTGTTTCCATTATAAAATTAAGCATCATTTCATATATTTAACATCAAGATATATCTCCATTTCTGAGATCATTCTGTTCACATCTTCTACATCTCCTTTTATCATGTTGTTAGACTTTTTTTATTGATTTCTATGAGTTATTTATTTATTTACTTTTATTTATTTTTTGAGACAGAGTTTCGCTCTTGTTACCCAGGCTGGAGTGCAATGGCGTGATCTCGGCTCACCGCAACCTCCGCCTCCTGGGTTCAGGCAATTCTCCTGCCTCAGCCTCCTGAGTAGCTGGGATTACAGGCACGCGCCACCATGCCCAGCTAATTTTTTGTATCTTTAGTAGAGACAGCGTTTCACCATGTTGACCAGGATGATCTCGATCTCTTGACCTCGTGATCCACCCGCCTCGGCCTCCCAAAGTGCTGGGATTACAGGCTTGAGCCACCGCGCCCGGCCTCTAGGAGTTATTTATATATTAAAAAATTAGTCCATGGCCTGTGAGTTGTAAATACTTTTCCTACTTGGTAATTTGCAGTCTGTCTTTATTTATAATGGAGATTTTTGTTAGTTTGTTTTGAGACAGGATCTCACCATCACCCAGGTTGCAGAGCAGTGGCATGATTATAGCTCACTGTAGCCTCAACCCCCCAGGCTCAAGTAATCCTTTCACCTCACCCTCCTGAGTATCTGGGACTACAGGTGCATGCCACCATGTAGTAATTTTTGCATTTTTTGTAGAGATGAGGGTTTTGCCATGTTGCCCAGGCTGGTCTCAAACCCCTGGGCTCAAGCAATCCACCCACCTCAGCCTCTCAAATTGCTGGGATTACAGGTATGAGCCACTGTGCCCAGCCTAACAGGGATTTCTTGTGCCATGCAAAATTAGCTCTTCTTTTATGGCTTCAGGGTGGTTTATCTTATTTATAAACATGTTCCCCAACTTCAGTATTAGGAAAAAATCTCCCATGTGGTCTTAAGGTGTTTTTTTTTTTGTTTTTTTTTTTTGATACAGAGTTTCGCTCGTGTTACCCAGGCTAGAGTGCAGTGGCGCGATCTCAGCTCACCGCAACCTCTGCCTCCTGGGTTTAGGCAATTCTCCTGCCTCAGCCTCCCGAGTAGCTGGGATTACAGGCATGCGCCACCATGCCCAGCTAATTTTTTGTATCTTTAGTAGAGATGGGGTTTCACCATGTTGACCAGGATTGTCTCGATCTCTTGACCTCATGATCCACCTGCCTCGGCCTCCCAAAGTGCTGGGATTACAGGCTTGAGCCACCGCACCTGGCCTCTTAAGGTGTTTTTATGGGTTTATTTTACACTTAAATTGCTGCTCCATGTATCCTTGATCCATAGTTGAGTGCAAGGCATGAAATGAAGATACAGCTTTTTTCCCAGATGATGATCTTATTGTATCAAAAATTACCAATCTATCATTTTCTTGATGAATTAAAATGCCAACTTTAGAAGGCTTTTTGTTTTATATATATTTCCTGTTCCAGATGAGGACTAAGCTATTGCTTTTAATCCTGAATCTGATTTAAAGACCTTAAACATTCTCAGAGCACTTTGAGGCACTACAAATCAGCCTCCCCTTCCATTTACTCCTGAATATAACCTATTTTGTAAGCAAGCAAAGGTAAATCATAACACCCACAATAATTGCCCTGGGGCACACCTTGAGTTCCCTAGAACCCAGTTTCATAATCGCCCAGTATCTAACAAAAATTTCCAAGCATATTCTTAGAACACCAAAGAAAGCCCACTTCAAGAATGCTTTATCTCTTCCTAGAATTTGACTGGAATATCACAGCTGAGCGGAATCCAAAAGGCCTGGGCTTGTATTTAAGCTCCACTACTTACTTACTGTAATAGCTTGTCAGTTTTCTTAATCTCTTGGAATCCTGTCCTTCTGTTTCAAAATTTAAGCAAAAAAGAAGTACATATCTCATAGGTTATTGCTATATATAAATTAAATAATCCATATTATGCAGCAAGGCTGGAAGATGATAAACACAATTAACAATGTGTGTTATCATTATTACCTTTGCAGCAGGTCTCACAACATTCAAGAATTATTAGTTTTTTCTCTTCAAGATCCCCTTCTAATTGCCTGTTGCCAATGATGCTGGAAGTTTCTTAAAGGTAGGAACCCCATGGATAGCCTTCATAAGACCCAGCACAGGACTGAGCTAATAATAATGATGAAAACAACAATAAAAGTAATAATAACAGTAACAGCTCCTACCAAGAGTCTATCCTTGCCCATAGGGCTCTTACCTCAGCAGGGTGCCCTTCAAACTCAGGGCGCCTACAGTGGGAGTCATGATCATCCCACATCTCAAAAGACTCTGCACACTTGCAAGGATGACTCTCATTCATGCTCTTCTCTGTTTGACCCCGGACAATTCCACTAAAATAGACAAAGAAGCATGGTTTGGAACAAAGAAGTATGCAAGGTCGGGGGCTGGGGCATGAGAATGAGGCTTTGAAGATCTTACCCAATGCCGTGAATCCCTAAGGCAAGGATATAGAAGATAAAAAGGTGGTGAGTATACCAGAAAACCTCAAAATAACTCCTTCGGATGAACTCAGTAGCTGAAGTTACCATGAGAATCAAGGCTATTGTCATGATCACTCCGGTGAGACCAGCAATGCTGGTGAATGTCACATACTCCACTGTCTGTGAAAGGAAAAATGTCAGCCTGGCACAATGTCCACCTGTGCACTGCCTGCTTATGATCATATCTCAGGTGCTTTGCTAGTAAGTCAACTCACCATGTTTGGGGACTGGATGGGATTTAGCCAAGAACCCCCCTTTTTCTCATCATGAGATAGGCCAGAGAGAATGGAGGCAAGGGAGCCATCTGTGGCCTGTCGGCTTCTGCTATAGCAGTCAAAGTTAAACAGGTGTGCAATGATGTGAATAGCTAAATGGAAAGATGAAAAGAAATGTTAAGAGGCATCTCAGCAACATCATGGCAGGTGTGCCCCACTAGACTAGAAGAATCCTACATTATAGTGCTTAGCAGAATGCTGAGTGCAAAGAAGGTGCCCAATAAACTCTTGATTGCAGAGCAATCCAAGATCTTTTTTATACTTACTCTGTTCCCAAAAGAATAGAACATAAGCTCCATGAAAATAGGCCAGGAACAGTGCCTAACAAATAGTACCCAGTGCTCAATAAATATTTTTTGAATGTGCATATGGATGGATGAATGAAGCAAGATTCTGAATGCCCTGGAGTCTGAGGATTCAGGGATTGCCTGAGTTACCTGTATGTAGGCAGATCATATAGGCCACCAGCTTGTGGAAGGTGAGGTTGTGATCCAATTGCTTTCTCAGTGTGCGGCTGCAAAACTACAAATGTAAAGTGATCATGATCAGATGTCTCCAGCCAGCTTTATTAAATTCATTAACCCATAACCAACACGTCTTGCACATAGCATGCCAATACTCACCCACCCTTACCCACCCCCTTAGCTACCAAAGGAGACCTCTGGCTTCCCTTCCTAGGAGCATGATGTTGGGCTGTCCTACTGAGGAGTCCAGGTCTCCTTCTCTAATGTGAATGTTGACTTAGGAGTGGTGGGGACTCACTGAGCAGGTGCCCCTCAGGAAGGACAGCAGATTGCGACACACGGGAAGCAGGATCAACATGCTGTTAAAATTCAAGCAGAGAGCAGAGGCTCGGGCACAGGCCAATGTTGACTAGAGTAGAAGAGAAAAAGAGACCATCAGCTGCTTCATCTCACCATCTAGCATGTGAGCCACTGACCCAGTCATTCATCCGAGGCCTGCAAATGAACAGGGCTCCAGCTGCCTCCCCTCTCAGTAGCTAGCATGATAAGGCCAGACTCTATTTGCAAAATGCATAAGATATGCTGAATTTAATATTGAATTGAGAAATTCCCATTACAGTAGTTAGGAAATGTTTGACTACATTTATTAACATGAAAGAGAATAGGATTTAATGATTACATGTTAGCAAATACATTCTATGGATGTAACATTTTGTTTAATACTCTTAATTATAATTTTATTATTTGTCACTTTTGAAAGAGTCTTAAGGATCTGGCTCTATTGCCCAGGCTGGAGTGCAGTGGGAAGATCTCGGCACACTGCATCCTCTGCTTCCTGGGCTCAAGCCATCCTCCCTCCTCAGCCTCCTGAGTAGCTGGTATTACAGGTACGTACCACCATACCCAGTGAATTTTTGTATTTTTGGCAGAGACAGGGTTTTGCCATGTTGCCTAGGCTGGTCTGGAACTCCTGAGCTCAAGTGATCTACCTGACTTGGCCTCCCAAAGTGCTGGGATTACAGACGTGAGACACCAAGGATTATATATACCTTTATTTGCATTTTAAGTAAAGCTCATATTTAGAGGTATAATCGCAGATGGTATTTTATTCTTTTCTATATTTTCTAATATTGCAGTTATAAGCATATAATAGTTGTATAATAAAAGCACTTACAATTTTTAACCACTTCTATTTAAGATGTTTTTAAAAATTGAACAAAGTTAGTCAAGACTAGGAAACCTCTTAGAGTAAAATTTTTAAACAGGTAGATATTTGAGAAGGGACAACTTCAGAGAAGCACAATTTTAAGCTGATTTCCTTGTGTGGCCAGGCAGCATAAATCAAGAACAACTTGCTCCAGCAGTAGAAGCTGCTAGCAAAGGAGACAAGGAGTCAATGCTTCAAAGAAGTATTTAGCCCAGAAAAACAGGCCTTACTAGGTATAAGCTGGACAGAATATTAACCCCATGGCAGCTTAACTCTATGGCAGCTAAATCTGACTTCTCAACTCCGTACAACTGGCCTGAGTCTACTACATGAACTTGGGACTGCTATGGTGTGTGACAATGTAGTAGCAGAGGAGCTGGCAGCAACAACCAGGCAATTTTTCTTGCACTTCAGCTGACTGGCCAGCCCTACACTGTGTGCCTGTCAAAGACTTTCTAAAAGGAGGGGTATAGGTTAAGGTTAGCATTTCTTAGCCTTTTTCTAATTATCTATGAAGCATAAAATTGATTTTTCTTACATCGTAAACCCAGGACAGCCTGACATTAACTTAATAAGCCAGGACAAGGTCTGTCTAGCATCCACAATGGCTAAGAATGTCAGGCACTGTGGTGAACAAAAGCTGCCCTACTGTTTTCCATTTCTGGCTTTTCCACATGACCTGTGTTTTCTCCCTCTGCTGAGTCATGCTCCGACTGTTTTTTGGTACAGACAGCCTGTTCCATTTCTGAGTAACTTTCCTCTGCTCATCTCAGAGATCCTGCATATCCACATTGGTTCCCACTACTTGCTTATTTGAATCACAGAGATTTCTTAAAGCTAAAATTGGCAAGTGAATTGAAAATACAGGACTATAATTTCACAGTTCCATATTCTGTGGTGGCTATCTGTATAGGATGGACTCTTTTTAGAGAAAACATTTTTTCCTCATTGCAGCACATTTAAATACACCAATGTATGTTCATTTCTCTAGATCCACACTCACTGGTGTTATAATTGAACTCCTGCTGTCATTAATGCATCATTGACTGTGGATTTAAACTTCTTCCTCTGCTGTTTATCTGCTCTACTTCATAGGGAATCAAATTGCTCTCTGTATTTTCCCAAGGTGAGGATGAATTTAAGAAATAACCTGTGGAGTGTTTAAATAAATTATGGTACATCAATGCAATTAATTGTTATTCTCTTTTTTCTTTTTATTTTTCGAGATGTTGTTTCGCTCTTGTTGCCCAGGCTGGAGTACAATGGCGATCTCGGCTCACCACAACCTCCAGCTTGCGGGATCAAGCAATTCTCCTGCCTCAGCCTCAGCTGGGATTACAGGCATGTGCCACCACGCCTGGCTAATTTTGTATTTTTACTAGAGATGGGGTTTTTCCATGTTGGTCAGACTGGTCTCGAACTTCCTGACCTCAGGTTATCCACCTGCCTCGGCCTCCCAAAGTGCTGGGATTATAGGCGTGAACAACTGCGCCAGGCCTGAATTGTTATTCTCTTAAAAGAATAAAAGCTCTATGCAGCGATGCAGTGGTAGTAATTTTTTTTTTTTTTTTTTGAGACGGAGTTTCCCTCTTGTTGATTTTTGAGGGGAGAGGAAATTCCTGATTTCCAGCATTCGCAAATTTTGATGATGTAACTACTCCCAACATGGCAGATTTCAAGATACTAACTTGATGTCATTGAACACCACTAAATGCAGAGTTGGGAAGAGATGCACACAACTGGCATTGCAAGCTGATATGAGCTGGTTTCAGCATACCACTGGTTAGGTACTCACATGAAAAGATATCTGAGGCCGGGCACAGTGTCTTATGCCTATAATCCCAACACTTTGGGAGACCAAAGCAGATGGATCACTTGAGGTCAGGCATTTGAGACCAGCCTGGCCAACATGGTGAAACCCTGTCTCTACTAAAAATACAAAAAATTAGCCAGGCCCTGTGGTACGCACCTGTAATCCCAGCTACGCAGGAGGCTGAGGCAGGAAAATCACTTGATCCCAGGAGGCGGAGGTTGCAGTGTGCTGAGATTACACCACTGCACTCCAGGCTGGGCAAGAGAGTGAGACTCCATCTCAAAAAAAAAAAAAAAAAAGAAGAAAAAGAAAGATATCTGAGATATGGTAACATAAGAAATTTCCAGCCAATATCTACAAAGTGATCCCTTTTTTGCTTAAAACAAAAAAACTGTGTGTCCTATTATATGTGTTTACCAAAACTCATAGAACTGTATACCAAAAAACAGCAAATTTTACTATATGAAAATTAAAAAGTGAATAAACAATCGTACCTGTAAGGCCAGTTGCCTTGCCGGGAGGCTGGACACACTCACCTCTGCACTCAGCACCTGCCTCTGCACCCGGCACCAGGCTCTGCACTCAGCACCTAGCTCTGCCGCATGGCTCCCCTGGAAGGCTCGGGCTAACGCAATACTGGCCGGCTCTCGCACCGGAAAACCTGCCCAACAACCTGCCAACTAATGGCGGCCTGCCCCATCCCAATCCCGCTCCTCTGGAGCCAATCAGAGCACCCAGCTGTTGCTTGTTCCTCATAGCCATAAAACCGCCCTCCCCCTGCCCCAGGAAGTCAGCACGACTTCTCTGACCCCCTTTCCCCAGACCACAGAACCTCTCCCGGGAGCTAAATAAATTGGCATTTAATTTTCTTATACTGGCCTCAGTTTCCTCATTTTAAACTCAGCAATAACCCTTACAAATGGTGCCAAAACCCAGGAGGAGTTCAAGACCCCTCCTGGGGGAAACTGACTCCTTTACCATAAGCTGAACCAGGGAGCTGCCACCCCTCCGATTGTCTGCAGCCATCACTCAGTGAGACTCCTATTGCCCATAACCCCATCCTCTGTTTGCTCCAAAACTTGGGGTACCCTGTCCGTAATTGCAGCCGTGTCAGGGACTCCTTTCTGTCTCCAGCTGTGGGTCTCGCGGAGACATCCTGGTGCCCCTGCTCGCTTGTCCCGGAAGACAGAAATATTGTGGAGACGTCCCTATACTCCTGTCCTTCCCCATAGTCTCCAGTACTTAGGTGTTGAGGTCCGGGACGCCATTCCTCACTCCTGACTACTCTGCGACAGAGAGTGGACTATGGGTAATCAGGAGTCCTGCCTAGACCCCAAGTCGCCATTGGGATGTCTAGTCCAAAATTTACCCAAGCTGGGTCTCTCCATAAAAAAGAAAAGGCTGCTTTTCCTCTCCACCGTGGCCTGGCCCCAGTATCCTCTGGACAACCAGTCCAAGTGGCCACCGGAGGGAACTTTCATCTTGGCATTCTAACCGATTTAGACAATTTCTGTCAAAGAAATGGCAAATGGTTGGAGGTCCCCTACATTCAGGCCTTCTGGTATCTTCGCTCCCGCCCCACCCTCTGTTCCTCTTGCACCACCGCTCAGGTGCTCCTGGCCAAATAAACTCCCTCACCGCCCTCAGCCCCTCCACCATCCTCCTCCTTTTCTGACCCTGACCCACCCGAAGAACTCTCCTTTCCACCCGCCCGACCCACAAACCCTCTACCATATGCAGAACCTCAACCCCCTCCAGCTCCTCCTCTTCCTAGTCCCAACCTAGCCTCTCCTGTCAGTGCTCATACCCACTTGCGCTGTGCTGCTAACGATGAAACCTCTCTCCTTTGGCCCCTTTGTGAGGTCACCGGAGAGGAAGGCGTTGTTTGCGTACATGTTCCCTTCTCCCTCTCCGATCTATCAGCCATTGAAAAATGCCTAGGGTCATTTTCCACCAATCCTACTGCTTACACCAAAGAATTCTGCTACCTCACCCAGGCTTACGACCTCACCTGGCATGATACCTATGTAATTCTGTCCTCTACCCTCACTCTATATGAGCGTGACCGCATTGTTACGGCGGCCCAGGCGCACGCTGATCAGGTACATCTCACAGACAATCAAATGCCAGTAGGTGCGGCAGCGGTCCCCAAGGCCAACCCTAATTGGAACTATCAAACTGGTCAAGATGGCCACCACCGCCGAGACCAAATGCTACAGTGCCTCCTAGTGGGCATGCAAAGCGCAGCCCAAAAGGTAGTTAATTAATATAAGTTAAGGGAAATAACTCAGGGTTCTACTGAAAACCCTGCCACCTTCCTCAACCGATTAACTAATGCTATGATCCTTTACCCGGCTGGACCCGGCCTCTTTACTGGGGGCTACAGTCCTAGCCACCCATTTCATCTCTCAGTCAGCGGCTGACATTAGAAAGAAACTTAAAAAGGCTGAGGAGGGCCCCCAAACTCCCATACAAGACCTGGTAAACATGGCATTTAAAGTTTTTAATGGCCAAGAGGAAAAGGCTGAGGCCACCCGCCAGGCCCATCTACAGCAAAAGGTAAGCCTCCAAACCCAAGCTCTTGTGGCAGCCCTGAGGCCAGCAGCCCACCAGGGGCTTGGTGGAGGGGGTCCATCAAAACCCGTCAAGAACTCCGGAGGCATTCCGCCGGGGCCCTGTTTCAAGTGCAGTCAGGAGGGACATCGGGCACATCAGTGTCCATGTCCCCGACCACCTACCAAGCCCTGCCTGGACTGCAAGCAGCTTGGACATTGGCACAGTGATTGCCCGTCCCAGACTACAGGCCCACCCCCTGCACCTTTATGTGGAGGGCAGGCCAGTTCACAGGAAGCAATCCCATCACTTGAACTTCTCGGCCTTCTGGACGACTGATGCAGCCCAGACTCAAAGACCCCCCATCACCCTTGCCGAGCCCAGGGTAACACTGCAAGCAGCAGGTAAGTCCATTTCCTTCTTAGTGGACATGGAAGCTACCTATTCTGTATTGCCTTCCTACTCAGGACCTAGCATAACCTTCCCAGGTTTCAGTCATGGGAATTGATGGAAAGCCTTCCTGTCCTATCAAGCCCATCCTTTAGCCTATGTCCTCGAGTGACATCCCTTTTCCCATTCTTTTTGAATTATACCCTCATGCCCAGTCCCCATTTTAGGACAAGACATTCTCCAGACTGTGGGGGCCACTCTCCAACTCACTGGCCCCCCACACTCAAGCCCATCATCCGCCCACCTCCTACTGCCACTCCTAACCAACACCACGCCCTGTCTTAACTCCTCACCCCAACCCCCTATCCCTCCTGACATAGTTAATCCCCTGGTATGGGATACCTCCAAGCCTGTAGTGGCCAAACATCATCCCCCAGTTAAGATACTTCTCAAAAATCCTACCCACTTTCCTTCATGTCCTCAGTTCCCCATCTCGAAGGCCCACCGTCAAGGCCTGAAGCCTATCATCACCCGCCTGCTAGCCCAGGAACTACTTATTCCCACCAGTTCCACTTGTAACACTCCTATCTTGCCGGTCTGAAAGCCGTCCGGTGGCTACCACCTGGTTCAGGACCTGCACCTTATTAACCAGGCGGTGGTAACCCTCCACTCTGTAGTCCCCACCCCATACACCCTATTATCAAACATTCCCTCCATTACCTCTCATTTTACAGTTCTTGACCTCAAGGATGCCTTCTTTACCATTCCCCTTCACCCTGAATCCTACTTTCTCTTTGCTTTCACCAGAACTGATCCTGACACCAACCTGTCACAACAGCATACCTGGATGGTCCTGCCTCAGGGGTTCCGAGACAGCCCTCACATTTTTGGACAAGCCTTGGCAGCTGACCTTGGCTCCTGCCCCCTTCAACCCAGTCTCCTCCAGTATGTAGATGACCTGTTGTTACTTTGTAGCCCCTCCCTCTCCCTATCCCAGCAGCATACTGCCACTCTCCTTAACTTTCTCAGATCTCGTGGATACCGAGTATCTCCCTCCAAAGCACAGTTATCAGTCACCTCGGTGGTCTACTTGGGCATTTGCCTCACCCCCAAAACTAAAAGCCTAACAACTGATTGCTGGAAGGCATTTCTTTCACTGCAGCCCCCGGAGACTGCAGACCAGATTCTCTCCTTTTTAGGATTTGTAGGATTCTTCCGCCACTGGATACCTAACTTTGCCTCTCTAGCTAAACCTCTGTATGTGGCGGCTAAGGACACCCCCATAGGACCTCTCTCCCATCCTGAGGTTGTAAGATGGGCTTTTAAAACCCTCCTAACTGCTCTGTCCACCACACCCCCACTTCATCTGCCAGACCTCAATCGCCCCTTTTATCTGTTCACTGATGAAAAACAGGGCATTGCTGTATGGGTTCTAACCCAACCCCTGGGTCCTGTGTTCCGCCCTGTAGCCTCCTTATCGAAGCAACTTGACCCCATGGTCAGGGGATGGCAGCCTTGCCTGCAGGCCCTGGGAGCAGCAACAGAACTTACAAGGAATCCCTAAAACTTACCCTGGGCCAACCCATCTCAGTGTTCTCTCCTCACCGGCTTAGTGACCTCCTCTCCCACAAATCCCTCGCTCATATAGGGCCCTCTCGTCTAAAGGAGTTCCACCTGCTCTTCATTGAGAATCCCTCAGTCAGCCTTCACCCTATTTCCCCACTCAACTCGGCTACCCTGCTTCCTCTTCCATCCCTCCCCACTTTCCCAGCCCACTCCTGCCCTGAACTAATGGATGCACTTGCCAAACCTCAGGAAGGCCTATCCGACCTTCTCCTGCCTAACCCAGACCTTACTTTCTATGTGGATGGAAGTTCATTAATAACAGTCAACGGGAGGCAAAAGGCAGCCTATGCGGTAGTCACAGATTCAGCCACCCTTGAGGCACGTCGCCTCCCTGACGGAACCACGTCACAAAAGGCGGAGCTCATTGCCCTAACCCAAGCTCTCACACTAGCACAGGGAAAGCGAGCAAATACCTATACTGACTCAAAGACCATTTGGCCAAACTTGCTATTGAGGTAAAACTCTCTTGGCCCACTCCTACCTCTTGCCCTGGCTGGGGTCCAGGCCACCCCATGGGGGCCAACGGGCCTTAGCCCCTTCGAATTGCTGTACGGCCGGCCTTTCCTGGTTTCTCACAACCTCCCTGTAAACCCCTCTCCACTGGCTTCCTAACTTCCCTTCCTCTCCCTCCTCCGCCACCTGTTAAGGAAACACACAGACTGCTCCCTCCCTGTTGTTCCAGGACCAGAGGACTCCCACCCAGCGACACCTCTCCAACTGGGTGACAGTGTTCTCAGGACCCCACATTGTTATCCTAACCACCCCCACAGCAGCCAAACTCCTGGGTCACACTCTGTGGTACCATGTGTCCCACCTCAAACTGGCCCCCCAAAGTGATCAGTGGAAATCCGAACCCCTGGGCCCCCTCGCCTCCGCCTCACCCGTGGCCCTGACCCATCACCCCCTAACCTTTCAGAGCCTTCTCCTGATAGTCCTTCTGATATCTCCTCTTGAGGCCAACTCATATGTTTGGCGCTTCTACATCCAGGAATCCTGGACTGAGGGCCCCACCACCAGGACCCACTATCTTGCACAGGCAAACTGCCAAACAGGCAGATGTCAGTCTACTGTCTCCATCCTCATCCCACACGGTAAAAGCGTCGTACTCTGTCGCGATCATGGGTTTCACTTTCGGCACAGGCTGTGTTTTCTATATGACCAAACCAAGGACTACTGTCATTGGTGGAACACCACCTATGGGGGGTGCCCATACAGCTTTTGTGTCATTCACAAGCCACAGCCTCCAAGCCATCCCAACCACATGCTCACTCGCTTCAGCAATGGTTCCTTAGCCCTCAACATCTGCGACTCCTGGCACAGCCGTTGGGATGCAGGAGTGTCCCGTAAAGTCTATGAAGATTATACCTGGAGCCACCCTCAGGGAACATGGCTAACATTTCGGTCCTATACCCGCATCATCTCTGAAACAATAGAACAGCTCAGTTCTGTAAGCCATACAATCCTGCAAAATGAAGCCATCCTAACTAACCAATTCAAACCCTCAGATAACACCTCTAAACCTTTCTCTTGGTTGACTCTAGTACAGCAGGGAGCCAACATGTTAAAAATTAGCTAAAGCCATGAATATCACCAACTGCTTTTTATGTGCCTCTCTCAGCAACCCCCACTTAGCTGCAGTTCCCCTCAGGTCTGGGTTCAATCTGTCACAATCACCTACAGGACCTGGCACCATCTTAACAGATATCCCCTTGTTCCAAGTATAGCCTCAAAATTTCTCCCTCTGCTATGAGACAGCCAGCAGCTCCAGTCCCAGCTGTAACACCCCAGTAAAGGTAAAATCCTCCCGCTACGTGCCACCAGGAGGATATTTCTGGTGTAATGGAACCTTAACTAAAGTTATTAATGCCTCCTTCCCTTTCCCTTGTGTGCCTGTCACCTTGGTCCCGCAGTTGGAGGTATACGGACAGGCCGAACTTCTATCCCTCCTTCCACCCTCCCCTAATCACCGAGACAGACGAGCAGTCTTCCTCCCAATGGTCATTGGTCTCTCTCTAGCATCCTCTCTGGTGGCAGCCGGGCTGGGTAGCGGCGCCCTAGGCTACAGTGTCACTTCAGCCGCTCAACTAAAGGACAAGCTTTGCGTGGCTATCGAAGCATCAGCCACCTCCCTGGCCTCCCTCCAGCGACAAATCACATCACTGGCCCAGGTAACTCTCCAGAACCGACGGGCCCTTGATCTGCTGACAGCAGAAAAGGGAGGTACCTGTCTGTTTCTTCAGGAAAAGTGATGTTATTAATCAATGAAACAGGCCTTGTAGAAGAAAATGTTAACGCTCTCTATCGCCTCCAAGAGGACCTCGGCAAGAAGCAGAATGCATCAGTCTCGCCTCTTAACTGGTGGCAATCCCCCATGCTAACCTGTCTAACCCCTATTATCACTCCCATCATCGTAGTTTGTCTTCTGTTAATGCTAGCCCCTTTTTTCCTCAGGTTTTTACAGGCCCACATGAGAGAAATTTCCAGGGTGGCCATAAACCAGATGCTACTTCACCCCTGACCCTTCTCCCTCACTCTGCCCCTATTCAGCAGGAAGTAGCCAGAAAAAAAGCGGCATCCTATATCATCAAAAGGGTCAGAATTTAAGGCCAGCTGCCTCGCCTGGAGGCCGGACACACCCACCTCTGCACTCAGCACTTGCCTCTGCACCCAGCACCAGGCTCTGTACTCAGCACCTAGCTCTGCCGCATGGCTCCCCTGGAAGACTCCGGCTGGTGCAACCCTGGCCGGCACTCTCACCGGAAAACCCGCCCAACAACCAGCCAACCAATGGCGGCCCACTCCGTCCCAATCCCGCTCCCCTGGAACCAATCAGAGCACCCAGCTGTTGCTCGTTCCTCATAGCCATAACCCCCCACCTCCACCCCAGGAAGTCAGCGCGACTTCTCTGGCCCCCTTTCCCCGGACCAGAGAACCTCACCCGGGAGCTGAATAAATTGGCATGTAATTTTCTTATACTGGCCTCAGTTTCCTCATTTTAAACTCGGCAATAACCCTTACAGTACCCACCTCAAAAACAAAACCTATGTGTCTGATACATTTGTGAACATATGTCAGAGTGTGTGTGTGTGTGTGTGTGTGTGTGTGTGTGTGTATCTCTGGGGAGTGGGATGAGAGGGTGATTTTCACATTTTAGTTATACACTTCTATTAGGTTGGTGCAAAAGTAATTGCGGTTTTTGCAAATAGTGTCAATAGCAAAAATTGCAATAACTTTTGCACCAACCTAATATATGGTTTGATCTCATTGAAAGCAGCATTATTGATAATTAATTTTTTAAAATAGGGCTTTAAAAAATAAAATGTCCTACAGAGTGGAATAATGGACATCAGAGACTACAAAAGTAGGAGGGCAGCGGGGAGTGAGGGTTGAAAAATTACCCATTGGGTACAATGTTCACTATTCAGGTGCTAGGTACACTAAAAACCCAGACTTCATCATTACACAATATCTGCATGTAAGAAGCCTGCACTTGTGGCTGGGCATGGTGCTCATACCTGTAATACTCTGCCTTTGGGAGGCCGAGGTGGGAATATCACTTGAGCCCAGGAGTTTTGAGACCAGCCTAAGCAACACAGGGAGACCCTATCTCAACAACAACAAAAAATTTTTAACTAGCCAGGCTTGGTGGCGCACACCTGTGATCCCAGCTAATCAGGACACTGAGGTGGGAGGATGGCTTAAGCCTGGGAGAGTCAAGGCTGCAGTGAGCCATGATCATGCCACTGCACACCAGCCTGGGTAACAGAGAAAGACCTTGTCTCAAAAGAAAGAGAATGAAAAGAAAGAAGGAAGGAAGGAAGGAGGAAGGAAGGAAGAGAGGGAGGAAGGGAGGGAGAGAGAGAGGGAGGAAGAGAGGGGAGAAGGAGGGAGTGGGGAGGAAGGGAGGGGAGAAAGAAAGAAAGAAAGGAAAGAAGGAAAGAAAGAGATCTGCACTTATACCCCCTACATATATAAACAATTTTTAAATAATTTTTTAAAAAATGAAATGTCCACGGGACATCAGCATAATTTATTTTTCTGCTGCTGACATTTGGGTCGTGAAGTAATCAGTTAATAACTAGTCACATTTGTTGCATCATTCTCTTAGTAAAAAGCTATTTTTAAAACAAATTAATACCTCCTTCGGAGTTATAGTTTCTAAAGAAGGATCAAGGATGAACATTTAAAATGGAAAACAGCAGGGTGAAATAAACCACAAACAGAACATTCAAATTAGTTGTGATCTCAACATGGATTCTTTGATAACGGAGAGAAAAAAGAGATTTTTTTAAAGGACAAGCTGTCTTTAAACATGTATATTGGGAGGATACTGAAAGCTACTGAAAAAAAAAAGACTGTCAAGATGAAAGTGATTTAAAATCTCCTACCTGTTATTGCATAATAGACTAGAAGTCGTAGTCAAATATGCTCTTCTAACCAGACAGTGTCAGGGTTCCTCACCCTGTGAGAGAACTGTCCTCAACTCCATGCTTCCTTCTAGTCACCTCCACACCCATGTGCCCTACCCACTCCCTCCTGCCCTCTTCTGTTTTCGATCTGCCACTTCCCCAAGCTTGTCCATTCTGCAACCTTGACCTGAGCCCTCCTTTCTGCAGGCTTTGAATTCTGTAGCACCCATGAAACTCTCTTAAGTATCCCTCCTATTTGATAGAGAGGTATGTTTCCATGACAGCAGTGGCTTTCATCTTGTGTTTGTTTTTTCTTTTTTGCTTTCCTTCTTTTTAAAAAAGCAAACTCTTCTTAAAAGTGTGAGCAGGTGTTCATTAGATAGATACAGGCTGCTTTCGTTGAAACGAGCAGGAGAAAAAGCACTACCCAGTTAGCCTTCTCCTCATGCCCTGTAGGAACACCTGAGTTTCTGGAAACCAGTTTGAAAACCACTGCCTAATAGTTTTTTTTATTGAACGTTTCCTTTATTAGGTCTTGGGAGTGTGCCTTAAATGGGGTTATCAGATTTATTAAATAAAAATACAGGATGCTTATATATTACGATGTAATAATGGAAATAAAAAAAATACAGGATGCTAAGCTAAATGTGAACTTCAGATTTTTTTAAATCAATATTTTAGTATACCTGTATTCCATGCAATATTTGCAACATACTTATATCAAAAAATAATTTGTCATTTATCTGAAACTCAAAGTCAGTTGGGCATTCTGTACTTTTTCTGGCAACCTTAGCCCTGGAAGATATCAGGGCATTGGGTCACAAAGAAGCTGGAATCAGAGATAAGAAAAAAATAGAGATTTTATCCATACCATAGTGATACTCACCCCAAGGATTTTTCTTGTGTAGTAGTACTTGTCGGCCTTCTCATATTTCAGGAAAGCATCCACAAACAGGAAAACATTCAGCCCCAACCAAACAGCCTAGAGGAAGAATAAAACATGCAAAGAATACAGTGAAATTTGGGTATGGGAAGGAGTAAACATGGGATAGGGATAGGAATAGTAGGAATAGGAATAGTGTCGCCATTTTGGCTATTTTGTGTTTACCTGTTTTCATTTTAAATGAGTACAATCCTGCCAGTACCTAACTGACTTTCAGAGTGAGTTAGCACTTTGAGACAAGCATTCGACCAGAGCAGAATCAGCAAACTGAGGCCCGTGGCCCATTACCTGTTTTGCAACAGCCTGCAAGTTCAGAATGGTTTTTATATTTTATATTTTCACATTTTCTAATGGTTAAGAAAATGAAGAGAAGAAGAATATTTTGTGGCATGTGAAAGTTATATGAAATTCAAATTTCAGTGACCATAAATAAAGTGGTATTGGAACTTAGCCACTCCTACTCATTTCTGTATTGTTTATGGCTGTTTTTGTGATACAATGACGGAGTAGAGTAGTTGGGACAGAGACCATATGGCTTGCAAAGCCTAAAATATGTACTATCTCGTTTTTTACAGAAACATTTGCCAATAATTATTGGACTAGACCATTGAATCTGCTGCACCTAAAAGATAGCAATAAGTGAATAAATGGATATCTGAAGAAACAAAGAACAAATTTAGCATGTATAACAACACTCCTCTGAAAATAACTAAACAATTCCAGATGGGCCTGCCTTTTTAATCACACCCTGACACACATTTTCTTGTTTTCAGATTGTGAGTATTTTTTCAGATTAATCTATTGTTCCTTTGGAGTCATTTGAGCTCTTAAGACTGCTTTTGCCTTTTCCAAGTTCTATCTCTGTATTGGCTAAAGGTGAAATTTGGAACTCACTTCCCATTGCCTTGGGGACCAACCAACTGGTCTCTAGCCCAAGTTTGGGGATGCTAGTCTGTAATTCGACAGGTCTCCAGGGCACTGGGATGCCTCTAGTATATATCCCTCCACCCATGATGAGTCAGAACCATCTCAGCACAACAGGCAAAGAGCCTTTAGCCCAGGGCATGGCCTATTCACATTCCCTAGATCTAGACCACTCACACACCTTTAGTACTATAGCATAGTAATTTAAAGTGTGATACTGGAGTCAAGTTGTAGCATTACCAGTTAATAGCTCCGTAATCTTAGACAGACATGTGATTTAACTTTTCTAAACCTCAGTTTCTTCACCTGTAAAATGAGGATAATAACAGGACCTACTTTATGGTAATGCTATGAGGCTTACATCAGATAATGCGTGTAAAGTGATTATTGCAATGCTTGATGCTTAGTAAGAGATCAATAAATGCCAGCTACAGAGTTGTGTCACTACTGAACTGGCTTTACCAATCAATTTCTTCCTGCCTCCTTTGCTCAAATACCCTTTTCCAGAGCTGAGTGTCTTCCACAGAAACGCCTTTGAAAGAAAAGAAAGTCAACAGCCACAGATACCTCAAGAGTCTGGAAGACAGAAGAGAGAAGCTTATTTAGAGGGAGCAGAAATATTTCTGGATCACAAAGAGACACAGGCAAATAACTCTGTCAGCCCATCATCAATTGTAGGCAAGGCAAATGATGAAATACAGTGATATCTAGGAGTAAGGAATTCCATTCCCCATCTTGGCTGTGATTTCCTCCACTGTGAACGAAAAAGAAGGTAAACTATAAGACGTGGGAAGAAGGAGGAATAAAATTATTTTTAAGTAATTTGTTTTTTATTTAAGAAGTCAGTGCATGGGAGTATATGTCAGAGATAATGAGAAGTCTAAGCTTGCCAGCTGGATTGGTGGGATATGAAAATTCAAACCTAGAGAATTAAATGTGAGTCACCATCACGGCTGGTAAACTGTCCCAGCAAAAAATAAGACAGGGGAAAAAATGCAGGTACACATATATTTTAGAGCTAGAAACACCTTATATTTGCATCTAATCTAGTCACTGTATTAATCCCCTACTCCCCTCCCCTGCCCAGTCCCCCAACCCCCCCCCCACACAAGACCTGAAGTCTGGAGAGTATAAATAATTTGAACAAGATCACCCAGTTAGTAGCAGAATTCAAGGTACTTGCCAGGTTCCCTTTCTCCTAAACTAGTGTTATTTCCATTATAGTGCAAAAGGAACTCAATATAAAGCATTTTGAGCAATCCATGGGATAACCTGACAAAATAAGCATCCTTGTTCAATGTAAAACAAACACTCCTCCAAGGAAACTCCACATATTTTTCCTGGAGCACCTGGCGGGGGGACGTGGAGAGGGGGGTGCGGCAGGGAACCAGGAGAAAAAAGAAGAATCACATCTTCTCTTTTCTCCTGTTTTGCATATGGAACCCAAAAGCTAAACAGGAGAAAAGAGAGTAATGAATGAAGATCTAGGAAAGTGAGAAAGGACAGAGGGAGCCTCAGGCTCAATTGTGGCTCAGAAATGGAAGAATGATAGTGGAGAGAAGTGTTCAAGTGTTAGGAGAAAGAGATTGTACATACATAGGGTGGTGAAGGGTTCTGGTCTGAATGTCATTGAGGAGCTGGGTTTGAGTGATGCTTCTTCAATCAATGCATTGTATGACATCTAGGTCTTATTCTCCTTTCTACAATCAATAAGTTGGTTTACATCTGCACTATGCAATGCCACAGCCACTACCCACATGTGGCTTCTGAGCACTTGAAATGTGGTTAGTCCTCACTGAGATGTGTTGTGCGTATAAATGCACATCAGATTTCAAAGACTCACTAAAAATAAAAATATAGAAATTATCTTATTAATATTTTCAATATTGAATACATACTGAAAAGATTTGTTGATATGTTGGGTTAAATGAATTATATTGCTAAACATTAACTTCACCTGTTTCTTTTTACCTTTTCAGTGGAGGTATTAGAAAATTCAGGAATTCCTGAAATACCACAGGGGAAAAAAAGGAAAAGAAAATTCAGGAATTACATTATTATGTGGTTTGCTATATTTCTAGTGGGTAGTGCGGGGCCATATGATCTCTAAGATCACTTTCATCTCAAACATTCAGTGATTTTATGAAATCTTGATGGGAGCAGTATAGGAAAGATACAGAGAAATCAGCACTCATGGTATTAGTTAGAAGTGAGATGGAAGAGAAAAAGAGACGACAGAAAATAAAAACAGATTGAAATTCCAAATACTCATGATTTGACAATATGAACAATTGCATATTATTTGTCTCTGTCCTCTCATCTGACCTAGAGTTGCATTTTTAAACTAACTGGTCTTGATGAACACAATAATTGGCATGGAATCTTTCCCTTTCAAATAAATTAACAAATATTAACAAACATGATGTCTCTGTAATCCTTCCTAATTAGTAGGAAGTCAAAAATCACTTACCAGAAACAAAACTGAAAAACAGTGGTTAACCACCCAGTTTCCCATTGTCAAGAGGTGGTTTGGAGCCCCTCTAAGGCAGCAGGGAAGATTCAGCAATCCGGATTCTGGAGAGGTCCTTCAGGAATGGGACCTTTGTCCAGCTTAGGGTCTGAGTCTTTAAGATGTGAAAAACGCACACCTACCCCAAGAGCTCCCGGGAATGAATAAGTTTATTCTGCTTTCCTTTTCTGAACAGAACTGTGCTACCAGCTTAGATAGACCAGCCCTACTTACGAGAACTACTGGGGTTTTCCCTGTGGGGTTTTTACCCCTTCAGGAAACAGCAATCTTCTTGGGTGAAAATATTCTCTTATCATCTTATCAACATGACCTAATGTGAAGCACTGCCTTCCTAGATAAGAGATTTGCTAAAGTCTCTCATAAAAAAAAGATAATTAGTCTGGGCCTATAAACAGATTACTGCAGGAGAAGTAGGGAGGGAAGCGTGTGTGGTAAGGAAGCTGTTTCAAGATGGACTTTCCAAAGTGTTGCTACATCTGTCAGCTGCCATTTGGACCTCAGTCTGGCTAGCTCAGAAACTTTAGTATACCAGTTCCCCTGGAGGATGATCCATGGTTGATATATATGATGATGGCTTTGGGGAAAGCGTGACTGGCTGGAAGGACAAGTAAAAAGAAGGGCCAAATAGAATAAGAGAAAATTTAACAAGTATAAATGTACACTTTGGTTCAAAATAAACAGAGGCAGAAGAATGGAGACAATTGTCTTCTAGTATGAATCGTCAAAAGAATGAAATCATCAAAAGAATGGAGACAATTGTCTTCTAGTATGATAGATTAACCAGAGTTGTATGTTCAGCTCTGGGCACTGATTTTTTTTTTTTTCCTTTTCTAAAACAGTGAAATACACATGGAAGAGTATGTAAAACATATATATGTAACTTAAAGAATAATTTTTTTATTGTACTCTAGGTTCTGGGGTACATGTGCTGATCATGCAGGATTGTTGCATAGGTACACACTTGGCCAGGTGGTTTGCTTCCAACATCCTCTCCACCAGCCCCCGTCACCTGCAACTGGCATTTCTCTCCATTATCGCTCCCAGCCTCCCCTCCCCCTGCTGTCCCTCCCTTAGCCCCCCCACTGACCCCAGTGTGTAACGCTCCTTTCCCTGTATCCATGTGTTCTCATTGTTCAACACCCACCTATGAGTGAGAACATGTGGTGTTTGGTTTTCTGTTCTTGTGTCAGTTTGCTGAGAATGATGGTTTCCAGATTCAACCATGTCCCTACAAAGGACACAAACTCATCGTTTTTTATGGCTGCATAGTATTCCATATGGAAAACGAATTGCTCCCGCATCACTTTTGAAAAGCACTTTTTTTTTGAGACAGGGTCTCATTCTGTCACCCAGGCTGGAGTACAGTGGTATGATCTCCATTCACTGAAACCTTCGCCTCCCGGGTTCAAGCGATTCTCCCAGGTTCAAGCGATTCTACAGCCATGCGCCATCGTGCCTGGCTAATTTTTGTATTTTTAGTAGAGATGGGTTTTCACCATGTTGGCCAGGCTGGTCTTCAACTCCTGGCCTCATGTGATCCACCCACATAGGCCTCCCAAAGTGCTGGGATTACAGGAATCAGTCACTGGGCCCAGCCATTTTTGAAAACTAGTTTCAAAAATATACTTTCTTTGATTATCTAAAATGTCAGTTATATTATATATGAAATGTCTATATACACATCATTTTGTTCTGGAGCTCTCCATTCAGTTATTCCATGCTACTGCCCTAATGACTAAGTCTTGACATCTGGTAAGACAACTTTTGCCACCTTGTTCTTCTTTGGCTATTCTTGGCTTTTTTTTTTTTTTTTTTTTTTTAATTAAGACGGGGTTTCACCAGGTTGGTCAGGCTGGTCTTGAACTCCCGACCTCAGGTGATCCACCCTCCTTGGCCTCCAAAGTGCCATTCTTGGCTTTTTGTTTGTTTGGGGGTGGTTCTGCGTTTTGTTTTTATTCTTGGCCTTTTTCATTTTCATGTAAATTTTATAATAAAATTCTGACATCTCCTTTATTATATTTACTTCTAAGAACTTTATATGTTTTCATGAGATTGTAAATCATATATTTTTATTTTTATTTTTAATGATGGCTGTTAAAGATACAATTTGTTTTTACTTACTGATTTTTATACCCAGCAACATTGCTAAACTCACTTATTAATTGTAATAATATTTCTGTAGTTTTGTCTTAGATTGTCTATAAACATGTTCATATTTTTTGCTCTAAACACAGTTTTGTTTCTATTTATTTATTTTGAGACAGAGTTTCACTGTTGTTGCCCAGGCTGGAGTGCAATGGCGTAATCTTGGCTCACTGCAACCTCTGCCTCCCAGGTTCACGTTATTCTCCTGCCTCAGACTCCTGAGCAGCTGGGACTCCAGGCGCCTGCCCATGCCCAGCTAATTTTTGTATTTTTAGTAGAGACGGGGTTTCACCTTCTTGGCCAGGCTGGTCTTGAACTCCTGAACTTAAGTGATCCACCCGCCTTGGCCTCACAAAGTGCTGGAATTACAGGCATGAGCCACTGCATCCTGCCTTCTTTCTAATTCTTATATAACTTTTATTTCTTTTTCTTCACTTACTGAACTCACTAGAACTTCTAGTACAATGTTGAACAAAGGTAGTAATAGGGATCCCTTTGCATAATTCCCAATCTCAAAGGGGATTCTTCCATTTCACCCTTAAATAGAATGTTTTGTGTAGGTGTTTCAGATATCCTGCTACATATTTCTATTTTACTTTAGGCACAAAAGCAAATATTTATTAAAATACAAAAGAAATCATAGCACATTTTTAACAGATTTATTGAGGTATAATTTATAGGCCATAAACCGTTCCCATTATAAGAGTATAGTTCAATGCAGAGCACATTTTATATTCATTGTTAAAAGCTAAAAAATTTCTTCAACATCACAAAACCCATAAAAATAACATTTTAATTAGGTGCCGAACACACTTGCAATTTAGTATCACAATGCCAAGTGAAATTGGCATAGTGGGTGGTGGGAGTTTTCTTGGAAACCATTTCTACACTAAGGCAGCTATCCATCAGTTAACTAGATATAGAAGTGTCAGTGAATCACATAATATATATTCTCCTAAATCCAAACCAACTATACAACCAACACAACAACCTCTTAGCTGTATTCCAGAAGTGCTCATGGCCACTCCAGCATTGCTTGACCTGAGCGGAAGTGTGACAGAGGGAAGTTGGAGTGGTAAGAAACACTCCAGGAAATATTTTACACTTGTAAATTTTACAAAAACACTTGCCCGTGACCAAGACCACACCTTAAAAGAAAAACTAAAAAAAGAAAAAGAAAAAGTAAAAGAAAAACTAAAGCCTCTCCATGGACGGGTGACCAGGACAATATAATGATTTGAAAGCACCCTGTATTAGGAGCATTTAAAGAGTGTAGGGAATTTGGCCTGGAAAAAGGTTTATCAGGGACATGAGTTTATCTACATTTTTTTAAAGAAAATTTAGATTGTTTTGTATGTGACCCAAGGAGTCAACCAAGGAATGGAGGCTCTAAAGTAACACTCTTTTGGTCAGGCATGGTGGCTCACACCTGTAATCCGACCACTTTGGGAGGCCAAGGTGGGCAGATCGCCTGAGGTCAGGAGTTTGAAACCAACCTGGCCAACATGGCAAGACCCCATCTCTACTAAAAATACAAAAATTAGCTGGACATGGTGGTGCATGCCTCTAGTCCCAGCTACTCAGTAGGCTGAGACACTTGAATCTCTTTAACCCAGGAGGCGGGGGTTGAGATGAGCCAAGGTCGCGCCACTGCAATCCAGCCTGGGTGACAGAACAAGACACTGTATCAAAAAATAAAAATAAAATCACATGTTATTTTTGTCCAATATAAAGCAGAATTTTCCAACACAGGTGTTCAGAGAAGAGGTAATGAGTTTCCTATTCCTTGAGAGTCTCAAGTAAAAATGGACAACCCCTTGTCAGCTTTTTACAAAGGGAATACCAGCAGCATGCGGGTGGTTAACTAAATGTCCCTTAAGTATACTCCAACATTGAGATCCTATGATTCGGCCGGGTGTGGTGGCTCACACCTATAATCCAAGCACTTTGGAGGCCAAGGCTGGCGGATCACCTGAGGTCAGGAGTTCAAGACTAGCCTGACCAACATGGTGAAACCCTGTCTTTAAAAAATAAAAATAAAAAAGTAAATTTGAAAAAAAGAGATCTTGTGATTCATAAAAGAATGATCTATAATCTGGATGACAATTTATGTATTACCTAAATAATTATACATGCCATGCTGATTGGAATCTTGTGTCTGTGAGGTAAGACCCCCGTTCCCAGTATCAGAGTACCAGGAAGTCCGTTGATAAGTTGGTGATCACAGAATCTGAGCTAAGATAGTCAGATGTATTAATGGAATTTTACTGTTAAGCTGCAGCAGCAAGCTCAGTAGGCCTTTTTCAAAATAAGATTACACCAGCAAATTCAACTAACATATTCATGCCCCAAATCTGAAACCTCCCTCTCCTGGGCAATGCTGGACACACTAAAAACTTCTCACCATCAAGACATTTATTCAGCCAACAAACATGAACAAAAGCTCATCATCACTGGTCATTAGAGAAACACAAATCAAAACCACAATGAGATACCATCTCACGCCAGTTACAGTGGCAATCATTAAAAAGTCTGGAAATAACAGATGCTGGCGAGGATGTGAAGAAATAGGAACGCTTTTATACTGTTGGTGGGAGTGTAAATTAGTTCAACCATTGTGGAAGACAGTGTGGCAATTCCTCAAGGATCTAGAACCAGAAATACCATTTGACCCAGTAATCCTGCAATCCCTTTACTGGGTATATACCCAAAGGATAATAATCATTCTACTATAAAGACACAAGCACACATATGTTTATTGCAGCATTATTTACAATAGCAAAGACTTGGAGCCAACCCAAATGTCCATCAATGATAGCCCAGATCAAGAAATGTGGCATGTATATACCACAGAATACTATGCAGCCATAAAAAGAATTGAGTTCATGTCCTTTACAGAGACATGGATGAAGCTGAAAACCATCATTCTCAGCAAACTAACAAAGGAACAGAACACCAAACACCACATGTCCTCACTCATAAGTGGGAGTTGAACAATGAGAACACATGGACACAGGGAGGGGGGCCATTGCACCCCCCAGGGCCTGTCAGGGGGTGGAGGGCAAGGGGAGGGAGAGCATTAGGACAAATACCTAATGCATGCAGGGTGTAAAACTTAGATGATGCAGCAAGCCACCATGGCACGTGCATACCTATGTAACAAACCTGCACATTCAGCACATGTATCCCAGAACTTAAAGTAAAACAAAAATAAGTTAAAATAAATAAATAAAACTTCTCACCATCAACCTTCCTTTTTTTGTAAATTCTCCAAGGATTGCTTTCTTTCTGTTGGCTCTAGACATTGTAACAGTCCCCTCCACCCTGTATTGTTTCACTTACCTTAATGTTTGCATTTCCCAGGCTTATGGATTATGCGGCATTGATTAAATTTGAGGTTGCTTCCTGGAGATCTCTAGGGAGTAGTTAAATGTCATCAGTAACTTATTCACAGTCTCACCATAGACTGCAGCTTTTGGAAAAATTTCCTGTAGACAGTTGATCCCACCCATGGTAGGCGGATTCTTGCAAATTGTAAACACAGAGCCCTTCCCTGACTTGCATGTTCTGTCTTCTTCCTGATCACTTGTGTCTGTCCTCATTTGTCCCAAATTTGCCTTTATAGTTAAAACTTTTATACTCCTCTTCCAGGAATTAATATGTAACAGAGAGTGTTGAATTACTTAACAGTTTAAACATGTGCTTAGGACACAAGAAAAAAGTGTTTTAAAAATTCTTTTAAGAATTTAAAAGAATTTGATGGTTGGTATTTCAAAAACAAAAATTTAAGTAGTTATGGGAGAAAATGGTAGTGTGTTTTACTTATTTTATTGTTTATAATTACTTTTAATTTGACTCCATAGGGGATGGTGTTGGGAGGACATTAGTTCCTTTTTAGACCTTAGAGCCTTTAGATTAAAACCTGGTCTTGATTGCAGTGTCCAAAAATGAAACATCCCATAATAATAAGATGGACTGATACATGTGGAATTATTTGAAATCAATTCTTTTTACTATGTTGGAGCAGAACCAGACCTCACTAAAGTAGCACCTCTTTAAGGCAACATGGTATGATGGAGCTGGATTTGACCCCCAGCTCCCCACTCACTATTAATGTTGCCTTGGAAAAGTCTAATTTTGCTCAGCCTCAGTTTCTTCACCTGTAACGTAGCATACTGGTCCCTCATGGAGAAAGTGTCCAAATTGTAGCCTATATTGTCAGGCAGAAGGCAAAGTGGTGGTACGGAAGAGATGGTAGAGCAGTGTGGTGTAATGGTTAGAAACAAGATTCCAGAGCCAGTCTACCTAGGTTTGAAGCCTGCCTCATTATCCATAAAATGGGTTGTTGTAAGAATTAAATGAGTTAAAAAATGGAAAGCAATGAGAACACTGCCTGACATATAAAAAAATCTCCATAGTTGCTTGCTACAATGAAAATGATAATGAGGATGATGAGCCCTAAGAAAATATGAGCAGAGGACCTAAACTCAGTGGTACTTTCTTTTGCCATTGAAAAGGGAAGCAGAAACTATAAATCAGAGACCATTATTATATAAACTATCAGATTATGAAACTTAGGCCGGGCGCAGTGGCTCACGCCTATAATCCCAGCACTTTGGGAGGCCGAGGTGGGTGGATCATGAGGTCAAGAGATCGAGACCATCCTGGTCAACAATGTGAAACCCCGTCTCTACTAAAAATACAAAAAATTAGCTGGGCATGGTGGTGCGCACCTGTAGTCCCAGCTACTCGGGAGGCTGAGGCAGGAGAATTGCTTGAACCCAGAAGACGGAGGTTGCGGTGAGCAGAGATCGGACCATTGCACTCCAGTCTGGGTAACAACAGTGAAACTCCGTCTCAAAATAAAAAAGATTATGAAACTTTTGTTACTGCCTTATGTGTGTTGGGTTTATCCTGTTTTCTCCAGGGTTTAGCAAACTTTAAATGAGCCTTTGCGCTTGGCTTCAGTAGTAGCAAGAAACTTAGAAGGTGCAGAGTTTGTGTCCCATTCTGCAGATAGGCTTGGGGAGATAATTACCAAAAGGGGAAAACAGGCAGTTTCCTCATGGCCGCAAGGAAGAAAGAACACTGGGGTGGCCCTAGGCCTGGAAAGGGGCCTGGGGATGATGGAAAGGTTTATGTAGTTTCCTGTTCTCACTACTTCCATCACAGCGCTGTGGTGTGCATCAAATGAGCTGGTACGTTTAACAGTGATTTATAGGTGTGATATAGCTGGCCTAGAGTTAGAACCTGTACAATGCCATTTTATAAAATGACAAAACTGTTTCCATTCTCCTCACAATGACTGCTAACCTTGGCTTCTGTAAACTGCTAGTTTACTTTGTAGAATGCAAAGAAGTAAAGCTGCATACCTTCTCTTATCTGTAACTGCCAGAATTGCTGGCCTTTGTTTACTGGTAATAACCAGAATAAGCACCCCCAGATAATTCCATTCTGGCGCCAGGCAACTAAAAAATCTGTGGACCCCACACCTGCCCAGATAATGTATAAACTAATGTTTATCTTGACTTCTGTAAACCACTTAAGTAACAATCAGAATGACAAAAGTCCCCTGGCCCTTGGAATGTCCAGAGCCCCTCACCCTCGTCTTGGCCCAGGAGGTGATTTACAGAATCCACTAGCCCTCAAAATGTCTGAAGCCTTTCATCCCCATCCCCGCTCCTCACCCCCACTCCCAAGGTGGTTTTGCGGGTATAAAAAGGTCTTGTCACCCTTCTTTCTCTGCCACGGGTTGGAGAGACATGAGATCTCCATGGTCGCTGGCAATAAACCCTGCAATTTGGCATACTTTTGTCTTGGTGTTGACTTTCTGTGCTCCGTCCGATATAACAATAGGCTGGTAAGTGTCACGGAGACATCACTAGAATGCAGTGAGTACTTTCATGTTACATCTGCTACTTTGGAAGTCTGCCATCGTAAGTGTATATGTGAGAGTTATTCAGCTCAGAAACAATATTCGAGTCTTGCCTTTTGTTTAAGACTGATTAAGTTCTGCTTCTTCCAGGAAGCCTTCTCTGACCACGTCAGTCATCACACCACACTGTCTTCTACATTTTTGTAGCATGACATAGCATGAGTTCCTCATCTTACCTCTCTCATAGCCTGTGCAACCTCCCATTGTTATTTACCCTTTTCTGAACAAGTCCTATCTTATCCAGATTGTCCCTTAAGACAAAGCACAAAGCTCTCTATGCACAGTAGATGTTCAATAAACATTTTTCATGTGGTGGTGTGGAAGGCAGAATAATAGCCCCCTAAAGATGTCCACATCCTGGCCGGGCGCGGTGGCTCACGCCTATAATCCCAGCACTTTGGGAGGCCAAGGTGGGCTGGTCATTTGAGCTCAGGAGTTCGAGACCAGCCTGGACATCATGGTGAAACTCCATCTCTACTAAAAATACAAAAAAATTAGCCAGGTACAGTGGAAGGCACCTGTAATCCCAGCTACCTGGGAGGCTGAGGCAGGGGAATTGCTTGAGCCCTGGAGGCAGAGGTTGCAGTGAGTGGAGATCACACCACTGCACTCCATCCTGTGCCACAAAGTAAGACTCTGTCTCAAAAAAAAAAGAAGATAAAGTCACAAGTATTCAGAGCTAAAGACTGACAATGTACAGTCCCTCCATCAACATAATGTGCTGTGGATAAATGAGTTAGAACTATTTTGGTTGGAAGTGAAGCAGTATGTTAATGATTGGCCTTTAAAATAAGGAAATGCAACTGCTTTAAAAAACAAAAACCAAGAAACCCTTTTCCTTTGTTGTATTAGGAGCACTTATCACATTCTTCGCGGAAGGGAGCTCTCCCAGAATAGAATGCAAGTATTTGCCCTCCCTTCCAGAGAGTACAAGATAAGACAATCTGAATTTTGAAGACTGAGCCCTCTTCTCAGTTAAGAAAAAGATTTTCATGGTTAAGATTTTGAATGCTGCTTTGAAGCACTTCACCATGGGTCATCCAGGTCTCTCATGAAAAAAAGAAAAGAGAAAGAAAAGAAAAAGATAAATTGTTTGCTTCTCTTGCTTTGTAATTTCAACTCCTTTGGAAATAACCATAAAATAACTGGTCATCTGACAGTTTTATGGTTCCATTTCTAAAATAAGATAATGTTGCTTTCAATGAGACCAGAGCAGATGAGAGGCAAAGAGTGTAAGCAGGTCAGGCTGGCAGTTACCTAGGTTGTATATTTTTTTTTTCTGAGAAGTTAGAAATTCTATTCCTCCTCTCCATCCCACTAAAAAAATAGCCTTTTCATTAGTGTGTTATAAGGCAGAACAATTTTACCATTTGGAATTTTTCCTTTGAGAAAAGCCTTGTTCCTGAAAGCCATAGTTAAATTCCATTGTTACCTTGTGGTGGGGGAGGGATGAGTGGGCTTGATCTTCTGTCCAATGGAGAAAGAGAAATAACGCATCAACCCATGATCACCTGTTACTCATTATATTTTCACAGAGGGTAGGGTCCAGAGAGAAACGAACCTAAGAGAGGTAAACTTGAAGGTGAGGTAAAATCAGAAAGATTTGTAACAGGGGCATCTGACAAGAATAGGTAGTTAGAATGGGCTACTGCAGCAGTGGACATTGAAAAACAGGGCATTTGGAGGTGGGCTGAGGCCAAAGTGGGTGCCTAAATGGGGAAGCTTGAAGACCCATTTGAACGATCCAACAATGCCCTCCCCTGACTTAATGAATCAGAATTTTCATTTTAGTAGGACCACCAGGTGGATTCATACCCATATTAAATTTGAGATGCATCGCCCTAAGGTGTCTGCAACCCACAAGGGCTTAAAAACTACTGACTTAAGCAGGTTTAGAAAAAGATTAAATAGAAAAAAGTTGGAACCTGATCTCAGAAAATTGTTCAATTAAATTCTTTCCTCTGTTCATTTAAAGATTTGTCTTTTAAGAAAGTTTTTAAATGTGTTTTTAAAATCAACTTTCCTCTCCTCTCTTGCTTAAATCTTCACAAACCACAAACAAGCTTACTTTCTTTATTGCAGGAAAAGCCTGAACTTACTTGGATAAACATCAAAGGTTCCTGTCAGAGTCCTCTTTTGATCGTTCAGAAGATACAAAAGCAAACAATAACAAAAAATCCCCAAGAGATTTTATTTAGATATCAGTTTGTCTTAGTCTTGTATGACTTAGTCTTGTATGAGTAATTGCCAGAAGTCATACAAGAGCTGGGTGGCAGTCACACCAGAGCAGGAGGTCATTAGGTTCACCACCCTATTTGCAGGCAGGTCAGAACTCGAAGTGGACAATCCTTTTTTAAAAAAACCTCTGAGGAACAAAACATAGTCATTGCTCTGACTTAAAGCTCTTACATTTAGAAATCTGTTGGAAGTCAGCTTAGGCCAGGTGCAGTGGCTCATGCCTGTAATTTCAGCACTTTGGGAGGCCGAGGCAGGTGGATCTCCTGAGGTCAGAAGTTGGTGACCAGCCTGGCTAACATGATGAAACCCTGTCTCTACTAAAAATACAAAAATTAGTTGCACATGTTCGCAAATAGGGTGGTGAACCTAATGACTTCCTGCTCTTGTATGACTGCCACCCAGCTCTTGTATGACTTCTGGCAATTACTCAGACAAACTGATATCTAAGCAAAATCTCTTGGGGATTCTTTGTTAATTGTTTGCTTTTGTATCTTCTTAACGATCAAAAGAGGACTCTGACAGGAACCTTTGATGTTTATCCAAGTAAATTCAGGCTTTTCCTGTAATAAAGAAAGTAAGCTTGTGTTATACCGGACCAAGCATAGAAAGTCAACACCAAGAAAAAAGTATGCAAAATTGCAGGGTTTATTGCTGGCGACCATGGAGGACTCACATCTCTCCAACCCGTGGCAGAGAAAGAAGGGTGACAAGACCTTTTTATACCCGCAAAACCACCTTGGGAGTGGGGGTGAGGAGCGGGGATGGGGATGAAAGGCTTCAGACATTGGTGGGGTGGAGGCTCCAGACATTCCAAGGGCCAGGGGACTTTTGTCATTCTGATTGTTACTTAAGTGGTTTACAGAAGTCAAGATAAACATTACTTTATACATTATCTGGGTAAGGTTACAAATTTTAGTTACTTATTACAGGTTGCAGGAGCCAGGATGGAATTATCTTGGGCTGCTTATTTTGGTTATTACCGGTAAGCAAAGGCTAGCAACTCTGGCAGTTACTGATAAGAGAAGGTAAGCAGCTTTACCTCTTTGCATTCTGCAAAGTAAACTAGCAGTCTTATTTACAGAAGCCAAGCCCCGCAGTCAGCCTTTACAACTTATTTTAAAAACAGTTTTGTCTTTTATAAAATGGCATTGTTCAGGTTCTAACTCTAGGCCAGCTATATCACACTTGTGCAGCTGTATGTAGTCCCAGCTACTCGGGAGGCTGAGGCTGGAGAATTGCTTGCACCTGGGAGGCGGAGGTTGCAGTGAGCTTAGATCACACCACTGCACTCCAGCCTGGGAGACAGAGTGAGGATCCATCTCAAAAAAAAAAAAAAAAAGTCTGCTTACTTCTTTAGCTTTTCTGAGCCAGTTAATCTAATGGAAGCGATAACCCTTTTCTCTCTAATAGGTGGTCCAGCCTGGCCCATTAATGTGTGCCTATCCAGCCTGAAAAGAGCTAGCCAAGCTGGAGAGAGAGCAGGTGATGAACATTCTTTGAGTAAAGATTTACAATGTGTCACCATCTTGGAACTCACCTCTCTTCACTCTAATTTTTGATACCATTAAGTAATAAGTACAAGAAGAGATAAAAAAGTTAACTATGGGAGAGAGGAGAAACATTATTTTACTGTTTTATAATTGTTCTCTTAGATAGGTGTAGTTTATTTCAAAGCGGGAAAATGAATGTCTTTAGGAGTTTGAAATAAGCTCTATTTTCTCAGTAGAAACTTGATTCTACCAGATTTTTTAAGACTTAATTGGAGAACAAAGTGAGTGTTCATTCATTCAATGTTCATTCAACATTTATTATATATTTACTTTTGAACAGGCATTATGTTGGGAGCTAATGATGCAGAAGTAAGTAAGATGAACAAGTTTCTTGTCCTCAAGAAACTTATATTCTGGCGGGAGAGACAGATAAAAACAACAAAAAATAAACATATTTCAGGTAGTAACTAGTGCTATGAAGAACACTGAAACAGGAAAGGGAGTAGGGGATGATGTGTGTGTGGTAGAGAGGCTATTTTAAATAGAGTGATCAGGGAAGGCCTTTTTGAGAAGATGGCATATGAAGATAAGATATGTATGCTGAGAAGGGAACAGCCAGGCTTCTTCAGGGTTCTAGACAGAAAGACTTGCCATGTACAAAGGACCTGAAATGAAAATCAGCTTAGTATGCTAGAGGAACAGGAAGAAAGCAAGAGTTATGAGTTGAATCGTGCCTCCCAAAAATTCATATGTTGAAGGTATAACCTCTAGTGCCCTAGAATATGACCTTATTTGAAAACAGGGAACTGGCTAGGCACAGTGGCTCATGCCTGTAATCCTAACACTATGGGAGGCCGAGGTGGGCTGATCACGTGAGGTCAGGAGTTCGAGACCAGCCATGGCCAAAATGGTGAAACCCCATCTCTACTAAAAATACAAAAATTAGCTGGGCATGGTGGGGCATGCCTGTAGTTCCAGCTACTCGAGAGGCTGAAGAATGAGAATTGCTTGAACCTGGGAGGCAGAGGCCACAGTGTGCCAAGATTGCACCACTGCACTCCAGTCTGGGTGACAGACTGAGACTCCATCACAGAAAAAAACAAAAAAAAAGGAAGAAAGAAAATAGGTACCTCATATATGCAATTAGGATGAGATCATACTGGAGTAGGGTAGGCTCCTAATCCAATATGACTGTGTTCTTATAAAAAGGGGGAATGTTTTTTACTTATTTATTGAAAAAAATTTTTTTAGAGACAGGGTCTTCCTATATCATCCAGACTGGCCTTGAACTCCTAGGTTCAAGCAATCTTCCTGCATCAGCCTTACAAGTAGCCATGACTAAAGGTGTGAGGCACTGTGTCTGGCTATAAAAAGGGGGAATGTTTGAATGCAGACATGCACATGGGGAGAACACCATGTAAAGATGAAAGCAGAGATCAGGGTGATGCTTCTATAAGCCAAGGAATGCCAAAGACAGCCATCAAACCACCAGAAGATAGGAGACAGGCATGGAACAGATTCTTCCTCACAGCCCCTAAAAGAACAAACCCAGGCAGGTGTGGTGGCTCATACCTATAATTCCAGCAATTTGAGAGTCTGATGTGAGTGAATATCTTAAGCCCAGGAGTTTGGGATCAGCCTGGGCAACATGGTGAAACCCCATCTCTACAAAAAATACAAAAATTAGCCAGGGGTGGTGACATATGCCTGTGGTCCCACCTACCTGGGAGGCTGAGGTGGGAGGATCACCTGATCCCAGGAGGTCAAGACTGCAGTGAGCTGTGATTGTACCACTGCACTCCAGCCTGGGCGACAGAGTGAGACCCTGATGAGAAACAAACCCTGCCTTCAGAAGTATGAGGCAACACATTTCTGGTATTTAAACCACTTAATTTGTGATACATTGCTATGGCAATCCAGTATCTCTGGAGAGAAGTGAGAGTAGGTGGGGAGAGGTGAGTTCAGAGAGGTAGATAAAAGTCAGATTACCTAGGGCTTTGCAAATGGAACTAAACTCATTGTTTTTCGTAGAATTGGGAAGCCTCTGAAAATTAGAGGTAGGCAAGGGCCATAGGTCACCTCTTCTACAACCTCCTTACTGGGTCAAATATTATAATGAAGGTAATTGTCAGACTGAATTTTATGACACATATAATTATTATCAGTAAGGGACCAAAACAGTCATATGGTCTCTCCTTGTAAAGTGTCATTGCCATTAAAAGCAATCACAAAACCTCAATTACTTTTGCACCAACCTATACATGCTCTCTGATCTTTAGGAACTCCAGCAAGTTCTTTGCATAAAAAGTCCACATGAAGCAGATGGCCTAATATTATGGTAACAGGATCAACTTATCTTCTGGTCAGAACAGAAAAAATAGTGATACTATTTTTTTAAATTGTACTTGTTTATCGCTGTGTTACAAATTTCTGCAATGTGTAATGGCTAAAAACAACATTTATTGGCCGGGCGCGGTGGCTCACACCTATAATCCCAGCACTTTGGGAGGCTGAGGCAGGTGGATCATGAGGTCAAGAGATCGAAACCATCTTGGTCAACAAGGTGAAACCCCGTCTCTACTAAAAATACAAAAATTAGCTGGGCATGGTGGTGCATGCCTGTAGTCCCAGCTACTTGGGAGGCTGAGGCAGGAGAATTGCTTGAACCCAGGAGGCGGAGGTTGCGGTGAGCCGAGATTGTGCCATTGCACTCCAGTCTGGGTAACAACAGCGAAACTCTATCTCAAAAAAAAAGAACATACAATATTGTTAAAATGTCCATGCTACCCAAGGTGATCTACAGAGCCAATGCAATTCCTATCAAAATTCCAAGGACATTTTTCATAGAAATAATTTTAAAAAAATACTAACATACACATGGAACCACAAAAGGCAAAGAATAGCCAAAGCCATCCTGAGCAAAAAGAACAAAACTGGAGGAATTACGTTATCTGACTTCAAATTATACTATAGAGATATAGTAACCAAAACAGCATGGTAATGGCATAAAAACAGACATATAGACTAAGGGAAGAGAATAAGAGCCCAGAAATAAATCTATACATTTATGATCAATTGATCTTTAACAAAGGTACCAATGGGGAAATGACAGTCTCTTCAATAAATAATGTTGGGGGCCAGGTGCGGTGACTCATGCCGGTAATCCCAGCACTTTGGGAGGCTGAGGAAGGTGGATTACTTGAGCCCAGAAGTTTGAGACCAGCCTTGACAATATAGTGAGACCCTGTCTGTATTTATAAAAGAAAGAAAGAGAGAAGGAAGGAAGGAAGGAGGGAAAGAAGGAAGGAAGGAAGGAGGGAAGGAAGGAAGGAAGGAGAAAAAAGAAAAGAATTTAAAGAATTAACGATGTTGGGAAAACTGGATATCCACATGTGGAAGAATGAAATTAGGTCCCTATCTTACACTATACTAAAAAAAAAAATAAAAAAAAAAAAACCTTGAAATGGATTAAAGGCTTAAACATAAGGCCCGAAACTGCAAAACTACTAGAAGAAAACATAATGTAAAAGCTTCTTGACATTGGTCTAGACAATAAATTTCTGGCTATGACCCCAAAAGCATGACCAAAAGTAGACAAATAGAATTGCACTAAATTAAAATGCTTCTGCACAGCAAAGGAAATAATAAACAAAGAGAGACAATCTACAGAATGCGAGAAAATATTTGCAAACCATTTATCTGATAAGGGGTTAATATCCAAACTATGTAAGGAACTCAAACAACTCACTAGAAAGAAAACAAATAATTAAAATAGTTTGAATGAATGAATAATACCTAGTATTTGATAGCACAACAGGGTGACTATAGTCAGTAATAATTTAATTGTACATTTAAAAATAACTAAACGGGTATATTTGGATTATTTGTAACACAAAGGTTTAATGCTTGAGGGGATGGATACCCCATTTGCTATGATGTGATTATTACACATTTGAAGGCTTGTATCAAAACATCTCATGTGCCTCACAAATATATATATACATATATATATATACACACACACATACACACCTACTATGTACCCATGAATATTAAAAATAAATGTAAAAAAACAAAAATGAGCAAAGGATCTGAATAAATACTTTCAAAAGATGACAAGTGTTCAACAGGGATATAAAAAAATAATGTCCAACATCGCTAAACATCAGGGAAAGGAAAATCAAAACCACAATGAGATATCACCTCGTACTTGTTAGGATGGGTATTTTCAAAAAGAGGAAAGGTAACAAGTGTTGGTGAGGGTATAGAGACAGGGAACCCTTGCATACTGTTAGCGGGAATGTAAATTAGTATAGCCATTATGAAAAACAGTATAGTTGTTCCTCAAAAAATTAAAAACAGAATTACCATGAGATCTAGCAATCCTAATTCCAGGTATATATCCAAAGCAATTGAAATCAATACATTGAAGGCATACCTGCACTCTCACATTCATTGCAGCATTCTTCACCTTAACCAAGATATGGAATCAACTAAGTGTCCACCAATGGATAAATGGATAAAGAAAATGTAGTATACACACACAACAGAACACTATTCAGGTTTAAAAAAAAAAAAAAGAAGGAAATCCTTTCATTTGTGACAACATGGCCACCAAGGATATTACACTAAGTGAAATAAGCCAGTCACAGAAAGACAAATACTGCATGGTCTCACTTATGTGTGGAATCTTAAAAGTTTGAATCAGTAGAAGCAGAGAGTAGTAGAATGGTGATTACCAGGAACTGGGGTGGGAGAAATGGAAAGATGTTGGTTAAAGTGCACAAAGTTTCAGTGAGGATGAATCAGTCCTGGAGATCTATTGTATAGCAAGGTGACTACAGTAAATAATAATGTACTATATACTTGAAAATTGCTAACAGAGTAGATCTTAAATGTTCTCACCACACAAAAATGATAAGTATGTCACTGTTGGTGGGGATGTAAATTAGTATAACCTCTAGAAAAAACAATATGGAGATATTTCCAAGAACTAAGAAGGGAACTACCATTCAATCTAGATATCCCACTACTATATATCTATCCAAGAAAATGTGGTACACCATGGAATACTATGCGGTCACAAAAAAAGACCAAAATAAGGGCCGGGCACGGTGGCTCAAGCCTGTAATCCCAGCACTTTGGGAGGCCGAGGCAGGTGGATCACGAAGTCAAGAGATCGAGACCATCCTAGTCAACGTGGTGAAACCCCATCTCTATTAAAAATACAAAAAATTAGCTGGGCATGGTGGCACGTGCCTGTAATCCCAGCTACTCAGGAGGCCGAGGCAGGAGAATTGCCTGAACCCAGGAGGCAGAGGTTGCGGTGAGCGGAGATCGCGCCATTGCATACCAGCCTGGGTAACAAGAGCGAAACTCCATCTCAAAAAAAAAAAAAAAAAAGACCAAAATAATGTCATTTGCAGCAATATGGATGCAGCTGAAGGCCATTATCCTAAGTGAACCAACAAGCGGCAGAATACCAAATATCACATGTTCTCACTTATAAGTGGAAGCTAAACAAATGGCACACATGGACATAAACATGGGGAAAACAGACTCTGGGGACTCCAAAGGAGGGAGCGGGGAGAGAAGGAAGGGGTGAAAAATTACCTACTAGGTACAATGTTCAATATGTGGGTGATATGTATACTAGAAGCCCAATCTCACTATTACACAGTTAATTCCCATGTAACAAACATGCACATGTACTACCTGAATCTAAAATAATTTTTTTAAATATGTGAGATAATTATATGTAAATTAGTTTGACTTAGTGATTTTACAATACATACAGATATCAAAACATCATCCTGTACACCAAAAATATATATAATTTTGTCAATCATACCTTGAGAAAGCTGAGTGTGAAGAAGTACATGTTAATGTCATAAATTGTATCTTTAATATGTTGATAACGGCATATGAATGCATTTGTATTTTTTTTTCAGCCTGTTGCCCAGGCTGAATTGCAGTGATGTAACCATAGCTCATTGCAGCCTCCACCACCAGGGCTCAAACGATGGCAAGGGAGTCCTCAGCCTCCCAAGTAGCTGTGACCACAGGTGCACAGCACCGCGACTGGCTAATTTTAAAATATCGTGTAGAGAAAGCGGGGAGGAGTGGGATAGGGTTGGGGGTGGTCTTCCTATGTTGCCTAGGTTGGTCTCAAACTCCTAGTCTCAAGCAATCCTGCCCCCTCAACCTCCCAAAGTGCTGTAATTACACGCTTACACAATTGGTTTTAACTGTAATCCTATGTGTTTTATTTTGGGTTTTAAAAGCATGACTCTGAAATGGGTTCACCAGTTAGACAAAGAGGACCATGGCAAAAATAAGGTATAAGAATTTCTGACTTAGTGCAGGTTCAGAAAGGAAAAAGTGAACATCTTGGGGTATAATTACTTCTGGGAGGTGAACACCTGAGTAGGATCTTTCAAATGCTAACTAATCACTCCTATGTATTCCTAATTAGAAGAATTCAAATATTAACTAACCACCCCCAGAATGTGGGTTAAAACTAATTAACAATAAATTATAAAAATTGTTACGCTTTTTTTTTTTGTCTTTTTGTTTTTTCCCTTTTCGTGGAGAATGGGGTCTCACTATATTGCCCAGGCAGGTCTCGAACTCCTGGGCTCAAGCTATCCTCCCGCCTCTGCCTCCCTAAGAGCTGGGATTACAGGCGTGAGCCACAGCGCCAGGCAAAAATTGTTTATCAGTATGAATAAACATTACCTCTCCTCTACTTCAAAGTAGATACTAAGTCCACCCCTTCTTCCTACCTCCACTGCCCCCAATCTAGGCCAGTGTTTCAAAAGATCATGTTGTAGACAGATACAATATTTCATTAAATAATTAATTCATGAATCCAAAATGTCATAGGTTGTAAAACTCATCATTCTTTTCTGCACCCAGAAAGAAAATTTGCTGTCAGTTAAATTATGACATATTATTAATGGGAAAATTCATCCTAATTTCACAGGAGATTAAAAGTGAAAAAGATATGCATTTTAGAATAAATAAAATAAGGCATATCACACAGCTGATACTGAAGTATTTTGAAGCAAATTATAAACAGTATATATTGCACATACACAGTATAGCATGGTAAGGAGTTTGGATTTGATTTTCTTCACACTTAGGATAAGTCGAAAACTCTGTTCTCAAACCTGCTGACCTGCCACAAGATGGCGAGAGCTCCAAGGAGACACACGGAGAGGTAGCGAGTGGAAGTGAAGGCCCCCACCACAAATGAAAGATCAACAACAAAAAAATAATGACGGGTTTGTCTTGTGGGGCTTCCACTGGGTCTATTTCAATGTTGGTAATAATGAACAGAAAGCAAGTACTTTAATGAAGCAGAAAGATGCACATTTGATGTTCCATTCTGCCTTGTATATACTGGGGTATACCCTCCAGACACAGGTTCATGGGCAAGATCACTTAGTGTAGGCAGCTGACAATGTCGACTCATTAGCAATCAGGCTGTCAGGGCTGTTTAACATGTTTCAGAACCTTCCTCAGCCACAGGCAGCCAGGCAAACTTGAGAAGTGGCTCATAACAAGACAAGGCTTGCCAGAAAGGGTTGCTACTTCCTGCTAGGCAACCCATTTGTTTTTAGCACAAGGTATGTAATAGGGAAAATAATAGGATGTGAACCGTGGTATATTTCTGTGGGATGAGTGGTGAGGAGGTGTAGTCTCTCCCAGGCTATAAAACTCAGAGTTACCAATTTGATCCACACTGGCTCTGTGGAAAGATGTAAAGAGGCCTGGATTCTCTCACACATTGCTGCTGGGAATGCAAAATGATATGGCCCCTATGGAGGGGAACTTGTCAATACATAGAGCAATCTCACTTCCTGGAATCTATTCCAAAGACATACTGTAAAAAAAATACAGAATGACATATGCCCAGTGCTATTTACTGGCATTATTTATAATATTAAAAGACTGAAAAAATCCCAATATAACCACATAATGGAGTAATACACAGTTATAAAAAAGAATGAAGATAATCTTCATATATTCACATGGAATGATCTCTGGATATATGAAGTGAAAAAAATAAAGGTAAAGAACAGTTTTTTTCATGTATCATCTTTTGTGTTCAAAAAGGGAAATACACACATATATGTGTGGTTATACATATACTTACTTACATTTTTAACTAAGAAACATTAAAAGTATGAACCAAAATCTTACAAAACTGGGGGAAAGAGGGAACAGGATGAAGTAGTAGGAATGGAAGCTAAATTTCTCTGAATGTATCTTGTTATCTAGGTTCATCTTTGGAAGCATAATTAAAAATAAAATTAATCGGCCAGGCACAGTGGTTTATGCCTGTAGTCCCAGCATTCTGGGAGGCTAGGGCAGGAAAATTGCTTGAGCCCAGGAGTTTGAGGCTGCAGTGAGCCATGATTGCACGACTGCACTCCAGCCTGGGAGTGACACACTATATAAAATTTTTTTTTAATTTTTAAATAATAATCACTCAAAAGGAAAATTAAAATCAACTAATGTACCTATGCAACAATCCTGCAAGATCTGCACATGTACCCTAGAACCTAAAGTACAATTAAAAAAAAACTGAAACAAATAAACTTCACTGTATATCAGGTTGGTGGCATAATCATACAAATAGAATACCTTTAAATTACTTACAACAGTATTTTGACCATACATCCTTAATGATATATGATCTAAGGACAAAATGAACCACAAAGAAATCTTAAACTGCTTTCTATGGTCTTAATGTTAATAGTAATATTGGTAGTGTTATGTTAAAATTATTATCGGTTCGTTTAGAATTAAGAAATAAGTATGAGGTGAATATACTTAGAAACAAAGATTGTCAGGGTAAAAGATAAAAGACACAAGCACAAGATTTTAAAAATTAGGTAAAACCCTGTATCATTAAATTTGAATTGGAAATAGCTTTATAAACTCATTATATTTTTCATGTTTAAAAATAACTTTTTCAGCTGAATATGGTGGCTCACTCCTGTAATCCCAGCACTTTGGGAGGCTGAGGCAGGTGGACCACATGAGGTCAGGAGTTCGAGACTAGCCTGCCCAACATGGTGAAACCTTGTTTCTACCAAAAAACACAAAAATTAGCCAGGTGTAGTGGCATGTGCCTGTAGTCCCAGCTACTCGGGAGGCTGAGGCAAGAGAATCACTTGAACCCAGGAGATGGAGGTTGCAGTGAGCTGAGATCACAGTACTGCACTGCAGCCTGGGTGGCAGTGACAGAGCAAGACTGTCTTTGTAATCCCAGCACTTTGCGAGGCCAAGGCAGGTGGATCACGAGGTCAAGAGATTGAGACCATCCTGGCCAACATGGTGAAACCCCATCTCTACTAAAAATATAAAAATTAGCTGGGTGTTGTGGCGCACACCTGTAGTCCCAGCTACTCAGGAGGCTGAGGCAGAAGACTCACTTGAACCTAGGAGATAGAAGGTGCAGTGAGCTGAGATCGCACCACTGTACTCCAACCTGGCAACAGAGCAAGACTCCAACTCAAAAAAAAAAAAAAAAAGACTCAGTCTCAAAAAAACCCCACATATATATATAAAAACATATATATGAATATATGTGTGTGTATATATATATGTTTCTCCTAGCTCTTTCCACTGAAAAGCCTGGAAGCAATGACAACTCAAGAGCAAAAAATACCTTTAGCACCCAGGCTTTGGTCTTTCAGTACCATTTCCCACTGAAAGGAGACAGAGTCCTTTGGAGAAATTGCTATCCAGGTCGGGGTCAGTAAATGTATGAGATGAGCCCAGGACATCTTGCAGCAGAAAGTAAGGAAGCTATCAAAGATTACTGGCATTCTGCCAAAAAAACAAGGAACCAACTTGGAGGGGATTCTGCTGGCCAATGATAAGACAATTTGTGCATAAAAATAATGAAGGGACATCTTGTTTTCACTCAGGCATGTTAAGAATGGCATTGTCATCCTTACAAAAAATTAAAAGCCAAGGTGACTAAAAATGGCAGTGTAGATAGTTCCAGGGTTCTGTCCTCCATAAAGGTAACTAATAAGCTGTCCAACTGTCAGAAACAACTTTCACAATACTCTGGAATCTAGTCAAAAATTTACACCAATGACGGGAAAGCTTAATAAGGAAAGAAGCTGCTACGTTGTAATAACTGAAGACTTTAGCATTTAAAATTGCCTGTCTGCTATCCCTTACTCCCCAGATCAGTGGCAGCTATGAAATGGCAGCCTACATTCTTGGTGCAAGTAGCTTTTGCTAGGGGAAACAACACAGACCTATTCTCAAAGAATTATGGATGTGTATTTTGACCTGTTTGGTGGCTCCCTGAAGGAAGGGTCCAAGTGCTTGCCTTTTTTTTTTCAACTGGCTTGAAATGTTTCAAGGTCCGGGGCAGCTTACTTTGAGGATTTGCCAAAAGCATTTCAAGTCAAAGGTACTGATCACAGCAGCCTTGGCAAGAGATGGCAGTTGGGACAAGCAATAGACAGACTGAAAAGCACAGGAAGGAGGAGGCTGGGAAAGGAGATATCTAGGGGAATAAGGGATTTCAAAAGCTTCCTCCTAAACCAAAAAAGCGAGAAGGCCATGCACATGCCCAGGGCTGAACACATGCTCTGTAAAGGTTGGAGAGAACCTTAAGCTTTCACTGGTGGCTAACCGTCAGACTCCACACAAGCAGGACATGAAGCCTGAGGCACTGTTGCAAATATGTTGGCAAAGCATTGAAGGACTACCCCCCAAAAAAGAGCCAATCAACAAGGGCCTAGAAGAGCATTATCTTCTTTTTCTCTTTTTTTTTTTGGCTCCTGGAACTAAGAAGAAAACTTCATCAAAACACTTGCTGACCACTAGGCTAATGGAACACAGACTTCATGGTCACATGTAGCAAAGAAATCAGACTTTAACAAGTAGTTTAGAAAAGTCACTGAACAAACAAACAACAATCCACAACAAGCAGAAACAAAATCCTGCCATAGAGAAGAATCTGAGTTCCAGAGTTCCAACTTTTAATACTCAAAATATCCAGTTTGCAAGAAAAAAAATTATGAAGCATGCAAAGAAATAAGAAAGCATGGCCCATACATACACAAGAATAAAGAAATGAATGAAACTGCTCCCGTGGAAGCACAGGCAGTGGAATTACTAGCAAAAGATTTTAAATAAACTGCCTTAAGAGAATACTAAGAACAGGCCAGGAACGGTGGCTCTTGCCTATAATCCCAGCAGTTTGGGAGGCCAAGGCAGGCGGATCACTTGAGGTTAGTTCCAGATCAGCCTGGCCAATATGGTGAAACCCCATCTCTACTAAAAATACAAAAATTAGCTGGGCATGGTGGCTCATGCCTCTAGTACCAGCTACTCAAGAGGCTAATGCAGGAGGATCCCTGGAGCCTGGGAGGCAGAGGATACGGTGAGCTGAGATTGTGCCACTGCACTCTAGCCTGGGTGTCAGAGTGAGACCTTGTCTCAAAAAAGAGAGAGAGAAATTGAGAAAGCCCATCCAACTTGAAAAGCAAAAGTAAAATTATTCACAGATGACTTGATCTTATATATGGAAACTCCTAAAGAATCCACAAAAATAATTACAGCTAATAAACAAATTAAATAGTTACAGGTTACAAGATCAGCACAAAAATTCAGTTGTGTTTCTATGCATTAGAAGCAATTTAAAAGTAAAGAAAACAGTTTCATTTCTGATAGCATCAAAAATAATAAATACATAGGAGTAAATTAAACCAAGGAAGGGCAAGACTTGTACAATGCAAATTACAAAACATTGTGGAAAGAAATTAAAGAAGACCTAAATCAATTGAAAAATATCCCATGCTTATTTTATTTTATTTTTTTGAGACGGAGTTTTGCTCTTGTTACCCAGACTGGAGTGCAATGGCACTATCTCGGCTCACCGCAACCTCCGCCTTCTGGGTTCAAGCAATTCTCCTGCCTCAGCCTCCCGAGTAGCTGGGACTACAGGCGCGCACCACCATGCCCAGCTAATTTTTGTATCTTTAGTAGAGTTGGGGTTTCACCTTGTTGACCAGGATGGTCTCGATCTCTTGACCTCGTGATCCACCCGTCTCGGCCTCCCAAAGTGGTGGGATTATAGGCGTGAGCCACCACGCCCGGCCATCCCATGTTTATTAATTGGAAGATTTAATATTGTTTTAAGATGACAATACTACTCAAAGTGATATATAGATTCAATGCAATCCCTGTCAAAATCTTAGCCATCATTTTTGCAGAAATGGAAAAGATGATTGCAAATTTTAAATGGAATTGCAAAAGAGTCTAAATAAGTTGGGCGCGGTGGCTCACGCCTGTAATCCCAGCACTTTGGGAGGCCGAGGCGGGTGGATCACGAGGTCAAGAGATCGAGACCATCCTGGTCAACATGGTGAAACCCCGTCTCTACTAAAAATACAAAAAAAAAAAAAAAAAAAAATAGCTGGGCACAGTGGCGCCTGCCTGTAATCCCAGCTACTCAGGAGGCTGAGGCAGGAGAATTGCCTGAACCCAGGAGGCGGAGGTTGCGGTGAGTCGAGATCGCGCCATTGCACTCTAGCCTGGGTAACAAGAGCAAAACTCCATCTTAAAAAAAAAAAAAAAAAAAAAAAAAAAAAGACTCTAAATAGACAAAATAATCTTGGAGAAGAAAAATAAAACTGAAGGATTTGGCCGGGCATGGTGGCTTATGCCTGTAATCCCAGAACTTTGGGAGGCCAAGATGGGTGGACCACCTGAGGTCAGGAGTTTGAGACTAAGCTGGCCCATATGGTGAAACATCATTTCTACTAAAAACACAAAAATTAGCCAGGTGTGGCACATGCCTGTAATCCCAGCTACTTGGAAGGCTAAGGCAGAAGAATCATTTGAACCCGGGAGATGGAGGTTGCAGTGAGCTGAGATCACACCACTGCACTCTAGCCTGGGCAGCAGAGAGAGACTCCATCTCAAAAAAAAAAAAAGAAAAAGAAAAAACCCAAAAGACTTACACATTACAAAGCTAGAGTAATAAAACCAGTGTGGTACTGGTGTAAGGGTAGACATGGAGATCACTGGAATAGAATTGAGAGTCCAGAAATAAACCCATATATGGTCAAATGATTTATTTACTAAAGTGAAATTTATACAACACAAAAGTATCAATTTTAAAGTGTACAATTCCACTACATTTAGTACCTTCACAATGTTATGCAACATGCAGTTCAACCTGATGGACCCCCGTTAGCATTTTTGTAGAGCAAGGCCATGATCAATTGATTTTTGCCAAGGTTGCCAAGACTGTTCAATGAGTAAAAAATAGTCTGCTCAACACATGTTACTAGAACAACTACACATCCACATGCAAAAGAATGAAGTTGGAACCCTTTCTCATACCACACAGAAAAATTAACTCAAAATGAATCAAAGATCTAAATGTGAAAGCTAAAACCATAAAACTCTTAAGAAATAACTCTTAGAAAAACGATCCAAGATGGCCGATCGCTAACATCCCGGGATTGCAGCTCTCAGGGAAGGCGTGGAGAACTAGAGGACGCCACACTTTCAGACAAAGTCTGGTCGCTCACGGAGCAGAAGATCCCCCAGTGGTGGAAACACACGAGTCGCCAGCGCGACTCTCGTGGTCGGCACAGCGGTTCCGCCGGCACCTCGACGCGGCAGCGCTCGGTGCAGAGTAAACAGGACCGGTTCCCCTTCTGACCGAGGTTTGGAGCCCCGGGAAGGCAGAGTCGCCTACTACGGACACAAGAAGGAAGCCCGACAGGAGAATCCTGGGCAGAAAAGCACCATCAGTTTTAACGCCGCTGCTCTGGCCCTGGGAACTAACAACCTGGACGCCCACTCAAGAGACCTAATCTGAAAGTTGGTAATTTCAAAGACGACAGGAGGATAAATTTACAATGACGGGAAGAAACCAGCGTAAAAAAGCTGAGAATACTCAAAATCAGAATGCCTCTCCCTCTAAAGATGATCACAGTTCCACATCAACAATGGAACAAGGCTTGATGGAGAACGAGCGCCTCCTGATGACAGAATCACTCTTCAAGGAATGGATAATAACAAACTTCGGTGAGTTAAAAGAACATGTTGTAGCCCAACGTAAAGAAACTAGGAACTTTGAAAAAAGGTTTGATGAAATCCTATTGAGAATAGACAACTTAGAGAGGAGTATGAGTGAATTAATGGAACTGAAGAATACAATACAGGAACTCCGAGAAGTATGCACAGGTTTAAACACTCGAATTGTTCAAGCAGAAGAAGGGATATCAGAGGTCAAAGTCCAACTTAATGAAATAAAACGTGAAGAAAAGATTAGAGAAAAAAGGATAAAAAGGAATGAGCAAAGTCTCCAAGAAATGTGGGACTATGTGAAAAGACCAAATTTACGTTTGATAGGTGTACCTGAATGCGACGGAGAGAATGAATCCAAGCTGGAAAATACCCTTCAGGATATTATTCAGGAAAATTTTCCTAAACTAGCAAAGCAGGTCAACATTCAACCCCAGGTAATACAGAGAACACCACAAAGATATTCCTCAAGAAGAGCAACCCCAAGGCACATAATCGTTAGATTCACCAGGGTTGAAACGAAGGAGAGGATACTAAGGGCAGCCAGAGAGAAAGGTCAGATTACCCACAAAGGCAAGCCTATCAGACTTACAGCAGATCTCTCGGCAGAAACTCTACAGGCCAGAAGAGAGTGGGGGCCAATATTCAACATCCTCAAAGAACAGAACCTTCAGCCCAGAATTTCATATCCAGCCAAACTAAGCTTCACAACTGAAGGAAAAATAAAATCTTTTATGAACAAGCAAGAACTCAGGGATTTTATTACCACCAGGCCTGCTTTACAAGAGCTTCTGAAAGAAGCATTACACACAGAAAGAAACAACCAGTATTAGCCTTTCTAAAAATACACCAAAAAGTAAAGAGCACCAACATAAAGAAGAATTTACACCAACGAATGGATAAAACAGCCAGTCAACATCAAATGGCAGTAACCCTAAATTTAAATTGACTGAATTCCCAATCAAAAGACACAGCCAAAACCCAACGGCATGTTACATCCAGACCTGTTTCACATGCAAGGATACACAAAGACTCAAAACAAAGGGATGGAGAAAGATTTACCAACCAAATGGAGAGCAAAAATAAATAATAAATAAATAAAAAGCAGGAGTTGCAATTCTTGTATCGGATAAAATAGATTTTAAAGCAACAAAGATATAGTGGTAAAAGGATCAATGCAACAACAAGAGCTAACGATCCTAACACCCAGATAGGAGACTTAGATTCAATGAGACAGAAAATTAATAAGGATATCAAGGACTCGAACTCAGATCCAAAGAAGTAAACTTAATAAATATTTATAGAGCTCTCCACTTCAAATACACAAAATATACATTCTTGTCAATACCACATCACACCTACCCATTAGTTTAAATGAAACATTGATTGGCCATCATTAATACCCAATTTTTTTCAAAATAAAGCAATATTTCCATTTACTCTCCCTCTTTCTCTTCCTCTTTCTTCCTCTCCTTTACTTATTTTTTTTTCTTTCCTTCTCTCAAAAAAAAAGAAATCAACTTGTAAACCTCTAGATCCAGGTCGGCATCTTTCATTGCTTGATTTCCTTTCTTCCCTTCCCTCCCTCCCTCCCTCCCTCCCTCCCCGCTTCCTCCCTCCCTTCCTTCCTTCCTCTCTTCCTTCCTCCCTACCGTCCTTATTCCCTTCCTTCCTGCCTTCCTCCCCCCACCCCAAAAAAAAAAAAAAAGAAATAACTCTTAGAAGGGGTAAATTTTCATGACCCTGGACCTGGTGAACAAAAGCATAAGCAAAAAAAGAAAACAATGTAAAAATTGGACTTCATCAAAATAAAAAACTTTAATGCCTCAAAGAATACAATAAAGAAAATCAAAAGACAACCTACTGGATTAGAAAAAATCTTTGCAAATCATATATCTGATAAGCTTCTAGCATCCAGAATATTTAAAAAACTCTTACAACTAAACAACAAAATGACAAAGAGCTCGATTTTAAAAATGGAAAAAAGACTTGAATAGACATTTTCCTAAGAAGATACACAAATGGCCAAAAAAGCACATGAAAAGATGCTCAACATCATTAGGCATTAGGGAAATGCAAATCAAAATCAGAATGAGATACCATTTCACACAAGCTAGGATTTTTATAATTTTTTAAGTCATAAAATTAGAAAGTGTTAGCAGAGGATGTGGAGAAATGAAACCCTCTTACATTGCTGGTGAGAATGTAAAGTAATACAGCTGCTTTGGAAAACAGTCTGGCAGTTCCTCAAAAGCTAAATATAGACTTGGCGTATGACCCTGCAATTCCACTTCTAGGTACGTACCCAAGAAAAATGAAATGAAATATTCACACAAGACCTTGTACATAAATGTTCATAGTAACATTATTCATAGTGATACAGGAGTTAAAGAAAATTTATTTAGGCAGATAGTGAGGGTAAGGAAGTTCTCAGTAAAGTTTCCCTTTTAATAAAAAGCAGCCCCCAAATAATTTCTTTTCTAACAAAAAGCAGCCTGTAAAATCGAGCTGTAGACTAGACAAGCAAGTTGGAAGTTTTCACGGGTGAATGCTGGCAGCTGTTTCAATAGGAAATTGCTACCTGGGGGCTAGGCATGCTCAACGTGGTGGCTTCATCTTCCCTTCTCCTTGCCAACCATGTGTGTAGTAGGGAGCAGACAACATGGTGCTGGACAAGTAGAAAACCCATTTGAACAATAAAAAGATTAGGGTAGAATGGGCAGCTTCTTGACGTGCTATGTAAATGTCACACCTGGTGCAACCAATCTTTGAGCCCTATGTAAATCAGACACCGCCTCCTCAAGCCTGTATATAAAACCCTGTAACTCCGCCCAGAAGTCCCACTGGGATGTCCCACTGGGATGCCCTTCTGTCTCACAGGAGGGAGCTATTCTCCTTTCTCTTTCTTTTGCTTATTAAACTGCTGCTCCTAAACCCATTTCTTGTGTGTCTGTGTACTGGATTTCCTTAGTGTGAGATGACAAACTTCGAGTATTTATTTAGCCCAGACAAGGGCACTGCTTCAATAGTAGCCAAAATAGTGAAAAAACCCTTATGTCCACTAACTGATGAATAAACACAATGTTATACTATATCCATACAATGTAATATTATTCAACCATAACAAAGAATGAAGTACTGATACATGCTACAACATGGATGGGCCTTGAAAACATGCTATGTGAAAGAAGTCAGGTACGAAAAGTCACATGTTGTATGATTCCATTTATGTGAAGTGTCCATATTAGGCTAATTCAATGAGAGAATATTACAGATTACCACTGGCTGGTGGAAGAGGAAGATGGATAGTGAGTATTTAATGAATATGGTGTTTTCTTTCCTTGCAAAAGTATTCTGGAACAAGATAGAGGTGATAGTTGCACAATATTTTTAGTGTACTAAAAGCCACTAAATTGTACATTTTAAAATGGTTAAAATGATGAATTTTGTTATGTGCATTTTACCTTAATAAAAAATAATAAAAATTAAAAAGCTGAAAAACAAGACCAATGTCTTTTCTTGGACCAATTAGAGAACTCAGATCTTAGGGCAAACCACCAGTTTGAAATCTAGAGAGACTAGTGCTCCCAGGGAGATAAAGGGCCTGAGATTTGTTTGCCTGGAGCAGAAACCATCAGCAAGTTACCATAAGCAGGAAAAAATATTAAGACCAGAAATTTTGGTGAATTGCTAGGGTCAAGATTAAGCTAGCACAGGATTAAGAAGTTTCTGCAGGTCACAGTCATAGGGATTTCCCACATTCTGCAAGCTTTTTCTCTAGGAACCCCACCAGACCCTTACAGGGAACACTGGGGTAAATTCAGAAAAAGTTCATCCCCTTTCTCTTCACTCCATACTATGAACTGGCACGGGGAGGTGAAGAGAAAACCATTGAGTAAACTGCCCAGGCCCTTCTCCCTTAATCTCAGGAAGGGGGCAACAGCGAAATTCCATACCAGATAGGAGAAGAGAACTCCCTCTTCCTACTCCTCCCCCTACTCCAGCCCCACTCCAGTCTTCATATCTCACCTAAGGAAAAAGAAAGAGACAGAGAAAGATAAAGAGAGAAAAGTCTCAAACTACTGGGTAGAGGGCTTCAAAGACATAGATGTGCAATGTATCAGCCAGGGAAGGAAATACAAGGAATGAGGGGAAGCTCAACACCTGAAAGAGACAGAAACACTTATGAAAGGCCATACCCCAGAGACATTGGCCCATCATGTACTCCATAGGTGTGACAGTTAATTTCATGTGTCAACTTGACTGGGCCATGGGATGCCCAGATATTTGGTCAAATATGATTCTGGTGTTCTTGGGAGGGCTTTTTTCAGGGGGATGAAATGAAGCTTTAAATAAATAGACTGAGTAAAGTGGACTGCCCTTCCTAATGCAACATCTGATCAGTTTAAAGCCTGAATGAAACAAAAAGCCTGGCCCTCACTCAAGTAAAAGAGAATTTCTCTGCCTGCCTAAATGCCTTTGTATTGGGGTATTGGCCTTTTCCTGCCTTTGGATTCAAAGAGAAACACTGGCTCTTCCTGGGTCCCTCAAGCCTGTTGGTCTTCAGACTGGAAGGAATTTATTGGTTCTTCTGGTTCTCAGGCCTTCAGACTCATGCTGGAACTAAACCATTGGCTCTCCCAGGTCTCTAGCTTGCCTACTGACCCTGTGGATGTTGGAATTTGCCAGCCTACATAATCACATGAGTTAATACCTTATATTAAATCCTTTTCCATATATAATTTTTTTTATTGGTTCTGTTTTTCTGGAAAAACAGAAGTAATACAATGGGTCTAGGAAGCTCAGAGACCACCAAGGATGATAAATACCAAAAAGCCACATACAAGGCATATCATATTCAAACAGTAGAAAACTAAAAACAAAGAGAAAATCTTCAGGCAGTAGAGAAAATAAAAAAACACCTTACCTACAGAGAAACGAAATAAGAATTACATCAGAAACCATGTAAAGAAAATACCACCTGTTCCCCAAACACCTGCTGAAATAAAAAAAAGAAAGAAAGAAAGAAAACAAGGGGGAAAAAGAAACCATATAAACAAGAAAATGGTGAACTGAATTATTTAAAGTGTTGAAAGAAAATAACTGCCAACCTAGAATTCTACATCCAGAGAAAAATATCCTTCAAAAGTGAAGGAGAATTCCAATTATCTGACATTATGGAAGTTCAAGACCTGCCTGACCAACATGGTGAAACCCTGTCTCTACTAAAAATACAAAATTAGCTGGGTGTGGTGGCACATGGCTGTAATCCCAGTAACTTGGGAGGCTGAAACAGTAGAATTGTTTGAACCCGGGAGGTGGAGGTTGCGGTGAGCCAAGACTGTGCCATTGCATTACAGCTTTGGCAATACCAAGAGCGAAGCTCCATCGGGGGAAAAAAAAAGATAGCACATTTTGGATGACAAAATACACTCAACACATTTAAAACAATAGAAAATCATACCAAATGCATTCTCAGACCAAAAAGAAATTAAGCTAAAAATCAGTAACAGAAAGATAGCTGAAAAGTTCCCAGATATTTGGAAATTAAACAATACGGTTCTAAATAACTCACAGGTCAAAGAATAAGTCTAGAAATTAAATCATATTTTGAACTAAATGAAAATTAAAATACATCTCAAAATTTGTGGAATGGGGTAAAATTATGGCATTAAATGCATATGTTAGAAATGAGGAAAGACCTAAAATCAATAACCTAAGTTCCAGTTTAGGAAACAACTCTATGCCCATACTTTTGATAATTAAAATAATTCTACCAAACATTTGGGGGAAAATGATACCAACTCCCTCTAACCCTTCCCAGAAAGTGGAAAAAAATGAAACAATTCCTAACTTATTTTGTGAGGCCAGCATTACCGTAATACCAAGACCAGACAAAAACATTACAAGAAAAAAACAGACCAATACCTCTCATGAACATAGATGCAAAAACTCTTAACAAAATATTAGCAAATTTAATCCAACAACATATAAAAAAGATAATATATCAAGAACAAGTGGGATTTATCCCAAGAATGAAAGTCTGTTCCATCATTTATAAATCAATTAATGTAATTAATCATATTAACAAACTATATAGAAACCATATGATCCTATTAATAGATACAGAAAAAAACTGACAAAATCAAAATCTAACATCCATTCATGACAAAAATGCTTGACAAACTAGGAAAAGAGGAGAATTTCCTCAACTTGATAAAGAATATCTATTTAAAAAAAATTAAAACCTACAACTAACATCATACTTCACGGTGAGAAACTTGGAGCTTTCTGCTAAGATCAGAAACAAGACAAAAAACAAAAAAACAAACAACAACAAAAGGCAAGAATGTTTCATTTCAGCACTGCATTCTAACTTATTGGTGGTCCTAACTAATGCAATAAAGCAAGAAAAGCATATAAAATGCATATGGATTGGGAAGAAAGAAATAAAAGTGTCTTTGTAGTGAACGTAATTGTCTATGTAGAAAATTTTAAATAATTGACAAAAAATCCTACTGGAACTGGAACTAATAAACAATTATAGCAGGGGTGCAGGATACAAGATTAACATACAAAAGTCAACTGTTTTCCTCTATACCAGCAATGAACAAATGGAATTTGAAATTTAAAACACATTATCAAGGAGCATGATTGCTGGATTGTATGGTAAGAGTATATTTAGTTTTGTAAGAAACTACCAAAACTGTTTTCCAAACTGGCTGTACCATTTTTATTCCCACCTTCAATGAATTAGAGTTCCTGTTGCTCTACACCCTCACCAGCATTTGGTATTATCAGTGTTTTGGATTTTAGGCATTCAAACAGGTGTGTAGTAGTTTTTATTTGCAATTCCTTAATGACATATGATGTTACATATCTTTTCATGTGCAATATTACATTAGCACCTCGAAAAATAAAATACTTAAATATAAATTTAACAAAATATGTACAAGTTCTATATAAAGAAAACTACAAAACTTGGATGAAATAAATCAAATAAGAACTAAATCAATGAAGAAATACTTCATGTTCATGGACAGGAAGAATCATATTGTCAAGCTGTCAGTTCTTTCCAACTTCTTCTATAGCTTGAATGCAACCCCAATCAAAATTTCAGCAAATTATTTCATGGATATCGATAAACTGATTCTAAAGTATTTATGGGGAGGCAAAAGACCCAGAATAGCCAACTTGATATTGAACAGGAAGGACAAAGAGGTTGACACTACCCAATTTCAAGACTTACTGTGAAACTACAGTAATCAAGACAGTGTGGTATTGGTGAAAGGGTAGACAAATAGATCAATGGGACAGTAGAGACAGCCCAGAAATAGACTCATGTAAATAGTCAATTGATGTTTGGCAAAGGAGAAAATGCAATACCATGGAGCAAAGACGATCTTTTCAACAAATAGTACTGGAATAACCAGACATACGCATGCCAAAAAAAAAATGAACATCCAAAAAAATTTCATTAAAAAATTAACTCAAAATGGATCAAAATGTAAAACACAAAATCATAAAACTCCTAGAAGATAACATAGGAGAAAATCTAGATGACATTGGATATGATGATGACCTTTTAGATAGAACAGCAAAGGCATAGGCATGATCCATGGAATAATTGATAAGCTGAACTTCGTTAAAATAAGAAACTATTCTACAAAAGACAATGCCAAAAGAATGAAAAGACAATCCATGAACTGGGAGAAAATATTTGCAAAATACATTTCTGATAAAGGACTGTTATCTATAATATACAACAAGCTCCTAAAATTCCACAATAAGCAAACAAATCCTGGTTGGGTGAGGTGGCTCACACCTGTAATCCTAGCATTTTGGGAGGCTGAGGTAGGTGGATCACCTGAGGTCAGGAGTTCAAGACCAGTCTGGCTAATATGGTGATACCCCATCTCTACCAAAAATACAAAAATTCTGAGACAAGAGAATCGCTTGAAACCAGGAGGTGGAGGTTGCAGTGAGCTGAGATCGCATATCACTGCACTCTAGCCTGGGCAACAAAGCCAGACTCTGTCTCAAAAAAAAAAAGAAGAAAAGAAAACTAATCCAATTAATAAACAAACAAAAGACCTAAACTGATACCTCATCAAAGAAGATACACAGATGAAAAATAAGCATAAGAAAAGATGTTCAACATCACATGTCATTAGGAAATTGCAAATTAAAACAACAGTGAGATACCACTACAAAATAATTTTGCTGTGAACCTGAAACTGCTCGAAAAGATAAAGTTTGTTACTTTTTAAAAAATGAAACATTTTAGTCATTGAGTAAAAACCTCATAGACAAAGTTAAAAGGACAAATGAATGAAAGGGAAGAAATTTGCACTGATTGGCATTTAAAGAATTAGAATATATAAAGATCCATAAAAATTTGTTTAAAGCATACAGATTGAAATAGAATAAAGAAATCTATGTAGACAACCTTATTAGAATATATAAAGATTCATAACAATTTGTTTAAAGCAGACAGATTGGAGTAGAATAAATAAATGTGTGTAGACAACCTCAAAGGAGCTGCAAAAAACTCCAAGAACTAGTAAGTGACATCAACGAGGTCATACGATACAAGGTCAATATATAAAAATCAATTGCTGGAATTCTGCTTCTGGGTAAACGGAGTAGATGTCCTGTTCCCTGTTCTTCCCACTAAGTACAACTAAAAACTCTGGACACAACAAACATAAGAAGACTCTGAATGGTGAAGATAAGAAGGCAGTCAGGGTAGAGATCTCAGTACCCAAGGAACTACATGACAGTTGGCTTTTTGGGTTTTCTTTTTGCCTCAAATATCCTAAACTTGGAGCTAAAGGAGTTGGCAACCCAGAAATGCCAATGGGTGTGGACAAACAAAAAGCCCCAACAAATTCCTGCTCTCTCTAGCCAATGGATCAGGAAAGGGGCACTCTAGCAAGATGGAAAACTTTTAGGCAATAACTGCTCTATTCCAGCCAAACACCACAGAAAAAAATGTGCGGCCCAACTCCATCATGCCAGCAAAAACTGAGTGGGGAACCTAAACCTCTACCATCAGTTGCATAATTCAATACAGTCAATCCAATCTATCATTTGTATAACGCAATATGAATTAGTTAATTTGTATTTACAACCCAAAGTATAAAATAAATATCCATGAGCCCATATTGATACAAATAAATAAATGAATGAATAAACAAACAAACAGGGAAGAGCACATTAATCTCCCACACAGAAGAATTCCAAATAACTTATGTAGATACTGCCTCTTCAAGGAGGTGGAACTTAATTCCCCATCCCTTGAGGAGTTGAGTGTGAGCTGCCCTTACTGCTTTGTTTGCCAAGAATGTGGAAAGGTGGGCATATTAGTCTGTTCTCATGCTGCTATAAGGACTTATCTGAGACTGAGTAATTTATAAGGAAAGAGGTTTAATTGACTCACAGTTCTGCAGGACTAGGGAGGTGTCAGGAAACTTAGAATTGTGGCAGAAGTGGAAGCAAACACATCCTTCTTCACATGGTGGCAGCAAGGAGAAGTGCATAGAGAAGTGGGAGAAAAGGCCCTCATAAAACAATCAGATCCCCTGAGAACTCACTCATTATCATGAGAATAGCATGGAGGTAATCACCCCCATGATTCAATGATCTCCCTTGGGTCCCTCTCACCACACATGGGGATTATGGGAACTACAGTTCAAGATGAGATTTGGGTGGGGACACAGCCAAACCATATTAGTGGGGAAAGAACTTTACAACAAAGAAATCTGGCAAACACTTCCTTAGCCTTGTGATAAAGGTTAACATCATCAGTGATAACTCACATAGATAGCATGTAGACTTGACACAATGTCATGAGAATGGCGCTTCATATCTGTGGTCTTCATTCCCAAAAGACATAACCCCATTCTAGTCATGAAAAAAATATATTATACAAACCCTATTTGAGGGACAGTCTACAAAATACCAAACCAGTACGCCTCAGAACTGTTTAGGTCATTAAAAAAAAAGGAAGTCTGAGAAACAATCACAGACCAGAAAAGGATAAGAAGACATATCACAATTAAATGTAATATGGTATCTTGAATAGGATCCTGGGACAGAAAAAGGGTATTAGGTAAATAAAAAATAGTGAAATGCACTGGGATCTGTCGGGGAGGTGGGTATGGGGGGGGTGGGAGGAGGGAGTGCATCAGGAAAAATAGCTAATGCATGCTGGGCTTAATACCTAGGTGATGGGTTGACAGGTGCAGCAAATCACCATGGCATGCGTCTATGCAACAGACCTGCACATCCTGCACAGAATGTAACTTAAAAAAGATTAGCGAAATGTGAATAAGCTATGGAATTTAGTTAATAACAATAATTATTAATGATAACTATTAATAACATAATTGTCACAACTATATCTTAGTTGTGACAAACATATTAGTAATGTAAGACATTAAGAATAGGGGAAACTGAGTGAAGGGCATATTAGAGACTCTGTCATCTTTGCAACTTTTATGTAAATCTAAACCTATTCTAAAATTAAATTTATTAAACAAAAGTAGTGACTGCATTGGATTGAAGCACATTCACAGTGATGCTAACGATAACATACCTTTGTCTATCACCATTGAATGTTGCTAAGGAATCAATTTGTTACTCACAAAACTAATATAGAGAAAAAAATGAAACATTTACCCTGCCTTTTCTGTATACATTGTGACTCAGAGTAAGCAAATAACTGATGAGGAAAAGTTCCTATTTACAGAAGAATTACAAGTGATAAATGCAGAGGAAATGTTAACATTAGAAAAATCACCCATTTTGGGGGTCCAAAGTGGCTCCCGCCGGAGCTCATGGCGCTCGCGAAGGCGAGGTCATCAGTTCAAGGCTAACCTGAGCAACCTCATTAGCTCAAACTGATTGGCAAAAAAAAAAAAAAAAGAAAAATCACCCATTTTGCAATTCCTTAATGAAATCATAGATCTAGACAATGATTAGTAGGTAAAAAGTTGAGAAAGATCTTTGTAATGAGGGGATAGGCTGGCATCACCTGAATCCACTGGTCAACATTAGCATCAATCTAAACAAGATATGCAGACTTAATGTACCTCATAATGTGATGCAGTAGGAAGTACATAGCACTGTCAGTTATCCTTGTCTAAAAATTTACACTGACTCTAACCAAATCTCTAGTTCTTGATATTGGTCCATAGGAAATAAAGGGGACAAAGCACAAGTTAAACAATTTCCCAAAGTGCCAGGCACGGTGGCTCATACTTGTAATCCTAACATTTTGGGAGGCTGAGGATTGCTTGAGGCCAGGAGTTCAAGACTAGCCTGGGCAATATGGCAAGATCCCATTTCTACAAAAAAATTAGCTGGGTGCAGTGGTACATGCCTGTGGTCCCAGCTACTTGGGAGGCTGAGGTAGGAGGATCACTTGAGCCCAGGAGATCGAGGCTGCAGTGAGATGTGGTCACACCACTGTACTACAGCCTGGAGTCACAGAGCAAGACCCTGTTTCCAAGGGGTGGCGGCGGGGGAGACCCAGTGACATAAAAAGGGAGGATGGACTATTATAGAATAAGAGACAATTAAGAGGCCTTATCAAATAAGTATCATGGGTGGACCCTTGTTTGTTTGTTTATAGGCAGGGTCTCTTTCTCTGTGACCCAAGCTGGAGTGCAGTGGTATAATCATGGCTCACTGCAGGCTTGAAGTCCTAAGCTCAAATGATCTTCCTGTCTTCATCTCCCAAAGTGCTGGGATAACAGGCGTAAGCCACTGCACCTGGCAAGTGGACCGTGTTTGGATCCTGATCAGAACAAACCAACTGTAAAAAGATATTTTGAAAACAATTGTGAAAATTTGGATGTGAACTTGCAATTAAGGAATTATTGTTAATTTTGTTGGATGTGATGATGGCATCGTGGTTATGCTTTTGTAAATATCCTTATGAGTTTTTATCAGTTATCGATGTATACCAAAGTAGTTTCTGTGAAATTTTCTTTAAAATCTTCCAGCCAGACGAAAAGAAATAATGACTGGAGACTAGATGAAATAAGATTGGCAAAATGATATTTGTTGAGGCTGGGTAATGGTACACAGGGATTCATTATATTTTTCTATCTTATTTAGTGTACAATTGAACATTTTTATAATAAAAAAGAGGTCTAGACGAGGTGTATGAGACCTGGATTACATTCTCTAATTTGTCCATAATTGACTGTGTGATCCTGGCCGGGTTACTTCATTATAGTACTGCAACTCTCTCCTCAGTAACACAGAAATAGTAACTGGTTAAAATTTATCACGTTCACCATATGCCTAGAATTACACCAAGTAGTACAAAGGAATAAAAGAACTGTACATATCTCACCTATTCTCCTACCTATTCTTGAATGTGACATGAAGCATCAGGGTTGGGGAGGTGGCGCAGGAGGAGAGGAAACAGGCCCTTTGGAAATGTAGACTATTATGAAGAAGAAAACTATCACCTCTAATCCCACCATGCAGCAATGACAAATAATGATCTTGGTATTTATACATCCTCCAGACATTTTTCTGTAAATCCAACATATACATGTCTTTTAAAAATTTTAGACTAAAATGTATGTGTTCTTTGTAGCCTGGCTTGTATGTAGTATCATATCCTCTGGGTAATTATATTAATGTATATGAAAGTATTGTACATAGGTAAGCCTCATCTAGTTTAATTTTATTCCCACAACTGTGGGAAGAAACTACAACCAACCTTTTAATGAATATTTAATACCATGTGTGCAAAAGGATAGTTATCTCTGGTTTGAACTCTTGCAGCTGATCTCCTGGCTTCTTGTTTTGCCCTGCTTTAATTCATCCTTCACACAAACACCAAAATGATCTTCTTGAAATAGCCCTAAGGAAGTTAGCTTCTCTACTTGAAAACCTTCAATACAAGAGGTTATGTGCTGTCCAATTCCATTTATATTGCATTCTCAAAAAGACAAAACATACAAAAATTACCCGGGTGTGGTCACACACACCTGTAGTCCTAGCTACTCGGGAGGCTGAGGCAGCAGAATTACTTGAACCTGGGAGGTGGAGGTTGCAGTGAGCCAAGATCTCACCACTGTACTCCAGCCTGGGCAACAGAGCAACTCTGTCTCAAAAAAAAAAAAAAGACAAATTGATAGGAACAGAGAACATATCATTGGATGCCAGGGCTTAGGGATAAGGGAAGGGTGTAACTATTAAGGGCTAGCACCAAGGAATTCTATGGGGTATCAGAATTGTTCTATGGGGTGATTGTAGTGGTGGTTACATAAATCTATACATGTGTTCAAATTCATAGAACTGTATGTTATCCCACACTCTCAATTTTCCTACATGATAATTTTTTTAAAGCTTTCAATAGTTCTCTTATTGCTTGTAGATTTAAATTCAGAAGTTTGGGCCAATATATTGAAAGCCTTCCATGGTTCCCCCCAACTCTGCTCTGCCAGTCTACTTTTCCACCCTCATTTCTCACTGCACCTTATCCCTAATGCATACTCTATTCCAACCATACTATAACTACTCAGTGAGCAGTGAACATATGTCATGACCTTTGACACTTCTGTGTCTTTGCTCGTAATGTTCTCTCTGCTAAAATGCAGTCCCACCCACCATCACCAATGGAAACCCTACTTATCCTTTAAGGCTCAGTTCAAATCTCACATCCTCTACATACTTCCTCATCTCAATCAGAATTGAATCTCTTTCCACAGTGCTCCCACAGCACTTTGTTTAGATTTCATTGCCTAACAATCAGTTACACACTTTAGACCTTAGAGCCCCTGGGCTGTACAGTGGCTCTAATATGTTCCAATAATTAGGCAATAAAACCCCAAACCTCACTTAGAGGTATCCATCACACGAAACATTTGCATTCCTTCCATTCCTGTCTCAGTAACCAATGCCCCACTGGCTTCCAGGCCAGGCTTTAGATTTGCCCTGTTATTTACCTCCCCATCCTTCAAACCCCAGCTTTTAACTTCATTCTTAATTAAATAAGTTCCTGCTTTCCTGCTCCAGTGCTGAATTCCTGGCTTGGCCCCCTAAGCACATGATTCTTCCATGCCACTCCCAGGGAAGTTCAAGTTTTCTGACCTGGCTATGCCTGTTTAATCCTACTCTCTGGGCTGGGAGACAGGGAAGCTTGTCCAGCAGGTGTTGATATCTGAGGGCAGAGGCTGGAAGAAGGAATGTCTTATGGGTAAATGAGCCATTTCAATGGAGACAAGCAAGTTGGAAAGTCAAGTGAGGCAGGTAGAAGTTGGTAAACCAGAGAAGCAGAGCCAAATGGGTCAGGAAAGCCTGAAGGGCTGGAACCCAAAGCTAAGAATATAAGCACATAGAGGGCAGGGAACCATATAGAGCAGGCTAAGCCATGAGCTGGTTTGGATAAATATTAGAAATAGAGTCCTTTTGCCTATATTCTGTGTGATGTGTGAATATATCTGCCCCCATTTAAAGAGCCAACAATGAGTATAAAATGCTCACTGACTTCAGTCCTACCCAGTCCAGACCATGGGTCCCAACATCTATGGGAGGCAGTACAGTAAAATGGAAAGAATATGACCTTTGGAATAATACCAGGGCTTAAATTCTGGCTCCTTGCCTTAGTAGTTGTGTGACCTTGGGCAAGTTACTCTCAGCTTCAACTTTTTTACATGAAAAAGAGAGATAGCATCTACCTCACAGAGTCATTGTGATGATAAAATGAATCTATATAAATGATTCAAGATGGTCCTCGGATTCTCATAGGCCCTCAACAGATGATAGCCCCCTTCCTTTAAAGGCACCTATTATAACTGGCCTTGTACTTCCAGTTAGTTGAATGAAGCATGTCTCTCTCTTCAGCCAGATCTTAAACTTGCTGAGGGCACACACTGGGTGTGAATCATTTTCATATGTATTTACTTTTAAAGCAATATATCTTTGTGATTACAAATATCATGTAAATTTATACAAAATCTAAATGTTGCAAAACACTAAACACAGGAGAAATCTAGTAATCTCTCTTACTTTGCCAAACAGAGAACTGCTGAAAAGATCTTGAAACATTTTCCTCTAACCCCACCCCCATATTGTTGGTTTTGTACTTTACAAAAATGGGATCATTGTTAACATGATTCTCAAAATAATTCTAAAACAAAGAAACATACGTTTCATACAAACAGAGAATTGATATGTATCAAAGATTTATTAAATCTTTGGAGGAAACCAGTAAGATGGCAGCCAACTCAAAAGAGGATATGAAAACTAGTATTTTATATATAGTCAGTAAAAAAAACAAAGGAATACTAAAATAAGATTGCTAAATTGGAATCAAAGCTGGTTAATGTTCTACAGGGCAATAAGAACCAAAATAGTTGTGTCTTTTAAAAATAATTTAATAAACATATAGTTTACTACATAGTTTTATTTCTATAAAGATACATTTAAAATTACAATTTTAGGCCAGGCACAGTGGCTCACGCCTGTAATCCCAGCACTCTGGGAGGCCGAGGTGGGCAGATCACGAGGTCAGGAGTGCGAGACCAGCCTGACCAACATGGTGAAACCCCATCTCTACTAAAAAAAAAAAAAATTACAATTTTAGAGCTAAGACAGTTCTATTAAATCAATTGTCACTATTAACATAATTGTCTGTTTCATCCAATAATGTTATATTCCATGTTTTTCTTTTTAAAAAGATCATTTTATAGAGCAGTTTTAGGTTCACAGCTAAACTGAGAGGAAGGCAGAAAGATTTTCCATATATCCCCTCCCCCCACAAGTACATGGCCTCCTTCTTCGTCAACATCCCTCATCAGAGTAGTGCGTTTGTTGCAATTGATGAAATACATTGACACATGAATGTCACCCAAAGTCCATAGTTTACATTAGGGTTCACTCATGATGTGCATTCTATGGGTTTGGGCAAATATGTAATGATATGTACTACCAATGTAGTATCATACAGAGTATTTTCACTGCCCTAAAAATCCTCTGTGCTCCACTTATTCATCCCTCTCCTTCTCTCTGTGGTGTCTTCTTTAGGTGGACAGAAAACAATGTCACTGCGTCTTGCCAGTTTTTCAGAATTGTAAAATGACTAAATTGTAAATTGTAAAATAACACAATTGTAAAATTGTGTTAAATTGCAATTCTCTAGACCTAGAGAGTCAGATGATCCTCAGAGATCCTGTTAAAAAATGATCTTGACATGATATTAAAGCATCAACTAGTCATCTTTCCTTTTGTATTAGTTTCCTAGTGCTGCTCTAACAAATTACCAAAAACTAGATGGCTTAAAACAACACACATTTATTCTCTCAACAGTTCCGGAGATCAGAAGGTAGAACTGTGTTTCACAAGGCTGAAGTCAACATGTCAGCAGGGCCATGCTCCTTCTGGAGGTTCTATGAGAGAATGTTTCCATGCTTCTTCCAGCTTCTGGAGCTGCTTTCTTGCATTCCTTCGTTTGTGGCCTCTTCCTCCATCTTCAAAACCAACAGCATGGCCTCTTCAAATCTCTCTGCCTCTATCTTCACATCACCTTCTCTCTTATAAGGATCCTTGTGATTACATCAAGCACACCTGGATAATTCAAGGTAATCTCCCTATTTTAAGGTACACTGATTTGCAACCTTAATTCCCCCAGTCATGTAACATAACATATTCACAGGTTCTGAGGAGCAGGACATGAAGATTTTAAGGGAGGTGCAGGGGAGGAGTCATTATTCTTCCCCTCACCCTCGCTTCCAAATTTTGAATGATTCTTTATAGCCTCACCTTATGCATTTAATTCTTCAACTTGCTTTTGTCAATTTTAAAATTTTTCTTTTTAATTTTTGAGACAGGGTCTTGCTGTGTCGCCCAGTCTGGGATGCAGTTGTGTGGTCATGGTTCACTGCAGCCTCAATCTCCTGAGCTCAAGTGATCCTCCCACCTCAGCCTCCCAAGTAGCTGGGAATATGGGTATACCCCACCATGCCTGGCTGATTTTTCTTTTTCTTTTTAGTGGAGTTGAGGTCTCATTCTGTTGCCCAGGCTGATCTCAGATTCCTAAGTTCAAACAATCCTCCTACCTCAGCCTCCCAAAGTGCTGGGATTATAGGCATGAACTACCACACCTGGCCTGTCTCTTATCTTTTCATTCAGCACATACTGTATACAGCTACCCCATTCCTCTTAATGGCTAGGTAGTATTTCAGTTATGGAATTGTTAGAGTTTAGTCATTTTCCCATAGATGGAAATTTAAGTTACCAGTTTTTCAACATTATAAATAGTGGGGCAATGAACACCCCTATGCATAACTCTTTGTGTAATTGTGACTATGTTTCCATAGGGAAATTTTCTGGAGGTTAAAATTCTGAAAACAATATATATCAATTTTTTTTTTTTTTTTGAGACGGAGTTTCGCTCTTGTTACCCAGGCTGGAGTGCAATGGTGCAATCTCGGCTCACCACAACGTCCACCTCCTGGGTTCAGGCAATTCTCCTGCCTCAGCCTCCTGAGTAGCTGGGATCACAGGCACACGCCACCATGCCCACCTAATTTTTTGTATTTTTAGTAGAGACGGGGTTTCACCATGTTGACCAGGATGGTCTTGATCTGCTGACCTCGTGATCCACCCGCCTCGGCCTCCCAAAGTGCTGGGATTACAGGTGTGAGCCACTGCATCCAGCCCAATATATATCAATTTAATTTTCACAAATATTATAACAAATCACCTTTCAAAATATACATTAATATCTCACACTCATACCAATAATGCGTGAGAGTACCTGTTTATCTCCCACATCTCTTACACTAGGTATATGGAATTCATTTTTAAGTCTTTCAGGATCTATACAGCACTTTGAGATATCCATATAGGTTTTCTTGGCAAAAAATAAAAGCTTTATCCTTGGTGAATTGAAAGATAAAACAATGCAAATCCATGTGTACAACTCAGAGGGCTTATCCTAACAGTGATGCACTGGTGAACAGATAATGTGGTAAATGTGCTTTTCATATTATAAAGTGCTATTCAGAGAATTATTTTCCTGTGTGGAGTGTGTGTGTGTGTGTGTGTGTGTGTGTGTGTGTTGTTTTGAGATGGAACCTCACTCTGTAGCCCAACCTGGAGTGTAGTGGTGTGATCTGGGCTCACTACAACCTTTGTCTCCCGGGCTCAAGTGATTCTTGTGCCTGAGCCTCCCTAGTAGTTGTGACTACAGGTGTGCACCACCATGCTTGGATAATTTTTTTGTATTTTAGTAGAGACAGGGTTTCACCATGTTGCCCAGGATGGTCTCAAGCTCTTGAGCTCAGGTGATCCGCCTGCCTTGGCCTCCCAAAGTACTGGGATTACAGGTGTGAGCTACTGCACCTGGCCAAAATGTGTTTCTTTTCATACTTAGTTCACATGGCTCACACAGGTTGGCCTCACTACTTTCCAGTTTCACATGGTGTATGTTCTTTTGCCAAGACTCAACATATTTCCACTGTACAGCCCAGGGGCTCTAAGGTCTAAAGTGTGTAACTGATTGTGCCAATCCTTCAGGAGGAAAGACATGATAAGATTATGGACATATGTGTCCTCTGAAGAGAGTAAGAAAGCCCAATAGCAAAGGCTTCAGAGAACAAGGCTTCAGAGAACCACTCTTGAGTAGGTAAGTATTTCGCAGGGTTCAGAGTCAGCTGATTTTGTACTTAAGAATTTCTTAGCTATAGAGCCCCATGGGCTTAGATGGAAAGTCCTGGTGAGTACCCTACCCCACAGATGCCTGCCTCACCCTCACCCTGGAAAGTGACAATAAACTCTGTAATGTTAAGGACCATAACCAAATGAGGCACAAGCATGAAGGGGTTAGCTGAAAGGGCACTGAAGGTTGACCTATGCTCTAGGGGGCATTATTCTCTACAGTCCACTTCTCTTGGTTTGCTCTAGAACTAGAAACCAGCTTCTCAGCAGGAGTAAGAGTAGTGCTAGCAGGAGAAAGTGAAAGGAAATGGGCTTCAGCACTGGTCTAATTGGTTGTTCCTGGAGTCAGAGTTCATAGATACCTTAACAGGAACTGCTCTCTCCAGTTTTCTTCCCACAACCGTGGTTTGAAAGGAGTTAACGTTCTGAAACAAGAAAAGAAATGGGCCCCTCTGTTATCCTTCTCCTCACTTTCCCAGTACAAATCTACAAGTGCATGTGAGCATACGCTCAGCTTTCATCCCAGGCTTTTTAGGACTTCTCGCTATAGAGAGAATTCAGTGGTGCCTCCTGATAAGGAGTGTTTAGGAGGAAACACTGTTTGGAATGAACCTGGCCATAGCTCAGAAAATACTGCTGAAACTGCTAACACATTAAAATGCTTTCACAAAGGACCTAAGAGAACTTAGTGGCTTGTGCCATGATGAAGAGTGTAAGCTCCGGAGCCTGAGGGCATAGGACTGAATCCTGTCTCTGACATTAGCTGTGACCTTGGACAGGCCTCTTAACCTTCCTATGACTTAGAATCATCTGCAAAATGGGAGGTAACAATACCCACCTCATAAGGATTGTCATGTGGATTGAATGAAATAATGCATATAGGTCGGGCACAGTGGCTCACACCTGTAATCCCAGCACTTTGGGAGACCGACGTGGGTGGATCACCTGAGGTCAGGAGTTCAAGACCAGCCTGGCCAACATGGTGAAACCCTGTCTCTACTAAAAATACAAAAATCAGCTGGGCATGATGGTGGGTGCCTGTAATCCCAGCTACTTGGAAGGTTGAGGCAAGAGAATTGCTTGAATCTGGGAGGCAGAGGTTGCAGTGAGCTGAGATCATGCCATTATACTCCAGCCTGGGCGACAGAGTGAGACTCCATCTCAAAAAAAAATCTGCATATAAAGCACCAATACCATTCCAGGAATATAGTAAGTGCTCATAAATATAAGTTATTATTTAGTTCTCCCACAGTGCCTCACAGTCCAATGCCCATAGTCTATAAATTTCTTGTGGAGCAAATAAAATTGAAAACTATTATTTTATTTATTTTTCTAACACGTGAATTTCCCAATACTTAGCCTACCAAATTTTTAATAATATGAGAATAGCTATTGTTACAATGGCCTACTTCTTTTCCCCAAGCTTCATAGTTCTGCCTGCCTTTTCCAGAAACCATTTGCTGGCCCTATCTCTGTCTCCTCTCCACTCAGCAAGACTTGTCTCTACACATGTACCCTATGTTGCTTTAAGGTTTCAGAGAGTACTGCGCGGTATCAGCTTGTGGGGCGCTCATACTCAAAAATTGTGAGCATTTTCATACTCCAGGGGCTGCTACTGGTGGCTCTGCAGCAGTCACCATGCTACAGAATGAATATATTAAATTACACCATAAACACTACGGATACCATGAGAAAAAGAGAAAGAAGGAAAGTCAAGAGGCTCATGAACATTCAAAGAAGGAAAAGAAAATGACTGGTCTGAAGCCTAAGCTTTACCATAAATAGTGCCATGCTGAGAAAGTACAAATGAAAAAGATTCTCAAGATGCATGAAAAGAGAAATATCAAACAGAAGAATGATGAAGACTCCACAGGGAGCAGTACCTGCCTATCTGCTGAACTGAGAGGGACAATCTCAAGCTAAAGTACTTTCCAATATGATTAAACAGAAATGAAAAGAGAAGGCAGGAAAATGGGAAGTCCCTCTGCCTAAAGTCTGTGCTCAGGGAGAAACAGAAGTATTAGAGGTTATTCAAACAGGAAAGAGAAAGAAGGCATAGAAGAGGATGGTTACTAAAATCTGCTTTGTATGAGATGGATTTACAAGAAAACCACCTAAATATGAAAGATTCATCAGGCTAATGGCTTGCATTTCAAAAAAGCCCATGTAACACATAGGAACTGAAAGCCACCTTTTGCCTACTAATAAAGAAGAATGCTTCATCTCCACTGTATACAACTTTGGGTATTATCAAATGTACTGTCACTGAGGTAAATGTGAGCGAATTGGACCTTGTGATGCATGGAGGCAAAGTTATTTGGGGAAAATATGCCCAGGTTACCAACCATCCTGAAAATGAAGGATGTTTAAATGCAGTCTTACTGGTTTGACAGCAATTTCATATATAATTATTGAGGACTACACACCAACTGAAAAAACTGCCATTACTGTGATGTTTCTGAATACTACCAAACAGCCTTGCATCTCTGCAATCATCAAAGGATCTATTTATTAAATTGTAAACAATAAAAATGGTTTTTTAAAAAAGATTTCAGAGAATAAGAAGAGAGTAGTCAATTTTAAGTGTTTGCAAATGGACGGGAGCATGTGCCCTGCCCCACTACCATATTTCACAATTCCGTCTTCTCCTGTCTATCTGGAGAATTTTTGTAGAACAAAAAGGCCACCATCTACAGGAAGTTCTAAGGGTTCATTTACATAATGTATCACTAGAGTCTTTTCTTCTTGGGTGAGGGCAGCAGGTTTTTCAGGTCAGAAGCGGCTCCACACCCCTAAACTGCCTGCATTCCCAGGATATTAAGTCACTGAGGAAGCTGGGGAGGACACACGGAAGGAAAATTTTGCCTGGTCCAGTACTGAGGCACACTTTTTGCCTTGTGTAGCTCCATTCTATCTCGAACTGACCTGCCTAGGTCAGTGCGTGTCTGTACGTTTTCATAGCACCACTCCTTAAGTAGCTGAGTCACATGGCTTTTATGGACCAAATTACTGTTCCATGCTGCTCCTGCTCTTATTTGAGGGCATGGTAAATATTGGGGATAAATTGTTGCTTGATTTCCAAAGAAGTGATGTGCTCTTCTGGAGGTCTGATAGATTATTTCTTTCAGGTTCACCTTAAATAACATAGTTAGAAGACAGCATGTAAGCTTTATATGACAATAACCTATGTCTCTTCATCATTAAAAATGGAATGAGGGAGTTGGGGTTGAAAACAAGAGCTCTCCACTGCTTCAAAGCAAGTCCATACACTCTCCCCCAAATTAAGTATACAATCCTTTTAGCCCCAAACAGTGGCTGATGAAGGGAAAACCATGCTAGCCATACCAAGAAATAACATACCTGTGGTTAATAGCCCTGCTACTTAGAAGAGAGAGCTCTCTTAACATAATGTTCTGACATTTGATAAGAGGAGGGGAAATGACTAATGGTAAATTCTTAGCATGCTACCAAGAATAAAATTGGATGAGGATGGGAAGTCCAATAGGTCAGATTGTTCACAATTTCTTGAAGTACTGTGGTGGGCACAACTGGTACACACTATTAGGAGTTCTTGTAATTTTCCTGGTCTGTGAGGGGCAAGCATTAGTTGGGTAAATGCTGGGACATTTGGTCCCAGTAGGCAGTGGCCACAGTAACTTCAATCCCCTGGTTACCTCAGAGGTAGCTGGCTGATATTCCTATTGAAATACTCAACTGATATGAGATGTAAACACTGAGATATAGGAGAATAGGAGACATGCATTCATCCACTGGGGGTATAGGAAAGAACAGAGGGTTGATAAACATATGTTCCTTATTATACAGTAAAATCCTGGCCGGATGAGGTGGGTCACACCTGTAATTTCAGCACTTTGGGAGGCCAAGGTGGGTGGACCACTTGAGGTCAGAAATTCGAGACCAGCCTGGCCAACATGGTGAAACCTCATCTCTACTAAAAAGCTAAAAATTAGCCAGGCATGGTAGCAGGTGTCTGTAATCCCAGCTACTTGGGAGGCTGAGGCAGGAGAATTGCTTGAACCCAGGAGGCAGAAATCACAGTGAGCCAAGATCACACCACCATACTTTGGTCTGGGTAACAGAGAGAGAGTATGTCTCAAAAAGGAAAATCCTGTAGGCAGAAACCAGTACTGATGGTGATTTAATGTGATCTTGTTTCCCTCCTCTGCCTTCACTCTACCTTGGAGTGTTGGCCATTCATCTCAATCCATTATTACCTTCTCTCTCTCCTAAACACACACACACACACACACACACACACACACACACACACACAAATGAAATACTCAGGACAACAGTAGACACAAAGTAGTCTTCATTTCTTCCACACATCAGAAACATTGTCAATTACAGTTCAACTTCTCTGAGGTCCACATCAAATACTAAAATACCAAGAGCACAGAAAAGCTGGGTTGGAGGAAATCTCTGCTCATGAGGCAGTAAGTGAGAGGTTTCACTCAACGATTCCACTAGGCAAGTTGGAGGCCCATGCAGGTCCCTGAAAAAAAGAGTCATTTTGGCTTACGCCCTGAAGGAATCCTACTCTGCATTTTCTCCTCGGAGTGTGCCTATGAAGTGCCTCTGCTGAATGACCACTAGTAAAATCCTAACAGAGAGCTAATTTGTTCGGGGAGCAATTCTTTTAATAGTGGAGATTTTCTTCTCAGACAGAGCTTCTCATTGGAATTAAAAAGACTCCAGCCACACTGGCAGTTGCAGGTTCCACATCAGTCAGACTGTTACCTGGGAGGTACTCTTAACTGGTAAGCTGTCATATCTTCTGATCAGTCAGGATATATTCTAGTGGGACTGTAGGACTTCAGCTAAGCCCAGGAAAGCCCAGAAATGCATCAAGCAAATGAGCAGAGCGAGAAGGTCGCTTTAGAAAGTCTAAAGTGCTTGAAGGCAAGTTATACCAATTGAGCTGGTAAGAAGGATGTGAATGGTATTTCTGACCCTTCCAACTATATAGTGGATACCTCCTGTGTCCAAACATAGTGGCAACTCTTAAGAAAATAAAACCTAATTGGGAGTTGCTCTTTCTTCTGATAGGCTTAACAGAAAAGTCAAGACAATGCCTTGATGGGTATCTCACCCATTAGCCTCATCCTTTCCTTCAATTTCATAGTTGCTCTTAGCAACTCCCAACCCATCCTAAAATACCCAGAAAATAGAATCAGACAACACTTTGCCTTGCTTCAGCCTCAAAGGGTGGCTCTGTGTTCTCAACCCTGGTCCGAGGGTGCTGGTGGCAGCAGACACAGTGGAGGTAGTCCACTACATTATGGGTGAAGAGTGAGCGCAATGGATGCAAGTACTGGAAGAAAAGGAGCATGAAGCCAATGGAAATCAGATAAGCAATAATGAGCTGCAAGGCAATCATAGAATGACAGTAATTCAGTAATACTTTCACTCCAAAGAACTTAAAAACCAAAACCATGATCACATTCTCTACCAACCTCACACTATAGTGCAGGCCCATATGTCCCCAGTTCTGCCCTTTGTCGACGAGATCTCTGTCTGCCAACCTCAACTGCAAAGCTGACCAGCAAGAGAAGTTGATGCCAGCATAAAGGATGGTGATTGAAATCAGCACCACCAGAGTGCCCACCCGGCTGAAGTTTTTCTCAATGTTATTGGGCATCTGGGCACCACTCCTCCAGAACTTAATCCAAGGCTCAAAGAGGATGATCAGGAAATTGAGCACTAGGAAGGGCACAGCCTTCAATTTCAAAGTGGCTGAGAAGAGCACCAGAATCAGGAGGCGGGAAGTGATCTCCAATGTCCGCCAGATGGTGATGCAAAGGACTTCTAGTGGCCCAAGGCGAATCTTGTAGTCATCATACTTGATCTGGATAGCCAACATATTGCAAAGGGTAGCCCCATAGGTGACTGATACCAGGGAAAAGACCATTAGCACAACTGTTAAAAAAACAAAAATGCAATCAGTTAATGTTAGTGGTGAAGGCTATACTTATAACCCAGAGGTCCAGACAGACGATAGGTGAGTCTTGAGAAGAGCAAATGAACATATGTTCACAGCTATGTAAAAAAAATAGCATGAATTTGAATAGACTTTCTTTTATTGCATTTTAGGTTTTGGGGTACATATGAAGAACATGCAAGATAGTTGCATAGGTACACATGTGGCAGTGTGATTTGCTGCCTTCCTCCCCTTCATCTGTATCTGGCATTTCTCCCCCTGCTATCTCTCCCCAACTCCCCATGCCCCGCTGTCCCTCCACTATTCCCCCCAACAGACCCCAGTGTGTAGTGCTCCCCTCCCTGTGTCCATGTGTTCTCATTGTTCAACACTCGCCTATGAGTGAGAACATGTGGTATTTCATTTTTTGTTCTTGTGTCAATAAATGGCCAACAGGTATATGAAAAGGTATTCAACATCACTAATCATCACAAAAATGCAAATCAAAAGTGCAATGAGATATCATCTCCCACTGTTAGAATAACTATTATTTAAAAAAATAGTAAGTGTTGGCGAGGATGTGAGAAAAAGAACCCTTGTACACTGTTTTTGGGAATATAAATTGATACAGCCATTATAGAAAACAGTATGAAGGTTCTCCAAAAAAATTAAAAACAGAACTGCCATATGATCAAATAACCTTACTACTGGGTGTATACCTAAAGGAAATCAGTATCTCAAAGAGATATCTGCACTCCCATGTTCATTGTAGTATTATTCTCAATAGCCAAGATATGGAAACAAACTTAGTATCTGTTGACAGATGAATAAAGAAAATCTGATATGTGTGTATATATATACAACAGATTATTATCCAACCATAAGATGAAGAAAACCCCGCCACCTGTGACAACACAGATGAACCTAGAGGACATTATGCTAAGTTAAATGAGCTAAGCACAGAAAGAAAAATACTGCATTTTCTTACTTATATATGGAATCTAAAAAAGTTGAACTCCTATAAACAGAGTAGATCAGGTGGTTACCAGGGGTTGGGGGTTTAGGGAAATGGAAGGATTTTGATCAAAGGCTGCAAACTTAGACTTATAAGATGAGTAAGTTTCAGAGCTCTAATGTACAACATGATGACTATAGTTGACGATAATGTATTGCGTACTTGAAATTTTTAAAGAGAGTGGATCTTGGTTGTACCACACATAAACATACACACACACATACATCACATATGTGAGGTGATGAATGTGTTAATTAGCTTGGTTATGGTAATCATTTCACAATATACATACATCAAAACATCACATTGTACACCTTGAATATATACAATAAAACAAAATAGATGCACAAAAAATTGAAAAAGAAATGAACCAACATATCTTTTAGTGTGTGGGATAATTTGATATCAGTTTTAGAAATCTTTTTCTCACTGGGCACAGTGGCTCATGCCTATAATCTTAGTACTTTGGGAGGCCAAAGGGGGCAGATTGCCTGAGCTCAGGGGTTCAAGACCAACCAGGGCAACACAGTGAAACCCTGTCTCTACTAAAATACAAAAAATTAGCCAGGCATGACAGCACGCACCTGTAGCACGAGCCACTCAGGAGGCTGAGGGAGGAGAAGTGCTTGAACCTGGGAGGCAGAGGTTGCAGTGAGCCGAGATCACGCCACTGTACTCAGTGACAGAGTGAGACTCCATCACCAAAAAAACAAAAAATCTTTTTCTCTAAATTTCTCTATTTTCTAAATTTCTCATGATGAACATATACTGTAACACTTTAATAATTATATAAATATACGAACTAAACTTCCTTAAAATACATGGGTCTTAGAACATTGAAAAGTCACTAACATGAGAAGAGTACATATAAAGGTATCAGGCAGACTTTGCTAATGAAGCAGGCTTCAGAGCAAACATTCAATAAGGCAGAAAGAACTCTTATTTGAAAAAATCCAGTCTTAGGAGACTCATAGAGAATGCCCTTGCTAATAGAAGTCCCTTCTTGATGTGTATCTTCTTTGAGGAACTAACATTGTTTGTGTGTGTTTCTAGAGCACTTAACTCCAGTGACATATCAAAATGTGTATTGAAAATTCCATGAAGGCATAGAGGACCATGCCTATTTTGTTCACTGCTGTATGCCAGAACCTAACACATTACCTGGAACATAGTAGGTGCTCAATAAATGTTTGTGGAATTAATGAAGACATCTGAGATTAGAGAGGTGCATAAAATGCCTAATTAGGTTGGGCGAGGTGACTCATGCCTGTAATCCCAGCACATTGGGAGGCCAAGGCAGGTGGATTACGTGAGGTTAGGAGTTTGAGACCAGCCTGGCCAACATGGCAAAACCCCCATCTCTACTAAAAATACAAATATTAGTCAGGCACGGTGGTGTGTGCCTATAATCCCAGCTACCCTAGAGGCTGAGGCAGGAGAATCGCTTGAAACTGAGAGGCAGAGGTTACAGTGGACCAAGATTGTATTGCTGCACTCCAGCCTGGGAAACAGAGTGAGACTCTGTCTCAAAAAGAAAAAAAAATCAGCCAGGCATGGTGGCGTGCCTGTAATCCCAGCTGCTCAGGAGGCTGAGACACGAGAATCACTTGAACCCAGGAGGCGGAGGTTGCAGTGAGTTGAGATCGCCCCACTGCACTCCAGCCTGAGTGACAGAGTGAGATTCTGTCTCAAAAAGAAAAAAAAAACTAATTAGAAATCCTTGGCAGTGACTTACGCCTGTAATCCCAGAATTTTGGGAGGCTGAGGTGGGTGGATCACCTGAGGTCAGGAGTTCGAGACCAGCATAAGCAACATGGTGAAACCCCGTCTCTACTAAAAATACAAAAATTAGCTGAGCATGGTGGTGCATGCCTGTAATCCCAGATACCCAGGAGGCTGAGGCAGGAGAGTCACTTGAATCGGAGAGGTGGGGGTTGCAGTGAGACAAGATCACACCATTGCACTGCAGCCTGGGCAACAAGAGTGAAACTCTGTCAAAGAGGGGAGGGGAAAGGAGGGGAGGGGAAGAGAAAGCCTTGGTTCAGCTGTACAGGAACTTTTGGAGGTCATTGAATATGTGCCTCAGTTCTCAATTCACTGAGATACTGCAGAGTTGCTTATATTTGTCATCAGCAACGTCAATTCATTATCCCCATATGTTAGGAATCTCTGAATTTGCAGCAGAGAAGTTCAAAAATTTCAAAATCCTGTTGCCTTGCCCATGACATCCATAGCACCATATGTTAGAGTAGTGGCCCTAAAGAGCCAGGATGCTCTCTAACCTGTTCTACCTAAGCGTCACCTATAGATGACACAGGTGGCCCTTTCCTTTTCTTCCTTTATGTCAAAGGATGCTGATTACTAAGAAAAATACAGTGCTCCGAAGAGAAGTAGGAGGGCTGAGGAATACTCATCCAAAAGAAAAGCTGGAGCTTTCCGTTCCTATTAAAATACTTGATCTAGGGAAACAGTGGCCATAGAGATGTCAACTTAATCTTTTACTTTTCATGGAGGAAAACTTAAGATTTCCTCCATGAAAACCCAAAAGGAAGCATAGCTCTGTTTCTGAGTTCTTCAGTTTTAAGTAGAGTGTTGGAATCTCAGAGACTGGAATGGGAGACTCTCGAGGTGGTGACTTGGCTTTCTCAACCATTCTCAGTCCCATCCTCAAGAGTTGATACACGTTATAGAAGTGGGAATGTCAGAGCATATATCCACCTAAGTGTGGCAATGCTTTCTCTTACATTAGAACTCATTTATTGATTAGTAGTGTAACAGAAGGAAAAATCCTGATGCTTCAAATAAATGTAAAAACATTTTCAATCTGTGTCCCTATAAATAGACTCATGCCATAAGAGGACAAAATACACAGGTTCTGGAGGCAAACACCCTGAATTCCAATCCAATCTTTACTACTTGCTTCTTATGGGACCTTGGGGCAATATACTAAAACTCTCAGTGTGTCTGTTTCTTCATTTGTAAAATGAGAATCATAATTATCTCATAGGGTTGTGGTAAAGATTAAATAAACATTTACATGTAAAGGGCTTAGAAAAATGCCTAGAACCTAGTAAGTACTATCTTTTAGCTGTGTTCTTCTTTCTTCTTCTTCCTCTTCCCTTCTTCTTTCTTATCCTTTTTCTCCTCCTCCCCCTCCTCCTTTTCTTCCTATTCTTCTTCGTCATCTTCATCATCACCCTATTTCTAAAAGTATGGTAGGTGGGTTTACTTTACCTGGATACTATCCTGATACTTAGAAAATCAGGTCATTTTAAAACGGATAGAACATCTGAATGTAAGCCTTATAAAAATGTAATACCCACAGAAAGAAAACTATACAATTTTACTGAAAAAAAACTATACAATTTTACTGAGGTACATTTTAAAATATTTAATAAAATGGAGAGATTTATCATTTCACAATATGAAGTCCATCAATCCTATAAAGATGTAAATTGCCCCTAAATAACCTAAGTAATTTGATGCAAATCCCAGTCAGAATCTTCATGAAATGGTTTTTCTTTTGTTGTTATTATTTTGCTTTGTTTTTGTTGGAGGGATTAAAAAATTATCTTGAAAATTAATCTACTTAGAAAACTGGGGTAAATTGTTCTACCAGATGTGACAGGCCTTTGTAAGAAAGGCACAAAATCTAAAAGCAATAAAGAATTTGAATACATAAAAATGTAATACTTCAGAATGCCCGAAGATACTACAAAATGTATTGTGGATAATATATCACACATATATTACATATATATGTATATACATATTTAAAATGTGTGTATGTCCAAACAAAAAATTATACAAATATATGCATACATACTCATTCACATCAGAGAAAGGATTAATAACAAGAATAAATAGCTACTAAAAATTAATATAAAAAAGACAACCCACTAGAAGAAGTGAGTAAAATATATAAATAAGCAATTTGCAGAACACACATGGCCAAACACAAAAAGATGCTCAGCTTCACTCATAATCGAAGAAAGCCAATTATCATATTTCATTTAGGATATGAAGAAACAGAAATAGGCACATTTGTATATTGTTGGTGAGAGTATAAATTCATATATCTTTTGGGGAGAATTATTTGACAATATCAGTAAAATTTTAAACATACATATCCTTTCACCCAGCAATTCTACTGTTATAAATTTATCCTACAAAGTCTCATTCAAGTTCACAGACATTTATAAATATGTTCACTGTGGCATAATTTGTAATTAGAAAAAATTTTTTTGTGAAAAATTAAAATTTGTGAGGCTGACATAGGGCTCCTCCTGCCCCTCTTTCTTCCACAGTGTGAGGTACTTAATCATGGCCTCCAAACATCTGGAGAAGTAAAGCATCATGGGAATTTAACTAAAGCTGTCCTGGGAAGGGAGGTTGTAATGAGGGGAAAAAATAACTTGGGGAAGTTGTGCTACCCTTTTTTTTCTTTTTTGAGACAATTAATAGAATCCTATCAATAGAAAGTTAGGAGAATAAGAATGAATATTCTAATTCATATAAAGGAAATCCATATTGTATGTTTATTATTGTTATACATGTATTATAAATAATTTGAGAAAATTCATACTAGCATAATGTACTTTTGAAAAAGATGTTGTTGAACAGAATGTTTCCTACAGTCCATGTTTGGAAAAAGACATATACAATGTATGTTGTATGTATGTTTATGTTTACATAGTAAAAATAAGTCCAGAAGGCTATATACTGGATTATTAACAGAATTTATCTTTGGGGAGTGAGATCACATTTCCTATTTTATATCTATTCTATATGGTTTTTAATTTTTACTATAACCATGTCTGACTGTTGTAATTAAAAAAAAAAAATAAAAACCAAAGCTAGTAATGCATGATCATGAAAAAATTTTCAAACCATATAGAAGAATTTAAAGTAAAAAGTAAGACTGCTAGGCCAGGTGCGGTGGCTCACACCTGTAATCCCAGCACTTTGGGAGGCAGAGGGGAGCGGATCATAAAGTCAGGAGTTCAAGACCAGCCTGGCCAATATGGCAAAACCCCATCTCTACTAAAAAAAAATACATATAAAAAAAATTAGCCGGGTGCGGTGGCATGCGCCTGTTGTCCCAGTTACTTGGGAGGCTGAGGTGGGAGAAATGCTTAAACCCAGAAGCTGGAGGTCATAGTGAGCCGACATTGCTTCACTGCACTCCAGCCTAGCCAACAGAGCGAGACTGTCTCAAAAAAAAGTAAGACTGCTGAATTTTCAGTCCCACTCCGCAGAGGTAGTTTCTTGTATAGTTTTCCAGAAATTTTCTGTGCATATACAAGTACGTGTAGATCAGTTTGTGCAGGTATTACTTTTGTAATATATACTTTATTTTTTAAATTAATTTATTTTTGAGATGGGAGTCTCGTTCTGTTGCCCAGGCTGGAGTGCAGTGGCACAGTCTCAGCTCACTGTAACCTCTACCTCCCAGGTTCAAGCAATTCTCCTGCTTCAGCCTCCCAAGTAGCTGGGATTACAGGCTCCTGCTACTACACCTGGCTGATTTTTTTCTTTTTTTGAGACAGAGTCTCACTCTGTTACCCAGGCTTGAGTGCAATGGTGTGATCTTGGCTCCCAGGTTCAAGTGATTTTTGTGCCTCAGCCTCCCAAGTAGCTGGGATTATAGGCAATACAACACCATGTCCGGCTAATTTTTGTATTTTTAATAGAGACGGGGTTTCACATGTTGGCCAGGCTGGTCTCAACCTCCTGTCCTCAGGTAATCCACCCACCTTGGTCTCCCAAAGTGCTAGGATTACAGCTGTCAGCCTGGCCTTGATTTTTTTTGTATTTTTAGTAGAGACAGGGTTTCACCATGTTGGCCAGGCGGGTTTCAAACTCCTGACTTTAAGTGATCTGCCTGCCTCAGCCTCCCAAAGTGCTAGGATTACAGGCATGAGTCACTGCACCCAGCTGTAATGTACACCTATTTTTATTTGATGATTTGATGACCTTCAAAATTCTCAGAAGAAAAAGCATCATCATTTCCAAAGTGTTTTCTCCTCAGACTACTAGGAATATAGGTGGAAAGCTTCAAAACCAATAGAACTTGAAGCACAATTCTTAATGGGGAAAAAAGACAAAAGAGGGCAAATTTCCTCCTTACCTTCTTTGAGACATGGGACTCTGCCAAACAGGGTCAGAACCTAATAATAAGGAAATGGTCCAAAGCTGTACCCACATCTATACCAGCGCCTGCCCAAACAGGTGAAGCAAATCTCAGGCTGTTAAAATTCATTAACAACAGTTTCTCTCAACTTTGAAAACACTGGCTCACATTTTATTTTCTGCTAGAGGTCTTACTCATTTCAGGATCCCTCTTTTACAAGTGGGAAATTAGGTCAGTGATTGCTTTGTAACTTCCTCCAAAGATCATAGTGAAGGTCAGAACTTAAACCAGGCCTGACTCTCATTAGTATTCACCCCACGATCCTTTTCTTCTCCACTGGCATTAGCAGAAATGATTAAATCATTGGTTCTCAAATGTGGCTGATCAAAACCAACTGAGGTACTTTTTAGAAATAATATTCCTGGTCCCCCCACACTCTAAGATTGATTCAAGTCTGGGGAGCAGATATAATTTCAAAAAGAAGCTCATCATATGATTCTGATGATCAGTACTATTTGGGAACCTCTTATTAAAGACTGCCATCCCGAAACCAACAAAACAACTAAGCATAATTTAAACATTTTGGGCAAGGGAAAACATCCTACTGACGGCTGGTATTACTAGCATTTTCTGGGCACAGAGAAGGTTTATCTGTGACATTTTTAGTCTAAACGGCTTGCCTGTTTAAGAAATCTGGCAGGCTTGAGATGTCTGACTCCACAAGTTCCTTGACTATCTACCAGTGCTGTCCAATAGAACTTTCTGTGATGATGGAAATGTTTATTATACCTGTGACACCCAATACAGTAGTTGCCACGTATGGCTACTGAGAACCTGAAATGTGGCTAGTATTAATGAGGAAGTTTCTAATTTTATTTAATTTTAAATTAAATAGCCACATGAAGCTAATGGCCAGTATATTAGACAGCTTGGGTCTAGACTTCTGAGACCATTGATTTAACTGGAACCCTCCCCTATTCTGACCCCACTTACCTCTACCCAGGGGGACCTCTGCAGAGATCAGGGTCACATAGAGCTGATAGGTCAGCTGGGGCACTGAGCCCAGGAAGGCTTGGATCTGTGACATACGTTTGTAGGCATTGCGGTGCATAGCCAGGGTCCGGATGGAGTGGCCCACCTCCCATTCTATCAGCACCTCCTCGCCATCTATTAGCATCTTCTTTCGGGTGAGGCTGACATAGGGCTCCTCCTGCCCCTCTTTCTTCCACAGTGTGAGGTACTTAATCATGGCCTCCAAACATCTGCAGAAGTAAAGCATCATGGGAACTTAACTGAAGCTGTTCTGGGAAGGGAGGTTATAATGAGGGGAAAAAAATAACTTGGGGAGGTTATGCTACTTTATTTTTAAACTTTTTTTTGAGACAAGATCTTACTCTGACACCCTGGCTAGACTGCAGTGGCACAATCATAACTCATTGCAGCCTTGACCTCTTGGGCTCAAGTGATCCTCCCACCTCAGACTTCTGAGTAGCTAGGACTACAGGTGCATACCACCATGCCAGCTATTTTTATTTTGATTTTTGTAGAGACGAGATCTCAACATGTTGCCCAGAGTGGTCTCAAACTCCCGGGCTCAAGCAATCCTACTGCCTGGAACCAAAGTGCTGGGATCCTAAAGTGCTGGGATATGTGTGAGACACCATGGCCAGCCTGCACTACTTTTTGTCTTTTTATGTCCTCTGTTCTGATCATTTCTCATAAGTCAAAGGGTTGGTCACGCCTTCTACAAGTTACATGAATCTAAACCGTTTTTTGTTCAGTCATCGACTGACCTAAGAACACCATTTCAGGAGTACTTCTTTGCGGACTTGAGGAATTGTTTTGTCTTTTTAAGAATAGGCCTGTGGCAGGTAGAAAAGTACCTGGAACACAACGGTATTAAGTCAATATATTATGTTCCTAGGGAAATGATAAACGTTCCAAAAAGCCCTGTTTTCTTACCTCAAATTCATGAGGGAATGCAGCCCTCACTCAAAGCATTCAGCTTCATAATCAAGGCTTACAATTCTGCTTTTTTTTTTTCGAGACAGTCTCGCTCTGTCATCTAGCACTGCACCTCCGCCTCCTGGGTTCAAGCGATTCTCCTGCCTCAGTCTCCTGCGTAGCTGAGATTACAGATGAGTGCCACCATGCCTGGCTAAGTCTTTTTTTATTTTGTATTTTTAATAGAGATAGGTTTTCACTATGTTGGCTAGACTTGTCTTGGACTCCTGACCTCTGGTGATCCGCCTGCCTCTGCCTCCCAGGTACTGGGATTACAGGCGTGAGCCTCCATACCTGGTCAGATTCTGCTTTTTCAAGAAAAGACTCACAACTATATCACAGCCAAAAAGTCTTGGGAGAGATCAGGGAAAAAGAATCTCTCATACACACATAAAGCCATGAAAGCAACAAAGGTACTTAAAAGATAACTCAAAACAAAATGAACTACATACCTAGACCCTCAAAAGATCACTGTAATAGTTACTTTCTGTGCCTCCTGGCCTGTGTGGACAAAAGCCTTTTAAATTGGATTATTTCTTTACAAAGAGAAAAACATCCTTATGAAAGCCTATCATCTCTGGAATAAGGGTAAGATGACATTTCCTGCTATGCCCTTCCCATCTCTCCCATACAAATCAGAGTCTTCAGCAGCTCTGATGTGGTAAGTGGAAGAAAAGCCATTAGAACATCTTGTTCTGGAACACCTGAGTTACTACTTCCCCACTTACCTTGAATGAGTAAAAACTGTGAACTACTTTATGACTAGTAAAAACATTTGTTGTGGAAATTAAGAAATCTTCCCCAATAGACTGGGGTGAAGGGTTATATTTGTCTTGTCCACAGCTCTTATCACTTAGTGCATATTTCAGAAATATTTGCTGAGTAAATGAAAGAATGGGAAGAAAATAATACAAGGTAAGCAACTATGGGAAGAGAGGATAATAATAACAGCAATGAAATTTAACAGAAAAGAATACCAAAGGCAAGCTCAGAGAGTGATATGTTCTCCAGGCTTTAGCACCTGATAGGAAAGTTTGGAACATATGCTGACTGCCAGTCTCCACAGATCACCCTAAGATTGATGCATGTGTACCATTCTGAAGCATGTAGTTTGAAACTTTCACCTTCTAGGGACAAACTCTAAGACCTGGGAAAGAAAAAGATGCAAGAAAAGAACAGATAAGAGAAAGCAACACTTTTTTTCCTATTCTTGTTCTGCATAAGTGGATTTTCAATGAAAAACTTTAGATTTTAACACAAACCCATCAGTATTATTGCTAAATTGGAGAACAGTATTGGAGAAGTTGGTGGCATGAAATGTTTATGTTTCTATTCTCACGGCTATTTTCTGGTTTAAGTAAGGATGTTTACCCATTTACAAGCGTCCGTAAATTAGAATACATTTTCATTTCAGAAGCTTGCATTTCATGTAAGGGAGCCAGACCCTACAAGCATCTTCATGTGCCTGATAGCACTAATCAAGTTCCTACCTATCTAATGAGTAATTGGCCTTGAAAATAAGCAAATCCATAGTATAATATATGAGTTTTTAATTATCTTTTATCTGCTATGGGCTTAGCTGCCTGAGGTTATAAATGCTTCCCAATCATTTCTAGTGTAAGTTAAACAACAAAAATAAAAAACAGTACTCAATACTCCACACAGAGGGTTCACAAAACAAACAAAGGAAGTCAAAAAGAGGGGAGGGTGCAGCTAGGTACTTTCTGAAGTTTGTATCTTGAGAGTTTTCGATCAGTTAACTCAATATATTGTATTTGAAAAAGAAATTAATGGTTTATTTGCTCCTCTAGTGACATCTTTAAATTTCTTGGTTTCAAGGTCAAGATGAGGTCTTCCTTTTACAGCTTAACTTCAAAGATTTAGAACTGTAAAGGACTTTTAAATCACCCAGTTCAAAGATGCATATAGGCCCGCTGAGTTATATCTGATCAACAGATGTGGTTTTGCCCCAACCTGTGTTGTTATTGTTCTTGGTTTTTTTAGTCAGTTGTGAACATTTAAAATCATATATTTCATATAAAAATCCTGTCTTTGGAGCATCTCCTGAAAAGCTAGGAGATTTGGCAATACTGGGTCTGAATTCCAGCATGGAAACAATGGGCTGGAGCTGTAGAGGGGCTACCTCCTTTAGGCAGGTCATGCAGACTTCAGACCATGGTACTCACTACTCCTCAGTATTTCTCTAACACTGAGACTTCGTTTTCATTTATCATCACACACAAGGCTACTGTTTTTTCTTATACTAGGTCTGCTTCCTTCATTTATGATACTTGCCTGGTCCCTGCAAGTGTCTGAGACCCATAATTTAGACTAACCTATTTGTTTTACAGATGAGGGAACTGTACATGCCTTCCTGTGAAGGCATCTTCAAAGATTTTACCAAGAACACACAACTAGTCAATGTCAGAGGGAAGACTAGACTCCAAGTCTCCTGAATTTCAGGCCACTGTTTCTGTTGATATCCCATATTCTCTTTGATGGAGCCTAATCAATTCCTCCCCACTTAAAAATTTATTGATAACTTTTTCTGGCTTTATTGAGGTATAAGTGACAAATAAAAATTAATATATATGTACAGATAAGAAATTTTATAAAGGAGGGAGTTTCATCCTTAATAAGTTTCACAGACTGTTTTTAGTTGTCTAATGATGAGGTATCTTCCCATTGCAACACTCTGACCCATATTCCTTGGCTGACTGCAGTTGTCTGCCTCTCTTGCAATCAAGACAAACCTGGTCCATTCCTTACTCCTGAACTCATAAGTTTTGCAACATCTCTCTACCTTGAAAACCCCATAGCATCCAGATGAGACTGTTGACACAGATGCTTGTCTCCCTAGGATTAAGTACATTCTCTCCACTTCAAGGCAATCTGAATGGAAATACTTGATACTACTAAATTGTGCTACTGCATCCACATAGAGAAATGAACTGTCTTCCTTTGCACTCTCCCAACTTTGTATTTTTATTGCAGAAATATACAAAGAGATAAACAGGAGACTGATAACCTGACAGAGAACTGAACTACATTGGGTTGAGGTACCAGATTACCACAGATGGTTTAAAATATTTTCCAGATGTCAAATTCCTCTGGAAAATTTGAAAATGGCAGTAGCACCAGTCCAAGCAGCTCAGGGTAAAGAAAACTTTTACCCAATTTACAAAGCATCCAAAAGGTAGAGTCAAAATTATACACTCAGGCCATGTGGGGTGGCTCACTTTGGGAGGCTAAGGCAGGAAGATCACTTGAGCCCAGTCTACATAATAAGACCCCATCTCTACAAAAAAAAAATATTTTTTTTTCTGTTTTTGTTTTGCAATGGAATCTCACTCTATCACCCAGGCTGGAGTGAAGTGGAATGATCTTGGTTCACTGCAACCTCCACCTTCAGGGTTCAAGTGATTCTCCTGCCTCAGTCTCCCAAGTAACTGGGATTACAGATGTGCACCACCATGCCCAGCTGATTTTTAGTAGAGACAGGGTTTCACCATGTTGGCCAGGCTGGTCTTGAACTCCTGACCTCAGGTGATCCACCCGCCTCGGGCTCTCAAAGTGCTGGGATTACAGGCGCGAGCCACCACACCCAGCCTACAAAAATTTTTTTTTTAATTAACCAGGTGTGGTGACGCATACTTTGGTCCCAGCAACTTGGGAGGCTGAGGTGGGAGAATCGCTTGATCCCAGGAGATCAAGGCTGCAATGAGCTATGATCCCACTACTGCACTGTAGCCTGAGAGACAGAGCAAGACCTTGTCTCAGAAAAAAAAAAAATTAAAAAAATCAAATTACACACTCTGCAGCTATGGCCTACATGCACAGGGAGATCATGTCTTGTTGTTCCCATACTAGTTGACACAACCCAAATCCAGACAGCAAACATTCTCTAATAAAGTCTTGTCAATGGTATTGTTCATTGTTTTGGAAAACAGATACATACCACATGTTCATCATAGTGGCATTTAAGATTTCAGTTAAGTTTTTTTGGATGGTAGACGGGTAAGCCGAGAGTGGGAGGAAATGAGAAAACTGATTAGAGCCATAATATCCATTTTGTAACTCATTTTACTTTTTGGGGTTGGGGGAAAGGAAAAGATTTTAAAGTTGCTCACCTGATAACAGGTCCCAAGAGGATTAGATGCATAAATAATGATAGCGGTTTATCTTTGGCTAGGTCTCTGTGGACAAAAATGAGGGTCAACTGGACCATAATGGATGAAAACATAAAGAAGGAAAAGGTGTATGTCATCCAGTAAATTTCACTATTCTTTCGATAGATTCTAACCATGTACAAAGCAGATGCAGCCTCCCCACAGTACAAAAAGGTGGAGAAAAGGATGCTAAATGGGAAGGTAAATCGGGGGTTGGCTCCCCGGATGACATCTTCCTCCAGAGATGAAACCGGATCCACATTTGGCTCCTCAGGAATTTCATAAACTCTGTCCATTGTCGAGCTTCTTTCTGAATATTGTGGTCTGGTGTTCAGAGCACCCTCCCACCCATCCCCAAGAGAACCTTGTAGCCGCTGCAGTCCAAGTATAGGTGAGGAGAGCTCTGTGAAGTCCAGTTTGGGAACGGAGATTCACTAGTTAGAGCAAGAGACCACGGTCTTCCAGACTCAGGCTCGAGTTGGAGTCTGGGATGGAGAGCCCAGGAGTACCACTTGGAACTTGACTCTTAATAGACCCAGGATTCCAATCGTCAACATACTTGCTGTGAAACTGGAACAAGACAAAAGCAAGCATCCCAGCGCCCCATCCAGAGTCCAACTCCAGGGACGTGAAGAGTCCTGAGAACAGCAGCTTCCGTGGTGGCTCCTTTCGCCGTCCCTCAGGCAGGGAGTAGCCACTCTGTCGGGGCACCGACACTCAGCAGCTCCTCACAGAGTCCTGACTAGTGTGTCCTCTCAAGTCAGCGGAGAGCTGAGCCAGGGCAGAAGAGGGGGCGCAGTCTGAGCGTCCCTTCGGGGGATTCAGTTCAGTGCCTGGGTATCCTAGCTACTGCTAGGCTGTAGCTATTAGTTTGCCTGCTCACCTGCGCGCCCTCAGGACCTTCGCTGAGTCCAGGGTTCTCAGGATGGCTCCTCCGATTCCCCCAAGCCCCGCCCCCAAGACCGCCGGGCCCGGGACTGGAGTATTGTCACCACCCTGTCTCCCAGTACCTTGTTGGGGGAGTGCGCGCGCTCTACAGGATCTAGAAACGGCTGGAGAGGCTGCTTCTCCACGGAGAAACTTTGCTAGTGAGAGGCACGACGTGAGGGACGCCAACCTGGCTGGACAGATGTCGCCAAACTCTTGGACGCCGTCTGGTGCCAGGGTCCTGCCTGGCTTGTGATTCCTGCTGCAAAAGGCCGTCAACTTCAAGAACTAAGGCACCAGGACGGTGGGGGCGGGCGAGATGGCCGGGATGGCTGGGGCCAAATAAAACCAGCTGGAGAGTTCCAGAGGGGCGGCCAGGAGAGGGGGGACAAAAGGAGGCTTGAACCACTCTTCAGAAGGACTTCTGACCGCGATTTCCAGATCCAGGCAGGAACCACAGCTTCACTCTTCCCTAAGAGCAGCAGGCACCCACTTCTACCCCGCCCTCCCTAACTAGTTAAGTGGCTTGCTCTCACACTCTACCCACGCGGTTAGGCAGGTGTGTCTCCCTCGGCCGCAGGGTTGAACCTCCCTAGGTCCTATTGCCCTCCAGATAATATCATGAGAGGGAGAACCTGGGAAGAACTGGTTCAGAGTTTTTCAGCCGAGGGAAGATGGAACAGGATAGAGGTCAAGACTCAAGGTCAGCCCACAGACACTGAGCTCCTATTTTATGCCTTGATTTCTCCACTTGTAAAATGAGGCCAGGATAGGAGCTTTAGAATGAACTTACAGGTCTTTGGTTGAAAGGTTATGAAGAAGTGCCAAATTCTAAACAGACTGGCAAAGAGCCAAGAGAACGCTGTTAGTGAAAACTGAGAGGGGTGTCTTAAAGAGCTTTGAAAATTACCTGTATTAAGTGTAATCCTCCCGCATCTCACTGAGTTTTTGTTTGCATGTCTTCATTTACATAATTCTAAACCTCACAGAAAAAGAGAAAACGGCTGCCTCCTGGTAATAATATAAATGTAGGCCGGGCACAGTGGCTCATGCCTGTAATCCCAGCACTTTGGGAGGCCAAGGCAGGCAGATCACTTGAGGCCAGGAGTTCAAGACCAGGCTGGTCAACATGGTAAAACCCTATCTCTACTAAAAATACAAAAATCAGCCAGGCGTGGTGGTGCCTGACTGTAATCCCAACTACTCAGGAGGCTGAGGCAGGTGATTCACTTAAACCTGGGAGGCAGAAGTTGCTGTGAGCAGAGATCACACCACTGCACTCCAGCCTGGGTGACAGAGCAAGACTACATCTCAGTAACAACAATAATAATATCAGTGTAGCAGAGCCAGTGCCAATCTCCTTTTGCTGCAGGAAGTCAGTAACACAAATCTATGTGAGGAGTGGCCAAGTAGCAGCCACCAAAATGATGGCCTACAGATTGTCCTGTCATTATGTTGTTTTTTAAGGTTTCCATGATTACTGCTTCCTTTCCCCAGGGCTGATTCGGAGACAGGTTCAACATCTAAAGGTTGTTGCCTTCTGAAGCAGACTCCCCATTTTGGTCTGCACCTGTGCTAGAAGCTGGAGGTGCAGCTTCCAGCTGCACCTAGGAGCTGCTCCTTTCTCCTTTCCATTTCATGAAGGAGGACAACACTATTGAGAACAACTTCAGAGCGTGTTCTTTTTCTTATTAGTTGGGACATTCCAATTGGGACAAGGTTCTCCACCACCAGTGTATGGTGCAGAACCTCTTGTGGCTCCTTGGGTACCTGTTCACAAGGTGAATCTCAGGCAAAGTGACCAACTCATCCCATTTCACTGTGATTAGGGTAAGTTGGTGCCCCTTAACATGGGAGAGTCAGCTGGGCACGATGGCTCGTGCCTGTAATCCCAACATTTTGGGAGGCTGAGGTGGGTGGGTCACCTGAGGTCAGGAGTTTGAGACCAGCCTGACCAACATGGTGAAATCCCGTCTCTACTAAAAATTCAAAAATTAGCTGGGTGTGGCAGTGGGCACCTGTAATCCCAGCTACTCAGGAGGCTGAGGCAGGAGAATCTCTTGAACACGGGAGGCCGAGGTTGCAGTGAGCCAAGATAGCGCCATTGCACTCCAGCCTGGGTGACAAGAGTGAAACTCCATCTCAAAATAATAGTAATAATAATAATAAAGTAATAAAACATGAGAGCGTAAAGCTACAAAGAATGTAGAATCCCAACATTTACCTTTTATCTTTTCCTCCTCCTCCTCCATGACCTCATATCTCTTCAAATACACACATTTATAATGCCTTCCTAATTTGTTCCAAAATGACTCTTTCTGTCTGTCATTCAAGGCTCTGTATAATCACCTCACTACTTCCCTGTCAAACTTTATTGCCCACAATACCCCTATCACAAGGCCAGCCAGTTTTCTCACTTCTCCTATTTGCCTTGCTCACTCCCACTTCTGTGCCTTGTTGATGCGATTTATAACCCCCTTCACCCTTTTCTCCGTTGGTCCAAACTAACTTTCTTTCAAGGGTCAGCTCAAGTGCTACCTCCTGCAAGAAGCCTTCTGTTGCCTCCCCAACCCTGACTTTTCTCTGTCGTTGTGCTACTGGCACATGCTCTCTTGTACTAGTCCTACAACTCTTTTTTTTTTTTTTTTGATATGGAGTCTTTCTCTGTCGCCCAGGCTGGAGTGCAGTGGCATGATCTTGGCTCACTGCAACCTCTGCCTCCTGGGTTCAAGTAACTCTCCTGCCTCTGCCTCCTGAGTAGTTGGGACTACAGGCACGTGCCACTACACCCGGCTAATTTTTGTATTTTTAGTAGAGACAGGTTTTACCATGTTGGTCACTCTGGTCTCGAACTTCTGACTTCATGATGCAACTGCCTCAGGCTCCCAAGTGCTGGGACTGCAGGTGTAAGCCACTGCACCTGGTCCCTAGTCCTTCAATTCTTTCTGTGTTTGTCCTGCCTCCCCCACAAAAAGTGTAAAGTTAGTGAGGGAAGAATACGAAATGATTGTTTATGGTGCCACTTGTTGATGACAATGGTGCTTGACAAATGGGGATGATGATGAAGCTTCCTCCCCCATACTTCCTCCATGAAACTGTGGAAGACAGACACACTCATCTCTAAAACCTGTGGCATGGCCACTGTAGCTGGGGCATAAACTCCTCTGGCTGAATGAGCACTGTCTCATTCAGCCATCAGCTCATATAGGTTCCCAGGCCACATGACCTGTACCTTCTCAAGAATTTCTACAGCATTTTTTTTTTTGTTTATACCAGAGTATAGCACCAAAATTATTTCAAGTATATTCATTTTTATTCCCCAACTAAATTATCACAGGCTCCTTGAGGTCAGAGCTCCTATTACTATACTTTTGTTGAACTCCCCCATGACTGGTATAGATCCGTAAAGTTCCTGTCACCTGATCCCCCTCACCCACCAACTTCTCTATTTTCAGCCCTAGGACTCTCTGACACTTTAGGTCACTAAATCCTCTGGTGTCTTATTTCCCTGTTCCTTTGCCCTGCTGGGAGAAGCTAACAGAGAATTCGCCTTTTCTGCCCAAACACTCTTTGCTCTCTCAGGCCATCTCTAGATTCCAGCTCTTCTTGGGACTAAAGATGCTGGCAATGTTGGCAGTCATAAGGCTGCTGAGGTTCTAGGAACTCCTTCCCCATTAAGAGCACTGATCTCCCATGGACTGGTCATCTGAGGTGACACCTAGGCTGCCCCCTGAATGCCAGGGAGTGTTCAAGCATCAATTTCTCTATGTTCTATATTCATCCCAATATTTGCTGCTTTGCTTTGAGGCCACGCTGCTTCCAGCCAATGATTGAGCATAACAGGGATACTATGCTATGGGATACTAAGTCAGATCCATTTCTGGAAGACAGAAGTATTCCAACATGCAGCTTTGGCTATAGGACTCCCATCAGCCAGGGCAAATTTTCGTAGGTTAACACAATCACTGGGAAAAGCAATTCATCCTGTTGAGACATATTTTATGAAGGATAGTTATATATAAAATTAATGGAAGCATTATGCTTTGAAATACAACTCATTCAGCAAAAAGTCTAGAACTCAGTTTTAACATACCAAATGGGCACATTTAACTTTTTTTTTGCAAAAGGTAATTGATTGGTTTTAATTATTATACTAATTGTAATAAACTAAAGAGCTCTTTCGTTTAAATAATATTATACCAACATTTACTGAGTACTTACTATGTGCCAAGTTGTGAGCCCTCTATGATCTAATTTAACACCTGCAATGCCCTTGTGAGATAGGAGCTATATTCATCTCCAGTTTATAGATAAGGAAGTTGCAACACAGAAAAGTTATGAAAACTTGTCTAAGCTAAAATCGCTGAGGTAGCAGAGCTTGGATTTGAACCAAGGAAGTTAGGCTTTGGTGCCTGGGCCCTAGTCATTTAAAACAGCAAACAAATTGTGCTGAAAATTAAAATATGACCTGCAGGGAAATTTTAGGAGTCAATTTGATAATTCCAAGGATACCAGCCGGAAAGAAAATCTGAATTTGTGAAGTTCATATCTGAACTACTTTAACAGTCACCTGACTGGTTTCCTTACTCTGGTCTTTACACTCTACACTGTCCTACCCTATTAAGCTTCCTAAGATACTGCTATTATCACATCACCCCCTTCACAAAAAAGCTCCCATGGATTCCTTTCTGTCTATCTAATAGATCTCAAACTTGAATGTGCACCATCTACATCTGGGAAGCTTGCTCAAAATACTGATTTCTTAGCCTCCAAGCCAGAAAATTTGATTTAGTAGGTCAAGGGTGGGGCCTGAGAATCTGTGTTTTAAGCAAGCCTGGCCAAACATCTGTGGACAGCCCAAACTCTGTGTGCTAGGATTCAAGACTGTCCATGTCCTGGCCCAAATGCACCTAATTCCCAATATGAGTGCTCTATTTTAGAATAGTCATTGTCCTCAAACTTCTCATGTAGGAGACATTTTTTAACTCCAAACATTTGCCCACCCCTTCCAACCCATCCAGAATAACCTCTTGCCTTCTTTCCTCCTATCCAAACACTGTAACTTACTTTAAAAGACTCTCTTTAAATTCTCCGGCCCAGAGGATATCACTTGTTTTCTGAATAACTAAGTCTCTACTGTTTGACCCCAATTCTTTTGGTATTTAACTGGTCTCAAGAGTATATGTCTTGTTCCCCTAATAACAATGATGGCTTTTTCAGGGTAGCCAGAGCTGCAATGTCCATTAGGGTAGCCATAAGCCTCACATGGTTATTTAAACTTAAGCTAATTAAAATTAAATTAAATTAAAATTTCAGGCCTGGCACTGTGGCTCATGTCTGTAATCCTACCACTTTGGAAGGCCAAGGTGAGTGGATTACTTTTTGAAGTTAAGAGTTCGAGATCAGCCTGGTCAACATATAGTGAAACCCCGTCTTTACTAAAAATACAAAAATTAGCTGGGCATGGTGGTGCATGCCTGTAATCCCAGCTGCTTGGGAGGCTGAGGTAGGAGAATCGCTTGAACCCAGGAGGCAGAGCTTCCAGTGAGCTGAGATCATGCCACTGTACTCCAGCCTGAGTGACAGAGCCAGACTCTGTCTCAAAATAAATAAATAAAATTTCCGTTCCTCAGTCACACTAGAGCACTAGAATATTTCAAGTGCTCAATAGCCACATGTGTATGGATATATTGCACAGATATAGAATATGTCCACATCACAGAAAGTTCTAATGGACAAGCATAAAGAGTCTGCTGTGGCTGTTACAGCCGCAGCTACCTTCTTACATATTCTCCCTATAAACATTGCTTTCTGTGAACTTAACTAAATATGTCTCCTGAGAGCAAAAAGTGATGGAATTTTTTTAAACCCTGATTCCCATTTTCAGTAAAAATAAGGAGCTCAAAAGATGGATCTCAAATGTAAATATCACTCAGCATTTCTTTTTTTTTTTTTTTTTGAGATGTAGTCTCAGCTCACTACAACCTCTGCCTCCTGGGTTCAAGGGATTCTCCTGCCTCAGCCTCCCAAGTAGCTAGGATTACAGGCACGCACCACCATGCCTGGCTAATTTTTGTATTTTTAGTAGAGTTGGGGTTTCACCATGTTGGCCAGGGTAACCTTGAACTCCTGACCTCAGGTGATCCACCTGCCTCAGCCTCGAAAAGTGCTGGGATCACAGGCGGGAGCCACCGCACCCAACTATCATTCAGCATTTCTAATCAAGCCTCAACCCTTCCCTTCTCTCAGTTCTTATCCTTCTGTACCTCTCTGCTGCATTTGGCATTCTGTAGACCAGACTTTCCTCTCCTACTCAAAATGCTCTTCTCCTTTGCTTCTCTGATTCTATAACAACAACAAGAAGAAAGATCATCACAAATTTATTAATTATTTACTAACCTTGTGCCAGGCACCATGCCAAGCACTTTACATACCTTAACAACCACATTAGGTAAATACTATTATTATCTCCATGTTATAGATGAGGTATTTGAAGTTCAAAGAGGTTAGTTGATCTGCTCAAGGTCACTGAAATAGAGGTATTGGGACTAGAACCCAAACATCTCCCAAGGCTATCCTCATGAGTCATTACTAGATCAAATGCATAAAAAAAAAAAAGACAGGTCAGATCATCAAAGGACAGAAACAACCCATTCAAAAGAGACTCCTCTTTTATTTTCCTCCTTTTTGCCTGCCCTTCTAAAACTCTCTTTCTCACTCTATCTCACATACCCCTCTGGTAGATTTTCGAGGTCTTGACAGCCTGGGGAATTTAAAGGCAATTGCTAAGTAATTGAGAAAAACGTAACCACAGTAGATCCAGGAGAGCAGGGACCATGTACTGCCTTTCATTTTCCAGAGTTTCGTCTTCTCCTATACCCTGTAGACCTTTACATGAAAACCTACGTTGTTCAGAACTCAGAATTTTGATCCAACTACTATGGAAATAGTTCATTTTAATCATACCAGAGACCATTTATAGCTTTTTGGTTCTCTGGGTTTGGCTCTGTGTCCAGCAGCTGCTGCCAAAGCTAGTCAAACATGACTGAGAAGTGCTGGAGGAGTTCAGCTTTAGGTTGGAACAGTCACCAGCTTACTAGTGTTTCACATTACCATAACCTTAATCAGGTCACACTCAGCATTCCTGGCCAGTAGACATGGAATGAGAATGTGGGGAAAAAAAGTTTATAGCAACCTTGCCCTCTGCCTTCATGTAAAAGAGATACTAACTCCACTCCCGGCAAACTTACCAGGCTCCCATAACATGTTCTAAGCTATACAAAGCCTAGCTACCTGAGACAAGGAGCCAAGTTAATGACTGTGCAGACCCTTTAGATTTTAAAGCCTCTACTACTTCGGCTAAGGAAGAATAAGGAAAAGTCCAGTATCTGACAAGACTAGGCTTATTAAGAAAAAAAATGGAAAAAAAAAAAAAGGAAGGAAGGAAGAATAAGGAAAACTGGCTTCTCATCCTAGTTATGCAACTGACTGTGTGTGTGTGTGTGTTTAGTGAGAGCTCTTTTCCTTTTACTCTCTATGCACATAACATAAACATTAAATCTATGCATGTACCATAAGCATAAATATATTTTTAAAATTTTCCTTTTACTATCTATGCATATACCACAAATAATATATAACATAAAAGGATATTATTTTATGTTTTTATACTTTAATGCTATTATGCAGAATTTTCTATAACTTTTTTTCCTCAACAGTATTTTTTTTTTTGAGATGGCATTTTGCTTTTGTTGCCCGGGCTGGAGTGCAATGGCACAATCTTGGCTCACTGCAACCTCCGCCTGGGTTCAAACGATTCTCCTGCCTCAGCTTCCTGTGTAAGTGGGATTACAGGTGCCCCCACCAGACCCAGCTAATTTTTGTATTTTTAGTAGAGATGGGTTTTCACCATGTTGGCCAGGCTGGTCTTGAACTCTTGACCTCAGGCGATCCATCCGCCTTGGACTCCCAAAGTGCTGGGATTACAGGCATGAGCCTCCGTGCCCAGCCAACAGTATGGTTTTGATATATTTTGCTGTAGTTTTGTGTTGCTACATACGGCTATAATTCATTCATTTTAAATACTGTATGGAATCCCATCAGATGAATACACCAGAGTTCATGTATTCACTCTGTTGATGATCATTCAGGTTGCTTTTCATTTTTTACTGTCTCAAACAAAATCCTTCAGTGGACATCTACATATGTATATGTATCCTTATGTACATGTGGGAAAGTTTTTCTTGGTTAAATATCTAAGAGTGATATTACTTTGTCACTGGGGTATACCTAAGTTCAGCTTTGGTAGATACTGCCAAATAGCTTTGTAGAGTAGTTGTACCAATTTATGTACCAATTTTTGTACACCAATAGTGTACAAAAATTCCAATAAATCTCCATCTTCACCAATACATGGTAATGTCAGTCTTTTTTCATTTTAGCTGTTCTGATGGGTGTGCAACGGTATCTCATTGTGGTTTTAGTTTGAATTTCCCTCGTTACTAGTGAGATAGAGCACTTTTCATAGATTTATCATCTGATGTGCTCTCTTAAAGCAGATATCAACAGAACTAAGAAAAGGGTGGCATGATGAACATGGGGGAGAGGTAGTGACTATGAAATAAGGATGGGAAGTGAACATTGTATAAGGAGAGTCTCAGGACACTAAATCAACCTTTTTGTTTTGTTTTGTTTTGCTTTGTTTTGGAGACTGAGTTTCACTCTTGTCACCCAGGCTGGAGTGCAATGGTGCGATCTCGGCCTACTGCAACCTTCGCCTCCTGGTTCAAGTGATTCTCCTGCCTCAGCCTCCCAACTAGCTGGGATTACAGCCACCCGCCACCATACCCAGCTAATTATTGTATTCTTAGTGGAGATGGGTTTTCACCATGTTGGCCAGGCTGGTCTCAAACTCCTGACCTGAGGTGATCCACCTACCTTGGCCTCCCAAAGTGCTGGGATTACAGGTGTGAGCCACCATGTCCAGCCAAATCAAACTTTTTGAATGCACCGTTTTTTCTGAGAACTAGCCAAGCATACACGAATTTGGGAGTTTCTAAGCACAGCAATTAATGCTGCATCCTTGAACTCCAACCACAAAAAATTCCTGGCAGTGAACTGAGGCCAAGCTCTCCTTTCTACAACAGCAGCAGTTCATGCTGTTTCCTGGCGTCTCTTACCAAGTTAAGGTTCACAACTGAATCTCAATGCCCTTGTTTCAAAAATGGCAGCACCGTCTTGTCAGATTCCAGCTAGAAGGCCATATGGCATCAGTGATAAATAGCACAGAAGGGTAAATGCTCTTTGTACCCAGCATCAATCAAAGAGAACTTTCTATAGCAGCCTGTAATAGGCAGACTGTACTAGCAACATGGTTTATAGTACTGCTTCTCAAATGTTGTTTTGTTTTTCTTTTTTTTTTTAAGACAAGGTCTTGCTCTGTTACCCAGACTGGAGTGCAGTGGTGTGAACCTGGCTCACTGCAGCCTTGACTTTCCTGGGCTCAGGTGATTCTCCTGCCTCAGCCTCCCAAGTAGCTGGGACCATAGGTGTGCACCACCATGCCTGGCTAATATATACATATTTTTTGAATAGACAGGGTTTTGCCATGTTGTCCAGGCTGGTTTCAAACTCCTGAACTCAAGTGATCTGCCTGCCTTGGCCTCCACAAATGCTGGGATTATGGGCATGAACTACTGTACCCAGCCCTGCTTCTCAAATTTTAATATGCATGTGAATCACCTGGGGATCTTTCTAAAATGCAGATTCTAATTTAGTAGGTATGAGGTAAAGCCCAAGAGTCTACATTTCTAACAGGCTCTCCAGTGCTGCTGATCTGAAGACCACATTTTTAATTTAGAACATGAGCTATGGAGTCAGGCAGACCTGAATTTCAATCCCAGTTCCACTGTTTCTTAGCTATGAAATCTCGGTTTGCTATTTAATCTCTCTGAGCCTTAGTTTCCTTGCCTATAAAAAGGAGATAAACAAAATTACCTACTTCCTAGGGTTGCTGTGGAGACTAAGTGAAACAATGCACATAAAAACATGCCTAGCAGCCAGGCGCAGTGGCTCACACCTGTAATCCCAACACTTTGGGAGGCTGAGGAGGGTGAATCACAAGGTCAGGAGTTTGAGACCAGCCTGGTCAACATGGTGAAACCCCTTGTTTACTAAAAATACAAAAAATTAGCTAGGCACGGTGGCAGGTGCCTGTAATTCCAGCTACTCGGGAGGCTGAAGCACGAAAATCGTTTGAACCCAGAAGGCAGAGGTTGCAGTGAGCTGAGATCATGCCACTGCACTACAGCCTGGGTGATAGTGCAAGACTCTGTCACAAAAAAAAAAAAAAAAGAAAAAGAAAAAAAACCCTGCCTAGCGTGGTGCATGGAAAGAATAAGTAATTAATAAATGTTAGTTATTATTAAAATTCCATGAACTGTCACTCCCAACACATCTATGCACTAAAGACTGCAGTTCAGAATGATTATCTGAAAGCGCTGCAAGAGACTACATTAATCAGAGAGAGACAGATTGAATCATATTTTGTGAGGCTTCTTTCATTGGATTCTAATTCTTTGAAAATTGATATCTCATCTCTATCAGTCAGGGTCCCAGCAGGAAACAGATGGCACATTCAAATTAGTATAATTTGTGGAAAGCTTAACAAAAGGACTATCTACAAAGATGTGGGCAGGGTATAGGAAAACCAACAGGGAGGGATCGTGCATAACTTGGTGCCATTACTACCCTGTGCACAAGAGGATGAGGGGAGAAACACACAGAAGAAAAAAGAAGAATGTGATATAGAGAGAGTCCCCATGAGAGCTGTGACCTTTAGTTAAGGGACAGTAGCTAGCCTGAGGCAATCCTACAAGGAGGAAGCCAGAAATACACACCCTAACCTCAATTTCTTCCCTTCCTGTGATGTCCTGTCAGGGATCTCCACTGCTCAAACCCTATGAGGCCAAAATGGGAAAGGAACTCACGGATGTAATCCACATAGTTTGCCCTCCGGGGGCACAGAGCGGAGTATAAAAGGGTGAAGAGTGGATCAGGAGGGGTAAGTAGAAGATACCTGGTACCCCACCTGTGACACATATACTCAAGTGAAATACATCTAAACGAGAACACTGTATTCCTCTGACCAAGCCAAGCGAGAACAGACTATTATTTTGGACAAGGTTAAGCTCAACTAATTAATCACTAAATGAGGATCAATAATTTCCAGAGTATCCCTCAATTAGATGTCCTATAATCATCTAAAACTCAACACAACTAAAACTTAATTCATTTTCCACTGCCACCATAATTTAGCTTTCCCATTTCCCTACCCGTGGTAGCCTTTGGGCTTGCCAGTTTCTCAGCCAGCAACATCCTTTCATTTCCTCTCTGCATATTTACATCTTACTTACCCTTTAAGGTCCAATTCAAATACATCTCCCTCCTCTGACAGGTCTTTCCCCCAACTACGTTAGCTGCCACTGATTTTCCTTGTCTATGAACTCCCGTGGCCAGTAATTTAGACACTATTGTCAAGTACTGCTATTTAACTGGCTTATGTATACATACCATCATTCTAATTAAATACTACACTTCTGAAGGGCAGGAACTATGCATTAATTTTCTTTTTCTCCGCATCAAAGCAAAGCAACTTAGACTTACTACATATAATGAGTATACAATAAACACCTGAAGAATAAAGATAGGGAAAAAAATAGCAGGGAACCAAATTTTCAATCTCATTTATACATGAAAGCTTTTCAGAAAAACCCTAGCCTGGCCTTATGTGGAAATCTATAGGCACAAAGGACAGCTCTGCTTACCATCTATCCAACTGGCATTTTAAAAACATTCTTCTAAATATCCCTTGGGTTAAACAGAGAATAAAAACAGAGATTATAAACTGTTTGAAAATAATCATCAGGGAAATCAGAACCCATCAAAACCTATACTATCCAGCTTAAAGTGGCTCATAAGTTGTAGCATCACATTCACTTATTTATTCCAATATATTCAAATATATTTCAACTGATAATACATGATTTTTTTTTGAGAGAGGGTCTGGCTCTGTTGCCCAGGCTGGAGTGCAGGGCTATGATCTCAGCTCACTGCCACGTCTATCTCCTGGGTTCAATCCATCCTCTCACCTCAGCCCCCCGAGTAGCTAGGACTACAAACACAAGCCAACCTGCCCAGCTAATTTTGTATTGTTTTGGAGGGACAGAGTTTTACCATGTTGCCCAGGCTGGTATTCTACTCCTAAACTCAAGCGACCCCTCTACCTCAGCCTACCAAAGTGCTGAGACTGCAGACGCGAGCCACCACTACCAGCCAATACATGAATTATTTTGATTGACAATAAATGCACTGAACAGTCAACTCAAGAATACAGATAAGTAACAAAATAGCATGCCCAAAGAAAGTAGAAAGAATTAAGTACTTAAAAAAAAAATCAATGACCCATTTCTCACTAGTCCTCCCTCTTACAGTAAAACAAAAAACCTTGATGTAAAAACAATCAAGCATGAGAAGACTTTAAAAGGTGGAGAAGACAAGATGGATTGCCTAGGGACCTTAGGATACAAAGAACACTACAGTAGTGAGCTGTCTTCCATAAATTCCAGTTGGAGCGCTGGAGAAGCCTGCAACCTGAAACTGCCAACAGGCCCAGACTCAAAAAAGAGGCCCTAGAAAAGACTGTTCCCTTTAGTTAGATGATCAGGAAACGGGGTGGCCTAGCAGAACAGAAAATCTTTTTGATAATAACCATTCTACTCTAATCAAACATCAAAGGAAAATTTGCCCCTTCCCTGTGGTGTCAGCTTGCCAAACAGAGATAGATACCCATGTCTGCCTCCACATAGCAGCCGTTAGGCAAGGCAACTAGGCCTTGTGCCTCCCCCACAGGAGTGGTATCAGCAGGACCAAACAGGAGTGAACTTCCACCCTGTCTCCTCAGTTGCAAAGAGGTAGAACCAGTCTATGAGAGGTAGTGCTAGATGGCACTCCACTTTCCCCACTGGGGTAGTCTCAGTGGGGCCATCTCTACCTGACAGCAATGAGTTGGTGCAAGTCATCCTTCCATTCCCCATTCTCCCACCTGGAAGGGCCCCAACAGTGAGCTGAACTTCCACCCTTCCCTCCAGTGCCAACGAGGTAGAACAAAACAGTGTGGCAGTATTCTGCTTCTCCCTAATCCCTGTGTCAACAAGGCCCGACAGGGAGCAGCAGCAAAGTGACGTGAGTCTGTACTACACTTTTGCCAAGGAGGAATCTGCAAGGCTGAGTGGGGAACTAAATTTTTACTTCCATCCATTGGCAACAAGGTGGGGCGAGGTGCTTCACTTTTGCCAGCATCAGCAGGGTCCAGCAGAGAGCTGTATGTCCACTCCAACACAGACCCACACACCACATTCAACACAGGGTGACTGCCTCCAAAAAAGGAAAAAGAAACAGGACGGTTTTTGTTTTTTTTTTTTTTGAGAGACAGAGTCTCGCTCTGTCACCCAGGGTGGAGTAGCGTGGTCTTGATCTTCTAACCTCATGATCTGTCCGAAGTACTGGGATTACAGGCATGAGCCACCACACCTGGCTCACTTTTTCTTTTTTTGACGGAGTCTTGCGGTGTTGCCCAGGCTGAAGTGCACTGGCACGATCTCGGCTCACTGCAACCTCTGCCTCCCAGGTTCAAGTGATTCTCCTGCCTCAGTTTTCCAAGTAGCTGGGACTACAAGTGCATGCCACCACACCCAGCTAATTTTTGTATTTTTAGTAGAGATGGGGTTTCACAGTGTGTTGGCCAGCCTGCTCTCAAACTCCTGACCTCAAGTGATCCACCCACCTCGGCCTCCCAAAGTGCTGGGATTATAGGTGTGAGCCACTGTGACTAGCCAGAAATGGGATGTTTAGTCTCACAACATAATACCTAAAATGTCAAAAATACAACAGAAAATCACTTATACCAAGAAACAGAAAAATCTCAACTTGAATGAGAAGATAAAATCCACAGACTCCAGTGCTGAGCTGACACTGACATTGGAATTATCTGACAAGGATTTTAAAGAAATCATTATAAAAGTACTTCAATGAGCAATTTAAACTATGCTTGAAACAAATGAAAATAAGTCTCAGCAAAGAAATAGAACATATAAAAAAGAACCAAATGAATATTTTAGAATTAAAAAATAAAACAAAAAATTTAAAACTCACTGAATGGGCTATAGCAGAATGAATATGACAGAAAAAAGAATCGGTGAACTTGAATATAGAACAACAAAAATTACCCAATGTGAACAAGAGAGAAAATAGACTGAAAACAAATGAACAGAACCTCAGGGTCCTGAAGGACAATTAAACAAGAACAGACCATTCATAACACTGGAGTTCCAGCAGAAAAGAAGAAAGACTAGGGGGCTGAAAAAGTTCTGAAAAAATAATAACTGAAAACTTCCCAAAGGTTAAAATGTCGACACTAGAAGACTGTGGTTCATTATACATAATATATATATAATTTATGTATAATGTAATAATTAGAACAACCACTTAAATATCTATATAAAATGTATATTCATAACCTATATAAATAAATGAAAATGGAATTATATACACTAAACAACAGAGCTGCAAAATACGTGAAGCAAACACTAACAGAAAAGGAACTACAAATAGATAAATCCACAATTATATTCAAAACTTGTAACATTTCTCTCTCAACAAATAACAGATCAAAATCAAAAGGGATATAGGAGTGAACACCTCCATCAACCATCAAGATCTAGTTGACATTTACAGAACATTTCACCCACCAACAGCAGAGCAGACATTCTTTTAAAGAGCACATAAAATCTTCACCAAAACAGATCATATCCTGTGTCATAAAATAAACCTGAACAAAAGAACTGAAACCACGTTAAAGAACTGAAACCATAGAGTATATTTTCTGAGCACAAATTAAACAAGAATTTAAAAACTAAAAGACAGTGGGAAAATCTCCGGACATTTAAAAACTAAGCAACATACATAAATATACCATAGGTCAAAGAAGAAGTCTCAAGGGAAATTTTAAAAATACATAGCACTGAATGCAAATAAAAATACAATATATCAAAATGCAGCTAGAGCAGTGTTGGCAACAAAATTTATAGGACTAAATACTTACATTAGAAAAAAGGAGGACAGAGGGAGGGAGGGGGATAAAGGTTGAAAAAACTACCTATTGGGTACTACTTTTGCCACTTGGGTAATAGAATCATTAGAAGCCCAAACCTCAGCATCGCGCAATATACCCATATAACAAACCTGTACATGTACCTCCAAATCTAAAATAAAAAATTAAATCCAATTAAATAGAATCTTCCAGGAAAAAAAAAGAAAAAGGAAAAAGAGGAAAACAAATAAATAATCATTACACCTTAAGAAAATAGAACAATAGCAAAATACACGAGGCAAACAGAATAAAGGAAGTAACAATGTCAAGAGCATAAATCAATGAAGTTGAAAACAGAAAAACCATAAAGATGATGACTGAAACAAACAGCTGATCCTTTGGGAAAAACATCAATAAAATTGATAAACCTCTAGAAAGACTGACAAAGAAAAAAGAGAGAAGACACAATTCACCAATATCAGGAATAAAAGAGGATAATAAGAATACTATGAACAACTCTGCATGAATAGCTTTGATAACTTAGATTAAATAGACCAATTTCTCAAAAAGCACGAACTACCACAATTCATCCAATACAAAATAATCTGAATAGCTTTATAACCATTAAAGAAGTTAAACTTACAGTTTAAAAATTCCTAAAAGAAAAATTTCCAGGCCCAGATGGTTTCACTAAGAATTCTACCAAACATTTAAAGAATTAACACAAATTCAGGCCGGGCGAGGTGGCTCATGCCTATAATCCCAGCACTTTGGGAGGCCGAGGAGGGTGGATCACGAGGTCAAGAGATCGAGACCATCCTGGTCAATGAGGTGAAACCCCGTCTCTATTAAAAATACAAAAATTAGCTGGGCATGGTGCTGCGCGCCTGTAGTCCCAACTACTCAGGAGGCTGAGGCAGGAGAATTGCTTGAACCCAGGAGGCAGAGGTTGCGGTGAGCCGAGATTGTGCCATTGCACTCCAGTCTGGGTAACAACAGCAAAACTCCGTCTTAAAAAAAAAAAAAAAAAGAATTAACACAAATTCTACATAATTTTTGCCAGAAAAAAGGAGGGAATTCCAACTGATTATATGAGGCCAGTATTATGATCCTGAGACCAAAATCAGACAGACAGTACAAAAAAAGAAAGAAAAGAAAACTACAGACCAATCTCTCATGAACATAAATACAAAAAAAAAATAAAATAAAATATTAACTAATAGAATCCAGCAATGTATAAAAATAATTATACCTCACAACTAATTGTGGTTTACTCTAGGTATATAAGTCTGGTTCAGTATTTGAAAATCTATGTAATCCACCTATCAACAAGCTTAAAAATAAAAACCACATGATCATATCAAACAATGGAGAAAAAGCATTTGACTAAATTCAACACCCATTCATGATAAAGGCTCTTAGCAAAATAGAAATACAAGGTAATTTCATTAACCTGGTAAAGAATATCCACCAAAAAACTAGAGCTAACATCATACTTAAGAATAGGGGTGGCAGTGGCAGTGGTATGGGGGCCACTGGCCTCCATGTAAAAAAAAATTGTTGATAGACAATGCTTTCTCCTTAAGATTTTTTCTCAGGAAAAAGGCAAGGATGTATACTTCTCACCACTGTGATTCAACATAGTACTGGAAGTTTTGTAGGCCGGGTGTAGTGGCTCACGACTGTCCAGCTCACCTGAAGTCTGGAATTTGAGACCAGCCTGGCCAACATGATGAAACCCTGTCTCTACTAAAAATACAAAAATTAGCCAGGCATGGTGGCAGGTACCTGTAATCCCAGCTACTTGGGAGGGTGAGGCAGGAGAATCGCTTGAACCCAGGAGGTGAAGGTTGCAGTGAGCCAAGATCAGCCACTGCACTCCAGCCTGGGTAACAGAGGGAGACTCTGTCTCAAAAAAAAAAAGGACGGATAACAAAAAGTAATGGCAAAGATGTGGCAAAACTGGAACCTACATACATTGCTGGTGAGATTGTAAAATGGTATAACTGCTTTGAAACTGATCTGGCAGTTCCTCAAAAGGTTAAACATGGAGTTATCATATGACTTAGCAATTCCACTCCTAGGTATATAATAAAGAGAAATGAAAATGCATGCCCACAAAAAACTTGTACATGGATATTCAACACAGCATTATTCATCAGAGCCAAAAAATGAAAACAGCCCAAACGTCAATCAATAAATGAATAAACATAATATGGTATAGCTATACAATGGAACATTATTTAATAGTAAAAATAAATTACTGAAACATGCCACAACATGGATGAATTTTCAAAATACTGTTAAGTGAAAGGTGCCTGTCAAAAGATTACATATATATGATTGCATTTATATGATATGTCCAAAATAGGCAATCCAGAGAAACAGAAAGTAGATTACTGTTGTCTATGGCTAGGGGTAGGGAAAAAAGGCTACCCCTAGCCATAGTTAAGTGGTATAGAGTTTGTGGCAGGGGGGCAGTGATAAAATGTTTTAAAATTGATGGCAGCGATAGAGGCAAAATTCTTTAATATACTAAAAAACACTTAACCACACATTTTAAATGGGAGAATTGCATGATATGTGCATTATGTCTCAATCAAACTGTTATTTAAAAAAATGTGGCCTGTGCTCTGGCCACTGGTGCCAGCATGGGCAGGAAAAGAAAAAAAATTAGTTTTAAAGTAATAAAAATGCATAAAACTATATACACACAAGTGAGTACATGTAAAACTGGTGAAATCTGAATACAGTTTGCGCATTTTATCAATGCCGATTTCGTAGTTCTGATATGGTACTATAGTTACACAAGTGATTATCATTAGCTCAAACTGGGTGAAAGGTATATGGGACTTCCTTGTACTATTTTTACAACTTTCTTTGAATCTATAATTATTTCAAAATAAGGAGTGGTCAGGCGCAGTGGCTCACGCCTGTACTCCCAGCACTTTGGGAGGCCGAGGCAAGCAGATCACCTAAGGCCAGGAGTTCAAGACCATCCTGGCCAACATGGTAAAACCCGGTCTCTACTAAAAGATGGTGGTGGGCACCAGTAATCCCAGCTACTCAGGAGGCTGAGGCAGGAGAATAGCTGGAACCTGGGAGGCAGAGGTTGCAGGGAGCCAAGATCACACCATTGCACTCCAGCCTGGATGACAGAGCAAGACTCTGTCTCAAAAATAAATAAATAAATAAGAGTAAAAATAAGCAAAACCAAAAAACCCTCAATATGAATGTTTATAGCAGCTCTATTTATAATTGCCAAACATTGGAAACAGTCCAAATGCCCTTCAAAGAACAGAATAAACTGTGGGTCTATCCATACAATGGAATACTGTTTAGCAATAAAAACAAACCAACTACTTATACACACAACAACTTGGATGAATTTCAAAGGCATTACAATGAATGAAAAAAGCCAGCCTCAAAAGTGATTGCACCAATCATGGAATCAACCTAAATGCCCATCAATAATAGACCGGATAAAGAAAATGTAATACATATACACCATGGAATACTATGCAGCCATAAAAAGTAATCAGATCATGTCCTTTGCAGGAACATGGATGGAGTTGAAAGCCATTATTTTCAGCAAACTAATGCAGGAACAGAAAACCAAATACCACATGTTCTCACTTATAAGTGGGAGCTAAAAGATGAGAGATGAACTTATGGTAAGGACAACATACACTGGGCACCTGTGGAAGGAAGTAGGCAGAGGAGTCCCATTAGGAAGAGTTGCTAACAGACACCAGGCTTAATACCTAGGTGATGGGATGATCTGTGTAGGAAATCACCACAGCACATGTTTACCTATGTAACAAAACTGCACATCCTGCCTATGTACCCCTGAACTTAAAAGTTTTTAAAAATCATTTAAAAATTTGTTTTAAGTTATTGCATCACTGCACTCCAGCCTGTGCAACAGAGCAAGATCCTGTTTCTAAAGCAAAAACCAAACCAAACCAAAACTAAACTAAAATGGGTGGATCCATTTACATAACAGTCTTGAAAGGACAACACTGTCATTTTAGAACAGATTATTGGTTGTTAGGGGTGAGGGGAGTGGATAGGAGGGTTAGACTAGAAGTCTAACTATAAAGGGATAGCAAGAGGGAGTTTTTTGGCATAATGGAACTATTCTGTATAATGATTGTGGTGGTAGATACATGAATCTACATGTGTTAAAATGGTATAGAAGTGTTTTTTAAAGGTCAATTTTAATATGTGACTTTTTTTTTTTTTTTAAAGACAGGGTTTCACCATGTTGGTCAGGCTGGTCTTGAACTCCCGACCTCAGGTGATCCACCCGCGTTGGCCTCCAAAGTGCTTGGATTACAGGCGTGAGCCACCACGCCTGGACCAATATGTGATCATTTTTTTTTCTTTGCAGATGTTGGATCCCGACTTTTTCCCAGTGGTTTGCAGCTGCTTTCTCTCTTTCTGTATTGGGGTGCACAGAACCCAGATACATGGGTGGGAAGGAGAAACGTTTACCTAGCCACAAACAAAAAAAATAAAGCCATTATGTCTGGGTAGTTGGGGAACTGATTGCCTTCCTAAAGTAATAGCCAGAATTAGAAATGTCTAGGCAGCTATGTTTTCTAAGTGAAAGCCAAGCAAAATAATTTGTGTTTTAAAGTGCTTGTGTAATATCCTGCTCTTCTAATGCACTTCTGTGTTTTGAGATCTTTCTAAATAAGAACTATTGGTGTTTCATAAGCTATCAGACAGGAGCCGGTAGACAGAGGCAGAAGGTGAGGTCGGAATGCCCTCTCCTGCTATAATGTACAGGACGTGTTGGTGCCCTCACGTGTGTGTTTGTCATGGCCTCATGTCTGAGACACGCCCTTGGCTCAGATAAGAGCCCACAATTCCCAGGTTCAGTTTCCAGGGCTAGGTGACTAGATACAGTACGGTGACCCTGCATCCAACCTTTGTCAGGAACAAATCAGTGGGCCTAGGCAAGGCTGGGCATTGTGTTTTTAAGGAGTTGTGGACATTAAGTGACAGAGATTAGAGAGTGTTTAGTCCTGGGCTGCTGGTATGCAGTAGGCACTCAGTAAATGCTGGCTTCCATTTTCTTAGGGAAACATATCATAGGGATATGTTCTGTTGTAAGTAACAGAAAATGACTGTAATGTAATTAATGAGAGTTTATTTTTCTCACATATTGCAATGTCTGGTGGTAGATGGTGGCTGTATTGATTTAGAGGCTCAGTGATTTCAAGGTTATTGTCTCTTCAACTATCATGGCATTTCTCTCATGTGTCACCTGATGGTTACAAGATGGTGGCAGCTCCAGATGTCACATCTATGATGAGAAGAAAATGGAAGCAGGATGGTACTCAGATGATCTCTGTACCAATGGGATCCCCTGAATGAAGAAAGAAAAAGTTTTTGGTCCTGCAGATGCCCATTTATCCTCCAATAAAATTTTGATGATGCTTCATTGGCTAGAACTGGGTCAGATGATTCACCCTGGGGGCGAGGGAGGCTAGGAAATCAGGTAAAAGATAGTACAGTTGGTCATCAGGAACACAGTCTTCTCTCTCTCTAAGAAAGATGTCACAGACTGAGCTCCTCAGAAACAGATGCTGAGATGGAGTGGGGGTATGTAGGATGGTCATTAGAGATCAATACTTATGGGAAGGAAGGTCAGGAAGCAGAATTGGGCCAAGGAAGAAGCTTAACTGTGAGGCAGATCTGACCAGGCCTCAGCCAACTTTGGACAGCTCTGGAGTATAGCAAAGTTGTCCCTATTGGGCTGAAATGGCTGGGCCTTTATACCCCCTACACAGACAGTCTTTGGTTGCAGGCTGGGAAGGAAGAGGGAGCTCATGGGCAAGACGGGGCTTCACAGATGAGGCAGATCTTGATGGAATTACAACTTGAGGCTTCCTGCTGACAAATGGGGCAACAAGTTTTTCCCTGAAGAAGGACCTGAGTGATACATGTCCTTGTTCATCACAAAGAAGGGTTAAATGCGTACCAACATTGAGATGTGACTGGCCAGTACCCACAGGGGTCATTCCAACTATGTGTACCCTGGAGCTGAGTTTTACAAGAGTTCTAGATATCGTGGGAGAGCTGATGAGAGGGTGTTTCTGGTCCTGACACCTCTCATAGTGTCATGTAAGGGCTGCCTACATGAGGGGGCTGCCTGCAGCACATCCTGTGTGACTAAGGTAGCAGCATAGATCTGTGCCTGGCTGGAGGTTCCTGTTAATGATGGTGAATAGTTAGAACAAGTGGAGGCAGAGTTACTCACTGTCCAAGGACATGACAGCAGGGGCAACTGTGGGGAAGGAACACAAAGACAGCTCATCTATGAATGTTATGGAGGCGATGGGACACATTTTACAATAATCTAAATCAAATATAGAAGTTCCTAATATTTATTTGTGACACTCCTATAATAGCCAACCATGGTGCCATGTAATGGCATTTTTTTCTAATCATATATATGTGATCATTTTTAAAGAGAAAGAAAAGATAAAAGGGATAGAGAGAAAACCAAATTAACAGAGACATTGAAATATTATTATTTTTTAAAAAAGCAATACTATAATACATAGGTGAGTGACATCAGCAAAATGGCAGAGTAGGTAGCTCTAAACTCCTATTCCTCTACAGAAACATAGAAAACAAACAGAAATCATCAAAGCCAACTCTTTCAGAACTTTGAAAAACAGTCAAAGGTTTATGGCAACCAAAGTAAACACTGAAACAACAACAACAAAAAGAAACTCAAATGGCAGAAGAGCTTTGTGGCATTTTTACTCATCCTTGCCCCACTCCTTCTCTGGCTTGGTGGTGGTTTTGAAGATGGCAGCCTGCATTCCAAGTGTAAGACCCTGTTCTCTGGTTCCAGAGACAGCAGAGCAGATTATATTCACAAATTATTGTGTAGGTCTATGTATTAGTCCATTCTCACACTGCTATTAATATAAAGAAATGCCTGAGCCTGGTTAATTTATAAAGAAAAAAGGTTTAAGCCAGATGCAGTGGCTCATGTAATCCCAGCACTTTTGGAGGGTGAAGCAGGCGGATCACTTGAGGTCAGGAGTTCAAGACCAGCCTGGCCAAAATGCCGAGACTCTGTCTCTAATAAAAATACAAAAATTAGCAGGGCATGGTGGCGCAGCCTGTAACCCCAGCTACTTGAGAGGTTGCAGTGAGCCGAGATTGTGCCAGTGTACTTCAGCCTGGGCAACACTGCAAGACTCCGTCTCAAAAAAAAAAAAAAAATCTAAGCCAGGTGCGGTGGCTCACACGTGTAATCCCAGCACTTTGGGAGGCTGAGTCAGGCAGATCATGAGGTCAAAAGATCAAGACCATCCTGGCTAATATGGTGAAACCCCATCTCTACTAAAAATACAAAAAATTAGCTGGGCATGGTGGCACATGCTGTAGTCCCAGCTACTCAGGAAGCTGAGGCAGGAGTATTGCTTGAACCTGGGAGGTGGAGGTGGAGGTTACAGTGAGCCGCAATCACGCCACTGCACACCATCATGGGTGATAGAGTGAGACTCCATCTCAAAAAAAAAAAAAAAAGGCTGAGGTAGGAGAATTGCTTGAACCCAGGAGGCAGAGGTTGCAGCAAGCCAAGATTGCGCCACTGCACTCCAGCCTGAGTGATGAGAGTAAAACTCTGCAGTCTCAAAAAAAAAAAAAAAACCAGAAAAGAAATGTAATCTCTAATGTTGGAGGTGGGGCCTAGTGAGAGGTGTCTGGGCCATTGGGGTGGAACCCTCATGGCTTGTCCTCATGATAGTGAGTGAATTCTCCTAAGATCTGTTTTTTTTTTTTTTTTTTTTTTTTTTTTTTGCCAATCAGTTTGAGCTTATGAGGTTGCTCAGGTTAGCCTTGAACTGATGACCTCGTCTTCGCAAGCGCCATGACCTCCGGCAGGAGCCACTTTGGACCCCGATCTGTTGTTTAAAAGTGTGTGGTACCTCCCCCAACTCTCTTGCTCTTGCTTTCACCACGTGATGTGCCTGTTCCAGCTTCACCTCCTGCCACGAGTAAAAGCTCCCTGAGGCCTCCCCAAAAGCTGAGCAGACATTGGTACCATGCTTCCTGTACAGCCACTAGGAACTGTGAGCCAATTAAAACTCTTTTCAGGTCTCAGATATTCCTTAATAGCAATGTGAGAATGGCCTAATACAAGATCTAATCAGAATTGAGCCTGTGTCAGTCACATTTCCATTCATCTTCTTCAGTCAATACTTTTCCTCCATACTTCTAAGCAGGTACCAAAGCAAATAACATGAATTCAGAGTTATCTATAAAATAAGAAAACAACTAAATCAAGATGGGAGAAAGGTACAGTAAATTATTCCTCTAACACATTTCTGGGCATGACAGAAAAACAGTAGTATCAAGTGGGTTACTTCCCTTGAGGGCTAGCACAAGATCTCAGCTATAGACAGCTCCCCTTGGATGGCAAGTATGGGGGAAAGAAGGGGAAAATGCAACCTCCAGTTGGCCAAAAATCATTCTTCACATTTAGAAAAGCCTTCAGCTGAGACCTTTCAAAGAGCTGTAAAGTGCCTCATTCAGATAAGTATTCATATAAAGCATCATCCTAACCTGGACACATTTGTGAATGAAAGGAGGCACTTTTAGTAATGATTGCGGGATGCAGTTTGGCAATTTTTTTCTAAAAATGGCCAGATAGTAAATATTTTAGGTTTTAGAGGCCACATACAGTCTCTGTCATATATTCTTTTTCTTTTTAACCTTTTAAGAATGTAAAAACCATTCTTAGCCCAGACACCATAAGAAAACATGCCAGGAGGCCAGGCGCAGTGGCTCACACCTGTAATCCCAGCACTTTGGGAGGCCAAGGCAGGTAGATTACCTGAGGTCAGGAGTTCGAGATCAGCCTGACCAACATGGTGAAACCCTGTTACTAAAAATACAAAAATTAGCGGGGCTCGGTGGCGCATGCCTATAATACCAGTTACTCAGAAGACTGAGGCACGAGAATCGCTTGAACCTGGGAGGCAGAGGTTGCAGCGAGCCAAGATCGCGCCACTGCACTCCAGTCTGGGCAATAAGATCGAAACTCCATCTCAGAAAAAAAAAAAAAAGGGTAAGTATGTGTATTAACCAGGGCTCTTCATAGGAAACAACCAATAGGGGAGAGAGAGAGGGGGTGGGGGAAGATAGAGAAGGAGAGAGAGATTTATCATAAGGAATCGTGTCATGTGATTATGGAGTTTAACAAGTCCCAAGATCTGCAGAGTGAACTGGCAAGCTAGAAATCCAGGAGAACCAATGGTTTAGTTGCAGTCTGAGTCTGAAAGCCTGAGAATCATATGAGCAAATGGTGTAGTTCCAGTCTGAAGGCCAGCAGGCTGGAATTCCAAGAGCCCATGTTTCCAGGCCAACAGCAGGAAAAAAGAAAGATAATGTCTCAGTTCAAAGGCATGGTTTAAATGCTAATCTTACTCAAAAACAACTTCTCGCTGGGCACAATGGCTCACGCCTGTAATCCCAGCACTCTGGGAGGCCAAGGCCTGCGGATCACAAGGTCAGGAGATTGAGACCATCCTGGCCAATATGGTAAAACCCTGTCTCTACTAAAAATACAAAAATTAGCCGGGCGTGGTGACACATGCCCGTAATCCCAGCTACTCAGGAGACTGAGGCAGGAGAATCACTTGAATCAGGGAGTCATAGGTTGCAGTGAGCCGAGATTGTGCCACTGCACCCCAGCCTAGGTGACAGAGCAAGACTCTGTCTCAAAAAATGAAAGTTAACCATCACAGTATGTACATAATTCACTGAAGCGGGTAGGGTAAGTGTGATGACCTAAGAAACTTTGAAAATAAGTGCATTCTATAAGACTAAAGGCAAAAAGAACTGACACAGTACCATACTCTAGTTGTTTCCTACAGGGACATATGAGTTAACAATTCTGATATTGCTACACATATATACTGGACCTGAACAATTAAGTAAATGGATGGTGGATGGTGGAAGCCAGGTTTCTCACTGTTGGAATGGGAGGTTATAGCCAAGCAAAGGGAGAAGGCTAGAATGAGCCATATCATGATGATGGATTAAAGATATCAGTATAATATCATGTTTATCTCAAAATACAGTTATTCCTTGGTATCCACAGAGGAATGGTTTTAAAACCTCCTGTGAATACTAAACTCTGAGGATGCTCAAGTCCCTTATATAAAATGGTGTAGTGTTTGCGTAGAACCTATGCACACCCTCCCATATACTTTAGATCATCTCTAGGTTGCTTATGATACCTAACATAATGTAAATGTTATGTAAATAATTGTTATACTATATTTTTTCTTTTGTGACACCATCTCACTTTGTCACCCAGGCTGGAGTGCAGTGCCATGACCACAGCTTACTAAAACCTCAACCTCCCAGGCTGTATTGATTCTCCCACCTCAGTCTTCTGAGTAGCTGGGACTACAGGCATGTGCCACCATGCCGGGCTAATGTTTTTACTTTTTGTAGTGATGGGTTTTGCACTATGTTGCCCAGGCTGATCTCAAACTTGTGGGCTCAAGCAATCCTCCTGCCTTAGCCTCCCAAAATGCTGGGATTACAGGCATGAGCCACTGTGCAAAGCCTGTAATTTTTTGTTTTTTATTATTGTATTGTTATTTTGATGTTTTTCAAATATTTTTAATCTATGGTTGGTTGAATCTGTGGATGTTGAAAGGGCTGAGACAGAGGGTCAGTTATAGATACATATGGTTACAAATATATATATATATGATACACACTTATATTTCCTTGTTCTGTCACCTGAGAGGACCTAGAAGGAATGATACTCCAGTAGCAACAAGCACATCTAGTGCTCAGATCTTGGTTTCTAAGACCACTCTTCAGTGAAAGGATTCCTTAAGAAATGGCTAATTCTAGCACTGAGGTAGGGAATACAGGAATACAGAAGATGAGCCTGAAGCATCTTATAGTGCCAAAATGTAAAGATGTGTTTTAAAAAAATAACCCACTGGCTGGGCATGGTGGCTCACGCGTGTAATCCCAGCACTTTGGGAGGCCGAGGCAGGTGGATCACCTGAGGTCAGGAGTTCAAGACCAGGCTGGCCAACATGGTGAAACCCCGTCTCTACTATGAATACAATAATTAGCCAGGCATGGTGGCGTGAGCCTGTAGTCCCAGCTACTGGGAAGGCTGAGACAAGAGAATTGCTTGAACCTGGTAGGTGGAGGTTGCAGTGGGCCGAGATCACACAACTGCACTCCAGTCTGGGCAACAGAGCAAGACTCTGTCTCAAAAAAATAATAAAAATTTTAAAAACCTACAATGATGAGAGTATGTCAGAGGGAGGAGTCAACTGAAAGAGCTCCCCAGGCCAAAGTTGGAACAATTTGAGCAAGAAAATAAAGTGGTATGGATTATAATCAGAGTATAAAATAAATATATGTGAACCCATACTGTATAAATAAATGATTTAATAAACAAATGGGTAAGAATAGACAGGACCCCCCCCCCATGCAGAAGAATTCCAAACAACTTTTGTAGATACTCCACCTCAAAAAAGTGGAGGATAACTCCCCATTCCATAAGTGTGGCCAATGCATACTGATTTCCTTCTAAAGAGTACAGGATAGAGTAGGGGGAGTATCTTTACAGTGGAGAAATCTGACAAACACTGCCTCAGCCAGGTGATCAAGGTTAACATCATCACTAATAAGTCATGTTGACACCATGTATCCTTGATATGATGTGATGCGGATGGCATGTTACCTCTGTGGCCTTCCTCCCAAGAACACATAACTTCAGTCTAATCATGAGAAAAACATTAGATAAACACCAAGTAAGGGGTGTTCTACGAAATACCTGATGAACACTCCTGTCAAGGTCATCAAAGACGAATAGAGTGACTGTGTGTGGTGTCTCATGCTTATAATTCCACCCCTTTGGGAGGTCACAGTGGGAAGATCACTTGAGGCCAGGAGTTCAAGACCAGCCTGGGCAATAGAGCAAGACCCTGTCTCTAAAAAGAATAAAAAATAAATTAGCCAAGTATGGTGGTGCATGCCTGCAGTTAGGTAGTTGGAAGGCTGAAGCAGGAGGGTTGCTTGAGCCCAGGAGTTGAGGCAGCAGTGAGGTAAGATCACACCAGTGTACCAGCCTGGGCAACAGAGCCAGACCCCGTCCCTAAAAACAAAACAAAACAAACAAAATCTGAGAAGCTTAGGTAAAAACTAAGGAAATTTGAGTGAAGTATGGACTTCAGTTAGTAACAATGTATCAATGCTGGTTCATTAATTGTCACAAATGCAGCATCCTAAGATGTTCACAGTGAGAGAAAGTGGGTGTTAAGGGTGGTTACAAACTGTTCTGTCTTAGCAATTTTTCTGTATATCTAAAACCATTCTGAAAAATAAAGCATTTTGGCCAGGCGCAATGGCTCATGCCTGTAATCCCAGCACTTTGGGAGGCCGAGGCAGGCAGATCATGAGGTCAAGAGATTGAGACCATCCTGGCCAACATGGTGAAACCCCATCTCTACTAAAAATACAAAAAAAAAAAAAAAATTAGCTGGGTGTGGTGGCGCATGCCTATAGTCCCAGCTACTTGGGAGGCTGAGGCAGGAGAATTGCTTGAACCCAGAAGGCAGAGGTTGCAGTGAGCCGAGATCGCGCCACTGCACTCCAGTCTGGTTGCCTGGCAATGGAGCGAGACTCTGTCTCAAAAAAAAAAAAAAGAAAAGAAAAGAAAAATAAAGCATTTTATCAAAAGTCCACTAAGTATGATACGGTTTGGCTAGAAGAGATAGTCACCCAGAGCAGAGGCAGTTTCTCTGGTACATGAGGTCTGCAAGACCTTTGACCTAATACGGACTCTGAAGCCAGAATGCCTAGGTTTGACTTCTGCCTTTACCATTTATCAGCTAGGTAACATTTAGCAAGTTATATAAACCCTTTGTGAACAATTTCATCTCTGAAAAGTAGGAATGATAGCCCCTACTTTGTCATGTTGCAGTAAAGATTAAATGAATTAATGTGTATAAAGTGCTTTAACAAGCCCTGGCACACAGTAAATTACATATAAATATTTTGTAAAACTAATAAAAACTATGATGACTAAAAGTTCCTTTAGTAATTAGCTATAAACATACAAGGTAAGGAGATGTGGGTTTGATTGTTATGAACCAACTAGTGGTTGCCATAGACATGTCAGAACCTTGACAACCATTATTAGAACATTGCCATAGCTTTTATAAGTGGACAACCTAAGCTGTGTTAATCTGACAAGAAGGCTAGAAAGTTCAATACATCTTCCTATTACTCTGCATATCTTATGTCTTCCATCCAAAAAGAATCAACTTATAGGATAAATAATCACCTCATGGTAAGTAAAACATGACATTATCTTCATTTTACTGATAAGAAAATTGGAAATGGTAGGTTTAGTTGAGGTGACATCACTTCAGGCTACCCAGAAGAGGCACTAGAAATAAAGGATCGGACCAGTAATCCCTAATTCAATCATTTTCCCAGTTGGGTTATCCTACCTCCCCTTCCTTGTAAAGGAAGAACTTGTATGATGCCAGTTTGACACTTCTTGGTGGCACTGACAAATGCAAAGAGACTGACATCAAGTCAGAAGGCTCTGCCAGTTATCAGGAAACAAACATGAAGCAGTTACTGGCCTCTTCTCTGAGGGAGATGGCTATCATGGAACCCAGACAATTAGGCTCTGATGTTTCAGGCTCCAGGTCATATTAGCTTCATGTGCAAAGCTGGAGTAAGGCTGGTTTTGATCACAGGCCATATATTAGGTTTTTCTTTTGTCTGGCATAAGCCAGAGCCATTCTCAAGGAGGTCTTTATGGGAAACTTAATGATCTCCCAGGGAGTGAGCTGTGCTATAAGAAATGCTATGAAATGTTAGTATTTTGGAATGACAATTCTCCAAAGCAGTAAATGACCAAATGACTCTGCAGAACCCTGATAAATTATCCATTAATAAGCTGGCACATAAACTGTGCTCATCCGATAGCTAAGCAAAACCCATCTAAGCATTAACTGAAGTATTTTGTTAACCCAACCAGGGCTTCCTCCAATTCTGGGCTTCAACATACAGTTGTCCCTCACTAAACTTGGGGGAAATGGGTTCCTGGATCCCTTCATATGCCAATATCTGTGCATTCTCAAATCCTGCAGTTTGCACTGTGAAACCCATGCAGGTTGAAAAGTCAACCCTGCCTATACATGAGTTTCACATTCACGAATATCCTCATTTTGTTGAAAAAACTCCTGGTGTAAGTACACTCACACAGTTCAAAGCCACGTTGTTTAAGGGTCAACTGTTATTAGTCATTAGGGAAATATAAATCAAAACCGCAATGAAATACCTACCTCACACCCACTAGGATAGCTATAAACAAAAAAACAAGCATTGCTGGTGGGAATGTGGGATATTGTAGCCACTGTGCACAACAGTCTGGCAGTTCCTCAAGAGGTTAAATATAGATTTAACATATAACCCAGCAATAAAACTCCTAGATATAAACCCAAAAGAAAACATATCCACACAAAAACTTATATACAAATGTTTATAGCAGCATTATCCATAAGAGCCAAAAAGTGGAAACAATCCACTTTTCAAGGATGAATCTCGAAGTGATTACCTTAGGCATTCACTTCCAAATCCAGCTGTACAATGACATCACCTGGGAAGCTTCGGCAGCTCCCTGGAAATTTTTGAGGATGGGACACCTGGATTAATATTTGAAATCCATTAAACTAGATGATCTCTAAGGTCACTTATAGCTCCAAAGATTATATAAAATCTACAATAGTGGGTCACCAACGCCCACATCTTTGAAGAAGAGACATTACTGGTACTTGGAACAGATCTCCCAATAGGTCCTTCTGGAAGCCTAAGTTGGTTCTTCTCTTAGGCATCCTCCCAACCTCCCCAAGGTTGGATAAAGATATTCTTAATGAAAGGATGAATTATAGCTGAAGGGATAGGCCACATCTGATTACTCTGCGTAGGCTGCTATTCTAAGAAATCACCCCATTTTAAAGAAAGCTACTCCTTAGCACAGAGCCTGTCACTGCAGTTGAGAATAACTAGTCCCTCCTTCTATGACATTTATAGAAGTGGTTGGTTGGATAGAATGAAGTAATAGACTTCTAACAATCCCAGGCTTTCTGCTTATCAGCACCTGTTTAGTCATAAGCTGACTAAAGGTTCAATGTTTATAATGGGACTTATTTCTTATTTTATTTCTTAATATTTAAGAACCAAGCTGAATCATGTTCTTCTCTTAATATTTAAGAACCAAGCTGAATCATGTTCCTGCTTTTGACCGCCTGCTGGTCTCGACTAAAGACACCAGAAGAGACACGAAGGTAATATTACAATTATTGCCCCAGGCCCATTCCATTATTTCCTCCCACAAATCTGCCCATAGTCCCTCAAGGGACAAATATTCATAATATATGTTGTTAGGTGAAGTCATTAAGCAGTGTTTGTAAGATTGGAGGCAGGGTTGAGGAGGGATGGCCAGTTGTACAAAGTTAAGTAAATCAAGGAAGAAAAGCATCCTTGGGGGCTTTGCTAAGGGGCTCCCATACCACCTTCTACTGCTTTGGCTGGGCCTTTTATGGTACATGCATTGGGATTACTGCAGGTCAGAATCCCAGACACTAAAAAAGAGTATAACTCTATGTTTAGCTTAAAACCTAACTGTTGTTTTAAGACTTTGGCTCGTTTTTCTTTTTTCATTTCTAGGAATGTGACCATACCTATCATTGGCTTGGACAACTCAGGCAAAACTCTTCTCGTGGAGACATTCCAAAAATGTAAGGAACTAAGAGCATTAGACACTGGTGTGGGTATCCCATGCACCCCAGAATCCAGTTAATAATCATTCCTTCCCAGCATTACTTCATAGCCCTCAGTTTCCCTCTTTTTGTGGATAAACACCTCCCAACACATACACTTGACAGAGTCTCTCTCTCTCCCTCCCTCCCTTCCCCACGTTACAAAAACAGCCTGTTTATGTAATGTCTGTCACCTGCTCCCTTTACAAGATATCCTAATTGAAAGTCCTTTCATAGGGTCAGTATGCATGGGTTAAAACTATGTAAAGCATTGCAGTCAGTTATGAAGGATAGCATGTTTGAAATGACGTCTAGTTTCAGGGCTCAATTAAAGTGGAATTTGGTCTAGATAAGAGAGCCAAGTGTGGGATGATGAAGTTTAATAACAGGAAATTCCGTGACAGCTAATATTCAGAGTTGGAGCTTGAGAAATGTTGTCAGTTCTGATATGTGCAAGTTTAATACCAGATCTCTAGTTTAATATCTTGACATTTCAAGAAGCAGTTACACAGAATTTCAGAAAGCTACTATACTACTTGTTAAGGAGCAATCAAAGAAGCCAGTACTGTCTGTCGCAGGATGCCCTCCCCCCATGTTTATTGAATAAATGAAGTAGTATGATGACATGGTTGAGTTTTATCTAACCTGGCATCCCTGAACAAAAAGGGCTAACCTGACTCCTCTGACGCTGACCTACCTGAAGTCCTCCTCAACTTCCTTGAACTATAGCAACAGCCTTCTGGCTGATCTTGTCATCTCCAGTTGTCCCCCCAGTATTCAATCCACATAGCTACTAGAAGGACTTAATATAAAAGTCTGATCACGGCACTTCCCTGCTCAAAACTGTTCAGTGCCATTATCTTTAAGATAAAACTTAAGTTTCTTAGCAGCACACAAAGCCCTCTCTGAGTTGGTCCCCGAGTCTTCCTCCAGCTTCATTTCTCATGCTCTCTGCACATGCCCTCTAATAAAGCCACAACAAATTACTTGCCATCCCCCTTTTCTAGTTCTGTACATATGACCCCACTACTTAGCATTTTGCCTCCACTATTATCTACCTGCTAAATCAAAAGCCTCAAATCACAGCACAGCTGGATGTCAGGAAAACCTTCCCTATCAGTGCCCTCCTTCAGCTCCCACTCTATTCCATGCATCGCTCTGGCACGCACTTATTACAACATCATCAGGCAACTGCAAGTCCATCCCCTAAATTGTCAGCCTCTTGAGGAGAAATAATGGATCTTTTCCTCTCTGTATCTTTACCCTGTGACTTTTTAGCATTTTCAGGGAGGTATTCAATAAATATTCATGGAATGGATATTCTGCCCATTCCACCATTCACCTGATACAACATGTTGCCATTTTCTTTTCTATTCTTTATTCTTTTTTTTTTCTTTTGAGATGGGGTCTTGCTCTGTTGCCCAGGCTGGAGTGCAGTGACACAATCTCAGCTCACTGCAACCTCTGCCTCCCAAGTTCAAGCGATTTTCATGCCTCAGCCTCCCAAGTAGCTGGGATTACAGGTGTGCACCACCACACCTGGCTAACTTTTTGGATTTTAGTAAAGATGGGGTTTCATCATGTTGGCAGGGCTAGTCTTGAACTCCTGGCCTCAAACAGTCTTCCTGCCTCAGCTTCCCAAAGTGCTGGAATTACAGGTGTGAGCCACTGTTCCTGACACCATGTTGCCATTTTCCTTTTTCTTTTTTTTGAGACGGAGTTTCACTCTTGTTACCCAGGCTGGAATGCAATGGTGTGATCTCAGCTCACCACAACTTCCGCCTCCTGGGTTCAAGCAATTCTCCTGCCTCAGCCTCCCGAGTAGCTGGGACTACAGACACGCGCCACCACACCCAGCTAACTTTTTCTGTTTAGTAGAGATGGGGTTTCACTGTGTTGGTCAGGTTGGTTTCGAACTCCTAACCTCAGGTGATTCCCCCTCCCTCGCCTCGACCTACCAAAGTGCTAGGATTACAGGTGTGAGCCACCGTGCCTGGCCACTGCGAATGTTTTTAAGCTGATTGCCAAGAACAGATAATTGCCTAGGAAGGAAATGCCAGTCTGCAAGTAATAACTTGTGCGAACATTTGAAGACACCAGCTATAAAATATTTTGGGACACAAGCCATTTTGGGATTTTTAAAAATTTATTAAATTTTTATGGGCACATTGTAGTTGTATATATTTATATGTGAGATATGTTGATACAGACATACAATGTGTAATAATCAGATCAGGGTAAATGGGGTATCCATCACCTCAAGCATTCACCATTTATTTGTGTTACAAACATTCCAGTTGTAATCCCTGTTATTCTAAACGTACAACAAATTATTGCTGACTATAGTCACTCTGTTGTGCTATCACATACTAGATCTTATTCATTCTAACTACGTTTTTGTACCCATTAACCATCCCCATTCCCTCCCCTCACTACCCTTTCCACCCTCTGGTAACTATCCTACTATTTTTTTTTTTTTTTTTTGAGACAGAGTCTCACTCTGTTGCCCAGGCTGGAGTGCAGTGGCACGATCTCAGCTCACTGCAACCTTCCGCCTCCCAAGTTCAAGCAATTCTTCTACCTCAGCCTCCTGAGTAGCCAGGATTACAGGCATGTGCCACCATGCCTGGCTAATTTTTGTATTTTTAGTCGAGATGGGGTCTCAACATGTTGGCCAGGCTGGTCTCAAACTCCTGTCCTCAAGTGATCTGCCTTGAGGACAAAGTGCTGGGATTACAGGCATGAACCGCGCCCAGCCATATTCTACTCTTTGTCTCCATGAGTTCAATTATTTTACGCTATGGCTTCCATGAAACATAAGAAATTTATCTTTCTGTGCCTGGCTTATTTCAGTTAACATAATGTACTTGTTCTGTCTGTGTTGTTGCAAATGACAAGATCTTAATTCTTTTTTATGGCTAAATTTTATGTATCCATTGTGTATATGTACCACATTTTCTTTATCCATTCATCTGTTGATGGACACTTAGGTTGCTTCCAAATCTGGGCTATTATGAACAGTGCTGCAATAAACATAGGACACCAGATAGCTCTTCGACATACTGATTTCCTTTCTTTTGCATGCATACACAGCAGGTGGATTGCTACATCACATGGTAGTTCTATGTTTAGTTTCTTGAGCAACCTTAATAGTGGAACATAATTTATCTTCCCACCAACAATGTATGAGGGTCCCCCTTTCTCCACAGCCTTCCCAGAATGATCAGTGTGCTGAGGAGAAGAATGTATACCTGCATTCATTGGATGAAATGTTTTATAAATATCTATTAGGTCCATTTGCTCTATATTGCAGATTAGGTACAATGTTTCATTGCTGATCTGTATAATCTGTCCAATGCTGAAAGTGGGGTGCTGGAATCTCCAATTATTACTGTATTGGGGTCTATCTCTCTCTCTTTAGCTCTAATAACATTTGCTTTGTATATCTGGATGCTCCAGTGTTGGGTGCATCTATATTTATTATTTTTATATACACTTGCTGAAGTGATCCCCTTATGATTACATAATGACATGCTTCGTCTCTTTTTATAGTTTTTGTCTTGAAATCTGTTTTGTCTGAAGTATAGATACTCCTGCTCTTTTGGGTTTCCATTTGTATGGGGTATAATTTTATATCCCTTCCAGTCTATATGTCTCTTTGTAGATGAAGTGTTTCTTGTAGGAAACAGATCATGGTTTTTTGTTTGTGATTTTTTTCCACTCATCCACCCTATGTCTTTTGATTGGAGAGTTTAGTCTATTTATATTCAATGTTATTATTAATAAGGACTTACTACTGCCATGTTGTTATTTGCTTTCTGGTGTTTTGTGGTCTTTTCCTTCCTCCCTGTCTTCCTTTTCATGAAAGTGATTTTCTCTGGTAGTATGTTTTGATTTATTGCTTTATATTTTTGTGTATCAGTTGTAGGTTTTTTGATTTGAAGTTACCATGAGGCTTGCAAATAACATAACCCATTATTTTATTTTATTTTAATATTCATCCACTGCCATCTGGAAACCCCATTATTTTAAACTGATGACAACTGTGATTGCAAAAATAAGCAAAGAGAAAACTAATATTAATTGTACACTTTAACTTCATCCCCTCTGCTTTTTAACTTTTCATTGTTTCTATTTGTATCTTATTATACTGTCTTTAAAAGTTGCTATAGTTGTTACTTTTGATAGGCTCATCTTTTTTTTTTTTTTCTGAGATGGAGTTTCGCTGTTGTTACTCAGACTGGAGTGCAATGGCACAATCTCGGCTCACCGCAACCTCCGCCTCCTGAGTTCAAGCAATTCTCCTGCCTCAGCCTCCAGAGTAGCTGGGACTACAGGTGTGCACCACCATGTCCAGCTAATTTTTGTATTTTTAGTAGAGATGGGGTTTCACCTTGTTGACCAGGATGGTCTCGATCTCTTGACCCCGTGATCCACCCGCCTCGGCCTCCCAAAGTGCTGGGATTATAGGCCTGAGCCACCATGCCTGGCCCACTTATTATTTTTAAGTAATCTAATACAGATATAGCAAATATCATATCAAAGTTGTCACTGAAAATTATCTGAAAGCCGTAATTTAAAAGTTCATTGCCTAACATGAAATCAGAAAAGATGTTATGAAAATCACATTAAAACATAATAATACATACACATATACACACATATATATGTATTCTCATTTCCAAAGACCAGAAAGCATATTACTAACTTTTCACGTTAATGATTCATTTTGGCAATCCTATGGAAAATGTCACATGCAGATCTAAGACTATAAATAAGAAGTTATTGATTCTAGTTTTAGTGTTCCCAGGTATGGGCATAGAGAATGTATAAAGTCATTTTGCTCCTAATGTGGGAAGACAGCCAGGCTAGAGCAGTCACTTCAACAGACTGGCACACATATAAAGGCTATTTTTTTTGTTTTTTTGTTTTTTTTTGAGACAGAGTCTAGTTCTGTCGCCAGACTGCAGTGCAGTGGCGCAATCTTGGCTCACTGCAACCTCGACCTCCCAGGTTCAAGTGATTCTCCTGCCTCAGCCCCTCAAGTAGATGGAATTACAGGCATGCACTGCCACACTCAGCTAATTTTTGTATTTTTAGTAGAGAAGGGGTTTCGCCATGTTGTCCAGGATAATCTCAGACTCCTGACCTTGTGATCCATCCGCCTCAGCCTCCCCAAGTGGTGGGATTACAGGTGTAAGTCACTGAGCCTGGCCTTTTTTTTTTTTTTTTTTTGAGACAGAGTTTTGCTCTTGTCGCCCAGGCTAGAATGCAGTGGCGCAATCTCGGTTCACCGCAACCTCCGCCTCCTGGGCTCAGGCAATTCTCCAGCCTCAGCCTCCCACGTAGCTGGGATTGCAGGTATGCACCACTGCATCTGGCTAATTTTTTTTTTTTTTTTTTTGTATTTTTAGTAGAGATGGAGTGTCACCATGTCGGCCAAGCTGGTCTTGAACTACTGACCTCAGGTGACCCCCCACCTCAGCCTCCCAAAGTGCTGGGATTACAGGTGTGAGTCACCACAACCAGCCAAGGCTGCCATTTTCAACTGCGTTTCCATGGGAGCTGAATGAGGTATGGAATTCCCTATGAGGTTTTATCTTCTGGCTATAGCTTTTCAAAGGAAAATGTATCTGAGTCTAGCATGGTTTCTTGGAAGAGGTATGTGGGAGACGACTTCATACCCTTATCTACAGTAACAACCACCGTAAACATTTATTCAACACCTACTGAGTATATGGTAATGCAGACATCCTCCTTCATATAGCTTTTGTTTTGTTGGAGAGACAAGGCAAGCACAAAAAGAGATGAAGGACCAGCTAAACAGACCATGTGGTCAACAAGAAAGAGAGAAGTGCTGGGTGTGGTGGCTCATGCCTATAATCCCAGCACTTTGGGAGGCTGACACAGGCAAATCACCTGAGGTCAGGAGTTCGAGACCAGCCTGGTCAACATATTGAAACCCCATGTCCACTAAAAATACAAAAAATTAGCTGGGTATGATGCTACGTGCCTGTAATCCCAGCTACTCGGGAGGCTAAGGCAGGAGAATTGCTTGAACCCGGGAGGTGGAGGTTGTAGTGAGCCAAGATCATGCTACTGCACTCCAGCCTGGGCGACAGATCGAGACTCAGTCTCAAAAAAAAAAAAGAGAAGTGAGAAGTAGATAGGCCAGAGAAGGTTTCCTAAACAGTACTTGAACTGGGTATTGAAGAAAGGGTGGGAGAGAAGGGCCTCCTGTTCATCTGTTCATTTATCAGATAAATTCAATGATGAATGTGCTTGGCATCACGAATATAATGGTGAATAAATATCAATAAAATTGAAAGCATCCCTGTCCTTTACAGTTTATAACCCAGACAAATAAATCATGGAATTTACAACACTGTAATACGTGCTATGACAATGGTAAGCCCAGAAGAAAAGTACCCTATCCAGATCGCTGGTGGTGAGTGGAAAACTCTAGAATAAACAAGATCAAAATTGATATTTTTAAAAATAGGCATTAACTAAGCAAAGAGTAGAAGTGTTCTAAGCAGAGAGAACGGCATCCTGTAAAAGCCCAGTGAAAGAGGGAGCATGACATTGAGGTAGAATGGGAGAAGTAGGGGCAAAGGACCTAAGGGAAGAACAGATTGGACACTTGTCAGGTTACAGCACTATGAGATAGGTCTGGCAGGTTAGGAGGTGAAGGAGTCTGTGTTATGTCTGGGATACTCACTAAAGGTTACTGAGCCCGGAGAAGACAGCATGGGTAAAGCAATGATTTAGGAAGATAGTCCCTAAGTATGGGCAGGGTGGCAGGATGCTTCAGTAGGATTTCTCTGAGCAGGCTCTAGTCAGAGTTCAACAAATTATTTGATCTAACTATATTTCCCTACTTTGTGATTGCTTTTCCTCTCTTCCCCTCTGCAAAGTACTTCCCAGTAGGATAGAAAACTGCTTGAAATCGGAACTGACTCTACGCCTGTTAGATGAGTATGGAGTTTCCATCTAAGTGATTGCTTCTCTTATTTTCCCCTGTGCGTAGTACTTCCCAGTAAGACAGACAATTGTATGAAATCGGAACTGACTACACTTTTGTTAGATAAGTATGAACTTTCCATCCATGACCTGAATGGAGATCTGAAGGGCCGAGAAGCATGGCCAAACTACTACGCACAAGCACATGGGCTTGTTTTCGTCCTGGATTCCAGTGATATAAGACGCATGCGGGAAGTAAGGATCATCTTAACACATCTGCTGCCTGATAAAAGAGTGGCAGGGAAACCCATCTTACTGTAAGATTCTGCCTTTCTGTCCTATTTTCCCTTCCCAATTTGTACCCTCAAAAGTATAGAAATGAAGGGTGGGGTGGTCCCTTTGTCACACCCAGCTATGCCTCCTGTTCCCTTAGGCTCAGTGAGGCAGAGCGGCCCAGTTCTCTGTGGGCTGTTTCAGAGCTACTTTCTACCACACATTGCCATGGGGGACATGTTACCTAACTGTACAAAAGTAATTTTAAAGGAAAGCATCAAAGGGAAATGAAAAGTGGTATCTACCACCACCACCCCTTGACCCTTCCTGAATTTTCTTATCATCTTTTTTGGTCTCTGATCCTGAAACTTCATGATAGCAGAGAACCCCTATCTTGTATAATTGATGCCAAGGACCTCCTCTGATCAGATTGCTCAAAAGTTACGTAACTAGCACTTATTCCAGGGAGATAATGCAGGTGGCCAATTTTCATCCCTGCCCCCAACTCCCTTTATGCCTCTTTCATTCCTCATTAGCAACCCCAACTAGAGCATGAACAGAGTTTGGGAAAGGATGTAAAAACTCCAAATCTGTTCATAGCCCAGTTAGCAATTCTAATTAAAGTTTGATAGCATAATGTAGGGGAAGTGAGAAATGAGCCCTTGGGGGGACTATCTTGGATTCAAATGATTTGTGCAATACTTCCCCTCATTTGGAGTTGGCTAGAAAAATGTCTAGCTCATCTCATTAGGTATGTCTTTAAACTTAATTCCTGGATATTTAGCAGTTATAGTAGAATTTGTTCTCCTCCTCTTTCCCTTCTTTTCTCGCCTTTTGCTTCTATTTTGGTTTCAGTCTTTCACTCTTTTTTCCTCCCTCTCTCACATGCCGTTTTAGCCTAGCAAACAAACAGGACAAGAAGAAAGCCCTCATGCCTTGTGATATGATTGATTATCTATTTCTAGACAAGCTTGCGAAAGAGAATAAGTGCCCATGCCGATTGGTAAGTGTCAACCCCTTTCTTCCCTCTTCCTCTAGAGCCCAGCTAATGCAGCCCTTGGCTCATTCTATAATCAGCCCCATATGCTGGGTTTGGGACAAAGCCTCTCCCTGTCAGGCGACACCCACAGTGATGCCTGACTTTACGGTGGTAACAAATATTGCATTCTGCCTTCAAAATAGCTCTGTAAAGTGGACACATGAATATCTCCATTTTATGGATAAAAAAGTCAAGGCTCAGAGACTCTACGTAACTTGGTCAAGGTCACACATCCAAGACACCACAACCACTTTATTAAAGGACCTCAGCTTTTGTGTCTGTCATTTACCTTCTCAGATGTGAATGCTGAGTGACTCCTAGAAATCTCAGAGCCTCTCTAGGCATAGCAGAGCTTATGTGTTCCTCCGCTCTTTGAATAATAGTGACTGGTTCTGCTGGTCCCAGAGGTCCCAGGCTCCAGGTCTGCAGCCTTCTCTTCTCTTTTGTCACAGGAGCCATGTTCAGCCATCAGCAACCTTGACAGAAGAAACCATCAGCCCATAGTTGAAGGACTGCGATGGCTATTAGCTGTCATTGCTACTCACGAGCTACCACCCACCTTGAGCATGCCAATCTCCAAGGAAAACAGAGGCTCTGGAGAAAGATGCTCTTCAAGCAGGTACTGAGATGCCTCTATGAGATTTACTGATAAGTAGCGGGGGTCAGTCTTCCTCACAAGCAAGGTGTTCTGGGAGGTGCTTGGATTCTGGGTAACATTGAACAAGTCTCTTGACATCAGTTGGCTCAAATGGGGCTAGGGCAATGCCCACCAACACTCCAACATTGTTAGGTATACCCCACCCCTAGCATAACTTGAGTGGTCATGTGAGGGGAATGATTTTAATAAAGGTAAGCCAACCTATTAGCATTAGAGCTTCTCTAAAACAGGGTTACTAATCTCTAATTAAAGAAGAGAAATGTGGAGGAGAAGAGGAACATGAGCCCCTTAAGGAGCCTACTGGCATTATTCTATGGATGAATGTCATGAACCTACTCTGTATTCTCAGCTTCTAGTTCTATAATCCTCCCAATAATGAGGAATGATGGGAGAGGACAGAAATATTGAAAAGAGGAAAAAGAAAATAGTAGGTGATGAGAGTTTTGAGGAGCAAAAGGCCTAAACATCCCCTTGCTCTGTTGTCATTTTCATTGCCCAAAGGCATATGGCAGGGATGGGGTAGTAGCTGCACAGATAAATAAGCTTAGAGTGTGTCTGTTACTACTGCTGTCCTTTCCACCTTCCCCCAGCTTCTCTACCAGAAGTGGAATGCCAAAGAAGAAAAGGCAGCATCTAGAACAATATTCAATAGAAGCTAAGCCTCTAAAGTCAATCCTACAGGTAAATGGCTCTTTAAATGTTAATACTCAGCAACCAGTCCCTGAACACATGGGCACCAACTGACTTTTCCCCCCATCTTCTTGCTGTACAGAAAGAAGGTACAAGATTATGGCCTAAAAAGAATATGTCAGTAACGTTTGCTTTACATGATGAACCCATGAAAGAAGCTGAACATTCTAGAAGAACTAGAGCTCAGAATACTATGGAGCTTTGCTACAAAGCTCCATATGTTGATGACAATATTTTTTAAGGTAATGCTGGATCAGTGGTTAGAGAAGAAAACGTACATAGGCCTTCCCTAACAATTTCTACAACAGTATTCCAATTTTGAGCCTGAAATTCTTTCCTCACTCTATAGTTGGTGATTAGGAGAAGAGAAATAGAAGTACAGGAAGAGTGCTTGGATACCATCTTCTGGTAGTCCAGTATGATGCCCCAGCACTGGTTGACACATCTGTAGATGACTATAGGATGTTATCTTAAAGTTCATGATTCCAGTGGTGGAAATATAAGTACTTTAAAAATACGAACACACTATGAACCAGTAATCTCAATTCTTGAGCTGTCTCCAAAGATAATTACACAAGTACCCCAAAGATGATGCTCAAGGATGTTTAATCACAGCACTGTGTACAGTAACTAAAAGTGGGAAACAGCCTATATGTCCAATAATGGAGAATGGCTAAATAAATTAGGATGCATCTATACCATGGAATATTATGCATACATTAAAAAGGCTAATGTGGACTTATATTTACTGACATGGAAAGTTTCCCACAAAAGGGAAAATAGCAAGTTAGAGTACAGCATGTATAGCATGATACATATACAGATATAGAGATATTTGGAGGGATATCACCAAAAGATACTAGGTAATTGTGAGATGTAAAAGGCCTAGGTGCTGTACTTTTGGATTTTTGTTTTATTAGAATTTTTTTTTTTTTTTTTTGAGATGGAGTTTCGCTCTCATTATCCAGGCTGGAGTGCAATGGCGCAATCTCTGCTCACTGCAAGCTTCGCCTCCTGGGTTCAAGCAGTCCTCCTGCCTCAGCCTCCTGAGTAGCTGGGACTACAGGCGCGCACCACCATGCCCAGCTAATTTTTGTATTTTTAGTAGAGACGGGGTTTCACCATGTTGACCAGGATGGTCTCGATCTCTTGACCTCGTGATCCACCCACCTCGGCCACCCAAAGAGCTGGGATTATAGGCGTGAGCCACCGTGCCAGGCCAGAAATTTACTTTTTTAATAATAAGCAGATATCATTTCTCCTAATACAAAAAGGGCATTTTTAAAAAAGCTATGAGGGCTTAGAGGCTGTAGTTACTGGCCACTCCTTCTCAGTATTCCTAAGGACCCATCTCCAAGATTGTCAACTATCAATATTATAATGTTACCTCAGCTCTGAAAGGGACATGGCCTTTCATACTCCTGGCTACCTTGGAGCCTTGGGTTGTTACACCTACATATAGAGGGTGTTGGACTTGGCGTGGGCCACTAACGAGGAGACACACACTACTCTGAGGACAAGGGGTGAGGATGAGAGTAGAGAGTAGAGTGGCAGTGGTAGAAGAGGAAGTGTTTTTTTAGATATCAGTAAGTACCCCTAAATCTTTGTCCAAAATTTAAATCCATTTTCCTTTCTATAACCCCAGAACTTAGGGCAAAAATGAGAATGGATACCTGGGACACAGAAGAGATGTTACTAGAAAATTCATGTGAAGAAGCCTTTGGTTCCTACAGTTAGTACTCCTTAAATCAAGGGCAGAGGGGAGAGAGCAGGAGTGAGAGAAAATACGAGGCCAGGGCAGAGGATGGGTGGAGTGCAGTCTATACCCTGTTGGAAACTGGCTAATACCCTCCTACCCTGAAATGGTCTGGGAAGCACAGGAAACCTGACACTTGGCTTCACTTACAGTAACTGGCCTTTTTCTCTTTTTACTTTCAACAAACTACTAAAAAGAAAACAGTGAGAAATCAAAAGAAACATCTGATATCCCTCCCTCAGCAAACAGGTTCATCTCCAGAACTATCACGACTACTCAGTTTTAAAATTTCTATTGGATAATGTCTCTACACTCCCCATACAACTCCACCTACTCATCCTTGAGAACCCCTGTTATTCCTGTATATCTGTATTCTAGTCATCAAATCAATCCTATATCACTGAGAGGCTCGAGAAAAGTGAGATGGCATCCACTGAGAATGAAGACCATCTTGGTAAAAAAGAACAGAGACTTTACATCTTTGTACGCAGACGTTGCTGACAAAGCTTGTGACAATAAGTCACGGGTGATCAACCAAAATTGAGCCTTAGGAATACACATTTTTTTCTTTAAGGTTCTTGGGCAGAAAAGGAGTGGCAAAAATAAATAGAATTTATTTGTTGAAAATTCTGCTGTAATGAATCATTTTCAGTCACACCTCCATAAATAACCTTGTTTTAAAGCCCCAGCCACTGTCTGTGAAGCCCAGAACAATTGCTTTGCTGTTCCCAAGAACAGCAACTGCTGCCTCTACTAACACTTTGGTTAGCAACGCAAAAAATACAGGCACTTGAATGCATTCATCCCTCTATCCCAAGGGTGGTAGTGATAGTGATGGTAGTTATTTACTATCGCTACTACTATAAGTTGAGTACCTCTTATCTGAAAGGCTTGGGACCGGAAGCATTTCAGATTTCAGATTTATTTTGATTTGGGAATATTTGCATTATATGTACTTACTAGTTTAGCATCCCTAAATCCAAAAATTTCTAATTTTAGAGGATTTTGGATTTTCAGATTAGGGATGCTCAATCTGCATTACTTTCACCGTAGCAATGCAGCCACCATTTATTGAGTGATTCTGGATGCCAGGCCAGTGCTAAGTTCTTTATATCTATTATGTTATTCACAACAACCCTTGGGGGTAAGTATATACCTGATAGCATTTCACAGATGAGGAAACTAAGGGGCAGAAAAGTCAAATAAACTTGCCCAAGATCCCACAGCCTACAAAAAGCAGAGCAGGATGTTCTCACTCGTATGTGGGAGATTAAAAAAGTGGATCTCATGAAGATAGAGAATAGACTGGCAGTTACCAGAGGACAGGAAAGTGCGGGGTGGTGGGGGAATGAAGAGAAGTTGATTAATGGAAATATATATACAATATGATAGATTGGTAGGGTGACTATGGTTTATAATAATCTATTGTATATTTCAAACTAGCTAGAAGAGAATAACTCGAATGTTCTAGCATAAAGACAAGTATTAAAGGTGATGGATATCCCAATTACACTGATTTAATCTTCATAAATTATATGAATGTATTAAATTATCCTATGTACCCATAAAATGTGTAGTTCTAGCATAAAGACAAGTATTAAAGGTGATGGATATCCCAATTACACTGATTTGATCTTCATAAATTATATGAATGTATTAAATTATCCTATGTACCCATAAAATGTGTACATCTATTATATATCAATTTATAAATTAAATTGAATTTTAAAATTTGGGGGAGAGAAGGAAAAAAAAGTAGAGCAGGGAATTCAATCCCGATATTTCTGACTCTACAGCAATTTAAAGCCAGAAAGAAAGAGAAAGCTGTATCTAAGAAAAAATGCTGGCTGGGTGCACTGGCTTATGCCTAGCACTTTGGGAGGCCAAGGCAGGTGGATCACTAGAGGTTAGGAGTTCTATACCAGCCTGGCAAATATGGTGAAACCCCATCTCTACTAAAAATACAAAAATTAAGCCCAGGAGTGGTGGCTCACGCCTGTAATCCCAGCGCTCTGGGAGGCCGAGGCAGGCAGATTACCTGAGGTGGGGAGTTCAAGACCAGCCTGACCAACATGGTGAAACCCCATCCTAAAAAAAAAAAAAATTAGCTGGGCATGGTGGCACAAGCCTGTAATCCCAGCTACTCTGGAGGGCGAGGCCAGAGAATCGCTTGAACCTTGGAGGTGGAGGCTGCAGTGAACTGAGATCACTCCACTGCACTCCAGCCTGTGTAACAGAGTGAGGTTCTGTCTCAAAAAAAAAAGAAAGAAAAAATGCTGAAGTATTTTCATGCTTGTGTCAGCAGAATTATGTTAATGATCAATAAGCACACCAATAGTGGTAGCACAAATGGTTGATTCAGCACTTTCATTTTGCCAGGTATTGGGCTAAGTTCTTAATATATATCATTACCTTTAACCTTCAAAAGCCTATGAAGTTGATTCTATCACCACCATCTTATAGAGGGAGAAAATGATGTTCAGAGAGGTTAAATAATTTGTCCTTGGGCACTCTGGGACAGGAGGTGGCAGAAAGTTTTCAAACTAAGGTCCTACTCTCTACCCTTGCTCTTAGCTCTCTACCCTATACCATCTCACCAAGCAGTATAAGTCAACTAACTCATAAGTGCTTCTGAGGGATAGAAAGCTTGTACAGAAAGATCCCTCTTACAACCCCATCTAGAAGGTCTGACACTGCCGATGGCTGCAGCATTTGCTCTTATTGTCAAAGGAACCAACCCAAGCACCTTGTAGGTCTTTGATAGGATTCTGACTGAGGCACAGCTTAGGAATCATGAAGCTGATAGGAACGTTACAGAGCCTCTAGTCCAACCCCTGTTGTTATAAAAATGAGGAACTTTTTCTCTCTACAGAGAGGTTAAATGGCTTGACCAAGATGATACAGCTGATGGCTGGCAGAGCTGCTCCTAAAAATCCAGATCTCATGTGCCCAAGTCAGTGCTCTACTCTGAAAAAATACTGCATCCTCCCTGGGTCTTCACTGGCCTCTCAGCCCATATACCTACCTCTAATTTGCCTGATAAATATCGCTGGAGAATTCTGCTGACAATCACTCTCACCTGGGGATGGAAGAGATATCTCTACGGAATAAGAGTTTTATCAGGCAGGAGACTACGACTCAATAAACCGTAAGAAAACTGGATCATGCACATTTCTCTTTATGACATACGTGTTTATGAGGTAGGCATACTTTCTCAGCCAATAGAGAAGGGGAAGTGGATGGGAAAAAGGAATGGGAGTGTACCCTATGAAGGTGAGCTGGGTAAAGAATTTAAGTTGAACAACATCTAACAAAACTGAATTTCAGTTTATTGGCACACTTCCCTTTGTGCAATGTAGGTGTTCCGAGGTGTCAACCAAATTTTCCTACATAGAATCTATAATCCACAGAAAGTTATTTAAATACCCTCCCCACAATACATTTAGTGCACCCTTAGTCATGTAAAGGGAAAAAATTCTTTGAGTGAATCTTAATTTTGTTGTTACAGGCTGTTAATATACTTTACAAACCCCTTATCAAGCTGGGTGACTAGGCGATATCCCCCAGTGAAGGCAGGAATAACAGTGCCTACCTCACGGGCCTATTGTAAAGTTTAAGAGGGATGATATAGACCGGGCAGGGTGGCTTATGCCTGTAATCCCAGCACTTGGGGAGGTCGAGGCAGGAGGATCAGAAGGTCAAGATCGAGACCAGCCTGGTCATGGTGAAAGCCCGTCTTTAATAAAACACAAAAAATTAGCCGGGCATGGTGGCATGCGCCTGTAGTCCCAGCTACTCAGGAGGCTGAGGCAGGGGAATCGCTTGAATCCAGGAGATGTAGGTTGCAATGAGCCAAGACAATGCCACTGTACTCCAACCTGGCAAAAGAGCAAGACTCCATCTCAAAAAAAAAAAAAAATAAATAATAACTAAAAGGGATGATACACACAACAATGTTTAGAATAGTGCCTGGTATATCCTAAGAGGATATTAAATGTTAGCTACCATTATGTTGATTTAGGGAAGGAGCTCGGTGAGATCATTAGAAAGCTATAGTCCCCCTTCTGGGATAGGTATCCACTTTTCTGTAGAGAACAACCCAAAGAGAGATGTCTTAGACTCTCAAGTACAAAGAGCACAGAGAATCTAGAATTACAACCAATGCCTCCCATATTTTTGTCTTTGAGAATCCTAAATCTGCCAAAGAGGTTTTACAAATCTTTCTCAGTGGGACAGCCCAGGGACCAACATAAGGATAGTTTCTTGAGCTTGGAGGGCAAATTTTCTTAAAGGCAAGTAGTTGCCTTGGGGTTTCTTTTCTTTAGTTGTCAATGTCTTGGCCACTCTCCAGGACGTTTAGAATCTAGCTCCCATCAGAGGCACTTGCAACTTATTAATGACCCTGGCCTATCATTCACTCATATGGCCCTGGAGATGTTTCTATCTTATCTTTCAGGACAGACCTAAGCATTCTGACTAGAAAATTCACTATGAATACATAGCCTGGTCCTTCTGCTCTGAATGGTTTTCAACTCCTGTACTCTAGTCCGCATTTATCATTCATGTGTTATGTCTACCTGCCAGAAGTACTCTGTTAGCAGGGTTGTTGAGCAGTCTATGATCTCTGTAGGAAATGGGTCATACACTCAGCCCACAGCAAAGATTAAGAAAAAACAATGGCAATTCAGGGTTGGAGCATGGAAACCAGTAGTAGCTAAACTAGTTATAAATCCCCCAGAGATTCAAGTGTTCGGTGTTTGGGCCATACCAGTTGTTTTTATTTTGTTTTAGTGGCAGGGTCTTGCTCTGTCGCCAAGGCTGTAGCACTGTGGCACAATCATAGCTCACTGCAACCTCAAACTCCTAGGCTTAAGCAATCCTCCCACCTTGGCCTCCCAAAGTGCTGAGACTACAGGTGTGAGCTGCTGTCTGTGCCCAGCCCCAGCTGTGTTTTGAATATTATTCTTTCCTCTCAATAACCTCTTCAAATCACTCATTTTCAAGGCAGTTGCTACTGACAAGATGTATTAAGTGCACTGAACACAACATCACTCTTCTCAAGAGAATCCTGCCAACCAGTAGTCTTAACCATAAGATGTCTATGGCTGAGTTAAGGTACAAGCCTAGACTCACTGCTTTGTTACTCAGCCCTATAAACCCTTTATTGGAAGACCAAAACTTAAATTTCCGAAAGGAAGGAGTATAGAGAATGAGAACTGTAACCCAACTTTCCAAAATTGAAACCATTCCCTCATCCCGTTGCATTTTTATAGCTGCAACTAAAAGAACTATAGCTATGGTACCCCTGACCTGTGCCTTATTCCTTCAGCTGTAATAAAATATTCTCCCATTCCCCTTGCCTTTTTTCTCATGTCAAGCTCTCTGGGAAACAAGGTGGCATTGTTATCCCAGGCAGGAAAAAGTGGCAGATGCTTTCTGCTATTGGCACATAGATAATATCAGCTCAGGGGGCATGTTCTTCCACCCCTGCCTGGTAAGTGCCAGGCTCAGGTCCAAGGAGCCTGAGGTGGCTCTGCTGTTGGGTGGTGGGAGAGCAGTATTAACAAAGCACTCAGGCTGTGCTGTACACTGATGACTCAAGAATCCCACACGATCCCACACTCATGCTAGTCGCCACGTCCAGGAACTTAAATAGACCTCTGGTGTTAAGAGACAGCAGGCCTTTAGATCTGCTCAGAAAAATAAGCCCAGTCCTAACAACTGGCATGCTATTCGATACAATAGATTGTTACACAGCCATTAAAGATGGCAATTATGTGCAGTCTGTAGGTGGAAAGCAGAATGTAAAATAATGTTAAGTGAAAACAGCAAACAGCAGATACACATGCTGATCCTAATTATGCAAAGCATATATATGAGTACTCATCTAAAGAACTTAAAAGAATGAAGAGTGCCACAGTTTTTTTACATTCCATACCCCCTACTCCAACACATTCTTAATATACATTTTTCCTTTTTTTAGAAAATTGTCGTGCTGATTACACGAGGTTACAAAGACACCAGCTTTTTAGCTAACACTGGCATTAACTCCACTGATAATGTGATTCAGGGACTAAAGGAGAACTGAACACTAAGGGGGCTAGTGCCCTGTCATTTGGAGCAATGTGGATGGAACTAGAGATCATTATGTTAAATGAAATAAGCCAGGCACACAAAGACAAGTATCACATGTTCTCACTCATATGTGGGTGCTAACGAAGTTGATCTCATGGAGGTAGAGAATAGAATGATAGATACCAGAGGCTGGGAAGGGTGGCAGGGCACAGCTAAAGAAAGGTTGGTTAAGGAATACAAACATACAGTTATAATGGAAGGAATAAGTTCTAATGTCCTATAATAGCACAGTAGGGTGGCTACAGTCAACAATAATTTACTGTATATTTCAAAACAGCTAGAAAAGTTCAAACATTCCCAACAAAGAAAAAATGTTTGAGGTGACAAATATGTCAATTAACCTGATCTAATCATTAAATATTGTAAGCATATATCAAAACATCGTATGTATCCAAAAAAATATGTACAGCTATTATGTATTAACAAAAAATGGCCTGGATCATTCCTCTTCCTCCCCCAGCCCCCTTATGTTCAGGGAACTTGTTCAAACACAATCACCATTTCAGGTTTGGTACTACAGTGAGAAATTCCTTCCAAACTCCAAGCCTACCAAATAAGTCTAAAATGGGAGATTAAGAAAACCTACATTTCCAGCCTGGGCAACATAGTGAGACTTTGTATCTACTAAAAATCAAAAATTAGCCAGGCATGTTGGCATGTGCCTGTAGTCCCAGCTACTCAGGAGGCTGAAACAAAAGGATCACTTGAGCCCAGGAGACTGACACTACAGTGAGCTATAATCACAACACTGTACCTCAGCCTGGGCAACAGAGTGAGATGCTACTCAAAACACAAACCATAAAACAAAAAAAAAACTTATATTTGAACCTCTTTTAGTTGGGCCACTGTGTTTTGAACTAGGCTTGCTTATATGGAAAGAAAGGAACTAGTTTTGTTTATTTTTTGATAGGCTTCTAGAAGTTCCTTATTTGTAAAAGAATTGTTACATGCTACTCTTCTAGTCACCTTGTCAGGGGTGGTACTTATAGTCAGTCAAACATTTGGCACAAATCTGAGTGAGTAAAATTCTCTCCCTGAAGATGTGGCCTTAAGACCTGTCCAGACTTGGTTTTTCTAGAATTAGCTTTCAATCAGTATAGTTTTCTAGGGACTACAGTTTCTTTTAACTTTGCATTTTGAAATAATCTTAGATTTACTCAGGAGTTGTAACAATAGTACAGAAAGTTCATGTATACCCTTCACCCAACTTCCCCAACGGTAGCATCTCATTTTCTGGTACACAAAACTATTATATTAACATTAGCATCATACTAGTTACTAGACAATAAACTTTATTTTGACTTCAGTTTTTTCATGAGTGTTCTTTTTGTTGTTGCTGTTCAAGATTTAATTCAGGATCCCATACAACATTTACAGATTGGTTAGTTAAAAAACACCCAACCCTACAAACAGGTTTCCTCTTAAGGAAGGAAGGGCAAGCTAGCAGGTATTCTAAGTAATTTATGATCCTGAGCCACTCTACCCAGAAGGGAACTCCATCACTTCTGTACCAAAGCCCTTAATCCATGACACCTCATCACAGTTATTTTCAGAAAACATGTCTTACATTAGCACTTCTCACAGTAGTACAAAACGATTTGACAAGTAGGTTATTTTTAGCAACCAACATTATGAAGGTGACAAAATGAGAGGGATAGCCTTCCTTGTCTGCTTTCTATGCTTCGTTTTTCTTCAAACTGTATTTAAACTTTTTACTAGAAGCTGTAATATTTGACTAAAACATAAATGCTGAGAAACACCCACACCAACAGGGAAGGGACTCTGCAACGTGTTTGGTTTGATTTGCCTAAAATTATTGAAAACACAGAAAAGAGGCCTGGTGCAGTGGCTCACACCTGTAATCCCAGTACTTTGGGAAGCCAAGGTGGGCAGATCACTTGAGATCAGGAGTTTCAGACCAGCCTGGCCAACATGGTAAAACCCCATCTCTAGTACAAATACAAAAATCAGCTGGGCATGGTGACACACGCCTGTAATCCCAGCTACTGGGGAGGCTGAGGCAGAAGAATCAGTTGAACCCAGGAGGAGGAGCTTGCAGTGAGCCAGGATCACACCACTGCACTCCAGCCTGGGCAACAAGAGATTCCATCTTAAAAAAAAAAGAAAGAAAATTTACATAAAACCATAAAACAAATTATTTTTGCCAGTTAATCTCAAGAATAGGAAGGGAAAGCAGGCCATGACATCCATTTATTCATCAACAGATAATCAGATTACTAAGAATGACACCCATTACAAAATTATCCAGGCATGGTGGCACATGCCTGTAATTTCAGCTACTTGGGAGGCTGAGGAAGGAGAATCACCTGAACTCAGGAGGCAAAGGTTGCAGTGAGCCGAGATCGTGCCACCGCTCTCCAGCCTGGGCAACAGGGCAAGATTCCATCTCAAAAAAAAAAAAAAGGATGACACCCATTTCATACATGCTATGTGCCAAGCAATTTGCAAAGTGTTTTATATATACAGTTTCACTAAATTGATCACAGCAATCTCCATAAGTGCTATTATCCTTATTTTACATGGAGAGGGGTGTTAAAAAGAGCATTGGAGAGGTCAAGTAACTTGCCCTAGATCACACAGCATGTAAGTGATAGAGTCAGGATTGAGGCCAGGTCAGCCTGACTCCAAAACTGCTCTGCTTGGTCAGTATGGTATATTGCCTATCTAATCATCTGCCATATTTCAGAGACTGTGCTAGGTGTTACACATACAAAGACATAGCCCTTGTCCTCTCAAACCTAACAGTCTAGCTGGAGGAGACAGACTACTAAACAGCTTAGTATAGCCATCTCTTCTTTGATATTCCTTTGCTTGTTTATGTGTAAAGGTAATCAGTAAAGGCAAATGGTAAATACCAATATCCTGAAATATTTCAACCCCTTTTGTAGGTCCTCAGAGCAAAGGCCTCTCCGCTCCATGTATCATGAGTGTCCCTAACAGTTACTACTTGAGGATATTTACATGTTCCTCCATTGTGTGGCTCTGGGCCACATGTAGGCGCTGCCACCCTGCATAGTCTCCTTTGAAGAGAGACAATGAGAAACATAATACAGAAATACATATATTAATGAAATAGAATCATCTGATGGAAAATTTTTAAGTTTCGGGCATAATAGCTGTATTTCATTGCAATTGTCCTTTTGGACTTACATTAATTGGCAAGTACTAAGGGAGCTTCATGACTGCACTTTATGGGCATGCCATTTTGAAATATATTCCTTAGGAAAGTGACAATGATGCCTCCATAAGGTATACATTTGCAATGTGATTTTGAAGATAAAGAGTTGGAAGACTTAACATCTCAACAAATGACAATCACTCTTTTCTCCCAGCCCAAAAACAATCAAATGGCATTATCAAATACCCTAATACTGTGCATCTCAATGCTGGATGCACATTGGAATCATTGGCTCACTGCAACCTCTGCTTCCTGCGTTCAAATGATTCTTCTGTCTTGGCCTCCCAAGTAGCTAGGATTACAGGCACCTGACACTGTGCCCAGCTAATTTTTTGTATTTTTAGTAGAGATGGGGTTTCACCATGTTGGCCAGGCTGGTCTGGAACTCCTGACCCCAGATGATCTACCTGCCTTGGCCTCCAAAAGTGCTGGGATTACAGGTGTGAGAATTAATTTTATTAACTTGGGTTAGGATTTATAATCTTGTGCTAGGATTACTAGCAATTGATGATACCTAAGCCCCACTTTCTACCACACCCCCCAAAATAATGGCAGAAGGAATGAGAAAGGAAATGAATTAAATGGATTTAAAAAACGTTTGCAAGGCTGGGCACGGTGGTTCATGCCTGTAATCCCAGCACTTTAGGAGGCCAAGGCGGGCAGATCACCTGAGGTAGGGAGTTTGACACCAGCCTGGCCAACATGGAGAAACCCCATCTCTACTAAAAATACAAAAAATTAGTCAGGCATGTAATCCCAGCTACTCGGGAGGCTGAGGCAGGAGAATAGCTTGAACCCAGGAGGCAGAGGTTGCTGTAAGCCAAGATCATGCCATTGCACTCCAGCCTGGGCAACAAGAGCAAAACTCTGTCTTAAAAAGCAAAAAACAAAACCTTTGCAAAGGCCAGGTATGGTGGCTCATGCCTGTAATCCCAGCACTTTGGGAGGCAGAGGCGAGCAGACCACAAGGTCAGGACTTTGAGACCAGCCTGGCCAACATGGTGAAACCCAGTCTCTACTAAAAATGCATACAAAAAAATTACACAGGCATGATGGTGCATGCCTATAATCCCAGATACTCAGGAGGCTGAAGCAGGAGAATTGCTTGAACCCAGGAGGCAGAGGTTGCAGTGAGCCAAGATTGCACCACTGCACTCCAGCCTGGGTGACAGAGCTAAAAAAAAAAAAAAACCTTTGCAAAGAACTGCAAACCAGTACTCAGAACACCTGGGTCGGTCTAGGAGCGTTAACAAGCAGAAAGACAAGCTATTTGGCCTATGTATTACCCAACTACTGTAGTTACGTTTTATCAACAACCTGGTGTGCACTTTTACTCATCACACCAAACACCGGGCTTAGAGACCAAAAATCCAAAGTGATTCTCATCCTTGGCTACACGAGTCATGAGAGAGCTTTTAGAATAATGATGCTAGGCTACACCCAAAATGAATTAAATCACAATGTGAAGGGATGACAGCCAGGAACCTGTTTTTGAAGGTCTCTAGTTGATTCTAATGTGCAACCAAGGTGAGAAGAATTGCTCTAAACCAGTCCTTCTTAAACTTGAATCCATACCGGAATTACCTGAAAGGCATGTTCAATTAAATTGCCCTAGCCCCAGCGTTTCTGATTCAGTTGGGGCAGAGCCCAGATGTATGCATGTCTAACACGTTTCCAGGTGATGCCAAAGTTGCTGGTCCAGAAATCACACTTTGACAGGTAAAACTCAACCACTGGTTCGCAACTTTGACTGCATACTAGAATCACCAGGCAGGGTGGACAATAATTTTAAAAAGACTAATGACTAAGCCCCTCCCCAAACCAATTAAATTGTAATGTTGAGGCCCAGGCATCAATATTAAAAAATTTTTTTTTCGAGACTGAGCCTCACGCTGTCACCTAGGCTGGAGGGCAGTGGTGCAATCATGGCTCTCTGCAGCCTCCAACCTCCCAGGCCCAAGTAATCCTCCTGCCTCAGCCTCCTGAGTAGCTGGGACTACAGGCACATACCACCATGCCTGGAAAATTTTGAAGTCTCACTATGTTGCCCAGGCTGGCCTCAAACTCCCAGATGCAAGCAGTCCTCCCCCCTCAATCTCCCAAAGTGCTGGGATTACAGGCATGAGTCACTGCACCTGGCCCAGATCTTGATTTCTAAACATCACTCTACACTGAAAGGAACTAGGGCTCACTGGAAATGGCTGGTTCCAGGACTGGGACAAGGAAAATGCAGTGACCCTGGGAATCTTGTGCCAGAATCTAAGGAAGTGCTCAAATACTAATGGAGCATGTTAAGTGACATGAGAGTCAGCTGAAGGGACTCCCACTGGCCAAACTGTAGAAAATTTGAGCATCAAAAGGTAAATGATTGAACTGAACTTAAAACATAGAACTCAAATAAGTAAATCACTGAATCAAGTGATATTCATAAAAAGAAGAAAAAAAAGAAAAGAAAAAGGGAAACAACTTTGTCACTATTGTGCTGGACAACCATCAACTACAGTGTGGGCAGCACCAGGCTCAAGAAGCCGGAGAAGAGATCCAGAGACAGCAAACAAGACATGGGTTTTTTTTTTACTAGTGGCTTACATTCAGGGGAGAGCCCAGTGGTGATGGGATGGACAGAACTGCAGCCACTTGCAAAAGCATGGAGTTTATACAGTATTTTCACCTAACGCCCTCCTCCTAACAACCCGAACCTGGCAACCTTCATTTAAACCAAAACAAAGGGCATCAATTCCCTTTATGGCCTGCATTTCACCAGACACGCCAGGAGCTCAGATGTTCCTCACACTTAAGAAATGGATCTTCAGGTTCCCTAGCTGGAAACTCCCAATCGCATTCAGGTGTATCTGCCATACAGGGTCAGTCTCAGGATATGCTTCAGTTATTGTTATCAGATGCTTTTGCCATACAGTCACCATAGTAATCATTAGGAAGTAATTATTACACTAACTTCTTGCTCTAAAAATTGTTATTAAAGGGTAAAGACTTAGGCCTTTATTTGGCCTTTTTGGAGGAACTCTAGTTCATACCCTCTAGGTGACAAAAAGCTCATCTTTATAAAAGAGTGACAGCTGGCCAGGTGTGGTGGCTCATGCCTGTAATCCCAGCACTTTGGGAGTCCAACGTGGGCAGATCAACTAGGGTTAGGAGTTCGAAACCAGCCTGGCCCACATGGTAAAAGCTCGTCTCTACCAAAAATACAAAATTAGCAGGGCCTGGTGGCGGGTGCCTATAATCGCAGCTACTTGGAAGGCAGAGGCACGATAATTGTTTGAACCTGGGAGGAAGAAGTTACAGTAAGCTGAGATCACACCATTGCACTCCAGTCTGTGCAATAAGAGCAAGACTGCATCTCAAAAAAAAAAAAAAAAAAAAAGTGACAGCTAATAAACACAGACTGATTGACAGAATTAGGAAATCATGGCTTTGCAATCCCCAGTTAAACTACTGATTTACCATCAGTAGGTACACAAAAATAAAATCAATAAAAGAGTTAGGAAATAATTCTTTGTTGTTGAGACAGGGTCTTGCTCTGCCACCCAGGCTAGAGTGCAGTGACACAATCTGATCACGGCTTACTGCAGCCTCTACCTCTCAGGTTCAAGCAAATCTCCTACCTCAGACCCTCAAGTAGCTGAAAATATAAGTGTGTGCCACCATGCCAAGCTATCTTTATTTTTTGGTAGAGACATGATCTCACCATATTCCCTGGGCTGTTCTCAAACTCCTGCACTCAAGAAATCCTCCCGCTTCAGCCTCCCAAAGTGCTGGAATTACAGGTGTGAGCCACCACATCCGACCAAAAATAAATTTAAAAACTAAAAAAAAAAAATGGCCGGGCACGGTGGCTCTCACCTATAATCCCAGCACTTTGGGAGGCCAAGGCGGGTGGATCATGAGGTCAAGAGATTGAGACCATCCTGGTCAACAAGGTGAAACCCCGTCTCTACTAAAAATACAAAAATTAGCTGGGCATGGTGGTGCGTGCCTGTAGTCCCAGCTACTCGGGAGGCTGAGGCAGGAGAATTGCTTGAACCCAGGAGGTGGAGGTTGCAGTGAGCCGAGATCATGCCATTGCACTCCAGTCTAGGTAACAACAGAGAAACTCCGTCTCAAAAAAAAAAAAATTAAAATTAAAATGACTGAGTCAGGAAACAGTAATCAATGGATGCTAACATCTTTAGGAAAGAAGTTGTTGGAAAACAGGATAGTCACATGGTATTAGAGCGACATCCCATAGATTTTTCTTTTTTTTTTTTTTGAGATTGAGTTTTGCTCTTGTTGCCCAGGCTGGAGTACAATGGTGCAATCTCGGCTCACTGTAACCTCTGCCTCCCGGGTTCAAGCAATTCTCCTGCCTCAGCCTCCAGAGTAGCTATGATTACAGGCATGTGCCACCATGCCCAGCTAATTTTTGTATTTTTAGTAGAGACGAGGTTTCACCATGTTGGCCGGGCTGGTCTCGAACTCCTGACATCAGGTGATTCACCTACCTCAGCCTCCCAGAGTGCTGCGGAGTACAGGCATGAGCCACCATGCATGGCCAACATCCCACAGATTTCTTATCAATTACAAAGAGTAAAATTACATGGAAAGTTCTGAGGACCATCAACCTAACCATCACCTTTACTACAAGTGAGCAACTGAAATATGTACCTCCTAACGGGATGCAACATGAAGTACACATCGTCACTAAAGTTTGTGGGTTTTTTTTTCCCATGAGAGAAGATCTTCTCTGTCACCCAGGCCGGAGTGCAGTGACACCATCACAGCTCACTGCGGCCTCAACCTCCTGGGCTCAACCAATACTTCCACCTCAGCCTCCTAAGAATCTGGGACTACAAGCATACACCACTAAGTCCAGCTAATTGACAAATTTTGGATTGTTTTGAGACAGGGTCTTGCTCTGTCATGCAGGCTGGAGTACAGTGGCAAAACCATGGCTCACACACAGCCTCCACCTCCCAGGCTCAAGCAATTCTCCTGCCCCAGCCTCCAAAAGTAGCTGAAACTACATGCGTGTACCACTGTGCCTGGCTAATTTTTTTTACTTTTTGTGGAGATAGGGTTTTGCCATGTTGCCCAGGCTGGAGAAAAAGATTTTAAAACTTTCCTTCATGATATTGTTTTTAAAAAACAAACTTTTAAAACTGATATGAAACCCTATCAGACACACGAAAACATATTTTTGTTCTTAAGATTTAGTTCTCTATGTTGGCCAGGCTGGTCTTGAACTCCTGGGGTTAAGTGATCCTCCTGCCTCTGCCTGAGCCACTGCCAACAGACCACTTAAGTATTCTTGTCAAAAATGTGGGTTTTTTTATTTTTATTTTTTTGAGACAGTTTCACTCTTGTTACTCAGGCTGGAGTGCAATGGCACAATCTCAGCTCACTGCAATCTCCACCTCCCAGGTTCAAGCGATTCTCCTGCCTGAGCCTCCCTAAGAGCTGGGATTACAGGCATGCACCACCACACTCAGCTAATTTTGCATTTTTAGCATAGATGGGGTTTCTCATTTTATTTATTATTTTTTAATAAAGCCTACAGCACCCAGTATTCCACGGCAGTCTCCCATCCAAGTACTAACCAGGCCCAACCCTGCTTAGCTTCCGAGATCAGGCACGTTCAGGGTGGCATGGCTGTAGACTAGACGGGGTTACTTAACGTTGGTCAGGCTGATCTCCAACTCCCGACCTCAGGTGATCCACCCACCTTGGCCTCCCAGCGTGCTGGAATTATAGGCATTAGCCACTGTGCTCAGCTGTCAAAAATGTTTTAATGTGAACCTAATCAAGCCACTAGACCTAAATTCAACTTTACAAGAAATTAAGGGGCCAGAAAAAGTTAAACATGAACATAAGTAAACAAAACATAAACATAAATAAACAAAACATGCTGGTTTACCCAGAACCGAGGGGTTTCTCACAATGTAAGATCAGTGTTCAAACTAGGAGAGTCCTATGCAAACCACGACAGTTGGTTACCTTAAAATCAGACAAATCCATATGGAACAGACCTGGTCTCCAAAAAGTCAGTGTCTTGGGGAAAAAAGAAGTGAGGAGACCATTCCAGATTAACAGAGACTACAGAGGTCTGACACGGAGGCTCACATCTGTAATCCCAGCAGGCAGGCCAATGTGGGCGGATCACTTGAAGACAGGAGTTCAAGACCAGCCTGGCCAACATAGTGAAACCCCATCTCTACTAAAAATACAAAAATTAGCCAGGTGTGGTGGCCCACACCTGTAATCCCAGCTACTTGAAAGGCTGAAGCAGGAGAATCACTTGAATTCAGGAGGTGGAGGTTGCAGTGAGCTGAGATCATGCCACTGCACTCCAGCCTGGGCTATGACAAAGCAAGACCATCTCCAAAAAAAAAAAAAAAGAGAGAGAGATACTAAAGAGACACACAACCACCAAATGTAATGTGTGAATTGGCCATAAAAAACATTTTGGGGACAGTTGGGGAAACTGAATATAAAGCAGTGTCCAGTGGACCCTGCCAGTCCACAGATGTAAATGAACAATGTCACTAAGTCAGTACACTGTTTAATTCAGCTGCCATTTTTTTTTTTTTTTGCAAAAATAATTTTTTTTTGAGACAGAGTTTCGCTCTTGTTACCCAGGCTGGAGTGCAATGGCGCGATCTTGGCTCACCGCAACCTCCGCCTCCTGGGTTCAGGCAATTCTCCTGCCTCAGCCTCCTGGGTAGCTGGGATTACAGGCACGCGCCACCATGCCCAGCTAAGTTTTTGTATTTTTAGTAGAGACGGGGTTTCACCATGTTGACCAGGATGGTCTCGATCTCTTGACCTCATGATCCACCCGCCTCGGCCTCCCAAAGTGCTGGGATTACAGACTTGAGCCACTGCGCCTGGCCTACATTTTTTTTTCCCCTGAGACGGAGTTTCGCTCTTGTTGCCCAGGCTGGAGTGCAATGGCGTGCTATTGGCTCACCGCAACCTCCGCCTTCCAGGTTCAAGCGATTCTTCTGCCTCAACCTCTGGAGCAGCTGGGACTACAGGCACATGCTACCACGCACAGCTAATTTTGTATTTTTAGCAGAGACGGGGTTTCTCCATGTTGTCAGGCTGGTCTCAAATTCCCTACCTCAGGTGATCCACCGGCCTCAGCCTCCCAAAGTGCTGGGATTACAGATGTGAGCCACCGCACCTGCCAAAAAGACTTTTTTGATAAAGAATGTGGTACTCTGGCACTTTGGGAGGGTGAGTAGGGCAGATTACTTGAGGTCAGTAGTTCAAGACCAGCCTGGCCAACATGGTGAAACCCCATCTCTACTAAAAAATACCAAAAAAAAAAAAAAAATTAGCCAGGCAAGCCAGGCACAATGGCTCAAGCCTGTAATCCCAGCACTCTAGGAGGCTGAGGTGGGCTGATCACAAGGTCAAGAGATTGAGACCATCCTGGACAACATGGTGAAACCCCATCTCTAGAAAAAGTGCAAAAATTAGCTACATGGTGGCATGTGCCTGTTGTCCCAGCTATTTGGGAGGCTGAGGAAGGAGAATCACTTGAACCCGGGAGGCAGAGGTTGCAGTGAGCCGAGACTGTGTCACTACACTCTAGCCTGGCAACAGAGCGAGACTGTCTCAAAAATAATAATAATAATGATAAAAATAAGAAAATTAGCCAGGCGTGGTGGCACATGCCTATAATCCCAGCTACTCAGGAGACTGAGGCAGTGAGCCAAGATTGTGCCACTGCACTCCAGTCTGGGTGACAGAGCAAGACTTCATCTCAAAAAAAAAAAAAAAAAAAAGGGTGGGCAAGGTGGCTCATGCTTGTAATGCCAGCACTTTGGGAGGCCGAGGCAGGCAGATCACCTGAGGTGAGGAGTTTGACCTGCCTGACCAACATGGTGAAACCCTGTCTCTACTAAAAATATAAGAATTAGCCGGTGTGGCAGTGGGTGCCTATAATCCCAGCTACCCAGGAGGCTATGGCAGGAGAATCGCTTGAACCCAGGAGGCAGAGGTTACAGTGAGCCAAACTGTGCCACTGCACCCCAGCCTGGGCGACAGAGTGAGACTCTGGCTCAAAAAAAAAAAAAAAAAAAAAAAAAGAATGTGATACTATGATATACACTGGTATAAACTCCTTATCTGCTTGTGAACCATCAGTCTCCAGACCATACTTCAAGAAGCAGTGGACTATATATTAGATGGCATTAGTGAAGATTAGTGAGGTACTGCTAATTTTCTTAGTTGAACTCATAATATTATGGTTATGTAAAAAAATGTCCTTGGCCAGGCGTGGTAATTCACACCTGTAATCCCAGCACTTTGGGAGGCCGAGGTGGGCAGATCACGAGGTCAAGAGATCGAAACCATCCTGGCCAACATGGTAAAACCCCATGTCTACTAAAAATACAAAAATTAGCTGGGTGTGGTGGCACATGCCTGTAGTCCCAGCTTCTCGGGAGGCTGAGGCAGGAGAATTGCTTGAACTCGGGAGGCGGAGGCTGCAGTGAGCCGAGGTCTCACCACTGCATTCCAGCCTGGGTCCCAGTGACAGAGGGAGACTCTGTCTCAAAAACACACAACAAAAAAGTCCTTATGCTTAGAAGATAGATGTGTCTGTATACTTGTGTCTGTATACCTTATACAGGTAGATGAGGTATCTAAAGATGAAGAGTCAATTGGGCACAGTGGCTCATGCCTAGAATCCCAGCACTTTGGGAGGCCAAGGTGGGAGGATCGCTTGAGCCCAGGAGTTTGAGACCAGCCTGGGCAAGATGGTGAGATCTCATCACTACAAAAAAATTAAAAATAGCCAGGCATGGTGGCACACACGTGTAGTCTCAGCTACTTGGAAGGCTGAGATAGGAGGATCCCTTGAGCCCAGAAGTTCAAGGTAGCAGTGAGCCATGATCATGATACTGTACTACAGCCTGGGCAACAAAGCAAGACCCTGTATAAAAAAAAAATTATGACTCACTGAAGACTCAGATGATTTTTAGCATTTTTTTTTTTGAGATGGAGTTTCTCTCGTTACCCAGGCTGGAGTGCAATGGCGCGATCTCGGCTCACCGTAACCTCCGCCTCCTGGGTTCGGGCAATTCTCCTGCCTCAGCCTCCTGAGTAGCTGGGATTATAGGCACGCGCCACCATGCCCAGCTAATTTTTTTGTATTTTTAGTAGAGACGGGGTTTCACCATGTTGATCGGGATAGTCTTGATCTCTTGACCTCGTGATCCACCCGCCTCAGCCTCCCAAAGTGCTGGGATTACAGGCTTGAGCCACCGCGCCCGGCCGATTTTTAGCATTTTTAAAGCAATAAAGTACATTTTAATTAAGGTACATACACTGGTTTTTTATATGTAATGCTATTGCACACTTAATAGACTATAGTATAAGCAATGTTTATATGCACCGGGAAACCATAAAATTTATGTTACTTGCTTTGAGATATTCACTTTGTTGTGGCAATCTGGAACCAAACCCACAATATCTCTGAGGGTATAACTATAAACAAGTAATAAAATTATCAGGAAGTTGATTTCCATAGCCAATCCTATATTTATTCATTAAATATTCCTTGAGGGGCTGGGCACGGTGCCTCACACATGTCATCCCAACACTTTGGGAGGCCAAGGCGGGTGGATCACCTGAGGTCAGGAGTTGGAGACCAACCTGACCATTATGATGAAACCCTGTCTCTACTAAAAAAAAATACAAAAATTAGCCGGGTGTGGTGGCAAGCGCCTGTGATCCCAGCTACTCGGCAGGCTACTTCAGGAAAACCACTTGAACCCAGGAGGTGGAGGTTGTAGTGAGCCAAGATTGCGCCATTGCACTCCAGCCTGGGCAACAAGAGGAAGACTCCATCTCAAAAAAAAAAATATTCCTTGAGGGAGGAATAACTAAGTTAAAAACCGGTGAGTAGAGTTAAGCCAAAGACATAGGGAAAGGAGCATCCAAGCTGGGGAAACAGAATGTGAAAAGGACCAGAATGGAAGAACTTTCTCCTTTTCAGGGAAAGAATTCAATGTATCTAGAGAAATGGAGTTTGTCGGATTATGAAGTGGCTTTTGAGCTACATCAACAATGTTGGACTTTATTTTAAAAGCAAGAAAAAGTTCACCAGGTGCGGTGGCTCATGCCTGTAATCCCAGCACTTTGGGAGGCGAAGGTGGGCAGATCATTTGAGGTCAGCAGTTTGAGACCAGCCTGGTCAACATGGTGAAACCCTGTCTCTACTAAAAATACAAAAAAAGTAAGCCAGGCATGGTGGCATGCATCTGCTATCCCAGCTACTCGGGAGGCTGAGGCATGGGAATTGCTTGAACCCAGGAGGCAGATGTTGCCATAAGCTGAGATTGCACCACTGCACTCCAGCCTGGGTGACAGAGTGAGACCCTATCTCAAAAAATAAAATAAAATAAAATAAAACAACAGGAAGCCAATGACAGATTTTAGGAGAAACGTAAAATTTGCTTTTCTTTTTCTTGAGACAGAGTTTTACTTTTGTTGCTCAGGCTGGAGTGCAGTGGCATGATCTCAGCTCACAGCAACCTCCACCTCCTGGGTTCAAGCAATTCTCCTGCCTCAGCCTCCTGAGTAGCTGGGACTATAGGCATGCACCACCACATCTGGCTAATTTTGTATTTTTTTTTTTTAGTAGAGACGGGGTTTCTCCATGTTGATCAGGCTGGTCTCAAACTCCTGATCTCAGGTGATCCCCCTGCCTTGGCCTCCTAAAGTCTTGGGATTACAGGTGTGAGCCACCATGCCTGGCCATTTTTTTAATAGATGAGAGGCTTATACATTGCCCAGGCTGGCCTTGAATGCCTGACTCGCCTCCTCATGTGCTAAGACAACTGGCCTGACCCACCGCAGCTCCCTCGAGATTAGCACTTTTTCTTAAGAGACAGGGTCTTGCTATATTGTCCAGGCTGGTCTTGAACTCCTAGGCTCAAGCAATCCTCCAGCCTCAGCCTCCCCAGTAACTGGGATTTCAGGTGTGAGTCACGGTGCTGGAATGAAGGGGGGAAAGAGTGAATACAAGCAGCAACAGTTAGGAAGATGACTACTGATGCAATAATCTGGAGAGAGATGATGGAAGCCTGCAGGGATGGCAGCTTGGTGAAAAACTGGATGGGGGTAATAGTACAGGAGAAGGACTCAGAAATTATTCCCAGGCTCTGGCTTGGGTGACTGAGTAAACTGTTTAAATTCATTAAGACTGAGAATAGAGGAGGAAGAACATGTTTAAGGAGAAGATGGAAAGCATTCAACACTAGATATATTGAGTTTGAAGAATCAACTCTCTGGTTTCTGGCCTAAGTGATTTATATAGATGGTAATGCCCTTTGCTGATACAGGGAATAAATGGAAAAATAATTGCTTTTTTGAAAATTTCAGTTACAGCCGGGCGCGGTGGCTCACGCCTATAATCCCAGCACTTTGGGAGGCCGAGGCGGGTGGATCACGAGGTCAAGAGATCCAGTCCATCTTGGTCAACATGGTGAAACCCCGTCTCTACTAAAAACACAAAAAATTAGCTGGGCACAGTGGCGCATGCCTGTAATCCCAGCTACTCAGGAGGCTGAGGCAGGAGAATTGCCTGAACCCAGGAGGCGGAGGTTGCGGTGAGCCGAGATCACGCCATTGCACTCCAGCCTGGGTAACAAGAGCGAAACTCTCAAAAAAAAAAAAAAAAAAGAAAAGAAAAAGTAAATTTCAGTTATAAAAATAATATATCCCCATCACATAAAATTTAAAAATAAGGAAATGAAAAAATTTATGTGACTACCATAAACCAACACTTTGGGAGGCCAAGGTGGGTCAATCACCTGAGGTCAGGGGTTCAAGACCAGTTTGGCCAACACGGTAAAACTCGTCTCTACTAAAAATACAAAAATTAGCTGGGCATGGTGGCAGGTACCTGTAATCCCAGCTACTCAGGAGGCTAAGGCGAGGAATAACTTGAACCCAGGAGGCAGAGGTTGCAGTGAGCTGGGATCATGCCACTGTACTCCACCCTAGATGACAGAGCGAGACTCCATCTCAAAAACAAAAAATCTTTCTGGCTGCCCCTCCTTGGGCTAGATAATTCTTATACACAGCAAGGGTTCAGCTGGAAGATGTCTTTGCTATACAAACCAATTCAGAGCTATATCCCCTCTATCTGGCATGGGTACCCCAAGAGACAATATTATAGTGTCCTAATCACCCCATGGCCAAGTACCAGACAACTAGGGAGCACCCCTGAACCTTATTCAAAGTAGCCAATCCTAAACTGTTCACTCTGCACTGCATTGCCTTTCCCAAGGAAACTCAAGTAGTGGCAGTGGCCTAAACTTTCCCCTCTTCTGTCTTCTGCCTCCTGCCCACCCTGGTGTCTTTCCCATGTAGCCCTATGTTGCACGCTGTGTCTCCTGTCGTTAGGACCTGTAAGCATAATAGACTTTGTTTTCCTAAGCCTCTCCTATGTCTCCTCTTGTGGCTGTACCTGACCGACTATCTGATAAAAGAATAAAAAACATTATATAGTAGCTTTAACAGCCATATTTTTCTAAGAAGGAGACTTCTCTAAAGTGTTTGATTAAGAAGAATTAAAAATACAAGCTAACAACGCTTACTTACTAAGTTACACGTCCATAGGCCGTTAGAGTACTAAAACATAATCTAAATTGTTGGGCAAGTACCCAAGAACAACTCCAGAGTTGATGAAATCACAGACTAGAGAATGTTAAATATAGAGTCAGTTTTCAGTATCCACTTTATTATGCTACATATTAGATTTTGGAGCTTTCTGCCTCCACACTACACAGCACAATTACAGGTATTGAGTCTCTTTGAAAAGCTCCTTTCCCTTAGGGTCTCTCCAATAACCAATTCTTCCTCCATGAATGAGTTAATTGGTGCTATTGCTCCTAGGGATAACTACATTTTCTTTTTTTTTTTGAGATGGAGTCTCGCTCTGTCACCCAGGCTGGAGTGCAGTGGCACGATTTCAGCTCACTGCAACCTCTGCCTCCCAGGTTCAAGCAATTCTCCAGCCTCAGCTTCCTGAGTAGCTGGGATTACAGGTGCCCAACACCAGGGATAACTACATTTTCAAGGGGCATTCGAGAGGCCTTAAAGCCAAGAAAACCCAAAGGAATTAATCTCATATTATCACTCAGTCATCCTGTATTCACTTCATGGCTTACTCTGCTTTTTAAAAACCTCGACTGTTTCTGGTTTTAATCCTTGACTATCTCATGAATCCAGAAGTCTTAGAAATATCTAAAAATAGTAGCATCTGAGCAAATACACAGACCCCAGTCAATGTAAAATTATTACCAGCTGCTAAAAAAAGCTCATTTGTTACCACACCATAAGCAGAATCAGATGGAGGAGATAAGACTATAAATTAGAACCAAGGCTGACAGCAATAGGAAGAAACAGTCCAGATCCAGGAATTGGGAGTGGTCAAACCCAAGCAAACAGGCATGATGGAAAGGGAATCTGAAAACTAAGGTTAAGTCTGCCTCAGCTGGGTGCAGTGGCTCACGCCTGTAATCCCAGCACTTTTGGAGGTCAAGGCAGGTGGATCACTTGAGGTCAGGAGTTTGAAATCAGCCTGGCCAGCATGGTGAAACCCGTCTCTACTAAAAATACAAAAATTAGCTGGGCATGGTGGCACATGCTTGTAATTCTAGCTACTGGGGAAGCTGAGGCATGAGAATTGCTTGAATCCAGGAGGTAGAGGTTGTAGTGAGCCGAGATCATGCCATTGCACTTCAGCCTGGGCAAGAGCGAGACTCCATCTCAAAAAAAAAAAAAAAAAATCTACCTCAGACCAGAGGCCTATTACATTCTTCCTATTCACAAACCAAAGATTGGTTTCCACTGTAATGCTCCCAGGGTCTGTAATGTAGCAATATGCCGAACCTAAAAGTTTCTGAAACTTAAGCCTAAACAAATAGCCTGCAGTCTTCTAGGAGGCTGCTCATCGACTGAAGAGGAGCACCAGCTCACAGTGTGGGGTGTGGGGGAACAAATCCACAGGTACAGCTTGCTGCAGGAGAAAGGGCTCACCTAAGAGCTTCTTAGCAGGGTTTGGAGGACAGCACAGCCTGCAGAAACAGAATATAGCATCAGTTCCTAGGAATAAAAGAACCCACAGGAACACAACTGCTTAAAATAGAGGCCCTTCCACTGTGTTCCCACAGGCTCCCCGTGCTTCTCCTATACAGCATTTATTTTATTTAATATAACTATTTTTCTTCACCATCTTCCTTACTGAATAATAATCTTTTTAAGGGTAGAAATAAGGTAAACACTGCTTAATATTCATCTCTGTGTTCCCAGTACGTGGCACAGAATAAGGGTTCAATATGTATTTGGTGAACGGAGCTGAAGGGCCTGTATGTTCATAAGGCCTTAAGATACATAACCTCTGAAGTGTTCTAAAAAGGGTTGTACCAATTTACATCCAAACCAGCAAAGTAGAAGAGGAAATGTCTGCCTGGATAACATTCAATACAGTCATGTATCACCTAACGACAGGGGTACATTCTGAAAATTGCATTGTTAGGCAATTTCTTCACTGTGTCAACATAATAGAGCATACTTACACATATCTAGATGACAGAGCCTACCACACACCTAGGTTATACATTAAAGCCTATTTCTCCTCAGCTACAAATCTGTACAGCATGTTACTATACTGAATACTGTAGACAACTGTAATACAATGGTATTTATATATCTAAACATTAAAAAGTAAAAATATAGTAGAAAAATTTGTCAGCCTGGACCACATAGCAAGACCCCATCTCTACAAAATTTTATTTTTAATTTTTAACTAATTATAAAATTAGTTTTAGTTGGGTGTGGTAGTACATGCCTGTACTTCTAGCTACTCTGGGGGCTGAGGCCAAAGGATCATTTGAAACCAGGAGTTCAATACCAGCTTGGGCAGCATAGCAAGAGATGGTCTTTACCAAAAAATTAAAAAATAAAAAAATAAGATCCAGGCATGGTGGCTCATGCCTGAAATCCCAGCATTTTGGGAGGCTGAGGTGAGAGGATTGCTTGAGCTCAGGAGTTCGAGACCAGCCGGGAAAACATGACGAAACCCTGTCTCTACAAAAAAAACACAAAACCTAGCCAGGCATGGTGGTGCACACCTGTAGTAACAGCTACTCAGGAGGCTGAAGTGGGAGGATGGCTTGAGCCCAGGAGATAGAGACTGTAGTGTGCTGAGATCATACCACTGCACTCTAGCTTGGGACAGGATCATCAATATCACTGTTTTGCACTTCCATATCTTGTCCCACTGGAAGGTCTTCAGGGGTAATACATGGAGCTGTCACCTCCTATAATAACAATGCCTTCTTCTGGAATACCATGTGAAAGACCTGCCTGGGCCTGTTTTACAGTTAACTTTTTAAAAATAAGTAGAAATAAGTCTAAAGTCTGCTAAAATAATGATAAAAGTATAGTATAGTAAGTACATAAACCAGGAAACATAGTCATTTATTATCAAGTATTATGTACTATAGATAACTATATGTACTTAATTTTATAAGTGGTAATGCTGGTATAAACAAATCTACTGACAGCACAATAAGTTTTTTACACCAGCATGACCACAAGCATGTAAGTAACCCATGTGCTAAAACGTTACAATGGCTATGATATCACTAGGCCATAGGAATTTTTCAGCTTCATTGTAATCTAATTTTTTTTTGAGACACAGTCTCGCTCTGTTGCCCAGGCTGGAGTGCAATGGTGTGATCTCAGCTCACTGCAACCTCCACCTCCCCACTTCAAGCAATTCTCCTGCCTCAGTCTCCCAAATAGCTGGGATTACAGGCATGAGTCACCACGATGGCTAGTTAATTTTTTTCTTTTCTTTTTTTTTGAAATGGAGTCTCACTTTGTCACCCAGGCTGGAGTGCAGTGGCATGATCTCAGCTCATTGCAACCTCTGCCTCCCAGGTTCAGCAATTCTCCTGCCTTAGCCTCCTGAGTAGCTGGGATTACAGGCGTGTGCCACTATGCCCAGCTAATTTTTGTACTTTTAGTAGAGATGGGGTTTCACCACGTTGGTCAGGCTGGTCTCGAACTCCTGACCTCGTGATCCACCCACCTCAGCCTCCCAAAGTGCGGGGATTACAGGCGTGAGCCACTGCACCCAGCTACGCCCAGCTAATTTTTGTATTTTAGTAGAGACAAGGTTTCACCACATTGGTCAGGCTGGTCTCGAACTCCTGACTTCGTGATCCACCCACCTCAGCCTCTCAAAGTGCTGGGATTACAGGCGTGAGCCACTGCGCCCAGCTATGCCCAGCTAATTTTTGTATTTTAATAGAGACAAGGTTTCACCACGTTGGCCAGGCTGGTCTTGAACTCCTGACCTCAAGTGATCCACCCACCTCGGCCTCCCAAAGTGCTGGGATTACAGGTGTGAGCCACCACACCTAGCTGGCTCCATTATAATCCTATGAGACTAACATCATATATGTGGTCCACTGTTGGCTGAAATGTTATTAAGCAACACATAACTGTAGTTTAAATAGCATTGTCCCATTATAATCAAATACAAGACAAAAATATTCACTATCACATCTACAATGGAACTTTTTAAAATCAAATATAATAAGCAAAAGGAAAAAATGAACATTAGAAGGAGAGGAACAGAATTATTTTTACATAGTGATCATGTGGTCAGCTACCACAACAATGTGAGAATCAACTAAAAAATGCATAAAACTAATAATAGAGTAAGGTAGCTTTATACCAGATTGCAATAACTAATTAGAAAATGACATGTAGGCTGGGAGTGCTGGCTCACACCTGTAATCCTAACACTTTGGGAAGCCAAGGCAGGTGGATTACCTGAGGTCAGAAGTTTGAGACCAGCCTGGCCAACATGACGAAATCCCGTCTCTACTAAAAATACAAAATTAGCCAGGCGTGGTGGCACATGCCTGTAATCCCAGCTACCCAGGAGGCTGGGGCAGGAGAATCACTTGAATGTGGGAGGCGGAGGCTGTAGTGAGCTGAGACCATGCCACTGCACTCCAGCCTGGACAACAGAGTAAGACTCTGTCTCAAAAAAAAAAAAGTCAGAAAAATTTTTTAAAAAATGTCATGAAAAGATCCCATTCATAATAGAAAGCTGGCCAGGCACGATTGCTCATGCCTATAAGCCCAACACTTTGGGACGCTGAGGTGGGAGGACAGCTTGAGCCCCAGAGTTGAAGACCAGCTGGAGCAACATAGTGAGACCCTGACTCTACAGAATTTTAAAAATTAGCTAGGCATGGTGACTCATGCCTATAGTCCCAGCTACTTAGGAGGCTGACGTGGAAGGATTGCTTGAGTCCAGGATGTCAAGGCTGTAGGAAACTGTGATTGCACCACTGCACTCCAGCCCTGGTGACAGAGTGAGACTCTATCGCAAAAAAAAAAAAAAAGCTTCTACTTGTTTGATAAAAAAAAAGGAGAGATGGTATGCACACACATACATGTGCACACACATGCACTCATGCTTATATAGTCGCAGAATTATCTCTGGTAGTCCACACAAGAAACTGCTCAGAGTGGTGACATCTGAACAACCAGGAGTCAGGAGTAAGAAACTCATTTTCACCCTATATTCATTTGTATTATTTGAATTTTCTCTCTCTCTCTTTCTTTACTGTTTTAGAGATGGGGTCTCACTCTATCACCAAGGCTGGAGTGCAATGGCACAATCATAGTTCACTGCAGCCTTGAACTCCTAGACTCACGTGATCTTCCCAACTCACCCTCCTGAGTAGCTAGGATTACAAGCATGAGCCACTGTGTTGGTTTATTCGAAATGTTTCTACCATATGCACATACTGACTTTTTTTTTTGACAGGATTTCACTCTATTGCCCAGACTGAAGTGAAGTGGAGTGATCACAGCTCACTGCATGTAGCCTTGATCCCGCCCCTAGGCTCAAGCGATCTGCCCACCTCGGCATCCCAAGTAGCTGGGACTATAGGTGCGCCATCACACCCGGTTAACTTTAATATTTTTAGTAGAGACGGGGTTTCACCATGTTGCCCAGTCCGCTCTCAAACTCCTGGGCTCAAGCAATCTGCCCACCTCAGCCTCCCAAAATGCTGGGATTACAGGCTTGAGCTACTGTGCCCAGCTGAATTATACACTTTAAATGGGTGAAGTAGGCCAGGTCAGTGATACATGCCTGTAATCCCAGCTACTAAGAGGCTGATGCCAGAGGACTGCTTGAACCTAGGAGTTCAAGGCCAGCCTGAGCAACATAGCAAAACCTCGTCTCTTAAAAATAAATGTTGACTTGTATGATGAGTTATATCTCAATAAAGCTATTATTTTTTAAAAATCCCTTAGAGGTCTCTTATTATCAGAACATAGAGAACATCTGCATTTTTCATAGCAGTGTAGTGTTCCACTGAATGGATGTGGCATAGTTGATTTAACCAGTTCCCCACTAATGGACTTTGGGAGTATTTCATCTTTTCCTGTTAAATATTGCAATGAGTAACTTTGTATAGATGTCATTGTATGTGTGTGAGCATATCTATAGGCTAAAACCTCAGGAATGGAATTACCACGTGAAAGGGTATATATACATTTGTAATTTTAATCTATATTACTAAATTTCCCTCCACAGGAATAGCACCAGTTTACATAGGGTTAGTACTCAATTTACATAACTCATTTTTTTAGAATTATTTGCCTGTATTATTACCAACAGCACGTTATCAAGCTTTTGTACTTCTGCCAATCTGAGGTATAAAAAGAAGTATCTCAGGGCACTTCTAATTTGCATTTCTATCATTATGAGAGAGACAGCATCCTCTCATAGTTTGTAAATACCTTTATAATATTGCCTTTTCATATCCTCTATTCATTTTTCTATTGGCTGCTGGAGTACGGTGGCGCAGTCAATTTCTAGGATTTTCTTAGATTAAGGAAAGTCTTTGTGATATGAACTGCAATTTTTTTTTCCAGTTTGTATGCTATCTCCTTCCTGTCTTTGCTTATGGTACTTTTCATCATGTACAAATTACTGATTTTTTTCAATAGTCTTATTGAGATATAATTAGCATACCATGCTGGGCACAGTGGCTCATACCTGTAATCTCAGCACTTTGGGGGTCTGAGGTGGGTGGATCATCTGAAGTCAGGCGTTTGAGACCAGCCTAGCCAACAAGGTAAAACCCTGTCTCCACTAAAAATAAAAAAATTAGCCAAGCATGGTGGGGTGCCTGCAGCTGCTCAGGAGGCTGAGGCAGGAAAATTGCTTGAACCAGGGAGATGGAGGTTGCAGTGAGCCAAGATCATGCCACTAACTCCAACCTGGGTGACAGAGACTCCATCTCAAAAACAAAACAAGACAAAACGAAACAAATTCACATACCATACAGCTCACCCATTTATACAGTTCACTGGTTTTTAGTATGTTCACAGAGTTATGCATCTAACACTACAATCAATTTCAGAACATTTCATCAGCTCAAGAAGATACTAAATACCCCTTAGCAATCACACCCTATTTTATCTCCAAAGCCCCACCCCCAGACCTAGGCAATTACCTGTCTACTTTCTGTGTCTATAGATTTGCCTATTCTAGATAGTTTCTATAAGTGGAATGTTATACTATGTGGCCTTTTGTGTCTGGCTTCTGAATGCTAGTCCCTTACGAATGATTTACAAATAGTTTCTCCTATTATGTGGCTTGTCTTTCACCTTTCTCAATGGTATCATTCACAGGACAAAAGGTCTTTTTAAATTTTGATTCTTTTTTTTTTTTCTTGGAGACAGGGCCACACTCTGTCACCCAGCAGAGTACAGTGGTGCGATCTCAGCTTACTTACTGCAGCCTTGACCTCAGGGATTCTCACGCCTTAGCCACCCAAGAAGCTGGGATTACAGGCATGCACTACCACACCTATCTAATGTTTGTTTTTTGTTTTTTTGAGATGGAGTTTCGTTCTTGTTTCCCAGGCTGGAGTGCAATGGCACGATCTTCGCTCACTGCAACCTCTGCCTCCCAGGTTCAAGCAGTTCTCCTGCCTCAGCTTCCCAAGTAGCTGGGATCACAGGCACCTATCACCACACCAGGCTAATTTTTTTTTGTATTTTTAGTAGAGACAAGGTTTCACCATGTTGGCCAGGCTGGTCCCATACTCCTGACCTCAGGTGATCTCCCTGCCTTGGCCTCCCAAAGTGCTGGGATTACAGGCCTGAGCCACTGCACCTGGAAGTATTTTCTTTTAATTTAAAAAAAATTTCTTCCTATCAGGCTGGGCATGGTGGCTCATGCCTGTAATCCCAGCACTTTGGGAGGCTGAGGGGTGGATCACGAGGTCAAGCGCTTAAGACCAGCCTGGCCAACATGCTGAAACTCAGTCTCTACTAAAAATATAAAAATTAGCTGGGCATGTGGCATGGGCTTGTAATCCCAACTACTCGGGAGACTGAGGCAGGAGAACTGCTTGAATCTGGGCAGGGGAAGGTTGTAGTGAGCCCTGATCATGACACTGCACTCCAGCCTGGGTGACAAACCAAGACTCCATCTCAGAGAAAAAAAATTAATCCTAACTATAGTTATGTTCTTTTTCTCATTTAAAACTATATTTTTGTGCTTTGTCCCTTTATATAATTGATTAGGCTTATTTATTTAATTATTTTCTTCCAATAACACCTTGCTTTCTCTTCAAATGTACAGGTTTTTTTGTTTTGTACATCATTAATTTATGGATTTTTAACATGATTACTGAGCTCTTCCTTCAGTTTCCTTTAGGTTTCTTTTGCTAGCTCATGACTTAATTCTTTTAAATTACTTAATTTTTTTTTTTTTTTTTGAGATGGAGTCTTGCTCTGTCTGTCACCCAGGCTGGTATGCAATGGTGTGATCTCGACTCACTGCAACTCCGCCTCTTGGGTTCAAGCAATTCTCCTGCCTCAGCCTCCTGCATAGCTGGGATTACAGGTACACACCACCACCATGCTGGCTAACTTTAGTATTTTTAGTAGAGGCGGGGTTTCACCATGTTGGTCAGGCTGGTCTGGAACCCCTGACCTCGTGATCCACCCCCCCTCAGCCTCCCAAAATGCTGGGATTATAGGCGTGAGCCACCTCGCCAGGCCAAATCACTTAATTTTGTACACATTGACATATAATGATTACATAACTTTTAATTCTTATTTGTTTCATTCTAATATATAATCTGTACTTTATACTGGTCTATGTTGTTTGACTGTTACAAAGAAATTGTATCACTTATATTAAAAAGTGAAAGAGAAAATGATTACAAAATGTAAACATTTCAAAAATTAAAATAGCTGACCAGGGTCAGAACTAGAATGAAGTGAAAGGTACTTGTATTGGGTGCAAAATTTAATAAAATGTCAAAAAGCTAAGTATTCATATGTTTTAATGCAGTATTTTAGAATATCACATTAGAAAACTGTAATTTTCCAATGTGATATTCTAGCCACCTGCTTTTATAAGGTTTTACTGGAACCAAAGTCAGAATTCAGGCAAGGCAGTGAGATGGGGCTCAGCAAGTCCAGGGGCAGATCCTACCTTTCCCATCTTTTTTAAAAAATGTAATATTTTGTTCATCATAAATTATTTTGGATTAGTTTTGATTTTTGGCAATATTGGGCCAGACACGGTGGCTGACACCTGTAATCTCAGCACTTTGGGAGGCCAAGGCAGGAGGATCACTTGAGCACAGGAGCTCAAGATCAGCCTAGGCAACATAGTGACACTTCGTCTCTATAAAAAAAATAAAAAATATTAGCCAGGCACTTTGGGAGGCTGAGGCAGGAGGATCACTTACACCCAGGAGTTTGAGACCAGCCTGGGCAACATAGTGAGACCTTGTCTCTACAAAAAAATTAAAAATTAGCCAGTTGTGGTAGTGTGCACCTGTAGTCTCAGCTACTTGGGAGGCTGAGGCAGGAGGATCTCTTGAGCCCAGGAGGTCAAGACTGCAGTAAGCTGTGATTGTGCCACTGTGTTCAACCTGGGTGACAGAGTGAGACTCTGTCTCAAAAAAAAAAAGAAAATATTGCATTAAAAATTTAGCCATTAAAAAGAGCTGTAGTGGAATAGAAACAAACAAAAACAATTATCTTGATTGTTGAGATTTTTGACACCTTTTTTTTTTTTTTTTTTTTTTTTGGAGACAGTCTCGTTCTGTCACTGGGCTGCAATGCAATGGCACGATCTCAGCTGATCTCGGCTCACTGCAACCTCCACCTCCCAGGTTCAAGCAATTCTCCTGTCTCAGCTTTCTGAGTAGCTGAGATTACAGACACATGCCACCATGCCTGGCTAAGTTTTTGTATTTTTTTAGTAGAGACAAGGTTTCACCATGTTGCCCAGGCTGGTTTCGAACTCCTGAGCTCAGACAATCCACCCACCGTGGCCTCCCAAAGTGCTAGGATTCCAAGTATCAGCCACCGCACCCGGCAAACACATTATTAAATTTTGCACCCAAACTAAGTTGCCTCATCCCTGACCCAGCCCTGTAATTGAGTCTTGAAGGTAGTATTTTTTTTGTTTCTGTTTCTTTACACTTCTCATGACTTGAAAGCTCAAAATCACTTTCCAACTGTGCATACAATGGGCATGAATGACTTTGATAATCAGAACAAGACTTACTCAATGACATTCCTTGTGGTTTCACCGTGGAGCTTGCAGGAAACAAAAACTAGCCTGCGGATGGCCCTGCAGTTTCGAATGGCTTGAACCACCTTGTAATCTGAAGGAAGAAACACCTTGCTATTAGTGTAATTAACTACCATGGTCTCCGTTATCACAAACTTCCAACTGACCAGAAGTCGGGACTGATTAGAAATAGAGGGGAGATGGGTTCAGAGCCAGCCCACTGGAGCACCCTTAGTATGGTGTGGAAAAGAAGAACCAAAGTTGGCAGACAATACTGGGAACATCAAAATAGCTCTTCATCCTTACGCAGTCCGGCACGGGCTGGGTTCACCACAGCAACAATTGACTGTCCATCTTCCTTTGACTTTAAAAGCCCTGGCAAAATCTTCTCTGCTCGACCAGTGTGAAATTCAGAGTTGGTGATACCTGTAGAAGACAGACTCACATGACACAACTCGAGCCCAACAGTGGGGGAAAGCTTCAGCTTTACAGAAACACACAGGAGCAAAGGGCTCTGCCATCTTCCCTTTGGATCTAGCATCATTCCAAGTAATAAGAAGTGCTTTCGGATAAACCCATTTCATTTTTTCCAAAGTACTTTCCCTTGGAATATCTCAGTAAGCCTTTCAGCTTGAGCAACTAGATAGTGTAATTTTATGTCATAACGCACATAGCACGCAAGGACCTATACCAAGATAAGAACCTTGACTTTTGCTCAAGTGCTCCTCCTGCTATATCAGACATTTTCACTAAGTGCCTCAGGAGCTTTCCAGAGGTGAAGTAGTAGGGGCAAGATGATCTATTTTCTATATTGCAGTTTGACAGAGGACTGTGTTTGAAGAAAAAGTTTTGTTGCTGAAAATACAGGTTTGAAACCTATCATATTATGCTATAAGGCCTCATGAGTCTAACATCAAGAAGATTCTTCTTCTATTCTGTCAAAAGTTTTGCAACTTCCCTTCCCATCAGCTAGACATGTTTCTTCCCTTAGGCTCCTCTTCTGGATAGGAAAAAAGTTATATATTGGTACCTATTCCAGAAAACCACTCTGACCATTGCAGAACTCCCTCCCTTCCTCCTTGTGGGTCAGGGATACAGCAGTTGCCCTTTCCCATACAACTCTTTCCATAGCACAGAAACAATTGCATCCCTTAATTTATACGCAGGCTGTAAGCTGTGTACCATTGTAAGCTGCAGTCCACCTTGCATCCTCCACTGCCTGCTCCACCAATTCAATCCCGAGGACCTGAGATGTATGCTGAGCCAGAGAGAGACCAATCACACCTGAAGAAGTAAGAGAATAAGAAGGTATTTTAGGGTTTGGGTGTGGTGGGGGTTTGTTCGTTTGTTTGTTTTTTTGAAACAGAGTCTCACTCTGTAGCCTAGGCTGAAGTGCAGTGGCACAATCACAGTTCACTGCAGCCTTGACCTCCTGGGCTAAAGCAATCCTCCTGTCTCAGCCCCCTGAGTATCTAAGACTACAAGTTCATGCCACTATGCCCAGTTAATTTTTAATTTTTGTAGGGACGGGGGCTCACTATGTTGCCCAGGCTGGTCTCCAACTCTTAGGCTCAACCAATCCTCCTGCCTTGACTCACAAAGTGTTGGGATTACAGGTGTGAGTGACTGTACTTGGCTGCAGTTTTAGGGTTTTAGACCAACAAGGTTATGCCTGTACCACTACCACTACCTCTCCCTGACCACCTCTGCAAGCTATAAGGGCCCTGGGAGCTGAGCAGCATGCAGATTCTGCCCTGGGCTGCCACTTGCCAGTTCCACAGCAGATGTCAAGAAGGATGGTGTCAGAGTTCACTCCAGCCAGCTCCCCAACAGTCCGATACAGCATCTCTGCACCAGCAGTGTTAATCTGGAAAAAGGCATCTGGAGAAATGCGAATCTTCAAGCTCAGAAGTTCTTCAAAGATGTAGGGTTCTCCAAACAGAAGCTCAAAGGGGGACTGCTGATGGCTGCAACGGGTCATGGTACTGGAAAAGAATAAAAGAAAGCATCTTGAGCCAGGCGCAGTGGCTCATGCCTGTGATCTCAGCACTTTGGGAGGCCGAGGCAGGGGGATCACCTGAGGTCAGGAGTTCCAGACCAGCCTGGCCAACATGGTAAAACCCCATCTCTACTAAAAATACAGAAATAAGCCAGGTGTGGTGGCGCATGCCTGCAATCCTAGCTACTCGGGAGGCTGAGGTAGGAGAATCACTTGAACTTGGGAGGCAGAGGTTGCAGTGAGCCAAGATCATGCCACTGCACTCCAGCCTGGATGACAGAGCAAGACTCGGTCTCAAAAAAAAAACATCTTGAAATGGCAGACCATGACATCCCTAGGGGTGGGGTCGATGGGGAGGCCCCAGCATCTCAACTAGGAGACACAGCCTCCTTGCCATGGCCCTGAGAGCTCTGCAAGTTTCCCCCTCAAGGGATGAAAATCTATGCAGACACTCTCACATCTATATTCTGGCCTGGGTTCCCAGACCCAGCTGGTTGTACAAGGGCCAGAACTACCTAGCCTATATCGTCCACCATCAATCAGCATCCCTGCATCAGCAATCCACAAACCAAGCGTCTGGCAAGCCTTTAGCCTATTTGGCTGCCCCAGGTTTACCTTTCCTGAAAGTAAAGTGAGGTCAAATCACAGGCTGCTCCAGGACCTTTGATGAAAAATTCCTTTACAATCTCCTTCTGACCACGGAGCTCCTCCTGCCGAGATCACAAAATTAGCAGTCAAGCACAGACTCATCTCTGACAAATTTTCTCTCCAAGCTCTACAATAATCAGCCCTGCAGTATTCAAACATGAAAACATTTCACAAATCTTACTATAAGTAAGACTTTATATAAAGCAGGCCAGACATGATGGTTCACACCTGTAATCCCAGAACTCTGAGAGGCTGAGACAGGAGAACCACTTGACCTCAGGAGTGTAAGACCAGCTTAGGCAACATAGCAAGATCCTGTCTCTACAAAAAATTCAAAAAGGCCAGGCGTGGTGGTTCACGCCTGTAATCCTAGAACTTTGGAAGGTCGAGGCAGGCAGATCACTTGAGGTCAGGAGTTCGAGACCAGGCTGGCCAACATGGTAAAACCCCATCTCTACTAAAAATATAAAAATTAGCCGGGTGTGCTGGTATGTGCCTGTAATCCCAGCTACCTGGAAGGCTGAGGCAGAATTGCTTGAGTCTAGGCAGCGGAGGTTGCAGTGAGCCGAGATTGAGCCATTGTACTCCAGCCTGGGAGAAATGAGAAAAAAAGCAAGACTCGATCTCAAAAATAAAAAAAAAAATGCCAGCACAGTGGCTCATGCCTGTAATCCCAGCACTTTGGGAGGCTAAGGCAGGTGTATCACGAGGTCGGGAGTTCAAGACCAGCCTGGCCAAGATGGTGAAACCGCGTCTCTACTAAAAACACACACACAAAAATTAGCTGGGCATGCTGGCAGGTGCCTGTAATCCCAGCTACTCAGGAAGCTGAGGCAGGAGAATTGCTTGAACCCAGGAGGCAGCAGTTGCAGTGAGCCGAGATCATGCCACTGCACTCCAGCCTGGGTGACAGAGTGAGACTCCATCTTGGGGGAAAAAATAAATTAGCCAGGTGTGGTGACATGTGCCTGTAGTCACGGGTACTCTAGAGGCTGAGGTGGGAGCATTACTTGAGCCCAGGAGTTTGAGGCTATAGTGAGCTATGATTGCACCAGAGCACTCCAATCAGGGCAACAGACTGAGACCCTGTCTAAAAAAATAAAAATAAGAAATAAAATTCTTACATTAGTACAGAGAGCCTAAGCATTAGCTTGACACCAGAATTTATCACAATAAACCATACAGGAACCATAGGGTTAAAAACAGCAGGCATCAGGCACAGTGGCTCATGCCTGTATTCCCAGCACTTTGGGAGGCTGAGGTGGGTAGATCACCTGAGGTCAGGAGTTCGAGACCAGCCTGAACAACATGGAGAAACCTCCATCTCTACTAAATATACAAAAAAAAAAAAAAATTAGCTGGGCATGGTGGCGCATGTCTGTAATCCCAACTACTCGGAGGCTGAGGCAGGAGAATTGCTTGAACCCGGGAGGCAGAGGTTGTGGTGAGCTGAGATGGCACCACTGCACTCCAGCCTAGGCAACAAGAGTGAAACTCCATCTCAAAAACAAAAACAGGCATCAAAGGACCTAGGTTCAAATCCTAGCTTAGCTGTTACTGATTCTTTAACTACTTGGGTATTTCTATGCCTCCACTTCCTCAGGTGTAAAATGAGCGTGACAATATCTCTCCTCCTGCCTACTTCACAAGTTTGCTGAGATGATCACATAAGTATAGGAATGTCTTAACACAGGTATGTTTGAAAGCACCAAGTGCATGACAAATGTAAAGTACTATTTAGGTTATGAAATTCTGACATTGCAGCCTCTATTGAATTGGCGTTTGGATTTGGTAGTAGTAGAGCAACTACTACTGTGGGCAAAGTTCTTGTGAAATTACTTTGGAGTTCTCACATGACAATTAACTTAGTAGACTAGCCACAGTCTGTGGTTTGATTATGCAAGCAGTACAGTTAAAGAGTATCCTTGCCATCTTCTCCTCATCCCTCATCCCTTTCCCCAATCAACACAAATATTCTGTGGATGTACAGTTTCTGCTATATGCCCTAAAACTTCCAAAAACCAATTACAGTAATAGTAGTAGTAAAAGTTAAGATTGCTTAACATCGTATAAGGCTCACCTGACTTAATTTCTGGGGATGCAAAGTGATGATTGCCATTGTGTGCCCTTGGCTATTGGTGCGGACTATGAGCTCACGCCAGTATCCACCTTCATGAAATACAAGGCAGGGCTCCATTGGAGACTGTCGAAGGAATATTTCATAGTACTAGAAAGAGAACCAAATTATTATATAAGCAAAACTCGCAAACTTTACAGCTGATTATTCATGCTAGGTGATTGTTTGGGGCTATATTTTGTCCCCCATAAATTCCTATGTTGAAGCCTTAACCACCAGTACTCAAAATGTGACTACATTTTGAGACAGGGCCTTTAAAGAGGTTATTTAGTTAAAATGTGCCAGTTAAGGCAGGCTTTAATCCAATCTCATTAATATTCTTTTTTTTTTTGAGATGGAGTCTCACTCTTTTGCCCAGGCTGGAGTGCAGCGCCACAGTCTCAGCTCACTACAACTTCCGCCTGTAATCCCAGCACTTTGGGAGGCCAAGGCAGCTAGATCACTTTGAGGTCAGGAGTTCGAGACCAGCTAGGCCAACATGGCAAAACCCCATCTCTACTAAAATACAAAATTTAGCTGGGCGTCAGGGTGGGCACCTGTAATCTCAGCTACTCGGGAGGTTGAGGCTGGAGAATTGCTTGAACCCAGGAGGTGGGATGCAGTGAGCCGATATCATGCCACTGCACTCCAGCCTGTTTACAGAGTGAGACTCCATCTCAAAAAAAAAAAAATTAGCCAGGCATGGTGACACACACCTGTAGTCCCAGCTACTCAGGAAGCTGGGGTGGGAGGATCGCCTGAGCCCAGGTGGTCAAGGCTACAGTGAGCCGAGATCTTACCACTGCACTCCAGCCTAGGCAACAGAGTGAGACCGTGTCTCAGGAAAAAAAAAAAAAATCAAAATCCCCACCCTGTGACTTTACAGAGGATGCTATCGGTTGTATTCTGAACTATAAGCTCCATGAAGTCTTAAGAGTTGTTTCCTCAGTCTGACATATAGTATGTGTTCAATAAATATTATTGGAAAGTGGTATGAATGACTAAACAGGAAAGGTATTCTTACGTAGAACTTCAGTTTATTTATGGAAAATAATCTTCCCTTTCTGTGAATTCCTAATGTATTACTGAGGTGCAATGATTCCACTCTTACTTTTAATGTCCTGACATAAGCACATCATTTCTATATTTCTTCATATAACCTGGTACCAATTATATTATAACTTACTCAGATCCTCCATTTCCTCCTGGTAAATACAAGTCAAATGCAATCCTGATTTAGTTGTTGTGGTCTCAAAAATCCTTAAAGCCAATTGCTACCATAACAGGAACCACTATCTGATTTACTAGGTCCTTTTGTTTTCATAATGCATGTATTCTGGGTCCACTATATTTTCAAACAAACCACAAAATTATGTAGTAAAGGGGGAGTTACACCAAAAAACAGTGCTGAGAGGTAACATCAATTAAGGTTGTACTTGATCACTTTTGCTATAATTTCACATAAGATATTCTTGATTTTTACTGAACATAGTTTCCAAATTTTAAAGTTAGTGATTTAAAGAAAGACTAGTTCTACTGGGCACGATGGCTCCCGCCTGTAATCCTAGCACTTTGAGAGGCCGAGGTGGGCAGATCATTTAACGTCAGGAGTTCAAGACCAGCCTGACCAACATGGCAAAACCCCATCTACTAAAAATAACGAAATTTAGCCAGTCGTGGTAACGGGCACCTGTTGTAATCCCAGCTACTCAGGAGGCTGAGGCAGAAGAATCGCTTGAACCTAGGATGCAGAGGTTGCAGGGAATCGAGATTGTGCCACTGCACTCCAGCCTGGGCGACAGAGTGAGACTCTATCAAAAGAGAAAGAAAAGAAAGAGGAAGAAAAGGAGGGAAAGAAAGAGAGAAACAGAGGGAGGGAAGGAAGGAAGGAAAAGAGGGAGGGAGGAAAGGAAGAAGGAAAGGAAAGACAGGAAGAATGAAAGATGGATGGATGGACAGACGGAAAGAAAGAGAGAAGAGGAAGAAAGAAAGACTAGTTCAACTGTTGTGCACTAGCTGATTAGAAAGGAATGCTTTTGGGAAGCAAGATTTCAATGTCATATAAAGCCCAGCGCAGTGGCTCACACCTCTAATCCCAGCAGTCTGGGAGGCCAAGCGGGATGGGTGGATCGCTTGAGGTCAGGAGTTCGAGACCAGCCTGGGCACCATGGTAAAACCTGGTCTCTACTAAAAGTACAAAAATTAGCCAGGTGTGGTGGCGCACACCTGTAATCTCAGCTACTCAGGAGGCTGAGCAGGAGAATTGCTGGAACCCAGGAGGTGGAGGCTGTAGTGAGCCAAGATCACACCACTGCACTCCAGCCTGGATGACAGAGAGAAACTCCGTCTCAAAAAAACAAAAACAAAAACAAAAGGACTCCGGGTGCAGTGGTTCACGCCTGTAATCCCAGCACTTTGGGACGCCCAGGCAGGCGAATCACCTGAGGTCAGAATATTGAGACTATCCTGGCTAACTGGCTAACACAATGAAACCCTGTCTCTACTAAAAATACAAAAAATTAGCCAGGCATGGTGGCACATGCCTGTAGTCCCAGCTACTCAGGAGGCTGAGGCAGGAAAATATCTTGAAGCTTGACCTGAAAGATAATGGGTAAGTGAATATGAAATATAGCTTCTCTACTGTATGACCTAGGGCCTTGGTATCTTCATTGTAAGACGGAGATTGAAACTCCTATTCTTATATGGGAATGCTTAAGTATTAAGATGAAAGGGAACTTCTGGTTAAAATAACAGAATATTCCTCCTAAAAATCCTACTAAAATGAAAAAGGGAATTAAAAAGGCATCAGCTTATTTAGGTTGTTTCTAACAATTCTCCCTTCTCTCTCCTGTACCATCATTGCCTTCCTTCAGTGCTGGATCACTCCCATCAATATACTATCAGATTGCTTTTACTCTCCATTTTTTTTTTTTTTTTTGAGGCAGAGTTCTGCTCTTGTTGCCCAGGCTGGAGTGCAATGGCATGATCTCAGCTTACCACAATCTCCACCTCTCGGGTTCCAGTGATTCTCCTGCCTCAGCCTCCCGAGTAGCTGGGATTACAGGCATGTGTCACTACGACTGGCCAATTTTGTATTTTTTTTTTTTTTTAGTAGAGATAGGGTTTAGTAGAGACCACATTGGTCAGGGTGGTCTTGAACTCCCGATCTCAGGTGATCCACCCGCCTCAGGCTCCTAAAGTGCTGGGATTACAAACGTGAGCCATTACACCTAGCCTACTCTCCCATTTTAAGCAGAATAAAAAAAAGAATCTTCTTGACGCTATATTCCCCAACTCTGTTCCTCTTAAAACTCATCACAAGAACTGAACCTATTCACTGCTTCCCATTCTTCTCCTTCTATTCACCTACCTGAATCAGGTCACCACTACTCCGCCAAAACAGTTCACATTGTCATCCCTGACCTCCTTGTTATGAAATCCAATGGTCAACTCTGAGTTCTCACTTCCTTGACCAATCAGCAAGCACTGGGCACAGGTGACAAGCCACTCCTTCTCTGTTCACTTTCTTCCTCTGGTTCCCAGGACACCTTACTCCTGTTTCTTATGACCTCATTGACCATTTCTTCTCTGTTTTACTGGTTCTTCCTCTTCTTCCAAACCTCTTAAAATGGGAGAGCCCCAGGGATCAGTCTCCATTCCTCTTCACTTTTCTATCTACTCTCACTCCCTTGGTGATCTCTTAACCAGCCTTGTGATTTTAAAAGACATCTACATGCTAATAACTCCTGGATTTCTCTCTTGAACCCTAGTCTAATATATCCAACTACCTACTTAACATATCCATTCAGATGTAATAGGCACCTCAGATACATGACCAAAACTGAACTATTCATCTCTTCCAACCCAAATCTGCTCTACCAGTCTTTCCAGTCTCAGTCAACAGTAACTTAATCCTTCTACTTGCTCTACACAAAACACCTGGAGCCATTTTTTAAATATTTATTAGGGTATAATTGATATATAAAATTTGTACCCATTTTATGTATATATTTTGATGAGCCTAGACATATACATATACTTGGGATACCAACCCCCACCAGCCAAGGTACTAAACACATCCATTACCTTCAAAAATGTCCTCGTTGGAGTCATTTTTCACTTCTCTCTCCTTTTTTTTTTTTTTTCTTGAGACAGAGTCTTGCTCTTGTCACACAGGCTGGAGTGCAATGGCACAGTCTCGGCTCACTGAAACCTCCGCCTCCCAGCTTCAAGTGATTCTCCTGCCTCAGCCTTCCCAGTAGCTGGGATTACAGGTACCTGCCACCACACCCAGCTAATTTTTGTATTTTTAGTAGAGATGGGGTTTCACTATGTTGATCAGGCTGGTCTCAAACTCCTGACCTCAGGTGATCCACCTGCCTCAGTTTCCCAAAGTGCTGGGATTACAGGACGACTGGCCACTTCTCACATCTCTTATACCTCTCATTCAATCCATCAGGAAATCCTGTTGTTCTATCCTCAATGTACATCCGTCTCCACTGCTACCACTGATGGATCTACATCATCTCTCACCTGGATTACTACTGCATAGCTCCCCTCAACTGGTCTCCCTGCTTCTATCTAACCCCCACCCCCACCAATACTACATTCTCAACACAACAAATGGAGTATCATGACATTCCTCCCTCACCCCATCAAAACTTCTGATGGTTCCCCATTTCATTCAGAATGATGTGGTTTGGTTCTATGTCCCCACCCGAATCTCATCTCGAATTATAATCCCCAGGTTGGGGGAATGGCCTGGTGGGAGGTGACTGATTTATGGGGGTGGACTTCCCCTTGCTGTTCTGGTGATGGAGTTCTCACAGGATATGGTTAGGTTATGTTAAGTGTGTGGCACTTCCCCCTTCTCCCTCTCTCCTGCTTCACCATAGTAAAATGTGCTTGCTTCCCCTTCCGCCATGATAATGTTTCCTGAGGCTTCCCCAGGCATGTGGAACTGAGTCAATTAAACCTCTTTTCTTTTCTTTTTTTTTGGGACGGAGTTTTGCTTTTGTCATCCAGGCTGAAGTGCAATAGTGTGATCTCAGCTCACTGCAACCTTAGATTCCCAGGTTCAAGCGATTCTCATGCCTCAGCCTCACAGGTAGCTGGGATTACAGGCGCCTGCCACCACACCCGGCTAATTTTGTATTTTTAGTAGAGATGGGGTTTCTCCATGTTGGTCAGCTTGGTCTCAAACTCCCTACCTCAGGTGATCCACCCACCTTGGCCTTCCAAAATTCTGGGATTACAGGCGTGAGCCTTATGTGCCTGACCAATTAAACCTCTTTTCTTCATAAATTACCCAGTCTCAGGAAGTTCTTTATAGCAATGTGAGAACAGACTAACACAAAAAATAAAAGCCAAAGTCCCTACCATTAACTCTCACCTCATCTCCTACTATTCTTCCTCTTATTTGCCTGGGTCTACCATCATTTCCTCCAAAAAGCCAGCTACACTCTCATCTTGAGGTCTTTGCAATAGCTCTTTCTTTTGCCTAAAATGTTTTTCCCTTAGACCTTTGCATGGCTAACATCCTCACTTCCTTTAAGTCTTTATTCCAGGATTTCTTAATATCAAGCACTACTGACATTTGGGGGCAGAAAGTGCTTTATTGTAAGGGGCTGCTCGATGCATTGTAGGATCTTTTATTTTTCAGAGACAGAGGCCTTGCTATGTTACCCAGGCTATTCACAGTGCACTACAGCCTCAAATTCCTGGGCTCCAGTGATCCTCTCCCACCTCAGCCTTCTCAGTAGCTGAAACAACATGTGTGTGCCACTGTGCCCAGTCATTTTAAGATATGCGACAGCATCCCTAGGCTCTACCCAGTAGATGCAAACAGCACCACCCAACCATGCCCCAGTGATGACAACCAAAAATGTCTTCAGACATCACTGCCTGCAGAACAAAACTGCCCTCAATTGAGAATCATTACTTTATTCAAATATCATTCTCTCAAAGAAGCCTACCTTGACCCTATTTAAAATTACAACCTAGGCTGGGTGTGTTGGCTCACACCTATAAACTCAACACTTGGGGAGGCTGAAGTGGGTAGATCACTTGAGGTCAGGAGTTCAAGACCACCCTGACCAAAATAGTGAAACCCCCGTCATTATCAAAAACATAAAAAGCTGGACTGGGCACCATGGCTCATGCCTATAATCCCAGCACTTAGGGAGGCCGAGGCGGGTGGATCACGAGGTCAAGAGATTGAGACCATCCTGGCCAACATGGTGAAACACTGTCTCTACTAAAAAAAATAGAAAAATTAGCTGGACATGGTGGCATGCACCTGTAGTCCCAGTTACTTGGGAGGCTGAAACAGGAGAATTGCTTGAACCTGTGAGGCGGATGTTGCAGTGAGCTGAGATCACACCACTGCACTCCAGCCTGGGGCCTGGCAACAGAGCGAGACTCTATCTCAAAAATAAAATAAAATAAAATAAATAAAAATCTGGCCAGGCATGATGGCTCACGCCTATAATCCCAGCACTTTGGGAGGCGAGGCGGGTGGATCACAAGGTCAGGAGTTTGAGACCAGCCTGGCCAATATGGTGAAACCCCATCTCTACTAAAAATACAAAAAAATTAGCCAGTGTGGTGGTGCATGCCTATAATCTTAGCTACTCAGGAGGCTGAGGCAGAATTGCTTGACCCCAGGAGTCAGAGGGTGCAGCGAGCCAAGATTGCGCCACTGTACTCCTGCCTGGGAGACACAGGAAGACTCCGTCTTAAAAAAAAAAAATTAGCTGGATGTGGTAGCACATGCCTGTAATCTCAGCTACTTGGGAGGCTGAAGCAGAAGAATCACTTGAATCCAGGAGGCAGAGGTTGCAGTGAGCCAAGATCATGCCATTGTACTCCAGCCTGGGCAACAGAGCGAGACTCGATCTCAAAATAAATAAAATAAAATAAATAAAGTAACAACCCATACTTCCTTCAGCCCCCAAAACTTCTTATCCTCCTTACTCTATTTTCTCCCATGGCACTTATCACCTTTCAACATATCATATGATTAATTTTTTTTTTATAAAAAATCTGTCTCCCCCACAACAAAAATTTAAGTTCCATAAGGGAAAGGAACTTACTTTCTTCATTACTGTATCCTAAGCATCTAAAATAGTGCCTTGCACTTATTGGGATACAACAGTACTAGTTGAATAAATAAATTAAAGAAACAACAAAGGAAATGGGAGAGAAGACAACAGAAAAGCAAACTCTAATAAAGTCTCAGAAGACGGACAGCAGAGTGAAGTGACTTAGCTAGGTGAAAGAAGCTACATCTGGAGTGACCACAGAGGGGAACCTAAGTCAAAAGGCTTATCTGCCCTACACAATCCTGGTAAGGCTCACACTTAAAGGTGCAAAATACTGCAGGAAGCTGATATGGGGTAAGATGCATGACTAAACTCAGGGTTTGGTTAAAAAGTCTGGACACAAAACTGGCAAACGTTGGCCAGGCGCAGTGGCTTACACCTGTAATCCCAGCACTTTAGGAGGCTGAGGCGGGTGGATCATTTGAGGTCAGGAGTTCAAGACCAGCCTGGCCAACATGGTGAAACTCTGTCTCTACTAAAAATACAAAAATTAGTCGGGCATGGTGGCACATGCCTGTTGTCCCAGTTACTTGCAAGGCTGAGGCACAAGAATCACTTGAACCCACGAGGTGAATTATAGTGGGCCGAGCCCACCACTACACTCCATCCAGCAACAGAGTAGGACTCTGTGTCAAACAAACAAACAAACAAAAACTGGCAAATGTCTTCACCCTACCAAAAACTTTCATGTTCCTCTACCAGGAGACTGAAGGTGTTTTTCTCAGGAGAAAGTGGAACCATCAAAGTTCAGAACTTGGATACCAGGCACAGTGGTGGTGGTAGAGAGATGGAGGCAGGAAGAGTCTATATAAATCTGCATTCTTACTGGTAGGAGCTCTGGGCCCTTTTCTATACCTCATTCCAGAAGGCCAGCAGCCAGGCAGGAGATTTGGATATAATTCTCTAGAGGAACTGAATAGCCCCAGAAAAAATAACTCAAGAGACAGAGACCACAGACACGGAAGACCTGTTCACAATCACTAGCAGTAAATCTGAGAATCAGTAAACCCACTCAAGATGAACTATTAACTGGTCAAAGCCTATTTTTTTTTTGAGACAGGGTCTTGCTCTGTCACCCGCTTTGGAGTGCAGTGGCACCATCTCGGCTGGATTCAAGCAATCTTCCTGTCTCAGTCCCCAAAGGAGCTGGGACTACAGGTGTGCACCACCACACCCAGCTAATTTTTTTTTATTTTTAGAAAAGACAGGGTTTTGCCATGTTGCCCAGGCTGGTCCTGAACTCTTAAACTCAAGTATTTCGCCCACCTCACCCTCCCAAACTGCAAGGATTATAGGCATGAGCCACCACGCCAGTCCTAAGGCCTCACTCTTAAACATGAATATCCAGCCAAGTATTACCAGCTATTTGATTAGTACCTCCATTATAAAAGACAATGCCCAAAAAAAAATAAATGGGAAAAAAATCCAGAAGGAAATAGACAATTGAAACAGGAAAAAAAGCAAATAGAGCACCAGGCACGGTGGCTCACCGTGGCCTGTAATCCTAGCACTTTGGGAGGCTGAGGCGAGTGGATCACCTGAGGTCACCAGTTTGAGACTAGCCTGGACAACATGGTGAAACCCCACTTCTAAAAAAAAAAATACAAAATTAGCCGGGCGTGGTGGCACGTGCCTATAATCCCAGCTACTCGGGAGGCTGAGGCAAGAGAATCACTTAAACCCGGGAGGTGGAGGTTGCAGTGAGCCATCACGCCATTGCACTCCAGCCTGGGCAACAAGAGCTAAACTCCATCTCAAAAAAAGAAAAAAAGGAAAAAAAAAAAGGCAAATAGAGGCTGGGCCCAGTGGCTCAAGCCTACAGGGATTACAATCCCAGCACTTTGGGAAGCCAAGGTGGGCAGATCACCTGAGGTCAGAAGTTCAACACTAGCCTGGCCAACATGGCTTAACCCCATCTCTATTAAAAATACAAAAATTTAAGAAAAGAGAAAAAAAAAGGAAAAAAAATACAAAGATTAGCTGGGTGTGGTGGCACGCACCTATAATCCCAGCTACTTGGGAGGCTAAGGCAGGAGAATCGCTTGAACCTGGGAGGGCAGAGGCTGCAGTGAGCCGAGATCACACCATTGCTCTCCAGCCTGGGCAATAAGAGCAAAACTCTGATTCAGGAAAAAAAAAAAAAATAGAAAGATAGGTAAATGTTACATGACTAAAAAGAACATAATGCTACACGAAACTAGCGATTAAAGAACAAGAAAAAGCTTTTGAGAATTAAAGATACAATGATGAGACAAATTCAATAAAGTTGTTAGTATGTAGGTCAACAAAATTTCACAGAAAGAACAAAAAGGCAGAGACGAAAAATAGGAGACAGAAATGAGCAGATGACGACAGAAGCAATCCATGAAGTCCCCTAATGTAAGTAACAGGAAGCATAGAGAGCACATAGAAAATGAGGGAGAGCTGGGCGCAGTGGCTCCCACCTGTAATACTAGCACTTTGGGAGGCCATGGTGGGTGGATCATGAGGTCAGGAGTTTGAGATCAGCCTTGCCAACATGGTGAAATCCTGTCTCTAATAAACATACAAAAATAACCCAAGTACATGCCTGTAATCCCAGCTACTCAGGAGCCTGAGGCAGGAGAATTGCTTGAACCCAGGAGGTGGAGGCTGCAGTGAGCCAAGATGGCTCCATTGCACTCCAGCCTGGGCGAAAAAAGCAAGACTCCATCTCAAAAAAAAAAAAAAGAAAAGAAAATGAGGGAGAGGAGTAGGCCCACCTGTAATCCCAACACTTTGGGAGGCCAAGATGGGTGAATTATTTGAGGTCAGGAGTTCAAGACCAGCCAGGCCAACCTGGTGAAACCCTGGCTCTACTAAAAATACAAAAATTAGCCACACATGGTGGCAGGCACCTATAATCCAAGCTACTCTCGAGGCAGGAGGCTGAGGCAGGAGAATCACTTGAACGCAGGGGGTGGAGGTTGCAGTGAGCCAAGATCCCGCCACTGCACTCCAGCCTGGGCCACAGAAGGAGACTCTGTCTAAATTAATAAAAAAAAAACAAAAAACAATTAGGGAGAAGGGCCAGATGAGGTAGCTCACGTCTGTAATCTGAGCACTTTGGGAGGCCAAGGCAGGTGGATCACTTGAGGTCAAGAGTTCAAGACCAGGCTGGCCAAGATGGTGAAACCACGTCTCTATTAAAAATACAAAAATTAGGGCTGGGCATGGTGACTCACGCCTGTAATCCAAGCACTTTCGAGGCCAAGGCAGGTGGATCACCTGAGGCAAGAGTTCAAGACCAGCCTAACCAACATGGTGAAACCCCATCTTTATAAAAAAAAATATATATATAAAAATTAGCTGGGCATGGTGGCAGGCACATATAATCCCAGCTGCCCGGGAGGCTGAGGCAGGAGTATCACCTGAACCTGGAAGGTGGAGGTTGCAGTGAGCTGAGATTGCGCCACTGCACTCCAGCCTAGACAACAAAGTAAGACGCTGTCTCAGGAAAAAAAAACATGAAAAAGAGGGAGTGGGAATAATCAAAGCAATAAAACAGGACAATTTCCCACATCTGAAATTGTGGGAAACTGTCCTGTTTTATTGTTTTGGAATAAATGAATTTTCTGGAAATGAATTTCCAGAAAAACCAATGCCTAGAAAGTACCTACCACAATGAATGAAATAAAAGCCCACATAGTCATAAAATCACAGGAATAAAGATAGGTTCCTAGGCCTGGCTCAGTGGCTCACACCTGTAATGCCAACACTTTGAGAGGCCGAGGCAAGTGGATCACTTGTGATCAGGAGTTTGAGACCAGCCTGGCCAACATGGTGAAAGCCCATCTCTACTAAAAATGCAAAAATTAGCCAGGCATGGTGGTGGACACCTGTAATCCCAGCTACTTGGGAGGCTTAGCCATGAGAATCACTTGAACCTGGGAGGTGCAGGTCACAGTGAGCCGAGATGGCACCACTGCTCTGCAGCCTAGGTGACAGAGTGAGACCCCATCACCCAAACGAACAAAAAAAGATAGGTTTCTAAAAGCTTCTATAGAAAAAAGTATCTGTATGTGCACACACATCTGTGCATGTGTGCATGTGTGCGGGGGTGGTGGGGGTGATTATCTACAAAGGATCAGAACTTAAAGTAGCATTTAGACTTATACAGCATTGGCAGCCAGATGAAACTGAAATAGTATATTCAAATTTATAAAGGTAGCCAGACCTGGTGGCTCATCTCACTAATCCCAGCACTTTGGGAGGCTGAAGTGGGAAGATTACTTGAGTCCAAAAGTTTGAGGCCAGCCTGCGCAACATAGCAAGACCCTGTCTATACAAAAAATTAACAAAATCAACCAGGCATGGTGGCTCGCACCTGTGGTCTCAGCTACTCAGGATGTTGAGGTGGGAGGATCGCCTGAGCCTGAGAGGTCGAGGCTGCAGTGAGTTGTAATCATGCTACTGAACTCTAGCCTGGATGAAAAAGCAAGGCTAGCTAGGCAAAGTGGCTCACGTCTGTAATCCCAGCACTTTGGGAGGCTGAGGTGGGCAGATCGCCTGAGGTCAGGAGTTCGAGACCAGCTTGACCAAAATGGAAAAACCTCATCTCTACTAAAAATACAAAAATTAGCGGGGCGTGGTGGCATGTACCTGTTTGTTATCTTAGCTAATTGGGAGGCTGAGGCAGAAGAATTGCTTAAATCCAGGAGGTGGAGGTTGTAGTGAGCTGAGATCATGCCACTGCACTCCAGCCTGGGTGACAAAGCAAGAAAGAAAGAAAAGAAAAGAAGAAAAGGAGAGAAGGAAGGGAGAGAAAGCAAGAAAGCAAGGAAGCAAAAAAGGAGATACAGACATACAGACTCTAAAAATTTACCTCCTATGCACCCTTCCTTGGGAACCTAGTGGAGGTTACTCTAACCAAATGAGGGTGTAAATTGAAAAGAAAGACAGGGCAGCTGAGAAACAAGGGAGACAAGACTAGAGAGCAGCCAAAGACGCCCCAGGATAACAGCCATGCAGAAGACAGGCTGAGCCTAAGATAGTAGACTCCAGGAAAAAAGGTCTTCAGGAAAAAACTTAAACTGAAGCTTTTGAGTTCATGGAAAATATTGATGAATATCTGACAAAGCATATAAAGCATTTGGAAAGAAATTATCGGCCAGGCACAATGGCTCACGCCTGTAATCCCAGCACTTTGGGAGGCCAAGGTGGGTGAATCACTTGAGGTCAGGAGTTCCCGATCAGCCTGGCCAACATGGTGAAATCCTGTCTCTACTAAAATTACAAACAACAGCCAGGCATGGTGGCGGGCCCCTGTAATCCCAGCTACTTGGGAGGCTGAGGCAGGAAAACTGCTTGAACCTGGGAGGCAAAGATTGCAGTGAGCCAAGACCACGCCATTGTAATCCAGTCTGGGCTACAAGAGAAAAAAGAAAGAAAAAGAAAAAGAAAAAGAAATTAACAATTGGCTTACAGAAAACAAAGCAAATGGAAAAATGAGGTAATTATTCATGCCAATAAAAACAAAAAGATGTAAAATACATTATACTATTAATATATAGGCCTATTCAACTATAAAAAATGAAGTATATTATTATGTGAAAAAAAATCAAAGTACAGAACAATGTATATAGTAAGCTGCCTTTAACTATGAAAGGGGGGAAGATACGAATATCTACTTACATATTTTTTTTGAAACATGGTCTTGCTCTGTCACCCAGGCTGGAGTACAATGGTGCGATCTCAGCTCACTGCAACCTCCACCTTCTGGGTTCAAGTGATTCTCATACCTCAGCCTCCTGAGTAGCTAGGACTACAGGCATGCACCACCAAGCAAGGCTAATTTTTATACTTTTAGTGGAGATGGGGTTTAGCCATGTTGGCCAGGACGGTCTTGAGCTCCTGATCTCAAGTGATCCACCCGCCTCAGCCTCCCAAAGTGCTGGGATTACAGGCATGAGCCACTATACCCGGCCTACATTTTCTTAAATCAGCAAAAACAATAAAAATTGTTACCCATGAGAGGGAGGGAACTGGGTAGCGGGGTCAGAGGTAAAAGCTAGACTTCTCTGAATATACCTTTATCTTATAGATGTGATTTTGGAACCATGTAAATATTTTTAAGAAGTATAAAACAGGCCGGGCGCAGTGGCTCATGCCTGTAATCCCAACACTTTAGGAGGCCAAGGCAGGCGGATCACGAGATCAAGAGATCAAGACCATCCTGGCCAACATGGTGAAACCCCATCTCTACTAGAAAAATATACAAATTAGCTGGGTATGGTGGCGCACGTCTGTAGTCCCAGCTACTCGGGAGGCTGAGGCAAGAGAATTGCTTGAACCCAGGAGGCAGAGGTTGCAGTGAGCCGAGATCACACCACTGTACTCCAGCCTGGCACCTGGCGACAGAGCGAGACTCTGTCTCAAAAAAAAAAAAAAAAAGAAGTATAAAACAAAACAAATTTTAAAGAATCTGTAAAATTTGAAAGCAAAATGAAAACAAAAAAAAGAACCTGTGTATCAAGCATCCTAGTTAGTGGCTTAACTGCAAAGAGAAGAATTATTTCAAGGGACACAGTAATTTGACATAAAGAACTAGAAAGAAGCCAGGTGTGGTGGCTAAGGCCTCTAATCCCAGCACTTTGGGAGGCTGAGGCGGGTGGATCACTTGAGGTCAGGAGTTCAAGACAAGACTGGCCAATACGGTGAAACTCCATCTCTATTAAAAATACAAAAATTAGCTAGGTATGGTGGTGTGGGCCTGTAGTCCCAGCTACTCTGGAGGCTGAGGCATAAGAATTGTTTGAACCCAGGAGGTGGGAGTTGCAATAAGCTGAGATCATGCCTCTGCAGCACTCCACCTAGGTGACAGAGTGAGACTGTCTCAAAAGAAATTTTAAAAAAGTCTCAGAGGCCAGGAGCGGTAGCTCATGCCTATAATCCTAGCACACTCTGGGACATAGAGGTGGGAGTACTGCTTCAGGAGATCGAGACCAGCCTATGTAACATGGTGGAAGGGAAGGAGGGAGGGAGGCCGGGTGCAGTGGCCTGAGGGATCCCAGCACTATGGGAGGCCAAGGTAGGTGGATCATGAGATCAGGAGTTCAAGACCAGCCTGGCCAACATGGTGAAACCCTATCTCTACTAAAAATACAAAAATTAGCTGGGCGTGGTAGCAGGTGCCTGTAATCCCAACTACTCGAGAAGCTAAGGCAGGCAGATCGATTGAACCTGTGAGGCAGAGTTTGCAATGAGCCAAGATTGTGCCACTGCACTCCAGTCTGGGCAACACAGCAAGACTGTCTCAAAGAAAGAAAAGAAAGAAATATCTCAGAGCCCAAGCTCATGATGTACAATCTTATCACCACTTCTACATCTCATATTCCTCAATTCTGTTCTGCTGAAAACACTAGTCTTCCAAATATTTCAGACACATGAATGACAGTTGCTAAAAATACATCCCTACAATGAAAGTCCCTGGAAGCCTGACATTTACAATGGACACAATTCTCTGTTCCCCTCTCCCTCTCCCTGAAATGAAAAACTAACAATATTCTCTCCATAGTTAGGAGGTATGCTTTCAGTACAGAGCCCCTGCTTCCCTCCAGCACTAGAATTGGCTCTATTATCAAAATGTCAGGGATGCTGCTGTTGTAGACTACAATGCCCCAGGTCATCCTCAACCAACCTTTGTTCCTTTTTACCTGTGCCACTTGACTATGTTTCTCAGGGATGTTTTTCAGATGATTAGACTGCACACAGACAATGTTCCCACCTACGGAAAGAAAAAGAATTTACATGGTTTTACTTTTAAAAGACTATTTAAAAAAAATGCCTGGCAACTCAAATTTCCATTGTCAAAGTGGCACATATAGATATGAAAGCGTAAATACAAGCTCATGGCCACTTTTCAGAGAAAACCTAATTATCTCCTGGTCTAGCCAGTAAGTAGTGAATTCCTTATGGAGCTACTCCTCAACATTTTCTCTCAAGCCCCAAATGCACTATATGACAATGCCTGCTTTCTGTTCAGATTTTAAGAGGGAAATAAAATACAATTGGTTTTTACATAAGCAGAATTGTATGGGGAAAAAAAAGAAAAAATATAATGGGTTTTATTTTCTGTTACTGAATAAAAGAACACTAACATCAGTCATTTAATTCAGCACACAGGAGGGAAAAAAGCCAAGTGCATGCCCTTTAAGACATATGGATATTAAACAGTGTGACTAATACAAAATGATGGCATTTCAAGTGGATTTATTGAAAATGGGCAAACAGAAAGCTCAGGAATGGGCTGAGCACAGTGGCTCATGCCTGTAATCACAGAACTTGGGGAGGCTGACGTGGGTGGATCACCTGAGGTCAGGAGATCAAGAGCAGCCTGGTCAACATGGCAAAACCCTGTCTCTACTAAAAATAAAAAAATTAGCTGGGTGTGGTGGCGCACGCCTGTAATCCCAGCTAACTTGGAGGCTGGGGCAGGAGAATTGCTTGAACCTGGGAGGTGGAGGTTGCAGTAACCCCAAGATCATACCACTGCACTCAAGCCTGGGTGACAGTACAAGACTCCATCTCAGAAAAAAGAAAAAGAAAAGCAAGCAAGCTCAGGAATGGAATCTGGGAACAGATAACTGAAATTAAATCTCAGAAATAAGCCACAATGATTCTCCTTACCACTACATACCTCCCCTACCAATTCTCTTAAGGTAAATTTACCAGAGAAATAATTTTCAAAGATATGGGGATGTGAAATAGGAAGGCAACACTAACGAGGAGACTGTTCCCACTGCAGAAAGTAGCATAAAATGATGACAACAATGCCAGCATTTACTAAGTGTTTACTAGGTATCAGGCATATGGCTTTTAGAGGAAGAAAGGGTGAGGATTGTGTTTTCTATCACTGTGTTACAATGACTACCCATCAGAAGTATCCACAATCAACCTTGTGATCATGTTCTGAGTCAAAGACTTCTAATTTAATCTTAAGGCCACCGTATTTTCCACTTCTACTGACACTTCTCTGCGCCCTTTCATTCCTCTTCAGTCTTTGGTTTGTACAACTTTCAACTGACCTCTCCAAGTACCCAGGTAGTACCCCACGGTCTTTGGATTGCCATCTGGACCTCGGTTCACAGAGAAGGTGGACTTATTTCGGTAACCATTGATGACAGGCTGGAGAGGGCAGAAGGACAGGAGGGGGACAAGAGGTCAAAGGAAACCAAGGAGGATAACAATAAAGGGAAAGCAGGAATGTTCTCTGGATGAGGACAAATGAGGTTTGCTTGGAAGGTATGGCATATGTGAAAGTCTATGGCCAAGAAGATCAAGACAGTCCATAGAAGGGGAGTTCCAATCTTGCCATAAAGCAGGAGTCAACAAACTACTTATGTCAAGAGCCAGAGAGCAAATATTTTAGGCTTTGCAGGCCATATGGTCCCAGCTGTAACTATTCAACTCTGCCATCGTAGGACAAAAGCAGCCATAGACAGTACATAAACAAGTGAGCCTGGCTGTGTTCCAATAAAACTTTACACAATCAGGCAGCAAGACAGAATTGGCCTAAAAGCTGTAGTCTGCTAACCCCTGCAATAAATGAGATTCCACTCCTCTGAGGCCACATTAAAAAGGTTTCCAATGTTACATGGGCAAACTGCATGGGGATGGCAGGGTGAAAGGTTTCCAAAGTTTGGAATCTTTCTAAGATTCTTTCTAATCTTTCTAAGTAATAGTGAAGTGGTTGATACAATGCGTTCTCTATCAAATAGACCTCTCTTCAGATAGCTGTGAGTTTCAGCTCTGGCCCTTTCCAGATATGTGTCCTAGGCAAATTACTGAATCTCTCTGGGTCTCAATGTCTTCATCTATAAAATGATACTATTTACCCCTCCAGGTTATTGTTAACAGTAAAATGTGATAATGATACATGACAATCATTTAGCATAGGGCCTGGTCCCCAGAAAGTACTCATTAAATATTAGCTGATGTTATTAGCATTAAGGGGACATGACACGCGGTTCCATGGTGTAATGGTGAGCACTCTGGACTCTGAATCCAGCATTAAGGGGACTTAGTAGATAAGGAATAAGGAGGTGGGGGCTTACAGAGGGTATAATAGGATGGAGAAGACAAGAGAGCCTCTCAGATTTGGGTACAGCTGTTGTCACATCGACTCCATTGAGCATTTGGATGTAAGACTCTAGTCTTTGTAAAATTTTCTTCTGAGCTTCAAATTTAACCTGCAAAAGAATATAAGCAATGAAATGAAATATGGGCAGGGCATGGTGGCTCACACTTATTATCCCAACACTTTGGGAGGCCGAGGTGGGCAGATCACCCGAGGTTGGGAGTTAGAGACCAGCCTGACCAACATGGAGATACCCCATCTCTACTAAAAATACAAAAATTAGCCAGGCGTGGTGGCTCATGGCTGTAATCCCAGCTACCCAGGAGGCTGAGGCAGAAGAATCACTTGAACTTAAGAGACAGAGGTTGCAGTGAGCCAAGACTGCGCCACTGCACTCCAGCCTGGGCAGCAAGAGCGAAAGTCCATCTCAAAAAAAAAAGAAAAAGAAACTAAATACTTTTGTAGCTTCACTGCAAAGAATGAAAAACAAACAGGACAAAAGAAGAGTGTGCCACAGATTCTTGGCTCATGGTCTCAACAGTTGAGGAACCCAGAATGATAGAACAAGAACAGACCTAAAAAGTTATCGAGGAAAGGTCAAGAGTGAGCTCTTGTGTAAGCTGATCATTTTACCTGCCCTTTCAGACTGAACACTCGAGGTATATGTCAGTTCTGTCCAGTAGAGCTTTCCACAATGGAAATGTTCTGTTTGCACTGTGTTCTATGTATACAGTAGCCACTAGCCATATGTGGTTACAGAGCACTTGAAATGTGGTCAGTGGGAATGAAGAACTAAATTTTTTTTTTGAGACAGAGTCTCACTCTTGTCACCCAGGCTGGAATGCAGTGGTGCAATCTTGGCTCACCGCAACCTCTGCCTCCCAGGTTCAAGCAATTCTCCTTCTTCAGCCTCCCAAGTAGCTGGGACTACAGGCACACACCATCAAGCCCAGCTGATTTTGTATTTTTAGTAGAGACAGGGTTTCTCCATGTTGGTCAGACTGGTCTCGAACTCCTGGCCTCAGGTGATCCACCCACCTCGGCCTCCCAAAGTGTTGGGATTACAGGCATGAGCTATCACACCCGGCCTAAATTTTTTTTTTTTTTTAGTTTTTTTTTAGAGGGAGGGTCTCAGTCCCATCACCCAATCTGGAGTGCAGTGGTGATTGGCTCACTGCAGCCTTGATTTCCTAAGCTCAGGTGATCCTCCCACCTCCGCCTCCCAAGTAGCTGGGACTACAGGCACATGCCACCATACCTGGCTAATTTTTTGTATTTTTAGTAGAGATGGGTTTTCATTATATTGCCCAGGCTGGTCTCAAACTCCTGGGCTCAAGCGATCCACCTGCCTCATCCTCCCAAAGTGCTAGGATTACATGGGTTAGCCACTATGACTGGCCTAAATTTTTAATCTTAATTTTAATTAACTTACAGAATCAGCCCTGCTGTAACGTGACGTAAGTGTTCCTACACCACACTATGCAAAATCACTTACAAAAAGAGCTCAAGGCTCATGGGAAAAAGAGGATTAGGCATAAAAATTTCTAAAACTTTATCAGTAACACCCACAGAAAAGATAAGAACCTAATAAAAACAGCAGCACTGTTCTGTACATGGCAAATGGTTAAGAAATATGAATAATAAACTAAGTATGGTGGCTCCCGCCTATAATCCCAACATTTTGGGAGTCTGAAGTAGGCAGATCGCTTGCATCCAGGAGTTCAAGACCAGCCTGGGCAACATGACAAAACCCTGTTTCTACAAAAAATTAGCCAGGCATAGTGGTACATGCCTATAGTCCCAGCTACTAGGGAGGCTGAGGTGAGAGGATCCCTTGAACCCTGAAGGCAGAGCTTGCAGTGAGCCATAATCATACGTCTGCATTCCAGCCTGGGTGACAGAGTGAGACATTATCTCAAAAAAAAAAAAAAAAAAAGGAAGGAAGAAAAGACAGACAGACAGACAGACAGACAGATAGATAGATGACTACTACAATAAGGATAACACTTAACCCTAACGATGACCTGAAGTTAAATTATGGAAGTGGGTATCAGAAAAATTGCAGCTTGGGCCAGGTGTGGTGACTCACACCTGTAATCCTAGAACTTGGGGAGGCCAAGGCAGGCGGATCAGGAGGTCAGGAGTTCAAGACCAGCCTGGCCAACATGGTGAAACCCTGTCTCTACTAAAAAATACACAAATTAGCCGGGCATGGTGACATGTGCCTATAGTCACACCTACTCAGGAGGCTGAGGCTGGAGAATCACTTGAACTTGGGAGGTTGCAGTGAGCCAAGATCACGTGCTGCATTCCAGCCTGGGCAACAGAGCCAAATTCTGTCTCAAAAAAAAAGAATTGCAAAGAATTGCAGCTTGGAGTTGTCATGAAGTCGTAAAAAGAGGGCTACGTGAGTCAGATGGAAAATTCTACTAAGGGAGCTGGTAGACGTTTGAGGTGTGTGCATGCATTCATTTTATGTGTTCAACTGAGCATGGTCTCCTTTCTTTCCTTTTCTTTTTTTTTTTTTTTTGAGATGGAGTCCCACTCTGCCACCCAGGCAGGAGTACAATGGTGCAATCTTAGCTCACTGCAACCTTCACCTCCTGGCTTCAAGCGATTTTCCTGCCTCAGCCTCCCGAGTAGCTGGGAGTACAGGCGTGTGCCACCATGCCCAGTTAATTTTTGTATTTTTAGTAGAGATAGGGTTTTACCATTGTTGGTCAGGCTGCTCTTGAACTCCTGACCTTGTGATCTGCCCACCTCAACCTCCCAAAGTGCTGATATTACAGGTGTGAGCCACCCAGCTATGGTCTCCTTTCATCTAGCATTTCTTTTTTTCTTTTTTTTTTTCCAAGGCAGCCATATATTCAAGACAAATATCTAGCATTTCTTATGGACAAAATTACTCCTAAGCAAACATGAAATTTGTACTATGCTCAAATTTTCCCTAATATGTCAATTAGTTAGAACAAATTTCTCTTTTCTAAATAAGTAATAGAGCTTGTTTAGAATTAAACAATAGAATTGACTGTACTCAAATTTAAATAGCAACATGGCTAGTGGCTACCATGTTGGAAAGTACAGCTACATGTGAAACAGTAAGAGCACTGCTACTCACATACACAGAGCTCTAAGTATAATAAAAAAAGGAAGGAAGAGAGGAAACAGACATTTGGATCTGTGGGTCTAGAGTGAGGAAGATATAATTGGCCTCAAGTTCCAATTTTGGAGTCAATGGCATAATAATTTTAAAGAGCTACTTGGGCATCAGCATAGAACTGTCCAGTCAAGGCATAGCACAGTGGCTCAAGCCTGTAATCTCAGCAATTTGAGAGACTGAGGCAGGCAGATCACTTGAGGTCAGGAGTTCAAGACCAGCCTGGCCAACGTGGTGAAACCCTATCTCCACTAAAAATACAAAAATTAGCCAGGCGTGGTGGCACATGCCTGTCATCTCAGCTATTTGGAAGGCTGGGGCAGGAGAACTGCTTCAACCCAGGAGACGGAGGTTGCAGTGAGCCTAGACTGCGCCACCGCACTCCAGCCTGGGCGACAGAGAAAGACTCCGTCTCAAAAAAAAAATTAAAACTAAAATTAAAAATAAATAAATGTCCAGTCAAGCTTCCTGTGAGTCTAATACCATTCTCGTCGAAAACAGCAGTGAAGACAGGCTGGGCACCTACCTTGAGCTGTTCTTCATAGCTCAACCTCCAGAGTGGTGTCACAACATCAGCCAGCCTTGAATAAAATAATTCAGGCAATTCTTTAATTATATAAATATACTAAGCACCCACTATGCATAGGTACTTTCAGAAGACCTAACTCTCGTGCCCTCTAGGGAGATGGAGTGTGGGAGAAGAGCCCATTTTGATGTTGTCTACTTAACAAAGCAGAACAGGTGGGTGAAACTAATATAAGAAAAATCCAGATTTATCAGGAGGTAATTAATCATATTACAAAAGGCTTCACTGCTGGGTTTCTTTAAACAGCTCACCTTCCTAATGCTTTTAAAATATAATTTCACTTAGAAAATACATTTGTTATGGGCCAGGCACAGTGGCTCACTCCTGTAATCCCAGCATTTTGGGAGGCTGAAGTGGGCAGAGTACCTGAGGTCAGGAGTTCAAGACCAGCCTGGCCAACGTGGTGAACCCCCATCTCCACTAAAAATACAAAAATTAGCCGGGTGTGGTGGCACATGCCTGTAATCCCAGCTACTCGGGGGGCTGAGGCAGGAGAACTGCTTGAATACAGGAGACGGAGGATGCAGTGAGCTGAGATCATGCCAGTGCACTCCAGCCTGGCCAACAGAGCAAGACTGTCGAGAGAGAGAGAGAGAGAGAGAGAGAGAGAGAGAGAGAGAGAGAGAGAGAGAGAGGGAGAGAGAGAGAGAGAGAAGGAAGGAGGGAGGGAGGGAGGGAGGGAGGGAGAGAAGAGTGGAAGGGGGAAAGGGAGGAAGGGAAGAAGCAAGGAGGTGGAAAGGGGAAAGGGGGAAGGAGGGGAGGGGAGGGGGGAAGGGGAAGGGGAAAGGAGGAAAGGGAGGAAGAGGGGAAGGAGGAAAGGGTAGAAAGGTGGAAAGGAGGAAGGGGGAAAGGGAAAAAAAGGGAGGAAGGGAGGAAGGAGGAAGGAAGAAGGGAAGGGAGGGGGGAGGGGGAAGGGGGAAGGGGAGGGGGGGAGCGGGGAAGAGGGAAGGGGGAAGGTAGAGAAAGAGGGAAAGAGAGAAAAAGAAAGAAAGAAGAAAAAGAAAGAGAGAGAGAAAGAAAGAAAGAAAATATATTTGTGCTTATATGGCTGCAATGGGACTACTCATCTCCAATCCATCTAATATCATTCTAGGTTCCTGAATTTCAGCAAACCTGTCCTGAACTTATTAAAGACAAGGTCCCAGATTAGTATCTTCTTTCTGATAAAAACACAAAGACAAAGAGAACAGTTTATCCAACCCCAAAGCATTTCCACCAATATTATTCAGAGGTCCTCAAGTTTGCCCTGGGTATCCTACCTCAGGTGGCCCCTCAAATCCTTGTAATGCTACACTAGTTACATTAGGAATACAGAATTTCAGTAGATGCACAGATTTAGACTTGCTAAGGAGAGAGAACATCAGTCTGGCCCTTACCTTTCCTGCCAGGAATCATCTAGTGGTCCAAGATGGCTTGGTTTCTTTTGACTTTTTTGTCCTTTCTGATACTTCGTGGCTATCACATGGGTAAAATCTCCCTTACATACTGTGCCCAGAAAGAGCTTTGACCATCCTGGTGGATTTCTGGCATATGAGGGAAGCAGTCCTGGTTTGGAGAAGAGACCCACCATGGAGAGGAAGTATCTGAGGCTGTGCATTGGGACTCTTCTCTTAAGGACTGCCATTCAAAGAACACACTGAAATCCACCTGCATGAAAGGTACACATACAGAGGTTGGGAAATAGAGGTACAACTCCCAAACCCATTCATCCATTTATAAACCCTTATGGAACTCAAGCACCTAGCAGAATGCTGGCCCACAGCAGACAGTAAAAGCAGACCTGTTGAGCAGAACGGAATTACTGCATGCAAGGTATGTCTTAGGCTTCCAAAATAAAGAGATGAGGAAAATATAGTCTCTGTCCTCCAGGAAACAGTTCAACTCTCTGGATATATTTCTATGACCAATCTCTTTCCCTATTCCACCTTCCTAACCAACAACCAACCGAGCAGCTGACGTTTAGTTAGTGCTTACTACGTACAAGACATCACACCACACTAGATACCAGAGGGGTTACAAAGGCTATAATCTAATTAAGGAGACTGAATGCTGACACAGGAAAGATGTTACAAAATAATGCAATATGCTTGGTTCCTGATGAGTGCTCAAAAAAGCTTCCTAAAGCAGGGAGGCATGGCACTGAACTTTTTTTTTTTTTTTTTTTGAGACAGTCTCATTCTGTTGCCCAGGCTGGAGTGCCATGGCATGATCATGGCTCACTGCAGCCTTAACTTTCCAGGCCCAAGCAATCCTTCCACCTGAGCCTTCCAAGTAGCTGAGACTACAGGTGTGCATTACCACACCATTCTTTTAATTTATAGTAGATACGTCCAGGCAAGGTGGCTCACACCTGTAATTCCAGCAGTTTGGGAGGTCAACAAGGGTGGATCACCTGAGATCAGGAGTTTGAGACCAGCCTGGCCAACTGGCAAAACCCTGTCTCTACTAAAAATAAAAAATTAGCCAGGTGTGGTGGCACATGCCTGTGATCCCAGCTACTTGGGAGGGTGAGGCAGGAGAATCACTTGAACCTGGGAGGCAGAGGTTGCAGTGAGCTGAGATTGTGCCATTGCACTCCAGCCTGGGCAACAACACTGGAAACTCTCTCAAAAATAAATAAATAAATAGAAGATGAAATAAGAAGGCTAATGAAAAGCAATTTTGGCTGGGCATGGTGACTCACGCATGTAATCTCAGCACTTTGAGAAGCCGAGGCAGGCGGATCACCTGAGATCAGGAGTTTGAGACCAGCCTGGCCAACATGGTGAAATCCTTCTCTACTAAAATACAAAAATTAGCCAGGCATGGTGGCAGGCCCCTGTAATCCCAGCTACTCGGGAGGCTGAGGCAGGAGAATTGCTTGAACCCAGGAGGCAGAGGTTGCAGTAAGCCGAGATCCTGCCTCTGCACTACAGGCTGGGTGACAAAACGGGACTCCACCTTAAAAAAAAAAAAAAAAAAAAAAACGGCTGGGCAAAGTGGCTCACGCCTGTAATCTCAGCACTTTGGGAGGCCAAGGCAAGCGAATCACCTGAGGTTGGGAGTTCAAGACCAGCCTGACCAACATGGAGCAACCCCGTCTCTGCTAAAAATACAGAATTAGCCGGGCATGATGGCACATGCCTGTAATTAGCTACTCGGGAGGCTGAGGCAGGAGAATCACTTGAACCCGGGAGGCAAAGATTGTGGTGAGCCGAGATCATGCCACTGCACTCCAGCCTGGGTAACAAGAGCGAAACTCTGTCTCAAAAAAAAAAAAAAGAAAAATGAGATGGAGTCTCGCTGTTACCCAGGCTGGTTTCAAACACCTACACTCAACTCAGCCTCCCAAAGTGCTGGAATTATAGGTGCGAGCCACTATGTCCAGCCATAAGCACCTATTTTAAGTGCCTAGGACACTTGAATGGACTTGGCCTGGCATCCTATTAACCTGCTGTGAAATTTGTACTTTGCCTTTAACCTCTATCTTGGATTTCATCCCAATGTTAAGTCACAGCCTAACTCAGAATTTTATATTTACACGTGCGCGCGCGCGCACACACACACACACACACACACACACACACTCTATTATTGCTAAATTAATATGCCATGATTGATAAGTAACCTAGAGGATGACAACATAGCCCATACATAATTTTGTATGATTACAAAGTACTAAAGAAAGTAACTGTTAGCCAGGCGCAGTGGCTCACGCCTGAATCCCAACACTTTGGGAGGCTGAGGTGGGCAGATCACCTGAGGTCAGGAGTTCGAGACCAGCCTGACCAACATGGAGAAACCCTGTCTCTACTAAAAATACAAAATTTGCCGGGCATGGTGGCACATGCCTGTAATCCCACCTACTTGGGAGGCTGAGGCAGAAGAATCACTTGAACCCGGGAAGCAGAGGTTACAGTGAGCCAAGATCACGCCACTGCACTCCAGCCTGGAGGACAGAGCGAAACACCATCTCAAAAAAAAAAAAAAAAAAAAGAAGTCACTGTCACAGCATGTGACATTTGTGGGGATTTCAAATATTTTACAGAATATATTTAAGCTGGCCCAGTGTTCAGGTGTTAACGATAGTACCCTCCACTCAACACACCCCCAGCAAGAGGCAACAAAACAGTACAGTTAAGAACACAGGCTTTAGAGCCATGTTCTTTCTTTTCTTTTCTTTTGAAACAGAGTCTTACTTTGTCACCCAGGCTGGAGTACAGTGACACATCCTTGGCTCACTGCAACCTCTGCTTCCTGGGTCAAGCCATTCTCCTGCCTCAGCCTCCTAAGTAGCTGGGATTACAGGCACCCCCTACTGTATCCAGCTAGCTTCTGTATTTTTAGTAGAGATGGGGTTTCATCATGTTGGCCAGGCTGGTCTTGAACTCCCAACTTCAAGTGATCCACCTGCCTTGACCTCCCAAAGTGCTGGGATTACAGGCGTGAGCCACCATGCTCAGCTGGAGCCATGTTCTAATCCCAGCTCTACTTATCACTAGCTATGCGGTTTTGGGCAAAATATTAGTACTTCAGCACTCTGAATCTCAGTGTCACCATCTATACAAATAGGACTGAAAACACCTACCTTTCACAGTTTGGGTGAGAATTAAAAGAGTTCATATATATGACATGTTCAGGACTGTGCTTAAGACAGCCAGTGTTCAACGTGTGTCACTGCCTTTCCTTAGGCTCTGATTCAAAGAAATCACTTGATTTCTTCATGCCTCAGCATCTCCAACCTGCGAAACGGACAAGATGTAATAATGCATTCAAGTTCTGTGAGGAAAAGTACAGTTATGTGAAAAATTTAAAAAACAACATACACACACAGACACATAAATTTTCTGACCCTCTACATGAGTGCCTCCTGAAGTGTAGTGAGGTTATGGCCTGCCCTGGGCTACCTGTTAATACTATCAAAAGTGTGTGGCAGCCAGGCACAGTGGCTCACACCTGTAACTCCCAGCATTTTGGGAGACCAAGGCAGGAGGACTGCTTAAGGCCAAGAGTTTGAGCTCAGTCTGGCATAGTGAGATCTGATCTCTACAAAAAAATTTAAAAATTAGCCAGGTGTGGTGGCACACACTTGTAGTTCTAGCTACTTAGGAGGCTGAGGCAGAAGGATCACTTGAGCCCAAAAGTTTGAGGTTTCAGTGAGCTATGATTGCACCACTGCATTCCAGCCTGGGAGGGAGATCTTGTCTCGGAAAAAAAAGGCCAGGCATAGTGGCTCATGCCTGTAATCCCAGAACTTTGGGAGGCTGAGGTGAGCAAATCACTTGAGGTTAGGAGTTCGAGACCAGCCTGGTCAACATGGCAAAACCTCATCTCTACCAAAAATATAAAAAATTAGCTGGGTGAGGTGGCATGTGCCTGTAATCCCAGCTACTCAGGAAACTGAGGCAGGAGAATGGCTTGAACCCAGGAGGTGGAGGTTGCAGTGAACCGAGATCATACCACTGCACTCCAGCCTGGGCGACAGAGAGAGACTCTGTCTCAAAGAAAAAAAAAGTGTGTGGCCTGTGAGAATGTATGTATTTGATATGGAGAAGAGCAAAAGCCAAAGAAAGGAAATCAATGAAGAGGGAGGAGACAGAATAAAGAATGACTAAGTGGGTCTGGGGAGGCCAGTGGCCTTGAAGCCTAGACTACAGGGAAGGGAGTAGAGCTGATCCAGGAGAGGGGTCCTGTCCCTCCAGCCAGCAGGGAAGTCAGCAAGAAGGAAACTGCAGGCCCATTTGAGGATTTGCAGAGGAGGGACAGGGAAGCTGGGGAATTTGAAGACAGCTATTCCCACCCCAACATTTAGACTTTTTTGTGAGTGTGTGGGTCCTCTCACTGGTGACTCTGCCATGACTGTAGTTCATTCGCGCTATACCCCAACAGGAGGATCCTTGTCCATCTAGGTCTTTTCCAAATTATCAAGTATGGTCTAAAATAGGACCTTATTATTTCAAGGTGCCAACCGGCCATCATTCTGGTTAAAGAGACTGTCATATTCAGTAACTTCTGCAGTGAATTTTTTTTTCTTTTTTTTTTGACACGGAGTTTCGCTCTTGTTGCCCAGGATGGAGTGCAATGGTGCAATCTCGGCTCACTGCAACCTCCGCCTCCCAGGTTCAAGCGATTCTCCTGCCTCAGCCTCCTCAGTAGCTGGGATTATAGGCATGCGCTACCACTCCCAGGTAATTTTGTATTTTTAGTAGAAACGGGGTTTCTCTATGTTGGTCAGGCTGGTCTGGAATTCCCCGCCTCAGGTGATCCACCCACCTCAGGTTCCCAAAGTGCTGGGATTACAGGTGTGAGCCACTGTGCCCGGCCGAAATTTCTTTTTCAAGGCAGCACACTCATACCAGTCAAGATGAGTTCTGTTTCTTTGTTTCTTAATGTCAGGGGAGGTATTTGTTCACAGAAGAGATTATTTTCTTTTTACATTTTGTACTGGTTTTTTATTTCCTTTTTTTTTTTCTTGGTTCTTTACTTGGAAATTTCGTCCTGTTTTAAATAAATGCTTGGGAGTTTTTTCCTTAGCAAAAGAAAAATAAGTGTGTGAGCAGTTGTGCTCGACTGTTCTATACCTGCCTCAGGAATTGACCAGAAAGAGTCCTGGATTCCAGAGTAGCCCAGATAGGAATAATTCTGCAGTACTCAGAGAGGTTCAAATCAAAGAGACTATGTGGTAGGTCTGACCCACGCAGGGCCAAGGATTCCTTTTGGAGCAAAATGTTTACCCACCGACAAGGGTCCTGCTTGTACTCCCTGCTCACCCTTCCTTCAGTTGGACCAGCCCCAAACGCTGTTCCTTGCTAAACCAAACGAAAAAAATGGGTTGACTACTCCGTTCCGACTGCAGCCAACATGCAGTCAGGTCCTTCTCTCTACAAGACTCCACTGGCCCCTCCATTCCCTTCTTCTTTAGGCAAGTTCGGCCCACTGTGTCCGTAGGAAGGGTTAACAAAGAGGAGACGCTAAGAAAGGCTACCACTAAACTTGACCGGGCTGTAGGGCCCGGGAAAGACGGAAAGTAAGGGAGTAGGAGGAGTTAGGGCATAGGCCGACTCTGGGCTGTACACGACTTTGTGCAGCCACCGTCCGGCCTGTCCCCAGCCCCGCCTGCCGCCTCCATTCTCCGCCCCGCGGACAGTTTGGCATAGTAGGTTGCTTTTTGTAAAGCAAGGGTTAAATCGGTTTCTCTGGGCTATTTAACCACCTTACCTTCCTTTGTAACCAATAAATCCTCTTTCAAACCTGAGGCGGCAAAGTAAAAGGCCAGGGGATGGCCTGGCTTGCTGCGGCGGGGAAAGAGTCACTTCCTGGTGCGCAGGGCGCCTCTACTCCCGCCGCACGCGCAGCCAACCCGGGGCAAGCGCCAAGCGCGGCCGAACGCGAGGCTCCTCCCACCATCGGCTGGGCGGCTAGTCCCGCCACCTCGACTCCTCTCGCGAATCTTATGTGGAGACCTTCCTCAAAAGTACTCACAGCCCTAAAACCCGCCGTCTACCTTCTTTCTCCAAGTTATCCTCTCCTCCCCTCCCCGCGGCCCCGCCCACCACCTGCTCTTTCCTCATGGTCCCATTGGTGGATCTACACGAGAGACACAAGAAGAAACTCACACTACAGTGATAACTGCGTTACCCATCCCAGGGGTGCTTGCAGTTTAACTCTTCCAACTCAAGGAATAGTTTTCTCATCATAGAATTGCAGAGATCAGATCCATGACGGGATGAAAGATTGGGAGATGAGAAGCAGGGTGGTTTCCTGAAATGGCATCCTTTGGTAAAAGTCAGACCTATTCTGGGCCGTGAGGTTTTTCAGGCATTCATTCTCTATTTTACATTGCATCAGAAAAATATGTTATGGTTTATTCACTGGATCGCATTCAAAACTATTCAATCCTAAACCCTCAGAAATAATTTTATTCTTCAAACTACAGAACTCAAAAAGAGGCCAGACGTCTCTTTTTGCTTGATTGACTACCTCCTGGACTACATTCAGTAATACCTCTAATTTTTAGAAGAGTCATTAGCCAGCAACATGAGTAAAAGAACTTGAAGTATACACACATCTGTGTGCTGTAAAATATTGCTGCTTTAATAGAGTAAAATTTACAGCAAAGTGAACTTACAGAGCCGGGCACGGTGGCTCACACTTCTAATCCCAGCACTTTGAGAGGCCAAGGCAGGCGGATTACCTGAGGTCAGGAGTTCGAGACCAGCCTGACCAACATGGTGAAACCCTGTCTCTACCAAAAGTAAAACAATTATCGGGGCATGGTGGCACACGCCTGTAATCCCAGCTACTTGGGAGGCTGAGGCAGAAGAATTGCTTGAACCTGGGAGGCAGAGGTTGCAGCAGTGAGCTGAGATGGCACCATTGCACTCCAGCCTGGGCAACAAGAGCGAAACACTGTCTCAAAAAAAAAAAAAAAAAGTGAGCCTACATGTAGTGATATTTAATTTTTACGCTTAATTGTGCTGTTTGTGTACAGTGGCTCACACCTGTAATCCCAGCACTTTGGGAGGCTGAGGCAGGCAGATCACAAGGTCAGGAGTTTGAGACCAGCCCAGCCAACATGGTGAAACCCCATCTCTACTAAAAATACAAAAATTAGCCGGGCATAGTGGCAGGCGCCTGTAATCTCAGCTACTGGGGAGGCTGAGGCAGGAGAATTGCTTGAACCGGAGAGGCAGAGGTTGCAGTGAGCCGAGACCACACCATTGCACTCCAGCCTGGGTGACAGAGCAAGACTCTGTCTCGGAAAAAAAAAAAGTAATTGTGCTTAAGTGGAAAGTACTTTGTAGTCAACATTTTACTTATTAATATTTATTGAAAGCATAACATGCCTATTATGTGTAAGGCAATGTGTTAGCCTTAGTGAATACAGTAGTAAATTAAACAAGGCTCAGTACTCCAAATAGCAGCAAACATTGAGTCAGCCAGACTAGGGTTCAAAGCCCAGATCTGTCACTTTTCTTTTTTGAGACAGAGTTTTGCTCTGTCTGGAGTGGAAAGGCATGATCTCGCCTCCCCACAACCTCTGCCTCCGAGTTCAAGTGATTCTCCTGCCTCAGCCTCTCATGTATTTGGGATTATAGCATGGGCCATGATGCCTGGCTAATTTTGTATTTTTAATAGAGATGGGGTTTCTCCATGTTGATCAGGCTGGTCTTGAACTACTGACCTCAGGTGATCCACCCGCCTTGGCCTCCCAAAGTGCTGGGATTACAGGAGTGAGCCACCACACCCAGCAGATCTGCCACTTATAAGCTGTGCCCACTTGAGCAAGTTATTTAATTGCTCAGTGTCTCAGTTTCATCATGTGAAAAAAATGTCCACAATAATTGTACCTACCTCTTAGGGTTAAGATGAACATTAAATGAGTTAATATCGGCAAAGTGCTTAGAACACAGTAAGTACACAAAAAATTAGCTATTATCATTCAAAATAAGTTTATATACTGTGTGTTCATACATTCTGAAAGAAATCAAAATATTTGGGCCAGGTGCAGTGGCTCACGCCTGTAATCTCAGCACTTTGAAAGGCCAAGGCAGGTGGATCACAAGGTTAAGAGATCAAGACCACCCTGCCCAACACGGTGAATCTCCATCTCTCCTAAAAAAAAAACAAAAAACACATACACACACACAAATTAACCAGGCATGGTGGCTCACGCCTGTAGTCTCAGCTACTCAGGAGGTTGAGGCAAGAAAATCACTTGAACCCAGGAGGCGGAGGTTGCAGTGAGCCAAGATAGAGCCACTACACTTCAACCTGGCTGTAGAGCAAGACTCTGTCTCAAAACAAAACAAACAAAAAAGGAATCAAAATATTTTACCCCAAAATAAATTTATTTGCTGTATTTTCAAAATGTCTGCCTCAGGTTCAGAGGACTGAGATGGGGGAAATTTGCATCTGTAGAGAACCTCCTTGAATGCAGCCAGGCTTCCCATTTCTATGCCTTCCCTGGATCCAGGAGAGATTGAGAGTCTGACACTTTTAAAAGTTTGAAAGAGGCTGGGCATGGTGGCTCATGCCTGTAATCCCAGCATTTTGGGAGGCCGAGGCAGGCAGATCACAAGGTCAGGAGTTCGCCAGCCTGGCCAATAGGGTGAAACTCCATCTACTAAAAATACAAAAATTAGCTGGGTGTGGCGGTACACACCTGTAGTCCCAGCTACTAGGGAAACTGAGGCAGAAGAATCACTTAACCTGGGAGACAGAAGTTGCAGTAAGCTGAGATCGCATTACTATACGCCAGGCTGGACCACAGAGTGAAAAAAATATACGTAAAATAAAATTTAAAAAGTTTGAAAAGAAACATTTACCATCTATTCTCTCTGAAGGAGCCTTCATCTACGTAACAAGGCCACTTTCACAAACCAAGCCTCTTCCTTTCTTCCTCCCATAACCTATCTTGCCACTAAAACCTGTTTGTTTCTGTTTTTGTTTTTGTTTTTGAGACGGAGTCTTTCTCTATCGCCCAGGCTGGAGTGCAGTGGCACGATCTTGGCTCACTGCAACCTCCGCCTCTTGGGTTCAAGCAATTCTCCTGCCTCAGCCTCCCAAGTAGCTGGGAATTACAGGCATGAACCACCACGCCCAGCTAATTTTGTATTTTTAGTAGAGACAGGGTTTTACCATGTTGGCCAAGCTGGTCTTTAACTCCTGACCTCAGGTGATCCTCCTGCCTCGAGCTCTCAAAGTGCTGGGATTACAGGCGTGAGCCACGGCGCCTGGCCTCTTTCTGCAATTTCAAGATGATATATAAGCTTCTGTTCATTACTGGGAAGTTAGGTCTCCCTGCTGAAGGCTCTCATGTGTACATGTTAAATAAATTTGTGGCTGGGCGAGGTGTCTCACACCCATAATCCCAGCACTTTGGGAGAGCGAGGTGGGTGGATCAGCTGAGGTCGGGAGTTTGAGACCAATCTGACCAACGTGGAGAAACCCCATCTCTACTAAAAATACAAAATTAGCCAGGCATAGTGGCACGTGCCTGTAATCCCAGCTCCTCAGGAGGCTGAGGCAGAATTGCTTGAACCCAGGAGGTAGAGGTTGCAGTGAGCCGAGATCGAGCCAATGCACTCCAGCCTAGGCAACAAGAGCAAAACTCTATCTCAATAAATAAATAAAATTTGTATGCCTTTTCTCCTATTCATCAATCAGCCTCATGTCAGTGATATTTTAGCAAACCTTCAAGGGGGGCCAATAGCTATGGCCCCCACCACACACACACACACACACACACACACACACACACGTTTATATTTCTTGTTATCTTTTTTTTTGAGATGGAGTTTTACTCTTGTTACCCAGGCTGGAGTGCAATGGCGCGATCTCGGCTCACCACAACCTCCGCCTCCTGGGTTCAGGCAATTTTCCTGCCTCAGCCTCCTGAGTAGCTGGGATTACAGGCATGTGCAACCATGCCCAGCTAATTTTTTTTGTATTTTTAGTAAAGACGGGGTTTCACCATGTTGACCAGGATGCTCTCAATCTCTTGACCTCGTAATCCACCTGCCTCGGCCTCCCAAAGTGCTGGGATTACAGGCGTGAGCCACAGCGCCCGGCCTGTTTCTTGTTTTTTAAAGAGAGATTTCACTTCCATCCTAAACCTTTGAGGAGGTATTTAACTCAAATTGCCATTATCCTAACTGCTCTCATGGCTCATAAGCAAAATTTGAGCTCAAGCCACTGCATTAGCTTTCTAGTCCCATGCAGTGCTATCAAGTGAGACCAGGCTCTATTTTCCCCTTTCTCTTCTTTTAATCCCCTCTTATACGGATAGACAGCTCTATACCTTTTATCACCTCCTCTTCCCCTTTCTTATTCTTCCCAAGCCTTTCTGCTCCTTTATCACTTCTCATTTTGGCCTTATGTGCTGTGCCTAGCACAGAGTCAGGTGTCCAATACAAGTTCAAGAAATATTAATGTTTGATTAATTGAACTGAATTTCAGGTTGTCTGCTGAAAGAGAGAAGGCATTTCCTCCCTCACCCCCACACCCACCTATTTCAAGCATCCAGGCAAATTCATTTAAAGCAGACCTGTCATTCAAGGAGGCAAAACCCTGAGGGATAAAGGGAGAAAAGAGAGTAAAGAAGCTAAAATGTAATTATTTAGCCATTAACCCCTTTATATTTATTTAATGTGGTAAATCATGTTCTTCTCTAAAAGTGAAATCATTACATTTGTAAGAGGGGAAAGAAATACCCCATATTATAAAAAAGGTCAGACTCTTCAAACCAGAAAGTCAGTAAATGGATATGTCATAGATGATAAGGAATATTGTTACGTCAAATAAGAGCTGGAACCAAGATAACCTTTTGCTTAACTTTGTTATCAGCAAACCAAATCACAACAAAGTGAAATCCCTATGAATTTGTCAAACTTTCACATTTTGGTGCAAGGAAAAGATATCTGCGAGGCTACATTATTAGCACTCAGAAATAACATGTATTAAAATTGACAGAGCAGAAGCATTGCCATCTTGGACAAGTACAACCATTCTAAAGTTTTCCTTGATCAACAATCGTGCCATTGCACTCCAGCCTGAACGACAGGGCAAGACTCTGTCTTGAAAAAAAAAAATCACCTAAGGCCAGGTGCTGTGGCACATGCCTGTAATCCCAGAAATTTGGGAGGCTGGGGCAGTTGAATCACCCTGAGGTCAGGAGTTCAAGACCAGCGTGGCCAACATGGTGAAACCCCATCTGTACTAAAAATACAAAAATTAGCTGGGCATGGTGCTGCATGCCTGTAATCCCACCTACTCGGGAGGCTGAGACAGGAGAATTGCTTGAACCCAGGAGGCAGCGGTTGCAGTGAGCCAAGATTGTGCCACTACACTCCAGCCTGGGCGGCAGAGTGAGACCCTGTTTCAAAAAAAAAAAAAAAAAAAAACCGCCTAAATCCAAAGGGCATCAACCTAATGGCTAAGGTCAGCATGACCCTAAAATGCCATCTCCAACTAGAAACATTCCAACCGTAAAATAAACCCCTCCCCAACCAGAGATGTGCCAGCCCCAAGATAACCTCCCCTCTGACCAGAGACAGTCCAACTCCATAATTAACTTCTTCCCCACACAGAAACATTCTAAGCCTATGATAAGCTCTCTCATCCTAAAACCAATAAATACTCTTTGTGAGAGAGAGCACTCCTGACAGAAATCGGCCAGAAGACCCTCTTAGGTTGATTCTCCAAAATAAACCTGTCTTTGACTGTTGAGCCACTTTTCATGTTTCTTTCTTCTTTCTTTGACACTTAGAAAACTTAGTTGGCAGTTAGGGCTGGTTTGGTTCCATTAAACAGGTTTTTCAGTGCACCTAGGACTGTGCTACAGGCTATGAGGGACAGATTCATAGACCACACCCTCAAAGATTGTGTGACCTGATGGGAGGATAATATTCAGTGTGAGAATACACAACAATTGGGGCTTCGGTAAGTCTCGGAAAACAGCCATCATCTTGGTGCCCAAGGAAGGAGGAGACTGTGATAATTGGGTTGAATGCATAGGATGTGAATAATCTAAGAGGAACTAGGGACTGCAGCATGAAAAGAGGAAATGAGTAATAATTATACAAGACCCATGGGGAGGCAGGCCTGGCTAGATAACTGTTTGGTGCTTAAGCCATTGGCCATTGGGTGATTAGATAGACAGGTCAGGGAACATAACAAAGGGACTAGAGGGCTAGGATGTGGAGTTTGAGCTAGTTCCTGTAACAATAGAAAGCTAATAAAGGGTTTTTTTTTTTTACATGAGATGTTTCTGCAGGAGAACTCTAGGAGCTGTATATAGATGGATTTTATAGGATGTAATGATGCAGTCACGTCACCAGTTCTTCCTGCTCACTGCACAGACAAAATCAATTCACTGAGACTACAGCATTGCCTTAAAGAAAGGGTTTAGGCCAGGCACAGTGGCTCACACCTGTAATCCCAGCACTTTGGGTGGCCAAGTTGAGTGGATCGCCTGAGGTCAGGAGTTCAAGAACAGACTGGCTAACATGGTGAAACCCCATCTCTACTAAAAATACAAAAATTAGCTGGGTGTAGTGGTAGGTGTCTGTAAACCCAGCTGCTCAGGAGGCTGAGGCAGGAGAATCACCTGAATCCAGGAGGCGGAGGTTGCAGTGAGCCAAGATCATACCACTGCACTCCAGCTTAGGTGACAAAGCAAAACTCCGTCTCAAAAAAAAAAGAAAAAAAAAAGAGTTTAATTGATGAGAGGTCAGCCATACCATGTAGGGGATGGAGTTATTACTCACATCAATCTCCCTGAAAATTTGAAGGCTAGAATTTTTCAAAGATAGTTTGGTAGGCAGTTACAGTTATATGTATAGATAGCTCTACACCTTTTATCACCTCCTGTTCCCCTTTGGTTGGGGATGCAATCATAGGGGTGTGGAAAATGATCCTCTTGGGCTGAGTCTGCTCCTGGGTTGGGGCGCAGTAGGTGTGAGGTAGAACAATTCAGTAGGTGTGGGGTGGGACTCAGAAATCCACATTTGTTACACTCATCCAAGCTGATTATGTTGCAGATGTGCCCCAACCATATTTTGAGAAACTTTTGCAGTATCCATTATAGCATGCATGGCACAGAAACTTATGACCTCTCATCTGAATGTATGCAGCCATCTTCCTCAGCTTCCAGGTCACTGAAACTGCCTTTGCAAAATGATGACATTAAGAGAAATCTGACATAGTTTATTCCATCTTGCCTTTATTTTTTTTTATTTTTATTTTTTTTGAGACGGAGTTTTGCTGTTGTTACCCAGACTGGAGTGCAATGGCACAATCTCGGCTCACAGCAACCTCTGCCTTCTGGGTTCAAGCAATTCTCCTGCCTCAGCCTCCTGAGTAGCTGGGACTACAGGCGTGCACCACCATGCCCAGCTAATTTTTGTATTTTTAGTAGAGATGGGGTTTCACCTCGTTGACCAGGATGGTCTCGATCTCTTGACCTCGTGATCCACCCACCTCAGCCTCCCAAAGTGCTGGGATTACAGGTGTGAGCCACCACGCCCGGCCTCCATCTTGCCTTTAACTTCCAAGCTGTCCTTGGTCATTCCTGGGCATGGGCCATGTTAACTTTGGGAGAAAGTTAGTTTATAGTTTAAATGATGACAGCCTTTCCCAAAAACTTGTGAAACTAATGAAAGACCACCAACCAGGTTAGAAGGATGAAAGGGGCCTGCTTTCTACTAAGACGTAGGCATAGTTAGTTAAATGATTACCAGCCATTCCAGAGGTCACAAAATGTGCAACTCTTCCAATTACTCCTGCAGATAACATGACTATTGTAGAACCTAAGATTGGTCTTTTGAGATGTCTTCAGGTTTCTTACATGTCCGACACCCATGGCTCCACCTGTACCCACCAACCACTCCTGTGGTCCCACCCAGAAGTGACTCAGTATAAGAGGAGAGCTTCCAATCCCGATGATTTCATCTTATATCCAAACAATCAGCACCTATTGCCTAGCTACCCCCACCTCGTCCCCCAAACTACCTTTGAAAAACTCCTAACCTCTCCTCTTGCACTCTCCTGTTAATGGGAGGCGGTGGCCACTGAGGTTATCACTAATAACCGCTTCCCGCACAGGGAAAGTCTCCGCTGCCTCCCACTTTCTGCTCACCACCAGGGCCAGAGCTTGCCAGCATGTCTGTGGTACCTCCGAATCACTCACAGACCGGCTGGTCCCCGGGGGTCACTCAGTTAGGCAACAAGTACATCCAGCAGACCAAGCCCCTCACCCTGGCATGTACCATCAATCTGTACCCTCTTACCAATCATACTTCTGGTACAAAAGAGCCTCTCTACAAGAAGGACAGCTCTGTTGCAGCCAGATTTCAGCACATGAGGGAAGAATTTGATTAAATTGGAATGAGGAGGACTGTAGAAGAGGTTCTGATTGTACACAAGCATCGGTTACCCCATGTGTTACTGCTATAGCTGGGAACAACTTTCTTCAAACTACCTGGTGGTAAACTTAACCCGGGAGAAGATGAAGTTGAAGGACTGAAATGCTTAATGACAGAGATGCTGCGTCGTCAGGATAGAGTTCTGCAAGACTGGGTCATTGATGACTGCATTGGTAACTGGTGAATGACTTTTGAACCTCCTCAGTATCCATATATTCCTGCACATGTTACACAACCTAAGGAACATAAAAAGTTGTTTCTGGTTCAGCTACAAGAAAAAGCTTTGTTTGCAGTCCCTAAAAATTACAAGCTGGTAGCTGCACCATTGTTTGAATTGTATGACAAAACACCGAGATATGGACCCATCATTTCTAGTCTCCCTCAGCTGTTGAACACGTTAAATTTTATGCACAACTGAATTCCTGCCCAGTGGAGAAGTAAAAGAAGCCGCTTGTCTCTGTGAGCATAGCTACATACAGTGTGGAATAACTGTGGTAGGAAAGTTTTTTTAGTTTTATCTCTTTTGCGATCCCTAAATTGCCACTGACTTTCTATCGTTTGAATAGTGAAATTAATATGAAGAACGAGATAGTTGTGTAAACAAATATGATAATGTTTATTTACTTTTGGTTCTACTCATACTTTTTTGTACAACATTAAAGAAAATGGACTTCTCGGCGGGGCGTGGTGGCTCATGCCTATAATCCCAGCACTTTGGGAGGCCGAGGTGGGTGGATCACGAGGTCAAGAGATTGAGACCATCCTGGTCAACAAGGTGAAACCCCGTGTCTACTAAAAATACAAAAATTAGCTGGGCATGGTGGTGCGCACCTGTAGTTCCAGCTACTAGGGAGGCTGAGGCAGGAGAATCTCAGCCTCGGGAGGCTGAGGCAGGAGGCGGAGGTTGCTGTGAGCCGAGATCGTGCCATTGCACTCCAGTCTGGGTAACAACAGAGAAACTCCATCTCAAAAAAAAAAAAAAGAAAACGGATGTCTTTTTTTAAATTTTAATTTATCATTCAACTTCTAAAATTCTTTAAAGAAAAAGGAAAAGAAAACCCCCTAACCTTTGATACATTGCTACATCGAGGAGATGGCTTGGTCGGCCTGGTGTCAATTAAACTCTTTCCTACTGAAATGCCATGGTCGCCAGGGGTAGTGGCTCATGCCTGTAATCCCAGTACTTTGGGAGGTTGAGGTGAGCAGACCACAAGGTCAGCAGTCCAAGACCAGCCTGGCCCACGTAGTGAAGCCCCATCTCTACTAAAAATACAAATATTAGCCGGGCGTGGTGGCAGGCGCTTGTAGTCCCAGCTACTCGGGAGGATGAGGCAGGAGAATCACTTGAACCCAGGAGGCAGAGATTGCCGTGAGTCAAGATCGTGCCATTGTACTCCAGCCTGAGCAACAAGAGCAAAACTGGGGAGGGGAGGGGAGGGGAGGGGAGGGGAGGGAGGGGAGGGGAGGTCTATTTTGTTTGTGCAGTGAGCAAGAAGAACCCGTAGGGTGGTTACAGGATTCAGGACTATTTAGGTTAGTAACAAGCATACCAGGTGATGCCCATTAAAATCTGAGCTCTGGCCAGGGGCAGTTATTCACGCCTGTAATTCCAGCACTTTGGAAGGCTGAGGCAGGCAGATCACTTGAGGTCAGGAGTTCAAGACCAGCCTGGCCATCATGGTGAAACCATCTCTACTAAGAAAAAACAGCAAAAAATTAGCTGGCATGGTGGCATGTGCCTGTAATCCCAGCTACTCCAGAGGTTGAGGCACAAGAATCACTTAAACCTATGAGGCGGAGGTTGCTGTGAGCCGAGATGGAGTCTCTGTACTCCAGCCTCGGTGACAGAGCAAGACTTCATCTCAAGAAAAAAAAAATCATTTATGGCAGCTTTGGAGAAAAAAAGAAAAAAAAATCAAACCATAAAAGCCCTAGAATAAGACATAGATGACCATGCATTTGAAATTTGGATGGGAGCAGACATAAACTTAAAAGCAGCAGAAAAAAACACTAAGTAGGCAGATTTTGCAACGTAACCTTAAGAACTTGAAATTACAAAACTATAATTAACAGAGTGAAATCATAAAAAAAACAAGCAGAAAAATATATACAATTATAGCAAAGAGTCATTATCTTTCTTGATAAAAAGCTTACATAAACTTACAAGAAGAACACGATGTTCCCAATAAAGACCTTGATAAAGGCATGGAGAGAGAATTTCCAGGAAAACTGGTTGCTCAACAAGGTATTGTGTTCTACCTCACTAGTAATCACAGACCATGCAAAGCATACAAACTAGATAATACTATTTTACCTGTGAAGTTGATGAAGATTAAAAAGAACTGGCCAGGCGCTGTAGCTCATGCCTGTAATCCCAGCACTTTGGGAGGCTGAGGCAGGCAGATCACTGGAGGTCAGGAGTTCGAGACCATCCTGATCAACGTGGAGAAACCCCTCTCTACTAAAAATACAAAAAATTAGCTAGGTGTGATGGCACATGCCTGTAATCCCAGCCACTCAGGAGGCTGAGGAAGGAGAGTCGTTCAACCTGGGAGGCAGAAGTTGCAGTGAGCCGAGATCATGCCATTGCACTCCAGCCTGGGCAACAAGAGCAAAACTCGATTTCAAAAAATAAAGAAAGAAGGAACTGTGCCAGGCACAGTGGCTCACACCTGTAATCCCAGCACTTTGGGAGGCTGAGGAGAGAGGATCATTTGAGCCCAGGAGTTTGAGATCAGCTTGGACAACATCAAGAGACCATGACACTACAAAAAATTTTAAAAAATTAGCCAGGTATTGTGGTGCATGCTTGTGGTCCCAGCTAGCAGGAGGCTGAGATGGGAGAATTGCTTCAGCCCAGGAGGTCAAGGTGACAGTGAGCCATGACAGTGCTAGTGAACTGCAGCCTGGGTGACAGGCAGAGTGACTCTGTCACAAAAAAAAAAAAAAAAAAAAAAATTCTCAAAGTAGACCATGGGCAGTGAGACAGAAACCCTCATACACTGCCAGTGAGATTGTAAATTGATGCTTCCTAGAAAGCAAATAGAATCACTAGTCTTAAGAAATCTCATAGCATTTGCCCCAGAAATTCTCCCTTTAGGAATCTAGTATAAGAAAATAGAGATATGGGCTGGGTATGGTGGCTCATGCCTGTAATCCCAGTACTTTGGGAGGCTAAACTGGACGGATCTGTTGAGGTCAGGGGTTCCAGACCAGCCTGGCCAACATGGCAAAACCCCTTCTCTACTAAAAATAAAAAGTTAGCCAGGCTTGGTGGCACGCACCTATAATCCCAGCTACTTGGGAGGCTGAGATGGGAGAATTGCTTGAACCCATGAGGTGGAGGTTGAAGGGAGCCAAGATCGCACCACTGCATTCCAACCTGGATGACAGAATGATTCCATCTCAATAAAAAAGTAATAATAAAAAAAACGGCCAGGCGTGATGGCTCACGCCTGTAATCCCAGAACTTTGGGAGGCTGAGGCAGGTGGATCACCTGGGTCGGGAGTTCAGATCAGCCTGACCAACATGGAGAAACCTTGTCTCTACTAAAAATGCAAAATATACAAAATTAACTGGGTGTGGTGGCTCATGCTTGTAATCCCAGCTACTCGGGAAGCTGATGCAGGAGAATCGCTTGGACCCAGGAGGTGGAGGTTGTGGTGAGCTGAGATCGTGCCATCACACTCCAGCCTGCATAGTAATGATAATAATAAGATACTGGCTTACAAGTCAAATACCAGTGAGGAGAAATATAGTTTCTAGTGACAGGAATTATCTATTATTTAGGGTCATACCTATCAGATATTAATATACCTGGGAAACCAAGCTAGTAATACCTGGGAAACCAAGCTAGTAATCAGAAAGTCACTTGTAATTTGAACAAATGGAGCTGAATGGCTTTTTGTTTCGTTTTGTTTTGAGGTTTCACTCTTGTTGCCTAGGCTGGAGTGCAATGGCACAGTCTAGGCTCACTGTGACCTCCACCTCACAGGTTCAAGCAATTCTCCTGCCTCAGCCTCCCAAGTAGCTGGGATTGCAGGCATGTGCCACCACGCCTGGCTAATCTTCATATTTTTAGTAGAGATGAGGTTTTGCCATGTTGGCCAAGTTGGTCTCGAACTCCTGACCTCAAGTGATCTTCCTGTCGCGTCCTCCCAAAGTGTTGAGATTACAGGCGTGAGCCACCGTACCCGCCCAGCTGAATGGTTTTAAGGAAGGTCTTTGGGTTATTTATAACATGTGTGCCAGACCGGTGCTTCTGTCACTTGAATAGTACTGCATAAACGCTGACTCTCCAATGTTCTTTTTTCCACCATCTCTAACTAGTTATCAGAATCTTCTGTCATTGCAATATTACCTGCCTCCTGTTCTCATTACATGTCACAGTTTCCAAGGTAACAGCTGTCTTACATGAATTACATTCTAGGTTGGTAGCTCCCAGGTGAGATATTGGGAAGCATCTTAATCTTATTTGCATATATCTACAAATTATGTTTACCAGAAATCGCTTCTAGGAAGAGTCACAGATGGCTAGTTGTATCCACTGTGAGCCTTTTTTTTTTTTTTCAGTTGAAGGGTTTATAATTTCCCGAATTATGTGTCTGATTTTTCTCTAAACTGTATCTCTTAAATTTGGAGATACACATTACTGTGTCGGCCCTTCATTTCACTGATAAACATCAAGGGTTTTTTGAAGATAGTACTTGGAGAATGGTACAGCCACACACAAAAATAGGGAAATCGGCTGGGCGCAGTTGGCTCATCCCTGTAATCTCAGCACTTTGGGAGGCCGAGGCGGGGGGATCACCTGAGGTCAGAAGTCCGAGAGCAGTCTGATCAACATGAAGAAACCTGTCTCTACTAAAAATACAAAAAAAATTAGCTGGGCGTGATGGCACATGCCTGTAATCCCAGCTATTCAGGAGGCTGAGGCAGGAGAATTGCTGGAACCTAGGAGGCAGAGGTTGCCGTGAGCCAAGATCCTGCCATTGCACTCCAGCCTGGGCAACAAGAGCGAAACCTCGTCTCAAAAAAAAAGGGAATCAGAGAGGGCGTCTTTTGGAAGAGGGAGGAAATAGGGGAATTGAGTGAAGATTCAGTGGACATGTAGAGAAAAAGTTAACATAATAGGAAAGCTCTTATGTTGTATGTAGTGGGGAATTACCCTGGAAACTGTCACCAAACTACCTACCTACCTTTATAGTGCTGGTTTCTAGGGTAACACAGATATTTACTATCTTACATTTACATGGCTGGTGCTGATGTTCATTTTCTCACTTTTTACAGTCCCAACCCTTTGCTTTTTATAGTGTTGAAATTTGCATTTCAATGTTAATAGGATTCCAGTACTGGTGGCTCATTCCTCAAAGCTAGATGTAGAGAAATATTATAGGAACTTCTGTCCTGGGTCCTGCTCCACACTGGAATGTCATTAGTACACAGTCCTGGGCTTCATGCCTGGGACTCAACACCAAGGGCATAAATTCTGCAATTACCCAGAGGCTATAATTTCCATCCTCTCCAAGTCATCCACAGTAAACCCTTGATAAAGACACTAGCTTCTACGTTTCTTCATTTTTCCCCCCCTTAGACTAGTCAAGTGAAGCAGTGGGAGTGGAGAAGTCTACTTTCTTTCTTTCTTTTTTGTTTTTTGAAATAGGATCTCCTTCTGGCACCCAGGCTGGAGTGCAGTGCTGTGATCACAGTTCATTGCAGCCTCGGCCTCCTGGGCTCAAGTGTTCCTCCCACCTCAGCCTCCCAAGTAGCTGGGACCACAGGCATGGACCACCACACCCAACTAATTTTTTTTTTTTTTTTGAGACAGAGTCTCGCTCTGTCTCTCAGGCTGGAGTGCAGTGGCAAGATCTGGCTCACTGCATTCTCCGCCTACCAGGTTTAAGCAATGAGAATTGCCTCAGCCTCCCTAGTAGTTGGGATTACAGGCATGCACCACCACACCTGACTACTTTTTATTTATTTTTAGTAGAGACAGGGTTTCAACATGTTGCCCAGGCTGGTCTCGAACTCCTGACCTCAAGTGACCCACCTGCCTGGGCCTCCCAAAGTGCTGGGATTACAGGCGTTAGCCACTGTGCCCAGCCCCAGCTAATTAATTTTTTAATTTTTAGTAGAGATACTACATTCACCATGTTGTCCAGGCTGGTCTCGAACTCCTGGGCTCAAGCGGTCCTCCCAGCTGGGCCTCTCAAAGTGTTGGGATTACGGGCGTGAGCCACCTCACCTGGTCTTTTTTGTTTGTTTTAACATTATTTTAGGTTCAGGGGTACACGTGCAGGTTTGTTATAGAGATAAATTGTGTGTCTCGAGGGTTTGGTGTACAGAGTATTTTATCACCCAGGTAGTAAGCACAGTACCTGATAGGTAGTTTTTCTTTTTTCTTTTTGTTTCTTCTTCTTCCTCTTCTTCTTCTTGTTCTCCTCCTCCTCCTCCTCCTCCTCCTCCTCCTCCTCCTCCTCCTCCTCCTCCTCCTCCAGCTGGAGTGCAGTGGCACAATCTAAACTCACTACAACCTCTGCCTCCCAGGTTCAAGAGATTCTCTTGCCTCAGCCTCCCAAGTAGCTGGGACTACAGGAATACCCTACCATGCCCAGCTAATTTTTGTATTTTTTGGTAGAGATGGGGTTTCACCATGTTGGCCAGGCTGGTCTCAAACGCCTGACCTCAAGTGATCTGCCTGCCTCATCCTCCCAGAATGCTGGGATTACAAGCATGAGCCACCGCACCCAGCCTCCGTAGGTAGTTTTTCAATCCTCCTCCCACCCTCCACCATTCACCCTCCACCACTAGACCCTGGTGTTTACTGTTCCCCTCTTTGTGTCCATGTGTGCTCAATGTTTAGCTCCCACTTATAAGTTAGAACATGTGGTATTTGGTTTTCTGTTCTTGCATTAGTTCGAGTAGGATATGATCTTGTTCTTTTTTATGGTGGCATAGAATTTCATGGTGTAGGCCGAGCAAGGTGGCTCCAGCCTGTAATCCCAGTACTTTGGGAGGCCAAGGTGGGAGGATCATGAGGTCAAGAGATCAAGATCGTCCTGGTAAACATGGTGAAATGCTGTCTCTACTAAAAAAAAAAAAATTAGTACCTGTAATCCTAGCTACACAGGAGGCTAAGGCAGGAGAATCACTTGAACCTGGGAGGTGGAGGTTGCAATGAGCCAAGATTGCACTATTGTATTCCACTCTGTGTGACACAGCAAGACTCCATCTGAAAAAAAAAAAGAATTTCATGGTGTGTATGTACCACATTTTCTTGATCCAGTCTATCATTGACGGGCATTTAGGTTGACTTCATGTTTCCCCTCCCTTTTATGTTCCATGATTCTATAAAGAAACCGGTAGATGAAATACTCTCTGTCCCATCCACATTGCATTGTCAAGATGTGTTATTTGATTTCTAAACTTTTTTTTTTTGAGACAGAGTCTCACTGTGTTTCCCGGGCTGGAGTACAGTGGTGTGTGATCTCAGCTCACTGCAACCTCCGACTCCTGAGTTCAAGCGATTCTCCGGCCTCAGCCTCTCAAGTAGCTGGGATTACAGACATGTGCCACCATGCCCGGCTAATTTTTATACTTTTAGAAGAGACAGAGTTTCGCCATGTTGGCCAAGTGGTCTTGAACCTCTAATCTCAGGTGACCTGCCCCTCTCGACCTCCTAAAGTGCTAGGATTGCAGGTGTGAGTCACTGTGCCCAGCCAGTTTCTGAACTTATAATTAGGACTTTTGCCAAAGAAAAACAATTATGTTGGAAATTAAAATGATTACCCAAAACTACACTTGTAATCATAATGAATATTCAATATGTATTGAATCCTTACTCTGTACCTCACACCATGCTAAGTGCTCAACGGGCATTATCTCATGTGGGTCCTTATTTTACATGTAAGAAAACTGGTACCTGTATTTTACAGAGGAGGTAGCTGAGACTTAGAGAGGGAAAACGAACTTGTTCAAGGCCACACAGTAAGTGGTGAAACCAAAACTTGAATTCAGCTATTTGATGCCCATGTCTCCACTTTTTTTTCTTCGAGATGGAGTCTTCCTCTGTTGCCCGGGCTGGAGTGCAGTGGCACAATTTTGGCTTACTGCAACCTCCACCTCCCAGGCTCAAGCAATGCCCCTGCCTCAGCATCCCAAGTAGCTGGGATTACAGGCACATGCCAACATGCCAAGCTAATTTTTGTTCTTAGTAGAAACCGGATTTCACCATGTTGGCCAGGCTGGTCTCAAACTCTTGACCTCGAGATCTGCCCGCCTCAACCTCCCAAAGTGCTGGCATAACAGGTGTGAGCCACTGCGCCCAGCCCCATGTCTCTACTTTTCATCTTTTGACTTTTAACCAGTGGTTCTCAAATGTTAGTGTACATCAGAATTCTCTGGAGGGCTTGTGAAAACACAGATTGCTGGGTCCCATCCAGAGTTTCCTGATTCAGGAAACCTGAGGATATGCATTTCTAAAAAATTCCCAAGTGATGCTGATGTTGCTGGATTGGAGAGTACTCTCAGAGGACCTCTGCTTTGTACTCCAGTGTCTCCCGTCAAGGGCAGAAGAGCCTGCCACTGTAATGAAGCTAAAAAGAAACTTGTGCACAATAGGGAGCTTGCACTGTGTGTGTGTGTGTGTGTGTGTGTGTGTGTGTGTGTGTGTGATGGAGTCTCACTCTTGTCACCCAGGCTGGAGTGCAGTGGTGTGATCTCAGCTCACTGCAACCTCCACCTCCCAGGTTCAAGCGATTCTCCTGCCTCAGCCTCCTGAGTAGCTGGGATTACAGGCACACACTACCATGCCTGGCTAGTTTTTGTATTTTTAGTAGAGACGGGGGTTTATCTTGTTGGCCAGGCTGGTCTCGAATGCCTGACCTTAGGTGATCCACTCACCTCAGCCTCCCAAAGTGCTGGGATTGTAATCCTGTAGGCATGTGAGCCACTGCGCCTGGCGGAGCTTGCACTTTTGTTAGGGCTTAACGTTCAGGGATCCTGGGAGATGTTCAGGTCTGCCCCTATCTCTCCAGGAGACCAGACAATAGGCAAGAAATTCCACTGTGGAGGAGAATACAGTGCATAGGCTGTTCTCACAGAATATAATATTTCTGCAAAGAGCTGAACATACAATGGGTTTGGCTCAGTTTCTTAATCTTGACTGCTACCAAAAGCTGGTGCATATACAGTGTGATCTTAGTTCTCTTTTGGAAGAAATTCAAAGAGTTAAAATCGAAGAGTAGTATTTGCCAAGTGTAACTACCTGTCAGTTGAGGTTTTTGATATATCTGACACATTCAGCCTGATCCTGTGGAGGGTCTCGATTAGCACTATCTTGTGAAGCTGAGGAAAGAGCCATTACTGTGCAAGCTCTCCTCAGAGCTGCTGTTCACACCTACCTTATAAAGAACATATATTGCCTACAGTAGACAGAGAGAGGCACACGTTGAAGATAACACTCACACTACCACAACCTTGTTTCTCTCTTTACTTCAATTTTTCTACCTTATGCCTTGTATTTCAGCTTGAGGTACAGCTGAGGTCACTGAGTTTTTAGGCAACAAAGCATAGTTCAGTGTCCATTATGTTCATTAGTGTGACTGCACATCAGGTCATTAGAGAAGCTTTTTTTTTGAAATGGAGTTTCACTCTTGTTGCACAGGCTGGAATACAGTGGCACGAGCTCACTGCAACCTCTGCCTCCCGGGTTCAAGGGTTCAAGTGATTCTCCTGCCTCATGCCTCCTGAGTAGCTGGGATTACAGGCACCCACCACCACACCCGACTATTTTTTGTATTTTTAGTAGAGACAGGATTTCATCATGTTGGCCAGGTTGGTCTTGAACTCCTGACCTCAGGTGAGCTGCCCACCTTGGCCTCCCAAAATGCAGAGATTACAGGCATGAGCCACCTCTCCCAGCTGAGAAGCTTTTTAAAACTACTTGTACCAGAGACCCTACCTTAGACCAATTAAACACAAATTTCTGTGGGAAGGCCTCAGATACATGCATTTAAAAAAAATTTTCAGATGATGCTAATGCCAGTCAAGAAAATAAGCTCTGCTATTGTGCAGATTTCATTTCTAGCTCTGCTGCTTATGAGAAGATGACCTTGGGCAAATGCCCTAACCTCTCTGAGCCCCAATTTTCTCATCTATAAAAATTGGCATACTAATAGAACCCACTAGGCTTTGTTTCATGGGCTTTTATGAAGGATTGAATGTACTGGTGTATGTAATGCACTGTAATTGTACAATGCCTAGCACAGGGTGATTACTACATAGATGGTAGCTAGTTATAAAATTAAGGCATTCCAGCTGGGCGTGATAGCTCACGCCTGTAATCCCAACTCTTTGGGAGGCTGAGGCAGGTGGATCACCTGAGATCAGGAGTTCAAAACCATCCTGGTCAAAATGGTGAAGCCCTGTCTCTACTAAAAATACAAAGAACCGCAGGGCATGGTGGCGCACACCTCTAATTTCAGCTACTTGAGAGACTGAGGCAGGAGAATCGCTTGAACCCAGGAGGTGGAGGTTGCAGTAAGCCAAGATCACGCCACTGTACTCCAGTCTGGACAACAGAGCGAGACTCCATCTCAAAAAAAAAAAAAAATTAAGGCACCCTCTTTTATTGTGCAGAGCAAGTCATGAGGCTGTGACCCTATGGGAGTTGTGGGTATCTTACTCTGCTATGGATCTCATGGTCTTTCAATAGGGACCACCTGTGACAAGATTAAAGGCTATGCAGACCATCTACCTGGTACATGTCATAGGAAACTTCTTTCTTTTGTGTTTGTTTGTTTGTTTTGAGATAGAGTTTTGCTCTTGTTGCCCAGGCTGGAGTGCAATGGCGTGATCTCGGCTCACCACAACCTCTGCCTCCCAGGTTCAAGCAATTCTCCTGCCTCAGCCTCCTGAGTAGTTGGGATTACAGGCATGCAACATCACGCCCAGTTAATTTTGTATTTTTAATAGAGACAGGTTTCTCCATGTTTGTCAGGCTGGTCTCGAACTCCTGACCTCAGGTGATCTGCCCCTTCGGCCTCCCAAAGTGCTGGGATTACAGGGAAGAGCCACCATGCCAGGCAGAAATCTCTTTCATGCTAAATGGGGGAAATGATGCTTCTTTGGATAAGACATCAAGTAAAATCAAAACAGAAACAAAGTACCACTAATATTCTTAGAGACCGGCCCATTAACTAACTTGAGGAAATAATAGACCACTTGGGGTTCTCAGATCACACTCTGAGAACCACTGAAGAGTACATGATAGTCTGCACTATGACTTGTGGCCTAATTAGTGGTCAACCCAGAATTTCCAGAGTATTCAAGAGTCACAATCTAAAAAATGTAATATTTATTGCCCAATGTCTCACCAGATCTGCACATTTATTCCTTACTCCTTGTAGACATGTGAATTGGTGACCCCTAGTGCACTCACCACCCAGAGATCTCTATAGTTTAAGGAAAAAAACTGCAAGAATCTAAGCATTAGGATATAAGGAATGAGATGAAACACAACGGAATTTCTTAGGCCTTAACAAACAACAAAGAAGGCTGCACTTTGTGGGAACCAAGAATTGGATCTCACATCAGTTTCAAGATAAAGTAAAAAAAATCCAGGCTGGGCATGGTGGCTCACACCTGTAATCCAAGCACTTTGGAGGCCAAGGTGGGCGGATAACCTGAGGTTCGGAGTTCAGGACCAGCCTGACCAACATGGTGAAACCCCGTCTTTAAAAACGAAAAAAATCCAGTATTCCGGCCAGATGTGGTGGCTCATACATGTATTCCCGGCACTTTGGAAGGGCGAGGCAGGTGGGTCACCTGAGGTCAGGAGTTCAAGACCAGCCTGGACAATATGGTGAAATCCCACCTCTACTAAAAACACAAAAATTAGCCGAGCATGGTGGCAGGCACCTGTAATCACAGCTACTTGGGAGGCTGAGGAAGGAGAATTGCTGGAACCTACAAGGCAGAGGTTGGAGTGAGCTGAAATGAGGCCATTGCACTCCAGCCTGGATAACAGAGCAAGACTCCATCTTGGTAAAAAAAAAAAATCCAGTATTTTATATTTGATCTTAGCCAAAAAGCTGAGAAGCAATTAAAAAAAAATCCAGCATTCTATATTGCTTCTAGAACCAAGTAAAGATAAAGCATATCCATCTCAAACCAATAGCCAACAATGTGATAAATGAGAAAAAGGAAGTTAGTAAAAATATGATAGTTAATAAAATGGGCTTTTGGGTTCAGACCAACCTGGGTTTAAAATCTCAGTTCATGTGTGGGTGAGGTGGCTCACACCTGTAATCCCAGCACGTTGGGAGGTCCAGGTACGAGGATCATCTGAGCCCAGGAGTTCGAGACCAGCCTGGGCAACATGGTGAGACCATGTCTCTATTTTTATTAAAAATATATAAAAATTCCAGCTCAGGAATATATATGCCTGTGACTCTGAGCAAGTTGCATAATAAATCAAAACCTAATAATAATAGTTCCTACTTTTTGGGGTTGCTGTGTGGAGTGAATGAGATTATGTATGCAAAATACTTAAAATAGCACTTGATACATGGTAAACCCTCAGCAATTTTTTTTTTCTTTGAGACAGAGTCTTACTCTGTCGCCCAGGCTGAAGTACAGTGGTGACATCTCGCTTCACTGCAACCTCTGCCTCCTGGGTCAAGTGATTCTTCTGCCTCAGCCTCCAAAGTAGTTGGGATTACAGATGCCTGCCACCACATCCAGCTAATTTTTTTTTTTGCATGTGTATTTTTAGTAGAGATGGAGTTTCACCATATTGGCCAGGCTGGTCTCCAGTTTCTGACCTCAGGTGATCCGCCTACCTCAACCTCCCAAATGTTGGGATTACAGGTATGACCCACTGTGCCCAGCCAAACCCTCTGTAAATTATAGCTTACTTCTAGCTAAAAACACTCTCACTGGAGTCAAGGACAAAGCTCAGCTGCTACCATTTACAATCTCTTAATAGTGTTCTGAATAACCAGTATCATCCTTAGACCTAGGCAAGAGGGGCTTCTGCCCTGAAGCTCTTGCTTTAAAGGATACCTCATATTGTAAATATTCAAAATAAATTCATTTAAAAAGACACAAACACTTGTGTCACTTGGGATCTAGTGCTTACCTAGTGTTGGTACAGCAAACCACATAACCCCAAATCTCCACTCTCTTGGGTAACATCATTCAAACTTAAGGGAAATACTTCCGATCTCTCACTCTTTATACTTGAATCAAAAGGCAACTCCATCTACAAGCCTGGAAGTTTTGTGAGTTATGCTGCTGCTGATATCAGACACTGCTTAGAAGTACAAGAAAAATCTGAGTAGCAGATGTGTTTAGTGAGAAAAAAGGACAGTTGACTTGTCAAATCCTTTCTCTCTCAATGGAAATATTGTTCCACAACAATGATTGTTTCCCAATAGTAACAAGCATAGGCTTTCTTGCTTCTCTTTGTTTTCCAATTCACGGTTCCTTGATGTGTGGTAAGTAGGCATCCAATTGTACTCTTGCCCCAGGCCAAGCAAATCTTAAAAGCTGGCTTGTAGCTAATACCATAAGACTTGAAAAGGAAATTAGGAATAACTATTGGAAGAGAGACAGAAATTACCATTATTTCCAGTTAATTTGTCTGTCAAGAGAATACCTAAGGGAATCAATTGAAACACTCATAAATTTAACAACAGGGTTCAGAAAAGTGGCCGAAGAACAATCAGTAGTTTTCCTGTAAACCAGCTAGAAGATATAATGGGAAAAAAAATTCATTAATGATGACAAAAATAGCATAAAACCCCTAGGAATAACTCTTTTGAATTCTTGGACTCAAGAGATCCTCCTGTCTCAGCCTCCCAAGTAGCTGAGACTATGGGCACATGCCCGTGCAACCTGGGGGCAGTTGGGGGGGTAGGGGAGAGACATTGGGGGGATGGGGAGGGAGGAGAGGGTGGGAAGGGATAACATGGGGAGAAATGCCAGATATAGTATGCACCTAAAATAAATAAATAAAGACTTCAAAAACATTTCACTGTAGACATGTTTTTTAAATTTCATAGTGAGACCACATGTTGGTCTCACTATGTTGTCCAGGCTGGTCTGGAACTCCTGAGCTCAAGTGATCCTCCTGCTCTGGCCTCCCAAAGCTTGGGAATTAGAAGCATGAGCCACCACACCCAGCCAGGAAATGCACAGAGGCCAGGCGCAGTGGTTCGTGCCTGTAATCCCAGCACTTTGGGAGGTCAGTTCACCTGACATCAAGTGATCCACCTGCCTCGGCCTCCCAAAGTGCTAGGATTACAAGTGTGAGCCACTGCATCTGTCCTATAGTCAAAACAGGACAATACTGAACATGCCCATAGTCCCAGCTACTGGGAAGGTTGAGGGAGGAGGATAGTATGAAACCAGGACCTCCAGACTGCAGTGTCAGACTGCACTTCGGCCGGGGAAACATAGAGAGACCTTGTCTCTAAAAAACAAAAAACGGGCAGAGCACAGCAGCTCATGCCTGTAATATTAGCACTTTGCCAGTATAAAAAGGCACCCTTAATTTTGGGGATCTCACTTTGCCTTCAGCTTATTTGCTGCTTCTTTGGCCCTTGAAATCCATGCTTTCCTGGCTCTGTTTCTCCAAAGCAACCCTAAAGCCAGTAATCAATGAAGAAACTGGCAAATGGAAAATCTTGCAAGTGCCGGATCTTCTATCTGTATTTACATGCATTGTGTGTGTGTGTGTGTGTGTGTGTGTGTGTATATGTGTGTGTGTGTGTGTGTGACGTTTATATATAAAAGAGCTCTGATTGCCAGGCGCTGTGGCTCACGCCTGTAATCCCAGCACTTCGGGAGGCCAAGGTGGGTGGATCATGAGGTCAGGAGTTTGAGACCAGCCTGGCCAATACGGTGAAACTCTCTCTACTAAAAATACAAAAATTAGACAGGCACGGTGGTGTGCGCCTGTAGGCCCAGTCGCTCAGGAGGCTAAGGCAGAAGAATCACTTGAACCTTCGAGGCAGAGGTTGCAGTGAGCCAAGATCACACCATTGCACTACAGCCTGGGCAGCAAAGCAAGACTCCATCTCAAAAAAAGAAAGAAAGAAAGAAAGAAAAAAGAAAAATACTTTCAAATAGAAGAGTGAATGGTGTTTGGTTTTCTTTGGACTGTATTTGTATAAACATGTTATTGGTATGTGGTCCAAAATTATGGGAAACTTCTGTAATGTTGATATAATTTAGCAAACATTATCAATAATTATAATTGTTATGTGAAATTGTTATTTGCCACAGAAATAACCAAAATTCATAGTCAATTTTAGCTTTAATAGTTGCTATAGACTTTTGTCATCCACAGACATTTTGTCTTCCTTTGTTCCTTTTCTTTCTTGTTTTTTAAGATGGGGTTTCACCATGATGGCCAGGCTGGTCTTGAAATCCTGACCTCAGGTGATCTACCCACCTTGGCCTCCCAAAGTATTAGGATTACAGGTGTGAGCCACCGTCCCTGGCCTCCTTTGGTCCTTTTCAAAAGACAGTTTATAATCAGATATAGGACTCTGAGTGCAGGTCCTCAGATAACTTTAAAAACTGAGCTATTGGAGGACGGGTGCAGTGGCTCATGCCTGTAATCCCAGCTCTTTGGGAGGCTGAGGCAGGCGGATCACAAGGTCAGGAGTTGAAGATCAGCCTGACCAACATAGTGAAACCCTGTCTCTATTTAAAAAAAAATTAAAAAAAAAAACCTGAGCTATTGGAAACTTCTAGGACTCTCATGGAGAGCTAATGTGTTAAGTATTGCTAGACCTTTTGTTTTCAGAGTCAGGAAAACTTATTTCTTTAGAGCAATTTGCAACTGTTAACAAGTGAGTAAAACATACTGCTGTGAACACAATTTGGAGCATATTTGTTCCTCTCTACCTGATTTCTCCAGAATTTGGAAACTATTTGTGAGTATTCTCAATTTATGGCAGTATAGTTAATTGCATAAATGCAATAAGAATTTGTTTTCTTTTGTAACAGGACACAGTTGGAGAAATTGGTTATTTTACCAAGGTTTTGACTGGAATGGCATGCTTCCTTTAAAGAATCAAAGTTAACTTATAGAGCCAATTAAAGTCCATTGGGGCATCTGGCCTCATACCTTGTCCACACAGAGTCCCTGTGCAAGGTCCCTGACCTGTGGTAACTAAAGAATGTCACTTCTAAGAGGCTCATGAACCCCAAGTTATCTTGGGACCTCAAGAGGAGAGAAATTTACCCAACTTGTATTTGAGGGTACAAACCCATGGCAGGGCTCGGCTTTTAAAATGTCTTATCTGAGATTCTTCATGAAACAGAGTTCTAGCAAAGCCAATTAAAAAAACCTAAGTGAAAAATCATTATTCTTGCCGCACATTATGCAAATAATCAAGCCACATACAGTAAGACTAAAGTTTATTTTGTAAACAAATCAGTTCTATTAAGTTTATTTTTAATAAAAATAGGGACTGGAGAGAGCAAAATTATGCTTCAAAAGAAAAACTATAGCATGCTGCTGTTAGCTCTTCTTGAGGTTTCTTTTGCAGTTTAGACTAAAGTTTAAATTCTTTGTGGGTTAGAAGTCCCCAAACAAATGCTTTCAAATCTTTGCTTTTAAAATTGGGAATTGTACTCCTCATCCCAGGACTCATTATTTACCTTATAAGGTAAAATTGGCTGTTCACTTGAACACTGTAGTAAAACTATAGATGAGAGTACTAATGTTTCTGCCATGCAAGCCTTAGAAGCTCAACCAGGCCTGCATGAGTATGCTCAGACAATTGCAAAGCAGTTCCACTCTTCTCACCTTAGGATTCACTCCCATTCCCACTACATCCTCTGTCAGCAGGAAGAAGCCAGAGTGATCAATGGCCTTTTCCCATGTTCATAGCCTACACCTTAAGATTAAGGTGTTATATAACTCAAAGGGAGGGATCGAAACAGTCTTTGCAAAATTATGACAGACAGTGAAAGAAATCTAACTTGACTGACTCCATCTTGCTTCTAACCTCCAAGCTGTACTTATTCACTCCTGTGCATAGGCTGAACTAACTTTGGGAGAAACTTAGTTTATAGTTTAAAGAAAGATGGTAACAGCCCTTTCCCAAAGTAGACCTCCTTCCTGCCTGAGGACAAGATTGCATTTGTAGGACTAACATTGGCCACAAGATTAGAAATTATGATTTAGGAGTCATATAGCTGGAGGCTACAAGATTTTGACCCTCCCTAAACTGCTCATAAGATAAGTGTTTGAGATATTTTGCAGAGCCTACACTTGATGGATCACCTGGCACCACCCAGATCAATGAACCAGCTCATCTGAAACTTGTGGCCCCCACCCAGGAACTGACAAGAAAACAGCTTCAACTCCCTGTGATTTCATCTCTGACCAATGAGCACTCCTGCCTCACTGGCTTTCCCCCCACCTTAAAAACTCTGCTCCCAGGTCAGGTATGGTGGCTCACGCTTGTAATCCCAGCACTTTGGAAGGCTGACTCAGGTGGATCACCTGAGGTCAGGAGTTTGAGACCAGCCTGGCCAACATGGTGAAACCCCCAGTCTCTACCAAAAATACAAGAATCAGCCTAGTGTGGTGGCACATGCTTGTAATCCCCAGCTACTTGGGAGGCCAAGGCAGGAGAATTGCTCGAACCCAGGAGGCAGAGGTTGCAGCCAGCTGAGATGGCACCACTGCACTCCAGCCTGGGTGGATGGCACTCAAAAATACACAAACAAAACAAACAAAAAACTCTGCTCCCCCAATGCTCAGGGAGATTGATTTGAGTAATAAAACTCTGATCTCCCGCATAGCGGGCTCTGCGTGGACTACGTTTTCTCTATTGCAATTCCCCTGTCTTGATGAATGGGCTCTGTCTAGGCAGCGAGCAAGGTGAACCCCTTGGGCAGTTATGGTTTCACCATGTTGGCCAGGCTGGTCTTGAACTCTTGACTTCAGGTGATCCACCTACGTCAGCCTCCCAAAGTGCTGGAATTATAGGCATGAGCCACTGTGCCTAGCCATGCATCACATTTTTATTTGTAAAAGTAAAAACCATGGAAACAACATCAGTATCTAGCAATAGGATGTTAAATGAATTAGAATTATCATATATTCGAGTGACGCTAAAGTTTTATGCAATCATTAAAAATGTTTGTGTAGGGCTGAGCATGGTGGCTCATGCCTATAATCCCAACGCTTTGGCAGGCTGAGACAGAAGACTCGATTGAGACTAGGCTTTCAAGACCAGCCTGGGAAACCCCATCTCTACAGAAAATGAAATGGTTGTGGTGACATGTGCCTGTAGTCCCAGCTACTTGAGAGGCTAAAGTGGGAAGACCACTTGAGCCCACGAAGTCGAGGCTGCAGAGGAAGACCCTGCGGTCTCAAAAAAAAAAAAAAAAAATGTGTAGGGCTGGGCTCTGTGGCTCATGCCTGTAATCTCAACATTTTGGGAGGCCAGCGTGGAAGGATCCCTTGAATCCAGGAGTTAGGGATCAGCCTGGACAACATCACAGGCTCTGTCTCCACAAAAAATAAAAAAATTAGCCAGGCATGGTGGCATGTGCCTGTGATCCCGGCTACTCTGGAGACTGAGGTGAAGGATCACTTGAGTGAGACCTTGTCTCTAAACAAAACTAAACTTTGTGTGTGTGTATGTGTGTGTGCGTGTGTGTGCACACGTGTGTGTACACGCACTTACAGTGCTAAACAACTTTAAGTGTGACATAACATTGCAAAATATTACAGGAAAGGCAGCAGAACAATTGTTAAGAGCCTGGGCTCTAGAAACGAATGCCTAGGTTTGAGTCCTGGCTCTCCACCCACTAGCTGTATACTCTTGGGCAAGTTACTTACCTTCCTGCACCTCAATGTCCCTATTTATAGCATGGGGACTCATATCTAGTCCATAGTGTTGCTGTAAAGATTAAGTGAGTTAATAAAAGTAGAGGGCAGTGTCTATCATCTAGTAAACAGCCAACAAATATTGGTTATTGTTACAGAAAATTGGAGGAGGGGAAAATCATATCTAACTGAGAATGGATCAGAAAAGGCTTTATGGAGGGAGGAGGTGACATTGAAGAAAAGGTTTAATGCTAATGAAGTGTGATGGTCGGGTTGGGGGGGAGGGTCAAAAGGTAGGGAGTTAAAGGTAGAGGAGGTGGAAATGCTTAGGTTGTGTGGGGCCATGAGTGAAGAGATGAGGGGTGGCATGTGGCAGTGGAAGCTATTGAAAACTAAATCTCCAAAGAGAGACAGAGGTCAAAACATGGAGGGCCTTGAATGCCAAATTTAAAACTGGAGTTAACCACTGGCTATGAGATTCATTAAAGAGAGAGTTGGGCTGGGCACGGTGGCTCACATCTGTAATCCCAGCACTTTGGGAGGCTGAGGTGGGTGGATCATGAGGTCAGGAGTTCGAGACCAGCCTGGCCAACATGATGAAACCCCAATGCTACTAAAGATACAAAAAATTAGCTGTGCACGGTTCTGGATGCCTGTAATCCTAGCTACTTGGGAGGTTGAGGCAGGAGAATCGTTTGAACCTGGGAGGCGGACGTTGCAGTGAGTCAAGATCATGCCATTGCACTCCAGCCTGGGTGACAGTGCCACACTCGATCTCAAAAAAAAAAAAAAAGATAAAAGAAAAAAAAAGAATGAAATAAAGAGTCATTCTCTTCTTTGTGGAAGAGAAAAAGAAAGCCCTCTTTGGCAGAATTGAAGACTGACAACTTTCCAGTTTGTCCTTGAGTGTTACCAAGTTCAGAAACAACTCTCTGAGGATTAATATTTTGATTTAGGGAAAGGAAAGGGGGAGAGAAAGGAAGAGATGGAAAAGGGAGTGAATAACTGAAGGATGATAAGTGCGAGGGGGAGATGAAAAGTGAGCCCTATGGGAAGGCGGCAGCAAAGTCTGTCTTCCCTAATTCCTCATTCCTGGGGTCACTTGATGACAGAACTAATATATAACCTACCTTCTCCTCATTTAAGATTTGAGGTTTCCGTCTTTAGTTTTGGGCTTCATTTAAGTTTGAGACTGTCCTTTTGGCCTGTGAGCACACGTAGGGCATTAGGACCCAGCGATTGTTGTAGTGAGAGTGGTTGAATCTCGGTCTCTCAATTTTTCTCTCTAGCTCCCTCCTCTCCCTTTGTCATTCTAGCTGCCTGCTGCCTCCGCAGCGTCCCCCTAGCTCTCCCTGTGCTAACTGCCTGCGCCTTGGACAGAGCAGGTGCGCAAATCGGAAGGATTAGTTGGGACCTGCCTTGGCGACCCCATGGCATCCCCCAGAACCATAACTATTGTGGCCCTCTCAGTGGCCCTGGGACTCTTCTTTGTTTTCATGGGGACTATCAAGTTGACCCCCAGACTCAGCAAGGATGCCTACAGTGAGATGGTAAGTAAAGAAAATGGGTGATGAGGAGTGCACTCCCGTGGGATTGCGAGGACCTCTCCCCTTTTTTCCTTCTCAGTCTTTGGTCCTATCCCCTTAGCCCCTATCCCCACCTGGACCCTCCCTTCTCAACAACTTTGCAGCTTGGAAGGAGCAGCTGGGCAATAGCGATTTCTTTTGTGGGCTATGCTGCTCTGGAGCCACTGAATGCCAGTTGGGGGAGGGGTTGTCCAACGAAAACCCCCCACCCCAAGTAAACCAGAAGGCTGAGACCTGCATAGCACCTGTCACCGGCAGGAACCCTTTCCTTCTTGCAGCACGCACCCAAAGTCCAGGCAACCAGTCTACAAGTCTGATTTCCCTCCCTGTGAACTAAGAGTTTAGCAAGCGGAGAGTTTATTTTAGAGCAGAACAAAGGGGAAAGACGGAAAGAGCTTGGAAAAATGGGCTACTAAAACAAGCAATTTGTAGGTACTGGCTGGTATTCCTCATCCCAGGCAGACAGCTGATAGTATTCCTCCAGCCACCTGGGTATGTATCTGGATCCTTGAGACAAAGCATTCTTCGCCCAAATAAAAGTCACTAAGCTCTTGCTTCTTCTCCTTCTCTCAAGGGAGAGCTAGGTGTTTTGTTTTATATATATATATTTTTTGTGTGTAGGGTAATTACGAAATCTGCAAAGTCTGCTTTTTCTCTCCAGCAAAACAGTCCGTAATCCCCACCTTCCTTTCTATGGATGTCCAGAACCAGGCCCTCTGCAGGTTTTCCCCTCTGCAGAGTTGGAATCACTGAAGGTGACTGGCCAAAACATCTCCTCTGCAACCTGGGGGCTGGGCTGCTTTCCCCAGTTGGGCGTGATGAGGACTTGCTCTTATGCCTTGGAGTACTAGGAGATGGCAGGGAATGTTTCCAGCACTTTCAGGTCTCTCTCTCCCCTCTCCCCCTGTCACTTTGCCTTTTCTTTTCCCCACCCCAGCTGAAGGGACCCTGCTTCTCATCGCCTTTGCTAGACTGTCAGTAATGGGAGGGAGCACATTAATGGGCTCTCAAGGTCAAGAGAGAAAAGAGCTTAGGGGAGGAACAGAAGGGGAGAGAGAAAAGAGGAAAGCCCGGTAAGGGCTGAGGCAGGGAGGAACAGCCTCACACATTGCGAGGAATTCATAGTTCTCCTGAACCCACTGCAGAGCTTTCCAGGGCCCCTAAATGTGAGCTGCAAATGCATGGAGACTGGCAAATTATATTAATAGATGCTCAGAAAATGTTTGCAGGCAGCTCTGGCTTCTGTCTCAGGGTTTAAGCTGGAGCTTTCCATTTCTTCCTCACCACAAGATCACCCTAGGGTGGGGGAGGGTGGCTAGGAGTTGAGGGCTTAGGTCTAGCCCCAGTGGCAAACCTTTACATGCTTCTCCTTCTCCCTTCCCCTCCTCCCAGCATGTTTGACCAGATGGAATTTAAATCAGGTCAAAATGAGTACCCGAGGCAGCCTGCACTGGGAGAAGAGGGGCGGGGTGGGGTAGCAAAAGCCACCAAATGGCTTAAAGAGGTTGGGAAAGAGGGACAGGGTGGAGGGGAAAGGCCACTATATTTCTGTCTTGGTGATAGTAGTTTGGTGTTAGATTATGACTAAATAAATATGGTCTTGCTTTACTTTTCATATGTACATATATTTATATATTTGTGTGTGTGCACCATAGGTATTTGTAAGCTTTCCTTAGCCTTAGGGACACACTACCTTTCTTCAGTATATTCCCTGCCCTCCAGACCTTAGTCAGCTGCTTCAGAGGCACCCCAAGCTGCACCCTAAGTACAGTGTTAGGCTCTGCAGGCAATCCGACTAAGATGGAGTCACCGGGAAGCTTCCTACCAGCTTGGCAGGAGCTCACGAGGACCAGCCACAAATGGGTTTACAGTATGTTTCTTCCTAGAAATGGAGCTGTCTAGTGCAGCCTAATGAAAAGGAGAGGAAACAAATATGAAGATTTCATATCACACATAGGAACGTATTTAAATAGATATAATGTAACACAGCAATATAAAACCATTGTGTGTGGGTGTGTATGCACACTTCTGCACTTCTGTGCTAGGGGCATTTAGAGGGAATGGAAAGATTGTATCTAACTGAGATGTAGAAGTCACAGTAGTTTGAGGAGGGTTTTCAGACTGCCCTTTTTCAGGGTACCCTCCTGCATCGAGCATCAGGCCATAAACTGGAGACTGCTCTGTGGCATAGAGCCTACTGCGTAGTGCCTGGGCTTGGCCCGGTTTTATTGTCATTCCCATAGGAAATGGAGGGAAATTCAGTTCTAGTACAGAGAAGGTACTCGATATATATTTGTGGAGTGGATGGGTGAATGAATGAGTCATTGTAGCATTGCCTTGGCTTGTTACCGCCCTTCAGATTTCTCTGGTTGGCTCTTGATTATGCAGTTCAGGAACATGTCTTGCTTCTTAGAGGGGCTCTCTAAGAAGCCCTTCTCTCTCAGAGGGAGAGTCTCCCAGAACCCCTAGATCAGTCGCGATGATTATCTGGGATTTTCTGTTTTCCATTAAGGAGTGATTCCTCTGCATCGAGGAGGTTAGTCATGTATTGACTGCAGTGGCATTTCTTACAAGATCTCAAAGCGTTGTTGCTGCTGTTGTTGTTTTAAGATTATTTGTTCTTTAGAACATCTCTGTGAGGTATATTTCGTGTATTAGTTATTTTTATTTTACTGATGGATAAACTGAAGCAGAACAAGTTTAATGACATATCCAAGGCCAGGAAGGCAAGCTGTTGTTGGAACAGAGATGAGAAACCAAGTCCATGACTCAGTACTCCAGAGTAGCTGAGATTACAGGTGCCCGCCACCATGCCTGGCTAATTTTTATATTTTTAGTAGAGATAGGGTTTCACCATGTTGGTCAGGCTGGTCTTGAACTCCTGACCGCAGGTGATCCATCCACCTGAGCCTCCCAAACTGCTAGGTTTACAGGCATGAGCCACCACCCCCAACCTGAAATCAAGCATTTAGAAGAACAAGATGCTATTTTTATGTGCCCTGTGGACAGACCTCTATGCCATCAGCTAATATTGAAAAATGCACACTTGCCACTGTGTAATGTACAGTGGATCTCATGCAGAACTTCCAGATGCATCTTTGAATAGCCCATTTGGCATGTGTTGTCCCATACCTCCTCCAGATTTAGCAAGTATCATTATAGAGTACTCTAAATCCCACGTGAATTCAACATGACTGGCCACTCCCTTGACTAAATGCCTTCATTAGTTCACTTAAAATTGGGAGACAGCCCTTAAAAGCGCTGGGATGCAGTTTCCCGTGCAGTGACTAGGAACATATAAATAGTTGGTTTGCTTTAAATTTGGTGTTCAGCTTTTGGAGTAGTGGCTTCATCCTATAAGCACAGGGGTCCACATATGAAAAGGTAGGAAAACACCAAAAACCTGCTCAAAATAAAGCCAAGAGATTCTAGTCCTGAGCATGACTGGGCAAGTCTCTGATTCTTTGTATCCCCTCATAGTAAAGGTTTGTTGATTAAAAGTTTGTAGTTAAATGCCCTCCTGTTTATGTAATCCTGAGGAAACCTTCCCAATATATTTGGGCAGTTTATTTAATGTCCATAGGTAATCTTTTAAGCTTCCAATCACTGCTATTACTTCCTTTCCAACTAGGTAATAAGATAGTAATTTACTGATGCTTAAACTGCTCTCTGAGGTGGTACAGTATGTTTATATTCAGAGGAAACTGAGACCCTGAGATGTGAAGCAGCTTTGCTTAGTTCACACAGCCTGCCATCACAAGCTAAACTACATATTAGAGCTTGTGTTGGGGAGCTTGTAGCCTCTCAGTATAGACAACAGCTGACTTTGTTTCAGACAGATCTTTGACTGACAGTAGGAGTCAGTCTTCTGGTTGCCCTACGATGCAATCTGGGAAGGGTCCACTTTAACTGGTACAATTAGGCTTGCCAGCTTCCTCTTCAGGTGGGCAATATATGACAATGGAAAGTAGAATTGCTTAAAAGGTGTTTATCATTCATGTGGCTATTTGGCAATTAAATATATAATGACTTTTTATTACATTTAAACAATGATCTATGATTCACATGGGCTTTATTTCTTACAGGGACTCAGAAAAATCACACATGAGTCAGTACATTTTGCAGCACTTATGTAGGCTTTATGGTTTAAGATAGCAACCAGGCTGAGATTTTTTTGCCAAAATATATTTTTATCAGTGCTTTCTTCGGCTTTCATATAGTTTTTTTCCTTGTAAATCTTATTGAAGTATAACATATATACTGAAACATGCACATAGCATAAGTATGCAGCTCAAGGAATTTTCAGAACATTCTCGTGTAACCAACACCCATATTAAGAAAAAGCACGTTGCCAGACACTGGCTCACGCCTGTAATCCCAGCACTTTGGGAGGCCGAGGCAGGTGGATCACTGGAGGTCAGGATTTCAAGACCAGCCTGGGCAACATGGCGAAACTCCATCTCTACTAAAAATACAAAAATTAGCCGGGCTTACTGGTGGATGCCTGTAATCCCAGCTACTTGGGAGACTGAAGCAGGGGAATTGCTTGAACCTGGGAGGCAGAGGTTGCAGTGAGCCGAGATTGCACCACTGCACTGCAGCCTGGGCAACAGAGTGAGACTCTGTCTCAAATAAATAAAATAAATAAATAAATAAGAGAGAGAGAGAGAGAGATAGAGAGAGAGAGAGAGAAACAGCACATGACCAGCACCCCAGAAACCTTCCTCAGGGCCCCTCCAGTTGCTACCCACCTCAAGGGTAATTACTATCCTGACTTCTAACAACATAAGTCAATTGTACCTGATTCTGAACTTTATATAAATGGAATTCTACAGTCTATTAGCCAATTTATCCTTTCCTTTTACTAATTGGCATGAGTGAACTGAAGTGGATACCACTTTCCCTGTGTTCTCATTTTGTATTTTGTCTTGTTAGCTGGCTTAGGTTGGTTATTAATTGTAATCACGAGTGAACTGAAGTGGACACCACTTGCCCTGTGTTCTCATTTTGTATTTTGTCCCGTTAGCTGGCTTGGGCTGGTTATTAATTGTAATCAAAGATTAATATCATTTGACAGTTTTGAGCTGTTCAAGTTTAATGTCATTAATATGAGATCATGAATCCTGGTGTGTGGTGAAGAATAAATGACAAAAAGGAAAAAAAAAGATATGACTAAAGAAAGGCTTCGGCCGGGCTCGATCGCTCACGCCTATAATCCCAGCACTTTGGGAGGCTGAGGTGGGTGGATCACCTGAGGCCAGGAGTTCTAGACCAGCCTAGCCAACATAGTGAAACCCTGTCTCTACTAAAAATACAAAAATTAGCCAGGCATGGCGGCAGGCACCTACAGTCCCAGCCGTTCGGGAGGCTGAGGCGGGAGAATTGCTCGAACCCAGGAGGCAGAGGCTGCAGTGAGCCAAGATTGTGCCACTGCACTCCAGCCTGGGCGACTGAGCAAGACACCATCTCAAAAAAAGAAAAAATAATAAATTAAAAAAATAAAAAGGCTCCATATGCTTTTGATTCATGTCTCAATCATAATGTCCTCATACCATAAGAATGGACCTGCTTGATTCATCAATGCTTTTGTTATCATTAAAATAATTACCGTGGCTTGCAAACATATGGATTTCTAATCGTGTGGTTCATTTTTTGCGTGTGTTTGTGACAGCATCTGGCTCCGTTGCCCAGGCTGGAGTGAAGTGGCATGGTCTCGGATCACCTCAACCTCTGCCTCTTGGGTTCAAGTGATTCTCCTGCCTCAGCCTTCTGAGTAGTTGGAACTACAGACGTGTGCCACCACGATTCGCTAATTTTTGTATTTTTAGTAGTGATGGAATTTTCCCATGTTGGCCAGGCTAGTCTCGAACTCCTGACCTCAGATGATCCACCCACCATGGCCTTCCAAAGTGCTGGGATTATACACGTGAGCTACTGCACCCAGCCTAATTATGTAGTTTGTTAATGATCAAATGTGTGTGTGCTGATGCTATGACACTTTGACTAAATCTTTAAAATGCTCATTTGATTCACTGAATCTGAGGAGAAACAGGTAATAAAATACTTAGTAATTTTCTCCAAGCAATTTAGTGGCAAAACTAAAATTGGAATTCAGCTTAAGAATCCCAGTCCCAAGGATATTGCTACATGATTGCCTTTGATTACAGGAATTTGAAACATATAACTAAACCTGTCTTTTTCTTGGGCTTTTTTCCCCCCTCCTATAAGGAAACTATGGTTTCAGAGCCTGGGTTATTGCAGTGGAAAGAACACAGACCTAACAAAGTGATTTGCAAGAGCCTTTTAAGAAAGTGAATCTGTCAACTCTCTTTATTCTTACTATCCGTACAATTAAAGTCTTTAGAGACCTAGTTACTATAGACTCAAGACTTGTGACCCTTCTATTGTTGTTAAACTTGAGGTGGCCTGGACCAAGCATAATGAGGGGGGCTGGCAATAACAGGATTCTTTTGATGTCTAGCCTACTCCATGGGAGAAAAATAGATGGTTTCCTATGATGTCAAGAGCCATCCAAGCTTAGTCTCATCTCCAATAAACAACATTCCCTCTTTGGAGTCCTAGGGAATAAATCCTATCTGTACCTACTCAGCTTTCTATGACAGATTTGATAAAATGGTTTATCCACATGCAGTTTTCTCTTGAGAAAAGGAGGAAAGAAAGAGGCAACGGCTGCATAAAATATCCACAGCTGCAGTTTAAGAGGTTAGCTAAACAACTAAAAATGTAATATGCAGTTTTACTAAATGGAGAGAAAAAAGATTACTCAAGTTATAGGAACTTGATTTAAAGACCTGGAATTTGGCCCCAGGCTACAGATTGCACTATAGTATAGATAAGAATCTATTCCTGTATGATGGACGGTTAAGCCCTAGTCAAAAAAAGGAGTGTTTCCAGAAGCCACTCAACAATCTTGGCTCCAAACTGACTATAAGAAACTCATCCTTTGGCCGGTGTGGTGGCTCATGCCTGTATCCCAGTATTTTGGGAGGCTGAGGTGGGTGGATCACCTGAGGTCAGGAGTTCGAGACCAGCCTGACCAACGAGGTGAAATCCCATCTCTACTAAAAATACAAAAAATTAGCCAGGCATGGTGGCAGGCGCCTGTAGTCCCAGCTACTTGGTAGGCTAAGAGAGAATAATTTCTTGAACTTGGGAGGCAGAGGTTGCAGTGAGCAGAGATCGTGCCACTTCACTCCAGCCTGGTCAATGGAACAAGAAGAAAAGAAAAAACTCATCCTGGGCCAGGCATGGTGGCTTATGCCTTTAGTCCCAGCACAGTATTTTGGGAGGCTGAGGCGGCAGATCATGAGGTCAGGAGTTCGAGACCAGCCTGGCCAATATGATGAAACCCCCGTCTCTACTAAAAATTCAAAATTTAGCCGGGTGGTTGGCACACGCCTGTAGTCCAGCTACTCAGGAAGCTGAGGCAGAAGAATTGCTTGAACTCGGGAGGCAGAGGTTGCACTGAGCAGAGATCACGCCACTGCACTCCAGCTCAAAAAAGAAAAGAAACGAAACTCATCCTGCCTCCTGTGTTAATCACATCAGAATTTTACACTTAGGATTTAGGAATTGCCTCTTGAGAACCTTTGTGTTGCTAATTAGAAATGCCCCTTACAGGCCAGGCACGGTGGCTCACGCCTATAATCCCAGCACTTTGGGAGGCCGAGGCGGGTGGATCACAAGGTCAAGAGATCGAGACCATCCTGGTCAACAAGGTGAAACCCCGTCTCTACTAAAAATACAAAAATTAGCTGGGCATGGTGGTGCACACCTGTAGTCCCAGCTACTCGGGAGGCTGAGGCAGAAGAATTGCTTGAACCCAGAAGGCGGAGGTTGCAGTGAGCCGAGATCGTGCCATTGCACTCCAGTCTGGGTAACAAGAGCGAAACTCCGTATCAAAAAAAGAAAGAAAGAAAAAAGAAATGGCCCTTACTTATCCAGTGGCTTTCACCTGTAATCCCAACACAACACTTTGGGAGGCTGAAGCAGGAGGATCACTTGAGCCCATGAGTTTGAGACAAGCCTAGGCAACATAATGAGACTCAGCCTCTACAAAAAATGTTAAAAGATATTAGCTGGGCATGGTGGCACAAGCCTGCAGGCCCAGCTACTCGGGAGGCTGAGGCGGGAGGATCACTTGAGCCTGGGAGGTCGAGGCTGCAGTGAGCCCTGATGGTGCCACTGCACTCCCGCCTGGGTGATAGCAAGACCCCATCTCAAAAGGGTTAAGAGGCCAGGTGTGGTGGCTGACGCCTATAATCCTAACACTTTGGGAGTCCGAGGTGGATGGATCACCTGAAGTTAGGAGTTCAAGACGAGCCTGGCCAACATGGCGAAACCACGTCTCTACTAAAAATACAAAAGTTAGTTGGGTGTGGGGGTGCACACCTGTAATTCCAGCTACTTGGGAGGCTGAAGTGGGAGAATTGCTTGGGTCTGGGAGGCAGAGGTTGCTGTGAGCTGAACCACTGAAATCCAGTCTGGGTGACAGAGCGAGACTCTGCCTCAAAAAAAAAAAGTGTTAAGGAAGCCACTTGGGTCTACATTTTTTCCCATAATGTCCCCCTGCTACCATAACCAGAGTGCAGAGGGAGAAGGATAAGGCAGATGGCATGTATTGAGGTTAATGTGAGGAAAGGGTGGACTTCTCACCATCACCAAGTACCCTAAAACTCAGTTCAGCTCTGCCCCACATGGGTCTGGCTCCTTTCAGCCCAAGGTTTTACTCTGCCTCGTTGTCAACCTCTCTCCTAATTTCTCTCTGAAAAATCCTTGATTTAATCTAAGATGGGCAGAGAGAGGAAGAATGTCTAACACTTTGTATTTCCATATCGGCTCAGGAACATAGTAGGGATGAGGGTAAGGTGGAATTTTAAATAAGGACAGTCTCTGCCAAGGCAGGTTTAGGGAGAAGTAAGTGAAGCAGGGTCATGCAAATGTAGAGTCAGAGCCTACGTTTATTTAAAAGTTTGATATTTTGTTCATCATGGATATTATTTACCTTGATTAATGAGTATTTTTGGTGCCATCTTAAATTTTCCACCCGAGGTAAGTAGCCTTGCTGACTTTACCTTAGCCCAGGCTTGTTTAGGAACTTTCAAATAATTTGCTCAGAGACACCCAACTAGAAAGTGGCAGGAGCACTTTGAAAAGTTGAGGCAGGCCATATAGCCAGGCGCTGTCCCCCGCCCAAAAAGTAAAATAAATAAATAAATAAATAAATAAAAGAAATTTAGCCAGGTGTGGTGGTGCATGCCTTGTAGTCCCAGCAACTTAGGAGGCTGAGGCAAGCTGGGAGAATTGCTTTTGAGCCCCAAAAGTCGAGACTGCAGTGAGCTCTGATCTTACCACTGCACTCCAGCCTGAGTGACACAATGACAGCCCATATAAAAAAAAAGGCTGGAAAGTGGCTGAGCTGGGATTTGATGCCAGTCTGTTTGCATCTAAACCATGCTTTTATTTTTCCTAAACTTTTAGTCTTTTTTTTTTTTTTTTTTTTTGAGATGGAATCTCTGTTCCCCAGGCTGGAGTGCAGTGGCGTGATCTTGGCTAACTGCAACCTCTGCCTCCCAAGTTAAAGCAATTCTCTGCCTCAGACTCCCCAGTAGCTGAGATTACAGTTGCCTGCCACTGTGCCCGGCTAATATTTTTGTATATTTAGTAGAGATGGGCTTTCATCATCTTGGCCAGGTTGGTCTTGAACTCCTGACCTCATGATCTACCCACTTCGGCCTCCCAAAGTACCAGGATTACAGGCGTGAGCCACCAAGCCCTGCCTACCATTAGTCTTTTTTTTTTTTTTTTTTCTGAGATGGAGTTTCTGTTGCCCAGGCTGGAGTGCAGTGGCGTGGTCTTGGCTCACTGCAACCTCTGCCTCCTGGGTTCAGGTGATTCTCCTGCCTCAGCCTCCTGAGTAGCTGAGATTACAGGCATGTACCACCACACTTGGCTAATTTTTTGTATTTTTAGTAGAGACCAGGTTTCACCACATTGGCCAAGCTGATCTTGGCCTTCTGACCTCGTGATCTGCCCACCTCAGCCTCCCAAAGCGCTGGGGTTACAGGCGTGAGCCACTGCCCATTAGTCTTTTAAGAGTCCTCATAGGTGATTATCTTAGGCCACTTAAGATAATTAATCAATTAAGTAAAGATACATTTGCTTGTTAGCATTTATTCCAAATCTACAGGTGTGTGAATACTATTTTAAGTGCCAGATGCTTCTGAAAGGTCAAGTTGGCTTTCTGTCTGATTCTTTATTTTTTTATTTTTTTGGTGCCATGACTCTGCCTCATTCTTACACTTGTCTAGCATTTGGCACTTTTGACTATTCCTTTTTTTTTATTTTTTTGAGATGGGGTCTCGCTCTGTCACCAGGAGGGAGTGCAGTGGCGCAATCTCGGCTCACTGCAATCTCTACCTCCTGCGCTCAAACGATTCTCCTGCCTCAGCCTCCCAAGTAGCTGAGATTACAGGCATGTGCCACCACACCCAGCTAATAAAACATTTTTTTTTTTCAGACAGTCTTGCTCTGTTGCCAGGTGCCAGGCTGGAGTGCAGTGGGGCAATCTCAGCTCACTGCAACGTCCACCTCTTGGGATCAAGCAATTCTCCTGCCTCAGCCTCCTGAGTAGCTGGGACTACAGGCGCACACCACCATGCCCAGCTGATTTTTGTATTTTTTTAATTAGAGATGGGGTTTCACCGTGTTGGCCAGGATGGTCTCGATCTCTTGACCTTGTGATCTGCCCGCCTTGGCGTCCCAAAGTGCTGGGATTACAGGTGTGAGCTACCGCACCTGGCTTGACTATTCTTAAAACTCCTCTTGGTGTTCATGACCTGGTCTCTCCTGATTTTCCTCCTAATTTTCTGACCGTACTTTCTTCTACCTGCTTTGTGGACTCTTCTTTCTTTTCTTTTCCTTCCTTCCTTCCTTCCTTCCTTCCTTCCTTCCTTCCTTCCTTCCTTCCTTCTTTCTTTCTCTTTCTTTCTTTCTTTTTTTTTTTTTTGAGACATAGTCTTGTTCTGTTGCCCAGGCTGGTGCAATCTTGGCTCACTGAAACCTCTTGCCTCCTGGGCTCAAGTGATTTTCCTGCCTCAGCCACCTGAATAGCTGGGATTACAGGCATGTGCCACCACGCCTGGCTAATTTTTGTATATATTTTTTTTTTTAGTAGAGACAGGGTTTCGCCATGTTGGCCAGGCTGCTCTCGAAACTCCTGCCCTCAAGTGATCTACCTGCTTCAGCCTGCCAAAATGCTGGAATTACACTGCGCCTGGCCTCTCTTCCCATTTCTTAAATGTCTGTCATGCATTTTTTCCCATTGTATATACCCTCCCTGGGCATGATAATGACTATCCATTCTCTATCTTTAGTCCAGACTTCTCTTACTGAACTGCCTTACCGGTCCTTTCCACTTGGATGTCTTAGAGATACTAAAAAAACCCCAAACTGAGTTCCTCATTCTTTCCTGATCCCTGACCACCCCTCCCTCTATTCTCTTCCTCTTATATCTGATATACATCCATACTTGGAGAACACTAACACCTATTTATCTCTCCAGCACCCAAGCCAGAGAACTGAGAATCATTCTTGACTCTTCCCTTTCCCTCAGTGCTCACATCCAATGAGACACCAAATTCTGTAGATTTTGATTTTGCTTTTTTTTTTTTGAGATGGAGTCTTGCTCTGTTGCCCAGGCTGGAGTGCAGTGGCGTGATATCGGTTCACTGCAACCTCCGCCTCCTGGATTCAGGCAATTCCCCTGCCTCAGCCACCCTAGTAGCTGGGATTACAGGCGTGGGCCACCACGCCTGGCTAATTACTGTATTTTTTAGTAGAGATGGGGTTTCACCACATTGGCCAGGCTGGTCTGGAACTTCTGACCTCGTGATCCATCTACCTCAGCCTCCCAAAGTGCTGAGATTACAGGCATGAGCCACTAGCCAGATTTGTCTTACTTTCTTTTCTTCTTCTTTTTTTTTTTTTGACGGAGTCTCACTCTATTGCCCAGGCTGGAGTGCAGTGGTGTGATCTCGGCTCGCTGAAACCTCTGCCTCCCGGGTTCAAGCAATTCTCGGCCTTGGCCTCCCGAGTACCTGGGATTACTGGCACCCGCCACCATGCCGGGCTAATTTTTGTATTTTCAGTAGAGATGGGGGTTTCACTATCTTGGTCAGGCTGGTCTTGAACTCCTGACCTTGTGATCCACCCACCTTGGTCTCCCAAAGCGCTGGGATTACAGGCGTGAGTCACTGCGCCCTGCCCAGATTTTGCTTTCAAAGCATTCCTTGACTCTGTCCCCTTCCCCTGATCCTGACTGTCACTATGCTAGTCCACATCTCTTACCTGATCTCTTTGTTTCTAGGCACACTTCCCCCAATTCATCCACCACAGTATTTCCAGAGGGACCAGCTTTTCTCTTTTCTCTTTTTTCCAGACAGGGTCTTGGTCTGCCACCCAGGCTAGAGTGCAATGGCACAATCACAGCTCACCAAAGCCTTGAACAACTCTCTGAAGCCTTGAACTCCTGGACTCAGGCAAACCTCCTATCTCAGCCTCCCGAATAGCTGGCACTGCAGCCATGCACCACCATGCCCAGCAAAATTTTTAAAAAACTTTTGTAGGGAGAGAGTCTCACTATCTCATTTAGGTTGGTTTGCATTCCTGGGCTTGATCCATCCTCCTGCCTTGGCCTCCCAAAATGTTGGGATTATAGGTGTGAGCCACTGTGCCCAGACTATTTCCAGAGGGAACTTCTTTAAAAGTTCCTCTTGGCTTATAAGACAAAGTCCAGCTCCACATCAGAACAGATATTGTTCTCCATGATCTAATTCATATTTATCTCTCCTATTTCATGTCTCATCTCCCTCTCTTCCCTCTGTCACCCTATGCTGAACTGAAGTGGTATTTGGCCGTATTTGGTGTGTCAGGGTCTTTTCTCATCCAGCTTCCTCTGCCTACAGTGCCCTTTCCTTTTTTTATCTTGCAAACGCCTGGTCTACTTTTAACATTCCATTCCAAGTTTTCTGTCACCATCTAGAGATTTGACCACTCCCTCTGGTGTACCTATACTGTTCCTACTACATAATTATATCCAGCACTTATAACACTTTATTGCACTTGTGTATTTACGTATCTGATTTTCCCCTTATAAACCTCAAACTTCAGGAAGACAGGACCTTTGAATAATAGACACCTATATCCAGAGTACCCAGTACAGTGCCTAGCACAAGGAGGCACTTAATAAATATTGAATTCAGATGAGAGTACCTCCTGGAAAGGAAAAAAAGAAATAAAATAAAATAAAATAAACTTTTTTTTTGAGATTGAGTCTTGCTCTGTCACCAGGCTGGAGTGCAGTGGCAAGATCTGCCTCCCAGGTTCAAGCAGTTCCCCTGCCTGGCTAATTTTTTGTATTTTAGTAGAGATGGGGTTTCACCATGTTGGACAGGATAGTCTCGATCTCCTGACTTCGTGATCTGCCCGCCTTGGCCTCCCAAAGTTCTGAGATTATAGGTATGAGCCACCACACTCAGCCAGAAAGTAAACATTGAATGAATGAATGGAAACAAAATGAAAACAAAGCAGTGGGCCAACCCAATGAAACACTTGATAAAATCTCATCAATTTACTGCAAAATGAGGCACAGGTCAATCTGGATAGTGAAAAATAGGAATGATCTATTACTCTAATGTCAATATAATTCTGTTACTTTGTAATCTTATATAGATCTCTATGTACCACTAACTGTGCTGCTTTATGTTGTTTACATATCTGTTTCCCCCTTCTAGTCTGAAAGCTTCATGACCCATCTTATTTAGCTCTGTATCATTGATGCATAACCCATAATAGGTGTACAATAAATATTTGTTGAATCAAAATTAAGGAATGAGGACTGGTTTGATGGCTCACACCTGTAATTCCAGCCTTTTTGGAGGCCAAGAGAGCTGGATCACCTGAGATCAGGAGTTCAAGACCAGCCTGGCCAACGTGACAAAACCCCATCTCTACTACAAATACAAAAAATAAAAAACTAACCAGGCAGTGGTGGTGTGCGCCTGAATCCCAGCTACACCAGAGGCTGAGGCAGAAGAATCGCTTGAACCTGGGAGGTGGAGATTGTAGTGAGTTGAGATTCCATCACTGCACTCAAGCCTGGGCAACAGAGTGAGACTCCGTCTGAAAAAAGGAAATGAATAAATAACAAAATAAAAATTAAGGAATGAAGCAAGCCAAAGTAGCTTCTTATAAAGGTCTAGGGATTTATTTCAATGAAATGAGAATTACTTTGTCTTACTATATTTTAAAGCTATGTAAAGGGCTGGCATTTGCATACATTTTTCTATTTGCTCAGCAAAACATTAATTTTTATATATTCTACAAATATAAACTCCAGTTTCCTCTTTTCTGAAATATCACAGATTCCAAATTAGGGAAGTCCAAGTTAGTGAAGCTTTACCAGATTGTACCTTACCTTGTTTCATTTTGCTTGGTATTCATATGCATCTGGGATTTGACAAAGCAGGCACTAGAAAATATGGATGTGCCTAACATGTACCAGTTTTTATGGACCTACTAAATTTAAAAAAAAATTCTTTTTTTTTTTTTTTTGAAATGGAATCTTGCTCTGTCACCCAGGCTGGAGTGCAGTGACACGATCTTGGCTCACTGCAACCTCTGCCTCCCAGGTTCAAGTGATTCTCCTGCCTCAGCCTCCCGAGTACCTGGGATTACAGGCATGCCCCACCACACCCAGCTAATTATTCTATTTTTAGGAGAAACGGGGTTTCACCATGTTGACCAGGATGTTCTCAACCTTCTGACCTCAGGTGATCCACCCCCCTCAGCCTCCCAAAGCGCTCAGATTACAGGTGTGACCCACCACACCCAGCTAAAAAAAATTCTTAATGTTATTTATGATTTATAATCATAAATGTTTTTAAACTATAAAATCAAATTGTTTGCCTTATTACCTTTGGTGCTTGTCTTAGTCTATTCAGACTAATTATAATAAAATAGCATAAACTGGGTAGCTTATAAACAACAGAAATTTAGTTCTCACAGTGGAGCTCAAGATCAAGGTGGCAGCAGTTTGATGTCTATTGAGGGCCCACTTTCTGTTCATAGTGCCTTCTAACTGTGTCCTCACATGGCAGAAGGGGCAAGTCAGCTTTCTGAGGCCTCTTTTATAAAGGAATTCATCTCATTTAAGAACACTCCACTCTCAGACATAATCATCTCCCAAAACCTACTAATACCATCATCTTGGGGGTTAGGATTTCAACATATGAGTTTTGTTGGGAACATAAACATTCATACCATAGCAATGATGCTACTAAGGTTTAAATCACAGGGATCCCAGAAGATTGCTTATTTTATTTTATTTTTTATTTTTTTGAGACGGAGTCTCACTCTGTCACCCATGCTGCAGTGCAGTGGCATAATTTTGGCTCAGTGCAACCTCCACCTCCCCAGTTCAAATGATTCTTGTGCCTCAGCCTCCTGAGCAGACGTGATTACAGGCGACAGTAACATGGCTGGCTAATTTTTGTATTTTTAGTAGAGACAGGGTTTCACCATGATGGCCAGGCTGTCTCCAAGTCCCGACCTCAGGTGATCTACCTGCCTCGGCCTCCCAAAGTGCCGGGATTACAGGTATGAGCCATCATGCCTGGCCTCTTATTTTAATCATAAAAAATTAAGATATGAAAAATTATATGTAATGGGACACCAGCAGCTGGTGTGAAAGGGGAATGGAGGTAGGAAAGGAGGACTCTGCTTGTGTTTTCTTCATTCTAATGTTAAAATCATGGTTAATGCTGTAATTTCCTTATAATATTCCCACTCTAGAAACGGGCTTACAAGAGCTATGTTCGAGCTCTCCCTCTACTGAAGAAAATGGGGATCAATTCCATTCTCCTCCGAAAAAGCATTGGTGCCCTTGAGGTGGCCTGTGGCATCGTCATGACCCTTGTGCCTGGGCGTCCAAAAGATGTGGCCAACTTCTTCCTACTTTTGCTGGTATTGGCTGTGCTCTTCTTCCATCAGCTGGTCGGTGATCCTCTCAAACGCTACGCCCACGCTCTGGTATTTGGAATCCTGCTCACCTGCCGCCTGCTGATTGCCCGCAAGCCTGAAGACCGGTCTTCTGAGAAGAAGCCCTTGCCAGGGAATGCTGAGGAGCAACCCTCCTTATATGAGAAGGCCCCTCAGGGCAAAGTGAAGGTATCATAGGAAAGTGGAAGTACAAAGAGTGGACCTTCCAGGCAGTTGCGTCTACGACACCAGGAAGATGTCAGTGTGTGTTTCTCATTCGATTTATTTATCTTGGGGAAAGGGAAAAATGTAATCTGCAAGTTAATGACCCTATTGGCTTGTGTACATCTATATGCTAAAATGACTTCCCCACTTGACATTTGTGCACCACCTGTAATTACTCTGGGGCAACTCTCACATCTTGCTGCATGTACATGTATACGGCTACTGTTGAAGTGTAATTGTGAGATGGACTCCAGCAAGCATGTGCTTGTGAGATTGTGTGTGGGAAAATGTATTTAACTACTCTGTGTGTGTGTGCACATGCACAAACGCATGTGCAGAGCAGGCTCTGATCTTGAACTAATCCTGCACAGGCATCCTTCCCTTTATAGATTGATTCCAGCAAAGGCAGAATAAAACAAATTTCCAATAAAGAGAATCCTGATATAAAACAAGTCATGTATTCCCATGGCCAGGAATCTCTCCACAGATGCTGAAAACTTAAACTTACTACTTTAGAGAAAAAAAATTCAATTTGAGACATTGAGTTATATATAAAATTAATTAGGGTTTATTCCAACAGTTGCTTAAAATTTAAATAGTCCATATTGAGTTTAATTAAAACAAGGGATGCATGCAGTTAAATTGATAGTTTAATTCTTCAAATGATAATATAGGAAGTTTCACCTTGCCTTTGTCTGAGCCCCACCTACTAAACCCCTTTACACACAATTTAAAACTGAAGCAGTAAACTTGTTTCCTGACATCTTTTTCAGATTGTCTTAAGCCTAAAATTGCCTCACTTCCATTATTCTCAGCAGCCAACCAGGATTTGGCAGCTGCTCCACTGTTCAGGTTGAGGGAACAGGATCAGTCTTGTTAGAAGTCTGTGAGTCTCAAACTCTACCTGTTCTTTGCAATCATTCAAAATTTGACAAAGAAGCTATATTCAGTGTTTCCTTGCCAAACAAATTTGCTATTCTTATTGATTCTTCACTGAGGTTTGCTAGTATAAGCAGAGTTCCAAGTCAACCCTAGAGTTGTCTCTACACTTCTTTATCATTCCAGTGGGTGGAGTTTAGCTGGGGGAAGGACATTTCATAAGGGTTAGTTGGATTGAGCAGTATAAACATTTGCTTTTTTCATTACGTACTGTTGTTTTTCCTTGTTAGATGTGCTTTGGTGGTTTAATATTATTGTGCCAGGGATGGGGAAATGGGTGGGCGGGGGTGTGTGGGAAGAGTACTTATTACTGTATTTTCTTCAGTGTCATGTTCTTGGTAATTGATACCTCTCTGTTTTATTTCTCTCATTCTTTCAAAATAAAACTTTTTGAAATTTGGAGGAAACTGTCTAGACAAATGCTGAAAATCTGGAAAGTAAGGATCATATCAAAGGATTCAGCCTCTCTTTTTCTGAGTCTGGATGAAGGAAGAGAGGAAAGAGAAGAGTATAATCACTTAATATGCTAATGAAGTTGCCAACTTTCTGATTTCTAGTTTTTCTTTTTCTTATTCTTTTTTTTTTGAGACATGGTCTTGCTCTGTTGCCCAGGCTGTAGTGCAGTGGTGTGATCACAGCTCACTGCATCAGTCTACCAGGTTCAAGTGTTCCTCCCACCTCAACCTCCTGAATAGCTGGGACTATGGCATATGCCACCATGTCCGGCTAATTTTTTATTTTTTGTAGAGATGGGGTTTTGCAATAGTGCCTAGTCTGGCCTCAGACCCCTGGGCTCAAACAATCTGCTTGCCCCGGCATCCCAAAGTGCTGGGATTACAGGTGGGAACCACCTCACCTGGCCTAACTTTCCAATTTAATTTACGTTCCTGCACACTTTTGTGATGTTAGCACACAAGACAGAAAGCCACATATTTAGGATCCCAATAAAATTTCAAGGTTTTGGGAGTTTTGCTTTATTAGGTGATGCCAAGGGAAGTTAGAAAAATGATTTCAGAGAAAATTGAAGATACATTAAAGGTGAATCACTGGCTATCACTACATATATATATATATATATCTCCACAAAGTAGTACAAGTTGCACTGCCTCAGACTTGTCACATTAGGCAAGATATTTCACCACTCAGGGCTCTAGTTTCACCATCTACAAAAAGAAGCTTTAAATTCCCTTCTAATTTACATTTCTTTGAGCCTATGAAACATGATTAAAAGCATGAAAAATAATTCAAGAAATTTTCAATTGTATTAAAGAAGAGCACTTATCAGAAAAAATTGAAGGGTCTCAGTTGTCATGCATGATTAAATAAGAGTTTGTGAAACTACTCTGAAAACCATGTATGATGTGGTAAATAACTATTTTTGCTGTGTGCTTTCCCAAACACATAAACTTAATTTTTGATAATTCATCTCTAAGATTGCAGTTCCCCCCCAACTAGTTTACCCAAAGTTTATAGGTATGTTTTGGTCTCAACAACTCAGTGAGTCATTAAATTTTTATCTTTTCTCTCTTATTCCTACTCTAATAAGAGATTAAATTAGAGACTAAGCTGAGAGCTCAGACTAAACCCTTGTTGCTGTTTTAAAGCCAGTTTCTTTAAGGTCGATTAACTTCTCATGATTAGGAATAGTTACATGTTGACAGCCAGTTTCTAGAAAACCTTGAAGGATATCCCTACTGATTCTCGGTAAAACGAGGGCAGATCCAGCTTTTCTTTCCTCCCACGCCCTAGGTTCACGTGGGGAAAGCGACAGGCCCTTTGACTTAAGTCTCAGCCAGGGAGAAGCCACCTTTATTGTGAAGTTTGCGGTTTCACATTTACCTACAAAGTCCCGACATCTGGGGTCAGAATAGGCAAAATAATCACTATAATTGATCATGTTAAATTCAAGAACGGAGACCTGAATTGTCCCATCACACGCATAATGACAAATGCGAGCATTCCTAGCACAGTGGGAACGCCAGCCAATCAGTTCACTCCAGCAGCGACGGCCCACTCGCTGCGCGCCCCCTAGGCCCCAGGTGGGTGGGGCAATCCGCTCTCCGTAATTGATATACGTCAGCGTCGGCGCGCGCGCCCCCTCCCGCCACAGAGCCACCTCCCGCCACCTCTAGCCAGTTAGGCTTCAGCTGAGTGCGTAGCTCCGCCCAGCCGCCGCTTGGGTCTGGGCGGAAGCGCATGCGTGCGGGTGGAGTCCGCTTCTTTGAATTCCCGAGGCGGCATTCGGTCGTCAGAGGCCTGTGCGGCTATACGTCGAGTGTGTTAGGTAAGAAGGTACTTTTAAGCACCGCGCGAAATAGGAGCGAAGATAATTTTGTAATTTTTGAGGGTGGGACTATCCTGCAAGTTGTGGCTGTGGTCCGGTTTTCTGTAGCCAGTTTCGCTTCCAGCTGGGGCAGGCTGTTGCGGGGATCCTTGGGAAGCACTGGGATGGTTCAACTGGGTGGGGTCAGAAGCCGCTCCCCCACCCTTCTTTTTTAGGACCCTAGGAAACGACTTGGGACCTGTAACCTCCCACTGGGTTGGACATACATAGTCCTCTTCTGATCTGGCCTCATCTGTTCCACGGAGGTGGGATTGAGTAGGTGTCATTCCGACCATTCCTTTCGTTTTTCCTATTTGAAGCCAAAAACTTAGAAGTCATTCTTTGTTACTGTTTCCCTTTTCCCTATATCCAATTCTTTTATCACGGCCCGCTCTGTCTACTTCCAAAACATAGCACTAATCCAATCATTTTCCACCTCTACACCCTAGGCCTAGTGCAGGCAACAGTCATCCCTTTACTGGACTTCTCCAAGAGTCTTTTATTTGGTTTATTGCCGCTGCTTGACCTCTAACATTCTCGTCTCTGCACTGCAGCTAAAATGATCTTCAAACACAAATCAGATGGCATTGCTCCCTTCTCTAACCTTTCCCCCTTCGCCTATGTTTTCCCATGACATTTAAAATCCAAACTCCTTACTCTGGCCTGCAAATCCCAGTGTGATCTATCGAGTCCCTGGCTACGTTCTGACTTCATCGCTTATTATCTTTTACCTCTTTCATTCCACTTTCTCCAGACTGATGTTGCTACTCTTTTTTTTTTTTTTTCGATTTCTTTCTTCCTTCCTTCTTTCTTTCTCTTTTCTTCTTCCCTTTTTTTTCTTCTTTCCAGAGTCAGGTTGGGTGTGGTCGCTTACGACTGTAATCGCAACACTTTGGGAGGAAGCTGAGGCAGGTATGGATCACTTGAGGTCAGGAATTCGAGACCAACCTGGCCAACATGGGGCAACCCCTTCTCTACTAAAATACTACAGTTAGCTGGGCGTGGTGGCATGCGCCTTCTTCAGTCTAACGCTCTCCCAACTGAGCTATTTCGGCCACCGGCGTGCTCCTATAATTCTAGCTACAGGAGAGACAGGCAGGAGAATCCCTTGAACCTGGGAGGTGGAGGTTGCAGTGAGCTGATCAGGCCACTGTATTCCAGCCTGTGTGAGGAATTAATTCTGTCTCAAAAAAAAAGAAAAAGAAACAATGTCTCCCTATGTTGCCCTCAGCTTCCCAACGTGCTGGGATTCTAAGTGTCACCTACCTACCCTACCTTGTAGGGCCAAGCTGCTGTTTTAACACATAAAGTTCTTAAAGGTCACCTCAGAGAGGTTTTCTTTGAACACTTGTTACAAAGTTACAACGTAGCTTCCCATTCCTACTTCATTTCTGTAACATCACTGTGTATTATATTCATTATTACTTGTCTACTTTTCTTCCTTTTTTTTTTTAGAGATAAGATCTTGCTCTGTCACCCAGGCTGGAGTGCAGTGGCACAGTCACAGCTCTCTGCAGCCTCAACCTCCCAGGATCAAGCGATTCTCCTGCCTCAGCCTCCTGAGTAGCTAAGACTACAGACATGTGCCACCACGCCTGGCTAATTTTTTGTCTTTTTTAGAGACGAGGTCTCACTGTGTTGCTCAGACTGGTCTTGAACTCCTAGGCTGAAGGGAACCTCCAGCCTCACCTCCCAAAGTGCTGGTACTACAAGTGTGAACCACCATGCCTGGTCTTAGTTGTATACTTACTTATTGACTCTCACCTCCCCCTTCAATGTAAGTTTCATGAGAACAGGGACCTTGATTGTTTTATTATTTTATCCCTGGTAACTAGACTTGTGCTTGGCATATAGATGACATTTAGTAATTATTAAGTGAATGAATGGGAATATTTGTCTCCTGAAAATGCTTAGTCTGGCCACCAGTTTGGCTTTTGAACTATGGTTTTAACTTAGCACTCAGAAAGTGAGATGCATAAAGATTAAAAGTAAAATCAAGTAGAGGTGGGGAAAATAGGAGTGGAGAAAGTAAGATTGAGTTATTGAGGTAGATTAATTTTTGTTTTGTTTTTGAGACAGGGTCTTGCTCTGTCATGGAGGCTGGAGTGTAGCAGTGCAATCTCTGCTCACTGCAACCTCCACCTCCTGAGTTCAGGCGATTCTCCTGTCTCAGCCTCCCGGGAAACTGGAATTACGGGTGTGTGCTACCATGCCCAGCTAGTTTTTGTATTTTCAGTGGAGACTGGGTTTCATCATATTGGCCAGGCTGGTCTGGAACTTCTGTATGCCTGACCTCAAGTGATCCACCCGCCTCAGCATCCCAGAGTGCTGGGATTACAGGCATGAGCTACTGCAACTGGCCGAGATGGATTAGTTTTGGACCCACTTATATGACATAGCCATTCTAAGAAAGAACTTGCTATGTTTCCTGTATTCTGGTTTTTTTTTCCCACTAGAAAGCTAGTTCAGCTGATGATGTTACCTTGGCAGGTTGTTTCTATTTCTATTTAGGGCAAGGGCTTTCTGAGAAAGTCAACGTCTAGATTTTGTTTCCTGGATTGTTGTCAACTTATTTATTGCATGCCTGTTGTATGCTAGCCATTGTATACTAAATACTGGAAATACACCCTGTCTCTGTGGAGAAGAAAGGACTGTTTGGCTGATTAATGATAACTTAACACTTGTTTCTGTATAGAACATATGCAGTAATGTCATCTCAAAAGAGAGGTAAGAACGTCCAGGCACAAAACAGGACTTCACAAGGTAGTAATAGTTTTCAGACCACGCTTTCAGCCTGGAAAGTAAAGCAGGATCCAAGCAACTCAAAGAGCATCTCAAAACATGGAGAAGACAATCCAGTGGGAGATTATGAACATGCTGATGATCAAGCTGAAGATGCTCTGCAAATGGCAGTGGGATATTTTGAGAAAGGTAAAGGTGGATTGTTTTCCTTATGAAAGTCCTATTTCTGTAAGAATATTCTAGTCTTTTTTCTTAAGAATTTTTAAAGGGCTGGGCGCGGTGGCTCCTGCCTGTAATCCTGGCACTTTGGGAACCCGAGGTGGGTGGATCACTTGAGGTTAGGAGTTCAAGACTAGCCCGGCCATCATGGTGAAACCTCATTTAAAAAAAAAAAAAAAGAATTTTTAAAGGAAAGCATAATTTTGCTCATTCATGCTTTTGTTTATTTAATAGACATTGAACACTTACTATGTATTAGCATGCTAGGTACTAGGGACACAACAACAAAACTTACTAGCAGAGTGGTTCCCAAACTGCTGCATATTGGGATCACCTGAGAATCTTTTTTTCTTTTTCTTTATTTTCCCCTCCCTCTCTACCTTTTCAGCTCTGAGAATCTTTAACAAACAAACTGTTGTCAGGCATCCACTCTTTTTTTTTTTTTTTTTTTTTTGAGGTGGAGTCTTGCTTTTGTTGCCCAGGCTGGAGTGCTGGAGTGCAATGGTGTGATCTCGGCCCGCCACAATCTCCACCTCCTGGGTTCAAGCAATTCTCCTGAATTGCTTGAACCTGAATAGTTGGGATTACAGGCATGCGCCACCACGCCCAGCTAATTTTGTATTTTTAGTAGAGATGGGGTTTCTCCATGTTGGTCAGGCTGTTCGTGAACTCCCAACCTCAGGTGATCTACCTGCCTCTGCCTTCCAAAGTGCTGGGATTACCGGTGTGAGCCACCGTGCCCGACTGGCATCCACTCTTAGACTTTGTGATTTTATTGGCATGGGATGCAACCTGGTGTAGGGATTTTTTTTAAGGCTTCCTAGGTGATTCCAATGTATGGCAGAGTTTGTGAACCACTGTCCTAGTATTGAAACAGATTGTAGTCTAAGGTCAGTGCTTTTAGTTAGTTTAGAATAAGAATGTCAGTGCATGATCCAGCTTTCTTCACTGAAGGTGCTATTGCTGTTAAATATTCTTTAGTTAAAAACATCTTTGAATGGTTTTTGGGAAGACACTTCTTACATAAACAAACTCATTTATTTATTTATTTTTGGAGATAGGGTCTTGCTCTGTTGCCCAGGCTGGAGTGCAGTGGCATGATCATGGCCCAGTGTACATTTGACCTCTTGGGCACAAATGATTCTCCCATCTCAGCCTCCTTAGGAGCTAGGACCATAGGCACATGCCAGCATGCCCAGCTAGTTTTTAAATTTTTTGTAGAGATGGGGTCTTGCCATGTTGCCCATGCTGGTCTCAAACTCCTGGCCTCAAGTGATCCTCTTGCCTTGGACTCCCAAAATGCTGGAATTAGAGGTGTGGGCCACCATACCTGGTCATTAAGCTATTCCTTTAAAGAGTTTCAAGTTGTTATTGAGGCTGAAGACAGAAATAATTTTAAAGGTCTCGCTATTTAATACTGTTTCTTTTTTCCAGGTCCCATTAAAACTTCACGGAATAAAGATAAAACCTTGGAAAAACACTTGAAAACTGTGGAAAATGTGGCTTGGAAGAATGGGTTAGCTTCAGAAGAAATTGACATTCTATTAAATGTTGCACTCAGTGGCAAATTTGGTAAGTTGAGGAGATGCTTTTTTTTTAAATCTTTTAACTCACCTAGCATCTATATTTTTTATTTTAAAAATAAATTTTATATATATATATATATATATATATATATATATATATATATATATTTTTTTTTTTTTTGAGACGGAGTTTCGCTCTTGTTACCCAGGCTGGAGTGCAATGGCACGATCTCGGCTCACCGCAACCTCTGCCTCCTGGGTTCAGGCCATTCTCCTGCCTCAGCCTCCCAAGTAGCTGGGATTACAGGCACGAGCCACCATGCCCAGCTAATTTTTTGTATTTTTAGTAGAGACGGGGTTTCACCATGTTGACCAGGATGGTCTCGATCTGTTGATCTCGTGATCCACCCGCCTCGGCCTCCCAAAGTGCTGGGATTACAGGCTTGAGCCACCGCGACTGGCCTATATATATATTTTTTATATAATAGAGAGAGGGTCTCACTGTATTGCCCAGGCTGGTCTCGAACTCCTAGTCCCAAGTGATCCTCCCCCATTGGCCTCCCAAAGTGCTGGGATTACAGGCTTGAGCCACCACACCTGGCCCAGGGGGATGTTTTCTGATTTTTTTGTTTTTTTGAGACAGAATCTTGCTCTGTTTCCCAGGCTGGAGTGCAGTGGCATGGTCTTGGCTCACTGCAACTTCTGCCTCCCAGGTTTAAGCGATTCTCCTGACTCAGCCTCCTGAATAGCTGGGACTACATGTGTGTGCCACTATGCCCAGCTAATTTTTTGTATTTTTTTTTTTTTTTTTAGTAGAGACGGGGTTTCCCCATGTTAGCCAGGATGGTCACGATCTCCTGACCTTGTGATCTGCCTGCCTTGGCCTCCCAAAGTGCTGGGATTACAGGTGTGAGCCACCGTGCCCAGCCAAGGGGATGCTGCTGCTTTTTTTTTTTTTTTTTTTTTGAGACACAGTGTCGCTCTGTTGCCCAGGTCATAGTACAGTGGCTTGATCTTGGCTCACTGCAGCCTCTGCCTCCCAGGTATAAGTGATTCTCTGCCTCAGCCTCCGGAGTAGCTAGGATTACAGGTACCCGCCACACGCCTGGCTAATGTTTTTCTATGTTTAGTAGAGACAGGGTTTCACCATCTTGGCCAGGCTGGTATTGAACTCCTTGACCTCGTGATCCACCTGCCTTGGCCTCCCAAAGTGCTGGGATTACTGGCATGAGCCACAGTCCCCACCTGGGGATACTTTAGTCATCACTTTGCTATTAGTTTTTCCTTTTAGACTTTGACTTGGATTGTTCATTGGAATCAGTTGCAGTTCTTTACATTTACTGTTCTTGTCATAAGACCAATCTGTTAAGATTATAAAATTGGCTTTTCTTGTGTTTAGGCCAAAAGTTTCTATATACATATGCTGAAAATGACCAGTTACCATATATCACAAATAAAATACAGAATACATACTCTTGTTACCAAATACATGAAAACCATTTTTTAGTATTTCTCTTAAGAAGCATACATAATAATTTAAATAATGTTGCTGGAAGGCATCTTAAAAGATTACTTAGTCTACTTCATTACCTTCATTATCTATGGCTTACACTGTCTCCATTCCAGTGTCTATGAGTTTAACAGTCAAGATTCTTTTGTGCAAATACATCTTTTCCTGTTCTGAGTTAATTGGTGTTGGTGGGGATGGTTGGATGAGGTTCTTAGACGTAACACCTGGTCAGTATTTTATTTACTTGAAAAGAACCTTTTGGCCAGGTGTGGTGGCTCACGCCTGTAATCCAAGCACTTTGGAGGCTAAGGCAGGCGGATCACCTGAGGTGGGGAGTTCAAGACCAGCCTGACTAACATGGCGAAACCCCGTCTTTAAAAAAAAAAGAACCTTTTAACTTTTTATCATTTAAATTCAGACTTAGAAGGTTAGACTCTAAATACTTTCATTTAAAGGTGAGGAAACAGAAGCTCAGAGTAGTTAAGGAGACTTGCTTAATGTCAGAGCTAGAACTGGGGAAATAAGATGTCTAAAGTCCCATTCTAGTGCTTATACTGTACTACACTGCTGCCTTTTTTTCTACTTAAAAAAAGTTAATGCTGGGCACAGTGCCATGGCTCATGCCTGTAATCCCAGCAGTTTGGGAGGCCAAGGCAGGATGATTGCTTGAAGCCAGGTTTGAGACCAGCCTGGGCAACAAAGTAAAACCTTGTCTACAAAAAGTAAACAAAAGAAAAAATCAGCTAGGTGCAGTGTCATGTGCCTGTAGTCCTAGCTACTTGGGAGTCCGAGGCAAGAGAATCACTTGAGCCCATGAGTTTGAGGCTACAGTGAGCTATGACGGTACCACTGTACTCCAGTGTGGGCAACAGAGCAAGACCCTGTCTCTGGGGGAAAAAAAGAATAAGACAGCTCTGAAAACCAAATGCTTTATATACTAAGTTTCCTGGCCCTTGCATGTTAGATTTATTTGTTTATATCCTAGCAGCATAAATAGTTGGGATTACGGGCACCCACCACCGTGCCCAGCTGATTTTTGTATTTTTAATAGAGACGGGGTTTCACCACATTGGCCAGGCTGGTCTTGAACTCCTGACCTCAGGTGATCTCTGTGACATCATTTCTATTACCAGATGGGAGAACATCATGAGTCCTGAGATCAAGTGTAAAGATTGGACTAGTGTAGAATGATATTACTGCCAGCCAATTCCAAGAATATCTTGTTCTAGGCCAGTCAGAGTGGCTCATGCCTGTAATTGCAGCACTTTGGGAGGTCGAGGTAGACAGATCCCTTCAGCCCAGGAGTGTGAAACAAGCTTGGGCAACATAGTGAGACCTTGTCTTTACTAAAAGTAAAAAATGTAAGCAAGCATGGTGGCACCTGCCTATAGTCCCAGCTACTCTGGAGGCTGAGGTGGGAGGATTGCTTGAGCCCAGGAATTTGAGGTTGTTGTGAGCTGTGATTGCACCACTGCACTCCAGCCTGGGTGACAAAGTGAGACCATGTCTCAAAAAAAAAAAAAGAATATCTGTTCTATTTTGCTATTCTCCCTTCTTTTTAGGGGCAAGTAGATGATATATATATTTTTAATTTTATATATATATATATATGTATTTATTTATTTTGAGACAGAGTCTCACTCTGTCATCCAGGCCGGAGTGCAGTAGCACGATCTCTACTCACTGCAACCTCCACCCACCACCACGCCTGGCCAGTTTTTGTGTTTTTAGTGGAGACGGGCTTTCACCATGTTGGCCAGGCTGGTCTTGAACTTCTGACCTCAGGTAATCCACTTGCCTCTGCCCCACAAACTGCTGAGATTCCAGGTGTGAACTACTGTGCCTGGCTATATTTTTATTTCCAGTTCACATTCTCTCATGAACAAATATATTCTTAAATGTAACACCTCATGCAAGGTGTCCCTTGGTAGCTTTAAATAAATCTATTATGCCATTGAGAAAAATGAAATCTTTGAAATATTCCCATGATTGAAAGGGTTTTTTGGAGATAGAACTCTTTTTTTTTTTTTTTGAGACGGAGTTTCATTCTTGTTGCCCAGGCTGGAGGGCAATGGTGCAATCTCCACTCACTGCAACCTCTGCCTCTCAGGTTCAAGCAATTCTCCTGCCTCAGCCTCCCCAGTAGCTGGGATTACAGGTGCCCGCCACCACGCCCAGTTAATTTTTTGTATTTTTAGTAGAGATTAGGCAGTTTTGTATTTTTAGGTGTCTCACTATGTTGGCCAGGCTGGTCTTGAACTCATGACCTCAGCCTCCCAATGTGCGGGGATTATAGGCTTGAGCCACCGTTCCTGGCTTTGTCTTTTCATTTTGTTTCTTCCTTTTTTTTTTTTTTTGAGATGGAGTTTCACTCCTGTTGCCCAGGCTGGAGTGTAATGGCGTGATCTTGGCTCACTGCAACCTCCACCTCCCGGGTTCAAGTGATTCTCCTGCCTCAGCCTCCCAAGTAGCTGGGATTATAGGTGCCCAGCACCATGCCCAGCTAATTTTTGTGTTTTTAGTAAAGATTAGGTTTTACCATGTTGGCCAAGCTGGTCTTGAACTCCTGAACTCAGGTGATCCACCCACCTCAGACTCACAAAGTGCTGGGATTGCAGTTGTGAGCCACCATGCCCTCATAAAATTCATTGTTTTAAAAATTCAGTATTTTTGTTTTTGGAGACAGGGTCCCACTCTGTCACCCAGGCTGGAGTCCGGTGGTGCAATCGCAGCTCACTGCAACCTCCACCTCCCAGGCCCAAGCTGTCTTCCCACCTCAGCCTCCCATGTAGCTGGGACTATAGGCATATGCTACTGCATCTGGCTAATTTTTGTACTTTTTGTAGAGATTGGGGTCTCACGATATTGCCCAGGCTAATTTCAAACTCCTAGGCTCAATCAGTCTTTCAACCTCAGCCTCCCAGGAGGCTCCACCATGCCCAGCTAATTTTGATTTTGATTTTTCATGGAGACAGGGTCCTGCTGTGTTGCCCAGGCTGGTCTCAAACTCCTGGGCTCAAGTGATCCGTTTGCCTTAGCCTCCCAAAGTACCTGGATTATAGGCATGTATCACCATGGTCGGCCCCAAATTCAGCATTTTTTAAAAAGCATAGTCACAGAGTTGTATAATCATCACCACTGTCTAATTCTTGAATATTTTTATCACCCCAAGAAGAAATTTATATTTTTTAGTTTTTTTATTTGAGACAGTCTCACTCTGTTGCCCAGGGTGGAGTGCTGTGGCATGATCTCAGCTCACTGCAACCTCTGCCTCCCAGGTTCAAGCGATTCTCCTGCCTCAGTCTCTCGAGCAGCTGGGGTTGCAGGTGCCTGCCACCACGCCTGGCTAATTTTTTGTATTTTTAGTAAAGACAGGGTTTCTTCATGTTGGTTATGCTGATCTTGAATTCCCTACCTCAGGTGATCTGCCTGCCTTGACCTCACAAAGTGCTGGGATTACAGGTGTGAGCTACCATATCCGGCCTATATTTTTAAAATAGAAATATTTGGGCCAATTTGCCATATATATATATATATATATATATATATATATTTTATTTTTGAGACAGGGTCTCACTCTGTCACCCAGGTTGGAATACAGTGGCATGATCATGGCTTACTGCAGCCTTGACCTCCCTGGGCTCAGGTGATCCCCCCACATCAGCCTCCTTAGTTGCTTGGTTTGCACCACCACCCCTGGCTAATTTTTGTATTTTTAGTAGAGATGGGGTTTTGTCATGTTGCTCAGGCTAGTTGTGAACTCCTGAGCTCAAGTGATCTGCCTGCCTCGGCCTCCCAAAGTGTTAGGATTACAGGCATGAGTCACTGTGCCCAGACATTGCCTTATGGTTTATATTAATAGTTAAAAGTACATTTTTGTTTTGAACAATTTATTAATGATGGTAAGAGATACTGAATTTTACATACTGTTGTTTTTTTTATTTTTTATTTTTGTTTGAGGCAGAGTCTTGCTGTGTTGCCAGGGGCCAGGCTGGAGTGCAGTGACGCGATCTCAGCTCACCGCAATCTCTGCCTCCCAGGTTCAAGCAATTCTCCTGCCTCAGTCTCCCGAGTAGCTGGGACTACAGGTACGCGCCACCACACCCAGCTAATTTTTGTATTTTTAGTAGAAATGGGATTTCACCATGTTGGCCAGGATGGTCTCGATCTTTTGACCTTGTGATCTGCCTGTCTCGGCCTTCCAAAATGCTGGGATTACAGGCGTGAGCCACCGCACCCAGCCATACTGTTGGTTTTTATTGCCTTCAATATAATGTGAGATTTTTAGATCTAAGAGTGAATAATAGTGAAAGAACAATTGAGACACTAAAATGTTTAATTTAGCTTGTCTGCTTTCCAGGAAATGCTGTAAACACGCGGATATTGAAGTGCATGATCCCAGCAACGGTAATATCAGAAGATTCTGTGGTTAAGGCTGTCTCCTGGCTTTGTGTTGGCAAGTGTTCTGGTAGCACTAAGGTAACCTTTGTAAACACTATGTTGATACGTCCTTCAGAACCACTTAAGGGCTGGCAGGGAAGAGCCACTTATGAAGTAATGGCAATGGCCTTTTGTGCAAAGCCTGTAGTTTTGGAATAATACATCTTGATGCAAGGACTATGTTCAAACAGAAATTTTTACTGAGAAGTAAAATCTGTCATTCTACTTTGTGCTGGAAGCTTCTAAAACAGCCCGGGGAGTGGGAAGGCTGAATTAAACTCTTCTGTACCAGTTATAGTTATTTAAAGATAAGTATTTTGTCTTTTTGATAGGTACTTTTTTATCGTTGGCTGGTTGCAATGTTTGACTTCATTGATCATAAGGAGCAAATTAACTTGCTCTATGGCTTCTTTTTTGCCTTATTGCAAGAAGATGCATTGGTAAGTAAAAATTGGACAGTATTGAGCATCAATCAAATAGTACGTGTGTATATTAATGTACCATATATGCTTCAGAGTGCTACACAATGTGTTTTTCCTTATTTTAAAAATAAGCATACAGAAATGTACCAAGATAACATAGACATATGAAATATACAGAAAAGGGCAAAGAATAGCATTCTATTTTTCACGTGTCTGTCAGATTAACAAAATTTTTTTATCATGTCTACTTTATATCTTCTTTTAAGGAAATAGAAATGTTACAGATAGAGTTGATTCCACGTTGGAGTCTCTGCTGAGCTAGAGCACTCATTCCCATCTTTTCCTTTTTAAACCTCTTCAGCAGGGTCCTCTGAGTCATTTAGTCTACATTTTCTTTTTTATTTATTATTATTATTATTGTTATTTTTATTGCATTTTAGGTTTTGGGATACATGTGCAGAACATGCAAGATAGTTGCATAGGTACACGCGTGGCAGTGTGATTTGCTGTCTTCCTCCCCTTCACCCACATCTGGCATTTCTCCCCATGCTATCCCTCCCCAGCTCTCCCCCACTGTCCCTCCCCTATTCCCCCCAATAGACCCCAGTGTGTAGTGCGCCCCTACCTGTGCCCATGTGTTCTCATTGTTCATCACCCACCTATGAGTGAGAATATGCGGTATTTCATTTTCTGTTCTTGTGTCAGTTTGCTGAGAATGATGTTCTCCAGATTCATCCATGTCCCTACAAAGGACACAAACTCATCGTTTTTGATTGCTGCATAATATTCCATGGTGTATATGTGCCACATTTTTCCAGTCCAGTCTATCATCGATGGGCATTTGGGTTAGTTCCAGGTCTTTGCTATTGTAAACAGTGCTGCAATGAACATTCGTGTGCATGTGTCCTTATAGTAGAACGATTTATAGTCCTTTGGATATATACCCAGTAATGGGATTGCTGGGTCAAATGGAATTTCTATTTCTAGGTCCTTGAGGAATCGCCACACTGTCTTCCACAATGGTTGAACTAATTGACACTCCCACCAATGGTGTAAAAGTGTTCCTTTTTCTCCACATCCTCTCCAGCATCTGTTGTCTCCAGATTTTTAAATGATTTTAACTGGCGTGAGATGGTAGCTCAATGTGGTTTTGATTTGCATCTCTCTAATGACCAGTGATGATGAGCATTTTTTCCTGTTTGTTGGCCTCATGTATGTCTTCTTTTGTAAAGTGGCTGTTCATATCCTTTGCCCATTTTTGAATGGACTTGTTTGTTTTTTCTGGTAAATCTGTTTGAGTTCTTTGTAAATTCTGGATGTCAGCCCTTTGTCAGATGGGTAAACTGCAAAAATTTTTTCCCATTCTGTTGGTTGCCGATTCACTCTAATGACTGTTTCTTTTGCCGTGCAGAAGCCGTGGAGTTTGATTAGGTCCCATTTGTCTATTTTGGCTTTTGCTGCCAATGCTTTTGGTGTTTTGGTCATGAAGTCCTTGCCTACTCCTATGTCCTGGATGGTTTTGCCTAGATTTTCTTCTAGAGTTTTTATGGTGCCAGGTCTTATGTTTAAGTCTTTAATCCATCTGGAGTTAATTTTAGTGTAAGGTGTCAGGAAGGGGTCCAGTTTCTGCTTTCTGCACATGGCTAGCCAGTTTTCCCAACACCATTTGTTAAACATGGAATCCTTTCCCCATTGCTTGTTTTTGTTAGGTTTATCAAAGATTGTATGGTTGTAGATATGTTGTGTTGCCTCCAATGCCTCTGTTCTGTTCCATTGGTCTATATCTCTGTTTTGGTACCAGTACCATGCTGTTTTGATTACTGTAGCCTTGTAGTATAGTTTGAAGTCCGGTAGTGTGATGCCTCCTGCTGTGTTCTTTCTGTTTAGAATTGACTTGGCTATGCGGGCTCTCTTTTCGCTCCATATGAAGTTCAAGGTGGTTTTTTCCAGTTCTGTGAAGAAAGTCAATGGTAGCTTGATGGGGATAGCGTTGAGTCTGCAAATTACTTTAGGCAGTATGGCCATTTTCACGATATTGATTCTTCCTAACCATGAGCATGGAATGTTTCTCCATCTGTTTGTGTCTTCTCTTATTTTGGTGAGCAGTGGTTTGTAGTTCTCCTTGAAGAGGTCCCTTACATTCCTTGTTAGTTGTATTCTTAGGTATTTTATTCTCTTTGTAGCAATTATGAATGGCAGTTCGTTCTTAATTTGGCTCTCTTTAAGTCTGTTATTGGCGTATAGGAATGCTTGTGATTTTCACACATTGATTTTATATCCTGAGACTTTGCTGAAGTTGCTTATCAGTTTCAGGAGTTTTTGGGCTGAGGTGATGTGGTCTTCTAGATATACTATCATGTTGTCTGCAAATAGAGACAGTTTGGCTTCCTCCTTTCCTATTTGTATACCCTTTATTTCTTTTTCTTGCCTCATTGCTCTGGCTAGAACTTCCAGTACTATATTGAATAGGAGTGGTGAGAGAGGGCATCCTTGTCTAGTGCCAGATTTCAAAGGGAATGCTTCCAGTTTTTGCCCATTCAGTATGATATTGGCTGTTGGTTTGTCATAAATAGCTTTTATTATTTTGAGATATGTTCCATCAATACCGAGTTTATTGAGGGTTTTTAGCATAAAGGGCTGTTGAATTTTGTCTAAGGCCTTCTCTGTGTCAGTTTAGATAATCATGTGGTTTTTGGAGCTCTTGTAAAGCAGGCCTGGTGGTGACAAAATCTCTGAGTACTTGCTTGTTCGTGAAGGATTTTATTTTTCCTTCACTTATGAAGCTTAGTTTCGCTGGATATGAAATTCTGGGTTGAGAGTTCTTTTCTTTAAGGATGTTGAATATTGACACCCACTGTCTTCTGGCTTGTAGGGTTTCTGCTGAGAGATCTGCTGTGAGTCTGATGGGCTTCCCTTTGTGGGTAACCCGACCTTTCTCTCTGGCTGCCCATAGCATTTTCTCCTTCATTTCAACCCTGGTGAATCTGACAATTATGTGCCTTGGGGTTGCTCTTTTTGAGGAATATCTTTGTGGTGTTTTCTGTATTTCCTGGATTTGAATATTGGCCTGCCTTGCTAAGTTGGGGAAGTTTTCCTGGATAATATCCTGAAGAGTGTTTTCCAGCTTGGATTCATTCTCTTCGTCACATTCAGGTACACCTATCAAACGTAGATTAGGTCTCTTCACATAGTCCCACATTTCTTGGAGACTTTGTTCATTCCTTTTTGCACTTTTTGCTCTAATCTTGGCTTCTCATTTTATTTCATTGAGTTGATCTTCGACATCTGATATCCTTTCTTCTGCTTGGTCAATTCGGCTGTTGAAACTTGTGCATGCTTCACAAAGTTCTCGTGTTGTGTTTTTCAGCTCCTTCAATTCACTCATATTCCTCTCTAAGTTGTCCATTCTTGCTATCATTTCCTCAAATCTTTTTTCAAGGTTCTTAGTTTCTTTGCATTGAGTTAGAACATGTTCTTTTAGCTCACGGAAGTTTCTCATTACCCACCTTCTGAAGTCTGATTCTGTCATTTCATCACACCCATTCTCTGTCCAGCTTTGTTCCCTTGCTGGTGAGGAGTTGTGGTCCCTTGTAGGAGGTGAAGTGTTCTGGTTTCGGGTGTTTTCCTCCTTTTTGCACTGGTTTCTTCCCATCTTTGTGGATTTATCCATCTGTCATCTGAGTAGTTGCTGATTTTCCAATTGGGTCTCTGAGTGGACGTCCAGATTGTTGATGATGAAGTATTTCTGTTTCTTAATTTTCCTTCTAACAGTGGCCCCTCTGCTGTAGGACTACTGAGGTCCACTCCAGGCCCTGCTTGCCTGGGATACACCTGTAGCAGCTGCGGAACCATGAGGGTTGCTACCAGTTTCTTCTTCTTCTATCTTTGTCCCCGAATGATGCCCGCCAAATGTCAGTCTGAGCTCTCCTTTGTGAGGTGACTCTTTGGATATATGGGGGTCAGGGAGCTACTTGAGGAGACTGTCTGTACTTTATACTTGAGGAGACAGTCTGTACTTTATAGGAGCTCAAGTGCTGAGTTGTGAGCTCCGTTGTTCATTCAGGGCTGCTAGGCAGGTACGTTTAAATCTGCTGCAGCAGAACTCATAAAGCCCCCTTTTTTTTCCTCAGGTGCTCGGTCCCGGGGAGTTAGGGCTTTATTTATGAGTATCCGTGGCACTGTCCTGCCCAGCAAGGAGGCAGTCTAATCACTGCCTGCCTGTAGTGGCTATGCTGAGCTGCCGTGGGCTCTACCCTATTGCCGTGGGCTCTGCCCTGCTGCCATGGGCTCCGCCTTGCTGCCGTGGCTCCACTGTGCTGCCATGGCTCTGCCCTGCTGCTGTGTGTAATTCTCTGTAGTCCTGTTTATATGGGTGTGGTTAGAGCTCCCGTGGTGATGATGGCCCGCCTCTGTAGTGGCAGACTCTCTCTGTTATGGCGGGTTGCCTCAGCAACGGCAGGCTGCGTCAGCAATGGCAGTGTACCTCCGTAGGGGTCAAGTGCCTCGGTAATGGTGGACGCCCCTCCCCCTCCGAGCTGCACCATCCTGGGTTCAGCTGTGCTTGCCGTGAAACTCTCAACCCCGAGCGTTTCCAATTGCTGTTTTGTTTGTTTTTGTGGGGGTGGGACCCACCAAGCCTGATAACCTGGCTCCCTGCCCCAGAGCCCGCCCCTTTTTTTTTAAGTTGAACGGTTGACTCTCTCCCAGGTGTTCCAGTCACCTGCTGAAAGGGCGCCAGATCTGTGTGATTTCCTGTGCAGCGACCCACTGCGTCGGCTGGAACCACATTGCTGCCTGGGAATCTCCTGGCCTGACTTTCTGTTTAAGTCCCATTTAATCAGATGAATGTGCTAATCTTCCTTCTGAAATCTCTGATTGCCGGTTTAACAGGGCAACCAAACCAGTGTATTTTGTATGGAGTGCTGCTGTGCTGCAGCCCCAGCCCAAACAGCTGTGCCAGCCCAAACAGCTGCGCTGGCGGCTCATGGGGCTCCTACACCTGGGAATCTCCTGGTCTGTGGGCAATAAAGATCCGTCTGGAAATGCGGCGTCCACTCACCATCTGTGGTTTCACTGGGAGCTGCAATCCTGAGTTGGTCCTACAGCACCATCTTCTCCCATAGTCCCCCCCTTTTTTTTTTTTTTTTTAAGATGGGGTTTCACCATCATGGCCAGGCTGGTCTTGAACTCCTGACCTCAGGTGATCCACCCACCTTGGCTTCCCAAAGTGCTAGGATTACAGGTGTGAGCCACCATGCCCGGCCTACATTTTCTTGATTAACACTGTAAAAGCCTCATCAGAATTAATAAGAAGGAGAGAATTCCTTTTCATGAGTGCTAATGGAGTGATTTTGATTAAATAGCATAATTATTTCCCTTAAAAACATTAATAACTTTAAGAAATCAATCTACTGTCCACCTGGAAGACTTTTTAGGACCATCAGTAGTTCATGGACCGTGTGAATCACTCATCTAACTCTATTTCTCTTGCCTTTGGGAAGGGAATTCATTTATTGATTTTATTTTTTAAAAATGATGTTTCCAGTGTGTTCATTGCATTATCCTAGGCACTGTAGAAGATTCAAAGTTTAGCATAGAGTTTCCTTACTCCAGGAACTTGAAATCTGGTTGGGGAATTAAGGAAATCACATAGAGTTGAATTATCAAAAATAGTATATGATAGTTTGAGGATAATAATTGCTGTAATATTTCCAGGAAGGAAGAAAGCACTGTAAATCAAAATGATTAGTAAAAGCATCATAAAATATGTGGGTGTTGAGCTGGGCCTTACAGGTAGAATAGGATTTGGGATTTGATGACAGAAAATGATATTTGATATGATGGGAGATAGTTCAAGCAAAGTTGTGAGATGTGTAAATTGTGTTTTAGGAGACCTTAAACAGACCAGCCTGACTTAATTGGAGGTGCTGATAGGTGGTAAAGCTGAAAAAGTTGGGTGAAGACAGATTGTAGAGTTCTTCCAATGTGATGCTAAGGAATTTGAACTTTATTCAGTGGGGAAATTACTGAAAATTTCTGGGTCGGATATGTTGAAAGCAGGAAGCTATATCTAGTAGTGCCGAACAATGTGAATTAGGAGGGAGGCTGAAGGCCAGAAGACTAATTAGGAAGCTAAACATGGTAATCTGGGTATATCATGATATCCTGGACAAGAAATTTTCAAATATGATCTGTGGACCCCCTGAGGCTCCCTGAGACCCTTTCAGGAAGTCTGAGAGGTCAAAATTATTTTCTTAATCCCAAGGTATTATTTGCCATTTTCACTTTGTTGACCTTGACACTGATGGTGCTAAAGCAATGGTGGGTAAAACTACTGGCCCTTTAACATGAATCAAAGCAGTGGCACCAAACTGTACTAGCATATTCTTCATTTTGTTCTTCATTGCGGTAAAAAACAAAAATGCTAATTTCATTTAAGAATGTCAAGTGAAGCAGTAAAAATTAACTAATTTTTATTAAATCTCTACATCTTTTTTTTTTTTTTTTTGAGACAGTCTGGCTCTGTCACCAGGTTGCAGTGCAGTGGCATAATCTCAGCTCATGGCAAACTCTGCCTCCTCGGTTCAAGTGATTCTCCTGCCTCAGCCTCCTGAGCAGCTTGGACTACAGGCACGTGCTACCATGCCCAGCTAGTTTTTGTATTTTTAGTAGAGACGGGGTTTCACCATGTTGGCCAGGATTGTCTTGATCTCTTGACCTCGTGATCTGCCCACCTTGGCCTCCCAAAGCGCTGCGATTACAGGCATGAGCCATTGCACCCATCCTAAATCTCTACATCTTTAATATTTTGTGTGATAAAATGGCAAGTACAAACACAGTGCTGCATACTAAAGTACAGTGGTTATTCTGAGGAAAAGCATTTGTGTGATTGAGTTGCGAGTCAAACTAGCTCCCTTTTTTTTGAGACAGAGTCTCGCTCCGCCCAGGTTAGAGTGCAGTGGCTCGATCTCTGCTCTCTGCCTCCTGGGTTCAAGCGATTCTTCTGCCTCAGTCTCCCAAGTAGCTAGGACTACAGGTGTGTGCCACCACGCCAGGCTAAGTATTTTTAGTAGAGACGGGGTTTCACCATGTTGGCCAGGCAGGTCTCGAACTCCTGACCTCAGGTGATACGCCTGCTTCGGCCTCCCAAATGTTGGGATTATAGGTGAGAGCCACCGTGCCCAGCCTCCATTTTTATTTGAAAGAATGACTGACAGCTGGGCACGGTGGTTCATGCCTGTAATCCCCACACTTTGGGAGGCTGAGGTGGGCTGATCATGAGGTCAGCAGATAGAGATCATCCTGGCCAGCACAGTGAAACCCTGTTTCTACTAAAAATACAAAAATTGACCGGGCATGGTGGCATGTGCCTGTAGTCCCAGCTACTCCAGAGGCTGAGGCAGGAGAATCGCTTGAACCCAGGAGGCGGAGGTTATGGTGAGCCAAGGTCACACCACTGCACTGCAGCCTGGAGGACAGAGTGAGACTCTGTCTCAAAAAAAAAAAAATTCAAGATGAGATTTGGGTGGAAAAATAAAAAGAAAAAAAGAGTGGAAAAAATAAAAGCAATGACTGACATACGAACCATAGTTATTCAGACTTGAGTATTTGGAAGATGTTTTCTTGAAAATGCACAAAATAAACCTGTTATTTCAAAGAAAACAACTGGCAGTATCTGTTGCTGGTGATAAAATTTGAGCATTGAAGTGAAAAATTGAAGTTTGGAAAATTTGTTTCTGCCATTATGAGCCAGATGGCTTTCAGTTACCTGACTTTTCTAATGATTGGTCATGGTATTAATGATGTGATTTTTAGTTATCATATAATGAAATGTGTCAGCATTTGGAAGCTCAGTATAACTCAGCGAGCCAATATTTTCCAGATTAACAAGTATGATGTTCTAAATTCATACATGGATAAAAGATCCATTCAAAGTAGAAGATACATCAATGAATTTTAATGGAGCAGAGTACAGAGCTTTTACTGCGAATGTTTCATATTCTACATTGCAGCTAACCCTTAAGAAACTATCACTTGTCAAGTTTTGGTGTAGTATCAAAGACTAATACCCACAGTTTTCTGAAAAGGCTTTTAAAATATTCCTACCTTTTCCAACTACATATCGGTATGAGGCTGGATTTTCTTAATATAAAACATAAGATTGAAGATTGATCTTCAATCAAAACAACAGAATTGGTGCTGCAGCACAGAATCCAACTGTATTCTTTTAAGCCAGAGACATTAAAAAGATTTGTATGGCCGAACACAGTGGCTCATGCCTGTAATCCCAGCACTTTGGGAGGCCAAGGTGGGTGGATCATGAGGTCAGGAGTTCCAGACCAGCCTGGCCAAGATGGTGAAACCCCATCTCTACTAAAAATACAAAAATTAGCCAGGTGTGATGGTGGGTGCCTGTAATCCCAGCTACTCGGGAAGCTGAGGCAGAGAATTGCTTCAACCCAGGAGGTGGAGGTTGCAGTGAGCCAAGATTGTGCCACTGTACTCTAGTCTGGGAGACAGAGTGAAACTGTCTCAAAAAAAAATTGTAGAAATAGGCTAGGCATGGTGGCTTATGCCTATAATCCCAGCACTTCCGGGGGCTGAGGTGGGCAGATCACTTGAGCTCAGGAGTTCGAGACCAACTTGGACAATATGGTGAAACCCCATCTCTACAAAATATACAAAAATCAGCTGGGTGTGGTGGTATGCATCTATAGTTCCAGCTACTTGGGGGGCTGAGGCAGGAGGATTGCTTGAGCCCAGGAAGAGGAGGTTGCAGTGAGCTGAGATCATGCCATTGCATTCCAGCCTAGTGAGACCCTGTCTTTACTTAAAAAAAAAAAGAAAGCTGGGTGTAGTGGCATGCACCTGTAGTCCTGCCTGACTACTTGGGAGGCTGGGGTAGGAAGATCACTTGAGCTTGGGAGTTGGAGGCAGCAGTGAGTTGTTATGATGCCATTGCATTTCAGCATGGGTGACAAGCAAGAACCTGTCTCAAAAAAATAAATTCTCAGTATTATTTGCAACATGGTGAGTATTGACAGACGTAATCCAGATAAACAAAAGCTCTTTGTGGTAAATATATATATATATATATATATATTTTTTTTTTTTTTGAGACAGAGTTTTGCTCTTGTTGCCCAGGCTAGAGTAAAATGGCATGATCTCAGTTCTCGGCAACCTTCACCTCCTGGGTTCAAGCGATTCTCCTGCCTGAGCCTCCTGAGTAGCTGGGATTACAGGTGCCCACCACCATGCCTGACTAATTTTTTCATATTTTTAGTAGAGATGGGGTTTCCCCATGATGGCCAGGCTGATCTTTAACTCCTGTCCTCAGGTGATCCACCTGCCTTGAGCTCCCCAAAGTGCTGTGATTATAGGTGTGAGCCACCATGGCCGGCCAAAGGGTCCTCTAATTTTTTTTATTTTTTTTTGAGACGATATCTTGCTTTGTCGCCTTTCCCGGCTAAGAATTAGTTTATTTACCTTGGTAATGACTACTGATATAGTAAAAATAAATTCAGATATCTTATTTTGAGATAATTCTAAATGAGTTGGGGTTTTTTTTTCCAGGTGTTCTCTATCCTCCTTTTTTTGGATTGACCCTAGTTTTTTTCCTATTCTTGTTTGGAAGTCACATACTCTGTGACTCTTCTTCAAAGTGTATTCATACCTACTTAACACGCATACTTAAAGTCTAAAGGTGACTGGCATCTTTACCTTTATCTTATATGATACAAAGACCTTAGGATGCTTTAACTCTGTTTTTCATTTTCTTTTTTTCTCTCCCTGTCGTAGGGTACTGAAGAATGCTTTAACTCTCATTACACTGCTCCTGGCTTATATGCTGCTGTTGTATGGTTTTAGTTGTAGCTTGTTTTTCTCCATCCCTTTACACACACACACACACACACACACACACACACACACAGAGTAGATTTTTTCTTTTTTTTTTTTGAGATGGAGTATCACTCTTGTTGCCCAGGCTGAAGTACAATGGCGTGATCTTGGCTCACTGCAACCTCCGCCTCCTGGGTTCAAGTGATTCTCCTGCCTCAGCCTCCCGAGTAGCTGGGATTACAGGCATGCACCACCATGCCCGGCTAATTTTGTATTTTTAGTAGAGATGGGGTTTCTCCATTTGGTCAGGCTGGTCTCGAACTCCTGATCCACCTGCCTTGGCCTCCCAAAGTACTGGGATTACAGGCATGAGCCACCATGCCTGGCTTCTGAAACCATTTCTTTTTTTTTTTTTTTTAAAGACAGGGTTTCACCATGTTGGTCAGACTGGTCTTGAACTCCCGATCTCAGGTGATCCGCCCGCCTTGGCCTCCAAAGTGCTTGGATTACAGGCGTGAGCCACCATGCCTGGCCTTGTTTTTTTCCTCTTTTTTTTTTAATTAACTTATTTTTTTTGAAACCATTTCTGGCCGGGCATGGTGGCTCACGCCTGTAATCCAAGCACTTTGGAGGCCAAGGCGGGCGGATCACCTGAGGTTGGGAATTCAAGACTAGCTTGATGAACATGCTGAAACCCTGTCTTTAAAAAAAAGAAAGAAAGAAAGAAACCATTTCTAAGTATAGAAGAAGCAATATGGAATATGCTGTACTTTAGACCTTGAAGTTTAGAGTCATGACTACAAAAATACAAATTTGTTTAAGGAAAGTCTTTGCTTTTGTTGCTTTCTCTAATACCATTAAATACTTTATTTTTTCACTTACCTATTATTTAGAGAGGTTGTTGGCAAATTTTTCTTAAAGGGACAGGTAGTACATATTCTGGGCCTGAGAATATTGTCTTTGTTGCAGCTATTCAATTCTACTGGTGTGTGCAAGCAGCTGTAGACAATAAGCGAATGAATGAGTGTGGCTGTGTCCTAGTAAAACTTTAATTACAAAAACAGGTAGACCATAGTTTCCTGACCCCTGGTCTAGAATAAGACCTCAACAGATGGACACTGAAAATGAAATGGTATAAGGGAATCAATCATTCAATAATTTAATTAGCAAATTGAGTGCATGGTATTTGCCAAACTGAAGACCAAGCTGTTAATTGAATTCTTGTATATATACTCACTGGAATATGAAGCAGCATTGAAAATGATAATTTTGGCTAGGCATGGTGGCTCACGCCTGTAATCCCAGCACTTTGGGAGGCCGAGGCGGGTGGATCACAAGGTCAAGAGATCGAGACCATCCTGGTCAACATGGTGAAACCCTGTCTCTACTAAAAATACAAAAAATTAGCTGGGCACGGTGGTGCGTGCCTGTAATCCCAGCTACTTAGGAGGCTGAGGCAGGAGAATTGCCTGAACCCAGGAGGCGGAGGTTGCGGTGAGCCGAGATCGCGCCATTGCACTCCAGCCTGGGTTACAAGAGCGAAACTCCGTCTCAAAAAAAAAAAAAAAAAAAAAGAAAATGATAATTTTGGAGACTGAACAACATGGGAAAATGGTTTTAAATAGGAAATCAGGATAAAAGTTTCAAGTTTATGTCTTAAGTATGGGCCAAGCTCAGTGGCTCATGCCTATAATCCTCATACTTTATGAGGCTGAGTTAGGAGAATCACTCGAGGCCAGGAGTTAGAGACCAGCCTGGGCAGTATAGTGAGACTTTGTCTCTACTAACTAACAATACATACATACCTAAAAATATTGAAAGAAATAACAAAAATTCATGCAATTTTTTCAATATTTGTATGAATTTAGTAACTACATACATACAAATATTGAAAGGAATGCATGAATTTTTGTTAGGTAGAAGGATGATAGGTAATTTTGTTTTTCAGATTGTCTGCAATATGTTTACATTCCAAAAATAACTAAAAAAATGACCTAATGGGATGTTGACTAAAACTATTGTTTTTTTTAAATCAGTAGGAAAAAGAGATGCTTTGTAAGACTATTTTTCAGTGAAGTCCTGAAGGTTTTTTACTTAATCAGCATAAGATTGACATTTGAGGAAAATATGTTACCCCTGTGTTCAAGACATATTATCATTTCTCTTAAATTTTTTATGTTTTAACAGTGCCCTTATGTTTGCCATTTGTTATATTTACTTACCAAAAAAGAGAATGGTGAGTATTTTCATTACAGTTATATTACACTTTGTGGAGTGTGCATTTGTATTGGCCTTTTTAAAGTTAAAATCACTATTAGCATTAGTTATATGACAAAATTCATTTTGTGGAAATTGATTTTTAAGAGCATCTGCTTAGTGGCTTAACTGAACAGTGTGCTTATTTTCTTGATACATTGTAAGAAAAAAAACTGTATGAACTGCATGGTGGTTAAATATCACCAGTTTCTTTTTATTCTGAACCCAAATTCATACTACCTCTTTCCTTTATGTTTCTAGTCAAACCATTTCGTGTGAGAAAACTGCTTGATCTTCAGGCCAAAATGGTGAGTACTGAAAAGACTTAAGACCTGCCACGGTACTATGTGCCACGTACAGAGCCAGACTTTGGGAATACAAAATCAAATAACTCATTATCTTTTTTTCTGTTTTTTGGAGACAGGGTCTCACTCTGTTGCCCAGACTGGAGTACAGTGGAATGATCTTGGCTCACTGCGTCCTCTGCCTCCCAGGTTCAAGTGATTCTCCTGCTACAGCCTCCTGAGTAGCTGGGATGATAGGCACGTGCCACCACATCTGGCTAACTTTTGTATTTTTTGGTAGAGGTAGTGTTTCAGTGTGTTGTCCAGGCTGGTCTGGAATGCCTGGCCTCAAGTGATCCACCTGCCTCGGCCTCCCAAAGTGCTGGGATTACAGGCGTGAGCCACTGAGGCAGGCCAAGGAAAGCATTTTAAGACATTATCTTCTGGATGCTTAAACTTCAATACAGTCTCTGACTGTTATCTCTAGTTCTTTACAGCTCTCTTGCATTGTTATTTTCACTTTACCTGCCAGGTAACAGAAGTCTGTGAAGCTTTGGGTATGAAACAATAGGAAGTAATAGTGGCCATGCCTAACTGGAGCCTTCATGACCTGCCTACAGGCATTTATTGAATGAAAGATGGAAACACAGAACACATTTGTGCTTCTCCAATGTCAGGTCTTCTCTTAGTGCAGTTCAATGATTATTCTTTTTTTTATAGCCTTCTGTTTTAGCTCCATGGGCACAATTATTTTTTCTTAGTTCTCTGAAGGTATTAATGGTAATGTTTTTGTCCAATTTGAATTTTATTTCACATTAGTAGAAATTATGAAAAAGATGTACCTTTTCCCATGTTACAGCAAAACATTTCAATGGAATAAGAAAATTCTTACCGTAATAAAAGATCTTGCTGGGTGAGCACGGTGGCTCACGCCTGTAATCCCAGCACTTTGGGAGCCTGAGGCAGGTGGATCACAAGGTCAGGAGTTAGAGACCATCCTGGCCAATGTGGTGAAACCCTGTCTCTACTAAAAATACAAAAAATAGCTGGGCGTGGTTGTGGGCACCCGTAATCCCAGCTACTTGGGAGGCTGAGGCAGGACAATCGATTGAACCTAGGAGGTGGAGGTTGCGGTGATCTGAGATCGCTCCATTGTACTCCTGCCTGGGTTACAGGGCAAGACTTTTGTCTCAGAAAAAAAAAAAGATCTTGCTGATTAGTATTAGCTGAAACACAGTGTATGTTCAAGTTAAAAAATGATTTATTAGATGATTGTCTAAAAATCTAAAAGACACTAAATATATGATTTCATTACTAACACTCTATAAGTACATTACTAAGTTATTCCATTATCAATACCCATTTAAAAAGATGCATACATAACATTGTTTTGATTAGCTAAATTTTGATGAGTTTGGGCAAGTCCAATAATTTACCAAGAAGGCATAGCCATGTGCATGTGTAACCTAACATGCATGATAGTAACAGGCATAGTTAGTCCCTATGTGTAAGGAAATACACTGGATGTGTGAATTTCTTATACCTGCAAAGGCATATATCCCATCTATCCCCATCCATGCCCCATAACTCCCAATCTGTGAAGGAAACAAACCACAAAAATTGCCTTTCTGGTGGCAGGCATGAATAGTGGGAAGTGAGGCAGGCATGTTATTTTCCTACATACACTAGGCCCTGTCCAGAGCAATCTTTGGAACAAGAAGGGAGAATTAGGTGTTTGTTTTTTTTCCCTGACATTACCCTAGGCTTGTCAGTCAAGAGAATTAGGTCTTATCTTAAGGGTTGATGAGGATGGTTTCTGGGATTCTCTCTCTATCAGTCATGAGCCGTGTGTATGTACCTTGGGCTGTGATATTTTTCTGTTTCAAGCTTTGTCTCTGTTTTCTCATAGTTTGTGTTTTTAGTTTGTTTGGTCTGTCTTTAATGGTACTTTTTATTTTGTTTTTCTTTTTTTTAACGTATATTTTTTCTAATGGTACTTTTTAAATTTAAATTTTATTTTAATTTTTTTAAGAGACAGGGGTCTCACTTTGTCACCCAGACTGGAGTGCAGTGGCATGATCATGGCTCACTGCTCACTCCCGCCTCAGCCTCCAGAGTAGCTGGGACTACAGGCATGCACCACCATGCCTGGCTGATTTTTAAATTTTTTGTAGAGACAGGGTCTCTCTATGTCACCCGTGCTGGCCTTGAACTCTTGGGCTCAAGCACTCCATCCACCTTGACCTCCCAAAGTGTTGGGATTACAGGTGTGAGCCACTGCACCTGGCCTGTCTTTCCTGGTAGTTTTTCTCAAATGCTTGGTGAAGGTTATTTGTTCATATTTAAAACTAAAGTAGTAACACGATGATTGGAAACTTGTGTGCATGAGCAGGAGTTGTTCACTGTAGGATCTTGATGTTTCATTGAGGATTCTCCCAGATGACTATGTCAATTTTCTCAGCAGAATTCTCCTGTTTCCTATCTTATGGGGTTGCATAGTTGCACATAATCAGCTCTGTGTGTGTGTGTGTGTGTGTGTGTATTTATAATATGAGGAATTGGCTCATTTAATTATGGTGGTTGGTAATTCCAAAACCTACAGGATGGGCCAGCAGACTGGAGATCCAGGAGAGCCAATGTTCCAGTTTGAGTTCAGTGGCAGTCTACTATAGAACCAGAAAGATCTGCTGTTGCAGATAAAGTCTGAAGGCAGTCTGTTGGACATTTTCTTCATATTTAAGGGCCTCTTCTATTCAGGCCTTCAACTGATTGGATGAGACCTATCCACATTACAGAGGATAGTCAATTTGCTTTACTCAAAGTCTGCTGATTTAAATGTTAATCATATCCAAAAATCCCTCACAGAAACACCCAGAATAATGTTTGTCCAAATATCTGCGCAGCCTGTGGACCAACCAAATCAACACTTAAAATTAACCATCTGAAATGGTTTGGCTGTGTCTCTACCCAAATCTCATCTTGAATTATAATTCCCATAATCCCCACATGTCATGGGGAGGGACCTGATGGGAGGTAATTGAATCATGGGGGCAGTTTCCTCCATGCTATTCTTGTGATAGTGAGGGGCTTCCGGCTTTTCTCTGCTCTCATTCTTTTCCTTCCTGCTATCATGTGAAGAAGGATGTGTTTGCTTCCCCTTCCATTATGATTGTAAGTTTCCTGAGGCCTCCCTAGCCATGCAGAACTGTGAGTCAGTTAAACCTCTTTCCTTTATAAATTACCCAGTCTCGGGCAGTTCTTTATAGCAGTGTTAGAGTGGGCTAATACATCATCATGGGGTGTAAACTTGGCTACTGGCACTCTGAGACCTAAGCAGTAGAAGGGGGTGAGAAATTGTCTTGTTATCCTCCCGTGGCTATGCCTGGTTGTATCTGAGTCCAGCTTCATTTTGAGAGAGTAAAACCTAATGTCTTGCCAGTATAGTGAAGGAATTTGGGGTTCTAACTGCTTCTTATGTAGCCTTTCATGCAGTATTCCAGTTTTCTGTTCCTCTGGCATCCTCACTTTTTAGAGATATCTGGTCCCTCAAATCTTGATCCTTTCTGGGAGTTGTCAAACATGAATCTGATTTTTTTGAGGCTTTTTCTGTTGATACCTTATATTTTATTTTATCTGTTCTGCTGACTTGGTTACTATTTGCCCATCTTCATTCTAGGTTCCAAAATCTTGTTTAGGTTTTTCATTTGCTGTTGTCTCTTCTCTTGTTCTCTTTGAACTTATGCTTTGCTTTATCCCCTTTTTATTCTTTCTCTCTCTCTCTTTCTCTCTTTCTTTCTTTTTCTTTCTTTTCTTTCTTTCTTTGAAATGGAGTCTCACTCCATCACCCAAGCTGGAGTGCAGTGATGTAATCTCAGCTCAGTGTGACCTCTGCCTCCCAGGTTCAAGCCATTCTCCTGCCTCAGCCTCCTGAGTAGCAGGGACTGCAGGTGTGCACCACCATGCCCAGCCTAATTTTTGTATTTTTAGTAGAGTCAGGAATTCACCATGTTGGCCAGGCTGGTCTCAAACTCCAGGCTGGTCTCAACCTCCTGACCTCAAGTGATCCACCCACTTCGGCCTTCCAAATTGCTGGGATCACAGGTGTGAGCTACCATGCCTAGCCACCTTTTTCATCCTTTTACTGTCTTTTAAATGGGGCTTTAGGAGAACCCAGAATTAATTATGTCTTCAATATGCCATTTTTAACTGGAAATCTCCCCCGCCCCTTTTTTAGCATTAACTTTTTAACAATAAAAATAGTTATAATTAACTAGACTATACGTTATAAAGGCCTCAGCACTACCAAGTATTCTATAAAAAGCATTCTGGCTCAAAACAAACACTCTGATACCCATGGATAATGGGTGTACAGAGGTTAGAAGATATTTTCAATGTAGATAAACTGGATCAATTTAATTTTGTTTTAATAAATTTAACTTCAAGGAGCTGTTATAAAATAGAAATATTAGGCTGGGCACAGTGGCTCACGCCTGTAATCCCAGCACTTTGGGAGGCCGAGGCAGGCGGATCACAAGATCAAGAGATCAAGACCATCTTGGCCAACATGGTGAAACCCCGTCTCTACTAAAAATACAAAAGTTAGCTGGGTGTGGTGGCATGCGCCTGTAGTACCAGGTACTCAGGAGGCTGAGGCAGGAGAATTGTTTGAACCCGGGAGGTGGAGGTTGCAGTGAGCCGAGATTGCACCACTGCACTCCAGCCTGGTACCTGGCGATGGAGCAAGACTCTGTCTAAAAAAAAAAAAAAAAAAAGGTTGTATTTCTAAGCCTCATTTGCTGCCTTACTTTTTACAGTATTTGATTCAATGAAATTTTAGTATAATAAAACAATTCAGTTACTTTCTTACAATTCATTTTAGTGGTATTCTTTCTCCGGATAGCCAGATGTATAAAACAGGTTTGTAGCAGTAATGACTTCTTTCATTGTGAAATTACTGTTTTTGTTAAGACGTAAGACTTGTTTCAGTTATACCAAAGCTGCTTGATTATGGCATAATTTCCTAGATGATTTTCCAAGAATTATGATAATCAGGTATTAGCTTTTCTTTTGGTCCTATCCCTTTGATGTCTAAATCAAGGACAAGTTAACTTTGAGTCCTGAGTATGATACTAGTGAAAATAAGCTATGCTATGCTAGTAAGTATAACTGGTAAGCCTAAAGTATAGGAAGAGAAAAGAAAAGAGAAAACAGAAGGTAGAAGTAAAGTCAAAAAAGGTCTTAAGCGAGAAGATCACAGTTCGGAGAGGGTTGTTTTATGGTGGTTGACTTGAATGCCTGGCTACTCATTTTTTGATTTTCGATAGCATCTTTCCGTAGATATATCTCGTAGTGAAATTATGGTCTGAATATACTTTTTTCCTTCTTATTGGTATTTGTTTCCTCAGTTTCTTAATAGCCACAGAATTGAAAATGAAAAACTTATTTTTATTTCAGGGAATGCAGCCTCATCTCCAGGCTTTGTTGTCTCTGTATAAGTTCTTTGCTCCTGCTCTGATTTCTGTATCTTTGCCTGTAAGGAAGAAGGTAAGCGATTAAGGAGAGAGAAATCATACTGAGATTGAAATATGTTATTTTTGGTAAGGTTAACTTACAGATTTCAACTGAAATGTTTACAGCCTACTATTTTACTTTCTAGTATTGTGATACTATTTTGGGGAAGTTTTTTTAGGGATTGGCATTTTGTATTAATCCTATTTAGTGTATTTAATAGATTGCTGATGAGAAAAAAAACTTTAAATGTATTTGTCTGGGTGTAAAGATTTCATAATGTATTTTCAATTAATAAGAGTTTTAGACTTTATGTTGCTCCAATTTATGAGTGCCTACTCTCTTGTACTTTATATCCAAATTTATAGATCTATTTTAAGAATTCAGAGAATCTATGGAAGACGGCTCTGCTTGCCATGAAGCAAAGAAACCAGGGACCTTCTCCAGAACCTCTGAAATTGATGTTAGGTACAGCTAATGTTCGTCCTCTAAAAAGAGTAAGTATCTAAAGCCCAAACAACTTGCATGGCTTTCTTTTATTAAATCCAAATAATAGCCGTTCATATCTTAGAGGAGATTATAGATATTTAAATACATGTCAGTTACCCAGGATTTTGTGTAAACCATATTCAGATTCCTTTAATTGAAACACCTTAACAACTGCTTTTATATTTATGGTTTGTAGTCTGTTTAGTCCATCAATAGATTGTTTTATTTTCTTTCTTTAGAAGTGGAATTCTCTCTCAGTTATACCAGTGCTCAATTCCAGTAGCTGCACTAAAGAATGTGGAAAAAAAGAGATGAGTCTTTCTGATTGTCTGAGTAGAAGTAGATCATTTCCACTAGAACAGCTTCAAAGCTTCCCCCAACTTTTACAGAACATCCATTGCTTAGAGGTATGTGACTGGACTATATGCTTCTTTGCATTTTTCTATTTGAACTTCATGGCCCTTTTTTTTTTCTGTTTTTTTGAGACAGGGTCTTATTCTGTCACACAGGCAGTGGTATAATCATGGCTCACTGCTGCCTTCAACTCCTGGGCTTATGTGATCCTCCCATCTCAGCCTTCCAAGTAGCTGGGATTATAGATGTGCATCACCACGCCTGGCTAATTTTTTTAAAAAAATTATATCAGGCTGGGCGCAGTGGCTCATGCCAGTTATCCCAGCATTTTGGGAGACTGAGGTGGGCGGGTCACCTGAGGTCAGGAGTTCAAGACCAGCTTGACCAACATGCTGAAACCCCGTCTTTAAAAAACAGAAAAAAAAATACAAAAATTATCTGGGTGCGGTGGTGCGTGCCTATAGTCCCAGCTACTCTGGAGGCTGAGGCATGAGAATCGTTTGAACCTGGGAGACAGAGGTTGCAGTGAGCCAAGATTGTGCCACTGCTCTCCCACCTGGGTGACAGAGCGAGACTCGGTTTTAAAAAAATTATTTAAGCCGGACGTGGTGGCTCATGCCTGTAATCCCAGCACTTTGGGAGGCCAAGGCAGGGGGATCATGAGGTCAAGAGATTGAGACCATCCTGGCTAACATAGTGAAACCCCGTCTCTACTAAAATACAAAAGTTAGCTGGGCATGGTGGCACGTGCCTGTAGTCCCAGCTATTCGGGAGGCTGAGGCAGGATAATTACTTGAACTCAGGAGGTTGCAGTGAGCTGAGGTCACACCACTGCACTCCAGCCTGGCATATGGCAACAGAGCAAGACTCTGTCTCAAAATAAAAAAATTATTTAAAAAATATGTTGCCCAGGCTGGTCTCAAACTCCTGGGCTCAAGTGATCTTCCTGCCTTGGCCTCCCAGAGTGTTGGGATTATAGACATGAGCCATCATGCTAAGCCTGTTTTTGTTATATATTTTCTGTATGATGATTCCCTTATCCACTTTTCAGATACTTAATTGTTGATCGATTGTTCTGTCATTGCAGCTGCCTTCTCAGATGGGCTCAGTGCTAAACAGCTCTCTGCTGCTTCACTATATTAATTGTGTCAGAGATGAGCCCGTCTTGCTGAGGTTTTATTACTGGTTGAGTCAAACATTACAAGAAGGTAAGAATTGAGTGAGGATGGAACAAGATAGTTTACAAATGGGTTTCTTTTATGAGGGTGCCAAATCCTAGACAAGAGGAGCCTTCATATGTCGTAATTATGTCTCTGGTAATCATATATTTAAAGCATGAATGTTTTATGTTGTTGTAATTTTAAGACAGTAAGAAGGGAGACAGATTTTGTTAAGGAAACACTGCTGGATGGCCACCAAAACTCAATGGGGTGTTCTACTTTGGTGACTATTGTAATCCAAGAATTCTTCATCTTCATATGTCCAGAACCTTGCTGTTAAGCCCCCAGAGTCTTCCCATTAATGGTAATGAAACTCAGAGGAAACTAATGTATAAGCCAGAATGTCAGCTTATTATAAGATTAATTATTTCTGGTATGCAAAATGGTCATATTTGCCAACTAGAATATTCCCTCTGTGCTATCAGCATATATGGGAGCCAAATTTGTCATTAGAAGGTTTCTTAATTATAGAATTAAAGGAAAGGGCAGTGAGAAGTGTTTCATCCAGGCCAGAGTAAAGCCTGAGCATTCATTCCTCCAATGGTGGGGGATGGTGGGGAGGAGAGGGTATATTTCTCTGGACATGGTATTTCTTTTGACCAAATTGTTTCTTTACAGGATAAGCAACTCCTGACTCTTCTGATGGTTAAAGTTGCTTTTAGTTGGTTCCAGGCCAATTCTCCTTCTTGTACTCTGAATCTTTTAAATGGAATATGATACAGTTTATTAAATTTCCACTTACTAAATTTCTATCACTCTTACATTATACCCAGCCTACCCTAACTGAAGTTTAGGGTATTCTAAAACTTTCAATTCAGATGTTTATACTTTCTTGGATTACTATGTGATATAAAGCTTACCATATTCATTATACGTGAATTTTCTCCATTTATTTTTTTTCACTGTAAACTTTTCCCTGTATTACCAAATTGTTGAGGAACATCTCACTATCACCTCCATGTATCTGTTCTAGTCTACATCATGAGTTAGCTAGGATGTATGAAACTTAATGGCTTTTTTACTTTGTCACTTATTTGTTACTTTAGTCATAATTATTTTTGTGTACTTTTTTACTGTGGTACAACTACATGCTTATATTTACTGTTTTTGCTCTAGAATGTATTTGGTACAAGGTGAATAATTATGAACATGGAAGAGAATTTACCAATTTCCTGGATACTATCATCAGGGCAGAGTGCTTCTTACAAGTAAGATTTTACTTGCTTCTTCCACACTCCATCACTCTTTACTAAAGTTTATTTAGATATCCGTTGAAAACCTTTTCTTGGCTGGGTGCAGTGGCTCATGCCTGTAATCATAGCACTTCAGCGGCTGGGGTGGGTGGATCGCTTGAGCCCAGGAGTTCAAGACTAGCTTGGGCAACATGGCAAAACCCCATCTCTATAAAGAATACAAAAATTAGCCAGGTGTGGTGGCATGCATCTGTAGTCCCAGCTACTCAGGAGGATGAGGTAGGAGGATCACTTGAGCACAGGAGGTCGAGGTTGCAGTGAGCCATAATTGTGCCACTGCACTGCAGCCTGGGTGACAGAGTGAGATCCTGTTTCAAAAACAAACAAACAAAAAACCCCTTTTTTTAGTACCTGATATCTTTTGTAAACAATATTTGTTCATTTTGTAACTCATTATAAATAGAGCTGAGTTGGACATTTATCTTTGCACCGTTGGATTTCAAGAAAGAATATGTTATATTATGCAAATAAAAGGGAAAAGCCTGTAATTAGAGAACAAACTAAAGATGTAATTAAATATATTCAGTTAATTGAATTAGCCAGTAATGAAATTTCACAGGGTCACTACTTATATTCTTTTTTCCTTTTTTTTTTTAATAAAGAGATAGGGTGTCATCATGTTGGACAGGCTGGTCTCAAACTCCTGATCTCAGGTGATCCACCTATCTTGGCCTCCCAAAGTGCTGGGATTACAGGCATGAGCCACTGTGCCCGGCCTTCACTACTTATGTTCTTATAATCAACATTTTTTGAGCATCAAATATGTTCCAGCCAATGGACAATTTGGTCTGGGTAACCCTGAGTTGTATTTTAAGCTGCAGCTTAGGTATTAGCACCTTCATTTGTCAAGAAGCCTTCATTTATTGCCCCAATGTGGGTTAGCGTCTTGTTCTGTGTTCCCATGGCTCCCTGTGCTTACCTCTATCGTGACACTTTTAGCACCCATTTTTCCACACATTATGAGCTCCCAGCAGGCAGAAACTATCTAACTTTTCTTCATGGATAGATGTTCAGCTTGATTGATAAATGTTTGTGGAATAATTCTTTGTTTTTTTTTTTGAGACAAGGTCTCGTTCTGTTGCCCAAGCTAGAGTGCACTGGCACAATCATGGCTTACTGTAGCCTGATTCTCCCCCTTTGGTCTAGTAGCTAGAAATACAGGTGTGCACCACCACTCCTGGCTAGTTTTTTTTTTTTCATTTTTTCATAAAAATGGGGGTTTGCCACATTGTCCAGGCTGGTCTCGAACTCCTGGGCTTAAACATTCCTTCTGCCTTGGCCACCCAAAGTGCTAGGATTACAGGTGTGAGCCACCACACCCAGCCCAAGTTTTAGGGATTTGGTGTGAAACCATTTAATTGGAAGTTGGGTATCCACGATGGTAGTGAGGATAACAATTTAGGTTGATGTTTATGTTTCCTACATGGGAAGATGGATGGCACTCACTGAGAAAAGGAATATAGGAGGAGCAGGCTTGGAAGGAAAGATGTTTCAAAACTTAAGAGATGCCTATGGGACATCAAAGCGGTCATATCTAGTATGCAGTAAAATAATGAGTCTAGACCTCAGGAATGAGATTTGGGCTAGAGATACAGATGTAGGACCCCTCATGTTAAAAGTGGTGGTTTTAGCTGTGATATGGATGTCATTGTCCAGATAATTCATGTCATGAAATGAAGGTCTTAGGATAGAGTCCTGGTGCATGTTACTATGTAAGGTTTAGGTGACAAAGGAAAAAAAAAGGGAATTCCCAGATCCTCACTCTGGTGGAAATATAAGCAACCTAGACATTAAGCCTCTAAAGATGGAGCTGCTCAGAGTAGGGATTTGGTCTATGACCTCCAATGAACTTCTAGCCTGGTTACATAATAACATTGTATACATTTTATTGACTGTTCAAATTACTGTGTGTACCCCAAGATAATAAATTTTATTTTTAAAAATTCTATAACTGTTAATCTTCTTTCCAACTGATGAAGTTTTATAGCATTTGAGAAGTATTTGATAAAAATGGTAATGTATGCAAATACTGATCTTCTCATCCTTTTTCTGAGGAAGTCTGGCACCTAACCTAAGGCTTTTAATATATTGATGACAAAAAATTAGTCTAAGAGTGAAGCAACTATAGCATAAAATAAACTGGTTGTTTAGAGCGTAATTTTATGACTGAAGAGCTCCATATAGGGATTTACTATTCACTTGTGTTACAGGAGGGATTTTATTCTTGTGAAGCTTTCCTGTATAAGAGCCTTCCTCTCTGGGATGGCCTCTGTTGTCGGTCACAGTTCCTTCAGCTTGTGAGCTGGATTCCTTTTAGCAGCTTCTCTGGTATGTATCATGAAAATTTGGAGTCATTTAATTCAATGTGCTATGATTGAAAATATTTTGAATAATTTTTTTTTTGATTCCCAGAGGTGAAACCACTTCTTTTTGACCGTCTAGCACAGCTCTTCTTTACATCAACCATTTATTTTAAGGTAACAAAAACTTGCCTTGCTTAGATTCCATAGGATGTATTATTCTATTGCTAGTAGTACACAATTGCAAACTGATATTACAGCAATGGTTTTATAACAGGATTTTCTTGGACCTGGGCGTTGAGGTGCTGCATCACTCAACTCAAAGTTAATGCATAGAATGTTCCTTTTTAAAGGCTGTGTTGCATATACTTTTCCTGAGAGAAACGAGAGAATTGCAAAATAGTGTTTCCACTTGTAGCAAATAACATAGTGAACAAACAAGTGGCAAATGCATACTAATAAAAACAAACAGAAATAGTTTGATTGTTGTGGTTTATGTTTTTGTAGATACATTTATTCATTTTATAAATATATTTTGAGCACCTACTATATATCCTCTTGACACTGGGAATACAGTCGTGATCAAAGCAAACAAAACTTCCCATAACATTCATATTTTATATTTATAATAATAGTTGTTTTCTGCTAATAAAATTGTTCCAACCTTCATATATAATATATTACTATTATGGGGTGGTCTCCAAGAAGACCAATATGGCTTCCAGAAGTTCTACCTGAATGAGTTTGAGAGCCACCTTCTTTTTTTTTTTGTTTTGTTTTGTTTTTAGACGGAGTCTCACTCTGTTGCCTGGCTGGAGTGCAGTGGCGCGATCTTGGCTCAATGCAACCAACCTCTACCTCCCAGGTTCAAGTGATTCTCCTCGTCTCAGCCTCCCTAGTAGCTGGGACTACAGGTGCATACCACCACGCCTAGCTGTTTTGTATTTTTTTTCCAATCTACCTCAAACTTCAAAGTTTTGTATTTTTAGTAGAGACAAGATTTCACCATGTTGGCCAGGATGGTCTCAAACTCTTGACTTTGTGATCCTCCTGCCTCAGCCTCCCAAAGTGCTGGGATTACAGGTGTGAGCCACTGTGCCTGGATGAGAGCCACTTTCTTATAGAATTCCTATCCTAAAAGAGGGACAATTAAGTAATGTTTCTTTTGTAACTTTTTTTTTTTTTTACCTTAAATCACTTCCTGTTGACCACATTGACAGGAAACACGTTGTTCTGGTTAGTGTTTGTCATAATTGAATGGCACTTGATTAATTTCTATCATATTAACTTGGATTTGAGGTCTATTTATGTTAATTGTAATTTATATATCCTGACCAATATCATCATTCACATGGCATCCACACCAGTTTTCCCAGCTAATAAATTTTCAGAGACTTAAGTTTGAATTTTTTTTTGCAATTCTCTCTCAATCTTCTAATTGGGTTATTTGTTTCTTTTCTTATTTTTCCATGCTAAAGAGCTGTTTAAACATTAGGCTGGACCATAGGAAATTGCCATTTTTTGTAGGTCAAAGATGGTTAATGATTGGCAATTTGCTGTGGTTCAATCTAATATGCATATACACATTCATACACACGTATATTTGAGAGGGAGGGGGTGGAGAGAGGAAGGAAGCAAGGAAGGGAGCAGACCATAGGCTAAGTACAGAACTCAGAGGAATGAACACAGTATTTAATTCTCAAGCCAAGGAGGAGGACAGTCTGAAGGAATCTTAAGAAGAAATTGCCAGAGGTATAAAAAGAACCAGGAGAATAATAGTTCCAAGGAAACAAAGGGAATATAGAATATCAAAAAGGAATGAAGGAGTAATGTTGCCAAGTATCCCAGGAAGGTCCAGAAAGATAAGGACAAAAAAGTTTCTTTTAGAATTGACAATACAGAGGTTTTGGCTTCCTTTGTGAGTAGTTCCAGTGGAGTGTGGAGGTAGAAGTCAGATTGTGTGGGTTGAGGAGTAAGTGAAAAGTCAAGACAGTGAGTATAGAATATGTTTAAAAATCTTTGACCAAAAAAAAAAGTTGTGGAGAGGAGCTATAGGGGGCTGTGAACCAGGGGAAGTTGTTTGTTGCCTCTAAAATGAGATAAATATGAGTGTGTTTATAGATGGAGTTGAAGGAGCCAGTGGAGAAGAGGGAGAAGTTGAAAATGGAGAAAAGATTGGGGATAATCGATGGTACAAGGTTCCAGAAGAAATATGAAGGTATTGGGTTAAAACTAGGTAGGGAGATTTGCTTGAATGGGTAGTTAGGAATTGGGAGGCACCATTTATCCTCTGAGACTGGGGAGAGGATGCACAGATAGTGGTAGATATATTTGTAAAGTTAGAAGAAAGAGCAAGACCTTGAAGTACTTTGTGCCTAAGAATGTTAAATTTCTCTAAATGAGAAGCATGCTTGACAGAGTAGAAGGTCACTCCAGGAGGGCAGTAGCTATTTAAAACAAGCAGTGAGTATAAAGAGCTGGTTAAAGACAAGTAAAAGAATTACTGAGCGTCATTAAGGACCCAGCAGAAGTTGGCAATCATAAATTTGGAATGGTGCCAATCTTTGCAGTTTTGTGTTTTTCTTCCATTTAGATATTGGAGAAGAGAAAGCCAATTATGAGATTGAATCAGTTTGGGTTTTGCTGGTTGAATGGAGTACAAGAGAGTTGTGATCAGCTGTGGTCTAGTCTAGACAGGAAAATAAGGCCAGGAGAAAGCTAATAAACCTGAAAAAGAAGGTTAAAAATTAAGAAATTGGCCAGGTGCGGTGGCTCACGCTTGTAATTCCCAGCATTTTGGGAGACCAACACAGGTGGATCATTTGAGGTCAGGGGTTCGATACCAGCCTGGCCAACATGGTGAAGCCCCATCTGTACTAAAAATATAAAAATTAGCCAGGTGTGGTGGTGTACGCCTGTAATCCCAGCTACTCGGGAGGCTGAGGCAGGAGAATCACTTGAACCCAGGAGGTGGAGGTTGTAGTGAGCCGAGATTGCACCATTGCACTCCAGTCTGGCTGATAGAACAAGACTCCGTCTCAAAAAAAGGAATTAAGGGATTGAGTATCTCTGATGCTGAGAAACAAGAGTAACTATATTGGAGTTGAGTCTGTAAGAAAGCTGGAATAGGAAGTTATAATAAAGAAAAAATAATAAAATTTTGTGTGGTTCAGTTCAGGTTATGACACAATAGTATGGCTGTGGGAGTAGGTAACTAAGGTGGAATGAAGGTGAAGGTTATTTGATTCAAAGTCAATGAACTGTGAAGCTGAAATGTTGGGGAGATCATTTGCATGGACACTGGTGTAACTGAGGTGTTGATGGCAGGATATGATGCAGAGTTCTAACGTCCTCAATGAATCTTGATGAGTTTCCAAGTGATAGACAGCAAAGATATGAGAAGATAAAAAAAAATAGAGGGTAGTGTAGCTAGATAGTATGAACAAAGGAGAAAGGGTTTCATGAGGAAGGAGGAATAATGGTTTAGAAATAGGGTTGAAGAGAGCTTTTATGCTGTGTTCAGAAAAGCAAGGGATAGTCAAACTCATGAGAAAAACTGTAACAAAATGCAACCAGAAATAGTGTCTTTGATCTTAGCCTAACAAATTCAGCTTTTAGCAGTAGTTTGGCTAATGAGGTTCTTTCTGTAGCTCACAGATTATTTGTAAACGTACTTAAACAAGGCAATTTTTTTTTTTTGAGATGGAGTCTTACTCTGTCGCCAGGCTGGAGTGCAGTGGCGCAATCTCGGCTCACTGCAACCTCCACCTGGGTTCAAGCAATTCTTCCGCCTCAGCCTCCTGAGTAGCTGGGACCATAGGCACGTGCCACCACGCCCGGCTAATTTTTGTATTTTTAGTAGAGATGGGGTTTCACCATGGCCAGGGTGGTCTCAATCTCTTGACCTTGTGATCTGCCCGCCTCGGCCTCCCAAAGTGCTGGGATTACAGGAATGAGCCACCGCACCCAGCAAACAAGGCAGTTTTTTTCCTGTGGCACCTGATTAAATATAAGATCCATTTGATTTCTGTATATTATCCTTTCTTCTTTTTAAGATGGAGCCTCGCTGTGTCACCCAAGCTGGAGTGCAGTGGCATGATCTCAGCTCACTGCAACCTCAGCCTAGCAGGTTCAAGTGATTCTCCTGCCTCTGTCTCCTGAGTAGCTGGGATTACAAATGCCTGCTACCATGCCTGGCTAATTTTTTGTAGTTTTTAGTAGAGATGGTGTTTTGCCATGTTGTCCAGGCTGGTCACGAACTCCTGACCTGAGGTGATCCACCCACCTCAGCCTCCCAGAGTGCTGGGATTACAAGTGTGAGCCACTGCGCCTGGTCTGTATGTTATCTATTAAATTAAATCTGATTTCCTTCTTAAAGTAGGATTGATTTTTGATTTTATATTTACCTTCTCAAAGAAGGGGCTTATATTCTGTTCCACATTAGCAGTGGGAAGCTTGGTATAGGGCAGTGCTTACACCTAGTTGTTAAGGTGGGATATGGAAATGTATTCAGAGGAAGCAGTGACCTGGTTTGTTGGTGAAGGAGAGCTAGGATATGATTAAGGTAAGAAGACAGAGAAATCATACTTTGTAGAATATGAAGGTGTATGTTTAGGTTACTACAGAACAGAGGTTCTGGATACTGCAATTGAGAGGTTTGGAAAGGACAGGATCAATGAAAGGGGACAAGCATAGAGACAGGGAAAAAAGTGACTAAAGGGGGTTACATATTGGGAAGTGACTAAGGGTAACAGGAATGTGAAATATGGTAGAATTAGTTAAACATCAGTTTCCGAGGCCTGTAGTAGCTAGTTATTGCCTTATTGTATAGCTTGATTACCCAGCTTAGTCTAATACTTGAATAGTATTTTTAAAGTCTATTAAAATATTTTCACATTTTCAGTGTGTTTTGTTTGGTCCTGGTCAGTTATTCCTATCAGCAAACAACTTATTTTCATCGAAGAATTTTTTTTTTTTCTTGAGATGGAGTTTCGTTCTTTGTTACCCAGGCTGGAGTGCAATGGTGTAATCTTGGCTCACCACAACCTCAGCTTCCAGGGTTCAAGTGATTGTCCTGCCTCAGCCTCCCAAGTAGCTGGGATTATGGGCATGTGCCATCACACCCACCTAATTTTGTATTTTTAGTAGAGACGGAGTTTCTCCATGTTGGTCAGGCTGGTCTCGAACTCCCGACCTCAGGTGACCTGCCTGCCTCAGCCTCCCAAAGTGGTCGGATTACAGGCGTGAGCCATTGTGCTCGGTCTCATTGAAGAATTTTGCATGGGAAAGGCCCCATAAATCCACACAAATGTTGTTACATTTGTTTTGGAATGTTAATTTTTCAATATCTCTCCTTATTGATTTATGATTTTCCATATAGTTGCAAACATAGTAAACATAAATTTAAAAATCAGAATACATAATTAACATAAAAATCAAAATACATAATTAAAAATCAGAATACATAATAATTTTCGTGTTTCCTCATAGTCATCATAATGTTGTTAATAGTGGCACCATAGTCCTTAGCACCATAATTTATTTAGTAATTTATTATTATTTTTCTATCTGTTTTTTTAGAGACAGGATCTTGTTCTGTTGCCCACGCTGGAGTGCAGTGGCATGATCATAGCTCGCTGTAACCTTGAACTCCTGGGCTCAAGGGATTCTGCCACCTCAGCCTCCCAAGTAGCTGAGACTACAGGCATGTGCCACCAAACCTGGCTAATTAAAAAAAAATTTTTTTCTGAGACAGAGTCTCGCTCTGTCACCAGGCTGAAGTGCAGTAGTGCCATCTTGCTCACTGCAATCTCTGCCTCCCAGGTTCAAGCAATTCTCCTGCCTCAGCCTTCTGAGTAGCTGGGACTACAGCATGCGCTGCTACGCCCAGCTAATTTTTGTATTTTTAGAGATGTGGTTTTACCATGTTGGCCAAGATGGTCTCGATCTCTTGACCTCATGATCCACCCAACTCGGCCTCCCAAAATGCTGGAATTACAGGTGTGAGCCACTGCCCCCGGCCTAAAATTTTTTTTAGAGACAAGGTCTTGCTATGTTGCCCAGGCAACTCTGCCCAGGTCTCAAACTTCTGGCTTCAAATGATCCTCCCACCCCAGCCTCCCAAAGTGTTGGGATTACAGGCATGAGCCACTATACCTGGCCTCTATTATTTCTAATTTGTCTCTTTTGTCAAATAACAGTCTTGAGCATCTTTATTATATATATATTTTAAACTTCTTCCCTTGGCATACCTATATAGGAGTGAGATTACTGGATGAAAAGAAAGGTGCTGTTACTTAGCTAATGGGATGTACACTGCAAGTTCTTGGAAAGGAGGAGGATGCAGTGGATGGCGTACTTAAATAACAAGAGTCTAGCAGCCATGGGGAAAGTGTTGGGGTTTGGGAGATGATACAAGAATAAAGGAGACTAGCTAGGAGGATAAAATGACCTCAAAGATGTGAAGGCCCCGTCTAGGGTAGTCATAGTGGGATTGGGAAGAAAATGAAAAAGTAGGACATTTTGAAGAAAAAAAAAATGATAGGATATGGTGACTGAAGATAAAGTGTATATGATGCAAGATGACTTGAAGTTTTCCAACTTGAGATAGCAAATGAACTTGGGATATTTTGCCTGGAGGAAAAAAGACTAAGGTTTTCTGGTTCCCTTTCAATATTTGAAGGATTGTCACATGAAAGGAGATCTCTGTGTAGCTGCAAGAAACAGAGGCAAATATAGGGCAGTATCTCGTAACAGTTAGAGCAGACTCATGATGGAATAAAGGACTTTCAGAGGTGATATATTTCTTAACAGGTCAGGCAGAGGATTAATGGCTATCTATTCAGGATATTTATGTAGAAAAGGTTCACATATCGGGTAGAGCTGTGTTTCTCAGTCTTGTTTTTAGAAAGCATAAACTGGCCGAGTGCAGTGGCTCACGCCTGTAATCCCGTCACTTTGGGAGGCTGAGGCGGGTGGATCATTTGAGGTCAGGAGTTCGAGACCAGCCTGTTCAACATTGTGAAACCCCATCTCTACTAAAAATACAAAAATCAGCCTGGAGGTAGTAACACGTACTTGTAACTCCAGCTACTTTGGAGGCCGAGGCCAGAGAATTGCTTGAGCCTGGGAGGCAAAGGTTGCAGTGAGGTAAGATCACATCACTGCACTCCAGTTTGGGCAATGGAGTGTGATCCTGTCTCAAAAAAAAAAAGAAGAAAATAAAAAAACCTGTGTCCTCTTATCATCATGAACATAAAAACCTCATACCTACCTTCCCTCCCTCCCTCCCTCCCTCCCTCCCTCCCTCCCTCCCTCTCTCTCTCTCTCTCTCTCTCTCTCTCTCTCTCTCTCTCTCTCTCTGTCTCTCTGTCTCTCTCTCTCTCTCTCTCTCTCTCTCTCTCTCTCTCTCTCTCTCTCTCTCTCTCTCTCTCTCTCTCTCGATGGAGTTTCATTCTTGTTGCACAGGCTGGAGTGCAATGGGGCGATCTCTGCTCACTGCAATCTCTGCCTTACGGGTTCAAGTGATTCTCCTGCCTCTGCCTCCTGAGTAGCTGGGATTACAGGTGCTCACCACCATGCCTGGCCAATTTTTGTATATTTAGTAGAGACGGGGTTTCGCCATGTTGGTCAAGCTGATCTTGAACTCCTGGCCTCAAGTGATCCACCCACCTTAGCCTCCCAAAGTGCTGGGATTACAAGTGTGAGCCACCCACCTCATACCTTTCTTTTGTTTTTTTGAGATGGGATCTCATTCTGTTACTCAGGCTGGTGTGCAGTGGTGCGATCTTGGCTCACTGCAACCTCTGCTTCCTAAGCTCAAACTATCCTCCTAGCTCAGCCTCCTGAGTAGCTGGGACTACAGGCACATGCCACCATGCTTAATTAATTTTTTTTTTTTGAGACGGAGTTTCGCTCTTGTTACCCAGGCTGGAGTGCAATGGCGTGATCTCGGCTCACTGCAACCTCCGCCTCCTGGGTTCAGGCAATTCTCCTGCCTCAGCCTCCTGAGTAGCTGGGATTACAGGCACATGCCACCATGCCCAGCTAATTTTTTGTATTTTTAGTAGAGACGGGGTTTCACCATGTTGACCAGGATGGTCTCAATCTCTTGACCTCGTGATCCACCCGCTTTGGCCTCCCAAAGTGCTGGGATTACAGGCTTGAGCCACCGCTCCCGGCACTTGATTAATTTTTATGTTTTTAGTAGAGAGAGAGTTTTGCCGTGTTGCCTAGGCTGATCTCAGTCTCCTGGGCTCAAGGGATTTGCCCACCTCAGCTTCCCAAAGTGCTGGGATTACAGGCATGAGCCACTGTGTTTGGCCAAGATTTTTGTTTTCTAAACATGACATGGTATATATATACTGTGTACCCACAAAAATTAAAAATAAAAATTTAAAAATGATAATATAATGTTGAATATCTTTTCAAATGATAAAATTCCATGGTTGACACTGAAGTAGACTATTGTCTTAGATGATTCCAGAGTTGCTTTCAACTACTACTTCTAACCTCAATGCAAGTTGTCAACAAAAATATTAATTGAACTGTTTTGTGAAGTAGCAGTGAGCACTCTATCACTAGAAATACTGAAATCAGTAGGGCATTATTTACTAAGAATGTTTTTTAAGAAAGGTTCGTTGTATTAGATTTTGGGATGATATGGATTGCTTTCAAATTTATAGATATTATGGTTTATCATCATAAATGCCATGGATTAATTTCTGTGATCATTGTATGTTTTTGTATGTGACTGAGGCTTGGAAAATCAAGGCAAGGCCTGAGAAAAGAAAGACTAGAGCTGGGCACGGTGGCACGTGCCTGTAGTCCCAGCTACTCGGGGGGCTGAGGTGGGAGGATCACTTGAGCCCAGGAGTTCTGGGCTGTGGTGCGCTATGCCAATCGGGTGTCTGCACCAAGTTCGGCATCAATATGATGATCTCCCAGGAGCGGGGGACCACCAGGTTGCCTAAGGAGGGGTGAACCGGAGCAGGTCAAAACTCCCGTGCTGATCAGTAGTGGGATCGCGCCTGTGAATAGCCACTGCACTCCAACCTGGGCAACATAGTGAGACCCCATCTCTGGAAAAAAAAAAAGAAAAGAAAGACTAGAATTCCTTGTTTTTCAAAGTCACAGAAGATAAGATAAATTTTTGTGACCGTCAAAAAAGGCGGAAAATTGTAACTGTAGACCATAAGGTAAAAAGGGAGAGGAACTCATATCTGTAGCAACTTCTAAAGATCTCTGAGAGGGGTAGATAAAGATGCTGTTTTTATTCGATGCTGTAATATTTGTTATAAATGAATTTAATTTAGAGAAAAGTCTATTCCTAGGCTGATAAGTTGGGCAGTCCTGCTGAGGTATGTTTCTTGTAGAGAAAATGGCAAAATAAACTTGTACTTGGCATTTGTCTGTCTCCTGGAGACTGATCACGTTTTAGAAACAGCTGTTGGGTTCCAAATTGGATGTGATCATCTCCTTGATCCTTTCCATCTCTAAGCCTCTGTTATTTCTGAACACTGTTATGTCTGAATGATTTCATGATTTTGTTTTGTTTTGTCCTCTTCAGTGTAGTGTTCTTCAGAGTCTGAAAGAGCTACTGCAGAATTGGCTGTTGTGGCTTTCTATGGACATTCACATGAAACCTGTTACAAACAGTCCTCTGTGAGTTATCTAACAGTCTTCCACAAGAGACGATCTGTATACAGATGTTTGCATATGTTTAATAGTGTGGCATGAAACCTAATTTTTTCATGTAAATGCTTAGTAGTACTTTCTAGAAGACTTTTTTGTGACTTTACACTCTTCCCCCACAATCCTGAGAGGAAGGTTAATTCTCTAAGTTTCTGTTATGTAAATCAAAAAGCAACCCCTTATCTGCTAAGTGACTTCAAGAGTTAATAGAGCAAAACACTAGCAAGCTGAGATTAGACTTTGACTTCTGTTCAGTTTAACTAATTTTATAAAATATATTCTTATATGTAAAGCCAACTTTCATGATGGCTAGAAAAATCTCTAAGGCAATTTTGCTGTGCAGCTTTGTTTTTATGTTTCTAAGCTGTATTTTCGTTATATCCGTTAATTTATTTTAACTTGAGTTTTAAAATATAAGCCGTAAATTTTTGTTAAATGTGTGCTTTACCTTCAAAATAAAAGACTATTGTGTTAACTGGTGTATGACACTTATATTTATATAAAAAAAGTAAAAGACTAAATTTTAAGGCACTGCATAATCAGGTTGTTTTGCCTCTTTCTACCAAAAATATTTGCCTTGTCCTATATTCTTTTTTTTTTTTTGAGACAGAGTCTTGCTCTGTCACCCAGGCTAGAGTGCAGTGACACAATGTCAGCTCACTGCAACCTCTGCCTCCCAGCTTCAAATGATTCTCCGCCTCAGCCTCCTGAGTAGCTGGGACTACGGGCACATGCCACCACTCCTGACTAAGTTTTTTTTTTTTGTATTTTTAGTAGAGATGGGGTTTCACCTTGTTCGGCAGGATGGTCTCAAACTCTTGGCCTCCCAAAGTGCTGGGATTACAGGTGTGAGCCACTGTGCTTGGCTGCTTCTCCTAAATTCTATTATCAGTCACATTATTTTCAGCAGTTGAAGAACTATATTATAGAAAATTACAAATTGAGTCAAAAGTAGAGAAAATACTGCAGTGTTACTGTTCTGAGCCCATTACCCATTTTCAACAGTTATCAATTCTTGGTTAACCTTTTTTCATCTAAGTACCTTTCACATTTCTCTTTAATTTTTTTTTGTTAACTAAAACATTAAGATTTATCTCGTCAATTATTATTATTATTATTATTATTTTTTGAGACAGAGTTTCACTCTTGTTACCCAGGCTGGAGTGCAATGGCGCAATCTCGGTTCACTGTAACCTCCGCCTTCTGGGTTCAAGCAATTCTCCTGTCTCAGCCTCCTGAGTAGCTGGGACTACAGGTGTGTACCACTATGCCCAGCTAATTTTTGTATTTTTAGTAGAGACGGGGTTTCACCATGTTGACCAGGATGGTCTCGATCTCTTGATCTTGTGATCCACCCGCCTGGGCCTCCCAAAGTGCTGGGATTATAGGCGTGAGCCACCATGCCCTCTTCAATTATTTTTAAGCAAAACTCAGTTTCTGTTTCAACTGTAAAAAATGATACCATTATGACACCTAAAAAATTAGTAGTTCTTTTTTTTTGAGACAGAGTCTCACTTTTGCCTAGGCTGGAGTGCAGTAGAGTGATAATAGTTCACTGCAACCTCTGCCTCCTGGGTTCAAACAATTCTCCTGTTTTGGCCTCCCAAGTAGCTGGGACTATTGGCACGTGCCACCATACCCAGCTGATTTTTGTGTTTTTAGTAGACAGTTTCGCCATGTTGGCCAGGTTGGTCTTGAACATGTGACCTCAAGTGATCCACCCTCCTTGGCCTCCTAAAGTGCTGGGATCACAAGCAGGAGCCACCATGCCTGACCAATAGTTCTTAATATCTTCGAATATCTAACCAATGTTCAAATTCCCCTTAGCTTCAGTTATAAATAGCTGGTGGTTAGTTTGGTTGAAAGTTCAGCCTAGACTTATTTTTCTGTATGTTCTTATCCCTATAGTGGTTTCCTACTTTGTTAGGAGAATAGAGAATAGAAGCTTCTTAAGGCCTGGAAAATTGTTTTTAATTCTTCCTATTCCTTATTACATTGTTTCCATATACATCTGATCACTTTTAGAAGGAAATGGAGTGTTAGTGGGTAGTAAACGTCTTGTAAAGCTGTGCTTCTCAAAATATGGTCCTTGGATCATCAGTATAACCTGGAAACTTGTTAGAGATGCAAATCTCAGGTCTTGCCCTAGATCCTAGTAATCTGTTTTAACACCACCGTAATTCTGGTGCAAGCTGAAGTTTGAGAACCACTATTATAAAGAAACTCCATTTAAATATTTAATCTCTTCTACCTAAGTTATATTAAGAATAGTAGGTTTGAAATTACTCCCCCCTGACTTTTTTTTTTTATTTGGAGAAAGGATCTTGCTCTGTCTCCCAGGAGTACAGTGATGCAGTCTTAGCTCACTGCAGCCTCGACCTCCCAAGCTCAAGCAATCCTCCCACCTCAGCCCCTGAGTAGCTGTGACCACAAGCGTGCACCACCATGCCTGGCTAATTTTTTAATTTTTTATAGAGACATGGTCTCACTGTGTTGTCCAGGTTGGTCTTGAACCCCTAGGCTCAAGCTATCCTCCTGCCTTGGCCTCTCAAAGTATTGAGATCACAGGTATGAACCACCACATCCAGCCCGAAATTCCTCTCTTTTACTTGTGGTTCTTCCTAACGTGCATTCCTCTCTGTGGGCTACTGAGCCTGGACCCATATTTATTTACTCCCTGTTCCCCAGATAAGCAAGAGATTTAACAAAATAGTTATGTTTGCATCTATAATCTTTGACCAATTTGCAATGTAAGTCTCCGGTACCCCTGAAATAGCTGCCTTACAATTTCTGTACTATCTTTCCAAAAATCTTAGGATTCCTCTTTTATTAGCATCATAAGTTAAGGGAAACAATTTAAAAAGGAATTCTGCTTTCTAAAATTCTTAAATACATGTAGATAATTTTGTTAGACATACATGTAGATAATTTTGCTTGTCATATCAGTATTTGGCATTATATACTATAGCTCAAGTTTTCAATACTTCTTTATTTAGTAAATACAGGTGTAATGCCCTGTTTCTATCATGTGGCCATATGCCATATCACTGTCAAAAAGGTATTAAATTGTAGTTATATATCATAAAAGAAGGCAAGAAAACTTCTTAACAGTGGTTCTCGAAGGGAGGCATTTCTGGTTGTCACAGTGACTGGGAAGAGGTTACAACCATCATTTAGTATGTGGGAGATGGGGATGCTCAATGTGCTCCAGTGGGTGGGGAGTAGGAGGCAGTCCTCAACAGTGAATTGTTTCATACAAAATGCCAATAGTGTCTTGTGGAGAAATACTTCAAAAGAGGCTGTTCTGAGCAATCAACATTGTTTCAAATTATTTCAGACACAGTTGCCAAGTGTTAGCAAAATTCATAGTTAAGATATAGTTACTGCCTGTAATCTCACCACTTTGGGAGGCCGAGGCCAGCCTATCACTTGAGGTCAGGAGTTCGAGATCAGCCTGGCCAACATGGTGAAACCTTGTCTCTAGTAAAAGTATAAAAATTAGCTGGGCATGGTGGCACACGCCTGTAATCCCAGCTACTCAGGAGGCTGAGGCATGAGAATTGCTTGAACCTGGGAGAAGGAGGTTGCAGTGAGTTGAAATCACACCACTGCACTCTAGCCTGGGTGACAGAGCAAGACTCCTCAAAAAAAAAAAAAAAAAGATACAGTTTTGCAAATAGCCAGCTGGCTATGTGTAGATGCTTGCCTATTTGAATGGTCTCCTGATCCTTCATTGATTACCCTGGCACTGAACTATCATGGTGGTGGGCAGTAGTAGAGTCATCATCATCTCTGAAACTAAGATTATACATGTTCTTTTCCTTATGCATAACCATTGTTGACTAACTAGATAGGAGGGTAAAGCTATGAATTCAAATTTCTAAGTCTTTTCCTACTCCATTTAACATTGCATTGAAGGACAGGGGAAAGTAGGTGGATGGATTGAACTAATACCCATATGTGCTGTAAGAGACTCCATTCGTTGATCCAGGGAGAATATGAAATACCCAGATCTGTTTTTTTTTTACTAGAAGAATAAAAGATACAAAAAAAATTTGCTAATTCTCTTTTAGGATTGAATTGAATTCAAGTGAAAAAATATATATATTTCTTTTGCTTTTGCTTTTTTTTTTTTTTTTTTTTTGAGATGAAGTCTCTTTCACCCAGGCGAGGCTGGAATACGGTGGTACAATCTTGGCTCACTGCAACCTCCACCTCCCAGGCTCAAGGGATTCTCCTGCCTCAGCCTACTGAGTTCCTGGGATTACAGGTGTGCACTATCACACCTGGCTAATTTTTGTATATTTAGTAGAGACGGGGTTTCACCATATTGGCCAGGCTGGTCTTAAACTCCTGACCTCAGGTGATCTGCCTTCCTCAACCTCCCAAAGTGCTGGAATTACAGGCATGAGCCACTGCACCCGGCCGAATTCAAGTGAAAATATGTTTAATAGCATTTTAGCTAGGAAATTCAGGCAAAACTGAGTTTTGATTTGTGTACTGTAGGTTTCCTTCAATCTGTGTTGCAGTGTTACTGACAGCATAGGAAATGATTCCTAAAGTCATTTTAATGTTTATTCCTTAAACCACTTTTGACTTGGTTGGGATAAACTAGTTCTCATTTTTTCTAGTTTACTGTATAATTTTGTCCATTTTCACATTTTATGCTGAATTTTTTTAGACAGGGTCTTGCTCTGTTGTCCAGGCTGGAGTGCAGTGGCATGATCTCGGCTCACTGCAGCCTCCACCTCCTGAAGTGATTCTCCTGCCTCAGCATCCTGAGTAGCTGGGATTATAGGTGCCCACCACCATGCCTGGCTAATTTTTATATTTTTAGTAGAGACAGGGTTTCACCATGTTGGCTAGGCTGGTCTTGAATTCCTGACCTCAAGTGATCTGCCTGCCTCAGCCTCCCAAAGTGGTGGATTACAGGCATGAGCCACTGCATCTGGACTGATTTTTTTTTTTGAAACAGAATCTTACTCTTTTGCTCAGGCTAAAGTGCAGTGGTGCAGTGTCCCTGACTGCAGCATTTGCCTCCTGGGCTCAAGTGATCCTCCCTCCTCAGCCTCTTAAGTAGCTGGAACTACAGGCGTGTGCCACCACCCCAGCAAATTTTTGTATTTTTTGTAAAGATGGGCTTTTGCCATGTTGCCCAGGCTGGTCTCAAACTTCTGGATTCAAGAGATCTGCCCACTTTGGCCTCCCTAAGTGCTGGAATTACAGGTATGAGCCACTGTGTCCTGCTCTGAATTTTTCATGTCACTTTTATGTGAACTTTTTTCCCCTTAACTATTAATGGAATACCTATTTTTCTAGTGGTTTTTATATCTCTCACTTGAGAATTTTTATATCTGCTTGGAGCATATTACCTTATTTCTCTGGTATTTACTAGTAGAGTCTGGTTGCTTAGAATGTTTTATGAATTCATCTTAATGGTTCTCTGGAGGGCTAAGTGTAGTTTTATGATTAATCACTGTGATTTTTCTAAAAAGTGAATTATACATTGGAGCACTGAAAGTGTTTAAAATATTCACCAACTTTTTGCTTTATATTTTTTCAGCTTTAGCGTTGGAATTGTGAGCACTTTTACTACTCTGTACCTGAATGTTAATGGTTTCTTATTGCAGAGAGACAACTTTGGGTGGATCCATGAACTCTGTGTCTAAACTGATCCACTATGTAGGGTGCCTGTCCACTACTGCAATGCGCTTGGAGAGCAACAGTACTTTCTTGCTGCACTTTATTTTGGATTTCTATGAGAAGGTAGTACACATTACATTTTCCCCATTTGGATTTTTGTGAAGGCTATCCACTTTATTGACTTACTATTTAAATTTTATGCGAAACCATTAAGGTGGGCTATGATCTTATTAGCATTGTTAAAATAACCTCACATTTTGAAGTTCATGATTATTTTCTCGACAGAATAGCCGACTTTCATAAACAAAGTGGAAAAACAAATACTTTTTTTTTTTTCCTCGAGACAGAGTCTCGCTCTGTTGCCCAGGCTGGAGTGGAGTGGCACGATCCCAGCTCACTGAAATCCCCATCTCCCAGGTTTAGTTCCCTGCCTCAGCCCCCCAAGTAGCTAGGATTGTAGGTGCCCACCACCAACTGCAGCTCATTTTTGTATTTTTAGTAGAGACAGGGTTTCACCATGTTGGCCTGGCTGGTCTTGAACTCCTGACCTCGTGATCCACCTGACTTGGCCTCCCAAAGTGCTGGGATTACAGGCATAAGCCACCACGCTCGGCCTAAATGCTGTTGTTTTTTTTTTCCATTTTTGTTTTTAATCACCAAAGGCACTAGACTGTACTAAATGCTGGCTGTTTTTTAGGTCCAGGTACCACTACATTGACCTGTGTTAATACTGGCCCTAAACAGAAGTCTATTGTTAGCATTACTTTTTGTTCATCTCATTCCCAACCCCTGGCAGAAACCAAAAATATCTTGTTTCTACAGATGTCCATTTCTACCTTTCAACTGCCTTACTTTTTTTGGTACCTTGTACCCTTTTATTGTTTTACAGTATATGACTTGGACAGAACTATAGATTGGCGCAAAAGTAATTGCGGTTTTTGCCATTGAAAATAATAGCAAAAACCGCAATTACTTTTGTGCCAACTTAATATTATCCATGAAGTTATTCATTATAGTCTCACTTTTCCCAGCTTCCTCTATTTACTAATACCTAGTTGCTTGTATTTTGCATTTGCTTAGAAGCATGGTCCTTTGTTTTCTAGGTTGACAGCTAACTCATATGATAAGTAAGTATTATGGGACTTAAGGAGAAAGAAATACTTCATTCTTCTACCCTGTTCCCCTAACTTTAAGACCTTTCCCCAGAAAAAATGAAAAATTTAAATAATGGCCTTATAGAAATAATCCTCTATAGTATGGTTGATATTTGGCGAAGTATATTTTAAGCAAGCTTGTAGTTACCTGTTTATTTAGGAGTCAGACATGTCCAAAGCTAATATTGTATTATTGCTTATCTTATACTGATGATTCTTTGGGTGAACTTGGTTGAAGAGTTCTGGGGAATACTCTATATACTGATGTTATCATTCTTTCTCAAAGGTGTGTGACATATATATAAATTATAACCTTCCATTAGTGGTGCTGTTTCCTCCTGGGATCTTCTATTCTGCACTCCTCAGCCTGGATGCCAGCATCCTGAACCAGCTGTGTTTTATTATGCACAGGTACAAAAGCTTTTTACCATTTTATAAAATAGTATATTATAATTCTCTCTTCATTTTTCAGCTATAATACAATAAATATTCCTACTCATTTTCTGCCAGGGCCTCTGGAAATCGGAAATGTGGCTTGCTTTTGGACATGACCTTCTGATATGGGGCTATGATAGCTGTGTTGTTTTTAAATCCTCCACTGCTGTGGTTATGGAATAAAAAAAAGTCATAGTTGAGGACCTGTTGTGCAGTGGTACTGTTGCACTCAGCAGTGTTCATTCTTGTTGGTGTCTTCAGGAAAAATTAGTTGTTTGATGACAATTGCTTTAAGTGTTTGTAGCTTCTCTGATAAATACAGTTTCTGGGAGATAAGGGGAGCTATTGCCAATTATGTGAAGCTGTGTTATTTCTAGTCTCCTCTAATTATTTCACGTATGGACTGAAATTACTCTTTTCAGTCCATAAGTATACACTTTTTTTTTTTTTTTTTTTGAGATGGGGTTTGCTCTTGTTACCCTGGAGTGCAATGGCGTGATCTCGGCTCAGTGTAACCTCCGCCTCCTGGGTTCAAGTAATTCTCGTGCCTCAGCCTCCTTAGTAGCTGGGATTATAGACACTTGCCACCACGCCTGGCTAATTTTTTGAACTTTTTTGTAGAGACGGGGTTTTACCATGTTGGCCAGGCTGGTCTTTAACTCCTGACCTCAGGTGATCCACCTGTCTTGGCCTCATAAAGTGCTGGGATTAGAGGTGTGAGCCACCATGCCCAGCTAAGTATACACCTTGTTGGCATAACTTGTAGAACTATGTCAAGGTTGAAATGTTTAAAAACTTGTTAGTTGTTAATAGTTCTCTGACAAGAAGAACATATTTCTAAATTTCCCCTTTATCCTTTCTGCTGTACCTTTTTTTTTAACATTAGGAAAATATGTTCTATATCAGTGACTGACTGCTTTTGAGCCTCTATTATTATTATTTTTTTAAATTTTACTTTAAGTTCTGGGATACATGCACAGAACATGCAGGTTTGTTACATAGGTATACATGTGCCATGGTGGTTTGCTGCACCCATCAACCCATCATCTAGGTTTTAAGTCCTGTATGTATGCATTAGGTATTGCTCCTAATGTGCTCCCTCCCCTTGTCCTTCACCCCCTGACAGGCCCCAGTGTGTGATGTTCTCCTCCCTGTGTCCATGTGTTCTCATTGTTTAACTCCCACTTATGAGTGAGAATTCTATTAAATTTTTAATAGTGAAACGTTGAAAGCATTTTTCATTGTTCATTTTTTACTTAGTCAGGTGCACATCTTTTTTTTTTTTTTTTTGAGACGGAGTTTTGCTCTTGTTACCCAGGCTGGAGTGTAATGGCATGATCTCGGCTCACGGTGACCTCCGCCTCCTGGGTTCAAGCAGTTCTCCTGCCTCAGCCTCCCAAGTAGCTGGGACTTTAGGCACGGGCCACCATGCCCAGCTAATTTTTGTATTTTTAGTGGAGACGGGTTCTCACCTTGTTGACCAGGATGGTCTCGATCTCTTGACCTCATGATCCACCCGCCTCGGCCTCCCAAAGTGCTGGGATTATAGGTGTGAGCCACCGCGCCCGGCCATCAAGTACACATCTTAAGTGAACCACTTATTGAGCCGCTCTTAATTTTCACTTGAGGAGAATGTATCACAAAAGGATAAAATCCTTAACTACACAACTGGATATTTGTATATATGCACATTTGCAGATATTTACATTTAAAATATATGTTTTTGTTTATTTTTACCACTTCAAAGGCATTATATTAAAAGGCATATTACATGTTTCATTCTGTTTGTTTTTTCTGTTAGGTATCATAAAAATTTGACTGCTGCAAAGAAAAATGAGTTGGTACAAAAGGTACGAATGAGAAAACTCTGTTAAATCACTGTTGTTTAAAAATTAAGTCTAGATATACATGACCTGGTGGGAATAAGAAAGAAAGAGATAACAGGTGATACTGACAATTTTTTATTTCTCTCCCATTAGACAAAATCGGAGTTCAATTTCAGCAGCAAGACTTATCAAGAATTTAATCACTATTTGACATCCATGGTTGGTTGCCTGTGGACCTCCAAACCCTTTGAGAAAGGAATATATATTGACCCCAAAATCCTAGAAAATACTGGAGTGGCTGAATATAAAAAGAGTTTAAATGTAGTCCATCATCCTTCTTTCTTGAATTACGCTGTTTCCTTTTTGCTACAGGTAAGGATATTTCTTTTTATTTTACTTTAGGTTCTGGGGCACATGTGCAGATCATGCAGGATTGTTGCATAGGTACATATATGGCAAGGTGGTTTGCTGCCTTCATCCCCCCATCACCTATATCTGGTATTTTTCCCCATGTTATCCCTCCCCACCCTCTCTACCCCCCACTGTCCCTTCCCCAGCCCCCACCAACTGACTGCAATGTGTGATGCTCCCCTCCTTTTGTCCACTTGTTCTCATTCTTCAACACCCACCTGTGAGTGAGAACATGTGGTGGTTGGTTTTCTGTTCTTGTGACAGTCTGCTGAGAATGATGGTTTTCAGATTCATCCATGTCCCTATGAAGGACACGAACTCATCGTTTTTTATGGCTGCATAGTATTCCATGGTGTATATGTGCCACATTTTCTTTATCCAGTCTATCCTTGATGGACATTTGGGTGGGTTACAAGTCTTTGCTATTGTAAACAGTGCCACAGTGAACATATTGTGCATGTGTCTTTATAATGGAACAATTTATAATCCTTTGGGTATATAACCAGTAATGGGATTGCTGGGTCAAATGGAATTTCTATTTCTAGGTCCCTGAGGAATTGCCACACTGTCTTCCACAATGGTTGAACTAATTTACACTCCCACCAACGGTGTAAAAGTGTTCCTATTTCTCCACATCCTCTCCAGCATCTGTTGTCTCCAGATTTTTTAATGATCGCTATTCTAACTGGCGTGAGATGGTATCTCAATGTGGTTTTGATTTGTATTTCTCTAATGCCCAGTGATGATGAGCATTTTTTCATATGTTTGTTGGCCTCATATATGTCTTCTTTTGTGAAGTGTCTGTTCATATCCTTTGCCCACTGTTGAATGGGTTTGTTTGTTTTTTTCTTGTAAATCTGTTTTAGTTCTTTGTGGATTCTGGATATTAGCCCTTTGTTGAGTCTGGATATTAGCCCTTTGTCAGATGGGTAGATTGTAAACATTTTTTCCCATTCTGTTGGTTGCCGATTTTCTCTAATGATTGTTTTTTGTTTTTGTTTTTGTTTTTTTTTTTTTGCTGTACAGAAGCTGTGAAATTTAATTCAATCCCATTTGTCTATTTTGGCTTTTGTTGCCATTGCTTTTGGTGTTTTAACCACGAAGTCCTTGCCTATGCCTATGTCCTGAATGGTTTTGCCTAGGTTTTCTTCTAGGGTTTTTATGGTGTTAGGTCTTATGTTTAGATCTTTAATCCATCTGGAGTTAATTTTAGTGTAAGGTATCAGGAAGGGGTCCAGTTTCTGCTTTCTGCACATTGCTAGCCAGTTTTCCCAACACCATTTATTAAATAGGTAATCCTTTCCCCATTGCTTGTTTTTGTCAGGTTTGTCAAACAGCAGATAATTGTAGATGTGTGGTGTTGCCTCTGAGGCCTCTATTCTGTTCCATTGGTCTGTGTCTCTGTTTTGGTACCAGTACCATGCTGTTTGATTACTGTGGCCTTGTAGTATAGTTTGAATCAGGCAGCATGATGCCTCCAGCTTCGTTCTTTTTGCTTAGGATTGTTTTGGCCCTGCAGGCTCTTTTTTGGTTCCATATGAAGTTTGAAGTGGTTTTTTCCAGTGCTGTGAAGAAGGTCATTGGTAGCTTGATGGGAATAGTGTTGAATCTATAAATTACTTTGGGCAATATGGCCATTTTCATGATGGTTTTGCCTAGGTTTTGCCTAGAATCATGATGGTGATTCTTCCCAATCATGAGCATGGAATGTTTTTCCATCTGTTTGTGTCCTCTCTTATTTCATTGAGCAATGGTTTGTAGTTCTCCTTTAAGAGGTCCTTTACATCCTTTGTTAGTTGTATTCCTAGGTGTTTTATTCTCTTTGTAGCAATTGTGAATGGGAGTTTCCTTTTGATTTGGCTCTCTGTTTGTCTGTTATTGGTATATAGGAATGTTTGTGATTTCTGCTCATTCATTTTATATCTTGAGACTTTGCTGAAGTTGCTTATCAGTTTAAGGTGATTTTGGGCTGAGAAAATGGGGTCTTCTAAATATACAATCATGTCATCTGCAAATAGAGACAATTTGACTTTCTCTTTTCCTAATTGAATACAGGTAAGGGTATTTTTAAAAGAATTTTTAGATGGCGGAAATAGGAAATTCCATACATTTAATGCGTCTGAATTGTAAGATATGTGTTTAGTAATTTTTTTTAAGTAACAACTAAATTTTGGGCATTGTGCTAGGGTGTGGGATTCTAGTTAATTTAGGTGAGTTTCTGTCCTCTAAGAGAGCTTGGGCTTGTAGCAGATACAGACTTCTAAACAAATTACTATAATACAGTGTGGCAAAATGAGAAAAGGTTCAGTTGTGAGAAAGATGGAGGAGTGATTAGTTCAGTCCTGCCTGGATAGAGGTGGTGCCATGTAAGGAAAGGTTCATAGAAGTGGAAGCTCTCATAAAATCCTTCTAAACAAGATAGAAAATGTAGGCTACATAATAGTACAATTAGAGTCTTAGTCAAAGCCTGCTGATTTAATGGATTGATAGCAATATGCAGGCAGGTGGCGGAGGGTGTGTGTTTGTGTGTGTCCTTTCAGGACTTTATTCTCAGCCCTGTCACTTTCAACATTATGTGTGTGTGATATGGAGAAGAACTCAAATTGTATGTATCTGAAATGCATGGATGAGACAACAGGGTGCAATAAAAATACCCTGAAAGAATTTGGACTCAGAATTCCCTTAACAGACCAGAACATTGAGAAATCTAACAAAATGAGAAAACGTGTGCGGTGGGGGTGGGGGGAGATATTCATTGAATAAATTTTAATATCTGCATACAGTGAAGCAGACACTATAGTGAATAAGACACTCAGAGTGTTGTCCTGAGAGAGCGTGCCATCTAGTCAGGGAGGCAGTAATTAAACAGACATCGTAGAAGAAAGAATAATGAGTCATATAATAGGGGAAAGTACAGAGGGTGTTGAAAAAATATAAAGGGGCCTAAGTTCAGGATTTGCAGAGATGATGCTGATTTGAAGGATGGACATGAGCTTGCCAAGATAGGAGCAGAGTTTGAGGAAAAGTGCAAAGATGCAGAGCAGAAATAGAACAGAAGTCAGCAAACTTTTATTGTAGAGGGCTAGACTGTAAATATTTTAGATTTTACAGGTCATATGGTCTGTGTCAAGAGTACTCAGTGTTGTCATTGTAGTATGAAAGCAGCTATAGACAAAGCATAAACAAATGGCTATAGTTGTATTCCGGTAAAAAATTTCTTTACAAAACCAGGTATTGAGCTGGAGTTTGGGCTTTGGGCCATGGTTGGCTGACCTCCATGTTAGAGCCTGTCATGTTCGAGGAACATGAAGTAGAATTGTAGGGCTGGAGCAGTGATTCTATACTCACTGAGCATCTTAATTGCCAGTGGTGCTTTTCCTTTTTCTTTGTGTTTTGTTTTTGAGATGGAGTCTTGCTCTGTAGCCCAGGCTGGAGTGCAGTGGTGTGATCTCGGCTCACTGCAACCTCCAAGGTTCAAGCCATTCTCCTGCCTCAGTCTCCTGAGTAGCTGGGAATACAGGCATGCTCTACCACACCTGGCTAATTTTTGTATTTTTAGTAGAAATGGGGTTTCACCATGTTGATCAGGCTGGTCTCAAACCTCTGACTTCAAGTGATCCACCTGCCTCAGCCTCCCAAAGTGCTGGGATTACAGGCCTGAGCCACCATCCCTGGCCCCGTGCCCAGCCCCAGTGGTGCTTTTTCAAAGTGTACATCCTTGGCTGCTCCCATGCTGAGACTCTGATTTAATAACTCTAGGGCAACATTTGAAACCCGCCTTTTAAGTAGTTCTGATATACAACAAGAGTTGAGAGCCACTGGGCTAGACTATAATCTGGTAGGAGATGAGGTTCTGAAATGCAGTCAAGGACCATATGCTGAGAAAAATAATACGTAAGCCTCTAAAACCATATTAATTGATTTGAATATTTGAATAAGAGTTATATTTTTTAACTACATAGAAGAATTTCAGACATAGTATAGTGATTTTCTGATATTTCTTCTTGTCTTTTTCTCTTTTCTTACCTTCGTAAAAGCTTTATTTATCATACAATATATAAAAACCTGTGTCAAATTAATAATATTAATATTACTATTAATATGAGACTACTAGATGTTTGCAGGTCTTCTTCCCCCGGGACTAAATCCTTCTACAAATGTAAGGTGTGCATACTGTATTTTACGTGCAGTTAGGTACATTTGTTTTCATGTTTTACAGATTGCCTTTTTTTTTTTTTTTTTTTAAGGCAAGGTCTCATTCTCATTCTTTGTCCCCCAGGATGGAGTGCAGTGGCGCAACCTTGGCTCACTACAGCCTTGACCTCTGGGGCTTGATTGGTCCTCCAATGTCTACCTCCTGAGTAGCTGGGACTATAGGTGTGTGCCACCCCTCCCAGCTAGTTTTTTTTCTATTTGTAAGGATGGAGTTTTGCCATGTTGCCCAGGCTGGTCTCAATCTCCTGAGTTCAAGTGAGATGCCTGCCCAGCCTCAGCTGGGATTAAAGGTGTGTACCACTGTGCCTGACTACTTTTTTTTAGATTTAATTTTATTTTAAAATATGTAAATTTTTGTTATTTCTTTTTTTTTTTTTTTGAGAGAGAGTCTTGCTCTTGTTGCCCAGGCTGGAGTGCAATGGTTGTGATCTTGGCTCACTGCAACCTCTGCCTCCTGGGTTCAGGCGATTCTCCTGCCTCAGCCTCCTGAGCAACTGGGATTACAAGCACGCGCCACCATGCCCAGCTAATTTTTTGTATTTTTAGTAGAGACAGAGTTTCACCGTGTTGACCAGGATGGTCTCCATCTCTTGACCTCGTGATCCACCCACCTCGGCCTCCCAAAGTGCTGGGATTACAGGCGTGAACCACTGCGCCTGGCCCTAATTTTGTATTTTTAATAGAGACAGAGTTTCTTCATGTTGGTTGGTCAGGCTGGTCTCGAACTCCCGACCTCAGGTGATCCATTCACCTCAGCCTCCCAAAGTGCTGACATTATAGGCATGAGCCACCACGCCTGGCCCTAAATTCTAAACTATGAACATCTCATTTCTACCCTTGCCTCTTCCGTCTTTTACCATCTTCTTCCTTAAGATAGCCATTTCTATTGCTTTTTGTTTTTTCCATCCAGTGTTTCCTTTCTTGCATTGTTTTATAATCTGTGTTTGATAATTCCAATGTTTGAAGTTTTTGAATGTCTGCTTCTGTTGCCTGCTTTTTTTCTTTTGTGTGTGTGTGTGCTTCTTCCTCACACTGCTTAGTTTCTTTGTGTGCCTGGTTATCTTTCACCATGTGCTGGATACTTGGAATATTATTTTGTAGAAGTAATTTGAATGCTGAAATGATAACTTTCTGCACAGAGGATTTTCCTTTGCTTCTCACAGGTACCCAGTGGTGCTCTTTGTCTGGCACTACCCTAAATCCAAGTTCTGTGTCTGAGATTTCCTGAACTGGGAAGTCAGACTGCAAGCTTGTAAGAGGACTGATTTACTTCTGGTTATGTCCTACCTTGAAGGTGTGGCCCATTTCCAAGTTTAAAGTGAAGCATGGCTGGGCACTGTGGCTTATGCCTGTAATCCCAGCACTTTGGGAGGCTGAGGCGGGAGAATCACTTGAACCCGAGAGGTGGAGGTTGCAGTGAGCCGAGATCACACCACTGCACTCCAGCCTGGCAAAAGAGCGAGACTCTTTCCCAAAAAAATAAGTGGGGCATGATTAATAAGAGTTCCTAATTTTGGCAAACCCTACGCTCTGAATTTAATTACCTTAGTTCTTTGAGGCCGTGGAAGTGCAGTTCACTTTGGTAGCAGATTCCTCTGGATTGGCAAATTCCCTCAGGCCAAAAGTTATTTTGAGTATTAGACTTATCTGTTTGGGTTCTCATTTTCTATATTTTGGCTTCGTAATTCCTTACCATAGCATTAACACTTTACTTTAAAAAAAAATCTACCTTTTGTTATGGAAAAAGTCAAACATAACAAAGGTAGAATAGTATGATGAGGCTAGGCACAGTGGCTCACCTCTGTAATCCCAGCACTTTGGGAGGCCAAGGCGGGCGGATCGCTTGAGGTCACAAGTTGAGACCAGCCTGGCCAATATGGCAAAGCTGGCGAAACCCCAGTCTCTACTAAAAGTACAAAAACTTAGCCAGGCATGGTGGCGCATGCCTGTGGTCCTAACTACTCAGGAGGCTGAGGCAGGAGAATCTCTTGAACCCAGGAGGCAGAGGTTGCAGTGAGCTGAGATGGCACCACTGCACTCTAGTATGGGTAACAGAGCAAGACTCCATCTCAGAAAAAGCCAAACCAAAACCAAAACAACAACAACAAAAAACAAATTAAGTATACGGTTCAATGGCTTTTATTCTTAGAGCTGTGCATCCATCACCATCATCAATTTTAGAACATTTTCATTATTCCCAAAAGAAACATCACACCCCTTAACCATCATTCCCCAGGACCTCCCACCTTTCAGTCTTAAGCAAACACTAATCTACTTTGTATATCTGTGTATTTGCCTATTCTAGAAGTTTCAAATCAGTGAAATCATACAATATGTGATTTTCTGTGACATACAATATGTGACCACTTCTGTGCAGTGGTGCCATCTCGGCTCACTGCAACCTCTGCCTCCTGGGTTTAAGCGATTCTCCTGCCTCAGCCTCCTGAGTAGCTGGGACTACAGGCACACACCATGACGCCCAGCTAATTTTTTGTACTTTATGTACTTTCTCTTTTTTGACACAGAGTCTTGCTCTGTCACCTGGGCTGGAGTGTGGTGGTGCCATCTTGGCTCACTGCAACAACCTCTGCCTCCTGGATTCAAGTGATTTCTCCTGCCTCAGCCTCCTGATGCATGTGCCACCATGCCCAGCTAATTTTTTATATTTTTAGTAGAGATGGGCTTTCACCATGTTGGCCAGGCTGATCTCTAACTCCTGACTCTCTAACTCCTTAACTCACTATGGGAGGCCCGCCTCAGCCTCCCATAATGCTGAGATTACATGCGTGAGCCACAGTGCCTGACCTGGCTTCTTTCACTTAGCATAATATGTTCAACATTCAGCTATCTTATGGTATGTATCAGTACGTTATTTGTTTTTACTGCTAAGTAATATTTCTTTGTATAGATATATGATACATTTTATTCATTTGTCAATTGATGGACATTTTGGTTATTTTCAGTTTTTCATTTCTCTTGGGTATATATACTTAAGAGTGGGAATACTAGATCATATAGTAACTCTATGTTTAACCACTGGAAGAACTTCCAGACTGTTTTCCAAAGTAGCAGCACCATTTCACATTCCCATCAGCAGTATGTAAGGGTTCCATTTTTTCCACCTCTTTCCTAACACTTGTTAATCTGTTTTTTTTTTTTCCTAGCCATCTTGGAGGTGTGAAGTGGTATTTCATTGTGGTATTGATTTGCATTTCCTTGGTAACTATTGATATTTAGCATCTTTTCATGTGCTTATCGATCATTTATATATATATTTTTGGAGAAATGTCTATTCAGACTCTTTGCTCACTTAAAAATTTTTTTAAAGTTTTTTAGTTTATATATATATATAAATTTAATATATATATTTAAATGTATATATTTTAAAAATCTATATATTTAAAAATGTATATATTTTTAAATATATACATTTAAATATATATATATATTTTGAGACTGTCATTCTGTAGCTCAGGCTAGAGGGCAGTGGCACAATCACAGCTTACTGCAGCCTTGAACTCCAGAGCTCAATTGATCTTCCCACCTCAGCCTCCTGAGTAGCTGGCACTATAAGCGCACGCCACCACTATTGGCTCACTTTTTATAGACAGGTTTTTACCATGTTGCCCAGGCTGGTTTGGAACTCCTGGGCTCAACTCTGGGTTGGCCTCCCAGAGTGCTGGGATTACAGGTGTGAGCTACCATGCCTGGCCCTTTGCTCATTTTTAAATGAGTTTATTTGCGATTTTATTATTGAGTTATAATAGTTCTTTTTATATTCTAGATACAAATCCTTTATCAAATATGTAATTTGCAAAAGTTTTCTCCAATTTTGTGGGCCATCTTTTCTTTTGTTAGTGTTTTTTGATTTACAAAGGTTTTTAATTTTAATGAAATGTGATTTCACTTTTTTTTCTATTGCTTATGCTTTTGTTGTCAGAGCTTAAGAAATCACTGCTGATCCAAGATTACAAAGATTTACTCTTCTGTTTTGTCTGAGAATTTTATAGTTTTAACTCTTATATTTGGGTTTTTAAAATCAATTTTACCTCTTGTGTATGTTGTGATTTAAGTATACAACTTCATTTTTGTGTGTGTGAGCACACAAATGTACCCACATCATTTGTTGAAAAGGCTACTCTTTCCCATTAAAATGTTTTGGCACCCTTGTCTAAAATCAATGGATCATAGATGTATGGACTCTTAATTCTGTTTTGTGGATCTCTATGTCTATCCTCATGCCGGTAAATGTTGTCTTGGTTAGTATAACTTTGTAGTAAGCTTTGAAATCAGAAAATATGAGTTCTCCAACTTGTTCTTGTTTTTCAAGATTGTTTTGGCTATTCTTGATTCTTTGAAATTCCATATGAATTTTAGAACCAGCTTATCAATTTCTATCAAGAGTCTAGGCAGGGTGCGGTGGCTCATGCCTGTAATCCTAGCACTTTGGGAGGCCAAGGTGAGGGGATCACCTGAGGTCAAGAGTTCGGGATCAGCCTGGCCACGATGGTGAAACTCTGTCTCTACTAAAAATACAAAAATTAGTCAGGTGTGGTGTGGTGTGGTGTGGTGGCATGTGCCAGTAATCCCAACTACTCTGAGAGGCTAAGGCAGGAGAATTGCTTGAACCCGGGGGTGTGGAGGTTGCAATGAGCCAAGATTATGCCACTTCACTCCATCCAGCCCGGGCAAAAGAGTAAAACTCTGTATCAAAAAAAAAAAAAAAAAAAGGATCCAGCTGTGATTCTGATAGATAATAACTTGTAATCTGTAGAAATTTGGGTAGTATTCTAATATAGATGATGGGGGTGATAGAGGCAGCAAACCACCATGGCATGTGTACACCTATGTAACAAACTTGCATGCTCTGCACATGTACCCCAGAACTTAAAGTGTAATAATAATAAAAAACAAAACAAAAAAACTCCCTAGAGACAGTAAGACATTTATAGAAAACAAGAGACCAACAACATGGGCAGAAGATGAGAGGACCTCCCAGTATAGCGAAGGCAAATCCAGGATAACAGCTGTGTCCCAGGCAAGGAGGGCAAACTAGGGTTAGAGCAAGTGGGAAGGTTTTGGGAAAGACTTGTACAGAAAGATGGAGTAAATAGAATACTTCAAAAAAAAAAAAAAAGAAATTTGGGTAGTATTGCCATCTTAACAATATTGTCTTCCAATGCATAAATATCATGTCTTTTCATTTATGTAGGTCTTCGGTTTTTTTCAACAATGTTTTGCAGTTTTCAGATTATAAATTTTATACTTCTTTTGTTAAATGTATTCCTAAGCATTGGGTTTTTTTTATATTATTGTAAATGGAATATTTTTCTTAATTTTAGTTTTGGATTGCTTATTGCTATTATATAGAAATGTAATTGATCTGCATCTATATATTGATCTTATATCTCATAATGTTGTTGAACTCAATTATTAGTTTTTACAGCTTTTTGTTATATTCCTTAGGATTTTTCATATACAATGTTATGTTTCCTGCAAATGGATATAGTTTTGTTTTTTCCCTTACAAATTTGAATGCCTTTTCTTTGTCTTACCTAATTGTACTGCCTAGAATCTCAGGTACTATGTCAAAAAAGAAAATGACAAGAATGGCCACTTAATTATAGGGAGAAACATTTCACTTTGTCATTTGTCAGGTTGAGGAACTGCCCTTCTATTTCTAGTTTGTTGAATTTTTTTTCTGTTTTGGTTTTTTAAATAAATTTTTGTTGTTGAATGTTTTTTTATTTTAATTTTTTATTTTTTTTGAGACGGACTCTTGCTCTTGTTGCCGAGGCTGGAGTACAGTGGTGCAGTCTTGGCTCACTGCAACCTCTGCCTCCTGTGTTGAAGCGATTCTCTTGCCTCAGCCTCCCAAGTAGCTGGGATTACAGGCGCCCGCCACCATGACCGGCTAATTTTTGTATTTTTAGTAGAGATGGGATTTTACCGTGTTGGCCAAGCTGGTCTCGAACTCCTGGCTTCAGGTGATCCACCTGCCTCTCAGCCTCCCAAAGTACTGGGATTACAGGCATGAGCCACTGCTGCACCAAATGTTTTTTATTATGAATGGGTGTTAGATGTTGTGAAATGCTTTTCTGCATCTATAAACATGGTTTTGTGTTTTTTTTCCTCTATTCTATTGATATAGTGTATTACATTAATTGAGGTTCAGATGCTTAACCAACCTTGCATTCCTAGAATAAATCCTGTTTGGTAATGGATAAGAATTCTCTTTTACACATTACTGGGTATTTTTTGGGTAACGCTTTATAGCACAGGCTTACGAAATTCAGGAAGGGCAACCAAAAACTCTTCTGTTAAGTCTTTAGATTCTTGGAGACAAACAGATTCGATTATTGAAGAAAAAATGTCAAAGCATATAACTGACCAGTGTAGTTTGGAAAATGGCTCAGACTAGATTGTCATGTAAGACTTTTATGATATAATGTTGAACTTAATAAAGACAAGTGAGTCAAGTACAGCCATAAATATTTGTAATAATAATTATGATGATGATGCTAATGTTTTACCTTGCCTTTGTTTAATCACTTATCCTCTTTTTTTTTTTTTTTTTTTGAGACAGAATTTTACTCTCATCACCCAGGTTGGAGTGCAATGGCACAATCTTGGCTCACTGCAACCTCTGCCTCCTGGGTTCAAGTGATTCTCCTGTCTCAGCCTCCTGGGTAGCTGGGATTACAGGCACCTGCCACAACACCTGGCTAATTTTTATATTTTTAGTAGAGGTGGGGTTTCACCATGTTGGTCTCGAACTCCTAACTTGGCCTCCCAAAGTGTTGGGGTAACAGGCATGAGCCACCACTCCTGGCCTTATCCTCTTTTTTTAAGTGCCACAATATACATTGACTCTTTAATTATCAAAGCAGTCTTGTGAGGTTGTAAGGCTAGGCACCATTATTCCCATCTGAAAGGTGGAGGAATAGCCTCAGGAAGGTTGATTTATTGCTTAAAGGGAAAAGTAATGAACAATTATTTATTTATTTGTTTATTTTTAATTATTATTTTGAGATGGAGTTTAGGCTGAGTGCAGTGGCACAATTTTGGCTCACTGCAACCTCTGCCTCCCGGGTTCAAGCAATTCTCTGCCACAGCCTCCCGAGTAGTGGGATTACAGGCACCCGCCACCATGCCCTGCTAATTTTGTTTTGTATTTTTAGTAGAGATGGGGGTTTGCCATCTTGGCCAGGCTGGTCTTGAACTCCTGACCTCATGATCCACCCGCCTCAACCTCCCAAAGTGCTGGGATTACAGGCATGAGCCACCGCACCTGGCCTTTTTTTTTTTTTTTTTTTTTTTGAGACAGAGTCTCGCTTTGTCACCTAGGCTGGAGTGCAGTGGTGCAATCCTGGCTCACTGCAACCTCTGCCTTCCGGGTTCAAGCAATTCTCCTGCCTCATCCTCCCGAGTAGCTGGGATTACAGGTGTGCACCCCACGCCCAGCTAATTTTGTATTTTTAGTAGAGGTGGGGTTTCACCATGTAAGCCAGGTTGGTCTTGAACTCCTGACTTCAGATGATCCACCTGCCTTGGCCTCCTGAAGCACTGGGATTACAGGTGTGAGCCACCACACCCAGCCTATTTATTATTTTTTTCACTGTTTTATTTCCATAGGTTTTTGGTGAACAGGTGGTATTTGGTTACATGAGTAAGTTATGATTTTGGTGTATCCATCACCTGAGAAGTATACACTGAATCCAATTTGTAGTCTTTTATCCCTCATCCCCTTCTCACCATTTCCCCAAGTCCCTCGAGTCCATTGTGTCATCTTATGCCTTTGCATCCTCATGGCTTAGCCCCCACTTATGAGTGAGAACATATGGTGTTTTCTTTTCTTTTTTTGAGATCGAGACTTGTTCTGTCACCCAGGCTAGAGTGCAATGGTACAATCTCGGCTCACTGCAACCTCCGCCTCCTGGGTTCAAGAGATTTTCCTCAGAAAGCTACTCAGTTTTCTGAGTAGCTAGGACTACAAGCACATGCCACCATGCCCGGCTAATTTTTGTATTTTTAGTAGAGATAGGGCTTTACCTTGTTAGCCAGGATGGTCGCAAACTCCTGACCTGTGATCCACCGGCCTCGGCCTCTGAAAGTGCTGGGATTATAGGCATGAGCCACCACGCCCGGCCACGATGTTTTGTTTTCCATTCCTGAGTTACTTTGCTTAAAATAATAGTCTCCAATTCCATCCAGGTTGCTGTGAATGCCATTAATTGATTCAGTTTTATGGCTGAGTAGTATTCCATTGTGTATATATGCCACAGTTTATTTATCCACTTGTTGATTGATGGGTATTTGGGTTAGTTCCACATTTTTACAGTTGCAAATTGTGCTGCTATACACATGCATGTGCAAGTGCCTTTTTTGTATAATGGCTTCTTTTTCTCTGCGTAGATACTCAGTAGTAGGATTGGTGGATCAAATGGTAGTTTTACTTTTAGTTTTGTAAGGAATCTCCACACTGTTTTCCATAGTGGTTGTACTAGTTTACATTCCCATCAGCAATGTAGAAGGGTTCCCTTTTCACTGTATCCACACCAACATCTATTTTTTTTTTTATTATGACCAGGAAGTAACAATTATTGTATTGAAGACTTATGACTCGCCAGACTTGGACTATAATGTACATATATATGTTAGGCCTCAAAACTAGGTATCTATCCCTGTTTTACAGGAGGGGAAGCTTAATTCAAAGAGGTAGAATAAATTGACCCTAGATCAGTAACAAGTAAGAGACGACATTGGGGCCGGGCACTGTGATTCATGGATGTAATCCCAGCACTGTGGGAGGCCAAGGTGGGAGGATCGCTTGAATCCAGGAGTCTGAGACCAGCCTTGGCAATATAGTGTGATGCTGTTTTTATATAAAATTTAAAAAAACAGCTGGATGTGGTGGCATGTTCTCAGCTGCTTGGGAAGTTGAGGTGCGAGGATCTACATGAACCGAGGAGGTCAAGGTTGCTGTGAGCTGTGATTGCACCATTGAACTCTCTAGGCTGGATGACAGAGTGAGACCTTGTCTCAAAAAAGAAAAAACAACATACTGTTTTTTTTTTTTAATTTGGGGTATTTATGTGATACTTTGATATATGCATGCAATGTATAATGATCAAATTAGAGTAAATGGGATATCTATCAACTCAAACACCGGTTTTCCATTTTAAGAACATTCCAGATCTAGCTATTTTGAAATATACAGTGAATTATTACTTATAGTCACGCTACTGTGCTATTAAACACTAGAACTTAATCTTCCTATCTAACTATATTTTGGACCCATTAACCAACCTCTCTTCATACCTGTCCCCCTCCCACTTTTCCCAGTCTCTGGTAACCATCATCCTACTCTCTACCTCCATGAGATCTACTTTTTTTTTTTTTTTTTTTTTTTAAGCTCCCACATATGCGTGAGAACATGGAATATTTGTCTTTCTGTGCTTGGCTTATTTGATTTACCATAATGTATGTACTCCAGTTCTATCCATGTAATCGTAAATGACAGAATTTCATTATTTTGTATGGTTGAATAATATCCCATTGTGTATATCTACTGCATTTTCTTTATGCATTCATCTGTCGATGAATATGTTATTGGTAGTTTAATAGGAATAGCACTGAATCTGTAAATTGCTTTGGGTAATATGGCCATTTTTACAATATTGATTCTTCCTATCCATGAGCATGGAATGTTTTTTTCCATTTGTGTCATCTCTGATTTCCCTGAACAGTGTTTTTTTTAACTCTCATAGAAATCTTTCATCTCCATGGTTAGCCATATTCCTACATATTTTATTCTTTTTGTAGCTATTGTGAATGGGTTTGTGTTCTTGATTTGGTTCTCAGCTTAGGTGGTGTTGGTGTATTGAAATGCTACTGATTTTTGTGCATTGATTTTGTATCTTGAAACTTTGCTGAAGTTGTTTCTCAGGTCTAGGAACTTTTGGGCAGAGACTGGGGTTTTCTTGGTATAGAAGCATATCATCTGAACACAGATAGTTTGACTTGTTCTCTTCCTATTTGGATGCCTTTTATTTTTTTTTTCTTGCCTGATTGCTCTAGCTAGGACTTCCAGCACTATGTTGAATAGGAGTGGTGAGAGAATGCATCCTTTTCTTGCTCCAGTTTTCAAGGGGAATGCCTCCAAGCTTTTGTTCAGTATGATGATGGCTATGGGTTTGTCATATATGGCTCTTATCATTTGGAAATATGTTCCTTCAGTGCCTAGTTTGTTGAGAGTTTTGACTTGAAGGGAGACTGAATTTTATCAAAAGTCTTTTCTGCATCAATTGGTTCTGATCATGTGGTTTTTGTTTTTAGTTCTGTTTATTTGGTGAATCATATTTATTGATTTGTGTATATTGAACTAACGTTGCATCCCAGGGATAAAGCCCACTTGATTTTGGTGGACTAGCTTTTTGATATGCTGCTGGATTCAGTTTGCTAGTATTTTGTTGAGGATTTTTGCATCAGTGTTCATCAAGGATATTAGCCTGAAGTTTTTACTGAGTTACTACATTGAAAATGTTTCAAATTAGCCAGATTCTTTAGAGATAATTTAGTAAACTTTAATTTGGCCAGTTAGATCTCATTATTAAAGAATTCAGCTCACTTAATAAGTTGAAATATTTTAAACGTGTAGAGCCTACATTTTGGGAAATTCTGAAGCTCTGTGTTTTCTTATCACAAATTGCCTTTGAATTAACAACTAGTTGTTTCTTTATTCATTCAGCAAATATTTATTTGGTGTCCCTTCTGCTCCTGGCACTGGGAATACAGTGTTGAAGAAAACAAATGTCATCTTTGCCCAATGGAGTTTATATTCTAATGAGGGCAAGTGATAAACAAGTAATAAAATAAAAAAACATAATAATTTTAAATTCTGATGAATGCTACAAAGAAAATAAACAGTGTGGGGTGAGATAGAGTCACTGTAGGGTTGTCAGGGATGGATGGTCCAGGAAGACCGTTTTGAGCAGATGACATTCGATCTGAGATTTCTTCTAAAGAATGAGAATCAGCCAGCTTGGAAATAAATAGAAGAGTGATGTAGGCAATGGGCATAGTAAATAAGACCAGTGTGGCTTAGCATTAAGGAACAAGTGGAAGAATGGGGTAAAATAAGGTTGGAGGGATGCAGGAGCCATCTATCTTACAGGTCTGTTTAAGAGTACAGTGGGAGGCCAGGCGCAGTGGCTCACACCTGTAATCCTCACACTTTGGGAGGCCGAGGTGGGTGGATCACGAGGTCAAGAGATCGAGACCATCCTGGCAAATATGGTGAAACCCCATCTCTACTAAAAAATACAAAAATTAGCTGGGTGTGGTGGCACACGCCTGTAGTCCCAGTTACTCGGGAGGCTGAGGCAGGAGAATTGCTTGAACCCAGGAAGCAGAGGTTGTAGTGAGTGGAGATCGCGCCACTGCACTCCAGCCTGGTGACAGAGCAAGACTCGGTCTCAAAAAAAAAAAAAAAAAAGTACAGTGGGAAACAATGGAATGATTTTTTTTTTTTTCCGAGACAGAGTTTTGCTCTTGTTGCCCAGGCTGGAGTACAGTGGCACCATCTGGGCTCACTGCAACCTCTGCCTCCTAGGTTCAAGTGATTCTCCTGCCTCAGCCTCCCAAGTAGCTGAGATTATAGGTGCCTGCCACCACACCTGGCTAATTTTTGCATTTTTAGTAGAGACGGAGTTTCACCAGGCTTGTCTTGAGCTCCTGACCTCAGGTGATCTGCCCGCCGGCCTCCCAGAGTTACAGGCGTGAGCCACTGTGCCTGGCTGGAATGATTTTTAAGTAGGGTTGTAAAATGGTCTGAGTCGATGTTTAATGGAGATCACTTTTTTTTTTTAAACAGAGTCTTGCTCTGTTGCCCAGGCTGGAGCGCAGTGGCATGGTCTTGGCTCACTGCAACATCTGCCTCCCAGGTTCTAGTGATTCTCATGCCTCAGCCTCCCTAATAGCTGGGATTGCAGGCTTGCACCACCACACCCAGCTAATGTATTTTTAGTAGAGACAGGGTTTCACCATGTTGGTCAGGCTGGTCTCGAACTCCTGACCTCAAGTGATCTGCCAACTTTGGCCTCCCAAATTTCTGGGATTACAGGCATGAGCCACCATGCCTAGCCAGTTTTGGTTTGTTTTGAGACAGAGTTATGCTTTTGTTGCCCAGGCTGGAGTGCAATGGTGTGATCTTGACTCACTGAAGCATCTGCCTCCCTAGTTCAAGTGATTCTCCTGCCTCAGCCTCCCAAGTAGCTGGGATTACAGGCACCCGCCACCACGCCCAGCTACGTTTTTGTATTTTTAGTAGAGATGGGGTTTCACCATTTTGGTCAGGCTGGTCTTGAACTCCTGACCTCAGGTGATCCCCCTGCCTCGGCCTCCCAAAGTGCTGGGGTTACAGGCATGTGCCACCGCGCCTTACAGACTTTTTGTTTTTTTGACTTGAATACTTGGGTTGATGGTGGTTTTGTTTATTATTAAGAGGAATACTGATGAGAAAACAGGAGAGGTTATTTTGTTTTGTGGGGAGGACAATTTGAGAATCAAGCTCTGTTTGACCTACTTAAGTTTGAGATGCTTGTTAAACATCCAAGAAAAAAATGTTAGTAGACAGCTTTAAATAGGTGCGCGGTGCTCAGAAGAGAGGTTCAAGCTAGAGAAATAAATAAAATATGGAATTCATCAGCAAGTAGTATATTAATTTCAAAAACTTTTTTTTTCACTTTCCTACTTCTAAGAGAGCAGATACATCTTGTGATCATTGTAGGTCAGGTAAGAATCATGACCTATTTGTCACTTGCTGTGGGAGTATGCACAGGCAGACTGAAAAATCTGGAGACAATATTGGAGCATTGTTGTAACCTTCAAAAACCCAGTGATTTGGAGGGAGGGAAGGCAGAAGCAGTGATTCATACCTGTTACGGACTTTCCTGAAGCAGAAGCCAAAAGTAGTTAGCTTTATATAATTGAGACCCCAGCATCATTAGCTATTAGTTCTTTTGAAAAATGCATTGTATATTTCCAATAGCCAAGAGAGGACTTTGAATGTTCCCATAGCAAGGAAATAATGTTTATGGTGATAGATATGCTAATTACCATGATTTGATCATTAAACAGTATATACACATATTGAAACATTGCATTGTACCCCATAAATATGTACTATTATGATTAAAAAGAAGAAAGAAATGCTACATCACCAACGCTCTATGGCACAGAGAATGATGTGGTGTGAAAAAATATAGACATTCCACAACTCAGAGGAGTTATACTTTGAATAGAGGAGTTGTAGTCTGAAGTTTTAGAAGTACTTTCACCAATTTATTTTGTTTATATTTATGTTTATAAAAATGATATATGATAAAAATCTGCCTACATCTGAACTTTTTATTTTTTTAATTTATTTTTATTTTTCCAGTAATGGCTACAAGCAAACAACTCTTAATCATTATAACAATTCTGTTAAAAGGCATTGTGTTATACATGGTTTATTTATTTAAACAGAGACAAGGTCTCATGTTGACCAAGCCGATCTCGAACTCCTAGTCTCAAGAGATCTGCCCACCTTGGCCTCCCACAGTGTTCAGATTACGGGCATGAGACATTGTGCCCAGCCTGTCATACATAGTTTAATAGGCAGTTTTCACTTAACAATAATTTTTAAAATGTTATTTCTTAGAACTGACAGATCTTAGATTCAGTGAAATACAGTAAATGATAGTTAAAGCCAGGAAATACAGGACTACCTAAGCTTAGAGATTTTATAAAGAATTAGTTTAATAGAATCTACCATGTACACAACCTGCCTCACCAAACTTCCTCTTCATCTTTTAAGACTCAATTCAGTGATCACATTCCTCAGAAAAACCTCTAACACCCTTCTTCCCTAACCCTGGTGGCTAAGTACAGAATTTTAAAATGAAGCCATAGATTAGCAAAATGGTGCTCACTTATGTACTGTGATTTTATTTCCTCTCTATTTGTGCTTCTAAGGAGAAAGAAATGTGGAAGGTTGTAATAGTAGGTGTGTATTTGAAAGGAATCCAAGAGTGATGGTCGGAATAAGCGCCATCTTAATTTTCTGGTGATTTGTGCTAACCAAGTATTTCCCCATGTCTCCCCACTTTTTTTTTTTTTTTTTTTTTTTTTTTTAAGGAAAGCCCAGAAGAAAGGACAGTAAACGTGAGCTCTATTCGGGTAAATAAATTTACTTTCATCATGTTGAGGGATTTCATAGAGCTTAATTTCGTCAAGAGAATTTAGACCTTTCCTTTTTTCCAAATCTTAAGCCTGCTGCCTCCACAAAGTCAAAATGAAGTGTTTGCCTTCCAAATTCATTCCAGTGACTTTAATGTGAATTTATTGGCACTTACTCTTTCTAGTCCTCTCTAGGATATAACTTTTCATAGTTTGACTCTTGCTGTTGTGAACACACATTGTCTTATTTTATATAAGTACAGTTGCATGGATATAAAGTGTGACTGTAATGAGACTGATTTAACAAAACCGGGCATTGTGGCTCTTGCCTGCAATCCCAGCACTTGGGGAGATTGAGGCAGGAGCATCTCCTGAGGCCTGGATTTTTTTTTTTTTTTTTTTTTTTTGAGAAGGAGTCTCACTCTGTCTCCCAGGCTGGAGTGCAGTGGTTTAATCTCAGCTCACTGCAATTGCCTCCTGGGTTCAAGTGATTCTTCTGCCTCACCCTCCCAAATCACTGGGATTACAGGTGTGTACCACCATACTTGGCTAATTTTTGCTTTTTTAGTACAGAAGAGGTTTATGCCTGTTAGCCAGCTGGTCTCGAATTCCTGACATTAAGTGATCTGCCCACCTCAGCCTCCCAAAGTGCTGAGATTATAGACGTGAGCCACTGGACCCAGAGGCCTGGATTTTGAGACCAGCCTGGGCAACATAGCAAGACCTGCCTCTACTAAAATTTTAAAAAATTAGCTGGGCATAGTCATGCATGCCTGTGGTCCCAGCTACTTGGGAGGCTGAGGCAGGATGATTGCTTTAGCCTGGGAGGTTGAGGCTGCAGTAAGCTGTGATGACTACTGCATTCCAGCTTGGGTAACAGAGCAAGACCTTGTCTCAAAAAATTAAAAAAAAAACCATATAATTATGTAATTATCAAAAACTCTTGCTATTTACATATTTCATATAGGCAGTAATGTAATGATATCTGCTCCTATGTTATTTCCTAGAGTGTGAGAATAATGACACATTTCCATTTCATAGTACTTAATTTTTTTTTTGGCCTACATATAAAATGGATGCTTAGCCCTTGGAATTGGGTACTTTCTGGTTTAAATGTTACTTAGTGACTAAGCTTATTTCCTCCTTGAACTAACTTTTGATATGTGCATGCAGGATCTTGCGAACTCTTCCTAGGGAAAGAGGAGGAAATAGAGAAAAAACATAGTAAAATATTCGATAAGTAATTTTCCTTTTTCTGTGCCTGCAGGGAAAGAAATGGAGCTGGTATTTGGACTATTTATTTTCACAGGGGTTACAAGGCTTGAAACTTTTTATAAGAAGTAGTGTTCATCATTCTTCCGTTACCAGAGCAGAGGGCATAAACTACAACAATCAGTATTAAATGAATGTTAACATATACTGAGCATACTGGACTAAACTCCTTCCTTGATGCTACAGGTAAAGTGGCTGATCTTGAGTTCCTATTTTCATTTCACTGACTGTCACCCTCAAGGAGTACTCAGACTGGCCTTCTGTTCATGGCTTAGGAGAGCCTTGGCGTGGCTAACTGATTTTTCAAGATGCAAATTCTTTAGCCTACTAGTGAAAAATTACCCCTTCATCATCAGGCTCTGCATTCTACCAAATTGTATATAAAAAGACACATCTGTTTTGTGGTAGGATTTTTTCCACATTTGTGTGTACTATGAGCTACATTGATGGAAGACAGCAGGTAATATGCGGTGACAGGTAATTCACAGACATACACATGCAAAATACTTAGCTGCCTCTGGGGACATTCCCATTTTTCTTACTGTGAACAATAGCACGAGCACCAAATTAACAGGATGCAACATGTATGGCTCTAAAAGCCCTAAGTAGTTGGTAACTTCCTGGGCCTTCAATCATATCAATTTGATGAGGGAATGAAGGCGAGAGGATTTGTTGGGTAATCAAGACATTCCTGTATATGTTTCATTTCATGAAACTGCTCTATTTTGTTTGTGTATATATGTATATGTGTGTGTGTGTATATCTATTATGTGTGTGTCTGTGGCTTCAGTTTTTAAGTGTTGAGGACTAAATAAACTAACTGAAATTTTACTTTCAGAAGGAAGTCTGAAGTTTAAAAAAAATTAATAGCTAGAATATCGTGCTGAAACTTTACTATAAAATTTTGCCTCAGTGCTATTGAATAACTCTCCCTTCTAATAAAATTTATATCATTTGAGAAGAATCAAGCTGAATTAATTTTTGTCTTTAACAATGCATACTTGGGGTTCTTTTTTTCCCCATTAAGAAAACCAAACCCTAAATTATATTATTGGATAGTGTTCAGACTAGAAATCCCATTCGTCCATTGACTCAGTTAATTGATTTAATAAATATTTATTGAGCTCCTTACTCTGTGCCAGGTACTCTTCTGTGTGCTGGTTATCCAGTTGTGACCAGTACAAAGTATCTGCATTTTTTGTTTTTGTTTTTGTTTTTTTGAAATGGAGTCTCACTCTGTTGCCCAGGCTGGAGAGCGGGTGTATGATCTCGACTCACTGCAACCTCTACTTTCTGGTTCAAGCGATTCTCCTGCCTCAGCTTCCCGAGCAGCAGGGATTATAGGTGCCTGCCACAAGGGCCAGCTAATTTTTGTATTTTTAGTAGAGACAGAGTTTTGTCATGTTGGACAGGGTGGTCTTGAACTCTTGACCTCAAGTGATCCACCCGATTTGGCCTCCCAAAGTGTTGGGATTATAGGCGTGAGCCACTGCACCCAGCCCAAAGTACCTGTTTTTATGGAGTTTACATTCCAATGGAGAAGACAGACAATAACAATATAAGGAAATGTAACATATCAAGTGCTATAAAGAAAAGGCAGGGAATGGGGATAGAATGTGTTGAATTTTGTCAAATGCTTTTTCTGTATCTTTTGAGATTGTCATATGGCTTTTGTCCTTCATTCTGTTAACATGATATATCACATTTACTGATTTGTATATGTCGAATCATCTTTGCATCCCAGGATGAATTCCACTGGGACAGAATGGGTGAATTCTGAGATTCAGAGATGGGACAGGTTTGGAGGAATGTGGAATCAAGTTCTGTTTTGGCTATGTAAGGTTGGAAATGCTGCTGTGTAGGCAATTGGATATCCAAGTCTGGCTTCAGGGTACAATTTGGGATGGGAAAAACTAATTTGAGAGTGTTTAGGGAATAACCATAACTTTGGATGAGATCATCTAGTACAGCTAGTGAAGAGAATGTGGCAAAAGATGGAGACCTAAGATATGCCATCATTGAGAAGTAGAGGAACCAGCAAAAGACTGAGAAGGACCTACCAGTGACCTAGAAGAAAAATCAAGAGACTGGTATTCTGGAAGCCATCAGAAGAAAGTGTTTCACAAAAGGAAGATAGTATTGAATGGTGTGGAATGTTGCCTGTATACCTGGAAAAAAAGCAACTTCGGCTGCTTTTTAAGTAAATGTGGTAGAGTTTGTACTGTAAATAACTTTCCATGTAGCTTTTCAGATCATGATATTTTGGTCCTTAAGATCATATAGAACTTTCCATTGTGAGAAGGGATTTGATTATTTTATCATTAAAGAAACTTTTCTAAACAAATTTATGTTCCAGAAGAAAAATAATTTTCCCTTAGGTTTGTCTTTTTGTTCAATAATGATTCCCTGGGTATCTTTTTTTCCCACAAATAAAATAGATGTACCTGGATACCTTTTTTTGTGCATATTTCTTTTAATTTTTTAACCTATTTAAGATTATTTATCTGGCAGTACAAATAAGCCAAATATAGTTATCTGAAAAATATTTTTCATGGCAAAAACCATAATAGTTAAATAAAGAATAGCTATTTTGCTTCAGTGCAAAACATATCTAGACAATAAAAGAAATGGAAAATTCGGTTTATTATTGCAGTTATACAAAAAGTATTTTTCTATTTTTTATTTTTAAGTAGACACTTGGCATTCACAAAAAGTATTTTTCTTTACTGAGTGTGTAGAATTGTTGGCATTATTAATATTGGCTTAATGTTCAATACTAAAGTCGCTATTAGAGTTCTAACATTTGTTTTCCTTTTTATTATACTTTTTCCTTCCTTTTGACCTTGGGGTTGATCTGGAAAGAAAAGTAAGTAAGTGGTGTCACACATAACTTTTATTAACATAGTAGAATTGTCTACTAGAAAAGTTACTCTCTGTAATTCTTACTGAGATAATTTGCATTTATTATAGTTTACCTTCATGGGCAAACAGATTGCCTGAGCCATTTTGGACAAAATGCAAAAAGTATGAAAGAATGAGCACATATTTAATAGACTGACAGCCTGGGCATTTATGAGTATTCCAGCCTTAGATATAATGACACCTATGAAATTGAACAAGACTGAGTCTTTTTGCATTCCACCTTGCCTTTGCATCCGTTTGTATCCAATTTTCTGCTACTTGGGGTAATAAGAGAGAATGTAGCATATAATTTTTTTAAAGTAACCATTAATTCCAGCGTTTAAAAATTAGAAATGAATCATTTTTGCATTTATAATCAGCTTCATGGACTAGGTTAAATTCCCAAACTTGATTACCACTTTCTGCATAATCAATTGAAAATTGGAATGTGGGGGACCTCTAGGTGGCACTATGAAGAGTTCAGTGGAACTTCTTCCCAGAGGAATACCCATTTCATTGGTTAAAATTAGCAAAGGCAATCATTCAGTCTCTGGAGAGTGATCAGAGGATTCGCAATAAATTGAAACTCAATATATTCAAACTTTACGGAACTCAATAATAGTGGAGGTCATAACATCTGAGCTAGAGCCTGCATTCATTTTCCCACCCAACTTCGTGTTGTAGAAGAGCTATTGTGTAAGAGGTATTCCAGCAGGCATGGCCCAAATTGGAACTCCTATCCTCTCCAGATACTGCTTCATAATACAGAGTCTCTGCCAAGGGAGCGGGGTCAGTGCAAGCCTTAAAGACTGGCAAGACGTTGTCCCTTCCTGAGAAACCTGACTTTATTTGTCCTGTGGAGCAACTTATGACTCTAGGAATTGCTCATAAGAATAGGATAACCAATTAGCAATATGTGCAGACTAGCAGCATGGTATAATACCTATAGAGGAAGACCAGCCAGAAGTTTAAAAGGGAGAGCAGAGAAAGAGCAAAGGAGGCCTTGCTAAAATCATGGTCATAGTTGGTGATATGGAAAAATGTACACATGCATGAGTCTGCATTCTCTCAGAAGCAACTGAAGAAGGAACTGCTTTGCTATTAGTTCCTCACTAAATGTGGGACAAAATTGTTAACTCCCTGAAGTGTGAAAGCAGTCTCCAAGCTACAGAGCAAACGGTAAAGAATGAAAACTATTGGGCCTGGGCATGGTGTCTCACGCCTGTAATCCAAGCACTTTGGGAGGCCGAGGCGGGTGGATCACTTGAGTTCAGGAGTTTGAGACCAGCCTGGTCAACATGGCGAAAACCCATCTCTACTAAAAATGCAAAAAATAGCTGGGCGTGGTGGCATGTGCCTGTAATCCCAGCTACTAGGGAGGCTGAGGCAGGAGAATCGCTTGAACCTGGGAGGCGGAGGTTGCAGTGAGCTGAGATTGCCCACTGCACTGCAGCCTGGGCAACAGAGCAGGACTCTGTCTCAAAAACAACAAAACAAAAAACTTTATTGGCTCGGGGGCTTTAAGCACAACTTCTGATCTATCAGAGGCTGACTACTAAACTGTACTGACCCAAGGATGACCCTTAGGAAGCCATATTTAAAAACAAAAACAAAAAAATCTAAATGGAGTCATTAGAGGCTATACACTGGGGGAATGGACTTCACAGGATTAGTCTAGCTAGGTCACCAAATAAGTGAACAAAGAACAACAACAAAACTTGGAGCAGAGAGTATCATCCAGAGCTGCAACAATATAGTACCTAAAGTGTTCAGTGCAGTAAAATGAGGCATGCAAAGAGGAACATGTGATTCATACACAGGAAAAAAGACTAGAAGTTATCTTGATGAGGACCAGATATTGAACTTAGTGACCAACGACTTCAAAGCAGCTACTATAAGTATCTACAAAGAAATTGAAACTGTTTAATTAAAGGGAGATATGATGACAATGACTGTATCAATAAAGTACAGTGGACACACATACACCACTTCTATACACAGAAATGGAAATTCTGGACCTGGAAAAAAGTGAAGAAAAATGAATGGAGCCTTAGAGAAATGTGGGACGCAAATATGTTCATAATGGGAATACTAGAAGAGGAGAGAAGGAGACAGAAAAAGTATAAATAATGGCGAATAATGTGCCAAACTTGATGAAAAGCAATCTATACATCAAACAAACTCAAGGAAATATAAGCAAGTCAAATCCAGCAATATACAGTCATGTACCACCACATAACGACATTTTGTAAAACAACCTCAGGCAGGTCCTTCAGGTGGTATTCCAGAAGAAGGCATTGTTATCATCCGAGATGACAGCTCCATGCTTGTTAGTGCCCCTGAAGACCTTTGAGTAGAATGAGATGTGGAGGTGGAAGACAGTGATATTGATGATCCTGCCCTGGTGTAGGCCTAGCCTAATGTGTTTCTATGGCTTAATTTTTTTTTTAAGGGGAAAAAGTTAGAAACAAACTTATAAAAATATAAAGAAAATATTTTGTACAGCTGTACAACGTGTTTGTGTTCTAAGTGTTATTACAAAAGAGTGAAAAAAGTTAAATTTGAGTTTATAAAGTAAAAGGTACAGTAAGCTAAGGCTAATTTATTAAAGAAAAGCTTTTTTTTTTTTTTTTTTTTTTTTTTTTGAGACGGAGTTTCGCTCTTGTTACCCAGGCTGGAGTGCAATGGCGTGATCTCGGCTCACCGCAGCCTCCGCCTCCTGGGTTCAGGCAATTCTCCTGCCTCAGCCTCCTGAGTAGCTGGGATTACAGGCACGCGCCACCATGCCCAGCTAATTTTTTTGTATTTTTATTAGAGACGGGGTTTCACCATGTTGACCAGGATGGTCTCAATCTCTTGACCTCTTGATCCACCCGCCTTGGCCTCCCAAAGTGCTGGGATTACAGGCTTGAGCCACTGCACCTGGCCAAGAAAAGCTTTTTATAAATGTAGCCTAAGTGTGCAGTGTTTATAAGGTCTACAGTATTGTGCAGTAATGTCCTAGGCCTTCACGGTCACTCACTGATTCACCCAGAATCACTTCTAGTCCTGCAAGTTTCATTCTTGTTAAATGCTGTATAGAAGTGTACTGCTTTGTAACTTTTATACGATATTTTTACTGTACTTTTTCTGTGTTTAGATGTGTTGAGACACACAAATACGTTGTGTTTCAGTTGCCTACAGTATTCTGTTCAGTACAGGAGCATGCTGTTCAGGTTTGTAGCCAAGGAGTAATAGGCTATGCCATAGACCCTTGATTTGTGTAAGTATACTCTATGATGTTCACATAATAAAATCACCTAACACATTTCTCAGGACATGGCTCTGTTGTTAAGAGGTGCATGACTACGTAAAAAGGATTTTACTTCATGACAAACTGGGGTTTATCCCAGGAATGCAAGATTGATTTAACATCCGAAAGGCAGTTAATACACCATATCAAAACATTGTTTTAAAAAATAGACAATCTAATACATGCAAATTTATCTACGTTCATAGATTAGAAGACAATATTGTTAAGATAGCAATAGATTTCCAATGCAGTCTTTTTTTTTTTTTTTTTTTTTCTGAGACAGGGTTGTGCTCTGTTGCCCAGGGTGGAGTGTGGTGATACAGTCCTCAACCTGGCACTGCATCCTCAACCTGGGCACAAACAAGCCTCCCACTTCAGTCTCCCAAATAGCTGGGACTACAGGCATGTGCCATCATGCCCAGCTAATTTTTGTATTTTTTATAGAGACAGAGTTTTACCATGTCACCCAGGCTGGTCTTGAACTACTGGGCTCAAGCGATCTGCCTGCCTCAGACTCCCAAAGTTCTGGGATTACAGATGTGAGCCACTACACCTGGCCTCTAGTGCAGTCTCTATTGAAATCCCAACTGGCATTCTACAGAAATTGACGAGCTTAACCAAAAATTAAAATGGAACTGAGGGACCCCAGAACAATATTTTTTCAATATTATTTCTTTTTTTATCAATATTATTTCAATAATCAAAATGATACTGAAAAAACTTGGAAAACTCACATTTCTCAATTTCAAAGACTACAACACTATGTTAATCAAGACAGTGGGATACTAGCATAAAGGTAGACATAGGTCAATGGGATGGAATTGAGAATTGAAGAATAAACCCATACATTTAGGGCCAATGTGCTTTTCCACAAGGAAGCCAACACAGTTCAATGGGGGAAAGAATAGTCCCCCATTGTACTAGGACAATACAATAGTTGAAAAGATTATTATAAAACAATATTTTAAATGAAAAGACTTAATATTTCATTATGATACTGTGACAACTGGATATCTCCATGCAGAAGAATCCATTTGGGTCTCTGTATCGCACCATACATAAAAAATAAAACAGATTTAAAAACCTAAATATAAAGCCGGAAACCAAATAACTTTTTTTTTTCTTTTTGAGACAAAGTAACACTCTCATCTAGGCTGGAGGGCAGTCGCCCAAACAGGGCTCGCTGTAGCCTTGACCAGGCTCACGCAATCCTCCTGCCTCAGCCTCCTAAGTAGCTGGGACCACAGGCATGCCCCACCATACCTGGCTAATTTTTTGATTTTTTGTAGAAATGGAGTCTGTTGCTCAAGCTGGTCTCGAACTCCTGGGATCAAATGATCATCCCACCTCAGCTTCCCAAAGTTCTGGGATTACAGGTGTGTGTCACTATGCCTGGCCCTATAAAACTTTTAGATAAAGCATAGGAGTATATCTTTGTGACGTTGGTTTGGGCAGTGATATCTTAGCTATGACAGCAAAGGCATATATAATGAAAGAAAAAAATGAACTTTGTTGTAGTTAAAAACATTTGTGCTTCAAATGACACCATTAAGGGAGGTGGAAACAAAATGAGAGGAAATATTTGTGAATCATATACCTGATAAAAGTTATTAAAAATATATTAATAATTTAAAATTTAAATTTAAAAATGGGCCAAAGATCTGAATATTTCTCCCCAGAAGGATATGCGAATGGATAAGAACATGGAACAGCCAGTCATGGTGGCTCATGCCTGTAATCCCAGCACTTCGGGAGGCTGAGGTGCGTGGATCATGAGTTTAGGAGTTTGATACCAGCCTGACCAACCAACATGATAAAACACTGTCTCTACTGAAAATACAAAAATTAGCGGAGTATGGGTGGCACATGCCTGTAATCCCAACTACTCAGGAGGCTGAGACAGGAGAATCACTTGAACCTAGGAGGCAGAGGTTGCAGTGAGAGGAGATCATGTCACTGCACTCTAGCCTAGGCGACAGAGCAAGACTCCATCTGAAAAAAAAAAAAACAACCATGAAACAATGCTGAACATTATGAGTCATTAGGTAAATTCAAATCAAAACCACAGTGGTCTGCAACTTCATACCCTGTAGGATAGACAGGCATAATAAGATAGACAATAACTAGTGTTAGCAGGATATGGAGGAATTGAAATATTCACACATTGCTGCTTGGAATGTAAATGTTGCAGCCAGTTTGGAATAGTTTGGTAGTTGCTCAAAATTTCAAACAGAGTGGCCATATGAACCTGCAGTTCCACTGGATGTATCCCTAAAAGAAATGATATGTCCTCACAAAAGCTTGAACACAGATTGTTCATTGCAGCATTATTTTTAACAGCCAAAAGGTGAAACAATGCAAATGTCCAACTGATGAATGAGTAAAGAATGCTATACCCATTTAACAGAATACTGTTTGGCAGGAAAAAAAAACCATACATATTATGACATGGACAAACCTCAAAGACATCATGCTATATGAAATAATCCAATCACAAAACACATATTTTATGGTTCTACTTTTATGAAAACGTCCACAATAAGTAAATGTATAAAGACAAGAAAGTCGTTAAGTAATTGCCTAGGGCTGATGGGGATAGGTTGGCAGGTAATGGAGAGTGACTCTTAACGGATAAGAGGTTTCTTTTTCAGGTAATGAAAGTGTTTTAAACTATGTAAATATAAAAACCACTGAATTGTACATTTTAAATGGATAAATTGTTATGTAAATTATGTCAATGTTTAAAAACTCCTAAGGACTATTTTAAGTCCTGCTTTGGAGAAGGGTGAGTAATCTTAAAGATCTTATATTTGCATAGTGATCATCTTAATTGTATAATAATACATTTAGAAAAATTATACTCATAAAATCATCATTTGCTTATCTTCTGTCTCAATACCTGCCCTCTAGAAAGGAATATGCAAAGATAATTGTGCACCTATTAAGTAGTTGTAGAAATTCTTTTTTTATTTTTCTTTTTTGAGACAGAGTCTTGCTCTGTTGCCAGGCTGGAGTGCAGTGGCATGATCTTGGCTCACTGCAACCTCTGCCTCCCATGTTCAAGCAGTTCTCCTGCCTCAGCCTCCTGAGTAGCTGGGACTACAGGCATGTGCCACCACGCCCAGCCAATTTTTGTATTTTTAATAGAGACAGGGTTTTACCTTGTTGGCTAGGATGGTCTCTATCTCTTGACCTTGTGATCCACCCACCTCGGCCTCCCAAAGTGCTGGGATTTCAGGTGTGAGCCACAGCGCCTGGTCTGTTTTTTTGGAGACAGAGTTTCACTCTGTCACCCAGGCTGGAGTGCAGGCTGGAGTGCAAGGGTGTAATCTTATCTCACTGCAACTTCCACCTACTGGGCTCAAGGGATCCTTCCACCTCACTCTCCCAAGTAGCTGGGACTACAGGCATGCAACACCACACCTGGCCAATTGTAGGAATTTTTAAAGGTGAATATTGGGTTTAATGGATATCCCATGAGATACCATTTGACCTATCAATGATTGGGTACATATCCAAAAGAAAATACATTTTTTATTTTAAAAAATGCACTCATGTGTTCATTGCAGCACTATTCACAGTTGCAAAACAAGGAATCAAACTAGGTGCCTATCAGTGGTGTTTTGGATAAGGAAAATATGGCACATATATACCATAGAATACTGCATAGCCATAAAAGACAAACATATCCTTTGCAGCAACATAGATAATAGCTGGAGACCATTATTCTTAGCAAATTAATGCAGGAACAGAAAACCAAATACCATGTGTTTGCCCTTATAAGTGGGAGCTAAACATTGGGTACTCAGGGACATAAATATGGCCACAAAGACACTGGGGACTACTAGAGGGGGGAGGAAGGAGAACAAGAGTTGAAAAACTATTGGACGCTATGCTCAGTACCTGGGTGATGGGGTCAGTCATACCCCAAACCTCAGCATCACACAACATGCCCAGGTAACAAACTTGCGCATGTACCTCCTGAATGTAAAATAAAAGCTGAAATTTTAAAAAAGAAAAATCTGGGCCGGGCGCGGTGGCTCAAGCCACTAATCCCAGCACTTTGGGAGGCCGAGGCGGGTGGATCACGAGGTCAAGAGATCGAGACCATCCTGGTCATCATGGTGAAACTCGGTCTCCACTAAAAATACAAAAAATTAGCTGGGCATGGTGGTGCGTGCCTGTAATCCCAGCTACTCAGGAGGCTGAGGCAGGAGAATTGCCTGAACCCAGGAGGCGGAGGTTGCGGTGAGCCGAGATCGCGCCATTGCACTCCAGCCTGGGTAACAAGAGCGAAACTACGTCTCAAAAAAAAAAAAAAAAAAACCTATTAAACTATTTAATTTCAGGTGAGGGTTGTTACAATTAGGCTTATTTCAATAACAACCCCATTTACTCTGTGTGAAAAAATCTTAGCAATGTTTAGAATCCTGTGTTATTGCTTTACTCTGTTGATTGTTTCCTTTGCTGTACAACAGCTTTTTAGTTCTTATCCAGCTGGATATTTACCCTACTATAAGGAAGTAAGAATTCCACCTCTGCATTTTAGCCTGTACAGTTGCAGGGAAAGCTAAAGTAAAGAAAATGATCCTACCACTTCCATGGATGGGAAGAAAGAAAATGAGCATGTTGTGCTGAATGGGGGAGTTAGAATAAAATTGTAGTTTCTTGTTCTAACTTTAAAGACTATTTCCCCTTGTGTTTGGAAATGAATTGAGCTGAAGGATAGAGCTGAAGGATTCTTGGCCTATATCTTAGCTTCTAGAGGTTGGACAGTAATTGAGCCTTTCTAAGATCTACACTTTTGCTTTTAATTGATGCATAATATTTGTACATATTTATGGGGTGCATGAGATACATCATTACATGTATAGATTGTGTAATGATCAAGTCAGGATACTTGGGATGTCTAACATCTCGAGTACTTATTATTTCTGTGTTGAGAACATTTCAAGTCCTCTATTCTAGCTATTGAACTATACAATACATTGTTAACTATAGTTACCCTCCTGTACTGTCAAACATTAGAACTTATTTCTTCTATCTAACTGAATGTACCCATTAATTAATCACTATTTATCCTCACCCAACCCACACCAAACCCATACCCTTCCCAGTTTCTGGTGTCTGTCATTCTATTCTCTACCTCCATAAGATCAACTTTATTAGCTCCCACATATGAGTGAAAATATGTGATATTTGTCTTTGTGGGCCTGGCTTATTTCACTTAACATAGTGACCTCCAGTTCCACATTGCTTCAAATGACAGGATTTTATTCTTTTTTTTTTTTTTTGAGACAGTCTCCTTCTGTTGCCCAGGCTGGTGTGCAGTGGCACAATCTCAACTCACTGCAAGCTTCGCCTCCTGGGTTCAAGCAATTTTCCTGCCTCAGCCTCCTAAGTAGCTGGCGCACACCACCAGGCCCAACTAGTTGTTGTATTTTTAGTAGAGGTGGGGTTTCACCATATTGGCCAGTCTGGTCTTGAACTCCTGACCTCCTGATCCACCCACCTCCGCCTCCCAAAGTGCTGGGATTACAGGCATGAGCCACCACACCCAGCCATAGGATTTTTTTCTTTTATAAGATGGTAGTATTTCATTGTATGTGTGTATGTATGTGCTTTTTTTTTTTTTTGAGACAGTTTCACTCTTGTTGTCCAGGCTGGAGTGCAATGGTGCTATCTCAGCTCACTCACTACAACCTCTGCCTCCTGGGTTCAAGTGATTATCCTGCCTCATCCACCCAAGTAGCTGGGATTATAGGCATGCACCATCATGCCCAGCTAATTTTGTATTTTCAGGAGAGATGGGTTTTCTCCATGTTGGTCAGGCTGGTATTGAACTCCTGACCCCTCAGTGTGATTCCCTTACCTCAGCCTCCTGAGTAGCTGGGATTACAGGTGCCTGCCACCACGCCCAGCTAATTTTTGTGTTTTTAGTAGAGATGGCGTTTCACCGTGTTGGCTGGGCTGATCTCGAACTTCTGACCTCAGGTGATCTGTCTACCTTGGCCTCCCAAAGTGCTGGGATTGCAGGCGTGAGCCACCTTGCCTGGCCTGTATGTGCAATTTGAATACACTAGTCCACTGATGGACACTTAGGTTTATTCCATATCTTTCTATTGTGAATAGTGCAGCAGTAAGCTCACAGGTGTCTCTTTGATATACCAATCTATTTTCCTTTGGATAAATACCAAGTAGTGGGATTCCTGGAACATATGGTAGTTCTATTTTTAGTTTTTTGAACCTCCCATACTGTTGTCCGTGGTGGCTATACTAATTTACAATCCCACCAACAGTGTATAAGCATTTCCCTTTCACGTCCTTGCCAGCATGTTATTTTTTTTCTTTTTAATAATAGCTATTCTAACTGGGGTGAGATGATATCTCATTATAGTTTTGATTTGCATTTCCCTGATGATTAATGATGTTCAGCATTTTTATTCATATACCTGTTAGGAAATTACATGTCTTCTTTTGAGAACTGTCTATTCACGTTCTTTGCTCACTTTTTAATGGGTTTGTTTGTTTTATCCTGTTGTTTGAGTTATCTGTATATTTGGGATATTAGTTCCTTGTAGCATGAATCATTTGCATGTATTTTCTTCAGTTCAACAATGTCTCTACTCTGTTGATTGTTTCCTTTGCTGTGCAAAAGATTTTTATTTATATAGTTCTATTTGTCTGTTTTTGTTTCTGTGTTTTTGAGGTCTTAGTCATAAGTTCCTTGCATAGACCAATGTTTTATAGTCTCAGGTCTTATGTTTCAGTCTTTACTGTGCTGAGTTGATTTTGTACATGGTGATGTTTGTGATTTCCTCAGTGGTTTAGGATGCTATTATTGGTTGAGGCTATGGTGAAGTTTTTTTTTTTTTTTGAGACGGAGTTTCGCTCTTGTTACCCAGGCTGGAGTGCAATGGCGCGATCTCGGCTCACCGCAACCTCTGCCTCCCGGGTTCAGGCAATTCTCCTGCCTCAGCCTCCTGAGTAGCTGGGATTACATGCCCAGCTAATTTTTTGTATTTTTAGTAGAGACGGGGTTTCACCATGTTGACCAGGGTGGTCTCGATCTGTTGACCTCGTGATCCACCCGCCTCGGCCTCCCAAAGTGCTGGGATTACAGGCTTGAGCCACCGTGCCCAGCCCTTATGGTGAAGTTTTTCTGGGGACAGGGACACCACATGGGCCTGTCCTTGGTCCCTTGATCCCACTGGTGGGCTGAATGTACTTGTCCTTGTGTCTCAGCATGGTATATGTTGACACCAGTGTTAGATCCAGGTGGGCTGTCTTTTGGGCTCCTAGGTGGCTTGCTTGGGTGCCAGTAATGAAAGTGGCAAGCTGGGAAGGTGGGCAGGATTTTGGGCCTCTGGATGCAGGTATGGTGTGGGCAATGATAGTTGCAGTGGTGGGACAAGCTTTTGGCTCCCAAGCTATCCACATTGGTATTTATTTATTTAGAGATGGAGTTTCACTCTTGTTGCCTAGGCTGGAGTGCAGTGGTGCAATCTTGGCTCACTGCAACCTCTGCGTCCCAGGATCAAGCAATTCTCCTGCCTCAGCCTCCCGAGTAGCTGGGACTACAGGCATGCACCACCATGACCAGCTAATTTTGTATTTTTAGTAGAGACAGGGTTTCTCCTTGTTGGTCAGGCTGGTCTTGAACTCCTGACCTCAGGTGATCCACTTTTCTCAGCCTCCCAAAATGCTGGGATTACTGGCGTGAGCCATAGCGCCCGGCCACATTGGTATTTATGATGGCTGTAATTGGTTATGCAGGACAGTCTTGAGGCCTCCAAGTGGCATATGCAAGTTGGTACCTGCAATGGCAGGTTGGGTGGGCCCAACCTCAGGCCTTCAGGATGAATGCCCATCTGCCATGAATGGTGGGCTTTGCTGGGCAGCCCTAGTCTCTTATACTGCATGGTAGGTCGCAGTGAGAGTTGAGCCAGGCTGGGTGGACCTATCCTCAGTTCCCCAGGTGGTGCATTTAGGCACTGGCTGTATTAGGCAGAGGTAAGGTGCACCTCAAGCTCAAGCAGAATGATTGAGTGGGGACAGCAGCAACTGTGCAACAGCCCTGCTACTGTAGAGGACAGGGTTGCTTTCAGTTGGTAATAGTCATATGCAGGTGGGTGCTCAAACTTTGGGCCTGGTGGAGGCAGTCTGGTGTGGCAGCTGTTATTGGTAAGGGAGTTTGTCCTCAGGCCATGTGAAGGTGTGCTACAGCTTCACTGCTGGGGGCAGTAGAATTCTTGCCAATGCCTGACACTTTAGCCCTGGTGGCACAGTTAGCTACGATGGTGGCTGTGGGTGTGAAATGTCAATGGGGCTTCAAAGATGTGGAGATGCAGGGGCTATTGGGCCCCAGGCAGGATGCAGTCTGGTGAGTCTTAGCAACCAATATGGTACTTTGCTGTAGCTACTTAGGGCTTGGGGTATGTGTGGGACCCAGTGTGAGCTCCCTCTCTGGAGCCGTGTCTTCCTGCATTCTTCAGGCAGCGTCCTATGTTATTCTTAGGGCCTGAAAGGGTCTAGGGGCTTTCATGTGGCTAGGAAGCAGGAGTCTGCAGTGGAAATGTGGACCACTGGGGGTCACTCACATACCCTTTCCCCACGTTGGGGAGCCTCTCCAGGTTTCCAGCTTATCCCAGGTAGCAGGCTCTTCCTTTCCCCTCCTTCCTTGCTTTAGGTGTTTCCTGTCACTTCTCTAATTCCAGTGTTCTCTGTGAAATGATCTGTTTGAAATATGATTATCTACTTGCTATTTTGGTTGTTTGTGAAGGTGAGTACCAGATGTCTCTAATAGTCAGCTATCTTGAAGCTCCTCCCCTAGGATCTATGCTTCTTCTTCTTCTTCTTCTTTTTTTTTTTTTGATATGGAGTTTCGCTCTTGTTGCCCAGGCTGGAGGGCAATGGCGTGATCCTTTCTCACTGCAACCTCTGCTTCCCGGGTTCAAATGATTCTCTCACCTCAGCCTCCTGAGTAGCTGGGATTACAGGCACCCACCGCCATGCCCAGCTAATTTTTGCATTTTTAGTAGAGATGGGATTTCACCATGTTGGCTGGGCTGGTCTTGAACTCCTGACCTCAGGTGATCCACCCGCCTCAGCCTCCCTAAGTGCTGGGATTACAGGTGTGAGCCACAGTGCTTGGCCAGGTCTATGCTGCTTAAAGAACTTTGACCCTATAAGCCACTTTACATAAGAGTACTCACATTGGTTAATAACTACAGCTCTTCTTACCGTAAATTTCAGAATTTTCCTTGCCGTCAATGAGCATTACATTTTTTCTTCTTAGCATTTTTTTTTATTCTAACACCAATAGATTTAACTTTGATTTCTTAAACATTTCATAATTTATGTTTTAGAATTATTAGATGTCTTTAAGCATTTTTTTGAAGGCTAGTTTTGGTAAGATAACTGATTTGCATTTTACGATTTTTTCTTATTCTGGTAAAATATGCATTGCATATTTACCATTTGAACCATGTTAAAGTCAAATTCAGTGGCATTAAGTATATTCATAATATTGTGCAAGTACCACTAATACTAGTTATAGAACTTTTTCATCACCCAAAAGGAAACCCTGTACCCATTAAGTAGCTTCTCCGCATTCCTCCCCTTTTCCCAGCCTCAGGCAACCACAAATATGCATTCTAGTCTGTATGAATTCACCTGTGCTGGATATTTCATATAAATTGAATCATGCGATATGTGGCTTTTTGTGTCTGGCTTATTTCACTTAGCATGATGTTTCCAGGGTTCATCCATGTTATTATATCAGAACTTCATTCCTTTTTAGGGCTGGATAATATTCTTTTATATGAATATAGCATATTTTGTTATTCCTTCATCAATGATGGGCATTTGGATTGTTTCCACTTTTGGCTGATGTGAATAATGTTGCTGTAAACATTCATATATACAAATGGCTATTTGAATCCCTGTTTTTCAATCCTTGTGGGCATATACCTTGGAGTGGGTTTACTAGACATTATGGTAATTCTATGTCTAAATTATTGAGGAACCGCTAAACTCTTTTTCAATGTGGCTGTACAATTTTACATTCCTATTAGTAATGTATGAGGCTTCTAGTTTCTCTGCATCCTTGTCAACTATTGTTAATTTTTATTATAGCCATGCCAGTGGATAGGAAGTAATATCATGTAGCTTCATTTGCATTGACCTGCTGACTAGTGGTGTTGAACATAATTTTCATGTCTTGTTGGCCATCGTGTATCTTTTCTGGAAAAACGTCTTAAGTTTTTTGACTTATTTTTTTTTTTTTTTTGAGACAGGGTCTTTCTCCGCCACCCAGGCTGGAGTGCAGTGGCATGATCATGGCTTACTGCAATCTCAACCTCCTGGGCTAAAGTGATCCTCCTGCCTCAGCCTCCTGAGTAGCTGGGACCACAGGTGTACACCACTGCACCCGGCTAATTTTTTAATTTTTTGTAGAGATGAGGTCTCACTATGTTTCCCAGGCTGTTCTTGAACTCCTAGGCTCGATCCTCCTACCTCCGCCTCCCAAAGTGCCAGGATTACAGGCATGAACCACCACATCTAGCCTCCACTCATTTTTAAATTGGGTTATTTGTCTTTTGGTTGTTGAGTTGTAAGACATCTTTATACATTCTGAATATAAGATACTTCTGAGACATGATTTGCAAATAGCAGGTTATCTTAATACTTTATTCATAGTGCCCTTTAATGCACAAAATATTTAGATTTTGACGAAGTCCAATTATTTTTTGTTGTTGTTTGTACTTTAGGTGTAATGTCTCAGAAACCGTTGCCTAGTCCAGGGTCATGAAGATTTACATCGTTTTCTTCTGAGAGTTTTGCAGTTTTAGCTCTTATTTTGGGTCTTTTATCCATGTTAAGTTAATGCTTTTGTTTTTTGTTTTAGAGACAGGGTCTTGCTCTGTTGCCCAGACTGGAGTACAGTGATGTGATCATGGCTCACTGCAGCCTTGCTCTCCTTGTGCTCAAGCAATCCTCCCACTGCAGCCCTGCAAGTAGCTGAGACTATGGGGGCATGCCACCACACATGGCTGATTTTAATTTTTTTGTAAAGATGGGATCAAGTTAATTTTTAATATGATACGAAGTGGGCTAAATTTATTTTTCATGGTGATATAAATTTGTTGCAACACCATTTATTGAAAAGGCTATTGTAACCTATTGAATTTTCTTAGGATCTTTGTCAAAAATCAATTGACTATAGAAGTGTGGGGCTATTTTCTCTGGACTTTCAACTCTACTGCAGTGATCTATATGTCTCTCCTTAGGTCTGTACCACAATGTCTTTGTTATTGTACCTTTGTGATAAATTTTGAAATAGGGAAGTATGAGACTTTCAAACTTTATTCTTCTTCAATATTGCTTTTGGCTTTTCTGGGTCCCTTTCATTTCCATATGAAGTTTAGGATTAGCTTGTCAATTTCTGCAAAGAAAGGCAGTTGGAATTTTGATAGGAATTACATTGAAACTGTAGATCAGTTTGGAAAGTATTGACTTAAAAAATTTTAAGTTTTCTAATATGTGAATACCAGATGTCATTCCATTTATTTAGGTATGGTTTTCAACAATGTTTTGTAGTTTCTAGTGTACAAGTCTTATACTTACTTTGTTGAATTTGTTTCTCGGTATTTTATTATTTTTGATGCTATTACAAATGAAATATTTTCATTTTTGCATTTTTATTAAAGCATATAGAAATACAACCAATTTTAGTAATTTGATCTTGATTCTTAGAACCTGGCTGAGCTCATTTAATGGCCTTAATAGTTTTTTTTTTTACTTGATAAAATTGTAACTTGTATTCTCATGGCCTTAATAGTTTTTTAGTGGATTTATTTGAATTATCTATATACAAGATCATGTCGTTTTGTGAATAGATATTTTACTTCTTCCTTTTCAATCCGAATGTCTTTTATATCATTTTCTTGACTAATTATCCTGGCTGGAGCCTCCAGTACAATGGTGAATGGAAATGAGGAGAGTGAACAACCCTTTATTGTTCCTGAACTCAGGGAGAAAGCTTTCAGTCTTTTAATAGTAAGTATGATATCAGCTGTTGGGTTTTGGTAGATGCTGTTTATAGGTTTAAGAAATTTTCTTCTCTTTGTTTGTTTGTTTATTTTTGATACAGGGTCTCAATTTGTTGCCCAGGCTAGAGTGTAGTGTCACGGTCATGGCTCACTGAAGCCTTGACCTCCTGGGCTCAAGTGATCCTCCCACCTCAGCTTCCCAGGTAGCTGGAACTACAGGCATGTGCCACTAGGCCTGGCTAATCTTTAAAATTTTTTTGTTGAGATGGGGTCTCATTAGGTTGCCCAGGCTGGTCTTGAATTCAAGTGATCCTTCTGCCTTGGCCTCCCAAAGTGCTGGGAGTGCTGCTTCCGGCCCAGTTTCCTTTCTTTTCTTTTGTTCTTCTTCTTCTTTTTTTTTTTTAGGTGGAGTCTCACTTTGTGCAGTGATGCAATCTTGGCTCACTACAACCTCTGCCTCCCAGGTTCAAGTGATCCTCCCACCTCAGCTTCCCAAGTAGCTGAGATTACAAGCATGCGCCACCACTCCCGGCTAATTTTTGTATTTTTAGTAGAAATGAGGTTTCACCATATTTCCTGCTTTGCTCAGTTAGGAGATGTGGGTTCTAGGCTTCCTTAGCTTCTAATTACTGAGTCATACAACTTTATCTAATTGGCTAAGCCAATCTGTGCCTTTGTTTTATTTTATGTATAAAGGAAGTAATAGTACTTACTCTACTTTCCTTATAAGAGTAATGGGGAGATAAAATGAGAATTTCAGCTTCCTGGATATTAACTAAAAAGTGGAGTCTGATAACTTTAAACACAACCCGGCAATTATAAAGCAATAATAATTGATGTTCAGGAAAATAAACCCAGGTATTGAAGGATTTTAAAATCTCCCAGAGAATAGTTAAGTTATATCTTCCTTATTCATAAATGAGTGTCTCCTGTATGTCAAACCTGCACTCAGCACTGGAACAAAGTAGACATTTTCTCAGCCATCTCAGAGAGTAAACTACAATCAATATTTTTTTTCTTCAAAGCATGATATAGACTAAATATTTTTTTAAATAAAAAATTTTTTAAATCTTAAAAAAAAAAAAAAGAAATGAGGTTTCACCATGTTGGCCAGGCTGGTCTTGAACTCTGGACCTCAAGTGATCCTCCTGTCTTGGCCTCCCAAAGTGCTGGGATTATGGGTGTGAGCCATGGCACCCAGCCCAAGTTTCCTTTTATTCTTTGTTTGCTGAGTGCTTTTGTTGTGAAAGGATGTTGAATTTTGTGAAATGGTTTTTCTGTGTCTGTTGACATGTGATAATTTGGTTTTGTCCTTTATTAATATGATGTATTATATTATTATTTTTTTTTTCTGAGACAGAGTCTCTCTTACTCTGTCACCCAGGCTGGAGTGCTGTGGTGTGATCTCGGCTCACTGCAACTCGCCTCCTGGGTTCAAGCAATTCTCCTGCCTTAGCCTCCTGAGTAGCTGAAACTACAGGCACAACATCACCACGCCTGTCTAATCTTTGTATTTTTAGTAGAGATGGGGTTTCACCATGTTGGTCAGGATGGTCTTGATCTGATCTTGTTATCTACCTGCCTTGGCCTACCAAAGTGCTGGGATTATAGGCATGAGCCACCAGGCCTGGCCCCACATTAATTGATTATTGTATGCTGACTCAGCATTACATTCCTGCGATAAATCCCACTTGGTCATGGCAGGTAGTACTGTTTATATATGGCTGGATTTGATTTGCTAGTTTTTTGTTGAGAATTTACTATATCTATATTCATAAGTAATATTGATCTGTAGTTTTCTTTGCTTGTGATTATTTTGTCTGGTTTTAGTATTGAGGTAATGTTGGCCTCATAGAATTAGTTAGGAAGTGCTCCCCCCTCTTCTGTTTTTGGAAGAGTTTGTGAAGTCTGGCATCAGTTCTTCTTTAACTATTCTGTAGAATTCATCAGTGAAGCCATCTGGTTCTAGACTTTTAATTGTGGGAAGGTTTTCAAAATAATTCAATCTCTTTAGTTGTTATATATTTATTTACATTTTCTCCTTTTTCTTGAGTCAGTTTTGGTAGTTTGTGTCTTTCTAGGATTTTTTTTTCATTTTATTTTTTGTAATTTGATGATTTTGTAGTTTTAATTGACAGTTTATAATTGTACATATTTACAGGGTATAATTTGATGTTTCAATATATATATTATATATACTGATCAAATCAGGGTGTTTAGCGTATCTATCATGTCATGCATTTAATCATTTCTTTGTGGTGAGAACATTCAAAAGTCTCTCTTCCAGCTATTTTGTATTATGCAATTCCTTATTGTTAACCATTGTCACCCTACTATACATTAGAACACTAGAAATTATTCCTCCTAATTGTAACTTTATATCCATTGACCAATCTCCTTTTTCTCCCTTCTCCTCTTCCCTTGCTTTCTCAATCTCTGGTAACCATCATTCTACTCTGTGCTTCTATGGTATCTTTTTTTTTATGAGGTATAAGTGAATTTTTATTGGGAAGGAAGATTGTCAACTTAAACAGCAGCAAATAGAGTGAATAAGGAAACTCCCTGATGCCACATATATACATGACCCCCTTATGTGATACAGGAGGCATTTAACTTTGTGACTCCTAGCCAGAGATGGCAAATACTTTTCCATTCAATCTAATACTTACGGATTCCTACTAAAAAGGAATACATTAAGATCATGGAAAAGTTGCTTATTGAAAGGAAACCCCTGAAGAGTAAGGGAGGGAATGCAGAAATTAAGAAGTTATGTGGAACAATCTTTAAATGGTAATTAACTACATTTTCATATCGTCACAGTAATACAAAACACAGTCACTTGCAGAACTGGTTCAGATTACGTAAATACCAGATACATTTTTAGTCCTCTACATAAGTGTTTGGAACTTACTTATGTTTATATGAAATGAAGCTATTAATACTTTTCTACAGCAGTAACTGCACACCAGGAAGGCCAAGACAAACATGAATCAAGGAATGAAGTTTTCCCAAAGCTTCAGTGTGAAAAGACTATAAACAGATGATTTCATACACATGAATGGGTTTCTTTGCTATTGGAAATCCAAGTGGAATAAGGAATGGAGATGTGTAAAAAAGTTTCTTGAAGGAAAGGATGACACCCTATATGGATTTAGTTTTCAGCCCCTTCTGCCGCATCGCATTCTTCTCCTGCGCTGTTTGATGTCCAAAGTGTGCGTTAGGTTGTCTCTAAGCAACTGCATGATGGGGGTGCTTGCTGTCTTTGTATGAGTCTTCATTCAGTGAAGATGAGTCATCAAGTTCAGCTATGGCCTTATCAAAAGCCACTTTAGCCAGCATGCAGGCAATCTCTGGGTTATTAAGAATCTCAATGTAAAATACAGGGAAGTTAAGAGCAAGCCCCAGGTGATTTGGGTGTGTGGGTTGCATCTCTTTCTTGCTTCTATCAAATGCCTCTTGGTAAGCTCCTTGGGAATTATCTATCGTTTGTTTTCGGTCATCACCACATACAACTTCAGCAAGGTACCAGAAGTAATCACCCTTCATTTTCAGATAGAAGACCTTACTCTCTGGATTAGTTGCATTGGCTATTAAATATTTATCCAACAATTCCATGACTGTGGTGCAGATGGATCTCAGCTCAGATTCCACTTTCTCCCAATAGTCCTTAATCAGCTGCAACTTATTGTCAGAGGTGTTGGTCTTCTGCTCCATCCTTGAGATGACCCTCCATGCGGACCTGCGACACCTGACCACGTTCTTGTAGGCCGTGGAGAGCAGGTTGTGCTCCTCATTGGACAGTTCAGCGCCCACCTTGGTCATGGCCTTCATGCAGGTGGCCATGTCTTCGCAGTTTGGCCTGCTCCACCACTTTGGTCTTCTGGATCAGCTCGTCTTCTCCTTGGCAGGCGCGGGGTGGACCGGGGCAGAGGGCGGAGGAGAGCGAGGGCGAACTGCCAACCCGGAGCCGGAGGAGCCTTGAGAGCTGTTGAGTGGCGGGGCGGCGAGGCCAGAACAAAAAGCAGGGAGAGAGTGCCGTCAGACCAAGGGGCTCGCCGTCCTGCTATCGTCTCCGGCAAGCGAAGCCGTCTGAATTTCCCTCTTCCCCCGCCCCTGCCCGGCTGGGGCTCCTGGGGAGGCAGCGGCTTGCGGAGAGAGGGGTCCCGGGCGTCGCGGAGGGCCCGCTTTGGGAGCCGGAGCCCCGGCCACTCCCTCCACCCCCGCCCGGCCAGCCCAAGAGAGAAGCGACCATTTGATATCAGCTTTAAAAAAAAATAGATTATACATATGAGGGAGAGCATGTGTTATTTGTCTTTCTGTGTCTGGCTTATTTCACTTAACTCGATGTCCTAAAGGCTCATGCATGTTGTTGCACATGACAGGTTTTCATTCTTTTTTATGGCTGGATAGTATTCCATCATGTGTGATATACACACACACACATCACACACACAACGTGTGTGTGTATATATATCACACATACACCACGTGTGTGTAGTGTGTGTGTATTCATGCATTGTGTATATATATATATATACCACATTTCTTTATCCATTGTTGGACATTAGGTTGACTCCATATCTTGGTTATTATAAATAAACATGGGAGTGCAGAGATCTCTTCAACATATTGTTTTTATTTCTTTTGAATAATACCCGGTAGTGAGACTTCTGGCTCTTATGGCAGTTCTATTTTTAATATTTTTAGGAACCTCCATACTATTTTCTATAATGACTGTACTGATTTACAATCCCACCAACAGTATATAAGGGTTTTCCTTTCTCTACATCCTTGCCAACAATCATTTTGTCTTTTGATAATAGCTATTCTAACTGGAGTGAAGTTATATTTCATTGCAGTTTTCATTTGCATTTCCTTAATGATGAGTGATGTTGAGCATTTTTTTCATATATAAGTTGGCCATTTGTATGTCTTCTTTTGAAAAAATGCCTGTTTTTTTTTGTTGTTGTTTGTTTGTTTGTTTTTTGAGATGGAGTTTCGCTCTTGTTACCCAGGCTGGAGTGCAATGGCGCGATCCCAGCTCACCGCAACCTCCACCTCCTGGGTTCAGGTGATTCTCCTGCCTCAGCCTCCCGAGCAGCCAGGATTACAGGCACGCGCCACCATGCCCAGCTAATTTTCTGTATCTTTAGTAGAGACGAGGTTTCACCATTTTGACCAGGATGGTCTCAATCTCCTGACCTCGTGATCCACCCGCCTCGGCCTCCCAAAGTGCTGGGATTACAGGCTTGAGCCACCGCGCCCAGCCGAAAAATGCCTGTTAAAGTCCTTTGCCTATTTTTTAATTGGGTTGTTTGATTTTTTTTTTTTTTTTTTGCTCTTAAGTTGTTTAAGTTTCTTAGTGTTCTAGATATTAATCCTTTGTCAGATGTATAGCAAAGATTGCTGGCATCTGTGGTGGCAATGGGAACTGGTGGGAGTCTCTAGTTTACTTTTTCTCTGTAAGAAGTCTTCTCCTTGAATTTGATGCAATTCTGGTGGAGGAGGAGACAGTGTAGCAGAGGCAGAGCACCTGGCTTCCCTCTCAGTAGTGCCATTCTGTGCTTCATGCTCCACAGGTATTTTGCTCTCCCCTCGTCCTTTCCAGTGTACTTCCTCAGTCACTCCTGTTGAAATATAGTTATTTATTTATTGTTTTGGTTCCTTTTTGTGAGGGGAATGAGTGCCAGGTTGACTCTAGTTGGCTGTCTTGCAGACGTCAGTCAGAATTTTTCCACTTTAGCTATGTTATCTGATTTATTGACATATAATTGTTTATAGTATTCCTGAGTAATCATTTTTATTTCTGTAAGGTTGGTAGTAATGTACCCTCTTTTATTCCTGAATTTAGTTATTTGTGTTTTTTGTCCTTGTTTAGTCTAGCTAGATGTTTATCAATGTTGTCGATGTTTTCAAAGAACCAGCCTTTGGTTTTATTGATTTTCTCCATCATTTTTCATTCTCTATTCTATTTATTTCTGCTTTAATCTTTATTATTTGCTTTCTCTTCTTGCTTTGTATTTAATTTGCTCTTCTTGCTCTAGTGTCTTAGGGTATAATGTTATATTATTGAGTTAAGAAATTTCTTTTTAAATATAGGTTTTTGTAGTTATAAAAAACTTATGCATTGCAAAAGTTTTATTATGTTATGTTTTAGTTTTGATGTAACTCATTACAAATTTTCTCAATTACACGTTTTCTTATGTGTTCTAATTTTCTTTTTATTCTTTGATTCATTGATTATTTAGGAGTGTGGTAATTTCCACGTATTTGTTACTTTTCCAAATTTTCTTCTTTTATATCTAATTTAGTTCCATTCTTGTCCCAAAACATGCTTTGTAGGACGTCAATCCTTTAAAATCTATTGCAGATTGTTTTATGTCACAATATATGGTCATTCTGAAGAATGTTTTATGTACACTTGAGAAGAATTTGTATTTTGCTCTTGGATGGAGTGTTCTATAAATTTTTGTTATTTATGTCTGGTTTATTTTGTTGTTCAAGTCCCACATTATTTGAAGTGGGGTATTTTTTTTTTTGAAGTGGGGTATTGAAGTCTCCAACTCTTGTGGTTGAATCACATATTTCTCTCTTCCATTTTGTCAAGACTTTTTCCTGTATTTTGAAGCTTTATTGTTAGATGCATATATATTTATAAATGTTACATCTTCTTGATGGATTCACCCACACACACACACACACGCACACTCCTTTTTTGTCTCTAGCCACAACTTTCATCATAAAGTTTGTTTTCTCTGCTGTTAGTATAGCCGCTCCAACTCTCTTTTGGTTAGTTTGCATTAAAAAATTTTTTTTTGGCTGGGCATGGTGGCTTACACCTGTAATCTTAGCACTTTGGGAGGCTGAAGTGGGTGGATCATTTGAGTTCAAGAGTTCAAGACCAGCCTGGCCAACATGGTCAGACCCTGTTTCTATTAAAAATATAAAAATTAGCCAGGGATGGTGGCGTATGTCTGTAATCCTAGCTACTTGGGAGGCCGAGGCACGAGAATCACTTGAACCTGGGAGGTGGAGGTTACAGTGAGCAGAGGTTGCGCCACTGCACTCCATCCTGGGCAACAGAGTCTCAAAATATATCTATATGTATATCTATATCTATAGTTATATATAGAGAGATATATAGTTATATATGTGTGTGTGTGTGTGTGTGTATTTTTTCCTTACTTTCTACCTATTTGTATCTTTGGATCTAAAGTTTTTTTTTTTTATAGATGGCATATAGTTGGATAGTGCTTTTAAAATCTTGTATAGAACAGCTATTTTCTAGTGTAACATCATTCCCTTATTTCATTTACTGTGTTTTTTAAAATTAATTTTTAGTGATTGCCCTGAGTATTGCAATTACCATTTTAACTTATAACAATCTAATTTGGATGAACAGTAACTTGATTTCAATAGTATATGAAGATTTTGTTCTTTAGTTGCTCCATCCTAACCCTCCTTTATGCTGTTGTTACCACAAATTACATGCATATACATTGGGTCTCTTTTAACACAGATTTATACTTCTTGTTCTATGCTGTTGTCTTTTAAATAAGACAGGCAAGAAAAAGCATTATGAACAAAAAACACATTTATACTGTATTTTATTTTATTATTAATTTTTGAGACAGGGTTTTACTCTGTCATCCAGGCTGGAGTGCAGTGGTGTAATCTCGGCTAACTACAGCCTTAATCTCCTGGATTCAAATGATCCTCCCACCTCAGCCTCCCAATTAACTGGGACCACAGGCATGCACCACCACACCTGGGTAATTTTTATATTTTTAGTAGAGACAGGGTTTCACCATGTTGACCAGGCAGGTCTCGGACTCCTGGTCTCAAGTGATCTGCCCACCTTTGCCTCCCAAACTGCTGAGATTACAGGCATGAGCCCTTGTGCCTGGCCATACTTTCTTATTTATTTGCATCACTCATCGTTTTTTGTTGAAAACTGGATTTTTGAATAATCTGATGTGACAATCTGGGAAATCAGATGCTCTCCCTTCACCAATGTTTATTGTTGTTTTGACTTGTTTTTACTAATGTGGGCGTGTGGTCGTTTTAGTGATTTCTCTGAACTAGTGACTAGTCTGTATTCTTCGTCATATGTGACCACTGAATTCTCTACTCAGCTATCTTAGAGATTAGTTCATGATTGGACAGAGAACTTCTTAAATGGCCAGAACCAGCAAATCTCCTAGTCTTTGTCAAAGAATGTGCATGTTGGGGTGTACTTTCAACAATCAGCTAGGCCATTAACAACTCTGCCTTAGCTTTCACTTCTTGATCATGCAAAGGCTCAAGGTCAGCTAGACATGACAATGTGGGGCATTCTTGAGTCTTTTCAGAGCATATATACAGTCCTATGCATGCTTATGCTCTTCTAGATTTTCTGAAAAATGTAGGAGGTTTTCAAAGTTCTTATAGATATCTTCTTCCCCAATTTTTCTGTTTACATTTTTTTTTTTTAGTCTATTGTGTACCTTAACTGTTATTCACAACCTTAGGCAGCTGCAAAGCTAAATCACTTGCCTGTATTTGTTCTTGACGATACTCCCCTTGGAGAAGGCTTTTTGCACTGTTATCTTGGAATCAGATCAAATATAGACAGCCTTGCAAGTGGTGTTTTCCAGGGAACCACCAGATGTATATAATAATGACGGTTGTTTAGGAATGAAGCTTTGAATAAGCTCCCATCCTTTCTGCTTCCTCACGTGTCAGCCAGGCTGCTGGTTTTCTTCATGAATGTGGGCTGTAATTTTTTTTTTTTGAGATGGAGTTTCACTCTTGTTACCCAGGCTGGAGTGCAATGGCGCAATCTCGGCTCACCGCAACCTCCACCTCCTGGGTTTAGGCAATTCTCCTGCCTCGGCCTCCTGAGTAGCTGGGATTACAGGCGCGCACCACCGTGCCCAGCTAATTTTTTGTATTTTTATTAGAGACGGGGTTTCACCATGTTGACCAGGATGGTCTCGATCTCTTGACCTTGTGATCTACCTGCCTCGGCCTCCCAAAGTGCTGGGATTATAGGCGTGAGCCACCACGCCCGGCCCGGGCCGTAATTTTTTAAAGCTACTGAAGAGCTAGAGAGTGGAAGATGGAACTAGGACAAGTTAAAATGACATTAATCTCACTTTTCTTACAGAGATTCAGGTGTTTTTCTTTAAAACACATTCCCCAGGTTGCTGCAAGCCTTTGGTTATTTTCTAGAGTTCTGAAAATGTTGATTCTGACTAGTTTTGTCAGGCTTTAAAAAAATTTTATGGAGGACTGAGTTTGGGAGGCTGTTACTTTTCCATTTTCACTGATACTGCTTCAAGGAATCTTTTAAAAAAACATGTTAATATAATTATATCTAAAAACATTAACAATACTTCCTTAATATATGTCTATTTTTCTGTTTCCCTGATTGTCTCAAAGTGTTTTATAACCATTTGTTTGATTCAGATATTATAAATGGTCCCCAGATTACATTTGATTGATATGTCTTAATGCCTCATTTAATCTATAGATTCTCCTTGCTCCTTTTTATTTTTGCAATTTATTTCTTGAAGAAACTGGGTGTTTGTCTCCCTGAGTTTCCCACGTTCTAGAGTGTGCTGATTCTATTTTCATGATATTGTTTAAAATGTTCCTTTGTCTCTTTTTTTCCCTACAGGCTTAATTAGAATAGATTTTATCTTTTGGTAAGAGTATTTCATGTATACTATTGTTAACTTCTGTCATTCTCCTTATATTTTAAAGCTATATTTGGGTGCCCATATCAGGGCCCTACAAGTGGATTACAATATAGAGACTTAGGCTGGGCCCAGTGGCTCATGCCTGTAATTCCAGCACCTCGGGAGGCCAAGGCGGGAGGATCCCCTGAGGTCAGGAGGTCGAGACCAGCCTGACCAACATGGTGAAACCCCGTCTCTACTAAAAATACAAAAATTAGCTGTGCGTAGTGGTATGTACCTGTAATCCCAGCTACTTGGGAGACTGAGGCAGGAGAATCACTTGAACCCAGGAGGTGGAGGTTGCAGTGAGCCAAGATCGCACCACTGCACTCCAGCCTGGGTGACAGAGCAAGACACTGTCTCAATAATTAATTAATTAATTAAATATAGAGGCTTACCTATAATCTCTTCCTTCTGTACACTCCCTCCTTCCCAAACAGATACACACTTATCCTCTCAGTAATTAAATGTTTTTTTCTAGAAATAAACGTAACCTTTTCCCATTAAAATACTGGTTTCTGTCAGTCTTAGATTACCATGACCATTATTAAAATGTTTATAGTGCATTTTTTACTATTTAATATTTTTAGATTTTTAAACCCCAAACCTAAACCTTTGTCAGCCTAATTGTACCGGAATTTAAAAAACAGTATCAGGCTGGGTGCAGTGGCTCTTGCCTGTAATCCCAACACTTTGCAGGGTCTGAGGTGAGGTAATCACTTGAACCTAGGAGTTCAAAACCAGCCTGGGCAACATAGCGAAACCCTATCTGTACAAAAAATTTAAAAATTAGTGGGGTATGGTGGCACAGAGATAGAGTCCCAGCCACTCAGAAGGCTGACGAGGGAGGATTGATTGAGCCTGGGAAGCTGAGGCTATAGTGAGCCATGATCATGTCACTGCATTCTAGTCTGGATGACAGAGTGAGACCCTGTCTAAAAATATATATATTGTCGGCCGGGCGCGTTGGCTCACCCCTGTAATCCTAGCACTTTGGGAGACCAAGGTGGGTGGATCACCTGAGGTCAGGAGTTCAAGACCAGCCTGGCCATCATGGTGAAACCCCATCTTTATTTAAAAAAAAAAAAAAAATATATATATATATATATATATATATATATATATATATATATTCATACATTATATCCAGTTCACATTCTAAAATATTGTGTGGGTGATTTGTATCCAGATTCTTCAGTGTGAGAGACATTATTGTAATAGTCTCATTTTACAGGTGAAGAAACTATAAGCTCTGAAAGATTGAATAATTGATACAAAGTCATTCATAATGGAGTCAGGTCTACCTTTTGGTTTACTAACACCAGATTCTATGTTTTTTTTCCAACATATCATGTTGAGAATAAAATTATATGGCATTGCAAGCTGCTCCTTGTACTCTTTTTTTTTTTTTTTTGAGCTGAAGTCTTGCTCTGTCACGCAGGCTGGAGTACATTGGCTCCATCTGTACCTCACTGCAACCTCCACCTCCCAGGTTCAAGTGATTCTCCTGCCTCAGCCTCCCAAGTATCTGGGATTACAGGCATATGCCACCAACCCAGCTAATTTTTGTATTTTCAGTAGAGATGGGGTTTCCCTATGTTGGCCAGGCTGGTCTCAAACCCATGACCTCAGGTGATTCACCCACCTTGGCCTCTCAAAGTGCTGGGATCACAGGCTTGAGCCGCCATACCCAGTGCCTTGTACTCTCTTAAGAAATATATCTCCTTTTAAAGATTATTAGCATCATAAGATCTAATACCTTGAGGGAGAAAATATAGATACTGCAAGTATGGGCTATAATATAATAAATCACACTAGGTTGAGGAAAATTGAAAGCTTATTCCCCACTTAATGCTTTAGCATTACCAAATTAATGTTGTCTTCAGTTACCACTTTTCCACACTGAAAATTAAAACGAAGCACTGTATATAATTTAAACATTTTGAATTGTAGCCCTGAGCTTAATCTTAGTTTAGAACAATTGAAACACACCAGAACCTTCTTCAAATAAAATTGTATTTGAAAACTCCTGGTAAAAATAGTGATTCCTCTTTTAATGATAAAAGATAAAACACACCCAGCTGGGCGCAGTGGCTCACCAGCAATTTGGGAGGCTGAGGCGGGCGGATCACCTGAGGTCGGGAGTTTGAGACCAGCCTGACCAACATGGAGAAACTCTGTCTCTACTAAAAATACAAAATTAGCCAGGCATGGTGGCAAATGCCTGTAATCCCAGCTACTCGGGAGACTGAGGCAGGAGAATCACTTGAACCTGGGAGGCAGAGGTTGTGGTAAGCCGAGATCACCCATTGCACTCCAGACTGGCAGACTGGGCAACAAGAGCGAGCACACTCTAATTGGAGCAGAGAATGATGACCACTTATGTTTTATAAAACATGTGTTTCCCTTACCCCTAATTAAGTACACATGCTCCAGGAAAAAAATCAAGGCCAAATACTGTTAATAATGAAAGGGAAGAATGTTAGGATCATAATTTAATTAGCTCTAAGGATCTCTTTGCTCATTACGAAATAAAAGGATCAATGATCCCTTTGAGCACTTCAAGGCTTTTCCTGTCAATTAGCCATTGTGACTAGATTGGCTATTCAAAGGCATGCTTTTCAAATTGGTATGAGTACTCCCAGGAAAATAAAAAACGGTATAAATATATACACACTCACAGAGTGAGGAGTGACATTTTTACTCAGATTATTTGCCAAAAATTCAGAGCAAATGTTTTGAAGAATATATGATGTCTATGGCATCAACTAATATTTGTGAGTAGGAAGAAAATTCTCTTCTGCTTTGTTATACTTGTATACCACATCCAAAGCAAAAAGATCTAAGTGAGCAAAAGAAAACCAAATAATCTGTTTAAAGAAAGATTTAATGGGCAGTAACAGCCTTTCCTGCAACTATCAATTTGAGAGAGAAGCAATTATTTTACTTATTACATTCAAATGCTGGGATAACATACTTTCTTGAAGTGCTCAATGGGACCATTGACCATTTTTTTCTTTTTAAATTGATATTCTCTTTTTTAAAATTTCTTTTCTTTTTTTTTTGAGATAAGGTCTTGTTATATTGTTCAGGCTGGTCTTGCACTCTTGGGCTTAAGCAGTCCTCCTGCCTCAGCCTCCCAAGTAACTGGGATTACAGGCATGTGCCACTGTGCTTAGCTAATAAATATTTTTTTCTTTTCTACAGTGAAGTTCACAGATCTTAAGTGTAGCTCACTTAATTCTATCTCTATTTCTCTCTCACACACACATCTCTTCCTCTGTTTCTCTCTCTCTCTCTCTCTCACACACACACACACACACACACACACACACAATCATTTAACTACCTACCATCCAGATCAAGATGTTGAACCATTTCCAATACCTCAGAAGACTTCTTCATGCCCCATCCCACTCAATACTCTTGAAGGTAACCACTGTTTTAACCTCTATCACCGTAGGTTTATTGTGCCTGTTTTAAAACGTCACTTAAATGGAATCAAACTATGTATTTGTGTATTTGATTTTGCTCAACATTATTTTCTTTTTCTTTTCTTTTTTTTTTTTTTTTTTTTGAGACAGAGTCTCACTCTGTTGCCTAGGCTGGAGTGCAGTGGCATGATCTCGGCTCACTGCAACCTCTGCCTCCCAGGTTCGAGTGACTCTCCTGCCTCAGCCTCTTGAGTAACTGGGATTACAGGCACCTGTCACCACGCCTAGCTAATTTTTTGTATTTTAGCAGAAACGGGGTTTCGTCATGTTGGCCAGGCTGTCCTGAACTCCTGACCTCAGGTGATCTGCCTGCCTTAGCCTCCCACAGTGCTGAGATTACAGAGGTGAGCCACTGTACCCAGCCAACATTATTTTCTTGGTTTTATTGATGTCACTGTACATTCTAGAAGTTTCTTTTTTTTCAGCTGCTATGTACTAATTCCATTGTGTCAATTTACCACAATTGGTTTGTTCATTCTAGAGTAGAAAAACATTTGTGTTTCCAGTTTTTGAATTATGAACAAAATGGATATGAACAGTCTTGTACATATCTTTCACAGAATATAAGCACTCATTTTGGTTGAGTTAATATGCAGGAGTGGAATTTCTTGGTCATAGAATGAGATGTATGTTGGGCTTTTGTAAAAACTGCCAAAGTGGTCTGGGCGCGGGAGCTCACGCCTATAATCCCAGCACTTTGGGAGGCCAAGGTTGGCAGATTACCTGAGGTTGGGAGTCTGAGACCAGGCTGACCAACGTGGAGAAACCTCGTCTCTTAAAAAAAAAAAAACAAACTGCCAAAGTGATCATATGTTTATTTACGTCACCACCAGCAATGTATGAGAGTCTCAATAGCTCTATATCTTCATCAGCACTTGATTTTGTCTGTCTGTTTAATTTAACCATTATGTTGGATGTATGGTAATATCACAATGCCATTTTAATTTGTGTCTTCCTGATGATTAATGATGGTGAGCATCTCTTCATAGGTTTATTGACCATGTGGATATCTTCTTTTGTAAAATGCCTGTTCAGGTATTTTACCTATTTTATTACTGAGTTTTTGTATTTCTGTTGTTTCGTAAGATTTCTGTATATATTATTTATTTTTTAGAGACAAAGTATCACTCTGTTGCCTAAGCTGGAGTATAATGGTGCAAACCTAGCTCACTGTAGTCTCAAACTCCTGAGCTCAAGTGATCTTCCTGCCTCAGCCTCTTAAGTAGCTGGGACTACAGACGTGTGCTACCACACTTGGCTAATTTTTTTTTTTTTTTACCTTTTTTGTAGAGATGGGGTCTTGCTATGTTTCCCAGGTTGGTCTTGAACTCCTGGCTTCAATCGATCCTTCCACCTCAGCTTCCCAAAGTGCTGGGGCTGCAGGTATGAGCCACCACACCTGGCCCAGTTCTTTGCATGTTCTAAATACAAGTCCTTAGTAATATGTATTACAAAAATCTCCCAGTCTATGGCTTGAATTTTCATATTCTTAATGGTATCATTTGACCAGAAATTTCTTAATTTTAATTAAGCCCAATTTATCATTTTTATATAGTTAGTACTTTTGATGCCTTACTTAAATAATCCTTACTGCTGATTCAGAGCATCTAAAGAGAAAAATAAATAATCCTTGCCTATTCCTAATATCAAGAAGATACACTGCCATGTGTTTTGCTAGAGCAGGAGTCAACAAACTACAACCCAAAGGTCAAATGTGGCCCAGATAATGTTTTACGGAAACATAGCTATATCCATTCATTTATGTATCATCTATGGCTGCTTTCACACTTCAGCATCAAAGTCAGTGCGACAAAGACCAGATGAGCCACAAAGCCTAAAATATTTTCAATCTGGCCCTTTACAGAAAACTTTTGCCAACCTCTGTTGTTCTAGATTACTTAGGTCTATTATCTATCTCAAATTAATTTTTGGGTGTGGTTTAAGATAGTTCATTTTTTTATATATAGATATCCAGTTAACCGATCACTATTTAAAAAAAAAGTCTAACCCTTTCCCACTGAATTGTAACAGTGCCTTCACCATATATCTGGAAATGAGTGGTTCTCTTTCTGTATTCTCTATAGTGCTCCATTGGTGTATTTGACTATCATTGAATAAATGCTACATAATCTTAATCACAGTAGCATTATAAGAAGTCTTGATATCTGATAGTGTAAGTCTTCCAGCTTTTTTTTTTTTTTTTGAGATGGAGTCTCGCTCTGTCACCCAGACCGGAGTGCAATTGTGTGGTCTTGGCTCACTGCAATCTCCGCCTCCCAGGTTGAAGCGATTCTGCTGCCTCGGCTTCCTGAATGGCTGAGATGAAAGGCACCAGCCACCACACCTGGGTAATTTTTGTATTTTTAGTAGAGACGAGCTTTCACCATGTTGGCCAGACTGATCTTGAACTCCTGACCTGTGATCCGCCCACCTCGGCCTCCCAAAGTGCTGGGATTACAGGCGTGAGCTACCTCGCCTGGCCTATTGTTGTTTTAAGATTGGCTTTTCTAGGACCTTTGTGTTTCTATATAAATTTAAATTTTATTGATATTATTTTTAATTGACAAATCATAATGGATATTTTTATGGGGTATAGTGTGTTGTTTTGGTATATGTATACAATGTGGAATGATTAAATCAGGCCAATCATCTTGTTAATTTCCACAACAAAGAGTATGCTGGTATTTCTATTGAGATTGTCTTGGACCTATATATGAATTTGGATAAAAGTAACATTAAAATAATGAGTTTGCTAACCAATAAGCATAATATATTTATTTATTTGGATCTTAAAAAATTAAAGAAATATTTTTTAATTTTATATCTTATGCAGCTACTTAATAACATTTACAATTTTTTACTGTCTTTTCATTTTCTCCAACCTTAAAAAAAAACCCACCCAACCACATCTACTTTGTTTTTCTGTTAGATATGAATTTTTCTTGAATATTGTGTCCTTTTTTTTGTTCTTACACATTGCTAGAAAGACATAGCCAGTTTTGTTTGTTTTTTTTTTTTTTTAGATGGAGTCTTGCTCTGTCGCCAGGCTAGAGAGCAGTGGCGCAACCTCGGCTCGGCTCACTAAAACCTCCGCCTCCCAGGTTCAAGCAGTTCTCCTGCCTCAGCCTCCTGAGTAGCTAGGATTACAGACATGCGCCACCACACCCAGCTAATTTTTATATTTTTAGTAGAGATGGGGTTTCACCATGCTGGCAGCATGGTCTTGATCTCCTGACCTGGTGATCCACCCACCCTGGCCTCCCAAAGTGCTGGGATCATAGGTATGCACCACCTTGCCCAGCCAATATTGTGTCCTTTTTAAGTCTCCATTCTCCCCTACCACATAAGCACAATAAAGCATCATATTATTGCTGGTAGTAAATTGAAAGAGGGATAATTAAAATCACTGTACTCATATTATTACAAATTCACCACCAAATCTTAAGGATTTGAAGGCTCTAGGAGAGCTTTATTTATCCTACCATTCACGATTAACACTAGGTTCCATACCTTTTTCTTCAGTACACTTAGATTAGGGAAAGAGATGTTAGCAAAACCTACTTTGATTATCAGCCATTTCTGCAATTACCACTCAGGCAACCCATTTAGTGCTTTGGTGAGCCTATAAAAGGAAAAGCTCTGCCAGGGTATTTAAAAAGGTGATAGACTAGAAGAGGCTATTTTCTTAGCAAAATTTTGACCTGAGGGTCTCAGTCTAATGGTATACCCTTTAGTATTTATTCATTACACATAAAATTAACTCCCTCTCTAGAGGTGGATTCTTCTTATGTCTTTAATTCTGTTCAAGAATTTCATTAGGAAACTTTGAGGAACTTCATATCTGAAATATCATTCAGCCTAAACCCTGGTTTTGAAACTTAGGCTGATTCTTCTAAGAGTTCTTTGAAACTTTGCTTTTTTACATTGTTTATCTTCTAGTTTTTAATGCACCTAGGAGTTTATGAAGTGTTTATATTTACTTTATCTGGTTTGAACTTTATAACTTCCTAAGGCAGAGGGCATGCACATGCGCATGCTCTTTTTTTTCTCTTTTTTTTTTCAGTGCTGTGTCGTATCTCATGCTGTGTGCATCCATTGGTTTTTCCTTATCTGCTCTCTGTGTAGTGAATGGATACTCAAGTAGTTTCTGCTCCCTAACACCACAAATAGTGCTGCAGTGAACATCTTCCTACAAGTCCACTTACAAAGTTGTATAATATTTCTTTTTTTTCATGGAAATGTTAATAATAAGAGTAATAACAATATCTAACACTTCTTGAGTCCTCATCTATGCCAGGCATCATGTTAAGCGCTTTACATGAATTAATTCATTTACTTTTTTCACAATATGCCTCAAGGAAGTTGCTCTTATCCCCACCTTTTTTTTTTTTGAAAGAAAGAAAGAGAAAGAGAAAGGGGGAGAGAGAAGAGGAGTCTTGTTCTATTGCCCAGGCTGGAATGCAATCTAAAAATAGGTATTAAAAACCTCTTTTATGCTGATAATCGTGCTTAACAGCGGAAACAGGAAGGAATAAGGGAAGAAAATAACAATCAGCCAACCAATATTTCATTTAAGTCTATGAAATGCTATGCAAATGCTGAAGAGTGATTTAATTCCAATTATGTGGTCACTTTCAAAATAGGGGTAATGTGATACTGAGAAAAATGTATGTTCTGTAGACCTGGGGTAAAAAATTCTATAAATATTCGCTGAGTTTACTTGTTCCAGATCTGAGTTCAAATCATAGAAGTCCCTGTTAATTTTCTATCTCGTTGATCCGTCGAATATTAACAATAGACACACACACAAGATCTAAGAAACTTCTGCTCTCTTTTTTTCTCAGACTTTATATATTCAAAGTCACCTTTTTGTTAGAAAGTTTCCCAACATGATCTGGTATAGAGAATAACTTTTAAGATTAGTGTTTAACTCAAATGGTCTCCTAATTTTTCAATTCAGAGGTCTCCACATTTTTAGTTCTCTTGACACTAGTCAGTAGCTGCTACAGTTCCTAGCCTACTGCTTGGTCCAACTGAAAAGTTTCTCTCAAAGGAAAGCATGCAGAGAATGCTAAGGATCATTTCTAGAACTGTTATATTGTGTTTGGAAGCCTTTGGCTCAGGCAGCTAGTCATGCAGATCATTTTACTTTATCTATATTAAGTGCTGCTACAGCATACCTATCTGACCAGATTATCTCCAACTTTATGGGATGATAGGATAAGAATATAGTAGCAAGATGGCTGAAATATATTTATTTGTGCCCTCTCCCTATTGGCTCTAACTCTACCCTCTAAAAGTGCAGAGAAAGTTTCCTCTTCTCCATAATAGCTCTTTAGAAATTTTAAGGCAGCTGTGACTTCTTTTCTTCTTTGCCCAAGCCTTCTCTTTTTCTAGTGTAAGTAACTAGATCTTTACTATCTTAATCATCCTCAGCAAGCCATCTATTACTGTGCCTGATGTTATCTACTTTTGAAATATATCCTCAAATCAGACCTTGTTGAGTAGCCATGTTTGTTCATACAATGGAATATTATACAGCAATAAAATGTATGAATTAAAGTTTTTTGCATAGGAATGGGTGAATCTCACCAATATAAGTTGAGTGAAAGAAGCCAGACATACAAGAATATATCTTGTAGATTACCTTTATGTAAAAGTTTGAAAAATAGCAAAACTAAGGCAGGGTGTATTGGTTCATGCCTGGGCAACAGGGCAAGACCCTGTCTCATATTAAAAACAAAAAACAGGCTGGGTGCGGTAGCTCATGCCTGTAATCCCAGCATTTTGGGAGGCTGAGGTGGGCAGATCACCTGAGATCAGGAGTTTGAGACCACCCTGACCAACATGGTGAAACCCGGTCTCTACCAAAAATACAAAAATTAGCTGGGCGTGGTGGCGGATGCCTGTAATCCCAGCTACTCAAGAGGCTGAGACAGGAGAATCGCTTGAACCCAGGAGGCAGAGGTTGCAGTGAGCCAAGACTGTGCCATTGCTCGCCAGCCTGGGCTACAGAGAGAGACTCCATCTCAAACACACACATACACACAAAAAAAAAACAACAGTAAAACTAAGCCACTGATGTTCAGGGACACATGTTTAGGTGGTAAAGCTATGAAGAAAAATAAGGGCATGAGTCTCCTAAAACTCGGGTTAGTGATTATGTGGAAGAGAAAGGCCTTAGTGGTTGGCAGGGGGATTCTGGGCTGCTGGTGATGTTCCGTTTCATGAGCTGAGTGCCGGTTACATGGCTGTTTGATTCCTGGTAAACCATTGAGTTATATATATTTGTGTGCTCACTTTTCTATATGTGTTATTCTTTACAATATAAAAGGTTTAAAGGCCAGGCACAGCGGCTCACATCTGTAATCCCAGCATTTTGGGAGGCCGAGGTGGGCAGGTCACTTGAGCTCAGGAGTTTGAGACCAGTCTGGCCAACATAGTGAGACCTTGTCTCTACTAAAAATGCAAAAAAATTAGCCAGGTGTGTAGCACATGCATGTAATCCCAGCTACTGAGGAGGCTGAAGCACAAGAATCACTTGAACCCAGGAGGTGGAGGTTGCAGTGAGCCATGATCATGCCATTACACTCCAGCCTGGGTGACAGAGAGAGACTCTGTCTTAAAAAAAAAAAAAAAAAAAAAAAAAAAGCTTTAAAAAAGTACAATGCTTTGATGTTTTCAATCGTCTGTTGCTATTCTTGTAATCATCACTGTTTCTCAAAGAATTGTCAATAGAAAATAAGTAGTTTCATCTTTAAGTTCTTTTAGGTCTTAGTCAAGGTCCAGCTACACAAAGAGAAATTACTCTTAGTGTTTCAAATAGGAAATTTAATAAAAATAATTAGTTGGCTGGGTGTGGTGGCTCACAACTGTAATCCCAGAACTCTGGTAGGCCGATGTGGGCAGATCACCTGAGGTCAGGAGTTTGAGACCAGCCTGACCAACATGATGAAACCTCATCTCTACTAAAAATACAAAAATTAGCTGGGCATGGTGGCACGCACCTGTAATTCCAGCTACTTGGGAGGCTGAGGCAGGAGAATCGCTTGAACCTGGGAGGCGGAGTTCCAGTGAGCCGCGATTGCACCACTGCACTCCAGCCTGGGCGACAAAGTGAGACACTGTCCCCTCAAAACATTTTTTTTTTTTAAAGAATTAGTTACAGTCTGGGCACAGTGGTTTACCTGTAATCCCAATGTTTTGGGAGGCAAAAGCAGAAGGATTGCCTAAGGCCAGGAGTTTGACACCAGCCTAGGCAACATAACGAGGCTCTGTCTCTACAAAAACATTTTTTAAAAATTAGCTAGGAGTGGTGGTGCATGCCTGTAGTCCCAGCTACTCGGGAGGCTGAGGAGGGAGAATCACCTGAGCCCAGGCATTTGGGGCTGCAGTGAGCTGTGATTATGCCACTGTACTCCAGCCTGGGTAACAGAGGGAGACTCCAACTCTTAAAATAATTGGTTATGTATTGGGTACAATGTACACTGCTTGGGTGATGGGTGCACTGAAATCCCAGAATTCACCACTAAAAATTTCATCCATGTAACCAAAAACTATTGAAATAAAATTAAGTTAAAAAGATTTTGGATACATGGCAGAGTAAAAGGGAGAAAGGGTGTGGGACAAAAGGAAGAAGAGTGATACCCCAAAATCAGAAACTGATAGTCCTGGGGTAAGACTCACAAGCTTGTAACTTTTGTTGCACTGTTAGAAGCATCACTATCAGTCTAGATTTGCCAAAGTATTACCATTTTGATTAGGGCTGAAAATATATTGCTACCACTACAACTCTTGCCAGCAACTGACGCCCATTAGAGCCAAAAACACTGAAAAATTATAATTGGTAAGCATCCCTAAAATTTATAATAATGGTCACTACATCTTTGTGTGATTGAAATTAAATGAGTTAATGCATGTAAAGTGTTTAGAATGAATGCTGACCCATAGAAGACAAACTAAATATTAGTTACTATTATTGTTACATGGCTGATCTTTTAAAAACTTTACTGAATACTTACTATTTGCCAGAAACTGCGCTAGATGCCTAGCGTTGTCATGACAATGAAATAAGAGAATGCATGTAGAGCAATCAGCACAGTATCCCCGTATGGAAAGAAGCAGAAGCCAAGAGATCTATTGAATAGAGAACGCACCCTGCTGGTTGGTAGGGGTAAAGAAAGGGAAAAGATCATTTTTTAAAAAGTCAGACATGAGTTTAAAGGTGGGATACCACTTATAAGATGAACTTGAGCAAGTTACTTAGCCTCTACCAGCCTCAATTTATTTATTTCAAAATGGGAGTAGTATTAACTGCCTCTAAGCCTTGTGGTAAAAAATAAATAATTGGCATATTGTGTACCACAGTAGATACTCAATACATATTTGTTTAGTTAATAAATACCTTTCTAACTCTTCCATTACATTTCTTTCTTTTTTCTTCTTGAGTTGGAGTCTCACTGTGTTACCGGGCTGGAGAGCAGTGGTGCGATCTCTGCCCACTGCAACCTCCACCTCCTGGGTTCAAGCGATTTTTCTGCTTCAGGCTCCCGAGTAGCTGGGACTACAGGCGCTTGCCACCACGCCTACCTACTTTTGTGTGTGTGTGTGTATTTTTAGTGGAGATGGGGTTTCACCATATTGGCCAGGCTGGTCTCGAACTTCTGACCTCATGATCTGCCCGCCTCGGCCTCCCAAAGTGCTAGGATTACAGGCGGGAGCCACAGAGCTAGCTCTACTTTCTCATTATGTTTCAATAGGTCTTATCTCTAAAAAAAACACTAATTCCAATACAAATGTTAGGATCAGTCCTAACACTCAAATATTCATTCAACAAGTATTTAACAATCTTATACAATGTGTATTAGTGTGCTCAGGCTCCCATAACAAAATACCACAGACTGGGTGGCTTAAACAACAAAATTTATTTCCTCACAGTTCTGTACACTGGAAAGTCCAAAATGAAGGTGCTGGCCAATTTTGTTCCTTGTGAAGTCTCTTTTCCTGGCTTTTCCAGAGAGCTAGTTTTTTTTTTTTTTTTTTTTTTTTTTTTTTTTTTTAATTTTAGCAACATACTACTATTTCTTAGTGTTTTTTAAACCTGCCACCTTTTAGTTCCCACTACCACTACCCTAGATATGGTTCTAATTTCTCATCTAGACCATTGCTAGGGCCTCCTAAATGATCTCCTTATCTCTGCCAATCTAACTTCCATACTCCTGCCAGAGTTCTCTGTAAATGTGAATTGGATTGTGTTTCATCTGCTCAGAATGCCTCATTGCCTAAAAAAGTAAGTTCAATTCCCTTAACAAGGCATTCAATGTGCTTCACAAATTTGCCCCACTCTACCTTGTTCCAGTCTCTTTGGGATTACTCTCACTGCTCTGATGGACTTCCCTGTAGCCCCACTAGGATGTTCACTTTCCTGAACTTCAATATGAGAACAATGCCCTTGCAGACCTCTGTACACTTGCTCATGCTCTTTGCTCAGCCTGGAATGCTCTTCTCTGCCTAGTGACTGGTTTAAATATCAGTCCCTTTTGCAAGTCTCACAGATGCTATCCCCTTTTGAGGTCAGAATTAATTTCTTAGTTCCTGTGCTATCACGCTGAGCTTTCCCAAGAGCATGAGATAGTGATAAAAAGTAGTAGTAGTAGTAGTAATAGCAGTAGCTGCAAGCTTTCAATAGGAGGAGATCTTTTGGCTAGCTTGGACAGAAGAAAAGAGTAGACAGCATGGATGCTTAACTTGGCTCATATCTGTGGGAGTCAGGAAGTATAATCAGATTCACATGGGTGAAAAAGGCTTTTTGCTTTCAAGACAAACTATACCTAACCCATCCCACATTATCAAAGGAGAACTCTTTGAGTATGTCTTGCAGAAAAGAAAAATAATCAGAAAATTACTTGCCTCTGCCTCATACCTCCTCCTCACTGTGAACCTTCTTACCCTAAGTGGGAGGCGTGTGGAACTCTGAGGAATCTGGAGAGTGTACCGATGCCTGGGTTCATAGCTTGTTGATGCTTAGGGTTCATTCTGCTCAGTCTGCCATTGTCCTTCATCTCTCACAATTAGATTGTTCACAAATGATTGTTCACCAGCCCACTGTTCCTGAGATTCAGCCCATTGAGAGCAGAAAACAAAAATAGGACCTCCAAATGGCAAAGGGACTTGAGAGAAAACAGCAGAGGAATGTCCGATGGTGTTAACCCACTGTGTATATGTCCTTGGGGTCCCTGAAAGGACCAGAAATATTTCAGTGGGTTAGTTATTGTTTAAAGACTATGGAATACCAGTCCAACGAGAGACCAGTGCAGCAAAGAATATAAACATAGAATTTTATACAATTCTGGCTGCAATCCTATAACAAACAGAAGTACCCACACATGGTTTTATGTCAGTTTGTGAATTGAGTTCAAGAGGCCCTAAATCTAAGTGCTGTATGTAAAATAAAAGCAATTAGTGCAGCTGTTACATTGTATTCTGCAATCTGGAATTAAGTTATGGGCAGAAAATACAGAATATTTTTCCCACTTCAATTTAAGCACAGTTTGGAAGCAGTTTGGAAGCTTATTTGTTGCTTCTTTTGTATCCCTTACAGTGTTTGGCTCTGCTGTGCACAGAATAGACACTAAATAAGCATGAAAGCTAGGAAAGAGTTAAAGATCCCTGCTTGACAGTCATTAGTATAGTCAAAATAGAGTTATGTCACTCCCCACCCTCCCTACATTTCTTTTGAGCCTTGCCCCAGTGTGCGGCCCCCAAGCCCCTCAAGGTAGTCCTAAATTCATCCTCTTAATGGGCTCATCAGGTGGCTTTTCTCTCTGCCACTATTTTTCCCTTTCCTTTCTTTTTTTGACACAGTCTCTCTGGAGTGCAGTGGTGCGATCTTGGCTCACTGCAACCTCCACCTCCCAGGTTCAAGCAGTTCTCCTGCCTCAGCCTCCTAGTAGCTGGGATCACAGGCAGGTGCCACCACACCCGGCTAATTTTTTTTTATTTTTAATAGAGATGAGGTTTCTCCATGTTGGCCAGCCTAGTCTCGAACTCCTGACTTCAGCTGATCCACCTGCCTTGGCCTCCCAAAGTGCTGAGATTATAGGCGTGAGCCACCATGCCCAGCCACTATTTCCTTTTCTCGGGGTCAGTTAAATACCCCAGCTCACAGAACTAATTCCAGAAATAGTGTTGCTGGGAGAAATTTGGGGTAATTTGTTAGGTTCTGGGCTTTGCACCTAAGAATCACTGCCTTAATTCTATGCTTTGTAGGGTGATGGAAAACATTGGTGCTATGGGCTGGGCTTGTTAGCAGGAATCATTTCCTCTAGAATGGAATGTACTAATGTACAATAATGTCCTCTTTGGCGTTTATATTTTTCTGAAACTTCAGTAATGGAACAAGTCATTCTCTGGCATCCAAGTGTAATTTCTACTTTACCTCCTTGAATCACGACACCTTCCCTACTGCTCTTCATAGCACATTCTTCTTCTCCAGAGCACTTCCACCATGAAACTGGTGGAAGGTCCCTAAAATGTTACTCCATTATCTATTATGTATTGTTCATTGATTCCTAACAGATTTGCTCTGATTTAGCATGAATAACAATACTAGCTAACATTTATTGAATACTTACCATGTACCAGGCGCTGTGCTAGGCATTTCATATATGTATCTCATTTCATCCTCATACCCACCCTCTGGCAATTTTAGTCTTTTCATTTTACCAAGAAGGAAACTAAAATCAATAAGCAGATAGTAGAGTCAGGATTTGAACTCAGGCAGTCAGCCTTCAGATCTCATGCTGGTGACTGCTATGCTAGTATTGCTCTGAAGTGTTAAAATGAGTATGTGCTCAATAAATATTTGAATAAATAAATGATTAGAGGGCTCTAATTTCTAAAGAGCTTCCCCAAGGTCTCCCTTAGACAGGGTCACATGTTTTTGGCCCATTGCTCTGAGGAGAGTTTAGACAGACGGTTGAGGGCAATTAGGTTGTGCTTGCATTTTCAAGCATAATTGAGTCCCACTTCAGGAAAGCAGAGAGCAGTTCAAAAGTGCAATTGCCTTCTCTGATCTGTTGAATATGAGTTAGCTGTGCTCCGGCAGCCAGCTTACTCTTAGCTACTCTTAGGAGAAAGATTTGGGACCTGGGGAGTAGGCACCCCAAGCCCACAACCTTAATAGCTGCAGTTTTCTTGTGGATAGGGTGAGGGTAAGATAGAGAAGACACATAGTACTTCAGTCTGGTAATATGATTTCCTTTTTAATTATTGGGTCACTTAATCTCTATGTACCTCAATGTCTCCATTTATGAAATGGGAGCAATATTCCTGGCTTGCTTTCTATTTCCAAAGCAAAAACCTGAATCAAACTGGTTCTAAGACTACAAAGCCTCTCCAAAGGTTTAGCTCATTATGAGCATTATCTCCAGAAGCTGGAGTGTGCTGATACAAAGAAGTGTAATGGGAGTGATTTAGGTAAAATAGTAGATTGGAGAGGGGACAATGTGGAGCGGCTGGAGTAGGATTTGCTTATTATTGGTAAGATGGTTGCAATGAGAGATTATTATTTATAAAACACCACGGAATTACAAAGCACTTTACAGCTATTCTTCAGCACAGTCCTACAAATTGATGTGAAACTAAAAATAATGAGGCCAGGCCTGAAAGGTCACCCAGTGGGTAGTAAGTACAAATAGTCATTGAAATGAGAAAATGACAAATATACTTCTCAGGTGCAGCACAGTGTATCTCCAAGAGCCTTATTCCCTGCTCTTACAGCCGTTTCCAAGAAGACTCTGGCTTAATGTGCTATCTGCATAGGGGTAAGGATCTAGGCTGCTTTGATGATGTTTGTGGCTGCTTAGCATTGTACTTTCGAAGAATTGCATCTAGTTTGCCTTAACACCCCTCTGCACTTCTACTGCCTTATTATAGCACTTCTCTCATTCTACATTGTTTAATAGTTGTTTGAGTAGGTGTCTGCCTCTCCTATTAGACAGCAATTGTGACTTAGTCATTTTTGAATCTTGGTTTGATGTTGGAAATGTTTTACACAGAGCAGGCTCTCCCTTATGTCCTGCCTAACCCCAGGAACCTAATCAATTCAACGGATCCCAGTCTGCAGTGGCCTAATAACAGGTAGATCAAGCACATGCTTAGAAAACCAGCTAAATAGAGGCATTGAAGATTTTTTTGTAAAGAATTGAGTATTGGAAATATTTTTTTTTAAACGATCAATTGTGTGGTAGCACAATGAGATACCACTTCACACCCTCTAGGATGACTATACTAAAGACAAGTATTGGCAAGAATATGCAGAAATGGGAACCTTTGTACATTGCTGGTGGAGTTGCCACTTTTATGAACAGTCTGGCAGTTTCTCAAAAAGTTAAATATAGAGTTACCATATAACACAGCAATTCCATTCCTAGGTATGTACTTAATAGAATTGAAAACATATGAAAACTTGTACACAAATGTTCATAGCAGTAATATTCATAATAACTAAAGGGTGGAAACACCCACATGTCCATCAGTTGATGGATGGATAAATAAAATGTGGTATATTTATACAATGGAATATTATTCAGCCATACACAGGAATGATGTAGTGAAGCTTGATGATAATATGCCACGTGAAAAGAATCCAGACACAAAAGACCACATGTTGTATGATGTAATTTGTGTAGAATGGCCAGAATAGAAAACTCTGTAGAGACAGAAAAGTAGATTAGTGGCTGCCTAGGCCTGAGAAGGGACTGGGGAGATATGGGGGGTAACTGATAATGCGTATGGAGGTTTTAGTTTGAAACAGAGTTTCACTCTATTGTCCAGGCTTGAGTACAGTGGCACAATCATAGTTAACTGCAACCTGGAGCTCCTGGCCTCCTCACTCAGCCTCCCAAGTAGCTGGAACTAAAGGCACAAGCCACCACCCCTGGTTGATTTTTAAATTTTTTTCAGTAGAATCAAAGTCTCACTGTGTTACCCAGGTTGGTCTTGAACTCCTGGGCTCAAGCAATCCTCCTGTGTTAGCTTCCCAAAGTGCTCAGATTATACCATGCCCAGCTGAAATGTACACTTAAAAAGTGAACTGTATGATAAGAAAGAATTATAATTATGAAAAAGTTCAGATTTTGTTGAATTTTCTCATGCTTATTTTACAGGTTAGTATTATTTATATCTTGAATTCTATATGGGCATTTAGGGTTTGTACCATTTTCCATCTCTTTCGTTCTGGGTTTTTTTTTTTTTTTTTCTTTTTTGAAATGGAGTCTTGTTCTGTCGCCCAGGCTGGAGGAGTGCAGGGGCGTGATCTCAGCTCACCCATGCAGTGGTGAGATCTCAGCTCACCACAACCTCCACCTCCCAGGTTCAAGCGATTCTCCTGCCTTAGCCTCCTGCGTAGTTGGGACTGCAGGCATGTGCCACCATGCCCAGCCAAATTTTGTATTTTTAGTAGAGACAGAGTTTCACTATGTTGGCCAGGCTGGTCTTGAACTCCTGACCTCATGATCCACCTACCTCAGCCTCCCAAAGTGCTGGGATTACAGACATGAGCCACTGTGCCCAGCCATTGTTCTTGGGGTTTTAAAATGTCTTAACCTGGCCCTATTGGACTCTAGCTGTGCATGATACATCACATTGTATCTTTCCTTCTTTGCCTTCCCCTTCAAAATAATTTGCCCTCTGTCCCATGCCTGTCTGGTGATTAGAATGAAAGAGACAAACTAATGAGTATAATGTATAGCAACTGAAGACAGCACTTACATTTTGACAGCTGCTTTAACCCGAAGGAAGTGATTAATAGGGAATTGCAGGCACCATGGTGGGGTCAGTGGGGGAAGTCATTTTTATTAGTGGTAGCATTTCAGTCCTCCTCATATCATACCAAGTAGGAACCTACGAACTCCACTGACTCCTGTGAGACTGAATTTAAGATTGGCTCTAAGGAGGGGCCAATATAGTAGCTCTGAGTTTGACTGGTTATTGACCTGTATGAGGCATCCTTTTATCACTGACAGTCTTACCTTGAAATTGTCACTTTGTCTCTACCAAGCAAATAAATATCTTCCCTTTCTTTTGTGAGACAGATAGAGCTTACTACTAGATATAAAACATAGACAGCTCTCATTATTTAGGCCCAGGCTTGCTTTATATTCCAAAGCAGCTTCAGGGTTTAAAGGCATCACTGAAAGGGTTCTCTACCAGTTGGTGGTCAAGGTGCTTGCCACCCATATATGCCAATATGTGCTTTCAAGTGCACCTAGAATTATGAAGTGGTAAGTTCTAGGATATGTCCTATTTGTGGCCCTGCCTAAAGTAGGAGGGAAGTGGGAAGAGTATCAGCTTTGGAGTCAGGTAGGTTTGGGATTGAATTCCAGCTTGCGTTTTTTATTAGCTTTATGAATTTGGACAAGTTACTTTTAACATCTCTGAGCTGCAGTTTCCTTGTCTGTAATGTTGGAAATAATAACTCTTACCTCACTGAATCATTGTGAGCATTGCAGGAGGTAACAGATGTCATGTGCCTTATACTACTTGGCACAGAATACAGTCTCAAAAATGTTAGTTCCCTTCCTCTTTCGATCCAAGTTACAAGCAAGAAGTGACCATCTTGCCTCAGTATCCTCAACACAATGAAAGTACAAATTAATAGCAGTTCTCTTTAGCCTAGAAAAGTAGTAGTTTTGTGTTGTTTTTGTTTTGTTTTATTTTGTTTTGAGATGGAGTTTTGCTCTTGTTGCCCAGGCTGAAGTGCAATGGCATGGTCTTGGTTCACTGCAACCTCCACCTCCCAGGTTCAAGTGATTTTCTTGCCTCAGCCTCCCAAATAGCTGGGATTACAGTCACCTGTCACCATGCCAGGCTGATTTTTATATTTTCTGTAGAGATGGGGTTTCACCATGTTGGCCAGGCTGGTCTCAAACTCCTGACCTCAGGCGATCCGCCCTCCTCGGTCTTCCAAAGTGCTGGGATTACAGGTGTGAGCCACCATGCCCAACAGAAAATCAGTAGTTCTTATTGAATTGTATATATTTTCCTGGAAGCTCATATGTGAAAGGTTGCTAGTGAATGTGCATATGTCTAGCGGTCTGGGCTGGAAGGAGGATGGGAAGGATAATAATGTGTAAGTGAAAAACGTGAACTGCGTGGCTGGTATGTCTACTTAAATAAATATAGTATCTGATCTAGCATGGAAACTGGGAGCTAATTACATTCCTGGCATGATGTCCTTAGCTGCTATAATCTACTCTAGGAGGTTTGTCCTCTGCATATAGGAAAACGACCAGGGCCTTGAAGCAATGGAAATAATAATCTCTTACACTTGAATAACACTTTATAGTTTCAATATATATTCACATCCATTATCCCATTTGAGTCTCAATTTAATTGAGTGAAGTAAACAGGGCAGATACTATCTTCTTTCTGGTGAAGGAAACATATCAAAACTCAAAAAGGTCAGTGACAATTTAGTAGCAAAATTGGGATTATAACCTTTGTTTTCTGACTCCTAATTCAACATTCTTTCCACTGTACCACTTTAACTGTAGCTTGAATGGTTTTGGCCTAAATGGAATATATTTGAAAACATAAATAGAAGTTATGTTATATAACATCCCAGCTGCTGGGTCTGGTTTAGCAGAAGCTTGAAGAACAGCAGAAGAGGGTGGGAGGTAACCAAGTGTGTAAAATGAGTTCTGCATTTTCAGATGTGCAATAAAAGCAACAGAGAGTGCTCAGACCATCGATTGGGACAATATGATTCTTCAACCCTTAGTCTTTCATGGCTTTGCATTATTCCTTATCAACTCCCATGACAAATTCTAGCCTTTTCAACATTGTGACCCTACATTTTTAACCTGTTCCTCCAACTTAACCTGTTCTTCCAACTTATCTCACAGCCTCCTGCGTCTTGTCATACATGGTGAAAATCCCTCCCTTCTACTGTCTAACTCATTCTCTCATCCCAATTCATACTAATCTTGTTTGTCCCGAGACATTTGCCTCTATCTGTTCTTCTACTAACCTTTTTGGTTTTTCTGCATGGAATCTCAATTCATTGGAAGCAATCTCTGCTATGTAAATCAAATAATATGGCGGGAGATACTCTGCAAATAATAGCTGGAAAAGATTTATTATTCTGCATTTTCTGGGGGATATTTTTTGCTCTCCAACCTTTCTGAAACCTGAGTATTCTTTGCCCTGATGCTGCTGCTTCCCTCTAAACTTGCTCCAGTTTGTCCATAAGGTAGTCTTAACCTGGTTGTGTGTATGTACATGGGATGGGACTTTCTTTTTAAAAACTTTATTCAGATACAAGGTCTCACTATATTGCCCAGGCTGTCTCAAACTCCTGAGCTCAAGAAATTCTGCCTCGGCCCTCCAAAGTGTTGGGATTACAGATGTAAGCCACTGTGCCCAGCCCAAGGAGGTGGGGCTTTCAATAGTGAGGAAACATTCTTCCCACTTCCCAGCTCACAGGAGCCAACAAACTTCCTGTTTCTCACATGTTTTTCCACAGCAGGGAAAGGGAGGCAAGCAAAAGATTGAAGATGAAAGCAAGAGGGAGAACAATGTATAAAGAAGTTCCCAGAGGTGTTGACCTTAGAGAGGTAATAAATGATTTCATTTTGTCAGTAGGTGATGGGAGGGAAAGACTGGAAGGCATTCTGGGATAGAGAAGTTTGCAGGGAGAGCATCCACCTTTTCAGTAAAGCAAGAGAATAGAAGTTATTTGCTGAGGTAGGTGGTTGGGGTTGGGTGTCTGGTAAGGGCAGAGATGAACCGAAGTAGTTGTTTTGGTAAACATGGTCAGGGACCAGTAAATAAGGCTGTGGAATGGCAAAACAGCAATGAGAGTAAGCTACACCACTTCTCCCACCCACAAAGGACAAAAATACAGTTTATTTCTCCCTTAGAAGCACAGCAAGTAGTTAGACTAAGAAGAATCAATACAAGGAAAGGCCAATATGAAGAAGAGCCACTTGGGGATGAGGCCAACTCTTCCAATATAGAACCAAGTTGTCTATTTTCTCCACCCTCACTATCACCTGCCCTACTTCAGGCTCTTATTGGATAAGTACTGCAACTGCTTCCTACCAGGCACCCAGGCTTCCAGCGTTTCTCCCCTCAGATTCATCCTTCATTTCACTTATCACTCTATGGTATTTGTGTTTAATTAACTGTCTCACCCATTAGGCTATGAGCAACTTGAAGGCAGTCTTCAAGTCTTCTCTGTGCCCCTGGGGTCTAGCACAGAATCTGGAGTGTAATAGACACTCAGTAACAGTTCTTTGAATGAAAACTACTAGAGCGATATTTCTAAAACATAAACCTGATCATGCCACTTGCCTGCCTTAACATTTGAAATGATCCTTAGCATGATACTCCAGCGCCCACATGGGCCGATCCCATGTGTTTCCATAGCTTCATCTCCTGCCACCTTCTCCCCTTTCCCACCCACATCCCTGTCTTAAGTTAATCATACTTAACTAGGACTTGAAGTTCCTTAGCAAGCTGTGTGCTCTAACTTTTGTGCTTTTACACATGCTTTCTCCCTACCTGCAATACCCTAGCAAAGTCCTGCACAGTGATACCAGGGCTAACCTTGAACATCCTTCTACCAGTTACCAAGGTGAAACTAAAGTTAAATCTTGTGGCCTGACCTACTTTTATTGTTCTTTTCCCTCCTCCAAGAAATAGTTGAGCCTAGCCTATGTGCTCGTTGGCATGTGGTGAGCTGGTGCCGAGGGTGAGCAGTGAGTCAGGTTCCTGTGTGTTTGGTATATGTCTGTCACAGTTGTTCTGTGTGTGCCATCCCAAACTATTTCTCAGAATGTTTCATCTGGTCTTTCTTCTAGCCAGCTCCCCGCTCCTACTCATTCCAAGTCTGTTGTAAAGGACTCTGAGAGCCCTGGTTCTGGATCATATTGACAAACCCTGTAAACTTCCAGGGCTAAGATGGAGGCCAAGACACAGGGTCAGGGCTGGGCTAGGCTAGGTAGCAGAGAAACAGGCTGCCGTGGTGGCTCACACCTGTAATCCCAGCACTTTGGGAGGCCGAGGTGGGCAGATCACAAGTTCAGGAGATCGAGACCATCCTGACCAACATGGTGAAACCCTGTCTCTACTAAAAATACAAAAATTAGCTGGGTGTGGTGGCGCGTGCCTAGAATCCCAGCTACTCGAGAGGCTGAGGCACGAGAATCACTTGAACCCAGGAGGCGGAGCTTGCAGTGAGCTGAGATCGTACCACTGCACTCCAGCCTGGTGACAGAGCAAGACTCCGTATCAAAAAAAAAAAAAAAAAAAAAAAAAAAAAAAAGGCAGAGAAATGTTCTGTTGCAGATGTATAGGTTGAGAAGCTGATGTGTTTTCAAAAGCCCCTTCAGAAATCAAAGGCCTTATCTGCACCTGCATAGGGGCCTGCCCTCTGTTGTTTGGACCAGATAGAAAGGGCTACTTATACAGCTCCAAAAGCTTGATGACGGGGGCAACTGGTTCGTATGTTGCTTATTTTGAAGATGAGATCAGGCCATATTTCTAGCCTTTTAATGAAGCTAGCAACTTAAGTTTTTAAAATTTAACTTCAAAAGAAAACATACACACATATACACACTATTTTCTAGCTGAAGGTTTTCAATAATAGTAATGATCATGATGATGACCACAGTCATTGATGTATTATATGTATCAAAATTGCTAAAAGAATAGATTTGTAATGTTCTCGCTACAAAAAAATGATAAGTTGGTGGGATGATGAATCTGTTAATTAGCTGGGCTGAATTTTTCTACATCATATACATAGATCAAAACATCACACTGGAGCCCATAAATATATATAATTATTTGTCAATTAAAAGTAAATGATAAAAATATTTCATAAAAAGATCACATAATATTTCTAAAATGCAACGCTAGAAAAACAATAATTCTGGGTCCTTTAGACACTTGGTAAACACTAGTCCTAGATCCTATGTAAATACTAGTCCTAGGAAGTATTTTCTAAGTTCCAATGCCTTCAGAGCTTATAAAGTTTTTAGAGGCAAGTCAGTGAAGTTAGGCAACCCACTCCCAACCAATCTTTCTTTCTCTCTCATATACACCCTGTTCCCAGAGATGGAGGGAGGAAAGAAGAAAGCTGCTTTTATCCTTTGCCGTGGCCTGGGGCTGCTGGGGCTTTAAGTCTTAGTATGTTTGTGTAGGAGGATGAGGATGGGGGCTTTCTGACTGCTATTCATCCACCTATTCGTTCAATTTACTCATTCAACATATATTTATTAAGTAATCTACTGTGTACTGGGCACTCGGTAAACGGATGTCATCTTCTCTATTCTGCTAGTGGCTTCTTCCAGGTCTCTCAGGGTGTTTGGCGCTCATAACCTCTTCTCTTTAACAGGGGTGATGGTTAAAACAGTAAGGGCTGGTATGGACAAAAGCAGGGAAGTGCCTGGGGTAGTCATTGAGGGGAGTCATGGAGGAACTGTATTTCCCAAATTATTCAAGATCCATTTTGTTTCCCCCATTCGTTGAGGCTTTTTCTACATGTAAGCTCTAAAAGGGGGTAAAGATGAGACTTATGGGTGACTGGCAGAGTGTCCTGAGCCCAAGACTGTACCTTGAGTATCAGTGATGATTCTAGAGCACAGCGTTTCAAACCTCAACACAGAAACAGAATCCTGGACTGGCTACTGAGGGGCCCCCTGCCAGCTGCTGGCTCTGAAGTTGGTTTTGTCTGTGGGCTAGATCAGTGTAAGTTGGGGTCGAGGCTGCTCGCTCAGCTAAGCAGCTTGATTGATCTCCAGCGCTCTTTTGTTTCCTCCTCCCCAGTGGAAGCCTCTCCCCCTCTCCTCCTTTTCTCCTCTCCCCCTCTCCTCCTTTTCTCCTCTCCCCCTCTCCTCCTTTTCCCTCTCCTCCCTCTTCCCCTCTCCTCCTCTCCCCCTCTCCCTTTATCCCCCTTTCCTCCTTTCTCCCTCTCCCCATCTCCCCCTCTGCCTCTCAGGCTCTTCCGCTTTCCTCCGCTGCTTTTAATGAATCTCCAAGAGCCACCACATCTCTGGTAGTTTTACAAAACTGTCCTTGCTCTTCCTGAATTTGCCCAGTCAAGGGTATTTTTGCCTGAGGTCGGAATGATGCTGTTAGTCCTGGTGATATGATTGCATAGCAACACAGAGCAGCTCTGAGAGGGGAGGAGGAGAAGAAGGAGAAGGAAGACAGGGAGGTGGGAGAGACAGAGGGAGAGTGTGCATACAGCAGCTGTCGGCATCCCTGTCTCAGGGACTTCTTTGCTGATTCACAGAGGCTGCCCGGCCCCGGCCTCCCAGCTTACAGCTGCCGCCTGCTTCTTAGACCGGACGGAATCAGAAGGTAGGCCACAGAAAAATTATTTCCAAGCCTTGCCCTTGTTCAGCTGGCTGAGGGGAAATGACTGAGGAAGGGGAAGCTCCAGAGATACTGTGTGGTGTGGTGCGGTGGGGTGGGGGGGGGGGAAGATGAGTGTGAGAATGTGTGTGTGTGCACGCGCGCGCGCGCGCGTGTGTGTGTGTGTGTGCATGTGTGCCTGCTTGCCTGTCTGGAAAACTTGCATTAAAAAATGCCCCCAATAAAGTAGTCACCATTTAGATTCATAAAGAAAAAAAAAAAGATGCCCAAGAATAGAAACTCAAGCCAATTTGAACAACTAAGGTCTAAAAATGAATAAGAAGGAGGTACACAGTTTGCTTCTTTGAGAAGAGAGGGGCATTTGTTTATTTATTTTAGGTTCTCAGTGGCATGCTTTTTGTCCGAGAGTATATTTCTTGGCAGGAGGGAAGGAAAGGTGTGTGGAAAGCATTCGCTAACAAGGGGAGGAGGGAGGAAACATGGGACCTTGGAGCAGGTTCCCTGAACAAATGAGTATTCTGGCCAGCAGACAGGACACAGGAGTTCTTCCCCGAAGTAAACCAGGCTCTGACCTAAGAGCCTGGAACTGAAGGTCTCGTCTCATCTCTGTATTTACTTCCTGGCTCTACTGTTTTTCCTGTTACATTTTTTCCCCCTTGTTTTCTTCCCTGGTTTCCTTTCTACACCCTGTAATCAGGAGGCATCTTTCCACTCTTGAAAGCATAGCTTGGAGTGGTTTCAAATAGGGCTTGTTTCTCCTGGAGTCTAACATCCCATCACCTTCTGCTCTCACTGCCTTTCCCAGCATCAGGCCAAGTGTCCCAGCCTAGTAAGTGGGCCTGAGACCGATTTTTCCTTCCTTTAGTAGGCAGGTCGAGCCAGGCCTCACGGGTGTTGGGTCTAAGCAGGTGGCAAGGCTGGGGTGGGGTGGAGTGGGGTAGAGGAGGACGTCAGCAGCAGCTGCTGCCTGCTTCCGTTGAAAGCATGGTGCATGCTGTCTGGAAAAGAACAGACTTTTTAAAAACGTTTTCTTTTTGATTGTCAAAAGAACAAAAGCCTTAAAAAAGCTCTATGTCTAGTTCATCTTAACTCCTGACTTTTCCAAAGGAATCCTTGTTTCTAGATGAAAAGCCCTTAGGTAAATCACCTTTTAAAAGGCTGGTGGGAACCACAAGTCTCAGGAGATTTTCCTTCTAAGGTTTGCGTGGGGACATGATCCCAGAGAATCTCAGGGCCTTGTAAGGAAACCTCCGTGAAAAGGCAGCGTTGAAGTGGCAGTATTTTGTCTTGTCTCTGAAAGAAGACCAAGCCCCTCTGTCTCTGGGTGGGCAGGCCTCTGCCCTATAGTCTTGCTTTCTGTAAACCGGTGCTGGGGGATGAAGGCACATGGAAAGAGCTCCTCTTTCTGTGAGATTTGTACTTCTAGGCATTCAGCCTTAGCTAAGTAGTTCTGTGCTCCAGGTCGAATTACCCTTCAACTCTGCCAGAAAGGAGGGGAGCATAGCTTGAAGCAGTGAATTTAGCAAAAGCCCCGAGCCAGATGCGGAGAGCACATTTGGGATTCAGCCCTTCTAACTATAGATGCTCACAGGTTTCTGATGTTGGATCTGCCACCATGCCAACTAGGATGGGGTCTCACTAATTAAGGCTAAGATAGCCTTCTAAACTTCTCAGGGATACACACTCAGAGGAAACCCATTCAGTGGAAATTATACTATGAAATGACATTCCTCCCTTACGAAAGATTCTAAACATGCATCAGCAACAAAAATAGCAAGTGAGATAAATCCTTCTAGGATAGCATTTACCAAACCAATGTTCTATAGTGCACCATCCTAGGAGAATGTTAATAGATTCTGTTTTAAAATAAGTGGTGTGTGTGTGTGTGTATGTGTGTGTGTGTACATGTATTCTGCGGTTCAGTACTTTTTTGGAAATGCTTCTTAACCGAATTCTCATTTTGGAGAGTCACAGTGTATAATGCATATTAAAGACTCTGAGAAGTACTGCTGTAAAGGAATCTGTTTAATTTTGTTTAACCCAGTACATCCCAGACTAGTTTGACCAGGGAACACTTTTCTATATGGAAAACACTTTTGCCTCTTACATTTTGAGGAATTGCTGCTCCAAAAAAAGAAAAAGAAGAAAAAAATACTAAAACAAAAAAACTAGAAAAAATTGTCACATGGATAACACTTGTAAAATAATCTAGTTTGACAATGCATTTCTAAACATGAAAAACCCAAGCTGTTGATCATATTGTTTTCCTTCCCATAGATGAGAATCTGGGATTATCTCCTGATTCCCCAGCCCACTGTGCCCAACTGCTGCTTCTCTAGCAGGTTCCCTCTTGTGAAACTAGTCCAAGGAAAATGAAACAGATTTAAGGAATAATCCTTTGATTTTTAAATGCAACATTTACATTTAATACATTTTTTTCTAGTATTTTGTTAAATGCAAAAATTGTCAACTTTCTTTTCAGCATGGGCTTTGTTGCATTCTTTTAAACAATGTGTTATAAAATACCTTTGAACATTCAAAAAGGTATTAAAATAAAATGGTGAAAATCAGGCTATTCACTGCCCAGCTTAATAAAGAAACATTACCAGTAGAGTTGAAACCTTCTGTCTATTCTCCATGATTAAAGTTCTCTATTTCCTTTCAAAGTAACCACTATCCTGGAGTTGGTGTTTATTATTCCCAGGTATTGATTTATACTTTTACTACCTGCATACATATTTTTAAACACTGTATACTACTACTTTATATGTTTTTAAAGTTTATATCAGTGGTGTATTATATGTATTCTTCTGCAACTTGATTTTTCTTTTCTTTTCTTTTTTTCCCCCAAGAGACAAGATCTTGCACTGTTTCCCAGGCTGGAGTGAAGTGGTGTGATCATAGCTCACTGCAGTCTCGAACTCCTGGGTTCGAGCAATCTTCCAGCCTCACAGTCCCCCAGGTGGCACAACTATGACCAGCTAATTTTTTTTTCCTTCATAGAGACAGGGTCCTGCTATGTTGTCCAGGCTGGTCTCAAACTCCTGGCCTCATGTAGTCCTCTTGCCTCAGCCTCCCAAAGTGTTGGGTTTTCAGCCATGAGCCACTGCACCTAGCTTGAAACGTATTTTTTCTTTTCAATGTTATATTTGTGAAATGCATCAGATGGGGCCCTAGTTTACTCATTTTTTTCACTATTGTATACTCATCTAATGACTGTACCACAGTTTATCCATTCTGCTGTTGATGGACATTTAGGCTATTTCTAGTTTTGAGCAATCACAGAGGTACTGTGATAATTCTTGTGTAGCTATTCTTAGGTGACAATTTCTATTGAGTAAATATCTGAATTGTCCCCTTAGAGGGTATGTGCATTGTCACCTTTGGGAGATACTGTCAAATCACTATGCAAAATAGTTTACTAACTTATACTTCTACCAGCAGTGTATAAAGGTTTCAGATTTATTGCATTAATGGGCTCTTACAATTTTCCCCCATGGGGATGCAGCTCTGATTTTTAAATTGGACAATAAATTTTATTTCTCAAAATTGCTTGACAGCTAAACGTCTCAGGAATACATTTCCTTGTTTTCATTTGTAAGTGAGGGGATTGGCTTAGATGATCTCAAAGGTCCTTTCTAGCTTGAAAATCTGAGTTTCTATGATTTAGTCATTAAATGAGGTACATCTGAAGCAGAACCTTGGTATTTTGGCTGCATTGCAGGAACTATTTTAGGAACTATAACAAAGTATGTTACCAGTGAAATGTGTTTCTCTTCTTTTACTGCCATACTGTTGGGTAGAAAAGCAGTGGTGTGAGAGGAGAGGCAGTTACACAGTGTTACATTGGATTAGGGAGAGGAATCTGTAGCCCATGGGAAGGGGGTCTCCTACCCACTGCCCTGTTCTTTACAGAACCTCTTCATCTTAGAAGTCTTCCCTATCTCTTGAATTTTTTCTCCCAAGAATAATAAATGTTTGCTATTTTTTTTTTTTAAAGCAGTCCGGGTGCAGTGGCTCATGCCTGTAATCCCAGCACTTTGGGAGGCCGAGGAGGGCAGATGACCTGAGGTCAGGAGTTCGAGACCAGCCTGACCAACATGGCAAAAGCTCATCTATGCTAAAAATACAAAAATTAGCTGGGTGTGGTGGCGCATGCCTGTAATCCGAACTACTCAGGAGACTGAGGCAAGAGAATTGCTTAAACCTGGGAGGGGGAGATTGCAGTGAGCTGAGATCACACCACTGCACTCCAGCCTGGGCAAGGGAGAGAGACTCGGTCTGAAAAAAAAAAAGGAAAGAATATAAAGCAAAAAGGAGAATTCCCTTCATACAACTCTCTAAAAGTAATGTCAATGAACAACAGATGTCCAGCCTTCCTTTCTGCACATACACACAGTAGATTTTTTAAAAATGTTTTTACAAAATTGGAGTTCCACTAAACATGCTATTCTGACATTTGTTTTCTTTGGCCTAAAATATATATCTTTGAAATCTGTCCAAATTAGTGCATATAGATCTGTGTCTTTATTTTTAATAGCTACATAATATTCTGCCTTGTGAGTGGCTATCATAATGGATAACATTTGAATGTTTACTAAATGCCAGAAACTATGAATTAACTCTTTGCAAAAAAGCTAAGAGATGGGTCTTTTTGTTATCCCTGTTTTACAGATGTGGGAACTGAAACACAGTAAGTTTGGGGAGCTTGTCCATATATGTACTGATAAGTGGCCAGGATGCAAACCACAGCGTCCTGGTTCAGAGCCCCAGACAATCCTGCTGTGATATGTCTCAGACATAGTCTACTCACCAGTCCCCTGTTGGTGGACATTTGAGTGAATTGCAGATTTTTGCTATTGCAAACAATACTACAGCAGACATCTTTGTCCACTTCTGCAGGTCTTTCTGTAACATAGGTTCTTAGATTTCTCCAGTTTCTAGGTGGAAAGAGCTTATTTATTTATTCAAAAAATATTTATTGAGCTCTAGGCATTGGAGAGGCTCTGAGCTCAAAACAGGAAACGATCAGAATTTCACTTCTCAGATGTCCTATAAAGGTCACTTAAGTGCTTTTCATGGTTTGCCAGCCTGGTGCTGCCCCAGACCCTAGACTCACTGCATCCTGTCTGTTTTTAATTGCTTGTGTCTTTGCCTGGGTAGCGGCATAACTGAGTCAATCCTTGGGCTCCCACGTGGTGGTCCATAGCCAAAAATTGTCTCCACTTGCCAGGTATCAGTGATTACAATGCCTCAGAGCCTGGATTCTAGAATTTACAGAGGCAGAACAACATAATGGTAAATAACTTGTATTCTGTGACACAACTTCCTGGGTACAAATCCCAGCTCTTCATGATGTATTCACAATATGACCCTGAACAAGCCACTTACCATCTCTGGGCCTCAATTTCCTCATCCACACAATGAGGATAGCAATATAACTACTTTATAGGGTTGTCGTAAGGAATAAATGGGTTAATATATGTAGATTGCTTAGTTAATAGATATAAAACACAGAATACTTTTTTTTCTCTTGAGCAGAGATAAAAAGCTTTAAAAACACGGGAGAAACACTAGGATTTCAGCATAAAAGCCAGATTGTTGGCTCATGGAGGACAAAACCCACACCTGATATTTATTTATATCCCATATATTTTTAACCCAGTGCTAGGCACCTAAAAACTGGAGATGTCTACAAATGTATGCTACTTAAATTCGTGTTGAATAACATACAATATTAGCATTTGAAACAAATACGATAATAAATACAATGTTCGCATTTGAAATAAGGCTTGAAATGGCAAAAAATTGCAACAACTTAAATGTGGGTGTGGAAAAGCTGCCACACCAATCTTTCCGTAAAATAGTTGATGACCTCCTTGCATTTTGGTGGGGAGTGAAAGGGGCAAAGAGTTAGCTGTTATTAAATAGGTAATGTGTTCACATGGGTCAAAATTGAAAAAGTACAAAATGATATTTAGTAAAAAATTTTATCTCCTATTGGTAACATGGGGCTTATGTGGTGTGGGTAATAATTCTATTTCTCAACCTGGGAAGTGATTGTATGGAGAATTTACTTTATAATAATTTCACATACTTTACGTATATGCTTTATGTACTTTTGTAGGTATATTTCTCACTTGCAAAAAGGGCAGAAATAGAAATTCCAAAGAGATGGGGAGAATTTTCCTGCTCAGTTCCCTTCTCCAATGGTAACAGGCTTTCTTGTATACTTCCAAAGATATTTTATTGCCTCTGTAAGCACATATTTTTAGTATACAAACATAGATGAACTACCAGCTTGATTTTTCTCGTTTCTTTTTACTTAAAGTATATCATAAGAATTGGCACATAAAGTTCTTAACTCTTTTTAAAGTAGCTGTATAGAATTCCATTGTATGGCTACATCATTATTTAATTAGTCCCCTAGTGAAAGACGTTTAAATTGTTGTAATTTTTTGCCATTTCAAGCCTTATTTCAAATGTGGACGTTGTACTTATTATTGTACTTGTTTCAGATGCTAACATTGTACATTATTCCACACAAATTTAGGTAGCATACGTTCCTAGACATCTCTCATTTTTAGGTGCCTAGCACTGGGTTAAAAATATGTGGGATATAAATAAATATCCGGTGTGGGCTTTGTCCTCCATGAGCCAACAGTCTTGCTTTCATGCTGAAATCCTAATATTTCTCCCGTGTTTTTAAAGCTTTTTATCTCTGCTCAAGAGAAACAATGCCTTCTCTCTGAGCCCTCCTGAAACAGCCTGTGTGCGGCTTTTAGAACCAGGAAAGAGTATTCGTAGTGGCAAAAAGCCATAGTTGGTATCCAGCAGGATCCCTAGGGGAGGGCACAGAACAGTTATTACCACCCAGAAAGCATCCTCCACACCTGCATATGTCAAAATCTCCTCTTTCACCTTAGCTCAAAAGCTTCTTTTCCATAAATACATCCTAAATCCCTCCAACTAGAAATGAACACTTCCTCCTCTGTCACCTCTTATAGCATGATTTCTGTGTCCTGCTGTCTTAGTCCATTTTCTGTTGCTTATAAGAGAATACCTGAAACTGAGTAATTTATAAGAAAAGGAATTTATTTCTTACATTATGGAAGCTGGAAAGTCGAAGGTCGAGGGGCTGCATCTGGTGAGAGTCTTCTTGCTGGTAGAAACCCTCGGAATTATCCCAAGATGGCACGGAGTATCACATGGCTAGAGGGCTTAGTGTGCTACCTCAGATCTCTCTTCCTATTTTCATAAAGCCATGAATTCTCCTCCCATGATAACTTATTCATTAATCCATGAGTGGATTAATCCATTCATGAAGGCAAAGCCCTCATCACCTCTTAAAGGCTCCAGCTCTTAATACTGTCACATTGGGGACAAATATTCAAACCACAGCACTCATGTGGGGTATGAATAATTTTCCTCCCAAAAATTATACTTTTTTTGTTTATATATCTTGTTTCCTACATTTGACCAGTTGGGGACCAAGTCTGATTCATCTTTAATCCCTCATAGCCTTTGCAAATTAAAAAGAGGAATAGGAAAAGAATCAGTATGTGCAGATGGTGATTTGGGATAGAATGGAGCTGGATAGAGGCAGAAGAATGTGTATATGAAAGAGTCCTCGCCCAGGAATCAGGAGGCCCTGGTTCTCTGTGTCTCAGCATCTTCATCTATAAAGTAGGATCTTAATTGTGGCAGGGACAACTTTACTAGGATCATGAAACAGCACAACAGACTAAAAAGCCATGTTATACGAATACCGGGAATGATAGTACATGGTGCTTAGCAGCCCTTAAACATTAATATTTGACACATTAGCAAACTAGGTCCTAGAGAGGCAATATGACTTGAGGTCACAGTCAGGGGCTAAGTCTGAAAAGGGGGGCAGAGGATAGTCATTTTAGGACCAGAAGAAACCTATTCCTTTTCTGCCTGTGTTGGGATTAGAAGGTCTGAATTCTCAGACTTCTGGGTTTATTAGTTTTGTTGTGTGAAGCCATCAGGTCAGTAGAGGAATAAGAAAGAAGGAGGTTAGTCTGGAGAGAAATGAATCTCAAAAGCAGAGAGAAGAGATAGCTGATGAAAGAAGAGATACAAATGACCGCTAAAAGTGTGGAGGAAAAGCTAAATATCCTTAGCAATTAAGGAAATACAAAGGAATCCTCAAAATGCCATTTTCACTCACAAAGGTGGCAAATAAAATAAGAATACATACTGTTAGTGTGGCAGGTGTGCTGGGAAACTGACACTCTCATACACTGCTAGTGGTAGTATAAAATGACATAACTTTTTCTAGGGCAATTTAGAAATATGTATCATAAACACTTTGATCCAGGAATTCCCCCTTCTAGGCAATTATGCCATGGAAAGAATCACAAATATGCACAAGGTTGTTTATTGCACTTTGATTTATAAAAGAAGAACTATAAACATATGTCTAATTGTTAAATTACGGTGTATCTGTTCAGTGGAATACTATACAATGGTTATAGCTAACACTTATTGAGTTGAGCATTGTTGCTAAGTTATTTAAATTATTAACTTTAATCATTAGAATAATTCTGTGAGGATGCTATCATTATTTATCTCCATTTTACAGATGAGGACATTGAGGCTCAGAGAGGCTAACTTGTCCTGGACCACACTGCTAATAGGTTGAATAGTGTGGATTTGACTGTAGGTCTGTCTGATGCCAGGGCCCATGGCCTCAATCACAGTGCTGTACTTCCTGTGTGGCTGCCAAAAACCATGTTTTAGGCTGGGCTGGTGGCTCAAACCTGTAATATCAGCACTTTGGGAGGCTGAGGCAGGCGGATCACTTGAGCTCAGGAGTTTGAGACCAGCCTGGCAACATGGCAAAACCCCATCTCTACCAAAAATACAAAAAATTAGCCAGGCATGGTGGTACACACCTAGTCCCAGCTACTTGGGGGCACTGAGGCAGAAAGATTGCTTGAGTCTGGGAGGTTACAGTGAGCCAAGATCACGCCAGTGCACTCTAGTCTGGGTGACAAAGTGAGAGATCCTGTCCCCCCAAAAAATCATGTTTTAAAGGAATAGTTAATGACATTCTAAAATGACCATGATATAATGGCAAGTGAAAAAAGCAGGATACGAAATGATAGTATATGATGGTGATTTTATTTTAAAAGTGTATGTATATATTTTTCATTCAAAGAAAAACTATAAGGCTTTATACATGTTAGTAATGATTATCTATCTCTGGGTGGTAATATTACAGATTATTTTTATTTTCATCCCTATTATATTTTGTATTTCCCAGTTTTTCGATAAAGAACACGTATTACTTGTATAATCAGCGAAAATAAAAATGTTAACATAAAAAGAGGTCTGAAAGCAAGCCTCTTGTAGCCTTTATGCTTATAACACATCCATAGCAATACTTCATTTTTTAATGTAACTGACTAATTCTTTTGTGGTGTTTGATCACAGAGGAGCCATCTTTTCAGTCATTCTTTGGGGATGAGTGGCTATATAGCTGTATAATCTCTAAGGACATTGACTACAGCAGAGTACCCTTTAGACCACAACCTCTTGTGCCCTTGCGACTTGTAATAGTCTCTAGTCTTGGGACTATGGTCTCCTGAGGAGGAGTGATGGATACTTAATGCAAGGAGTCCACATATCTTTAGATGCATAAATGTTTTTCTCACTTGGTAAGTTCTCAAAGTACAGCTACTATTGTGGGTGAGAGTGGGTGAAGTGAGATTTTTTTTTTTTTTTTTTTTTAGTCTTAAGAAGGGGCCCGTATATCTAAAATGTTGTGAACCACTGGAATAGAGTCTAAAAATGGTGGCTATTTAATTATCATCATCGTGAATAAAAGATGCTCATTTCTGGCCCTTTGAATCAGGGTTTGTGTGTCTTTGCCCCACACCAAAAGAGATCACCCTTATTATTTGCAAGCATCATCTTTGCCACCCATTTTCATCACATTTGTGTACATTCTCTAAACCGTCAATTGGTTTGTATACCTAAAATTTGTCTCCATATTTCTCCTTTACAAGTGTAGCTCTTGACATCTAAAGCATAGCTTATTATGTAACACTGCCCTTATCCCCTACCCCAGCAAATTTACTCTTTCTCCTGTCTTCCCTTTCTTGCTGTTGGCCACATTATCCACTCAGCTCCCAAATTAGAAACCTTTGACTCCTTCTCCTCCCTTATTGTTCACATCCAATTGATCACCAAGCCCAATATATTTTACTTCTTCAATGTACCTCAGAGTCATGCTGTCTGCTTCATCCTCACTGCAACTGCCTGCCTGTATTATAACAACTTCTCAAAAGGTTCTTCCTTTTGGAGAATTACTCCACAAGAAAGGCAGAGGGCTCTTTCTAAAATGCAAATCTTGGTCAGGTGCGGTGACTCACGCCTGTAATCCCAGCACATTGGGAGACCGAGGTGGGTGGATCACCTGAGGTCAGGAGTTCGAGACCAGCCTGGCCGACATGGTGAAACCCCGTCTCTACTAAAAATACAAAAAAGTAGCAGGATGTGGTGGCAGGCACCTGTAATCCCAGTTACTTGGGAGGCTGAGGCAGGAGAATCACTTGAACCCAGGAAGCAGAGGTTGCAGTGAGCTGAGATTGTGCCACTGTACTCCAGCCTGGGCAACAAGAGCAAAACTCTGTCTAAAAATAAATAAAATAAAAATGGAATAAAATGCAAATCTCATTAGTCACTCCCTGCTTAAAATCTGTAGTGCCTCCCCATTGTCTGCAAGATAAAGCCTACAGTCCTCTGCTTGTCATTCAAGGCATGGTGCAATCTGGCCACATCCTCATCTTCTGCTACTCACAACAAGGCACCTACCTTGTACTGTGGTCACTTGAAACACACTATACATTTTATTTTCATGTTTGTATTTTTTTTAACCTTCACTGCCTAATTTCTCTTTCATGACTGACCTCAAGCACATTTCCTTTAGAGAGACTTTTCTTGACATGACCAAATATAACTCACCATTCCCTCATCAGTCTCTTCACTTCATCCCATAAACACTTCTATTATGACCTCAAATAATACTTTATGGCCATTATTTTCTCCACATTTGTCCTCTCTAATGTGAACTCCTCAGGGGAAGCCCCCATGTCTCTTTCATCTCTGTGCCTCTTAAACTTCAGCCATACTGATCACGCCGTCTTGTGAATGTGTGAGGCCTTTTTTATGACATCCACTTTTGCACAGGTGGATCCATCTGCTGGGAATGCTATTCTCCTTTTCTCCTCTTCTCTGCACAAACAAACATCTCATCCTTTGAGATTCATCTCAAGTGTGGTCTTTCTGAAATCTGTGCACATTCTCAGAGTTAACTGTTCCCCACTCTGTGCTCCCTTAGTCTTTTGGTAAACCCATGATTTTAGCATTTGCTATGAAAGCATTTTATTATAATTATCAGCATACATGACTGCCTCTCCTACCCATCTCCCCACCTCCACCCTTGGGTTTTGAGATCTCAGCAGTTATCTTTGTGTCTCTAGCACAAAGCACTGTGGGTAAACAACAAATACTTCCTTGATCAATAATTAAATAAAGTCTTTTATGGTACATGCTGGCCTGGGTAGGTCAGTAAGCTTTGAATACTTACTTGTATATCTGGTCAAGGCACCTCTGGGTAGATGCTAGATTCATAGGCTTTTCTAGGTCTTGACTTGAAATATCTCTGTATTGTTTTTCCAGGTGCTTAATGATCAATAGTTGGTGCACTGCCTATCCTCACCCTCCATGAGCCTTGGTTTTTATGCAACCTATGGTCATGCAGGGATGCCCTTACACCCTCCCACGATGTCATGATTGGCAGGCAGCTGACCAGTTCCGTCATAGCAGCAGCCTCCGAACTACCTGCCCCCAGCCTCAGGTAAGAGTCTGATTGTAAAAGAAAGACCTGTGGAGAAATAGTGGACACAAGATCTGTTTGTGCTTGGGGTACCCATGCTTCCTAAGGCTCAGGGGCACTCTCTGTATACATGCAACCCCTTGGATAGCATGAGGAATGTATTGGGCCCATCCTTCATCACTCATGAGGTCTTTTATGGGGTGCATAGGGAAAGGAAGAGTGTGGGGCTGGGCAGGTCAGAGGGCCCACTGTGGATGAGGGGGGCTGGTTCCATGTTAACCTTCTAAGAGTTACATGTCCGGGAATGCCCTACAAGAGTATGATCCTTCAGAGCATGGTCCAGGACAAGGCAGAACCTTCCTTTGCCTTGGCTTCTCTGTGGCATGCCTTCCATATTCTGCAGGTGTCTCTCTCCTGCCGTTGGCTTTTCCTCTCAAGTTCCTAGCCGTTTTCATAGCTCCGGGCTCAGCCCCACTTAGAATCCCCTGAGCTTCATATCCGCCTCTCCTCTCTCTCTGCTCCCCTAGGAGTGCAATGGTGGTGGTGTGTGTGCCCGCCTGTGTATGTTGGTAGGTGGGTAAAGGATGTATGTGAGATAGGAGAGGGCAGCTCCTTTCCTGACAATGGGGCAGGTCTAGGGAGAGTTGACTGGAGAAGGGAGATGCATAAGCATACTTTGGATTGCCCTCTAATGCTTTGGGGTCCAGAAGCTATGGGGGTGTGAGAAAGTGCTATGTCTCCTGGAGCCTCACAGATGGGCTGCAGTGCTGAGTCACTGCTAGGGGGGCAGGCAGCAACTGAATATACAGGGAGGAGGAAGGGAGGAAGAAAGGAAGTGGAGATGGAGAATATGGATGCTGGGGAGCCCATTTGGGGGGCAGTAATGAAGGAAAGTTAAGGTCTGGAGAGGCATCAGAGTCAGGTCCCCTTGAGCTATTTTCCCACATGCGGCCAGAAAGAAATTACTGCCTCGAACATATTCTCAAAGCCAGGGTCAACGTAGACTCTCCCATTAACGTACCCCTTCTCCAGAGTGAGACTTTCACAGGGTCTAGGGATTGAGAAAACAGCCCTTCCAAAAGGCTTGCCCTATTCATTGTCTACCCCCTCCAAGCACCACCACGTAGGCAGGGGGACCTGAGGGCTTCATCTTGTGATTGCCAATGGCATGGCTCAACTTCTCTCTTCTGCCACAATCCAGTTTCTCTTCCTTTCCTGCAGCCTTTTCCTCAAAGATTCAAGGGAGGGACAGAGAGCCCTGCAGGGAGTGGACTGCAAGAAGTAAATATCCTACAAAAGCCAGAAGTAGAAGGCAACTGACAGGGAAAGGGAAGGAAACATTACTATTAATCATTTGCCTATTGTGTGTCAGGCTCTGCTAGGTGTGACTTGAGAGTATACGGGGAAGTAGGAGAGGAAGAGCAGGGTGATGGAAAATAGTATGGCAGCTGGGTGGGGGTTTAGGAAACCAAGAAGTCTGCAGGGAATGCAAAGCTAACATGGGTGGAACCCAGCTAATCGTGGGTGCTCCTCTCAGAGCAAGGACAGCTTAGTTGTAGCTGGATCACAAGGAGCTGTTTCTAACTCTGGGGCATTCCCAGTGCAGAGGACCCAGCAGAAGTGAAGCTACAGCCCAGAGATAGAGTCACTCCCTGCTCTTGGCCTGCCATCCCTTGCCATCCCCTAGCCACCCTGGTTGGCTCCACCCCAGAACCCCAGAAAGAGTCAGGCAGCTGTTCCAACTATTCCTGTAGGTGGGCCTCAGCATGGAAACAATGTAGAACTGTTGGAAAGCCCAGAAGACTCTGTGGGAGATAAATGAGAATGGGAACAGAACCCTTTTTGGTAAAAACGATGTATTTTCCCTCAGTGCTGAGGGGTGGGGGCCCAGCTTGGGAATGTTAACCTTTCCCCAGACAAGTCTGCTGGAAAAGGAGAAGAGTGGCCACTTCCAGGAGGGGCCCTTCCCCTCAGGCCAGTGGCTTATGGGAAAGGGCCTTCCTCCTGCCCCCATCCAGGGTAGCACAGGCAGGGCACAGGAGCCTCCCTGGCACCAGCTGCCTACATGAAACTGCTGGGTCCCAATGACCCTTTTCCCTCCCCTGTGAAGGTTCAACGGGATGCCCACAAAGCTCCAGTTCCCTTTGGCCTCAGGGTGCAGTGAGAGGTCTAAGGGCTGTGGCTCTCCCTCCACTCCTCTCTGCTTCTCAAAGGCAGGGCAGAGCACCCCTCCATTTTCACAGTGGGCTCTGATGGATCTCCTGGCCTCTGCACTCACCCAAGGATAATCACATTCTGAGGGATTCTGCTGCCCATGCTTCCCAATGCTGCCATTCCATGGTTCTGTCCCCAGATACGCCACCAACCTTGCTTACTGTCTCTGAGGAGGCTTACTTAGTCGAAGACAAGGCTTATTTTCCAAGCCCATCCTCTAGTCATGTCTTGAGGAAACTGCTTACCAGAAGTTTGTCACCAAAGTGATCTGCTCCTATGCTCCACCTCAGGAGAGGGGTGGGCCTAGAGGCAACGTGAGCACTTTGTGTCTTCCATGGAAAAAGAAAATAAATCAACAGAAGCTACCCTCTGCATGCCCCTCCTCAACACCATGGAATGCCCAGTCCCACTCCCACCACCCTTGCCAGCCTGAGAGGACCATCGCAGCCCCGGTGTGGCAGGCCCTCACAGTTGGAAGCATGCTGGAATTCCACAGAGACAAAGCTCTGATTTACCAGCTAGGCCCTGACATAGCCGCCCCCTCCAGATTCCTGGGGGGTCAGTAAACAAACAGGGTGACAGCCCCCGCCTCCTGACCTGACTCAGCCCCGCCTGCCTCACTGAGAGGGCTTGCTCAGAGTCTGTCAGGACTTCTGCCTGTCTGCGGCTCACCAGGTACTAGGTCTGGATTCCTGGTGAGGGATGATCATGGAGCTGCCAGATCCTGCAACGGACTCCCCAGGCAGCACAGGTAGGGTCAGCTCCTGGGCTGCAGGCTGGCTGAGCACTGAGCTTTTCCCACAGCTTAACTCCTTACTCACTTCCCTTTCCCAGTGTGGCTAGGAGCTATGGTTTTAATGGGATGATTGGTTTCCTAAATTGCCTGGAGAGTCTTGTGTGGGGAGGAAGTATGGTTTAGGGGTGAGGGGAGACTACAAGCGTCTCAGCCACTGACTAGCAGGGCTGTTTTCTTTCCAAATGAAGGCAAGCATGTAGACAAGCTAGTAGGTAGGTGTGGGTCTCCCTAGTCTGGGATGGAGCAGCCCAGGCTGATTTCCTCCTCCAATTCCCCTTCCCTCCACCTGCTCCTGCACCCTGGCTGGGCAGTTCTGGCACTGTGGTATAGGTAGCTACCTTACTTAGGACTATCTGGGATAACCACCATTCTCCCAAACCTCACAGTTCCCCCCATAGAGCCTTACCAGTGCCCAGGAGAGCAAGTGGTAGGCTATGTGCCTGGGAGCTCAAGACTACACTTTGACAGGCTCCATGGCTTGTCCTCTTGGCCACTGACTCTGGTCAGAGTCCTTTGCTCATCTTTATGAGCAGAGCTCTTGAAAACTGTGTCCAGGCCTTCTGACTGTGGTGGGTAGTATGGGTGGAGAAGGGTGGTAGACACATCAAAGCCAAGGTTCATATGGGAAGTAAGACTTCGACCACTGATGGGTCTCTCTTGCCAGTCTACTCCCTCTATAAATCTTTATGGTGAAACTCCTCAGCTTGCTTTTCTAGAAGGTTGCGTAAACTGTAGGACCCTAAAGTATGAACCAGCAGCTCACCTGGAATGCTATGGTTGCCCAGAATTTGCGCAATTCTGTGCAGCTTCTTACCTAATGCAGGTAATTCCAAGACCCCATTTGGACAGTGGTCCAGGCAAAATTTATAATAATGAGTAACAATAATAGTAGGCAGCATTTCTATGTAACTGACAAGTACCAACAGAAGACCAGGCAATGAACAACAGGGCCACAGGTTCTTCCTTCATCTCAGTCCCTGAATATACACACATACAGAGAATGGTGTTTCTGAACCCTGGCAGCAGCCCTTCTCTCCCCTTGTTCATACTTGTCTCACCCTTGGATTGGAGCAGACCAGGGTGTGGTACAATCCAAGGATCACAGGATGTTTGTGTTTCTGTCAAGGTTAGAGCTGCTGTCACCAGCCCTGCACCTCCTCAGGATGGTGCTGGGGTTCCCTGCCTACGCCTAAAGCTGTTGAACGGGTCTGTTGGTGCCTCTGGACCCCTAGAACCACCAGCCATGAATCTGTGTTGGAATGAAATCAAAAAGAAGTCTCACAACCTCCGGTAAGAAACAGGGAATTGGCTTGGATGGTGCTGGGCGCCTTTTGCTGCTGCAGCCTGTCCTCCTTTCAGCCGGTGCCTCCCCCTTTCCTCAGCCCACCCACTTCTCTTTGCTTTCCTACGCTGGCTCTAAGGAAAGAGCCTTGCTTAGAAGTCAGGAGACTTGGATCTGAGCCTCAGTTTGTTTGTTTTTTTGAGACGGAGTTTCGCTCTTGTTACCCAGGCTGGAGTGCAATGGCGCGATCTCGCTGAGCCTCAGTTTTAAGTAGATAACTTAAAGACAACCTGAATAACTTGAGTTCTTGAAATGTTAGCTTCCATTTGTTTTTGTTTTTATATGGGAAAAAAAATGAGTGGAGGAATCATACCTGTTTTAACTACCTCATGGGGACTCAAATCGGATGTGGAAATGCTTTCTAAACTTAAAAGTGCTGACGTATAAATGAAGGGGATGATTGCTCCCTTCTCCTCTTCCTCTCATAGCTGTCCTACATCTTGGTAGGTCTCATCTGTTCACTTCCCCATCCTTTTATGTTCTACCCGTAAGTTTTCAGCCCACGTATTTCTCCCCAAACTAAGGGTAGCTCTCTAAGAGCCTAAAGGCAATCTCCTTCTCAGTTGATCAGTTTTCCATGGCCGTGTGCCTGCCTGCCACTTTTCTTCTCCACCTTCTATCATCAAAGTCCATGTTTCTGGCTTCTTGTGGGCTTTGGTAGGGGTGACGCATTGTGAATGTGTTCAAAGAATGCAGGCTTTGGAGTCAAGTAAACTTGTTTTTAAATCATAGCTCTATCAGTGACTTAACTGTGTGACCTTTGGGAATCTATTTACCCTTTCTGGGCAAAAGGAATGGCTACCTGATAAGGTTGTTGTAAGAATTAGTTGAAGCAATAATTTAGTTAAAGATCTTGGCCTAGGTGGTGATGGTGGTGGGGGGTGGCAATGAATAAAGATAGGTATTACTGTCAGCTAAGGGGAATGGCTTGATGGCTACACACATCCTTGGCCAGCCTCCAGCTTCCTACTATGGTTCATTTAGAGGGCAGCGCGGTGGGAGGGCAGACAGAGATAATTATACAGTACAGATTGTTCTGTTTCCAAATCTCAGACCTCTAACCAGTGTTCCTCTGGGTCGCGCAGGCTGTTATATTTGTATGCATCCTTGCACATGTGTATGACTAACTCACCCACCCAACTTGCCCTTTCCACTGACTGAATCCTCTGCTGCTCAGAAGGCAGTTCAGAACAGCCTCTATGGATGAGCAGTTTGGGATGACTTGAGTTCTACCAGAGCAAGAGGGGAACCAGACAGCTGTCACCTCTAATGCCCTTGCTCAGTTTTCTCCCCTTCCCAGCCTGACATTTGGCATGCAACTGAAGTAACTGAGATCCACAAAGTGATATTTTAAGCCATTCAAATTTGGGATGCCTCCACACCCATGGTTCTACCATGGTTTTAGTACTGTGCTCCATGTGGAGGCGCTTTGGGAACCTCTGTGTGTGAGTAAGAGGGAAGACCCCAGGCCTCCTCCCACTTGAACCAGAAAAACTCCTCTTAAAATTGTTTTCTATATTAAGATTCCACATAACTTAGTTTGGCAAAAAAATGTTTTGCCACTTAATAAGACTGAACATCACTGGTTTTACCCATTGTGTGCAGCGCTCGCCTAGAGGCTTTCTCAGACCACAGTGGAAAGCTTCAGCTCCCTCTTCAAGAGATTATTGACTGGCTCAGCCAAAAGGATGAGGAATTGTCAGCTCAGCTGCCCCTGCAAGGAGATGTGGCCCTGGTGCAACAGGAGAAGGAGACACATGCGGTAGGTTAGAATCAGAGAAGCCATGGTGTGCAGCCTCTCAGCTGGGGAGGAATCCCTTCTGCAGTACCCTGACAGACACCCAGCTCTGCTTAGACACATAAATGAATAGGAGGCTGTATGCAGTCTTACTAGTCTGTGGCTAGCATGCCACAGCCTAAGTCAAATATTTTCTTTCTACCCCTCTCATCAAATTCTGGCCTCCCTTAAAATACTGCCATGATTTTTAATTAGAACATGGGGAAATGAACATCATATAATGTTAAGTGAAAAAACAGGATACAAAACTAAGTGCAAGTGGACCTCAATTGTATAAAAATGTAGTGTGGCCGGGCGTGGTGGCTCACGCCTGTAATCCTAGCACTTTGGGAGGCCGAGGCGGGTGGATCACGAGATCAAGAGATCGAGACCATCCTGGTCAACATGGTGAAACTCCGTCTCTACTAAAAATACAAAAAATTATCTGGCATGGTGGCGTGTGCCTGTAATCCCAGCTACTCAGGGGGCTGAGGCAGGAGAATTGCCTGAACCCAGGAGGAGGAGGTTGCAGTGAGCTGAGATCATGCCATTGCACTCCAGCCTGGGCAACAAGAGCGAAGCTCCATCTCAAAAAAGAAAAAAAAAATAGGCAAAACTAATCAGTGGTTTTACAAGTAAGGATCGTGGTTACCTTTGTGGGAGGGGAGGGAGGGAGGGGTGGGGTGTGAATGTGAGATAATGACCAGTAGGGGTTATGGGGGATGCTGGTAGAGTTCTGGTTCTTAATCTCAGTATTGGTTACATCAAGATGTACACTTTTAATTTGTGTACTCTGTATATATTTCAACCAAAAATTTAATTATAATTTTAATATAATTTCTGCCTATCTTGGTTTTGATTTCCTTAAGGCCCTTACAGGAAGCTTTCTGAGTCTTCTGGAGAACCAACATCCCCAATTTTTTTCTACCCTGTGGCATAAACAGACAAATTTCATACGAAACAGACCTTCCAGTGTCAGAGTTATTTTTCTGCCTATCAGGAGGATTGCTCATCTTTTTATCCGGTTAGCCCAAAGATACCTGATAATGCCAAAGAATCAAGTCGCACTGAGAAGAAAGATTGTCAATTGCAGGATGGAATGTAAAGTGATTGAAAGACTTTCCTTTCCTCTTGACCATATTGTTAAACTTTATAGGCCTTTATGGAAGAAGTCAAGTCTCGGGGCCCCTACATCTATTCTGTTTTGGAGTCAGCTCAGGCCTTCCTGTCCCAACACCCATTTGAGGAATTAGAGGAGCCCCATTCTGAGAGCAAAGGTAGGTGGTCTTCTGTTTTTCCCACTTCTTCTTGAGCTATGTACTGGTGAACAGACACCCTCCTGCCTTCCTCAAACTCATTCTCTGATCTGTTATCTAGGAAGATAGTTTCCCCCAGGAGTCCATTCAAACATAGGGAGAAGCAAGATTCCTACTGCAGGAAAAAGCCAAGAGAATATAGCCTGGGGCAGGGATCAACAATTGTGTGGCCCAAAGCTGTATGTGGCTCTTTGGAGCAGCATGTGTGGCCTTTTAATGAGATTTGGAAAAGAAAAAAAAATACCACTCAAATGAATTGAATTGACTCTGTGAATAAAAGTACCAATATGTCCTTTAAAAACATAGTGGTAGCTGGGTGTAGTGGCTTACGTCTGTAATCCCAGCTCTTTGGGAGGCTTGGGATCACTTGAGCCCAGGATTTTGAGACCAGCCTGGGCAACATAGTGAGACCCCCATCTCTACAAAAATTTTTTAAAAATTAGCTAGGTTTTGTGGTGTGTGCCTGTAGTCCCAGCTACTTGAGAGGTTGAGGTGGGACGATCATTTGAGCCTAGAAGTTTAAGGCTGCAATGAGCTATGATTGCTTCACTGCATTCCAGCCTGGGCAACAGAACAAGACCCTGACTCTGAAAATAAATAAAATAAAATAATAGTAATTTTTAAAAATACTGCTTTATTCCAACATCGAGGGACATGCAAACAAGCGAATAATAAACCTTTATAAAATCTAAAAAGTTAGGTGATGATTACCTTTGAAAGGAAAATTGACTATGACTCTTTGGGGTTTTTTGTTGTTGTTTTTGTCTTTGTTATTGAGACAGCCTCTCACTCTGTAACCCAGGCTAGAGTGCAGTGGTGTGATCATGGCTTACTGGAGCCTTGACCTCCCAGGCCCAAGGGATCTCCTGCCTCAGCCTCCTGAGTAGCTAGGACTATATGAACACCCAGCTAATTTTTGTATTTTTTTGTAGAGACCAGGTCTCGCCATGTTGGTCAGGCTGGTCTTGAACTCTTGGGCTTAAGCGATCTGCCTTCCTTGGCCTCCCAAAGTATTAGAATTACAGACATGAGCCACTGCGCCTAGCCAACTGTGACTGTTTGATACTGACTCCGATGACTTCTAGCCCCTTCCCTTGGCAGAGAGGGCCACTCTGGTCTAGATTCAAATAGGGCAGCAGGGTGGGATTCATAGTGACTACATCTGAGTGGTGGTCCTGCAAGCCCTTTTCTCCAAAAAGAATCCTCAACCCTCTGAGATAAATTGTGAATAGCCTGAGAGGCCCCTTCATGAATTGAGACCTTTGTCAATGCCATATGCCCTCTCAGTTTACTTCTGGCCCCTCAACGGGATGGCTAGTACTTAACTTGATGCCCAATGGGACTCAGATAGGACAAGCTCTAGAGAGAGCAGCACAATTCTAGTTAGCCTAGGGCTCTGGGGCCCTGAATCTTCTGAGGAGAGATCTGAGAGAAGAAGAAATCTACAGATTAAGAGTCTAGGTGGCAAAGCTGGGACTTTATACCAACTTCTCCTGGGCTGGGCCTTCATAAAATGCCTCCCTTTGGATGGAAGTGGGCAACAGAAACTAATGCAAAATCACATTCCATGGTCATATGAGCAGGGTTCTAGCTGGTTCGCCTCATAAAATCTGAGGAAATCCTTTATGATATAGTAAGTGGAAAAAAACGATATGGTCTCTTGGCTGTGGTGGTGGATATGTAAACCAACGCATGTGATAAAATCACATAGAACTAAACACACGCGTACACACATGTGCGCACAAATGAATACAAGTAAAACTGGGGAACCTGTGACAAAATTGGCAGATTATGTCAATGTCGATATTCTGATTGTGATATTGTACTGTAGTTTTGCAAGATTTATCATTTGGGGAAACTGGGTAAAGGGCACATGAAATCTCTGTGTTATTACTTATATATGCTTATGATTTAAAAATAAACAGCTTTTTAAAAAATGTGAATGTTTTAAAGAGCTTAACCATGGAAAAATATGTATTTGTGTGTATATGAACATATGCACAAACATGCCCACATGTGTACACACACACACACACATTTTATAAAGGGCTGTCTCTGTCTCTTTCTCTGGGCTGACCCTGTCTGGCTGGCGCAACCTGGCTTCCTGCCTCTTCCTGCAGATACCTCCCCTAAACAGCGGATCCAGAATCTCAGCCGCTTTGTGTGGAAGCAGGCGACGGTGGCCAGTGAACTATGGGAGAAGCTGACAGCCCGCTGTGTGGACCAGCACCGTCACATTGAGCGCACTCTGGAGCAGCTGTTGGAGATCCAAGCGGCAATGGAGGAACTAAGCACTACTCTGACCCAAGCTGAGGGAGTCCGAGCCACTTGGGAGCCCATTGGGGATCTCTTCATTGATTCACTCCCAGAGCACATCCAGGCTCTTAAGGTATGCAGCCCCCCTCCACTGGCTACAGTCCATCCTAAGACCTGACACTCTCCCCAGACCCCGACAATGTTTCTGCTGCTGAGACTCCATTGTTGGCCTGGACTACAACTGAGCTGCTGTCAGTTTACTGCTAGATTTGGGGTTGGTTTGGCTGGAATCTCTTCTGTTTTTCTTTCTTCTCTTTTCCTGATGTTTTCTGAGAGGAGGAGAAGAAGAGGATAAGGATAGCGGCCACTCACACCTTAGTCTAATTGCCCTAATGGGCAAGCACTAGGCTGTGTTGTTGAAACCAAACCTGTAGGTGAAGAGGAAGAGTAGAGGTGAATGACTAATGGTTCTTCTTTCCCACTCTGTCTGCTGTGGGACTTGGGTCCTGGTTCTCCAGCTATTCAAAGAAGAATTCTCCCCCATGAAAGATGGAGTAAAGTTGGTGAATGATCTGGCCCACCAACTGGCCATTTCTGATGTGCACTTGTCAATGGAGAATTCCCAGGCCCTGGAACAGATCAACGTCCGATGGAAACAACTACAGGTAGAAGAGCAGCCTGGAGTGAACCATGGGGAGGTGCCTCCATATAACTAGGCCTCGGGGAAACTTCTTCAGGGGTATTGAAACGGGATCTGCATGGGAAAAGAGGAATGGAGAATGTGGGGCTAGGGAATGGGCTTTTCAGCCTCTTAGCTGCAGGGAATGATTGAAATGAAGAGGATTCTTGCTGGATTTGGGCACTCAGGGTAGACAGGGACAGGGGAAGACTGACTATGGCTCTGCTGTGACCCTTGGGAGTTCTGGGGGATGGCTAGGAGTTGGGTGACGGTGGGAGAGGCTGGAACCAGAGAAAAGCCAGCCTCTGAGGGAGCTCATAAAGATTCCTGGAGGCACCTGGGGATCCCACTCTAAATAGCTGGAATGAATCTACTGACCTCACCCTGTTCTTTCCATAGGCGTCAGTTAGTGAGAGGCTTAAGCAGCTCCAGGATGCCCATCGGGACTTTGGGCCTGGGTCACAGCACTTTCTCTCCTGTACGTGAACCAAACTGGACTCCACTTAGCAGAACCTCAGCCATCTTCCTGGAGAGTCTATTGTTATCCCCTGGGGTCCTGGTGGGAGCCCAGTATACCTTGACATCTGAGAAGCAGTAAGGATAAAACAGTGTGGTATAGCGGTTAAAAGAACAGTCTGTTGGCCAAACGTGGTGCCTCACACCTGTAATCCCAGCACTTTGGGAGGCTGAGGCAGGCAGATCACCTGAGGTCAGGAGTTCGAGACCAGCCTGGCCAAGATGGCAAAACTCCATCTATTAAAAATACAAAAATTAGCTGGGTGTGGTGGTGAGCACCTGTAATCCCAGCTACTCAGGAGGCTGAGGCAGGAGAATCGCTTCAACCTGGGAGGTAGAGGTTACAGCCTGGGCAACAAGAGTGAAACTCCATCTCAAAAAAAAAAAAAGTCTAGAGATCTGGGTCTGAGGCACAACATCTCAACCTATGTTTTTGAGATGTGCAAGCTCAAAAAAATAGCTTACTCTTTCTGAGCCTCAATTTTCCTAACTTTAAAAAGAAGGAAAAAATTTTACCTAGCTTATCAGGTTATGGGAATTAATGACTTTATTTTTTCAATAATATTTATTGAGGGCCTTCTATGGCTTAGATACTGTTCTAGCCACTGAGGCTGCATCAGTTAACAAAACACACAGAAATCTTTAGACAGCTTATATTCTAGCTGGGGAAACCAGACCACAAACAAATAAGTAAAATATATCTAAGGTTACTTGGTGACAAGGGCTATGGGAAAAAATAAAGCAGGGAAGGTGTGGATAGGGAGTACTGGACTTAAGCGGGGAGGTGTTGCAATTTTGAACGGGGTGGTTAGCAGAGGTCTCACTGAGAAGGTGGCAATTGAGCAGAGGTGTAAAGGAGGTGAAGGGATGAACTGTGTGGATGATAGTAGAGGGAAGAACATACCAGGCAAAGGCAACAGCGTATGCCACACCCTTAAGGAAAGGATATGCCCGAGTAACAGCAAGGAGAGCAGAGAGCAGAGGAGTAGGGTAGGCCAGAGCATGTAAGGTCTTGTAGATGATGGGAGGAACTTTTTATTTTCAATACAATGGAGAACCACTGGCAGGGTTTGAGCAAAGGGATGGCATAATCTGCCTTATGTTTCAACAGAAAGCAAGAGTGGGAACAGGGAGGCCTGTTTGGAGGTACATTGCAATATCCAGGTGAGGGATTGTAGTGGCCCAGACTGGGGGGCTGGTAGCAGTGGAGATGGTGAGAATATACAGAGAGGAAAATGAGATATGCACACAAAGCAAGGAGCATAGTATTTGGCACATAGTAGGAGCTCAGTAAATGTTAACTGTGGTTAAAGTTGTTGCTATTATAATCATTGGCATATAGCTATACCTGCAGGCAGAGGATTCTTGTACCCAGCAAAACTGAAGTGAGTAGGTTGACCATGTAACCTGAGCCATTGCTGGAAGATCCAAAAGATAAAGACACAGGCAGAGAGAGGCATGAGTTTCCAGAGATCCTCATGAGAGAGAGAGAAATGGGCAATACCATTCCCAACAGTCCTACAGGAGCGAGAAGCCTCACCTTCTAGGGGAAGGGCTTTCAGCCCTAAGAGGAAAAGGAGTCTGCTTCATATCCATAGGAGTAATCCAGCTGCCTGCAGCTGATGGGTAGAAATGGTAGTCTGTTCAGGGAGAAGATTGTCAGGGTGGCCAAGGCCAAGTATTCCTGTTCATGTCCTTGCCACATCTCTGGTATATTGGGATATTGGTGACAACCTCTTCTTCTTGCCTTGCCCTAACATCGGGGAGAAAAGCGTGTTAGTTAGAAGTGTTTTCCCCACCCTCAGAGGCTGTTAAGAGCTGACAATGAAATTCAGACATCCCTTTTTGGGCTTGACCACCATTTTGGGAGGATAGAGCGAGGGAGTGGCTAGGTGCCTGAAGAGCATTAGTGGCCAGCTTTTTTTCTCTTTCTCTTCTCGTTTACCAGCCTCTGTCCAGGTTCCCTGGGAAAGAGCAATTTCACCCAATAAAGTTCCCTACTACATCAAGTGAGTGACCATCTGAATCAGAAGCGGGTCAGTTACCTGCCCACCCCCTCCCTCTCCTTTCTTTTTGCTACCTGTCCTTGTCACTCTGTTGGGCTTCCTTCATCCAGTTCGGTTTTTCTCCTACTCATCTCAAGATCTCAAGATTCTACCTGGGTAAAGGTGAAACCTTGGGCTTTGGCCTCTTGGGTTCACCCTTGAATCCTGCAGCTTTTTGCATCCAACCTGTCACTGAGTGGTGTGCACACCTGTGTGTGAGGGTGGGTGGGTGGTATAGATGCTGGTGCTATTGATGCCTTTGTTTGTAGCCACCAGGCTCAGACCACATGCTGGGACCATCCCAAGATGACAGAGTTATACCAAACCCTAGGTAAGAATGTGGGCTTCTGTGTAGGGCGGGCATATACACAGCTGCCTTTGTCCAAAAGTGTCCATCTACAGATGAATGGATAAAGAAAATGTGGCATATCCATGTAATGGAATATTATTCAGCCTTTAGAAAGGAGATACTGCCATTTGAAACAATGTGGATGAATCTGGAGGACATTGTGCTAAGTGAAATAAGCCAGACACAAAAGGCAAATACTACATGATCTCATGTATACAAGGAATCTAAAATAGTCAAACTCATAGAAGCAAAGAGTTAAATGGTGGCTGCCAGTGGCTGAGGGGAGGGGAAAATGGGGAAATATTGGTTAAGAGTACAAAGAAGTTTCAATTATGCAAGATGGATAAGTCCTAGAGATCTCCTGTGCAGCCTAGTACCTACACTGAACAATACTGGATTGCATGCTTAAAAACTTGCTAAGAAGGTAAATCTTATGTTAAGTGTTCTTATAGAAAAAAACAATAAAGAGGGTAGTCGGAACTTTTTGGAAGTGATGGATGTACTAATGGCATAGATTTGGTGATGAATTCATAGATGTATACTTGACTCCAGACTCATCAACTTGTAGACATTGAATCTGTACAGCTTTTTTGTATATCAACTATACCTCAATAAAGTAGTTTAGAAAAGAATAGAAGAGAATCACAGTCAATAAGCAGGTGGGAGAGGGAATGAGTGCCTCATCGTTTCTCCAACAGCCTTCCTTCCTTTACCCTCTGCACCTTTCTCAACTGGAGACTCTACATTCTCCCCTGGACCATCTTATCAATGCATTAATGAGTTATTCTTACAGATGCTTTGAAAGACTGTCCAGGCTGTGATGAGGGTGACTCTTGCATGCCTTATCTTTGTCTAAGAGAAACTCAATTTTATGTTGCACATTTTATCCATGCTGATGCACGTGACTACAGTTCATTCTTTTTCTCCACTGTAGAATATTCCATTGTATATAGCACAGTTTCTTTATCCATTCTGCTGTTGACAGACACGTGGGTCATTTCTTGTTTGATGCTAATAAGCGTGATACTGCTGAGGAGGTTCTAATATGTGTTTTCCAGTGCATGTGTGCAAGGATTTCTCTGGGGCATGTTTTTCAATCTGCAGGTCATAACATCATTTTAGTGTATTGTGACAAACATTTTAAAAAATTGAAATAAACCAGGAAATATTAACAGGCAACAGATCCTTAGCAAGAGTCATAGTTGATGACAATTTTGTTGTTTTCACTCTATCCAATCTAGTAAGGAATTGCTTCCTGAAATGTTTGATTTAGTTATTTTTACATATATGCATGTATGCTATAAAATGAATTTGATACTGTAAGTCTTGATCAAAAAGCATTTGCAAGTCACTGCTCTGGGATATATAGCTGGCTGGGTGGTAGGATATATGACTGTTCCATTTTACTAGGTAATACCAAGTTGTATTCCAAGATGATTGTGTCAGTTCACACTTTCACTGGCAGTTCTCATTCATCCACATTCTTGTTGACACTTGCTATTGTCAGACTTCTATTCTTTGCTAGTCTGGTGGGTGTAGAATGGTATCTTATTGTGGCTTTAACTTGAATTTTTCTGATCTAAGTGGGTCTCTCTCCATTCTTTGCAGCCGATCTAAACAACATTAAGTTCTCAGCTTATCGCACTGCCATGAAGCTCCGCAGAGTCCAGAAAGCCCTGCGCCGTACGTCTCCTGTTGCACTTACGTATGGCGTTCACCACCCCTCTCTTGTTCCTCATTTGTCTGCTGTTTCTCATTTTCATCCCACCTTGGTCAGGGTTGTTGATTGGCTTGGTGAAAACTGTCCAAAGCTTGCAATATGCTAGCTGTCAACTTCTGCTCTTCCCAATTCCCTTCTACTCTCGCTAAATCCCAGACGTGTTTCCAAATTAACCCCACAGTTAACCTCCTCCTTGACCCTTTTCCCATGTTCAGTATGCATCACCAAGCAATTACTTTGTGACAGGAAATACCCCAACCCATGATTTGCCATCTTAGGGTTATTAGATGTAGCAGCAAAACTGTTGAAGCAAGTATCAGTGATTAGGGAACAGTGTGGCTGCAGATATAATATGCCTTCTGGCCTTTCTCAGAGACACTGTTCATTCAAACTTCCTGGCTTAAGCATGTCTAGCTAGGCTGAGCCAGCATTTGGGGGTAATTAAGATGTCCTCTTGATGTATGTCACATTTCCCCAGCCATACCTGAGCCTTCATTGCTGGTGTCTAGGTTCTCAGAACAAAATTCATAGACAAACCTATTTGCAGTTGAAACTCATGTAAAGGCAGAGAAACTTAAAATGAGATTTGAACACTTGGGAGTTAGTACAACATAGGAGATGAGTTTACTCATGTCCCACCATCTTTTTGAAACTGATGTCAGAGAACATTGGGTATAAAAACATGTTGGGTTAATTTGAGGGACATTTTGCTGCCTTCTCCCTCTTGGATGAGGGTCTTAGTAAAGGACAAGCTTGTATCATATTTGCAAATGGTTGATCTGGAGATTGAATCAAATTTGGTGATGCTGGTGGCTTTATCTCTCTATTTAATCCCTGGGGCTGTACTTTTGGCTATATTTTTTTCCCTTCTTTCCTTCCCAGTGGACCTAGTAACTTTAACCACAGCCCTGGAAATCTTCAGTGAGCATGATCTGCAGGCCAGTGAGCACGTGATGGATGTGGTAGAGGTCATTCACTGCCTGACTGCTTTATATGAGCGGCTGGAGGAGGAAAGAGGCATCCTGGTCAATGTGCCACTCTGTGTGGACATGAGCCTCAATTGGCTCCTCAATGTTTTTGATAGGTAAGGGCTTTCATCTCTGGAAGCCTCTAGGATAAAATTCAATGGGGTATCTCAAGTGGGCCTGGTGGAAAGGTGTTGCTCCCATAGTAGACTTGGACCCAGCTCAACTTGGGGCATAGTTGAAACAGGGCCCTGCTGGGATCAACTTTGTGAGGGAAATGATTCCCAAGATGTTAACCCTTTATATACATTCATGTTCTTACTCTCTTCTTTTAAACCTAGTGGTCGCAGCGGAAAGATGCGGGCACTGTCTTTTAAGACTGGCATTGCATGCTTGTGTGGTACAGAAGTGAAGGAAAAACTTCAGTGTGAGTATAACTCCAAAGTGTGGCGTGGTGTTGGGTGGAGGGAGAAGTGTTGCAGGGAGGAGGAAGTGTGTAAGATAAGCAGATGGTACATCTTATGACTCAGCAGAGGGCTACTTGGGCTACCTTATGATGCTTCTAGGTTCATGCTATTGCAAAGAACACATGACAGTCAAAGGACAAGAAGGGCCTAAGGCCTATTACTATTCCCAGTGTTACTCCAGTGGGCTTCGTTCCTTCTGATCTCATGGAAGTACTTAGTCAGGATCTATATTGGCATCTTGAGGTACCCAGGGCCCTGATGTTCTGGTTTCATTTCCCTGTGGCCTACCAGGTTTAGCCCTCTTCTAGTCTGAAGCTCAAGCCATGTCACTAGTGACTTCTATACATGGGCAGGACACAGTAATCCCCATTATCTGGGAAGTGGACACTACATTTGTCTGTAGTTCTTCGCCTCTCTGGCTTATAGTACCTTTGCTTTCCCCTCTATCCTCCATCTTATGTTCAGCATTTTGAACTTTTTAGAAGCAGCATGATTCGTTTTTGAGTCTTAATGTGTGTTGACCACTCTGCTAAATGGGGTGAGTGCTAAGTTACATTAGACATGGTCCCTGCTTCCAAAGGTTTACAGTCCAGAGGAGGAGATGGAAGTATACAGAAAGCATTTTTTAGAAAGCACTGAGGAGAATAATCCAAATGGCCAAGAATATATCCTGTATCAGATCACAGAAGAGAGACAGATGACAGCAGTCTGCAAAAACTCTACAGGGAAGAGAACTTTTCCAAACATGTTCATGGCTATGATATGTATTTCTCTCAACATGTCTTTGTGATGGGATGAATAGTAATTATTTATCATCAGTTTAAAAGTAAGGAAACTGGCTGGGCATGGGGACTCGTGCCTGTAATCCCAGCACTTTGGGAAGCTGAGGTGGGAGGATCGCTTGAGCCCACAAGTTCAAGACCAGCCTAGACAACACAGTGAGACTCTATCTCTAATTTTAAAAAGTGAGGAAACTGCAGCATAGAGAGCTTCATGACTTACCCATGATTCTACAACTAGTCAGTAATGGACCAAGAACTCGAACCTAGGCTCTCTGCCTTCTATTTCTCTGTATTTTCTAGGCCTTAGGCAAGGTATGAAGCAGACAGAGAATAACCTCTTGAGGAGGTTTGCTAAGGCTGGATTGGGATGTGGAAGGGAACGGTCCTAGAAGGGCTTAAAAAACCCATGTACAAAGATAAGTATCATAGTATATTGCACAAGTATATCTCTAAGTACCACTTAGAGATAATTTTTAGATGATCAGATGTTTTGAATTAGCTTCCCTTTTTGGATTATACATGCCCAGTGTTTCCTTCCATTTGTGTGGACAATTGAGAGATTACTGCAGTGTCAGACCACATAAACAAGAGAGGTTATGACAACCTGACTGTGACTCATGTTCGGGTGCCCCTGAGCCCATACCCTCATCCTGCTTCTAGAAGAATTTGTTTTCCAGACACTATCATATCTGTGTCTAGTACTGCTTTTAACACACAGTGCACTTGATATATCTCTCTTTGTTTCTTTTTCTCTCTCTCACTCACTCTTTCTCCCCCTCCCCCTGATATTTTCTCTTTTTGTCTGCCTGGTTTTTCTCTCTGAACTCAGAGAATGCTCTTTTTAGAACTCGGGCTTCTAGAAGGTCAGGGATAGAACTCTACGTAGTCCAGTTTCAAAAGTCATTAGCTCAGGCTGTGCTCTTTCCCTGTTTTTCTTTTCTACCCTTTCTCCTCACACCATTCTCCGGCCATTCCTGTGTCGGGCTTGGCTATTCTTGACGGTGGGGCCAGCAGACCTCTTCAGCCAAGTGGCCAACTCAGGCAGCCAGTGTGACCAGCGCCATCTCGGTGTCTTGCTTCATGAGGCCATTCAGGTGCCCCGTCAGCTGGGTGAAGTGGCAGCCTTTGGGGGCAGCAACGTGGAGCCCAGTGTCCGTAGTTGCTTCCGTTTTGTGAGTATGGAACTGGGGAGTGGAGGAGGGATGGGAGATTGCAGGTAGGGTGGGAAGAAGGGAAGGAGGACTACAAGTTAGGCTTTTGATCTGAAGTATGCAGATGAAAGGAATTTTGTTGGGATGGGACAATGGAGCAGAGTTCTCTGGGCTCTAGAATCACAGTCCTGTTGGAAAGGGTGCCAGCTCAGCTAGCACAGGGCAGAAGGTGAATCTCTCTGGAGAACAGGTCAACCCAGCCCCTGCTGGTTCTGCTGCTCCTCTGAGGACTGCCATTCTAGGGATAAGACACTTTGGGCCTCAGTCATTCCCATTGGTTTTCTTGTTTCCGTAGAGCACTGGGAAGCCAGTCATTGAAGCATCCCAGTTCCTGGAGTGGGTTAACTTGGAGCCCCAGTCTATGGTGTGGCTGGCTGTTCTGCATCGGGTCACCATTGCTGAGCAAGTGAAGCATCAGACCAAGTGCTCTATCTGTAGGCAGTGCCCCATCAAGGGGTTCAGGTAGGGAAAACAATACCTGCTGGGATGATAATAATAAATATGTCATGTGACATATAACTCAGATATTATAAAATAAAGTATTACCTAATTATCATATCATTACAGCTAGTCTATTGTATATTATTATATACTGTTGTAATCCTTTCTATTGCAGAATGTGTAATTATTTTTAAATGGGAAGTGAGGAAATATTTTTGTTTTAGCTGTATTATAAAGTACTACAGACCTACAAAAATGTATAGAAGATACTGTAAGAACACCTATGTACTAATAGTGTGCCAGCAAATGTTTCACAACCTACTCCCTAAAAAGAAAAAAAGGAAACCTGATCTGTAGCATTTGCTAGTTTCTGTGATGTATGTACTCCCACTATGAATGATATCAGGCTATTTACAGGAGGTCTCTGAGCAGAGTCAGAAGGAGATGCTCAGTTGTACACCATTTATATAATATGTCCACCATGTAGATACAGTAGATGTAAGTAACCTCAAGATCATAAAGAATAGCAAAGTAATTAGGAAGTAATGAGTTTTGAGTATTTATTATCTTTTTTGTAATATAATTTATTTAATTGTATTAGAAAAACCCTGAAATTTTAACAGCCAGCTGTTGTGAGCTGGTATGAGCTGGCCTCAGCACACCACAGTTTATACCCATGACCAACTTAAGGAATAAAACATTATTGCAATATATTTGAGGTCTCCTTGATTATAGTCCCCTCCTTCCCCCACAAAGGTAACCACTATCCTGGATTTTTGTTTGTTTGTTTGTTTGAGACAAAGTTTCGCTCTTGTTGCCCAGGATGAAGTGCAATGGTATGATCTTGGCTCACCACAACCTCCACCTCCCAGGTTGAAGCAATTCTTCTGCCTCAGCCTCCCAAGTAGCTGGGATTACAGGCATGCGACACCATGCCCAGATAATTTTGTATTGTTAGTAGAGACAGGGTTTCTCCATGTTGGTCAGGCTAGTCTCAAACTCCCAACCTCAGGTGATCCACCCGCCTCAGCCTCCCAAAGTGCTGGGATTACAGGCGTGAGCCACTGCACCCAGCCACTATCCTGGATTTGACTTTCATCATAAAACACTCAACTTTTTACCTTTGCAAAGCACTAACACACAACTCTCCCTATAATCACCTTGCTTTTCATAAGATGAGCAAATGAGGCGCACAGCTAGTTAGTGGTAGATCTAGACTAGATATTATATCATATGACTCCTCTAAGTCTAGGCATTTCACTGTCCTGCACTACAAGGTCTGGGCAGTTCATCCAGGCTTTGGAAGTAGATCTGAAGGGCTATTATTTATTCTGCAGTAATAGGTATATTATTATGAACAACCTTTGGAAAATAACCTTTAGCCAACTTAGCCAAGACTGGTTAATTTCCTTCATATTGGAAGTGTAATTTCTCCATGGTAGGTGATGGTCCCTGGGATCCCGGACCTGTTTGGGCCATCCTTGTTTAGAAGGCCATTTGATATAATGAGATATTTGACCCCACTTCCCTCCTGTCTCCGTTAAACAAAGGTGGTGAGACAATGCTGTTTCCCACACTTCCTGGGAATCTGGCCTTGTGATTTCATAGAGATTTATGGCCTCTAGAATAAAGTTGTTCATCTGTTGAGAACTCAGCCACTGCTATGTATACGAGGTTGGGCATGTTAGGCTCCATGCCTCATCCCCTTCTAGTGTGTGTGTATTTTGATGTTAGGGGGACAGCAGGGAGGTCACTGTGGTACATTGGATTCTCTTTCCTACTACATCTCTTCTCTCCCAAGGTACCGGAGTCTGAAACAATTCAACGTCGACATCTGCCAGACCTGCTTCTTGACAGGCAGAGCCAGCAAAGGCAATAAGCTGCACTACCCCATCATGGAGTATTACACACCGGTATGAAGCCTCCAGGCTGGGTGGGAGGGGTAGGCAGCTCTCAGGCACTGGGTGTTGATCCACTTTGCCCAGCATTGGCTCAATGTTTTCTGCTCTCCCGTGAGGAGCATTCTCCAAGGAGCTCTGGTGATTCACCAGTTTGGGGGATTCAGACCTCTGTTCTTCCAGCAGAGGTTCTCCCTCACTGGGCCTGGGCACAGCTGGCCCAGGACACTCTCAGCCACTTAAAGGACACTCACTGTTTTACTGCAGAGAAAAGTCTCATAAAAAAATAAAAATAAAAACAGAGAGAGCAAGGCAGTTCCAGCTGATTTGCCTTCCATCGGTCACTTGAGTTTTTCCTGGCTAGTTTCCTATATTGCCTCTGTACTGGGTCACTCAGTCTTTCCCTGATGCTTTGTCATTATTTCTACCCCTGCTAGTCAATACCAAAGCTTATGCTCAAATTAATTACTCAGTCCCTTGGTGGGAAAAAAGAAAGGTATGTCCTTTACCTGGATCCCCAAACTGCAGTTAGTTTTCCCTGGTAACTCTGTCCTCCATAGCTGCCTTAGCCAGGTCGGTCAGCATCCCTGCACTCCAGCCACAGAGTTGCTCCTGTGCTGTGCTTAAGACCCACAGCTCCAGGCTTAGCTTCCAGCATTGACTCTGCTCCCTACTCATCTTTATCCTTTTTTGTCCCCGCAGATTGTCTCAAAGCCCTCCTCATATCCCCGGCTCCCACCACTGCTCTCTCTCCCCTATTCTCTCTCCCATTTTCAACCTGTTTCCCCACAATCCATCTGTCCAAGCTTTCATCTCTTCAAACCCTGTTGGCACAGAAACCTGAGGCCCAGTGGGAACAAGGACCATGCCCTTTACTTTTCATTTATTATCATCTTAAAGAAAACATTAGAAAAGCCATACACAGAAAACTGGCTGGATCTGGTAGACTGATAATCCTCTGCCACCTGTTCATCTTCTACAGCCTTAGAATTTATATAATAGCTATTTTAAAAATTAACAAACATATGCTCATTATAAAATATTCAAATTATATGAAAGTGTTTAAAGTATAAGACAAAGGCTGGGTGCCGTGGCTCACATCTGTAATCCCAACACTTTGAGAGGCTGAGGTAGGGGGATTTCTTGAGCCCAGGAGTTCAAGACTGGCCTTGGTAACACAGTGAGACCCTTGTCTCTACAATTTTATTTTATTTTTTGCTTTTAGAGGAAGTGAGGCAATTAAAACAATTTTTTTAAGTGTAAAATGAAAGTCCTCCTCTCTCCTCACCCTGGCCCCCACACCTCCAGTTCAACTTCCCAGAGGCAACCAGTGTTCAGGGTTTGGCATATATCCTCCCAGACCTTCTTCTAGGAGCAGGGTGTGGTGGGATGAGCAAGAGTAGGTTACTTAGCATGCTGTCTTCTCTAGAAGAGCAGCCACACCTGCCCAGTATATCTGGAAGCATTAGGATAAGTTTTTCTGCCCTGTCTCCTCCTCAGACCACATCCAGTGAGAACATGAGGGACTTTGCCACAACGTTAAAGAACAAATTTCGCTCCAAGCATTATTTCAGCAAACACCCTCAGCGAGGTTATCTGCCTGTACAATCAGTGTTGGAGGCTGACTACAGCGAGACGTGAGTACCAGTGGCTGAGCAGGGGCTGTGGGCAGCCTCGCTGAGCCTGAACATATGCTGTGAAGGGGCTGAGTCCCAGGTGGGCTAGGAGAAGGTTCCAGGATAAATTCCACTAGTGGTAAGGCAGTTCAGCTTGGGCCTGACCTGGACTCTGGCCTGAGAAGTAAACTGGAATCTATTCTTTGTATTTTGTTCCCGTCAGCTCGTGCCCATGTCAATAATGCAGGGAGCAGGAGAGGGAGGAGGAAACGGGCTACCCAGTCTTTGGTCCTCTGAGTCTTTGCTGCTTTCTTCTAGGCCGGCTTCTTCCCCAATGTTGCCACATGCTGACACACACTCCCGAATTGAGCATTTTGCCAGCAGGTACCACCAGGTTTGCGGGAGGTGGGTGAGGGCTGTTGTAGGAAGTCCGAGGGGAAAGGATCTTCAGTTGGGGCAAGGAGAATGGAGTCAGGGCCAGGGGATGTGCATAGTTGGGTATCAGCAGCCAACAAGGCCCCATACTTAGGGGTAGTCGGGGTAGCTCTCAAAGCCAATGATCCTATTATGAGATTAGCGTCCTTGAGATGGAAGCAGGCCCCACATCCTTTTTCTCTCCTTGCCTCTGCTGTTTCTTTCTAGGCTTGCTGAGATGGAAAGTCAAAATTGCTCCTTCTTTAATGACAGCCTGTCCCCAGATGACAGCATGTGAGTTTCCACAGCTGCTTATTTGCCAGAAATAGCTCTCCTTGAGATCTGTGTGCCACTGTTTGGAAAGGGTATATCCTCCAGGGAATGGGGGTGTGTGGTGGTTAGGATCCTTAGCTCCCTAAGGAAGGAAGGCTGCTTTCTGGCCACGGCATTCAGTGAGAAAGGCAGTCTTCCCTCTATCAATCGACCTAGGAAATGAGTGATGTACTAGCTCCCTGCCATCTTTCCAAGTCCCTTCCTGTTTCAAGATCCTATCCTTCTATACACAACTTGGAGGAACGAAGAATCTGAAGTTGCAGAAAGGGGCCATTATCTTGTGCTCAAGATGCAAAAGCCCTATCTAGTGCTACAATAACCCTGGGAGACGTCAGGGACTTAGCTGAAGTATAGCCAAGGGAACTCCCTGGTGTGACGGCCCAGAGAAGGGGCCTTGTATCTCTAGGAAGGTCCCCAGCCTGCTCAGAGGTCCTAGGAGCTGCTGGCTACATGGATCAATCTGCCTGGACTGGGACTCAGATCCCTCTAGAGGAAGAGGAAACAAAGGAGAGCAGAGTAGGGGAATAGCACAGAAAGGGAAATGATTTGCTCATTGTTTCCTGGGGGCCTGTAAGTAGAACCCAGAAACCCACATCCTGAAAACACTCTCTCAGTACCCCCAACCACAGCCTCTGCCTCCTTTGAATACTTTCATACCACTCAAGCCTCAATATATGTCCTTTCCCTCTTGATGTGACTTAGAAGTGAATCTTCCAGCATGCATTTCCTGGGGCCTGAGCCTAGAGCTGAGAACTTATGCCCTGAGCTGTTTCTCTGTTCAGCAACTGGCTGCCTACTCTGCTTTCCCCACACCCATGCAGAGATGAGGACCAGTACCTGCTGCGGCACTCCAGCCCCATCACAGACCGGGAGCCAGCCTTTGGACAGCAGGCATCATGCAGTGTGGCCACAGAAAGCAAGGGGGAGCTGGAAAAGATCCTGGCCCACTTGGAAGATGAGAACCGGTGGGTATGATGATAGCAGAAATCTGTGTGGGTTCTTGAGGCAGACAGATTGAATTTAAGTCTTGGAACTTCATCCTAGCTGTCTGACCTTGAACAAGTTACTTAAATCCTGTAATCATCTATTTCCTCATCTGTAAAATGGGGATGATGATCATCAAACCTGCCTCCTAGAGTCACTTGTGAAGTCCAAATGAGATCAGGCATATAATGTGTTTGGCTCAATGCCTGGCTTATATTATAGTAAGGATTCAATAAACACTAGCTATTGTAATTATTTGAATCCTTTTAATTATTTTCTTTTGAGACAGAGTCTCAATCTGTTCCCTAGGCTGGAGTGCAGCGGCATGATCTTGGCTCACTATATAACACTCTGGCTCCTGGGATCAAACAATTGTCATGCCTCAGCCTCCCGAGTAGCTGGGACTACAGGCATGCACCGCCATGCCTGCCTAATTTTTTTTGGTATTTTTAGTAGAGATGGGGTTTCACCATGTTGGCCAGGCTGGTCTCGAACTCCTGACCACAAGTGATCCACCTGCCTTGGCCTCCCAAAGTGCTGGGATTACAGGCGTGAGCCACCGCGCCTGGTCTGAATCCAAAATTTAACCTGAATTTTTCCAAGAACACAAGAGATGCAAGCAGAGAGAATGCATAGAGAAAACAGGCAAGAGTATGACATCTTCCCGCCCTCAGAGACTTTTCAGTGTTAGAAGTGGTAAGAAATATCCGTCACCTAGTAAAAGTATTCCAGAGGATGCTGACACTACATAGAGCATTTGAGGTCTGGAAGAGGGAAGGTGAAGAAGATTACAGGGAAGACATGACTTTCCACAAAGTAGAGGTGGCAGCAGGAACCTAAGGAGGGTCCAAGCTACTTGTGGGGCATGAAGTTGAATTCATAGTACACCTTAGAGCAGTGCTTCACAAACATTAGTTTATAAGATAATCACTTGGGAAGCTCAGTAAAATACAAATTTTAAGTCACAGGTCTGGGTGAGGCCTGAGTTTCTGCATTTCTAACCAGCTCCCAGCAGATGCCCATGCTGCTGTTCCACAGACCACACCTGGAGTAGCAAGTCTTTAGAACAGTGCTACTCAGAGTGTGAAGTGCAGACCAGAGCCAGTTTGTGACTAGTTCGTCACCAGTCCAAGGCAAGATAAATACAGCAAACAGAGAATAAACTTTTAGAGACTTTTACAGCAATTTGAATTGCTATGATATTCAAGTACAGAATTAGTGGGCTCATCTCATTGAATAGGGTAGAGACCAGTTTGAATGTTGTTGAACTTGTGTGATGAGTTGCACGTGGTGTGAGCTATGTACTAGTCATGTGCATTGGGGCCACATATTGGTCCACAGTAGAGTGAAAAAAAAACCCTGGATTTCTATCATGAATCATTCGAGAAACACTGCCTTTGAGCAGCAGCCTGCAGGTCCTAGGAAACACTGGACAGAGAGTGACTGTTCTGTTGCAAATAAAGAAAAAACAAAGTCAAAAGTGATGTCCCCAACAGCAGACCACCTGTTTGGAACTTGTTTGTTTGATGACCCACCATGGGTGTTCAAAGTGGGCCAAAGAGGAGGGTTGTAGAGAGAGGAGGTAAGACAGGTGGGTCTCTCGTTTATGTTACCTTTTCCCTTGGAATCTCAACATCTTAAAAATGGAGTAGGTGAGTCAGTGGCTCTAATGCCACATTTATTTGCAGACTGTGTTTCTGGCTGATTTTAAGGTCGGACTTAATCCCTAAAGCAGCACATCAAAGCCCTGAGACATTTATTAGGCAAAATGTCAACTTCCTCTGCTCTGAGGTCTCAGAATGGCAGAGTAAATAACTTATGCGGTGGAGAGGAAGTGATGTGGCCATTGAAGCAAGAGCACAGCTGGGGCAGGGTTGGGGGCGGGGGTGGGAGTGAAATGGGGTGGGAGAGCACAGGGATTGCTCACACCTAGGCCTGAGGGGACATCTGAAACCTGGACAGTCAGAGCCCTGTTAGAGCTATAGGCCTTGGTGTCTCTCTCCATGGCAGGATTCTCCAGGGAGAGCTGAGGCGCCTGAAATGGCAGCATGAGGAGGCTACTGAGGCACCCACTCTGGCTGAGGGCTCTGCTGAGGCAGCACCAGACCACCGCAATGAGGAACTTCTGGCTGAGGCCCGGATCCTTCGGCAACACAAGAGCCACCTGGAGACGCGGATGCAGATCCTCGAAGACCACAACAAGCAGCTAGAGTCCCAGCTGCAGCGCCTGAGGGAGCTGCTCCTGCAGGTGAGGCTGGAGACAGTAAAAGAGCCAGGGCAGCCTCTGAGCCCGGGGGAAGGATGGCTGGGGAGCTGAGAGGTGTGGCGAAGAAGACACAAGAGAGAGCTCCTTGGCAGTGGCTCTCAAGTAGCTTCCTGAAGAGAACTGGGCCTGAGGCTGGTGGGGGGCGGGAGAAAGAAGAAACTGGTATGGTCACATCTCCAGCTGACTCTCTTCCACCTACCTTCCATGCCACCCTGTGTGTCACTCTCCGGCCACTGTGGGGCCTGGGGAAGAGAGAGGACTTCTGAGGGCTTATTTCTTCACAACCCATTGGAAACCCATACTGAAAGAACAGACTTCAAAAATCATCTAAAACATTGATTTTACTAGTATGGTATTTGCTAGAAAGAAGCAGGTTTGGACAAGTTTAGCAAGAGAAATATTTGTGCTACCAAAGGATGTTTCTTGCTTTTTGTACCTTTCATCTCTGAGAGGCAGTGTGTAGGCTGTGGTATAGCTCTGGAGTCAGGCAGCTCTGGGTTTGCATTTGGCTCTGCCAATTGACTATGGGGTGTTGGACAGTTACTGAACCTCTCCAAGCCCCAGTTTCCTCATCTGTACAACGGGGATGGTACCAACTTCATAGAATTGTGGTGAACATAAAAGGAAATAATTCATTTATAGAATTTAACATGATGCCGGGAATCTAGTACACACTTCATAAATATTACCTATTATTGTCATTATATGTAATGAAAAATACCACTCTGCTGCCTCTTCTGCAGATCCTCCAAGGGAGGGCCTCTATGGATTCCTGGAGGTTTCTAACATATGCTATGTCATGAACCAAGGATCAGGTGTGAAACTGTACATTTCCAGAGAGAATTGGATTCTAAATAGCTTAATTATAGCTGAAATGACAGCAAGAGACCTTTAGGTACAATGCCTTTCTTATAAGAACTGGGAGCGTTTGACACGTTGTTAAAGGAAGAAGGCAATGGGTAATTGAATATTCTAAGAAGTTTCCCAAAAGTGGAACCCACTGTTTTAGGTAATACCAAAAGCTTCTTAAAGTCTAAGGGCAAAGGGCTGGAATGAAGTCTCTCAGATCCCTTCTAAACTCAGGAGTCTGTCAAAGTAAGGTCAGGAAGGCAAAGCCACTTAAGTCATGCCTTAACTCTTGCTAGCCACCCACCGAATCAGATGGCAGTGGCTCTGCAGGCTCGTCCCTAGCTTCCTCTCCACAGCAGTCAGAAGGCAGTCACCCCCGAGAGAAGGGACAGACTACTCCAGACACCGAGGCTGCAGGTGAGTTCCCCTGGCCCCTCCCAGCCCCTTTTTCCATGGCTTTGTCCTGCCTTCGATTTCCTGCCCAAGGCTTTGCACAGGAAACCAGAGGGACTGGTTTCTCCTCTTGGCTTTGTGCTTAGGGCCAGGGATGACTAGTTTACTGATTGATTAATTAATTTGCTTATTCTACAAATAAATGTACACTGAGCACAACCTATGTACTAGGTATTGTGCTGGGAAGATGCAAATGCTGTGGACAGGTCTGCCCTTAAGCTGGCAGAATTCTATCCAGCCCCTTGGCCTCATAAAGAAGTCTTTTTGTTCTATTCTCAAATCTCTCTTTTTTAACCCAGATGATGTGGGGTCAAAGAGCCAGGATGTCAGCCTGTGCTTGGAGGACATCATGGAGAAGCTCCGTCATGCCTTCCCCAGTGTGCGAAGTTCTGATGTGACTGCCAACACCCTGCTGGCCTCTTGATGGAGCCAGATCTTCATCCTATAGTTCATTTTCCTCTCCTGGTTCCGGTCAAAGCCTTTCGTCAGCCTTCACCCAACCTTTCCAGTTTCCACTGGCCCCACATTCCTCAACTAGTATTATTTGGTCTCTGGGCAGCAGCAGGGATCTGGTGGTATGTGAGGTGGTTTCAGAGAGTGATGGGGGAAGGGGAGGCATGATTCCTCTGACTCTAGAAATGTTCCCTTTAATCTTCAAGTTTCAGGTCAGTCATTTAAGTACCTTTCTGTTGCAGCCCAGGCAAATATCACTTGGTCATTAAGATGGGGAGCAAAGAAGCTGCCTTGCAGAGTTAAGTGGTACCCATTGGCCCCTCTCCCTTCTTCATGGAATTATGGAGAGAGAGAAGCCTAATTACCCAAGATTCCAGCATTATGAATCCACAGGAGTTATCCCTACTCTCTTGAGCAATTCATGGAGGCAAAAGGGTATCCCCAAGACACCTTCCCCACCCCAAGCACCCCTGAAAAAGTCTGGGCAGCATGTGTTCTATTACTTCAGCTCCAGGACAGATCTCTAGCCATCCTAATGTTACCTAGGTATTGGTTTCTCTTCAAATATCATCATTTTCTTTAGCCTCAGTCCCTGACAGACCTTCTTTAAGGGGAGAACAGTTCATTCTGGTTCTTCCACATTATATTTGGAAGCATTAAAGATATACTTATGGGTTTAGGGTGTTTTTTTTTTTTGCCCCACATCTTCCTATTTCTTAAAGGCCTCAGCATTTTGAGAGACCCACTGAGTTCCTCTGGAAACCTGGCTGAAGCCACCCTTTGCTCCTCTGAGCCTGTCCTCACAGACCTAGGGGTGCAGTGGCAGCTTGCTCAGCAAGGGAAACTTGCTCTCCTTGGGTGAGAAAGAGGAAGCTCACCTCTAGTCTGGAGTCGTATGACTGCTGCCCAACACCCTTCCAGGCTTTGACCCTTCAAGCTCTCAGGCTGAATCAGATGAGGTGGCTGATTGCCCCCAACTAACCATAAGGCATTTGCAACTGGTCACCCTGAGTAGTGGTCCCTCCATAGGAGCCACAGACCACAAATCAGGAAGCTGGCCACTTTCCACCCAGACAACAGCAAGGCCTTCCTGTGCATAAAATTGTTCTTTCTAATTCTGGAAGGTGAATTCAATCCTCAAACTGAACTAACTCTTCTTAGGTAGCATTTACCATGATCTCTTTATCCAGAAACTGTTCAGAATAGATAGTAGGGGTGGGGGCGTGGGCTTGGGAATGTTGAAGAGATTCAGAGCCTACGTAGGCAGCTTTCTACCAAGAGGAGCTTTATAACCTAGAGCCCTGTAGTTGACTTCATTTGCCTAAGTTTATATACATACATATCTATTCTACATATCTACTGTACATCAGTGCTCTCCTGACCTCACTCACACATTAAATTCTAATACCTCTTGACGAATTAATGTTCTGCCTTGCTCTTTGTTGGCCCCAGCCTCTGGTTGGAAAGACAGATGTGTCCTGGCTGCTCCCCCAGGATATCTCTCTCCATTGATGTTTGGGGTGGGCTGCCCTCAAGACCAAAGCAACAAAAACCCATGGCCACAGAGAATCTAACAGGAAGAGTCACTGTTTTCTTCACTTATTCCAAATCTTGTTCCCTTGAGACCTGGGCCTTGAGTGAATTTTCCTGGGATCCCCTAAACGGTTCAAGTGCCAAAATAGAGCAAATCCAAGCTCTGCCCACCCCATGCAGAAAAGGACAAATAGGCCTTTTTGGGCTTTTGCCAGCCAAGACACAGAGAACATTCTCTGGCCCCTTCCAATTCTTACAGTCTGGCTCAGGGCTAAAGAAAGCAACAGTTGCTACCACAATCAGGAGGGAGTGACGGTTGGGGTGTTGTGTTATAATCCAGCAGTGGGCCAGTGGGTAGAACTGCTAGGAACCTAGCTAGATCTGCCGCAGGGGAGGCAGGGCAGTGGCTTGGGTCCAGAAGCTTAGGGTTGCCTCCTCTCCTACTAAGCCACAGGTCCAGGGTGTCAGACTTCACATCATAACATCTGCCTTACTGTTCATGAGGTCTCTGGGTGGGAGAACTGGGTATATGGATAGATGGTGAGCAGGAGGTAGGTGGGCATCAATCACAGAACCTGGGCATCAGTCAGAGTGGGAGCATATTTGTAGGAGCCAAGATTGTGGGCAGGAATGTGGGACAGAGGGCTCAAGGACTTGTAGGCATATGCCTACCTAAGCTTTAGGAGGGCACATATTATGGAACAATCTTTTACCAGGAAAGTCCTGGAAAATCCTTTCTGTTATCCCCACTCCACCTGAGAGCTCTTGGGCTGCTGAGGGCCTGTGGCAACTGCAGTGGGCCAGGCCTGGTAGAAAAGTTGTAGATCTTGTTATGTAGGATTTGCGTTGTAGATGGACCAAAGCAGGTCAAGAGTTGAATTCTCACTAAGGGGTCACTGACACTTTGTGGTCCTGTTCAAGGGTCCAGGGACAGTCAATGCAGCATGTGTGGGGAGTTTTCCCACTGTAAGATAAATGGATCCTTGGGTACTATGAGTCCAACTTGGGGTTGGATTTAGCAAAATGTGTTGTATGTTGTTAGACATCTGTTGTGTATTCGTCTCCTAAGGGTATTGTGCATGGCACTGTGTAGTTTATAGCCCTACACTAGAAGGATGGTGAAGGGAGTTGCTAGGTTGGTAGCCTAAAGAAATCCTTCTGACTGTGGGATTAGCATCAGTGATAAGGAATGTGAGCATTTGCTGGGGTTGTTGTCAAATAGTATAAGAGAATAGTTGGGACAGAGAGGTGATTTCTTCTTGACAGAATGTGATAGAGGCCAAAAAGCCATTAAGAAGATACCTCTGGTTCCAGTGACAGCAGAGTGGATTCACATTGATTGGGCCTTGTTGTGGAAGGCTGACTAGCTGGAGGACATCAGGCTGTGCTGTTTCTCTAGGGAGGACATGTGCCCTTCCCTCCTGATTAGAAAGGTTAGAATCAAGATTCTCAAGTGCCCATTTTCTTCAAAGCCCAAAGTTGAGAAATATTTCCCTAAAGAGAAATTTGTTTGAGTTTCTGGTGCTCCAGGAAATGGGTTGGCAGGACACAGAAATGAGAAACCCTAAGGCCAGGAAGAGGCCAATCCTAGGAGATGTTTTGCCTCCAGATTCATTTTAAGGAATACCTGTGCTTCCTGAGGTGTGTGCTTGAGATTTGGGCTCCATAGCCAGCATTTGATCTCGAATTCTCAATGGCAGAGTCATGGCCTCTGGCACCATTTCAAGGCCAAGAATCCCATCCAATTTCCCTTCACATAGATTACAGATAAGCAAGAAAGTAGTTGCCTTAATTTGAACAGTTCTGGGAGAAAAACTGGGGGCCTTGTCCTAGGGCTGTGGAGACTTAGTTATTCAGCTGGGTGACTCCCGTGGGAACAAGAAACACTTTAGCTACTTCTTATTCTTTTAACACCAATGGCTGTGGGAGAGGGAAAGACTCAAGGCCAGGGCTCAGCTCCCAGAGTCCATCTCCTCCCACAGCAGTTGCATTTGGGAGGGGGCCTGCTGAATGTCCTTGCTGTCCTCTAGGGCAGTATTGAGGCCTTACTGAAGTCTGCTATACTGCTTGCTGGCTGTAAGAACTGGTCACATGGATGAAAACTGGGGAAAAGATTTGGGGGAGGTGACAAGGGTGGCATGGACGTCTAGGGGACAAAGGGAACATGGTTGGGAACAAATTGGTTAACTATCATTGCCACTCACTGTGGTGCTTTCCCCCTTTCCTTTGGATTCTGCTTTGAAAAGAATAAATTTGTACTTGTTTAATTTGGTTCCTCTGGTTATGCTCTCTGACTCTGATATTTCATATCTTTCCCTTATTTAGGGGTGGGAAGAGAGAGTAAGACCAAGAAGCCACAAAAGTACTATAAAACATAAGGCCACCAGATGAGTTCAACACCTATGGGACACAAAAAGACTCCCCATTGGGCCCATCTGCCACCGTTACCTGGATCAGTCACCTCTCAATGCCCCTCCAACCCTTCCCAGATTAGCTAGTTAGCACCTTATGAGGTGAGCTGTATATAGAAATGGTTTCTAAATTTCATCCTCCTCAATCTGAGGATTTTTCACCACCCCAAAGCATTTTAAGAAAAGTCAGGACAATGCATTGAGTTTTCATAAAGTTATATATATTCAGTTTAAAGGTCTACCTTTTATTCTGAGATTATGTGTGTGTATACACACACACACACACACACACATATATTCTGTCAATTAAAAAAACCCTGTCAGTCCCTCTTTCCCACTCTATCGCCCAGGCTAGAGTGCAGTTGCGCAACCTCGACTCACTGCAACCTCCGCCTCCCAGGTTCAAGCGATTCTCCTGCCTCAGCCTCTTACCAAACTATAGCAACACTGTCCAGTATAAAATAATGCAAGCCACATATTTAATTTTAAATTTTATAGCAGCCATATTACAAAAGTAAAAATAGATGAAATTAATTTTAATAACGCAATATATCCACAATATTACCCTTTCAACATGTAATCAGTATAAAACAATTATTGAGATTTTAAAATATATTTTTAACTAAGTTATGGAAATGTCAAGCAAGCTGCCACATCCAGTTGGGGAAAACAAAACAACAACAACAACAAACAAAAACAAGAAATCCAGATGGATCCAGACAGTTTATTCCTTATAGAGACAGCAAAAGCAAGATCAACAATGCTATCAGCTCTCTGCATCCCTCTACCCACAGAACAATATAATAGGACAACAAAAGGGGCCAGATGACAGGCAACATGAATGGTAGGACCCCCTGGTACTGTGTAGCCAATGACACTGCAGATAAGCAGTTTTATGGCCTGCAGCTGTACCCTCTGGTGTGGGAAGCAGGCAGAAAGCCTATACTTTACTGGAATGAGGGAGGCAGGTAACAAGCTGCCTCATGGCAACCTCCCTCAAGATAGGGAGATGACTGAGAAACGTTCTTGTAGCAAATTCTCACAAGACTGCCTGTCTTTCCATGTTCCAGGAGGATCACAGGGTGTTCTGCCAGGACCTGAGTCAGCCTGCAGTTGACCGTGGCCTGTGTGGCCTACATGGATAGTAATAAGGTCATCAGGATGCAGGCATAGAGCAGTTCCTTTATAGAAATCCAGTGTTTATAGACCGGGCACAGTGGCTCATACCTGTAATCGCAGCACTTTCGGAGGCTGAGGCAAGTGCATCACCGAGATCAGGAGTTCGAGACCAGCCTGACCAATGTGGAGAAATTCTGTCTCTACTAAAACTACAAAAATTAGCCAAGTGCAGTGGCAGGTGCCTGTAATCCCAGCTACTTTGTAGGCTGAGGCAGGAGAATCACTTGAACCTGGTTGGTAGAGGTTGCAGTGAGCCGAGATTGCGCCACTGCACTCCAGCCTGGGCAACAGAGTGAGACTCCATCTCTAAATCAGTCAATCAATCAATCCAGTGTTTGTTTCACACTTATTGCACTTCTCAACTCAGGCTAGCCACGTGATACTCAAAAACCACATGTGCCTAGTGGATACCATATTGGATAGCCGAAGTCTGTAGCATACAGAAGTCAGAATTACTGGGCTATAGCAAAGGAAAACTTTCTGAGGTGTCAGAGTCAATGTGTACATGTGTATGCTGGGGTGGGGTGGAAAGTCAGAAGGGCAATAGCCTTGGGTGACTGGAGGGCAGTGGTGAAGCAGCCCCCCGGGTTACATTGAGAAGTGGCAGCAGAGGAGATGGAGGGGTACTGCAAACACACTAGCTTGCCGTTGCCCCTTCCTGTTGTGTTGTCTTCCCTACCATCCTGCCTCTCAGCAGAGCTCTGGCTGTTCTCAGGCTGCAGTATGAGAGGCTGCACGAGGGCTCTTCTACCTCTCTCACTCCTGGATGCCTGCTGTAGCGCATGTGCCACACTGACTGGTCTGTCTCTCCAGCATGACCCCAGGGTACTTTCTTTTTTTTTTTTTTTTTTTTTTTTGAGACGGAGTTTCGCCTTGTTACCCAGGCTGGAGTGCAATGGTGCGATCTCGGCTCACTGCAACCTCCGCCTCCTGGGTTCAGGCAATTCTCCTGCCTCAGCCTCCTGAGTAGCTGGGACTACAGGCGCGCGCCACCATGCCCAGCTAATTTTTTGTATTTTTAGTAGAGATGGGGTTTCACCATGTTGACCAAGATGGTCTCGATCTCTTGACCTCGTGATCCACCCACCTCTAGGCCTCCCAAAGTGCTGGGATTACAGGCTTGAGCCACTGTGCCCGGCCCGACCCCAGGGAACTTTCTATCAGTTCCCTGTCTGCCTTTATCTGAAAAGGCCTATCTTCTTTTCAAACTCTTCCTCTTCCCCCACCTTCTACCTCTGACACTCAACTCCTTTTCCCCATTCTTTCTCCTTATTCTCAACTTTTAAGTTATGGACTTCTGAGAAAAAAAAACAGTATTTTAAAAATATCATCTTGGTTTTCAAGTGATCCTTGAACTTCTCTCCTAATCTGGGCTACATTTCATTTGCCTTTAACATGCCTGTCTCCCTTAGTCCTATTTTTCTCTTGCATTTTCTCCAGCATGCCTGCTGTCTCCATCCCAGCTTCACTGGCCCTGCCCATATATGACCTCTCCTTTCCCATGGCTTAACTTTGACTTGGAGGAGCACTAAAAGTGGCACAGAGAATTTAGGAGTGTATTTCCTAAAGCAGCTCTGACTTTGTCAATTGGGATCAGACCTGGGGCTAGCTGGGCTACGTCCAGAAAACCCTCAGATGCCTCTTGGTGATAAGCATTATCGCCCATGATTTCCAGTGAGAAAACAGAGGCACTAAGAAGTGTAGGGACTTGCCCAAGCCAAGTTCCAACCTTGTGTTTGTTCTACTACAGCATAATTCAACCCAAATATTAGAGTTGCCATTTGTATCAGTTCTCTGTATATCTCCCCTCCATCTCATATTAACCATATGGCATTGGGATTTGGGGCAAGTCATCTCATGTTAATCATATAGCATTGGGATTTGATTTGCTTAGTTCATTAAGAGTCATCCTAAGAACTCTGGAAAGATGCCCCAAGACTGATAGCATCTTCTGCCATTTTCTAATCAGAGTGCTATGGTCTGAATGTGTCTCCCGAAATTCATATGTTAAGACATAATCTGTACCATATTAGTATTAAGAGTTAGGGCTTTTAGGAAGTGATTAGGTAATGAGGGCTCCACCCTTATGAATGGAATTAGTGCCCTTTTAAAAGAGGCCTGAGGGAGTTCATTTGCACCGCTGCCATGGGAGGATGCACCCAGAAGACAGTATCTAGGAAGCAGACAGAGCCCTTACCAGATGCCAAAGCTGCTGGCACCTTGATCTTAGACTTCCCAGCCTCCAGAGCTATGAGCAATATATTTCTGTTGTTTATAATTTACCCAGTCCATGGTATTTTTGTTACAGCAGCCCAAATGACCTAAGATATAGAGTTTATTGCTTATCTTTCTGTTTCCTTTTGGATATGAGTGCACTCATCATAGGGGATGGTTTAATAAATTGATGGCAATCATTTAAAAGGAACAATTTATTTATTGCTTAAAGAACATACAGCATAAAACACTAATAATATACCTAGAAAAAAACCAAAGATCGTTAAAGAAGTCTTCACAGGCATAATGGCAACTTGCTCTTCCTAACCTTAACTGATGGGAGTTAAGAGGGGAAGGCTCAGAATAAGGATAACGGTTCATAATTTCTTCATCTCTACTCTTAGCTGGTGAATAACAACCAGCTCCAGTCCTAAAAACAACAGAACAAACATAAGCAGCAGCAATAAATCATCCTTGAGCAGGAATGCAGCCCTGTTACCTGGACAGGACACAATCTAGTATTAACTGCTGCAAGGTAGGCACTTAAATTAACTGTGGCAGGTGCTAGTGCTTAGTAGAAATTACCTCATCTTTTCCTGTAAGTTTTAGGAAATATTACAAACCAAAAGAAAAGCTAAAACATATGCAAACAAACCAGCTGTATGGCCTCTAGACTAGACTGCTTTTGGAAGCATGGCTGAATCATCTGCTGGTACCATAGCACAGAAGCAATAAAATTAATTCTCATTCAGTGTGGTGGTGCACACCTGTAGTCCCAGCTACTCAGGAGGCTGAGGTGGGAGGATCCCTTAAGCCCAGGAGTCTGAATTCAGCCTGGGTAACCTAAGAAGACCTCATTTCTAAATTAATAATAATAATTCCCAAATTGACAAAGAGAAATTCTCATGGCTGAATGGGATCTCTAAGTCTATCATTTTTGATACTGCCCTTTTCTACATGACTACAAACTTTGAGCATATTAAAAGTAGCAAAAAAGGTACAGATAAATATAACTGATTCAACATAAGGCAGCTGAAGGGACTCATTTCTAAATTAATAATAATAATTCCAAAATTGATAAAGTCTCATGGCTGAATGAGATCTCTAATATTTTTTATACTGCTCTTCTCTACATGACTGCAAACCTTGAGGATATTAAAAGTAGCAAAAAAGGTACAGATAAATATAACTGATTTGACATAAGGCAGCTGAAGGGACTAATATCTAAATTAATAATAATAATTCCCAAATTGACGAAGAGAAAGTCTCATGGCTGAATGGGATCTCTAAGTCTATCATTTTTGATACTGCCCTTTTCTACATGACTACAAACTTTGAGCATATTAAAATTAGCAAAAAAGGTACAGATAAAAATAACTGATTCAACATAAGGCAGCCGAAGGGACAGAAACTTGCACAGTTTCATCCAGTCTTCAGTTTGGATGGTGAATCCAAGGTTTGTGTGCCAGGCTAATGGCTCTCGTCACTTCTTCAGAAAACACTGCAATTTTTCCTGTAGGGAAATGAGCTGTAGGGAGAGGCAGAAAGACACGAAAAATTCATTTGAAATCTGAAGCCCCATTACTTGATCTAGAATTTATTTACATAAACCCAAAAGAGCTATTGTTATTTGGCATTTATGAGGTTATCTTAGTCTTGCAATGTTCCAAAGAATACTGGCCACAGTAAAGAATGCATGTGCAATGCTGTGGTCATGATGTTGTCCTTTATTATGCCCAATTTATGAAAGGAAGCTTTGTATTAGTCTATTTTTATGCTGCTGATAAAGACATATCTGAGACCGGGAAGAAAAAGAGGTTTAATGGACTTAACAGTTCCACATGGCTGGGGAGGCCTCACAATCATGGTGGAAGGCAAGGAGGAGCAAGTCACGTCTTACATGGATGGCAGCAGGCAAAGAGAGGAGAGTTTATGCAAGGAAACTCCCCTTTGTAACACCATTGGATCTCGTGAGACTTATTCACTATCATGAGAACAGCATGGGAAAGACCTGCTTCCATGATTTCATTACTTCCCACTGGATACCTCCCACAACACATGGGAATTAAAGATGAGATGTGGGTGGGGACACAGCCAAACCATATCAACCTTTAAAATTGAATATGCTTTAAAAAAAAAACAGTATGTTTGCTGTTAAGAATCTGTGCTTCTGTAAAGAATACACAGAGGTCACAGCTCACTGTAGGGGCGAAGGAGATGGGATCTCTCTATAACCACATCCTAAGAATCAGATGATAAAACAGTTGGGATACCCTCTTGTCCCAATGAACACCATGGGTTTTAGACTGAGTCTTACCAGCTGCTTCTTACCACATTATGAGACACTTAGAAACTGAGTTGGAGTCCTGACCAATTGGGAGCCTGATGATGCTTTCTAAGTCAGAACCCCTGAACATTTTGTGGTATAGGATTTAATTTTTTTAACTCGAAATGGTAAAGTGACGAATAACATTCAGAGATATATGCCATCTTTACAACAAAGGTTGTTTTTGAATATTATTCATTTCAGAACACCCCATACCAGAATGAATTTTTAAGTCTGTGAAATGAACGGAATATTATGAAACAATCCTATGCTGCACATCACCTACCAAGCCACAATAATTGCTATCCGAAGTAACTTAGAGGTTCTTTCATTCAGTTGCTGAGTGACCCCTGACTGACCACAATTACAACCACTGACTGCTCCAGTTCTTTCTCCTTTGCAGGCTCTTTCTCTTACCACCACCCCCTAAAGATAGGTTTTCCTTAGGTTCAGACTTCTTGCCGAACAGTCAACCAGGCTAACTCAACTAGCCCCACAGCTTCAATGATCATTTCTGTGTATGGGCCTCTTTCCAGTTTCTCATTTTCAAAAGCACTTCTCCACATATCCCTCCAAATCCACTTTTTGTTACCCTAATTTCAGTCAACAGCACATCATTTCCCAGTTGCCCAGGCTTTGGATTCATCTTTGTTCCCCTTTTTGCCCTATAAATCCAATCAATTGTTAAGTTCTGTTTGCTTCTACCACTTGCACTTTTGAAGCTCTAGGCTGTACCCACTCCAATTTCTCCTATATACTTTCTCCTATATACTTTCTCCTATAAAAATCTTCCTGAGTTACGCCCCAGGTAAAAAAGCTTTGAAGGCTCATTATGACATACACCAAAAATTTAAACTATTCACCCCGGCATCACCACCTCTGAGCCAATGTGCATGCTGCTTTCTCCTGGAATGCACTACTTTCCCTATCTCCTTATTAAAACTCTACCTATATTTTAAGGCCCCAGTCAAACACCATCTTCTTCATTGAAGCTTTCCTTAATATCCATGGACAATCTCTCATTCCTTTAAGTCCCTACCCATCTTGTCAATTTCTCCCCAAATGAAGGCAGAGACTACATCATAAGTATATCATAGCTCTCTGCAGAGCCTAGCTTAAAGTAGATACCCCCTAAATCTAATTTGGGTAAATGAACTAACATTAAAGGACTCTGAGTAAATAAGGTTTACAGCTACATTTCTATGCTGCTCCTCAATACTAACTATAGTAATGCGTTACTTAACAAAGGGACTATGTTCTAAGAAATACATCCTTAGGCGATTTGTCATTATGCAAACATGATAGAGCATACTTAAACCAACCTAGATAGTATAGCTTACTACACACCTAGGCTACACAGTATAGTCTATCGTTCCAAACCTGTACAGCATGTTACTGCACTGAATACTGTAGGCAATTATAGCACAATGTTAACTATTTGTGTATCTTAACAAAAAAAGGTAAACTAAAAATACAGTATAGAAAATTAAAAATTGGCCAGGTGCTCATGCCTGTAATCCCAGCACTTTGGGAGGCCGAGGCAGGCAGATCACAAGGTCAGGAGTTCGAGACCAGCCTGGCCAATATGGTGAAACTCCATCTCTACCAAAAATACAAAAATTAGCCAGGATGGTGGCAGGTGCCTGTAGTCCCAGCTACTCGGGAGGCTGAGGCAGGAGAATCATTTGAAACCAGGAGGTGAGGTTGTAGTGTAAGCCGAGATCGCCCCACTGCACTCTAGCCTGGTGACAGAGCCATACTCCAACTCAGAAAAAAAGAAAAAAAATGGTAAGGAGCATGCAGGACTAGAAATTGCTCTGGGTAAGTCAGTGAGTGAGTGGTGAGTGAATGTGAAGGCCCAGGACATTACTGTGCACTACTGTAGACTATATAAACACTATACACTTAGGCTACACTAAATTAATTTAAAAATTAAATAATTGTACTATGTTATGACAGTGACAATGTCACCAGGTGACAGGAATTTCTTAGCTCCATTATGATCTTATGGGACCACTATCATATATGCAGTCTGTCATTGGCCAAAATGTTGTCATACAGCACACAATTGCACTTACATTGATGAAAACAAAGATGTTTGGTGGGTACTAAAACAATCTTGGCGTTAACTGTTTATCTGATTGTTTTAAAGCAGTACTTGGATAAGTGATTTGCTGAGAGGAAGGGACTATATAGAACATAAAAATTCCCCTGGCCTTGAGGGATGGGGGTGGGGGGTAGTGCCTGTACTTTAAGGGCACCATGCTAAGCCCATCCTCATACCAACTCCAGTCTCTTTAAAATTGTAAACCTCAACAGTATAAGGTTAGAGTCAGCACACATTTTCTATAAAGCTACTTGACTCTCATTTAGCCTATATTGCCTTCTTCTCTTTTCACTCTGTATACTCTCTTGTGGCTTTGAAAAAATATAGTTGTCATTCAAGTTAGAAATCTGGCATACATCCTTAATGATTCCTTCTCCTTCAACACCCAGTAATTGACCCAACTCCTCAATTCTACCTTTGAAATATATTCTATAATACATCAATGTTCATTGCAGCATTATTCATAATAGCCGAAAGTGAAAGCAATCCAAATGTCCATCAGCAGATGAATGAATAAACAAAATGCGGTATACTGATACAATGGAATATTAGTCAGTCTTAAATGGAAAAAAGTACTGATATATGCCATAACATGGATGAACCCCAAAAATACGCTAAATGAGAGAAGCCCAACTCAAAAGACCATGTATTAAATGATTTCACTTGTATGAAATAACTAGAATAGGCAGATTAGTAGAAAGTAGATGAGTGTGTTGCCTAGTGCTGGGCAGGGGAGAGGTTCCAGGGAAATGGGGAGTCACTACTAATGGATACAAGGTTTCTTTTTGGAGTGATGAAACTATTCCAAAATTGACTTCAGTGATGGTTGTACAACTCTGAATATACCAACAGCCACTGAATTGTATAGTTTAAATGGGTGAATTGTGGGGTGGAGGATGGGGTTTGAGACAGTCTCTCTCTGTCACCCAGGCTAGAGTGCAGTGGTGGGATCTCTGCTCACTGCAATCTCTGCCTCCCAGGCTCAAGTGATCCTCCCACCTCAGGCTCCTGAGTAGCTGGGACTACAGGCACACACCACCTCGCCTGGCCAATTTTTGTATATTTTTTTGGAGAGATGGGGTTTCACCATGTTGCCCAGGCTGGTCTTGAACTCCTGGGCTGAAGTCATCTGCCCACTTTGGCCCCCCAAAGTGCTGGGATTACAGGTGTGCACCACTGCACCCAGCCTAAATGGGTGAATTGTATGGTATATGAGTTACATCTCAAGCAGTTATAAAAATATTTTTATTTCAGTTTAAAAATCTATATTCTTTCCATCTCCATTGCTACTACCTAGTCCAAGTTACCATCCTGTTATTAGAGTACCACAGCCTCCTCACCAACCTCTTTGCTTCTACTCTCACCTTCTTCCAATCCATTCTCCAGATAATAATCAGAGTAATCTTTTAAAAGTTTAAAGTACATATGATTTTCCTGCCTAAAATTCTTCAAGGGCTTCCCATTACACTTAAGGCCAAAGCGATCCTCCTAATCATGGCTTGCAAGGAACCATACACTCTGGCCTCACCTACTTCTCCAACCATATGTTAAGCCATTCTCTTCCTTGCTTTAAATATTCCAAAGGTCCTCAAAGAGGCCAAGTTCTTTCCAAGCATGGGACCTTGCATATGCTCCACCTAAGAGGCTCTTCATCCCACTCTTTCCCTGAACTTAATCCTTCAGGTCTCAGCCTCAATAGCACCTCCTAGGAGAGGTCTATCATGATCCTCCATTAATTCAAGACTGTCTTTATTCTAAGAGCACCATTGACTTTTTTCCTTCATGGCACTTCTTCACAATTTGTACCTTTATATTAGCATAATTTGTTTATTGTCAATCTCCCCTGCTAGACAGCTCCATGAGGACAAGTGTGGCAGGTTCTTGAATGACACCATTTTGTTCAGTGTCATTTTGTTACAGTAAGTCCTCACTTAATGTCATCAATAGGTTCTTAGAAACTGTAACTTTAAGCAAAGTGACATGCAAAAGGTCTCCAACTAACGTTGTTAGTTCAATGTCGTTTCATTATAATGTTTTTCTTTTCTTTTTTGAGACAGGGTCTCACGTTGTTGCCCAAGCTGGAGTGCGGTAGCATGGATCATGGTTTACTGCAGCCTCAACCTCCTGGGCTCAAGCAATCCTCCCACCTTAGCATCCTGAGCAGCTGAGACTACAGGCTTATAGGACTTACAGCCACCACAATCGGCTAATTATTTATAGATTCGGGGTTTTGCCAAGTTGCTCAGGTGGTCTCGAACTCCTGAGCTCAAGTGAGCTGCTCGCCTCAGCCTCCGAAAATGCTGGGATTACAGGCATGAGCCACTACCCCTGACTTCATTACAATGTTGATGAGAAAAAAAGAATCACTTCCCCATACATGTTAGGTGAATTGGTTTGTCGGAATAGTCCCAGTCTGACTGAGTGTGGGTGTGAGTGTGCCCTGCAATGGGATGCCATCCTATCCAGGGGTGGTTCCCACATTGCACTTAGAGCTACTGGGATAAGCTCTGGCCATCTGCAAACCCTGAACTGAAATCACTGGGTACATAATCATCTTACTTGTTTTTATCAGTTTTTCTCAAATGTACATAAAGCTCACATTTATTTCAGTGTTTAATATTAGAAGTGTTTTGGTTTTCATTTAGAAGTTTGATAATGTTTTGTGGCCAGAAATATGCCACAGGAACTTAACTCTTCTTTGTATCAATTAGCCTATAGTAAAATTGGTTTCATTATATATACATCATTTAGCTTAAAGTTACGGTTTCCAAGAACCTATCGATGACATTGAAGATTTACTGCATTGTATTTGTCTTATTCATCACTGTACATCCAGTGCTTTTCACTTCATAGGCATTCAATATCTGTTGAATGAGTGAATTTTCACAAAGACCTTGTTCCACCCTACCACCTTAATTTAGAAGATCTGGCCACCACTACTCCTATGAGAGGAATAGCCAGCAATAATACTGGAGGTAAGGTGGGGGATTCTCTGTATCAAGTGTTTTCTGGTTAATATGAAAACATACTTCTTACCTTCTCACTTTTTTGTTTTTCCTGTACCTGAAGCTGCTCCAGCACAGACTGAAAATGATTCTGAAAAATAAATTGAATAACTGATGAATGCTGAGTCTCAAAGGAAAAAGGAACCAAGGGAGACAAAGAGTTTGGCAAATAATTGTTTTTGTTTTGTTTTGTTTTGTTTTTGAGACAGAGTCTTTCTTCCTCTGTCACCTAGGATGGAGTGTAGTGGCGCAATCTCGGCTCATACAACCTCCACCTCCCAGGCTCAAACGATTCTCATGCCTCAGTGCCCTGAGTAGCTGGGATTACAGGATCATGCCACCATGCCTGGCTAATTTTTGTATTTTTAGTAAAGATGAGGTTTCATTGTGTTGCCTAGGCTGGACTCGAGCTCCTGGCCTCAAGTGATCTACCTGCCTCAGCCTCCCAAAGTGATGGGATTATAGGCATGAGCCACTGAGCCCAGCCACAAATAATAAATGGCCAGTCATACAAAAGAGCACTCATTTAAAAAAATTTGGAGTATAAAAACTATCCCCCCTAACTATAACACAATCAAATTTGATTTTATATACACTCTATAGCATTTTTTTCTTGCCCTAAATTATTGTAATGCCTTTATGTTACCTTTTTCTTTTTTTTTTTTTTTTTTTTTTTTGAGACAGAGTTTCGCTCTTGTTACCCAGGCTGGAGTGCAATGGCGCAATCTCGGCTCACCGCAACCTCCGCCTCCTGGGCTCAGGCAATTCTCCTGCCTCAGCCTCCCGAGTAGCTGGGATTACAGGCACGCGCCACCATGCCCAGCTAATTTTTTGTATTTTTAGTAGAGACGGGGTTTCACCATGTTGACCTGGATGGTCTCAATCTCTTGACCTTGTGATTCACCCGTCTCGGCCTCCCAAAGTGCTGGGATTACAGGCGTGAGCCACCGCGCCCGGCCCTATGTTACCTTTTTCTAGTTTAGCACAAATCCTTTGTCTATGGTGACCTGTTATAGAAGTTGGTTTAGAATCTGGTGCTGGTGATGCCTCCATTTTCCCTAACTAGGGCAGAGTATCACTATTCCTAACTAGTACTATAGGTAACTATAATCACAACAATAGCATATATCTGTATCTTTCAAAGTGTGCCCTTATCTGTTATCTTACTTGGTTATTCTAAAGGATAACACTCAAAAAGGATATAGTTCTGTGCTCCCCTTTGCTGACTACAGCTCTAAAGAAAATGAAATCTGGCAGGAAATTCCAAATGCTTCAGAACTTCCCTCACTAAAAACGGTAGCAAACATGGCCTAAACATATATTTTCTTTTTATTGAAGCTCTTAAGCATATATTAATAAAAATAAAGCAAGATATTTATTCTTGTTCAAACATGCACCAAAAATTTTAAAACTAATTATTTTTCTTTTTTACTGCAATGGATACATTTTAAGACAAATAACAGGGTTCAATTTATGTCCTACCATTTACTGTGATTCCTGGCAAGTTACTTAACCTCTTTGAGTTTTAATTCTTTATCTATAAGATGGGAGTGGTGACAGTAGCTATGTTTCAAGGGTGTGAGGATAAAAATGTGGTAATACATATACAATTCTTAGTCCTTTAATGTGCCTTTTACATAGCAAATGCTCAATATTTCCAATTTTTAATCTCAAATCACCTAGTCCTGTCCCCAAAATGCTTATATTAGATGATCAAAATTACTCAGGTAAAAGGAAATGGGGTTATCTTTTATTGGGAGTTTCTAAGAGACTGTTTAGGTTCATGAACGAACAAGAACCCTTCATAGAAATGACATAAGTGGATCTGTGGCCATACCACCCTGAACGCGCCCGATCTCGTCTGATCTTGGAAGCAAAGCAGGGTCGGGCCTGGTTAGTACTTGGATGGGAGACCGCCTGGAAATACCGGGTGCCGCAGGCTTAAAAAGAAAAAAAGAAATGACATAAGTGGAAACACAAAGGCAAGATACTGAAAGAAAGATATCAGGATTCCTTTATGCCAGCCAAGAACTTACCTTGAGTGTCAGGTTTTCCACTTTCATGGTGAGATCATTCTGTCTTTGTGCTTTCTTCTGAATCTCATGGAGCTTTTTCTCCTTTTTACAAATCTGCTTCTGAATTTCCATGACTAACAGAGATACACAGTAACTTTATGTATTTAAATATAGCCTAAATGAATGGACCAAGATCCAAATCAAGTAAAACTCCACTAAACACTGGAGCAATAACTTCTTAAGCTTAGCTTTGAGTCTAATGTATGCTTAGAATCAACCTTTAGCACTGCCACCCACCCCGGTCCCATCCCTTTGTTTTTTCTCTGACTTACCTATTGAACTGAAACCTTCAATTGCCCTATACTGGCCAGATTCAATAAACTTGGCCTGTATCTGCCTTTTGAGATACTCTTCAGAATCATCTTCCTCTTCTTCCTTATCTTCATCCTCATTGTCATCCTCATCGTCATCCTCATCTTCCTTGTCATCCTCATTTTCCTCGTCATCCTCATTGTCCTCATCCTCATCCTCATCACTGTTACTTCTAGAACCACTGAACATCTCTCGAAGCATATAATATTCTACTGGTTTTAAGCAAGAAGAAGGTGAACTATCTAAAATTCTGCAAATAACTTATACTCTAAATACAATTATATTCCTTACTTTCAAATTCCCCAGGCAACCAGTGAATTTTATAAATCATTTTTTTCTGCAGGAAGATTATTCGCTTCATAAAACAAGGACAGCAAATGTAAAACACTGTAACATTCATTCATGTAGTGAATGATCAAGACATTTAGAGAATCTAAGGCTCATAGGAAGTTAAAATACCAGCGGTGGATGGGAGATTAGAATACCAATCTAAAACCCCTAAACTGCCAAGAGACCAATAAGAGGGAAGAAGGGCTGGGTGTGGTGGCTCATGCCTGTAATCCCAGCACTTTGGGAGGTCGAGGCAGGCAGATCACTTGAGGCCATGAGTTTGAGACCAGCCTGGCCAACACGGTGAATGCCCTTCTTTTCTAAAAATTCAAAAAAAAATTTAGCTGGTTGTGGCAGTACATGCCCACAATCCCAGCTACTTGGGAGGCCCAGGCACAAGAATTACTTGAACCTCGGAAGCAGAGGTTGCAGTGAGCCGAGATCACACCACTACACTCCAGCCTGGGCAACAGAGTCAGACTCTGTCTCAAGGAAAAAAAAAAAAAAAAAAGGTTGGGCACAGTGGCTCATGCTTGTAATTCCAGCACTTTGGGAGGCCGAGGCGGGTGATCACCTGAAGTCAGGAGTTTGAAACCAGCCTGGCCAACATGGTGAAACCCTGACTCTACTAAAAATACAAAAATTAGCTGGGTGTGGTGGTGTATGCCTGTAGTCCCAGCTACTTGGGAGGCCAAGGCAGGAGAATCGCTTGAACCCAGGAGGCAGAGATTGTAGATCATGCCACTGCACTCCAGCCTGAGTGACAGAGCGAGATTCCATCTCAAAAAAAAAAAAAAAAAAAAGAGGGAAGAAGGACGAAGACATTTTTTTGATTGGCCTATGAATTTATGGAAAATGATCTGACACCCAGTCAACACCTCCCATATCTGACGCTCCTGCTTTGCCTTAATACTAAAGTACCTGATGAGATGTGACTCTGCTTGTAGCTGTTCATTCCCGAGGATATCACAAATCCTGGGATGGAGCCATGACTTTCTATTTCCTTGGTTCCATCTTCAGCAATAACTTCCCAACCTGAGAGTAGGGGGTAGTCAAGGAAAACACAGAAGGGAAGGAAAAGGCACAGATGAAAGAGAATAGGCTCTTTGGCTAACAGTGCTATTTAATTTAGTCCAACTTTAGACCGTTTGTATCCTAATTCCTAGTTTGCAGAAGTGTCTTATACTGAATTACACAATAAATAATTTTCTATTACATGAATTTACTGTTCCTAGCTAGAACAGAACATTTCAAAAAAATCTTAACTTTTAAACATCAAGACTGGCACACAAACACCAGAGGTGAGGCTTTGTCAGCGTGTACAAATGGGGCAGAACAGACTATGTGTAAAATATTTTTTATAAAGGATACGGGTACTTATGGCTTCAGCATCTGAACGCAGCAGTGTCTTTACTTCCTTTTCCACATCTGGAGATTCAATGTTCTGAAGCGAAGTTGGGGACTAGAGGGGAATACCAGTATTGTCATTTAACACCCTGTGTTTTGCAGGAGTGCCCTTCTATGTACCAATAAATTCAAATGTTAGGTCTTTTTAAATTCTGATCCAACCAAATTTCTACTTTAAGTAGTGCTATTTATGAAGGAATCTTTAGCCAGGGTCTAGAATTTTGTACAGTAAACTTATTTTTTCCTAATTAAACAAATTACTTGAGATGTTTAATCTTTTCAATCTGCAGCTCTATGTCAAGACCTTTCTCAGAGGTGCAACCCTTAGGTCTCAGTTATTGATTATTTGTCCAGATTTATATTGGCAACAAACTATAATTTTTTATTAGTTATTTAGAAATAATTTGGTTGAAAGATCCAAATTCCCAGATTTCACTTCTCCACATCTTTATTATTAGAGACATTCCAACAAAAACTGGATCTTAGCTGCATGTTCTCCCTTGAATCCAGTTTTACATAAATATCTCCACAGCAACCAATTTGTCATGCCACAAATATAAATTAGGACTTTGAGGGGGAATAAGCAATTGCAAACAACTGCTGTTAAAAGTGAACTCTGGCTTCCAAGAAATGGCTTTTGAAATAAATATGAGAGAAAAAAGAGCAGATTAGAATATACGGGGTCACTGGCCAAACTGTATCTTTTCCTACAGGAGTTATCAAACATCAAACAATGAATTCATTTTTCAGTAAATCAAAACCAGTGTATGTGTTTGGGATGAGGGTTAGAGGTGAGAAGGAAGGCTCAAAAATAGCTTTTGTGATTTATTTGATTCATTTAAAACTAATGAGCTATTAAATAAAACACACTAAGGGTAAAAATAAAGTTATATTATGATTGCTCTACCTTAGTAGAGCTGATTTCTTCTATTTTTTTGACATCAGGAACCTATTAAATAAAACATAATAAACAAATTATATTATGATTGCTATACTTCAGTAAAGTGTAAAGAGCTCTACAACTATTCTTAACTTAGTGTTACATTTAGTAGGGACTCAATAAATGTTGACTTACAGAGTATAAAAGCCAAGGCAGCTGTGTTCATGGATCGGAAGACTCAACATAGTAAAAAATGTCAATTATCCCCAAATTGATCTCAAAGTTTAATGCAATTCCTGTCAAAATTCTAGCAAGGTTTTATGTAGCTATAGACAAGCTTATTCTAAAATTTATATTAAAAGATATGGGCTCTTGTTGGGGCACAGTGGCTCACACCTGTACTCAGCACTTTGGGAGCCCAGGGTGGGCGGATCACCTGAGGTCAGGAGTTCAAGACCAGCCTGGTCAACATGGTGAAACCCCGTCTCTACTAAAAATACAAAAATCAGCTGGGCAGGGTGGCGCATGCCTGTAATCCCAGCTACTCAGAAGGCTGAGGCAGGAGAATTGCTTGAAACCAGGAGGCGGAGGCTGCAGTGAGCTGAGATCGCACCATTGCACTCCAGCCTGGGCAACAGAACAAAACTCCATCTCAAAAAAATTTAAAAAAATGAAAAAAATAAATATATGGCCTCTAGAATGGCTAAACAATATTGACCAAAAGAAAAAAAAAGTCAGAGCAATCAGTCTTCTGATTTCAGGACCAATTATATAGCGACACTGTGATACTGGTGGAGGGATTGACACATGGATCAGTGGAATAGAACCCAGAAACAGACCCACAAATACAAGCCCAACTGACGTCTGGAAAAGGTGCAAAAGCAATACAAGAGAGGAAGGATAGCCTTCTCAACAAATGATGCTAGAGCTCTTAGACATCCTTTAGCAAGAAAAGCAAAAGAAAAGAACCTTGAAGTAAACCTCATAGCTTTTACAGAAATTAACTAAAAAATGAGTAACAGATTTAAAAAGATGTTAAAAAAAAAAGCAGGAGAAAATCTTCAAGATCTGGACTAGGAGAATAGTTCCTAGATTTACTATAAAAAGCAAAATCATTTTCAAAAAATCAATATATTGGACCTCATCACAACTAAAAACTTTGGCTCTTTGAAAGACCCTATGAAGAGGATGGAAAGACAAGCTACAGACTGGGAGAACATATTTGCAAACTACATATGTGATAAAACACTAGTAGTATTTAGAATATAAAAAGAACTCTCAAAACTATCAATTTAGAAAATAGGCTAAGGCTGGGCGTAGAAATCCCAACACTTTGGGAGGCCAAGGCAGGCGGATCATGAGGTCAGGAGATTGAGACTATCCTGGCCAACATAGTGAAATACATGTTGAAAATACAAAATACAACAAAAATACAAAAATTAGCTAGGCGTGGTGGTGTGCTCTTGCAGTCTCAGCTACTCAGGAGGCTGAGGCAGGATAATCGCTTGAACCCAAGAGGCAGAGGTTGCAGTGAGCCGAGATTGTGCCACTGCACTCCAGCCTGGTGACAGAGCGAGAATCCATCTAAAAAAAAAAAAGAAAGAAAATAGGCAAAAGGCATGAGCAGACATTTCACTGAAGTGAAACAGATGGCACATGAACAACCTCATTAGCCATCAGGGAAATGTAAATTAATACCACAACGAGACCACTACACACCTAACAGAATGGCTAAAATAAAAAATAGCGACAACACCTAATGCTGGTAAGGAGGTGGAGAAACTGGATCATTCATACATTAACGGCAGGAATACAAAATGGTACAGTCACTCTGGAAAACAGTGAGGTAGTTTCTTATAAAACTAAACATGCGACTACCATACAACCCAGCAGTTATACTCCTGGACATTTATTCCAAAGAAATGAAGACTTATATAATAAAAGTCTTATATAAAGACTTATATAATAAAAGACTTATATAATAAAACCTGTTCACAGTTTTATTTATAACAGTCAAAACCTGGAAACAACCCAGATGTCTTTCAGTAGGAGAACAGTTATGTCATGTGGTACATTCATACCATGGAATACTACTCAGTAATAAGAAATAAAATATTGATGCTACAAAAACTTACATGGATCTTAAGTGAATTATGCTGAATGAAAAAATAAGCTAGTCTCTGATGTTATATACTGTATGATTCCATTAATATTAAATCTTTGAAATGACAAAATTACAGAGATAGAGATTGGATTAGTGATTACCAAGTATCAGAGACTGGGGTGTGAGGTAGAAGGGAAGTGGGCATGGTCATATAAAGGCAAAATGAGGGATCCTTGTGGTGATGAAACTGTTTTCTATTTTGACTGTGTAGGCAGATTCATGAACTTATGCATGGGATAAAACTGCATAGAACTAAGCACACACACAAATATATGTGAGTACAAGTAAAACTGGAGAAACTGGAATAAGATTGCTGAATTCTAATCATGTCAATTACCTGTTTGTGATATTGTACTATAGTTTTGCAAAATGGGGAAAACGATACAGACAGTTTCATCACCACAAGGATCTCTCATTTTGCCTTTGTATAACCATGCCCACTTTCCTTCCACCTCGCACCCCAGTCTCTGACACTTGGTAATCACTAATCTGATATCTCTCTCTTATTTCTTATAATTGTATATGAATTTACAATTATTTAAAAATAAAATGTTTAATTTTAAACAAAAGAAGAAGCCAAGCCACAATACTTCTGTAGTTTGCCCAAGGTTCTACAAGCCTGAAATAAGATTAGAAATATAACCGCAATTCCCAATTTTCAGGTTCTAAATAGGTTTACTTTAAACCTAGATCTTGCAATGGAAAACTGAAGGCATTAACAGAAGTTTCCAATGTATGATTCTTCCAGATCCCTAATGACTAGCCTATAACCTCAAGGATCAGGCCTTTGTATTCACTGCTATATTCCCAACTGTTGGCGTACAGTGCCTGGCATTTAGTTCACATTCAATAAATGTTTACTGAACATATAAATGAACGAACAAATAAATTCCCAATGGACTTCTTCCTTTTCCTTCTGGCCCATGATCCTCTTCTAATCAGCCTGGCAGACACAAAAATGACATGTAACTAACCTTTGTTTTTGTTTTCCGGAACCTTTTCTTTCTCACATCCTTAAGTGGTGGAGTAACTAAAATAAATAGGAAACAGCGAAACGTTATATGACCCATGGCAGTCACATAGCTGAATTTGATAAAGCTCATGCTATAAGCTGCTGGCTCATGACATGATTCCTTTTTTTTTTTTTTTTGAGACAGAGTCTCACTCTCTCACCCAGGCTGGAGTGCAGTGTCGCAATCTCAGCTCACTGCAACCTTCGCCTCCTGGGTTCAAGTGATTCTCCTCCCCTGGGATTACAGGCATGCACCACCACACCCAGCTAATTTTTTAAATTTTTAGTAGAGACGAGGTTTAGTAGACACGCTGGGCTTGAACTCCTGACCTCAGGTGATCCACCCACAGGGGTCCTCCCAAAGTGCTGGCATGAGCCACCGGCACCCAGCTGACATGACTCTTCTTAAGAGTGTCTGAGGGCCTAATGAACCAAGCACCTAAGTGTGGTAAGAGGTCCCTGTTTCACAAGGAATTAGGATTCAGCAAATAAATGTTAGTCAGCAGGAATGAGCAAGGGACTGTGACTTACTGCCATGCTTCCAGACACCTTTTTTCTCTCTCTTCCTTTCATTTTTCCTGATTACATTAGGATCAGTAGAGGCAGCTGGTTCTTCTGGAGAAGGGTGGAGATCACCATCAGCAGTGCACACAAGCATCTACATTTAACAAAGACAAAGAAGTTGACTATGAACACAAATCTTGGGTTAGCAATCAATCATAATCATTCTTACCACTAGAAATGCACAGAAGAGAATGATACTTGCCATTTCCAGAAAACCAAGTATTATGTAATGTACATTTATATTCTCTCATTTTTGCAGTCTCTCTCTCTCTCTCTCTCTCTCTCCTCCCCTCCACCAGCCACCAGCATCACTACATATATGAACTCTGAGAGGTTTTTTTAAAGACAAGCTCTTGCTTTGTCACCTAGGCTGGAGTGCAGTGGTACAATCATGGCTCACTGCAGCCTCAGCCTCCTAGGCTCAAGTGATCCTCCCACCTCAATCTCTAGAACAGCTGGGACTATAGGTGTGTGCCACTACACCTGGCTAATTTTGTTTTTGTAGAGATGATGTCTCACTATGTTGCCCAGGTTGGTCTCAAACTCCTGGGATCAGGTGATCCTACCACCTCAGCCTCCCAAAGTGTTGAGATTATAGGCATGAGACATAGTGCCTGGCCTATCTTAGCATTTTGATTTAGAGAGGAAATAAGAAATCAACAGCAGTGATGATGAATAAGAACCAATTTAAACCTCCAGAGTTAACAACATACTGTTTTAATACCAAGTACAGAAGAAGATCCTAGCTGCTCATACATTTCAATTAATGAAAAGTCACTATAAATGGCAAATGGGGGGCTATTAGGTTAAAATAAAGTACGGAAAGCTAAGGATCAAACACCAAACCAGGACATTTCATTCCTGTGCAATCAATCTGGAAATTAGAAATGCCAAGCGGCCATTCACCAAGTGGAAAGGAGTACTGAAAGAAAAATAGGGAGAGAAAAGAATTCCTTGAAGGATGTGAGGCTAGTAAAGAAAACTAGTCCATACCTGAGAAATGTCTGCTGTTTTATAAAAGGTTTTTTTATCATGAGTTTTCAGGCTTTCAGTAACACAAGGCAAGTCAACCAGCTTAGCAGCTAGTTGGACATCTTCTACTTCAACAACTGCATGGCGCCTATCAGCTGAAGAGAAGTGAAAATTAAAGTTGACGTCTTCTCAGTGAACTTTTAAACTTCCTAAGGTTTGAATAATGAAGACTTGTGTGGGACAGATTAGTTTTTCCAAGAAATCTATTATCTCTCATAATGCTAGAATTGTATGCACAATTTTAGTAGCTTCTTAAAGAAAAAAAGGGAAAGTATATGGAGCTTTTTCTTAGTTTACGTTGCTTGTGCAAAAGTAGCTAAGTTTCTTGTTAATGAATGTGAACTAAATATGGGTGAAACAATAAATGTTTCATTCTCATCTTGAAAAGCAAATTCCATTCATGAAAACCAATTCCTTTTTTTAGAAGCATTCAATCGTGTCATTGTACCTCTGTGTTTTCAAAGGCTACGTGAGGGAAGGGTTGACTGACCTCAGAATTGTGCTCGTAAGTCTCAAGTTAAATCTCTAATTAGCTTCATAAAGATAAAATTCTATACAACAGCCATAAACTAAATTCTGAATCTTGCTGCTCAGATGTCCCAACATGAATGTCTTTTGACACAAGAGGATTCAGTTATAAACTTCTAATATTATGTGAAAAAAGAAAGATTACAAAACTATGTTTATCATGATCCTTTTTTTGTGTGAATTAACCCTACAAATACAGAGAGAGATTGTTTCAATGCTAGTATTATGCATAAAAGTTGTGTCAATAAGGAAATAGGAAGAAACAGTTAATGTTAGTTATCTGTGGTATTGAGGTTGGGGCACCCTAAGGAAGAAGAGTTTTATTTCTCCTTTGAACTTTTGTTTCATTTAAATTTTTTTTTTTTTGAGAAGGAGGAGTCTTGCTCTGTTGCCCAGGCTGGATTGCAGTGGTGCGATCTCTGCTCACTGCAGCCTCCGCCCCTGGGGGTTCAAGTGATTCTCGTGCCTCAGCCTCCCGAGTACCTGGGGATTACAGGCATGTGCTAATTTCTGTATTTTTAGTAGAGATGGGGTTTCGCCATGTTGGTCAGGATTGTCTTGAACTCCTGACCTCAAGTGATCCGCCCACCTTAGCCCCACAAAGTGCTGGGATTACAGGCATGAGCCACCACATCCGACCTCTTTCATTTGAATTTTCTAACTATGAACTTACATTATCTTTTTTTAAGAAGTCAGTAAGTGTTAACTAAGTGGTGAGATTATGTGCCACTTTTTGTTTTCTTCTTTATATACATCTCTGTATTTTTTTTTAACTAGCAAAATTTATTTATTTATTTTTAGTTGTATGTGTTTTAGGCAGACAAGCTTGTGTGCAAACATTTATTTATTTATATTTATTTATTTATGCATGATCTTGGTGCATATGTCCTCTAGATTCATCCATGGTGTCCCAAATGACAGAATTGTTTGTTTTTTTAAAAGCTGAGTAGTATTGCATTGTGTATAAGTACCACATTTTCTTTATCTATTCATCCATTGATGGACACTTAGGTTGATTCCATATCTTGCCTATTGTGAATACTACTACATTGAATATGGCAGTATAGAGAGATATGCCTTCAATATGTTGATTTCAATTCCTTCTGTGAATATATTCACAGAAGCGGGGGTGCTGGATCATATGGTTGTTCTGTTTTTAGTTTTCTGAGTAGCCTCCATACCATTTCAAAAAAATAATGGCTGTAGGCCGAGCACAGTGGCTCATGCCTGTAATCCCAGCACTTTGGGAGACTGAGACAGGTGGATCACTTGAGGTCAGGAGTTCGAGACCAGCCTGGTTAATGTGGTGAAACCTCGTCTCTACTAATAATGCAAAAAAAAAAAAAAAATAGCTGGATATGGTGATGGACACCTCTAGCCCCAGCTACTCGGGAGGCTGAGGCAGGAGAATCACTTAAACCCAAGAGGCGGAGGTTGCAATGAGGCGAGATTACGCCACTGCACTCCAGTCTGGGTGACACAGCAAGACTCCATCTCAAAAATAAATAAATAAATAAAAGGCTGTATTAATTTACATTACCACCAACAGGGTACAAAGGTTCCCTTTTCTCCTTATCCTCACTAACAGTTGTTATTGTTCTCCTTTTTAATAAAAGCCATTCTAACACGTGTGAGGTGATCTTGCTGTTGCTTTAATTTGCATTCCCCTAATGATTAGTGATGCTGAGCATTTTTTCATGAACCTTTTGGCCACTTGTATGTCTTCTTTTGAGAAGTATCTGTTCAGAGCCTTGGCTCACTTTAAAATCTGGTTATTTGTTTTCTTGCTATTGAGTTGTTTGAGTTCCTTATATATTTTAAATATTAACCCCCTAATTGGATGTATGATTTGCAAATATAGCAAATATTATTTAAAAGAAAGAAATATACAGGCTGGGTGCGCTGGCTCACGCCTGTAATCCCAGCACTTTGGGAGGCCAAAGTGGGCGGATCACAAGGTCAGGAGATCGAGACCATCCTGGCTAACATGGTGAAACCCCATCTCTACTAAGAACACAAAAAATGAGCTGGGCATGGTGGCATGTACCTACAGTCCCAGCTACTTGGAAAGCTGAGGTAGGAGAATCGCCTCAACCCAGGAGGCGGAGTTTGTGGTGAGCCAAGATTGTGCCACTCCATTCCAGACTGGCTACAGAGCAAGACTTCATCTCAAAAAAAAAAAAAAAGAAAAAAGAAAAAGGAAAGAAATATATATCACCTTCATAAACAAAGAACAGCATATTCATTTGTCATTCCCTTGGATGTTCAGAAACCATAAAGTTTATATATAGGAGACTACCAGCAGTATGAAAACCCCACAGTTGACCCCCAAGTTTCCTTAAATACACTATGAAAATCACTCAACTCAAGTTGCAATATTCCTACTTCCTTTCCTCTTAAAAGAAGAGGACTTAAGCCTCTCCAAAGCATGAGTCTATTAAGTCAGAGACCACATTCTATCATTTTTCACATCCTCAGTACCAAGTAAAGTGCCTGGCACACAGCAATCCCTTAATAAATTATTTTTCAATGCATAGTGAATGTATATTAACTACTTACGTGATAAGTCAATTTTTAGTTTGTCCTTAATGTCGACACTTTGAGAATGTATTAGGTTCCTGACAGTACAAGCATGTTCCTAAAAGGGAGGTAAATTGAAAAATCAGAAGAACTAAATGTCAACTTGGCAGCTAACAGAATAGATATGTCAATGTGAAAGAAAGTCCTCCCTTAAATAAAACATTATACCTCCCAAATGCTACTAGCAAGGCCATGTACCATGAGATACTGTGCACTGTATAAGTTAGGATGAAGCTGACTCTAATCTCATAATTGTCTCTTAGCAGCTACAGTTAATGCTTTCTCCTAGCTCTACAATCCTGCCTCTCACTACTACCCTTCTGTTGTAGTTGCTAAAGAAAGGCTTACCTAGTTGCAGTTTGCTTGGTATATTAATTCACCCTAATTAGGGAAATAGGTTTCTGAACCTCATCCTTAATATAGCTGCCTAGACTAAGTAATGCCAGAACACAGGTTTCGGAGTCGGGGAGAGAGCCAATACTTGTTGAGATGAGCTTTGAAAGTCTTGCATGTTGGTGAATTTACAGGAGACACAATGCTGGCCCTTCTCACTACCCCTATTGAGGCGACAGAAAGGATTTCAAAGGAGTCTTATCTTGGCTGTCCAGGGAACAGTCTGTTAGTATTGGTGATAAGTGGCTGGGTTCATCATTGCCACAGCTGTTTTGCCAGGAAATCAACCTGCATGATAGGTGGTATGTACAGGAGGAAAAAAATGCTGCTAAAAAAGTACATGCTAAGATAGGACCGCTTAACAGAACATGATTCCTGGGAAACAAATGTTCTTTGTTTTTATAGCCTACCTGAAATAGAAATATTACAGAATCCAAGTAGAACTATAATTATGCACTGGAGATATTTGTTCCAAGATAAAAGTTCTTACCAGAGGCAGACGCAATATAAACTGGTTCTCAACTTCATCAGGAACTTCATCCTGGCTTTTACTCATGTCTTAATTTGGAGTTCATGAAAGCAAAAAGAAAACCAAGTAACTAAAAACTCCTTTTGCTCCCTCTCCTGACCACTTCTGGTAGTACGGGCTAAATTATACAAGATCTTGCCCATAATCCTCACTAGAATGATGTATGTACAGTTAGACAATACCTTATTTGACATAATTATTTCTAAACATCACCTTATGTCCTCTCCAATATGTGTAGATTTTCCAAAGTCAATCCAAATTACATGATGTAATTTGATGAACAAATAAGAGCTATTATGAAACATGATTTCATCTTCTTAATGATATTCTTAGACTCTCAGGTAAAGGACTACAATTCAACAACACGGTGGTGGGTACCTAAGCAAACTATATAACCTCTGCAGATAAGGATGCAAACCAAAAGCTGAAATGGACCCAGAAACCACTTGCAGAAATGTTCTGTGATGATTTGAAGTAAACTAGGGCTTGATTTTCAGTATTTCACCTACCTTAATGGATTAGTAGAAATTAACCAGTTCGTGGGAGAGCAGGCAGTTAATTTTAAGACTCTAGACCCAGCAACAACAGCTCTGACTACTCTGGGGAAAACTCAGGAGTCCAAGGTTTTTTTTGCTTTTTGTTTTGTTTTGAGACAGAGTCTCGCTCTCACTTATATATGGAATCTAAAATAATCAAAATCATAGACGCAGAGAATAGAGTGTTGGTTATTACAGGCTGGGGTGGTGGGAGGGGCAATGACGAGATGTTGATCTCGCTCTGTCGCCCAAGCTGGAGTGCAGTGGTGTGATCTTGGCTCACTACAACCTCTGCCTCCCGGGTTCAAGCCATTCTCCTGCCTCAGCCTCCCAAGTAGCTGGGACTACAGGTGTGTGCCACCACGTCTGGCTAATTTTTATATTTTTGAGCAGAGATGGGGTTTCACCATGTTGGCCAGGCTGCTCTTGAACTCCTGACCTCAAGTGATCCACCCACCTCAGCCTCCCAAAGTGCTGGGATTACAGGTGTGAGCCACTGCACCTGGCACGGGGTCCAGTTCCTTTTTTCTTTTTCTTTTTTTTTTTTTTAAGATGGAGTTTCACTCTAGTTGCTCAGGCTGGAGTGCAATGGCACGATCTCAGCTCAAGGCAACCTCTGCCTTCTGGGTTCAAGCGATTCTCCTGCCTCAACCTCCCGAGTAGCTGGGATTATGGGCATGCACCACCACTCCTGGCTAATTTTGTATTTTTAGTAGAGATGGGGTTTCTCCATGTTGGTCAGGCTGGTCTCAAACTCCCGACCTCAGGTGATCTGCCCACCTCAGCCTCCCAAAGTAATGCCTGGGATTACAGGCATTAGCCACCCCACCCAGCTGAAGTCCAGTTCTTATCGTTAGACTCTATGTGAGTATATCTAACTTCATGAGATAGATGTATTCCTGAAAGGGTAATATGAATAGAACATAAAATCTGATTTGGTTTATTCATTACTACCCTTTATGGTGTGCATTCTATATGCCCAGTGCTACATTGAGGGCATTAGGTCTATCATTTCATATAATCCTCACAACCACTACTTACTTTGAATGCTCCCAAAAGCTATTTAAAAGAACTCTAAGATGGATCCCTTTATACTATATATATATATATATATATATATATATACACACACACACACACACACACACACACACACACCCCTTTGGTGAAGTGAATACTTTCTTCCAAGTTAATCTTTTTTCACAAATTATAATAATATATAAGGCTGGGTGCGGCGGCTCACGCCTGTAATCCTAGCACTTTGGGAGGCTGAGGCAGGCAGATCGCCTGAGGTCAGGAGTTCAAGACCAGCCTGGTCAACATGGTGAAACCCCGTCTCTATTAAAAACACAAAAATTAGCTGGGCATGGTGGGCAGGTGTCTGTAATCCCAGCTAATCCGGAGGCTGAAGCAAGAGAATCGCTTGAACCTGGGAGGCAGAGGTTGCAGTGAGCTGAAATCGTGTTACTGCACTCCAGTGTGGGGGACAAGAGCGAGACATTATCGCAAAATAATAATTATTATTATGGGGTACACAATGATGTTATGATATACAGTGTGAAATGACTAAATCAACCTAATTAACATATCCATCACCTAAAATACTTATCAGTTATTCCCCCTAACTGCAACTTTCATTTTTTAATTTTAAAAGCCAGTCAAATTTGGCAGCGGGAGACTGTATACCAACTTTAGTGGCATTAATGTTAGTCGGTTCTGATAATATCCCACTACTTAGGGACCAGCCCTACTGAAACTTTCCATTCTTTGATCAACATCTCGTCATTGCCCTTCCCCCCACCCCAGCCTATAATAACCAACACTCTATTCTCTGCTTCTATGATTTTGATTATTTTAGATTCCACATATAAGTGAAAATATGTGATTTTTGTCTTTCTCTGCCTGGCTTATTTTACTTAATATAATGTCCTCCAGATTCATCCATGTTGTTGCAAATGACAGAATTTCCTTCTTTTTAAAGGCTGAACAGTATTCAGTTGGGTACACATACCACAGATTTGTCCATTCACTTGTTACTGGACACCTAGGTTGACTTCATAACTTGGCTATTGTGAGTAATGCTGCAGTGAACATGTATATGCAGATATCTCTTTGACACATTGATTTCAAGTTTTTAGGATATATATCCATAAGTGGGATCACTAGATCCCAAGTTTTTATTTTATCATTTTTCCTTTTTGTCATTCCTTTTCAATTTTATGATCTTCCAATGAACCAACTCTTTATTTCTAATCTTATTTTCCATGTATTTGGGACGTATTTGTAGAGCGTTGCATTTTGGGTATTAGAGCCCACACTTTTTTTTTTTTTGAGACAGAGTTTCACTCTTGTCGCCCAGGCTGGAGTGCAATGGCATGATCTCAGCTCACTGCAACCTCCGTCTCCCAAGGTCAAGCGATTCTCCTGCCTCAAGTAGCCGCTCAAGTAGCTGGGACTACAGGCACCTGCCCTCCATGCTTGGTTAATTTTTTTTTTTTTTTTTGTATATTTAGTAGAGACAGGGTTTCACCTAGTTAGCCAGGCTGATCTTGAACTCCTGACCTCAGGTGATCCACCCGCCATGGCCTTCCAAAGTGTTGGGATTACAGACCTGAGCCACCGCGCCCAGCCGGGCCCACACTACTGAGGAAGATTGTTCTCAAAGGTGGAAAGATGGCGGGGCGCGGTGGCTCACTCCTGTAATCTCAGCGCTTTGGGAGGCCGAGGGGGGCAGATCACCTGGGGTCATGAGTTTGAGACCAGCCTGGCTAACATGGTGAAACCCTGTCTCTACTAAAGATACAAAAATTAGCCGGGCGGAGTGGTAGGCACCTGCAATCCCAGCTACTTGAGAGGCTGAGGCAGGAGAATCGCCTGAACTCGGGACGCGGAAGCGGCAGTGAGCCAAGATGGCGCCACTGCACTCCAACCCCAACGACAGAGTAAGACTTTGTCTCAAAAAGAAAAAGCTTTGGGAGGCCAAGGCGGGTGGATCACGAGGTCAATAGATCGAGACCATCCTGGTCAACATGGTGAAACCCCATCTCTACTAAAAATTACAAAAAATTAGCTGGGCACGGTGGCGCGTGCCTGTAATCCCAGCTACTCAGGAGGCTGAGGCAGGAGAATTGCCTGAACCCAGGAGGCGGAGGTTGCGGTGAGCCGAGATCGCGCCATTGCACTCCAGCCTGGGTAACAAAAGCGAAACTCTGTCTCAAAAAAAAAAAAAAAGAAAGAAAAAGAAAAAGCTGGAAAGAAAGCAATATGCGCCCGACAGAGTGAGACTCCGCCTCAAAAAAAAAAAAAAAATCGGAAAGAAAGCAATGTACATATATGAAACCTGACAAAGTTTTCTAAAGACACTGATAGATATCATACACCAAATTATAAGATTTTCTTTTCCTATTTTTTTTTTAGACGGAGTTTTGCTCTTGTTGCCTAGGCTGGAGTGCATGAACTTGGCTTACCCGCAATCTCCCCCTGCTGAGTTCAAGCAATTCTCCTGCCTCAGCCGCCAGAGTAGCTGGAATTACAGGTGCCCACCACCACGCCTGGCTAATTTTTTTTTTGTATTTTTAGTAGAGACGGGGTTTCACCATGTTGGTCAGGCTGGTCTCGAATTCCCAACCTCAGGTGATCCGCCCACGTCAGCCTCCCAAAAGTGCTGGGATTACAGGTGTGAGCCACCGCGCCCGGCCTATAAGATCTTATACCTTAAGTTAGAGTAAAAATTCCAGTTAATGTACAATCCCTAATACTCTCTAAACCATTAACTGGGTTAACAGTTTTAAATTAGAATCTAGGTAAAAACACTGGAACCTTTTTTAGCACATACAAGTGGATTTGGGACACTATTAGGGTAAAATTATTCACCAGTTATGATTTCAATCCCTTAAAACTATCAGAAAGGCATAGAAAAAAAACAAAGAGGGGCCAGGTGCGGTGGCTCATGCCTGTAATCCCAGCACTTTGGGAGGCCGAGGCGGGTGGATCACTTGAGGTCAGGAGTTAAGAGACCAGCTTATGGTGAAACATCGTCTCTACTAATGATATGAAAATTAGCCGGGCATGATGGCTCCCGTCTGTAGTCCCAGCTACTCGGGAGGCTGAGGCAGGAGAATCGCTTGAACCCGGGAGTGGGAGGTGGCAGTGAGCCGAGATTACGCCACTGCACTCCTGCCTGGGCAACACAGTGAGACTCCTCCTCCTCAAAAACAAAACAAAACAAAACAAAAAAAGTCAGCAGTAGAAAAGCAGACACCCAGGGTGGAAGGAGGAAAGATGCATTATTTGTGATTGTAATTTCTTCTCTTCTTGCTTCATACAGATACATATATATATATATATATGCAAAAGTGAAATGTAAATACAAGAAGAAAGTTGATTAAAATACATAAAAAATCTGGGGGCTGAGCACATTCCCTAACAGAACATAGTAACAATTAAGGCTGGGAGCAGGAACAGATTATTTGAAGAACTAGCTGCTAAGCAAGATTTTATCAGATCAGTAGTAACCTTTAGATTTCTCAGCAGAACTAAAACTAGGGCATTTTGTTCATTCCCAAGCCTTTTTGGTAATTCTTCTTTTTCGGAAGAAAGAATGTAAGAACTGAAACTATTTCAATGTAGTTGTTTTGTAAACAGACCTAATAAAAAAGTCCAGCGGGAGAGAAGTTGGACAATCCTGGTTTAACTAGATTTTAATTTTTAAATTTCTTACTTGCATTTACCTACAAAACTATTTGTTCGGTATTCACTTTAAGAAAAAGCATCCACTTTTTTCCAGCAAGCAGTCTTTGATACCTGATTAAATTAACAGGAGCCTTACCACCATTCACCTCTAGCTCCATCTCGCTTTAGCAGAATTACAATTGGAATTATAATTGGCTGGAGGGCGCCTGGCAGCATGCTCCAGGCCGTGCAAGTAAGTAGAAGCCCAAACGGGTATTTTATCAAGTTCGCAGTCGCCGGCTGCAGTTTAGAGACTAACCGGCACTCCATCCTTATCTCCGGGGCACTAAGCTTTCAAAGGAAAAGTTGGATCCCTAGGCTTTTATCCACTTTCCCTTGAAAACCTCCCGCTGGACCCTAAAGGTCGCCACGGGTCCCAGCCTTCGCGCCTCGCCTTGCAGGCGGGCTGGGGATGGCGGCGGAGTGCACCGCGGTGGGGCGCTGACCCAGTCCCGGATGCCCGGTTGGCCTCCCGACTCACCGGCTCCTCCGTGGAGTAGCGCCGGCACCGAAAAGGCTGAGACCCGCGTCTCTGGCCGACGGGTTCCGGGCGAACTGCGAGTGGTCTCCCGCGCTGACCGTAGAGGTGAATGCTGGGCGGCCGGCGCCTGGACAGTAAAAGCGGCGCGCGCCGGCCCCTCCCCGCCTCGCCACGCCTCCACGGCCAAGCTGTCCAGCAGACTGGAGGACGACCTCGAGGCAGCAGCCGGCTCACCGCGTGCTGGGCCGGAAGACTTGAAAGGCACCGAGCGCTGAGGGGAGGGCTGAGGGGGACGCGTCCTCTCAGGGACCTCGCAAAATAAGATCGAGGCTTCAAAACAAGTTAACCTTGGCTGGGCGCGCTGGCTCACGCGTGTAATCCCAGCACTTTGGGAGGCCGAGGCGTCCGGATCACGAGGTCAAAAGATCCAGATCATCCTGGCCAACGTGGTGAAACCCGGTCTCTACTAAAAATACAAAAAATTAGCTGTGCGTGGTGGTGCGTACCTGTAGCCCCAGCTACTCAAGAGTCTGAGGCAGGAGAATCTCCTGAACCCGGGAGGCAGAGGTTGCAGTGAGCCGAGATAGCACCACTGCACTCCAGTCTGGGCGACAAGAGCAAAACTCTGTCTCAGGAAAAATAAAAAAATTAAAAAAATAAAAGCGAGTTCCCTGCTTTTGGTTGCTCCACGATTCCGTTAGGTCGTATGGTTTGTCCCTAGGCACGGTGACCCAAACCCACTGAACAACTAGAATCTACGCCCAAAGTCCTCTAACACGATCAGCTGCTTCCCTCTCCTCAACACAGTCAACATTTTACATCCTCTCGAAAGGGGCACATGTTACACTACCCGTTGCTCCTCAAAGGGGCTGCGATTCAAATTTTTAATCGAACTGAAAGCAGTTTGTTTCTCCAAAAGAAGGTCCTCGGGTGAGGGAAAAAGCTTAAAAAGGCGCCTACCTTTCCCTTCCTGGGAGTTTTCTGGGGCCTTAGCAGCATCTTGGATGCTGCTGTCCGCATCCCTTAGAGAGTCTTGGTCGTCAGGAATCTGGGTGCCTTGGTCACCATCAATGGCGGCGCTGCTTTCGCAGTTGGTCTCAGACACACGGTCAACAAGAATTTGGGGCTCTTGTTGACTAATTACTTCCGATGTTGAAACTACTGGTGTTGAATCATTTTCTGAAGAAATGAGAAGCTGTCCCCCTGGGCGCTCCATGGTCCACCTCGTCGGGGTTACAAAATGGCTTCCTGTGTAGTCATGTGACCTGGAGGGTTCCAGAACCTTCGTAAATATAAAAGGTTTTTTTACGTCTTTAACACGTAATACTATTAGGGACATTGCTGGTGCCTGTTCAAGATTATAGCAGCCAACTCTCCACTGCCTAACACTTACCTAAACTTAATTATAGGGAATAAATATTTTCGGAAGACTATTCTACATTTGCTTTTGAGACATGTTTTTTTTCATTCAATTAAACTAGATTATCAGAACTTCAGACCTAGACAAAATAGTTTTGATCTCTTTTAGAATCCATCCGCTAATCTCTATTTTGGCATTATGCCATGAGGCTACATCAAGGATTATGCTACAAAATAAGCCAACGAGACCAGTTTTACATTTACTGTACAATATTCTTGAAGGCACTCATTATATCAAAAAATAATCCTTTTATGAAAACTGAAATGAAGATTCTGTTTTTGGTAACTGAAATAGCTGATTGTTTTGAATATAAGAATAGTGTGAATTATATAATTAAGTCTATGATGGCTGCTAGGGAGCTCAGAACCAAATTTGCAACCCACCTCTAATTTAAACTATGAGCCTTACTGGCATATGTTGACTTTTATCTTAAATAACTGTGTTATCTCCCATTTCTCTAATTATTTTTTTGTTTTAGGCAGTAAATAACACTAAAAGCTGCTCAAAGCCTTTTCAAAAAGAATCAGATATATATGTTAGGTAAGTGAAAACAGTACTCCTGGCCAGGCACAGTGGCTCACACCCACAGAGCTGATCCCAGCAATGTGGGAGGCCAAGGCAGGTGGATCACCTCAGGTCAGGAGTTTGAGACAAGCCTGGCCAACATGATGAGACCCCACCCCGCCCCGATCTCTACTAAAAATACAAAAATTAGCTGAGCGTGGTGGTGTGAGCTTCTAATCCCAGCTACTAGGCAGGTTGAGGCATGAGAATTGCTTGAACCCAGGAGGTGGAGGTTTCAGTGAGCCGAAATCATGCCACTGCACTCCAACCTGGGTGGCAGAGCAAGATTCTTTCTCAAAAAAAAAAAAAAGAAAGAAAAAAAAGAAAAATCGTACTCCTGACAGAAATATCTCAGGGAACATCTCTATGGATAGAGGAGGGGAGCACAGTAACTGCTCACTTATAAATTCAGTCATCCAACAAATGTCAGTTGAAAATTTAGTGTGCCAGACGGGATTTGAAACATTTATTAAATGCTTAAAATATGGTTAAGTGTTTCATGAGAAGAAGGCAGACATTATCCTTCAGAAATTTGCAATCTAGTTAGAACATACACATATGTAACTTTTTAATTATTGCCAGATTTCCAGCCTCTTCTTAAGGAAACAGGGTAATAAAAACTGGAAGAAAGGAAATGATAAGAATTATGGTTTCTCTTGGTAGGGGAGAGCTGACCAAGAAGTAACATGATGTACAAATACAGAAAAAACTGTCTTATACACACTATCATATTGTCAGATACATAGAGAGTGTATTTCCGGGTTCTATTCTGTCATGCTGTAGTTTCTTTTTAATAAGTTCTTTTGCATGCTTTTCCCTATAAAGCCCTCTTCCCCCTCCCTAACTATGCTTCAGTTTCATCATTATAGCAAATATGCAGTTGCATGTGTTCCTTCAATAGAAGTTTATTAGGTATCGGGAATTGTCCTAAGGTTATTAATAGCTGACATTTACTGAATGTTTACGTGCTAGACTCTTTGCTAATCCTTTGTATGCATTATTTCATTTAACCCTCACAATTGCCCTCCGAGTTTGTTATGATTATGATTCTGTTTTTTGGTTTTTGTTTTCAGATTAGCAAACTGAGATTTTAAAAGGTTAATTAACCCTATCTTTCATCATATATGAAAATCAACTCAAAATGGATCGGAGACTTAAATGTAAAACCTGGCACTATAAAACTACGAAAAGAAAATATTGAGGAAACTACAGGACATTGGACTGGGCAAAGATTTTTTTTTTTTTTTTGGTAAGACCTCAAAAGCACGGGTGACAAAATCAACGATAGACAAATGGGATCATATCAAGAGAAAATATTTGCAGACTATACATTCAACAAAGAATTAATAACCAGACTATATAAGGAACTCAAACAACTCAACAGAAAACACACACACACACAAACACACACAGAGAGAGAGAGAAATAAGTTTTAAATGGGCAAAGATCTCAATATGTCTCAAAAGAAGAGATACAAATGACCAACAGATATATGAAAAAGTGCTCAAAATCACTAGTCATTAGGGAAGTGCACAACCACCATGAACTTCATATGGAACCAAAAGAGAGCCCGCATAGCCAAGTCAATTCTAAGCAAAAAGAACACAGCAGGGGGCATCACACTACCGGACTTCAAACTATACTACAAGGCTACAGTAATCAAAACAGCATGGTACTGGTACCAAAACAGAGATATAGACCAATGGAACAGAACAGAGGCATCAGAGGCAACACAACATATCTACAACCATACAATCTTTGATAAACCTGACAAAAACAAGCAATGGGGAAAGGATTCCCTGTTTAATAAATGGTGTTGGGAAAACTGGCTAGCCATGTGCAGAAAGCAGAAACTGGACCCCTTCCTGACACCTTACACTAAAATTAACTCCAGATGGATTAAAGACTTAAACGTAAGACCTGGCACCATAAAAACCCTAGAAGAAAATCTAGGCAAAACCATTCAGGACATAGGAGTAGGCCAGGACTTCATGACCAAAACACCAAAAGCATTGGCAACAAAAGCCAAAATAGACAAATGGGACCTAATCAAACCCCACAGCTTCTGCACGGCAAAAGAAACAGTCACTGGAGTGAATCGGCAACCAACAGAATGGGAAAAAATTTTTGCAGTTTACCCATCTGACAAAGGGCTGATATCCAGAATTTACAAAGAACTCAAACAGATTTACAGGAAAAAAACAAACAAGCCCATTCAAAAATGGGCAAAGGATATGAACAGCCACTTTACAAAAGAAGACCTACATGAGACCAACAAACATATGAAAAAATGCTCATCATCACTGGTCATTAGAGAGATGCAAATCAAAACCACATTGAGATACCATCTCACGCCAGTTAGAATGGCGATCATTAAAAAATCTGGAGACAACAGATGCTGGAGAGGATGTGGAGAAATAAGAACACTTTTACACTGTTGGTGGGAGTGTAAATTAGTTCAACCATTGTGGAAGACGGTGTGGCAATTCCTCAAGGCCTTAGAAATAGAAATTCCAATTGACCCAGCCATCCCATTACTGGGTATATATCCAAAGGACTATAAATGGTTCTACTATAAGGACACATGCACACGAATGTTCATTGCAGCACTGTTTACCATAGCAAAGACCTGGAACCAACCCAAATGCCCATCGACGATAGACTGGACTGGGAAAATGTGGCACATATACACCATGGAATATTATGCAGCAATCAAAAACGATGAGTTCGTGTCCTTTGTAGGGACATGGATGAATCTGGAGAACATCATTCTCAGCAAACTGACACAGGAATAGAAAATGAAAAACCGCATATTCTCACTCATAGGCGGGTGAGGAAAAATGAGAACACATGGACACAGGGAAGGGGGTACTACACACTGGGGTCTACTGGGGGGAATAGGGGAGGGACAGCGGGGGGGGGAGCTGGGGAGGGATAGCCTTGGGAGAAATGCCAAATGTGGGTGAAGGGGAGGAAGGCAGCAAAACACACTGCCATGTGTGTACCCATGCAACCATCTTGCATGTTCTGCACATGTACCCCAAAACCTAAAATGCAATACAAAAAAAGAAAATACTGCACTACACCTAAAAAAAAAATTAGACCCATGTCACACACCTAATAAACGAAAGAGCCAATAATTTATTTAAGCCCAGTTCCTTTTGATTCTCAATACTGCCTATGTCTACATATTCAAATCTCTCCTGCATAGATTTACAGTTAGTCTCCTTTCTACCCTCCCCTCCAGAGCCCCTGCTAACTTCTACTTTCTGTTTCCATGAATTTGTCTATTCTAGGTACCTCATATAAATGGACTCATGCAGTACAGTGGTGCTCTGTATCCCTGGATTCTGTATCCATAGTTTCAACCAATTGTGGTTTGAAAATATTTGAAAAAAAAATGGATGGTTGCATCTGCATTGAATATGTACAAACTTTTTTTGTCATTATTCCCTAAAAAATACAGTATAATATCTATGTACATAGTATTTACATTGTATTAGGTATTATAAATAATCTATAAATTATTTAATGTAAATAGGAGGAGGTGTGCAGGTTATATGCAAATACTATGCCATTTTATATAAGGGACTTGTGCATCTGTGAATTTTGGTACCTGCCTGGGGCCCTGGAACCAATCCCCTACAGATATCGAGTAATGACTGTATTAGCTCTTTTATGTCTGGCTTCATTTGCTTAGCATAATGTTCTCAAGGTTCATCCATACTGTAGCATGTATTATAATTTCATTCCTTTTAAAGGCTAAATAATATTCCATTATATGGATATATCACATTTTGTTTATCCATTCATCTGCCTATGGACATTGGGTTGTTTGTGACTTTTAACTATTGTGAAGAACGCTGCTATGAAAATTGGTGCAAAAATACCTGTTTGAGTCCCTGTTTGCAATTCTTTTAAGAAAATACTAAAAAAAAAAAAAAAGAAAGACAATACCTATAAGTGAAATTGTTAGATCATTCGATAGTTCCATGCTTAGCTTTTTGAGGAACCACTAAACTGTTTTGTACAGTGGCTGCACCATTTTACATTCTCACCAACAATGAACAAAGGCTTCAATTTCTCCATGTCCCTGCTAACACTTGATATTTTCCACTTTTAAGAAATAATAGCCATCCTAGGCCGGGCACAGTGGCTCAAGCCTATAATCCCAGCACTTTGGGAGACTGAGGTGGGTGGATCACGAGGTCAGGAGATCCAGACCATCGTGGTCAACAAGGTGAAACCCTGTCTCTACTAAAAATATAAAAATTAGCTGGGCATGGTGGTGCGTGCCTGTAGTCCCAGCTACTCAGGAGGCTGAGGCAGGAGAATTGCTTGAACCCAGAAGGCAGAGGTTGCGGTGAGCCAAGATCGTGCCATTGCACTCCAGTCTGGGTAACAACAGCGAAACTCCATCTCAAAAATAGTAATAATAATAATAATAGTAATAGCCATCCTAATGGGCATGTAGTAGTATCTCATTGTGGTTTTGACTCCCATGTCCCTGATGGCTAATTATGTTGAGCATCTTTTTCATGTGCTAATTGGCCATTTGTATTTCTTGGAAAAATGCCTATTTCATCACTCCAAGGAATAGATACAAATGGCCAATTAGCACATGAAATATTGAATAGAAATGCCTATTCAGTATATTCAATTTCAATATATTCCTAGGTATTATTTTAGTTATTGTAAATGGGATTGCTTTTTTGCTTTCTTTTTGCATTAGTTCATTGTTGTACAGAGTTACTACTGATTTTTCTGTGTTGGTTTTGTATTCTGTGACTTTATTGTCCATTTGTTAATTGGTTAATTGGGTTCTACTTTGTGTTGTTGTTGAGTTGTAAGAGTTCTTCATATATTCTGTCTGGGTAAAGTGCAATTCCAGCACTTTTGGAGGTCGAGGCAGGCTGATCACTTGAGGTCAGGAGTTTGAGACCAGCCTGGGCAACATGGTGAAACCCCATCTCTACTAAAAGTACAAAAAAAGAAAAGAAACAAATTAGCCTGGCATGGTGGCAGGTGCCTATAATTCCAGCTAATACCATCCTTTGGTACGCAAATTTTTTAAATTTTGGTGAAGTCCAGTTTATCTACTCTTTCTTTCGTTGCCTGTGCCTTTGTTGTTACATCCAAGAAATCATTGTCAAATCCAATGTCATGAAGTTTCCCCCCTATGTTTTCTTCTAGGAGTTTTATAGTTTAAAGTCTTACATTTAGGTTTTTGATGCATTTTGAGTTAATTTTCTTTCTTTCTTATGTAATTCCATTACTCTATTTTTGCTTTTGTTGTGTGTGCTTGGGAGGTGTTAGCCATAAAATCTTTGTTCAGACTAATGTCCTCAAGTATTTCCTCTGTGCTTTCTTTTAGTAGTTTCATAGTTTCAGGTCTTACACTTAAGTCTTTAATCCATTTTGAGTTGATTTTTATATATGGTGAGATACAGGGGTATAGTTTCATCTTTCTGTATATGGATATCCAGTTTTCCCAGCACCATTTATTTAGTAGACTTGTCACTTCCCCAATGAACATTCCTGGCATTTTTGTCAAAAATCAGTTGGCTGTAAATACATGGGTTTATATCTGCATTCTCTATTCTCCTCCATTGGTCTATGTGTCTGTTTTTATGCCAGCACCATGCTGTTTTGGTTTATATATAGCTTTATAGTATATTTTGAAGTCAGGTAATGTGGTGCCTTCCACTTTGTTCTTTTTGCTCAGAATTACTTTGGCTATTCAGTCTTTTGTGACTCCATACAAATTTTAGGATTTTAAAAATATTTCTATGCATAATGTCATTGGTGTTTTGACTGAGATTGCATTGAATGTATAGACCACTTTTGGTAATAGGTTACTTTTCCAAAATGCTAATTCTTCCAATCCATGAACATGAATGTCTTTCTATTTTTCTGTGTCCTCTTCAATTTCTTTCCTTAGTGTTTTATAACTTTTTCATCTTGATATTTTACCTTATTTAAATATATTCCTACGTATTTTTTGTAGTTATTGTAAATGGGATTGCTTTTTTTGCTTTCTTTTTCCACTAGTTCATTGTTGGAGTGTATGAAGTCACTACTGATTTTTGTAGTTGATTTTGCATTCTGCAACTTTCCTGAATTTGTTCATCAGTTCTAACAGTTTTTTGCTGGAGCATTTAGGGTTTTCTCTACATAACATCACGTTGTCTGCAAACAGGACAATTTGTCTTCCTCCTTTCCAATTTGGATTCTCTTTATTTCTTTTGTTTGCTGAATTTCTCTGGCTAAGACTTCCAGCATTTTATTAAATAAACTGTTGAAAGTGGGTATGTCTGTCTTGTCCTAGATCTGAAGGTAAAGGCCTCCAACTGTTCCCTCTTTAGTTTGATGCTGGCTGTAGGTTTGTCACATATGGCCTTTGTTGTGTTGAGGTACATTTCCTTTGTATGTAACTTGTTGAGACTTTTTATCATGAAGGGATGTTGAATTTTATCAAATGCATTTTTCTGAGTTTATTGAGGCGATACAATGATTTTTGTCCTTCATTCTGTTGATGTGATGTATCACATTTATTGATTTGCATACACTGAAATATTCTTGCATCCTTGGGATAAATCCCAATCTTGGTGAATGATCTTTTAAATGTGCTCCTGGGATTGATTTGCTAGTATTTTGTTGGGGATTATTGCATCTATGCTCATCATGGATATAGGTCAATAGCTTCCTTTTTTTGTTGTGTCCTTGTCTGGTTTTGGTAGCAGGGTAGTGCTGGCCTCAATTCTTCCAAATGAGTTTGGAAGAATTTTCCTCTCTTTAATTTTCCAGAAGAGTTTGAGAAGAATTGATATTAGTTCCTTTTTTTTTCCTTTTGGAGACAGAGTCTTGCTCTGTTGCCCACGCTGGAGTGCAGTGGTGTGATCTTGGGTCACTGTAACCTCCACCTCCCGGGTTCAAACGATTCTCCTGCCTCAGCCTCCTAAGTAGCTGGGATTACAGGCATATGCCACCAAGCCCGGCTAATTTTTGTATTTTTAGTAGAGATGGGGTTTCACCATGTTGGCCAGGCTTGTCTTAAACTCCCGACTTTGTGATCTGCCCACCTTGGCCTCCCAAAGTGCTGGGATTATAGGTGTGAGCCACTGCGCCCGGTGCTTCTTTTAAAATTTAGTAGAATTCAGCAATGAAGCCATCAGGTTCTGGGCTTTTCCTTATTGATGTTTTATTGGCTCAATTTACATCTTATCATACTTATTTTTATTTTATTTATTTATTTATTTATTTTAGACAGAGTCTCATCTGTTGCCCAGGCTGGAATGCAATAGCAGGATCTTGACTCACTGCAACCTCTGCCTCCCAGGTTCAAGTGATTCTCGTGCCTCAGCCTCCCAAGTAGCTCCAAGTAGCTGGGATTACAGGCATGTGCTACCAGCATGGCTAATTTTTGTGTTTTTAGTAGAGACAGGGTTTGCCATGTTGGCCAGGCTGGTCTCGAACTCTTGGCCTCAAGTGATCTGCCCACCTCGGCCTCCCAAAGTGCTGGGATTACAGGCACGAACCACCAAACCCAGCCAATTAACATATTTTTATGTTGCCCATCTCTTATAAACTTGATATGGTTATTATTATTTTTGATACCCTTGTCTTTTAGTTTTCATACTAGAGATCTGAGTGGTTTACACATTACAATTATAATATTAAAGTATGATGAATTTGTCTGTCTACTTACTTTTACCAGTGAATTTTATGCCTTCTCATAATTTCTTATTGCATGTTAGTATCCTTTTCTTTTAGATTGAAGAAATGCTTTTAGCATTTTTTGTAAGGCAGGTTGTGTGATGAATTCCCTCAGTTTTTGTTTAATTCTTTATCTCTCCTCCATGTTTGAAGGAGATAAAGCTTTGCTTTTTTAATGAGAACACAGGGTACAGTGTTCTCATTTGGCAGTTTCTTCCTTCAGCACTTGAATATGTCACCCCACTCCCTCTTAATCTATATAGTTTCTGCTGAGAATTCTGTTGCCAGACAAATGGGAGCTCCTTTATACGTTCTTTCCTTTCCTTTCCTTTTTTTTTTTTTTTTTTGAGATGGAGTCTCACTGTGCGGCTCAGGCTAAAGTGCAATGGTGTGTGATCTTGGCTCACTGCAACCTCTGCCTCCCGGTTCAAGCAATTCTCCTGCTTCAGCCTACCAAATAGCCGGGATTACGCATGCGCACCACCACACTTGGATAATTGTATTTTTAATAGAGATGGGGTTTCACCATGTTGCCCAGGCTGGTTTTGAACTCCTGACCTCAAGTGATCTGTCCAACTTGGCCTCCCAAACTGCTTGGATTACAGGCATGAGCCACAGCAACTGGCCCATTATTTGCTTCTCTTGCTATTTTTAGGATCCTCTCCTTACCTTCAAGCGTTTGATTATTATATACCTTGGTGCAGTTTTATTTGCATTGAATCTGTTTGGTTACGTTTGGCCTTTCTATACCTGGATATTTATATCTTTATCTAGGTTTGGAGAGTTTTCTGTGCTTATTTTTTGAATAAGAGTTCTAGCCCTTGCTCTTTCTCAGTTCCCTCTTTAAGGCCAGTGTCTTAGATTTGCTTTCTGAAGATAACAACAAAAAAGATCATGCAGAAGAAAGAGTCAGTGAGCTTGAAGATACGCTATTTGGAAATTTAGTTGGTTAATGTATTTCTTTGTTCCAAAATTTCCATTTGACTTCTTTTATTTCAAGCTCTTTGTTAAATTTCTCTTATAAAAATTACTGAACTGATTTTCTGTGTTATCTTAGAGTTCCCTGAGTTTCCTCAAAACTGTTATTTTGTATTCTTGATCTGAAAGCTCATATATCATTGTCTTGTTGGGGATTGAAGACTGGCTTCTTGCTTTGTTCATTTGGGAAGATCATGGTTTCCATCTGCTGTTGTTTCTTATGAATATATGTCTATGGCTTCACATTGAAGACATACTTCTAGAGTATGTCTGATTACAAGTTCTGTGCAATTTACTTGTTGAGTCCTCTTAACCCCAGATTGCTGTTTCCTTTTTGGCACAAGTTAGCCAAGATTTGCTGTAGTTCTCACAAAAGTTCCAAGCATTGCCCCAGATTAGGGGGCTGGAGCTCTGAAAGGGAAAATCCCGCCTGTGTGGGAAGGCCGGCTAATGTTAGTGGCCAGAGGACCCCTGGAGCATGCTTCCTAAAGCTTGGTGCTGCTGAACTGCCTCTCTGATTTGGCATCTCCTCTGCCTGAGGTAAAGAGCGGCTCCTAAGTTTCCCCTGCACTGGGGTTGCTAGCCACATCTCCACTGTTTGTCTCTAGTTGCCCTCAGGGGCTTTTCTCCTTCCAGACACTCATGATACTTTCCATGGGTTCAGCAGGAATGGCTTTCTTATAAAGGAACCCAAGATAGTAAGAGAGCTGGCTGCACACCTCAATCTCACTTTTTCCAGTGTAGAAACCATGAGTCCAGGGAGACTTTTCTGCAAGGTGCCTGGCAGCTGGAGGAAGAGGTGTCACAGGTAGATGTGTGTGTTTCTCTTACCATCTAGTCACAGTTTTTCAATTCTTTGTGGCTTGAGAGATTAACACAACCTCAGTTTTGAGTTCTAGGATATTGCTAGTAACAATCTTGGCACTGAATGGTTGTTTTAAATTTTCTGTCGGGGAGAATGAAGCCAGATCGCTTCTACTCCACCATTTTGGTGAGTGTCCTTTGGGTTTTCTACGCATACAAGCACATGTGAGCGAAAAGAGATAGAAAATTAAATCTCATTTTTCCCCCACTATATATACAGTTTTTCCTATCTTATTTTGTTCTCTAGAATAGCATTATCTAATAGAATTTCCTGTGACAATGGCAATGTTCTATAGTTGCACTGTCAATTATGGTAGCCACTGACCATGTGTTGCTATGGGGCACCTGAAATGTGGCTAGGGGATCGGGCACAGTGGCTCACACCTGTAACCCCAGCACTTTGGGAGGCCGAGGCAGGCAGACCACCTCAGGAGTTCGAGACCAGCCTGGCCAACATAGTGAAACCCCGTCTCTACTAAAAATACAAACATTAGCTGGGTTTGGTGGTATGTGCCTATAATCCCAGCTACATGGGTGGCTAAGCCACCAGAATCACTGGAACCCAGAAGGTGGAGGTTGCAGTGAGCCAAAATTGTGCCACTGCACTCCAGCCTGGGTGGCAGAGCAAGACTCCATTTCAAAAAAAAAAAATGGCTAGGGAGACTGAAGAACTAATTTTTCCAATTTAATTTAATTTATTTAAATGTGTAGACAGCCACATGTGGCTAGTAGCTACCATATTTAACAGTACAGCTCTAAAGTAATGTTAAATGATAATGACAATAATATATGTGTTTGTTTAGTCCTACTTTTCATTAAAATTATTTTAGTCTTTTGCTACTTAGTCTTTTAGTCTTCTGCTACTATTTGATTTTGCATTTTTGGTAAATAAACCATGATATTTAGGTAGATTTTAAAAATTTTTCTTAGAATTTTTATTAAGAATTCCTGCTAAATTTTATTAAATTCTTTTAAATTATTTATTTTTATAATCATAGGGCTTTCCCCTTTAATTTGGTGATATGACAAGTTAATGAGAGATTTTCTTATGTCTAACCACCTTTATATATATATATATATTTTTTTTAATTATACTTTAAATTTTGGGGTACATGTGCAGAATGTGCAGGTTTGCTACACAGGTATACACATGCCATGGTGGTCTGCTACACCATCAACCTGTCATCTACATTAGGTATTTCTCCTAATGCTATCCCTTCCCCAGCTCCCCCATCCCCTGACAGGTCCCTGTGTGTGCTGTTCCCCTCTCTGTGTCCATGTGTTCTCATTGTTCAACTCCCACTTATGAACCAGAACATGTGATGTTTGGTTCTCTATTCTTGTATTAGTTTGCTGAGAATGATGGTTTCCAGCTTCATACATGTCCCTGCAAAGGACATGAACTCATTCTTTTTTATGGCTGCATAGTATTCCATGGTGTATATGTGCCACAATTTCTTTATCCAATCTATCAGTGATAGGCATTTGGGTTGGTTCCAAATCTTTGTTATTGTGAACAGTGCCACAATAAACATATGGGTGCACGTGTCTTTATAGTAGAATGATTTATAACCCTTTGGATATATACCCAGTAATGGAATTGCTGGGTCAAATGGAATTTCTATTTCTAGGTCCTTGAGGAAGCCCCACTGTCTTCCACAATGGTTGAACTAGTTTACACTCCCACCAACAATGTAAAAGTGTTTCTATTTCTCCACATCCTCTCCAGCATCTGTTGTCTCCTGGCTTATTAATGATCACCATTCTAACTGGTGTGAGATGGTATCTCAATGTAATCACCCTTATATTATTGGAATAAACCCTGCTTTGTTATAGTCTAGCTTGTTATGAAGTGATTTTAAAATACAAATGAAAATGGAGTATATAGCAAATGGAATACTATTCAGCCATAACAACGAATAAAATATTGTCATTAATGGCAAAATGGATGCTCCTGGAGAGCATTACTTTAAGTGAAATAAGTCATTCAAAAAAAATACAAAATGCAAAAATTAGCCAGGTGTGGGGTGTATGCCTGTTATCCCAGCTACTCAGGAGGTTGAGGTGGGAAAATTGCTTGAACCCGGGAGGTGGAGGTTGCAGTGAGCCGAGATCACGCCATTGCACTCCAGTCTGGGCAACAAGAGTGAAACTCAGTCTCAAAAAGAAAGAAACAAACAAACAAAGAAACAAAGAAAAAGAAGTCAGGCACAGAAAGATAAATATCACATGGTCTGACACTCATGTGAGAGCTAAAAGTATTGATCTCATAGAAGCAGAAAATAGAATAAAGGTTACTAAAACCTAGTAAGAGGAGCGGGCAAGGGGGATGGGGAGAGGTTGGTTAGCAAATACAAAATTACAGTTATATAGGAGAAATAAGTTCCGGCTTTCTATTGGACAGTAGGGTGACTGCAACTAACAATAATTTATTGTATATTTTCAAGTAGCTAGAAGAGAGGGTTTTGAATGTTCACAACACAAAGAAATGATAAATATTTGAGGTGATAGATATGTTAAGTACCCTGATTTGATCATTACACATTGTATACATGTATCAAAATATCACCCTGTACCCCATAAATATGTACAATTATGGTGTCAATTAATAATTAAAAATAATAAAAATAAAAATACAAAATAAAGTGGGTAGAGCTCTAATATTGTAGCTTTTTTTCCTACTGCCTGTAAACCAATTGCTGAATCATCTATTTTGTTAATACTTGGAAATAAATGTAACTACTTTTTCAAGTAGAAAAAATATTATTTTAAAATTAAAATTATATCTCATATAGTTCAATCAGTACCTGGATTTTTTCATTTCCAAGCCATCTGTGACAAGTTAGAAATCTGTGCCCCCTGTTGGACATCGATCACCATCACATAGAGCCCAGGATGCTTAAGATGCACTTAGCATCTTACCATGCATATTCAATTGCTCATTCAAAAAGTAAGAAGATAAAATCGAACAGTCGGAAAACAGAGAAAAGGCAAATAAACCTAGAATTCCTTCTCCAGACATAGGCTAGGCAATTCTTTGAAAATGATAAAAGTGACCAGCTTCACTCAAAGTTCTTGTACCACGTGGAATTTTTCTAGTGTTTCAACAGGAATAAAAATGACAGTTATTTTAATTCTACTGAGGAGCTCCTAGGAAGAAGCAGCAAAAGACATACAAGACAGATAAATTCAAGAAAAATTATTGCAGAAGTAACTATTCAAGCAATGTTATAGTTGGTGGATTTAAAAAATGGGAGAGTATTTAGTGAAATATATAGTATCTTCTAAATACTCTAAAAATCAAAATTTCTGGTCAGGCGCGGTGGCTCAGCCTCTAATCCCAGCACTTTGGGAGGCCTAGGCGGGCAAATCACGAGGTGAGGAGTTTGAGACCAGCCTGACCAACAAATATGGTAAAACCTTACCTCTACTAAAAATGCAAAAAACTAGACGGGTGTGGTGGTGGGTGCATGTAATCCCAGCTACTCGGGAAGCTGAGGCAAGAGAATCTCTTTAACCTGGGATGCAGAGATTGCAGTGAGCTGAGATCGGGCCACTGCACTCTAGCCTGGGTGACAATGCAAGACTCTGTCTCAAAATAAATAGATAAATAAAAATAAAATTTATCCTAAATAAAAACAATAAGGGAAATAAAAGATCATCCACAGCAGAAGTAAAGTACCATCAGCTAGAACTCATTTGGGGGTATATGAATTAAAAATAAGAATGGAGAAGAATAGAGTAAAAATGATGCTGATATTTATAGAAGGCCCAAATAAAGCATCTTAATTCTATTTACCTGAATAATACACTCAGTACACTCAGAGTTGTTACCAGAGTTGTATGTATGTGTGTGTGTGTGTGTTTGTGTGTGTGTATTCTAAATTCTTTGACAGTTATATAGTTTGGAAATATTTTCCCCTAATGTGTAGCTTGTATTTTCATCCTCTTAGCAGGCTCTATAAAAGAGTAAAAGTTTTAGATTTTCATGAGGCCCAATTAACCAATTTTTCCTTTTATGGATCATGTCATATCTGAGAACTCCATGGCCACCAGGCCCAGCTAATTTTGTATTTTTAGTGGAGACAGGGTTTCTCTATGTTGGTCAGGCTGGTCTCAAACTCCCAATCTCAGATGATCCGCCCTCCTCGGCCTCCCAAAGTGCTGGGATTACAAGTGTGAGCCACCATGCCCAACGTGGCTCCCAATTCTTCTTTTTTTCCTGAGGCAGAGTCTCATTCTGTCACCCAGGCTGGAGTGCAGTTATGTCATTGCAGCTCGCTGCAGCCTTGACCTCTTGGGCCCTGGTGATCCTCCCACCTCAGCCTCCAGAGTAGCTGGGACTACAGGTGCGTGCCACCACAGCTGGCTAGTTTTAAATTTTTTTGTAGGGATGGAGGTGTTGCTATGTTGCCTAGGCTGGTCTTTAACTCCTGGGTTCAAGGGATCCTCCCACTTTGGTCACCCAAAGTGCTGGGATTACAGTAATGGTAGTAATCTATCAATTCTGGAGCCACCGTGCCCAGTCCGAGATATACTCTTGATAATTTTTTATTATAGAAAAGCGGAGGTTGCAGTGAGTCAAGATTTCGCCACTGCACCCCAGCCTGGGCAACAGAGCGAGACTCTGTCTCAAAAAAGAAAGAAAGAAAGAGAGAGAAAGAAAGAAAAGAAAAGAGAGAGAAAGAAAGTAGATAGAAAGAGAAAGAAAGAAAGAAAGAAAGAAAGAAAGAAAGAAAGAAAGAAAGAAAGGAAGGAAGGAAGGAAGGAAGGAAGGAAGGAAGGAAGGAAGAAAGAAAGGAAGAAAGGTAAGTAAATATATGTCTAGGCTTATGTGACTATGTCTGTGTATGGGAGTGTGCATGTAATTATGGGAAGAAATGAGATTTTACTGAATAAATTCTCGAAAAGGAGAAACTCTCAATGCTTGTTGACTTATTCTAAACCTGACCGTGATCCATGAAAGAAAAAGTTTTTAAAATATTGTTCTGCTGGTTCTCAGCACAAACTTGTTTTTTAAATGAGCATTGGGTTAAATGTAATTCCAATAGGTTGTAAAGTGAAGAACACTTACTGAATATTAATCCAGCCCACCAGAATCATTTCTTCAGGTATGCATCAACATTGTAAACTTTAGGATCCCTTCAAAAGGGATAAAAACTTCAGGTATCCCTCCAAAAGGTATGAAAAGTAGTAATCTATCAATTATAGAACACTGTAATATAATAAAGTAATGCTAAAACTATTTATGTTTTTCATCAGGGGTAAAGATAATTTAAAAATTCAACTGTTCGGGCAGATCACGAGATCAACAGATCAAGACCATCCTGGCCAAAATGGTGAAACCCTGTCTCTACTAAAAACACAAAAAAATTAGCCGAGCATGGTGGCACGAGCCTGTGGTCCCAGCTACTCGGGAGGCTGAGGCTGAAGAATCACTTGAACCCAGGAGGTAGAGGTTGCAGTGAGCCAAGATTGCGCCACTGCACTCCAGCCTGGCGACAGAGAAAGACCCCGTCTCAAAAAAATAAATAAATAAAATAAAAATAAAAATTTAACTTTTCTTCATAAGCTGTTAAGTAAGGAGATTGAATTCTTTCTTATTACATTTAAATCTTCTTTTATTCCACTTATAAAACAAGATATTTACATGTCTTTTTATAAAATGTAAATGCATGTTGACCACAAAACGTTTAAAAAAATACAGAGGCCGGGCACGGTGGCTCACACCTGTAATCTCAGCACTTTGAGAGGCTGAGGCAGGCAGATCACGAGGTCAGGAGTTCAAGATCAGCCTGACCAACATAAAAATACAAAAATTAGCCAGGCATGGTGGTGCACCTGTAATCTCAGCTACTCAGGTGACTGAGGCAGGAGAATTGCCTGAACCCAGGAGGTGGGGGTTGCAGTGAGCCAAGATTATGCCACTGCACTTCATCCTGGGTGACAGAGCGAGATTTTTGTCTCAAAAAAAAAAAAAAATACAGAAAAGCACAAAGAAGACAATGTGCTAGTGGAAAAGAAAAGCAAGAGGAAGAGAAGAAAAGCTAAATAATCAACCTTTAAAAAATTGAGACATTGTTGTACTGGTTTTAATAGGACTATTGCTTATCATTTTAATACAGCCCATCTTCTGTAAGACAGTTTACAACAATGGCATTGCTGGATCTGAGAGTTGTAACTAGACCATTGTAGAAGCCAGAGTGGCCAGACATTGTCTTCTTCCAGCAATGATTCCCTGTTGGAGTAAAACACTGAAATGGACAATTTTCCCTAATAAAGAGTCCTGAATTTAAGTAACATTAACAAATATGACAGAGTGGGGAACTCCCAAGTTCTCTCCCTTCACAAAAGCAGAAAATAAACTGTCAAACAGTGTCAAAATCAACTTTATCAGAGCTCTGGAAACTAATCAAAAACTTATGACAACTATACTTGATCGTGATGTCGTGGAAAATGGCAAAATAGGGAACCCCAGGGCTCCATCCCTCCAAAAACAAATAACAAGCTGGCAAAAACTGTCAATTTTTGCACGACTCTGGAACTTAATTGAAAACTTAAAACAAGTAAGGGAAAGCTTAATGAAGAAAGAGGCAGCCACAATGCAGTAAAAGAATGCTGTGGTGTTTTTAATCGCCTGCTTCCAACTCCCCACTTTAGATCAGCAGCAGCCTGAAGGTAGCATCCCACCCTCCTGGTTTAACTTTATAGTACTGTGGGACCAATGCAGACCTTATTCCCAAATGTTGTGATTTTGTGCTTCAACCTGACTAGTGGTTCCCTCAAGAACTGGTGGAAGGGCCTGCCTCATTTCACCCAACTTGGAGCATTCTCAGAAGTGGTGGCTTTTGCTAAAAGTATTTGAAGGCACGGTATTGTCTGAAGCAGCCTGGGGAAAGAGGTAACAGTCAGAACAAATAATAGACTGAAGGAAGGAGGAAGATCAGAAAGGAAATATGTGGAGAAATAAGGGCTTTTAACAGCTCATGTGTATACCAGAGAGTTGAAAAAGCTGCATGGATGCCAAGCACTGGAAATATGCTCAGAAGAGCCTGAGAAGAACCTTAAGTTTTCACCTCTGGCTGATGTCAGGATCCATGTGAGCATGAACTGAACACCAAGGGAGAGTTGTAAACAAACTGGCTAGGCATGGAGGAAGTCCCCCAATAGAAAACCAGTCTGAAAACAGAGTAATTTTTTCATCTTTTTTTCTTGTATTCCACTTATAAAACAAGATATTTACATGTCTTTTTATAAAATGTAAATGCATGTTGACCACAAAATGTTTTAAAAAATACAGAGGCCGGGCACGGTGGCCTCTGTATTCACTCTGTTGTTCAGGCTGGAGTGCATCCTCTTTTTTCACTTATTTTTATTTTTTGTGCATACATAGTAGATGTATATGTTTATGGGGTACATGAGATATTTTTGATAAGACATGTGCATAATAATCCCATCAGGGTAAATAGATTACCCATCACCTCAAGCATTTATCCTTCGCGTTACAAACAATCCAATTATAGTGTTTTCGTTATTTTTAAATGTACAATTAAATTACTGTTGACTATAGTCACCTTGTTGTGCTATCAAATGCTAGGTCTTATTCATTCTTTCTACTTTTTGTACTCAATAGCCATCCTCACTTCCCCTCCACTTGCCACCACCCTTCCCAGTCCCTAGTAGCCATCTTTCTACTCTGCATCTCTATGAGTTCAATTGTTTTACGGTTTAGCTCCCTCAAATAAGTGAGAACATGTGCAGTTTGTCTTTCTGTGCCTGACTTATTTCACTTAACATAATCACCTCCAGGTACATCCATGTTGTTGCAAATGAAAAGATCTCACTCTTTTTTCTTAAGATTCAATTTTATATTTATTTATTATTTATTTCTTTATTTGAGATGGAATCTCACTCTGTTGTTCAGGCCAGAGTGCAATGGCTCGATCTCGGCTCACTGCAACCTCTGCCTTCCCGGTTCAAGTAATTCTCCTGCCTCAGCCTCCTGAGTAGCTGGGATTACAGGCATGCGACACAACACCCAGCTAATTTTTGTATTTTTAGTAGAAATGGGGTTTCACCATGTTGGTCACGCTGGTCTCGAACTCCTGACCTCGTGATCCGCCTGCCTTGGCCTCCCAAAGTGCTGGGATTACAGCCACCATGCCTGGTCAAGATCTTACTCTTTTTATGGCTGGATAGTACTCTATTTTGTATCTGTACCACATTTTCTTTATTCATCTACTGATGAACATTTAGGTTGCCTCCAAATCTTGGCTATTGTGAAATAATGCTGCAGTAAACATGAGAATGCAGGTATGTGTTCAATATACTGATTTCCTTTCTTTAGGGTATATGCCCAGAAGTGGGATCGCTGGATCGTATAGTAGCTCTAATGTTAATTTTGTGAGGAAATCTCCAAACTGTTCTCCATAGTGGTTGTACTAATTTACATTCCCACTGACAGTGTACGAGGGTTCCCTTTTTGCCACATCCTCAGCATTTGTTAATGCCTGTCTTTTGGATAAAAACCAGTTTAATTGGGGTAGTATGGTATCTCATTACATTTTTTTCCGTTTTTTTTTTTTTTTGAGATGAAGTCTTGCTCTGTCACCCAGGCTGGAGTGCAATGGAACGAACTAGGCTCACTGCAACCTCCACCTCCTGGGTTTAAGCAATTCTCCTGTCCCAGCCTCCTGAGTAGTTGGGATTACTTACAGGTGTGCACCACCATGCTCAGCTAATTTTTTAAATATTTTTAGTAGAGACGGGGTTCACCATGTTGGCCAGGCTGGTCTTGAACTCCTGACTTCAAGTGATTCAACTGCCTCAGCCTCCCAAAGTGCTGGGATTACAGGCGTGAGCCATCATGCCTGGCCAGTATCTCAATATAATTTTCATTTGCATTTCTCTGATGATCAGTGATGTTGAGCACCTTTTCATAAACCTGTTTGTCATTGGTATGTCTTCTTGTGATAAACATCTATTCAGCTATTTGGCCCATTTTTAAATTGGATTATTAGAGATTTTTTTCCTATAGAGTTGTTTGAACTCCTTACATATTCTCATTATTAATCACTTGTCAGATGAGTAGTTTGCAAATATTCTCCCATTCCGTGGGTTGCCTCTTCACTTTGTTGTTTCCTTTGCCGTGCAAAAGCTTTTTAACTCGATATGATCGCATTTGTCCACTTTTGCTTTGGCTGTCTGTGCTTGTGGAATATTACTAAAGAAATCTTTGCTCAGTCCAATGTCCTGGAAAGTACCCCCAGTGTTTTCTTGTAGTAGTTTCATGGTTCGAGGTCTTGGATTTAAGTCTTTAATTCATTTTGATTTTATTTTTGTAGATGGTGACAGGGATCTAGTTTCATTCTTTCTGCTTATGAATATCCAGTTTTCCCAGCATCATTTATTGAAGAAACTGTCTTTTCCCCAGCATATTTTCTTGGCACCTTTGTTGAAAATGAGTTTGCTGTAGCTGTACGGATTTGTTTCTATGTACTCTATTCTGTTCCATTGGTCTACTTGTCTGTCTTTATGCCAGTACCATGTTTGGTTACCGTAGCTCTGTAGTATAATTTTAAGACAGGTAATGTAATTCCTCCAGTTTTGTTATTTATGCTTGGTATGGTTTTGGCTATTATAGGTCTTTTATGGTTGCATATAAATTTTAGGATTTTTTTTTCTGTTTCTGTGAATAATGTCATTGGTAGGTATTCTGACAAGGATTGCATTGAATCTGTAGATTGATTTGGATAGTATTGACATTTTAACGACATTTATTCTACCAATTCATGAAAATGGAATCTTTTCATTTTTCGTGTCCTCTTCAAGTTCTTGCATCAATGTTTTATATTAGGTTGGTGCAAAAGTAATTGCAGTTTTGCCATTAATAGTAATGGCAGCTGGGTGCGGTGGCTCAGGCTTGTAATGTCAGCACTTTAGAAGGCCAAGACGGGTGGATCACTTGATGTCAGGAGTTTGAGACCAGTCTGGCCAACGTGGCAAAACCCTGCCTCTACTAAAAATACAAAAATTACACGCCAGTTAGAATGGTGATCATTAAAAAATCTTAAGACATGCTGGAGAGGATGTGGAGAAATAGGAACACTTTTACACTGCTGGTGGGAGTGTAAATTAGTTCAACCATTGTGGAAGACAGTGTGGCGATTCCTCAAGGACCTAGAAATAGAAATTCCATTTGACCCAGCAATCCCATTACTAGGTATATATCCGAAGGACTATAAATCGGTCTACTATAAGGACACATGCACACGAATGTTCACTGCAGCACTGTTTACAATAGCAAAGACCTGGAAACAACTCATATGTCCATCGACGATAGACTGGACAGGGAAAATGTGGCACATATATACCATGGAATATTATGCAGCAATCAAAAATGATGAATTCGTGTCCTTTGTAGGGACATGGATGAACCTGGAGACCATCATTCTCAGCAAACTGACACAAGAAGAGAAAACAAAATACCGCATGTTCTCACTCATAGGAGGGTGTTGAACAATGAGAACACATGGACACAGGGAGGGAAGCACTACACATTGGGGTCTGTTGGGGGGAATAGGGGAGGGACAGTGGGAGATGGGGAGTTGGGGAGAAATAGCAGGGGGAGAAATGCCAGATATAGGTGAAGGGGAGGAAGGCAGCAAATCACACTGCCACATGTGTACCTATGCAACTATCTTGCATGGTCTTCACATGTACCCCAAAACCTAAAATGCAATAAAAAAAGTGCTATATATACACAATGGAATACTATAAAGCCATAAAAAAGAATGAAATTGTGTCATTTGTAGCAACATAAATGAAACTAATGGAACTAACTGGATGTTACATGTTATATGAAATAAGCCAGGCACAGAAAGACAAATATTACATATTCTCACTCATATGTTGGAAATGAAAAAAGTTGACCCCATGGAAATAGAGAATGGAATTATAGATAACAGAGGCTGGAAAAGGTGTGTGGGTGGCAGGGGGTGATGAAAAGAGGTTTGTTAATGGATCCAGTAATCCAGTTAGAAGAAATATGTTCTAATGTTCCATAACAGCGTAGGGTCACTAGAGTTAGAAAAAATATATTGTATATTTCAAAGTAGCTAGAAGAGAGTACTTGAAATGTTACCAATATATAGAAATGACATGCCAGGCTGGGTGAAGTGGCTCACACCTAAAATTCCAGCACTTTGGGAGGCCAAGGTGAGCAGATTACAAGGTCAGGAGTTTGAGACCAGCCTGGCCAATATGGTGAAACCCTGTCTCTACTAAAAATACAAAAATTAGCCGGGCATGGTGTTGGGCGCCTGTAGTCCCAGTTACTTGGGAGGCTGAGGCAGGAGAATCGCTTGAACCCAGGAGGCGGAGGTTGCAGTGAGACAAGATTGCACCACTGCTCTCCAGTCTGGGTGACCCTGTCTCAAAAAAAAAAAAAAAAAAAAAATGGGCTGGCCACAGTGGCTCACTCCTGGTAATCCCAGAACTTTGGGAGGCTGAGGCAGGTAGATCATGAGGTCAGGAGTTCAAGACCAGCCTGGCCAAGATGGTAAAACTCCATCTCTACTAAAAATACAAAAAAATTAGCTGGATGTGGTGGCACATGCCTGTAATCCCAGCTATTTAGGAGGCTGAGACCAGAGAATAGTTTGAACCCAGGAAGCAGAGGATGCAATGAGCTGAGATTGCACCGCTGCACTCCAGCCTGGGCAACAAGAAAGAAACTCTGTCTCAAAAAAAAAAAATTACCTAATGGGTACAGCGTACACAATTTGAGTGATGGTTACACTTCAAAGTGCAAACTTCTGACCAGGCACGGTGGCTCACGCCTATAATCCCAGCACTTTGGGAGGCTGAGGTGGGCGGATCACCTGAGGTCAGGAGTTCGAGACCAGCCTGACCAATATGGTGAAACCCCATCTTTAAAATAAATAAATAAATAAATAAAGTCCAAACTTCACCACTACACAATATATCCATGTAACAAAACTGCATTTGTAGCCTCAAATCTGTAAAAATAAAATAATGTCTTGTTCTTTTCTTATGTTTTCAATTATATCTTTAATCATTTTAAGTATAGTTATTTTATAGTGTTTATCAGATGAGTCTGCATATTTTGGGGTCTAATTCTATTTGTGTGTCTTCAGACATTTGATTATGTTGTGGTGTTTTTTCGTGTGTTTTGTAATTTTTTATTTTAAATTGTGTTCAGTGCAGCTTTACTTGTGAGGATCTTCTGAAAGATATGTGTCTCCACAGCTGTTTTATGTTGCTTCTGCCAGGTAGGAACAGCAATAGTTATACTTTTAAGTGAGTATACACTTTATACTCATTTTTTGGTGTAGAGGGTTCCTGGACATTGTAGAAGGTATACATTTTGAATCCCAAACCCATGTGAAAGCAGGCCTCAGATGGAGACCTTTTTTCTGCCTTCTCAGATACCAGCTTGTCTTCCTATGCTAGTGAATGAATTTTTGTCTAGTTCAACCTTATTGAAGGTGTAGTCCTTTAAAAGTCCCAACTTTCTACAGGTAGGTTCCACCCTGCTGCCTTACATAGGCCCAAGGCTCTGTCTCCTGTCTCTACAAGGCCATCAAAACCTAAGCACCTGGGCTCATTTCGACAGCACCTGTACTGGAATTGAAATGACGCAGAGAAGATTAGCATGATCCCTGCACAAGGATGACACACAAATCTGTGAAGTGTTCTACGTTTTTCAAAAAAAGGTTGGGGGGGGATCATGGCAGATGGGAGGCAGGACTAGATTCCAGCTCCAACTTGGATGAACAGAGCAGCATGTGGAGGCTCACATCATGAATTTTTGCTCCAGAACAACTGCAGGAATAAATCAGGAAACCCAAGAGGACCCACAGACCCTCTGAAGGAAGTGGACTGCTCTTGCAGGAGCCAGGAGACACCCCAAATACTGTGAGTGCCCAAACTGTGGAAGTGGGAAAGGGAGATTGTCTGCCCCCAAACACACACCCCTGCTGGAGAAACTGAAGGCCTAGATTATGGAAGAAGATTCTGACCTTACCTGGAGCTGAGTCAATTTAGATAGCCGAGTGAAATACAGGCGTAGAGGAAGCAGTGGGAAAAGTCCTGTGTGCTCACTGGGTCCCCTAGCAAACCATTTCTGCCTGGCTTTACAGGGGTCCTTCAGTAGGGTGGCCAGAGGCACTTGGAAAAAGTGACAGGGAGAAGGAACTCTCCAGCTGAACTTTGTAACAATTTGAACTGAAGCCGGGCCCAGTGGCTCATGCCTGTAATCCTAGCACTTTGGGAGGGCGAGGCGGGTGGATCACCTGGGGTCAGGAGTTCGAGACCAGCCTGACTAACATGGTGAAACTCGTGTCTACAAAAAATTTAAAAATTAGCCAGGTGTGGTGGCACGTGCCTGTAATCCTAGCTACTTGGGAGGCTGAGGCAGGAGGATTGTTTGAACCTTGGAGGCAGAGGTTGCAGTGAGCCGATATCACACCACTGCACTCCAGCCTGGGTGACAGAGCGAGACTACATCTCAAAACTTTCAAAACTATGCAGCTGCTATGGGAGATGGGGGTGAGGAACCTTCAAAACTATGCAAATACATGGGAATTAAATAACCTGTTCCTGAAAGATCATTGGGTCAAAAATGAAATCAAGATGAAAATTAAAAAATTTTTCGGTTGGGTGTGGTGGCTCATGTCTATAATCCCAGCACTTTGGGAGGCTGAGGCGGGTGGATCACAAGGTCAAGAGATCGAGACCATCCTGGTCAGCAAGGTGAAACCCTGTCTCTACTAAAAACACAAAAATTAGCTGGGTGTGGTGGTGCGCACCTGTAGTCCCAGCTACTCGGGAGGCTGAGGCAGGAGAATTGCTTGAACTCAGAAGGCGGAGGTTGTGGTGAGCCAAGATCGTGCCATTGCACTACAGTCTGGGTAACAACAGCGAAACTCCGTCTCGAAAAAGAAAGAAATAAATAAATAATAAAAATAATTTTCAAACTGAATGATAATAGTGACACAGTCTATCAAAACCTCTGGGATTGCTGGGCACAGTGGCTCACACCTGTAATCTCAGCACTTTGGGAGGCTGAGGTGGGTGGATCACCTGAGGTCAAGAGTTTGACACCGGCCTGGCCAACATGGTGAAATCCCGTGTCTACTAAAAATACAAAAATTAGTCAGGCATCGTGGCAGGTGCCTATAGTCCCAGCTACTCAGGAGGCTGAGGCAGGAGAATCGCCTGAACCCAGAAGGCGGAGGTTGCAGTGAACTGAGATCACGCCACTGTACTCCAGCCTGGGCAACAGAGCGAGACTGTGTCTCAAAAACAAAAACCGAACACACAAACAAATAAACTGTCAACAGTTTATTTGTGTATATATGTATATATACATATGGTGAATATATACATCTATATATAGATATATATATTGAGAACCATTAATTTGATCGACTCTCATACCCATCCAGAATAAAATCTAAACTCCTTAGCATGACATAACTATGTAGTCCATGTCTACCTTCTGATTCTCATTTCTAAAGATTCTTCGATGTCTACCTTGCATTTAAATTGCACCAGATTACTAGAACTTCCCCCAGATTCTATATATTAGACCTAAACTTGTGATTTGTTTTTTTTTTAGACAGAATTTCACTCTTGTCTCCTAGGCTGGAGTGCAATGGCGTGATCTCGGCTCTGCAACCTCTGCCTCCCAGGTTCAAGAGATTCTCCTGCCTGAGCCTCCTAAATAGCTGGGATTACAAGCATGCACCACCATGCCCAGCTAATTTTTTCTATTTTTAATAGAGTTGGGGTTTCACCATGTTAACCAAGCTGGTCTCAAACTACTGACCTCAAATGATATACCCGCCTCAGCCTCCCAAAATGCTGGTATTAGAGGCGTGAGCCACTGTGCCCAGCCAGGTTGCTGCCATATGTATATATGGGGATGTATTTATTTATTTATTTTGAAATGGAGTTTCTCTCTTGTTGTCCAGGCTGGAGTGCAATGGCACTTGGCTCACTGCAACCTTCTGGGCCCAAGCAATTCTCCTGCCTCAGCCTCCTGAGTAGCTGGGATTACAGGCATGCGCTACCATGCCTGGCTAATTTTGTATTTTTAGTAGAGATGGGGTTTCACCATGTTGGTGAGGCTGGTCTCGAACTCCTGACCACAAGTTATCGTCCCGCCTCAGCCTCCCAAAGTGCTGGGATTATAGGTGTGAGCAACCACGCCCGGCCTGGAAGGGATGTTTAGAGATATATTGACAAGTTGCAGAATGCACTGAACCCATCAGCTTTTACAATGGATTTCCCTTTCAGTCTCAAAATATTTTGAGAGGTTGGCAATTTCTTTATTGATTTTTTCTGAAATAAAATTAATTAGCATCCATTGTAAAAACTTTAAAACCACAGTAAGGTAAAAACAGGATATATAGGAAATCCTTTGCACTCCCCTCATTTAGTTCTTCACGGAATTAATGATCGTTCATAATTTCTTGTTTATTCTTTCAGAACTCCATTTATTGGTGAAAATGATGTCACCATTAGACTCAAGAGGGTGAGGCAGGAGAACCACTTGAAACTGGGAGGTGGAGGCCACAAGCTGAGACCACACCACTGCACCGCACTCCAGCCTTGGCGACAGAGACCAAAAAAAAAAAAAAAAGAGGAGAAGGAAAAAGAAAGAACGTCTTAGCCAGGCATAATGGCTCATGCTTGTAATTACAGCACTTCTGGAGGCCAAGGTGGGAAGATTCCCCCGAGGACAGGAGTTTGAGACCAGCCTTGGCAACTCAGAGAGACCCCATCTCTTTTTTCCTATCCTTTCTCTTAGACATTTCTTTCTGTTTTTACAAAACCATTGACATACCTGTTTATGTGTCATGCCAAATTGAAATGAGAGTGATAAACTCTCTTGTATTGTGGGGCACCTGTTTAATTTAAACTTTGCCCAGAGAGTGGCCATGAGGGATTTGCTGACTAATCTTTTCTTGGGATATTGTTTCTCATGTTCCCTTTTCCTTTTTTCTTCCTGTTCATCTTCCAGCTCCTTTTCATTTTCCTCTTCGTTTTCTTGCTCTCTCTTTCTGCCTGCTTCTCCTCCTCTGTCTCTCCATTTCTGCTTTCCCTTTTGTTCGTCTTCACTGTAATTTTCATTTGCTTGTTCTGGATTTTGATCCCAAGGCATAGCTGGTTGTTTCTGTATAACAAGATCCCAACTTTTCAATTTTGAGAAGTTATCACCACCTTCCAGCCCTTGCTAATTTAGATCCATGATTGCTTTGCTTTGAGTCTTCTCTCTTAGAGGCTCTGTTTGATTTTTAGAAATAAAAAAAATTATCAGTTTCAAGATGGTTTTACCTCAGAAAAGTCACAATTGTGGGAAATATTTTCTGGCCAGGTGTGGTGGCTCATGCCTGTAATCTCAGCACTTTGGGAGGCCCAGGTGGGCGGATTACCTGAGGTCAGGAGTTCTAGACCAGCCTGACCAATATGGTGAAACCACGTCTCTACTAAAAATTAAACAATTAGCCAGCCATGGTGGCTGGTGCCTGTAGTGCCAGCTACTTGGGAGGCTGAGGCAGGAAAATCGCTTGAACCCAGGAGGCAGAGGTTGCAGTGAGCCCAGATTGCACCACTGCACTCCAGCCTGAGCGACGGAGTGAGACTCTGTCTCACAAAACAAAAAAAGAAAGAAAAAAAATATTTTCAATGAGTTTGTTTCTATTAAACCAAGAAAGTAGAATTTAATAAACTCTAGTTTTGGTGGAAATAACATGTTTTAAACTTAACTGCTGTGAGTTTTAATTTATCTATGTTTCAGTATTTTTTCAACTGCTTTAATGTTCTGGAAAAAAGTTAACTATTCAAGAATACATAAAAGCATGTATATGGAATCTATATTTTGCCTGCCTCAGGCTCCAATATGGCTCAGTATGGCACTGTTCTGGTCCTGTCTTTCTTAAAAATCTTGATATTTTGTTCATTATGGACTTTTGCATTAATTTTATTTTTAAAATATTTCATTAAAACATCATTCCTCTTGATAACTGAGTTTTTTTGTACCCCCTTGAATTTTCACGTGAAGCAAGTGCCTTGTTCACCTCACCCTACTCCCAGCCCTCGAGGTCCTTAGATATAAATAATCTATTTGATATGCCAGTGTTGTGTGGGAAGTATAATTCTTTTTTAAATAAAAACCAGCCGGAACCGCCATCTTGCAGTAATTTTCCAAAATGATAAACACAAAGGAAAAGAGGAGAGGCACACGATAGATATTCTCTAGGCCTTTTAGAAAACATGGAGTTGTTCTTTTGGCTACGTGCATGTGAATCTATAAGAGAAATGCAAATCAAAACCATTTTGAGGTACCATCTCACACCAGTTAGAATGGCTATCAGTAAAAAATCTGGAGACAACAGATGCTGGAGAGGATGTGGAGAAATATGAACACTTTTATATGGTTGGTGGGAGTGCAAATTAGTTCAACCATTATGGAAGACAGTGTGGCGATTCCTCAAGGACCTAGAAATAGAAATTCCATTTGACCCAGCAATCCTATTACTGGGTATATACCCAAAGGATTATAAATCATTCTATTATAAAGACACATGTACACATATGTTAATTGCGGCACAGTTTACAATAGCAAAGACCTGGAACCAACCCAAATGCCCATCGGTGATAGAGTGGACAAGGAAAATGTGGCACATATACACCATGGAATATTATGCAGTCATAAAAAATGATGAGTTCTCTGCATTGACAATGAAGCAAAAATAAACAAACAAATAAATAAATAAATAAATAAATAAGGAAAAACGATAAGTTTGTGTCCTTTGTAGGGACATGGATGAATCTAGAAACCATCCTGAGATCAGGAGTTTGAGCTTAGCCTGGCCAACGTGGTGAAATGCCGTGTCTACTAAAAATACAAAAATTAGCTGAGTGTGGTTGTAGATGGCTGTGGGTGCTGGTGATCCCAGCTACTTGGGAGGTGGAGGCAGGAGAATTGCTTGAACCTGGGAGGCAAAGGATGCAGTGAGCTGAGATGATGACATTGCACTCCAGCCTGGGCAACAAGAGCAGAGCAAAACTCCATCTAAAAAAAAAGGGTATTGCTATCCTATGGGAAAAATTGGTTTTTAAGAAAAGGACCATCTACTGTTTTCCAGTACTTCATGTAAAGACTATTTTACATGGAGTTTATTGATATGAGTTCAAATTCCTTATGGAGTTTATCTTAAATAAATAGCAGGTTTTTGCTTGATTTCCTTCTGTTATCCCTAATGATCATACATAGACTATTTCGGTGCGTGCTTGGTAGAACGTGGAAGCTTGAAGACAGAGCCTTAGGCAACACTGGCAGTGCAAATGGGTGAGGACACAACAGTAGGCAGGCTTCCAGATACCCACCACCAGAACTGCTTGGCTTTTCTGTTTACATATCAGATCAGGGTTTTTTTTCCTTTTTTTTTTTTTTTAAGTTTCTCTCATTGCCCAGGCTGGAATGCAATGGTGCTATCTCGGCTCACCGCAACCTCCGCCTCCTGGGTTCAAACAATTCTCCTGCTTCAGCCTCCTGAGTAGCTGGGATTACAGGCATGTGCGCCATACCTGGCTAGTTTTTTTTTTTTTTTTTTAGTAGAGATGGGGTTTCTCCGTGTTGGTCAGGCTAGGGTCGAACTCCCGACCTCATGTCTGCCCGCCTCAGCCTCCCAAAGTCCTGGGATTAAAGGTGTGAGCCACTGTGCCCGGCCACATTATCAGGCTTCTAGGTGAGATTTCATTTCATGAAAAGGGTCTGCTAATCAAATTCTATTGTTTTACAATTGAGTTTTGAATTTTCTACCTTGAATATTTGAAATGAAGACTTTGAATGTCATCAGGGCTAACAGTACCACCTATCAAGGTTCTGAAAATGCATTTCTGAGACTGACAAAACAAACCAGTCCAAATTGTTGCTTTGGGAACTTTTTTTTTTTTTTGAGACAGAGTCTCGCTCTGCCACCCAGGCTGGAGTGCAGTGGCACGATCTTGGCTCACTGCAACCTCCACTCCCAGCTTCAAGCAATTCTCTTGCTTCAGCCTCCCCAGTAGCTGGGATTACAGGCGCCTTCCACTACACCCAGCTAATTTTTTGTATTTTTAGTAGAGACGGGGTTTCACCATGTTGGCCAGGCTGGTCTTGAACTCCTGACCTCATAATTCACCCGCCTTAGCCTCCCAAAGTGCTGGGATTACATACAGGCTTAAGCCACTGCACCTGGCCAGGGAGTTTTTAGCTTCTTCGAAGGCAGGGGCAAATGTCACATCTTTTCTTTTCCATTGTCTTGTGCTCAGTAGTGTCAAAACACATAATTGGTGCTCAAGCATACTGTATGAATCTGACAGACCTTTTTCAATATATATATTCGCTGAGCAAGCAATACTGTAAAGACATTTTTGTGTACATGTAATGAGAACATTTTAATACTAAATGAGTAAGAAAAATAATACAGTAATAAATAATAAATATAATAATAAGGAAAAGACTAAAGAACCATTCTCTAAGACTTGAGGTTTTAAGAACACATTTTCTTTCTTTTTTTTTTTTTGAGACGGAGTTTTGCCATGTTGCCCAGGCTGGAGTGCAATAGTGTGGTCTCAGCTCACTGCAACCTCCGCCTCTGGAGTTCAAGCAATTCTCCTGCCTCAGCCTCCCAAGTAGCAGGGATTACAGGCACCCACCACCAAGCCTGGCTAATTGTTTTTAGTGGAGATGAGGTTTCACCAGACTGGCCAGGCTGGTCCTGAACTCCTGATCTTAGGTGACCCACCGGCCTCAGCCTCCCAAAGTGCTGGGATTACAGGTGTGAGCCACTCCACCTGGCCAAGAACACATTTTCTTTTTATTTTTGAGGCAAGGTCTCACTGTCACCCAGACTCCAGCCTGGTGACATTGGCGTGACCATGGCTCACTGCAGCCTCAACTTCCACAGGCTCAGGTGATCCTCTCACCTCTGCCTCCCATGTATCTGGGACTACAGGTATGTGCCACCACACCCAACTAATTTTTGGATTTTTTTGTAGAGATGGGGTTTTGCCATGTTGCCTAGGCTGGTCTCAAACTCCTAGGCTCAAGCAATCCTTCCATTTCAGCCTCCAGAAGTGTTGGGATTATAGGTGTGGGCCACTGTGCCCAGCCTCACATTAATTTTTGTAGGTAAAAATGTCAACAGGACACATAGACACAAAGTATATGTGATTCTCATCTTCCTGGATTTCAAAATGCCATTATTCTTAATACTACTGCTACTGTTACAATTTCTTCACCATATGATGTTGCCCAAAGAACAGCCAAACCCAGATCCTCCTAAAATTGTTACATCATTTATCTGTTAAAATCCCTCAAATGTCTCCCCATCTTGCTTAGTAAAAGCCCAAATTCCTTGCAATGGCCTACAAAGCCCTACCTAATCAGTGCACACACACCCCTCACCCTGATCTATTGCATGCATTTTTCTCTAATCTTACTTTTTTTTTGAGACCAAGTCTTGTTCTGTTCCCCAGAGTGGAGTGCAGTGGCACCTATGCCTCCTGGGTTTAAGCAATTCTCCTGCCTCAGACTTCCAAATAGCTGGGATTACAGATGCCTGCCACCATGCCTGACTAATTTTTGTATTTTTTTGTAGAGACAGGGTTTTACCACATTGGCCAGGCTGGTCTTGAACTCCTGACCTCAGGTGATCCATCCACCTTGGCCTCCCCAAAGTGTTGGGATTACAGGCGTGAGCCCACCGCACCTGGCCTCTCCAGCCTTATTTCTTACCATTCTCCTTACTCACTTCACTCCAGTCATAATGACCACTTGACTGTTCTCCATGGCATCATGGCAATGTAGTTCCCACGTTGGGGCCTTTGGACTTGCTGTCACTCCTGCCCGAAATGTTATTCTCTAATACCCACAAGGTTTGGTCACTTAGTTCATCTAGGTCTCTGTTGAAATGCCACCTTCCCAAGGAGGCCTTCTCAAAACATTGTACATAAAATAAACATACCCCAGAAATATTCCCTAACACTCTTATATTGCTTTTTTTCTCTATGGTACTTATTACATTGACATATTGACATATTTATGTGTTTATTGTCTATCTCCCCTAACTAGACCACAAGCTCCTCAGGGGCAGGCAGCTTATTTCTGTGCACTGCTTAAATCTTGTCACTAAAAACAGTGGAGCAGTGTATGCACTTAAATGTTTAACTGTTTTCATCAAGATTTAAAAAAATTTCCGGCCAGGCAGTGGCTTATGGCTGTAATGCCAGCACTTTGGGAGGCCAAGGCGGGCGGATCATGAGGTCAGGAGTTCAAAACCAGCCTGACCAACATGATGAAACCCCGTCTCTACTAAAAATACAAAAAGTAGCCAGGTGTGATAGTATGCACCTGTCATCCCAGCTACTCAGGAGGCTAAGGCAGGAGAATAGTTTGAACCTGGGAGGTGGAGGTTGCAGTGAGCCGAGATTGTGCCACTGCACTCTAGCCTGGGCAACAGAGTGAGACTCTGTCTAAACAACAACAAAAAACTTCCTTGTATTACCTTTATGGGGAAAATCTAAACAGGAACTTGAAGCTTTTAGAGATATTCATTTCCCCAGCTTTCATGGATTTGCACTAGAGGCTCCCAACAGGTAGGTCCACTTTAGGTCTATGCTCTAGTCTACAAGGATCTGAAATAAGAGGTGAATTCAGTCATTACAACCTCTACTGTAGTGAGGGACTTGACTGCTAGCACAGAACTGCTTCCCTCCCCATCTCATCTCCAGGTTCTCTTTTCTCTCAAAAAGGTCAGGAACCCCTGGAATACTATGCTACACCTTAAACACAGCAGTTACGCAGACTGACTGACTATATTTTAGCCTTGGAATCAGCCCAAGCTAAATCTCTCCGGGTTGCAGATAATAACTGCAATAGAAAGCCTTCTCAATCACAGAGTTGAATCTTTTATAACTTTTATTTCAGTGATCAAAAGAATGCAGTAAGTGGAATCTACACTGATTAACATTAGGCATGCACCTCTACCTGAAATTGCTGTCAGATTCTGATTGGCCTAAATCTTTATAACTTATTTAGGCACATCATTGAAGTTTTTTGTACCCTGATATACAGGGCAAGTTAACTTCTTCCTTGTGGCAGTCTAGTAATAAGAATTAAGTTTACTGGCTAGATTCCTTATAACTAAAGGCCTCTAGACTCTCACACTGCCTACCCTACCTTGAGACTATACTTAACATGGATATTTAAGTAAATCACTATAGAGGAAAGGGAGATCATCAGGAAAACTTAAGTGTACTGTATAAACACTCTTACAGATCTTTTTCTCCAGCATTGATAATCAAGCACAAGATAAGGACGCCAAATTATTCTTCCCCCACTACTGCCCTTTCTGATAGACAAGGATCTCCCCTGAAATCAGAAATGATTCCACACAAATGAGAAATTTTTACATATGTGGTCCCACTATCAAAATTTTAGGGAGCACTTAATGGGGCTTGGAGAAAAGCATAGTGCCATATACAGTAATATGCATCTAGAGTTTTCCATTAATTTGTCAATTATTTTCACAAGATTAGCATTAAAAATACAAGCAAACATAGGACCCTCGAGCTCTACAGACAAAAAAATTTGTCTTTGTTCATTCTCAGATGACAGGATGTCCCAAGAGTAACAAAAGATGGGAGCCAATCTTCAATCAGCTGTTTCTTCAATCATCCTATCAACAGCTCTTCATTTCTTGAACTACTTTCCTTTTCCAAAGAGGTAATGCTGAGATCAGTCAGAAAGGCTTTCTGAGAAGACTGGCTTGGATTTCTGGGTCTGTTCCAGTCGATTCAAGATGAACTGGCTTGTATCAATGAAGCGCTCAACGCAGTTCACAAAACAGGCCTCAGCCCGACTGTCCAACTTTGGCCCAGGCTTGTCCATGCACTTCTCCTGCTCAGGACAAGATACAGAATCACAAAGGGAACTTAGAAAGAAAAAGATGGTTGGGGGCAGGGGTCCCTTTTGTTGCTTAGAGAAAAAAAACTTTACCTAAAAATAGTATCTGATATGTTAATAATAGTTCACATTTGGCAGCTGCCCAAGTATATAGCAATGTTCTCTAGCCTTACATTCAATTCTTATAACAACCCTATGGAATAGATATATTATAAATCCTCATTTTACAAACAGGGAAACTGTGGCACAGACATACTTTGCCCAAAGTCATAGGGCCAGAAAATGGCATAGCTGGGATATTCCAGAGCAAGAAAATGGCAAAATACAACTGAAGTAACCTTTCAGTGAATTTGGCTGCAACTCCACAATACTGTTCGCACTAAATGCCTTCAAATTAACTACAGAATAAAAGGGTGAAAGAGTAAATCATTACAGCAAGATACCCTAAAACCTACCAAAGAAGAAAAAAATCCATGACTTGAGATTATATAACCTTGTCTACTTAAGCTAGAGATTCTTGAATCATGCCATAATGAACAGAAAATTGTATGAATTTTCCTAAAGGGTTCATAGCTTACAATTTTGTTCTTTTTTTTTTTTTCTTTTGGTCTTTTTTTTTGAGACAGAGTGGGCTCTGTGGCCCAGGCTGGAGTGCAGTGGCATGATCTCACTGTAACCTCTACCTCCCAGGTTCAAGTGATTCTTGTGCCTAAGCTTCCTGAGTGCCTGGGATTACAGGCAGGCACCACCATGCCCAGCTAATTTTTTCTATTTTTAGTAGAGACAGGGCTTCCCCATGGTCTCGAACTCCTGACCTCAAGTGATCCACCCGCCTCCCAAAGAGCTGGGATTACAGGAATGAGCCACCGTGCCTGGCAGTTTACAGATTCTTTTTTTTTTTTTCTTCTTTGAGGCAGAGTCTAGCTCCGTCACCAGGCGCCAGGCTGGAGTACAGTGGCGCGATCTCGGCTCACTGCAACCTCCGCCTCCTGGGTTCAAGCAATTCTCTTGCCTCAGCCTCCCGAGTAGCTGGGAGTAGCTGGGACTACAGGGACACGCCACCACACCCAGTTAATTTTTGTATTTTTAGTAGAGACGGGGTTTCACCAAGTTGGCCAGAATGGTCTCGATCTTTTGACCTCGTGATCCGCCCGCCTCAGCCTCCCAAAGTGCTGGGATTACAGGGGTGGGCTACCATGCCCGGCCGGATTCTTACAACAGTATTTTTTTTTTTTTTTTGAGACAGAGTTTCGCTCTTGTTACCCAGGCTGGAGTGCAATGACACGATCTCGGCTCACCGCAACCTCCGCCTCCTGGGTTCAGGCAATTCTGCCTCAGCCTCCTGAGTAGCTGGGATCACAGGCACGCGCCACCATGCCCGGCAGATTTTTTGTATTTTTAGTAGAGACGGGGTCTCACCATGTTGACCAGGATGGTCTCGATCTCTTGACCTCGTGATCCACCCGCCTCGGCCTCCCAAAGTGCTGGGATTACAGGCTTGAGCCACCGCGCCCGGCTCTTACAATAGTATTTAACCACATGCCCTCGTGGCCCCAAAGTAACGAATCACAGATATTTTTTAAAAAAGGATCAAAGCACTCCTCTGGTACAAGGCAGACCGGAGTTAAGTAAGCATCTGGTGTCATAGTCCAGCAATACCATAAGTTTATGGAAAAGAGTCTACGGAAACGAGTAACTGTATATAGTTCAAGTTAAGCGGTTCAAAAATCTCGTTCGTTATTCTCTGCCATGTACACAAGCCTCAGACTCTCTAATTCCAAGGAAAATTATCCTTGGCCTCTGAATTCTGTGAATTTTGTATATTAAGGGAGGGCTGTCCTTGGCAACCAGAACACATTATTGTCAAGCTGCAAATGCCTTCCACCCTTTTGCGAAAGTCCCCTCACAGGGCAGGCTCAATTCCTCAACCTTCAGACCTGAAACGGCTTGGTATTACACAACAATTCAACAAGAAAGAAAATACGTATGTACGTTGGAAGAGATTACACCACTTTTATACTTAGCAGGCTGGAGCCACTCATTTCTCAGCGGAGAGGGTTAGAACTGAGTAATGAAGGTGAATCCCGAGGAGTCCAGGAATAGCAGATTCACTGAATCACTGACTCTCTGGGACTCGGGCTGCCAAAAATAAAATCCCAGTACTGGGGGATCCGATCAGTCTTGGTGACCAGCACTAGGCAGATTCAACCTCGGGTGCCTGAAAGTGCTGGGTGTCCAGTGGCATAAGTCTTCTTTGATACCCCTCGGGACCAACAAAACAGAGGTCCGGTATGACTGTCATCTGAGAAGTGGAGTCACCCTTCTCCCATCTGGCTAGGCCACAGGAACCTGAGAAAATCAAGGGGTGCTGTTAGGTGCCCGCCCCTCCCCGAATCCCCGACGTTGTCGCGAGTCCCGCGGGACAAGGACAGAAGGAAAGTAGGCACAGTGTTGAGGTCCCAGCCCCAGACTCCTCACCCAACAAAGTTCAGTCATCTGGTGCACCAACTGCTGGAAGCGCTGCTTTTGAGTCTCTACCTCGATGAAATGCTGCAACTGCGGGTCCACTGCACCCAAACCTGCCGCGGAGGAAGAGGAGGAGGAATCCATCCCAGGGTGACCACGCTTGCAGAGACGAACTCTGTACCAACCAACCGACCTTCACGTGTCTCCGCGACGGAACCGGAATCACAGCTCGCTGCCTCCGGGACCGCCCCGTGAGTGCGCTGCGTCTGCGCGAGGCCGGCGCTCAAGTTCACCACGCCGCCTCCTATGCCGCGGCGCCGGCCCGGCGTTGCGCTACGCTCCCCAAGCTTGCGGGTCTCACTCCCTGAAGCCTGCAATCCCGCAACCCCACAGCCCCGTGTTTGCTCCCAGCCTTGCGTCTTGAGGTCGCAGGGCTTGCACCCGAGGTGCCGAGATGTTGTTGAGATGTTATTCCAAAAAGAAAAGAAAGAAAAGGAAGTTACCTCAGACCACGTGGTCCGTTCCGGGCTGGCCCAACAGCTCCGCCCTTTTCCACTTCCAAATTGGCCCGCGTTTTCTGAGCTACCCGGGTGGTGCGCTGACCGGACAGCTGGGCGGGTTAGTTGGTTATCCTGGGCTCCGGCTTTCGTGGGGCTTTGTTTGTTTGTTGTTTTGTTTGGTTTGGTTTTGTTTTGTTTTAGATGGAGTTTCGCTCTTGTTTGCCAAGGCTGGAGTGCAATGGTGTGATCGGCTCACCGCAACCTCTGCCTCCTGGGTTCAAGCGATTCTTCTGCCTCAGCCTCCCGAGTAGCTGGGATTACAGGCATGCGCCACCACGCCCAGCTAATTTTTGTAACTTTCGTAGACACGGGGTTTCACCATGTTGGTCAGGCTGGTCTCGAACTCCTGACCTTAGGTGATCTGCCCACCTCAGCCTCCCAAAGTTCTGGGATTACAGGCGTGAGCCACCGTGGCCGGCCGGCTTTCGTTTTTTGATGGGGTTTTCCTCTCCCGACATAGGGAAATGAAGCTCTGGCAGAGTTTGTGCCCAACTTTCAGATTCGAATAACATGATATGCCTGCTGTGAGGAGGACTGTTTTGGCTTAATGCATCTCTGATTCAGAGGCAGGAATTAACAGGTGGGCTTAAACGCGGAAGATCCTGTCTTCTCAGTGTAGGAATTTGCCAAACTAATACCACACAGCAGCTTTCTGGAATACTGAGATAGGGCGCTTCAGAGGGGTTGTATGATTAATACAGATACCAAAGACTTTCAAGCTTTCTAGTAATTTTATTTTATCAAAACACCCTCCCATCCCATCTTTATGACACCATTTCATTCTTGCCAAATTCTGACCCCCCCACACACCCCCAAGCTCTACCAAATGCCTACTCAAAGAGCTGTTGCACCCCTTCGTGCAGCTATTTACATCCTTCCTCCTAAAAAATGTTTCCATCCCAAATTCAGTCTGTCTTAATTTTCTCGGGAAATTGCAGGCACAATAACTTCTTGGCCTTTGCTCAGATGCCACTATCCCAGGGAATCGAAGAGGGGCATTCCCAGATGTAGAGAGGGGTCTTTGTGTATTCAGTGGGAGCACAAAGCCTCCAGGGCTCCTAAGCCTGGGATTTCCTCTGAAAAAGTGAAACGGGCTTGTGGAGAAGTGAAGTAGAACCAAGAAGCTTATTGGCAAGCTCAGGATTCCTCATCCATGACATCTAGAATATTGCTCAGAAGAATTTTGAAAGTGGGACGCTCATCTGCTTTCTAAAACCAAAGAAAAAGCAGTGTCAGAATGGCTAGAATCCACAATTCAAGGGAAATGCAATGAGTAAACAGCAAATGCTTATTAAATATATGCTCTATGCCCAGTAGCATACCCTGTCAATTACAAAAGGAAAGAAAAAAACAGAAAGAAAAGAAATAGCAGCTCTCCATAAAGTCTGTGTACACTTTTCATCTTTAGTAACTCAGGTTATTAGTGTGATAACAGTTTGCAAATTAAACTGATAATCACATTGATCAAAACTGAGGGCAAGTTCATTATGTAACTGTACACAACAGATTCTTATTTTGGATCCTCAAGTGAAAAATTGCTACTAAATAAGTTCAACTGGTTGGCAGAACAGAAATCCCATGTGATAATTTTTAGTGACTAATATTTCAAAACCACAGGCCATATCACTGAGCAGGGATTCTGAGTACCTGGGACCTTTTCTTACCACTGTCTGGCCTCCAGACTAAAGTTTTGTTTTTTTTTTTTTGAGATGGAGACTCACTTTGTTGCCCAGCCTGGAGTGCAGTGGCACAAGCTTGGCCCACTGCAACATTCACCTGCTGGGTTCGAGTGTTTCTCCTGCCTCAGCCTCTCGAGTATCTGGGATTACAGGTGCATGCCACCACACCCAGTTAATTTTTGTATTTTTAGTAGAGACAGGGTTTTACTATGTTGGCCAGACTGGTCTCGAACTCCTGACCTCAGGTTATCCACCTGCCTCGGCCTCCCAGAGAGCTGGGATTACAGGCATGAGCCACCACGCCCAGCCAAGAATAAGGGTTTTTTTGATGGCCATGGCCTACAAGCCCTTGAGGTATTTAGTATTTAGTGATTCAGGGAACATTCATGCCAAAATGGTCTCAATCTTTCAGAATCAAAGGTCATCAATTTCTTCATTCTTTGACTCAGTGATTCTTTTTTTTTGCGACAGAGTCTTGCTCTCCGTCGCCCAGGCTGGAGTACGATGGCAAGATCTCGGCTCACTGCAACCTCCGCCTCCCAGTTTCAAGCGATTCTCTGGCCTCAGCTTGCTGAGTAGCTGGGACTACAGGTGTGTGCCACTACACCCAGCAAATTTTTCTATTTTTAGTAGAGACAGGATTTACCATGTTGGCCAGGCAGGCGGGAGACTCAGCGATTCTTAAACGTAGCTGAGTATAAGAATTTCCTGGGAAGTTTAAAAAGAGAGTTCTGCGTTCCACTTCAGGCATACCTAATCAGAATTTCTGGGGAAGAGGCCCAGTAATCTGCATTTTTCAGAGCTCCTTCTGGTTTCTAATATACATCCAATTTTGACTGCTCCTTTAAACAGACTGTGGAGAACATACCTGTCTGAAATCATTTTTAATTAGCAGAGTAAGAAGGTCCTGGTTGGGAGGGAGTGTAGCCAATCACCCTTAATCCTGCATTACACAGGAGAAAGATGGAGCCCTCCCTTTCTGCATACTTTCTCTGTGATCTGTCATTTGAGGGAGAGGAGCCATGCTCGAATCCAGATACCCACTTTTCACCTCACCAAGAGGGCTCCAGATTCACATATGCACTTGTTGGACGCTCTTAAGAGTTGAGCATTTATTTCCTACTAGAAATTTAGGTTGCCAAGGATCTACTGAAAAGTAGGGAAGGCATCTCGGGAAGAACTCGAGGTGAGAGCAGCAAAGCAGTTTAATAGTAGTAGGACAGATTCCTTATTTCCAGAGTACCACACCTACCCGTAGCCCACAATGCACTGTATTAAAAAGCGAAAACAAAACAAAGCAAGCCAAAAAAAAAAAAAAAAAAACACCCACTAGCTATTTTAGTTCCCTTTCAAGCAGTAGGATTTAAACATAAGTCTCATTTAGGACCTCAGCCAGAAATGGTTGGCAGCTAGTAAAGTAGAAGAAAGGGCCAATGATGTCCAAAGGAATGAACAAACTTTCATGACTTTTCTTTTGTAATGCTCATTCACTTGTTTCAGTGCCTCTGGCTGCCTGATTATGCTAGATGACATGGCCCCACACCAACCCCCTTCCTAGAGCTGAGTTGGCATTGGAGTGTATTAATAACGTGACAGTGAGAATTGGAATGGGCCAGGGAAAGCCTCTGGCCATAGGATGATTGAGGTGCAGGCCAAGGTCAGAGAATGTGTGCAAGGCCGAGTGTGTTGGTTCACACCTCTAATTCCAGCACTTTGGGAGGCCGAGGCAGGTGGATCACTTGAGTTCAGGAGTTTGAGACCAGCCTGGCCAACGTGGCAAAACGCTGTCTCTGCTAAAAATGCAAGAATTAGCTGGGTGTGGTGGTGCATGCCTGTAATCCCAGCTACTTAGGAGGTTGAGACATGAGAATTGCTTGAGGCAAAGGTTGTAGTGAGTGAGCTGAGATCACACCACTGCACTCCAACCTGGGTAAAAGAGGGAGACCTTGTCTCAAAAAAAAAAAAGAAGAGCATGTGCAGCTACCAGTCTGTGGATGAATGGCCAGCTAAATGGGCAAGTAGAGTCAAGGAAATAATTTAAGAGGTCATAATAAAACACTTACCTCATGCCAACAACTGTACATGATGGTATATACCTTCTCTGAAGCCAGATGAGGCCTGTAGAGACGTAGGCCTTGGGCAATGTGTTCAGCAGTCTCACTGTTAGTAAATCTCTCATATGGCATTTTCCCCAGGGAGTAAATTTCCCACATCAAAACCCCTAGAAGATGAAACACAGTATTAAATTGGTTTGCAATCTTTTCGGATAGCAGGGGTCCTAGTCTTCCTAGATCAATCTCAAAGATTAGAATCAGTTGGTTCCCATCTCTGTGTTTGTTACATTTTGCCCAAACTTCTGCTATAGTACTGAACACACTAGATGGAGGTCAGCATTGTACTAGACTATTAACTCCTCTAGAAGAGAGACGCATCTTATTTGTCTTTGTAGTCATAGGGTCTGGCAGAGTGCCTGGTACATAATCAGTATTCAGAAGCTGTCAAAAACTGAATGAATTGTTTTCCTTAACATATTTTAAGTTCTAAAAAGGCAGAGATCATGTCCAGTTTAGTTTTTTGTTTGTTTTGTTTTGTTTTTGTGAAAGAGTCTTGCTCTGTTGCCAGGCTGGAGTGCACTGGTACAATCTTGCCTCACTGCAACCTCCGCCTCCTGGGTTCAAGTGATTCTTCCACCTCAGCCTCCCGAGTAGCTGGGACTACAGGCGCATGCCACCATGCCCGGCTAACTTTTGTATTTTTAGTAGAGACGAGGTTTCACCACGTTGGCCGGGATGGTCTTGATCTCTTGACCTCATGATCCGCACACCTCAGCCCCCAAAAGTGCTGAGATTACAGGCATGAGCACCACTCCCAGCCTCCAGTTTAATTTTTATCCTCAGAAACCCCTGTAGTGCCTGACACACTGTAAGCACTCCCCAAGCACTCTTGCTGAATAAATGAAAGCAAGAACAATCTCTCTGTGCAGGTTGCAAACTATGGATTTTCCCATTGCATTTCTTTTCCTTTGAGTTGTACAATCTGTGTAATCTTATCTACTTACCAAAAGCCCAAATGTCAGATTTGCTGCTGAACTTGCTATACATCAGGACTTCCGGTGGGGACCACCGGACTGGAAATTTGGAGCCTACTGAGCTTGTGTATTCATCATCCAGGACATACCTGCAAGAGATTCAGTACTTGTTGTCATTAGGATTTGGAAAGCTTGTTATTTGCTTACATTTTCTTAGCATGGTCACAAGAGTGTCACAAACACACAGTTACGGGCTTTCTCAAAAGTCTCTGCTGCTCAACTAGTATCTTCTACAAATGTTACTTTTAACAAATTTCCTGTTGTTGTATCTGATTGGGCTTTCCTGATTGACAATATGGTTACAAGAAGAATTAAATGAAACAAGATCTAGTAAGCACTCCCTTCCTCTTCTCTATCCACCTTTCTTTTCTCTGCTCTTCTCTTTCCCTTCCTTTTATCTGCAGTTGTCACTGGGAATTAGACTGATTAAGAAAGAAGGTGGAATGGAATAAAGTCATCAGGATTAATAGATCAACGTAAGGTATTGGGGAAATACCTAAAAAAACAGAGGAGGTAGAGATAAAGGGAGAAAGGGGAGGAAAGGAATATGACAATAAAACAAAAGGATGAAAGAGGTGGCTTAAGTAACTCAGAGGAAGAAAAATAATAGATAGGCAGAAAACACTAGAAAGATAAAAAGGAGAGGATTAAAACTATAACACCTACCCATATTTCGTATTGTGCTATTTTTACTTCTGCAGGGAAAGAAGAAAAAGGCACACTCACCTGGACAGGCCGAAATCAGATACTTTAACAACTCCTCGATCATTTACCAAACAGTTTCGAGCTGCCTGTAGTGCAAACAGATACCAGTGAGATTCCATCCCCAGCACAAAGCTTCTGCTGACCAGTAGCATGAAGCCAGGGAAGCCTTGAACTACATCTCCTTGAACTACAGACACCTTCTCACCTAATAGGAATCTGTTGATGCCACCGAGAAATTTTGGTTCATTTCCACCATGTGGAAAGCAACCTGCTATGTAGTCCTAGGTAAGGCACTGAGGACAGACAGAATGATTGCATTCTCATGAGCAATTCCACACTACCCCATTCCCTCGCTGATATGCTGAAAGAATTAAGGGAGAGGCTGGCTGCAGTGGCTCACGCCTGTAAGTAATCCCAACACTTGGAGGCCAAGGCAGATGGATCACCTGAGGTCAGTTCAAGACCAGCCTGGCCAACATGGCGAATCCCCGTCTCTCCTAAAAATACAAAAATTATCTGGGCGTGGTGGCAGGTGCGTGTGATCTCAGCTACTTGGGAGGCTGAGACAGGAGAACTGCTTGAACCCAGGAGGTGGGGGTTGTAGTGAGCCGAGATGGTGCCATTGTACTCCAGCCTGGGCGACAGAGCGAGACTCTGTCTAAAAAAAAAAAAAAAAAAAGAAAGAAAAAGAAAAAGAAGGGAGAATGAGAGGTAAGTTTGTTTTGCTTTCTGCTTTTCTGCCCGTGAGACTAGAGCAATTTGAGCCTTGGCCTGACTGAAAGAAACAAGGGCACAAATTCCGATGCTCACAGAGGCCAGGCAAGCTAAGTAAGAGTGAAGTGAAGTGGATGGAAATTGCAGGAAATGGAGAGCAGCACGCTGGTCTAAAGGAAAGGAAGTGGCTCGTGAGAATGTGGACCTGGCTTTTCCAGATGGTCTAGATTTTCAAGAGAATCTGGAAATTCCAGGTTTTTTTTTTAAGCAGAATGTTTCTTTTTAAGAGTTCGCTAATTATTATATAACATTTAAAACAAAACAAAACAAAAAACATGTGGGCCAAATGCATCCACAGGACCCAGTTTGTGACTGTGGAATAACCAAATGATGGCCCCATGCCAGGAGCAGTACCAGTGGGAAACACAGTCCCTTCTGTTCCAAATCCATAATAGCCACAGAAAGACCCCACCATTTTCTTGTGGGTAGTAGGGGGTTGGGGTGAGTGACTGCTCTAATTCCCACCATGGCAGGCTTCATGGAGTTGAGGCTGGAGATACTTAATGGGCTCAGCACTGGAACAGAGGCACACCTAACTTCTAGTGTTTTCTAGATAAAACTGAAATGATGGCACCAGCAGCCCTCCTCAACCATGTATGATATATCTTCCATTTCTACTTCCACCCCATCAGCCCTTGGTCCCAGGCCAATCCTTCTAAGATCCCACCAGGTCTCGGTGAAGGAACTGCTTTGACTCCAGGTATTCCATGGCTTCACAGACATCCTTGCACATCTCCAACAGCTGCTGAGTCTGGAAGCGGTGGCGCATCTCCCTCAGGTAGTTCAGGAGGCAGCCATTGGCCATGTACTCAGTGATGATGAAGATGGGGCGCTGCTTGGTGCAGACGCCATACAACTGCACCAGCTTCTCATGGGAAAGATTCCTACAGGAAGGGCAAGGAGTTAGTCTTCCCCTTTTGGCTCTGCATACTAGTCATAAAGGGACTGAGGAGGAAAGGGGTTGACCTAGGAGTAGAGCATCAGATAAGGAGTCATACCAGCAAGTTTATTTTCCTCCTTCCCACCCTAAATCCCAAAAGTGCTATGTGGAAGTGAACAGGGATTTGGAGCCCATCAGCAGAAAAGGAAACAAGTCCAGGAATGAAATAATCCTAAGGTTAAATTAGAATCTTTCTCTTGAAAGTTTAATTTTCTACATCTAACCCCAAATGCAACTGAGATGGTACCCACCCATGATCACCACTATTCTCAATCAATATCTAAGGCAGAGTAATGATTATCTTAGCAATTAGGACTCCCACCAATTAAAGGTTAACTTCAGTCCCTCATCCCAAACCTCTCTCATCGTAAGTCACCTTTAAACCACAGTGGGTTGTCGTGGGAATTCCTAGACTCCAGCAAATAGATTGAGAGTTGAGTTTGGGCTATAACTCACATCATGACTTTGGCTTCTTCAATGAATTCATCTTCAGACATGGAGCCTTCTTTGATCATCTTGATGGCCACGTCATACTGGCCCCTCCATTTCCCGTACTTCACTACCCCAAATTGTCCAGTCCCCAGCTCCTTCAAGAAGGTCAGGTCCTTTGGATCAATTTCCCATGATCCTAAGAACAAAGTCTTGGTGTGATTCTTTGGGGTCATGAATGTATAATTCTTACAATAGATAAGAATACCTACTGGGGTAGAAATAGGGAAAGTAGTAAAAGAGAAATTTTTAGAAGTACTAATCCATCTTTGCTTAAGTCAATCTCAAAGACAGGGGATTAACTGGTTAGAGGAATCTGGGAATTTTAGGTTCAAGGTGGCCATAAGGCAAGAAGATAGACTAAGCAACTTCCCAAAACTCCCTTTATAATTATGTTAGTGATGGTAGTCAATGAACTCAGGGATGTTGCTGAAAATTTTCCCACAATTAAAAATAAAAGGCAGGCCTGGTATGGTGGCTCACGCCTGTAATGCCAGCACTTTGGGAGGCTCAGGTCAGCGGATCACGAGGTCAGGAGTTTGAGACCAGCCTGACCAACATGTCGAAACCCCATCTCTACTGAAAACACAAAAGGTAGCTGGGCATGGTAGTGGGTGCCTGTAATCCCAGCTACTCAGGAGGCCGAGGCAGGAGAATTGCTTGAACCTAGGAGGCAGAGGTTGCATTAAGCTGAGATTGTGCCATTGCACTCCAGCCTGGGTGACAGAGTGAAACTCCATCTCAATAAATAAACAAATAAATAAATAAATAAAGACAAAAAGACCCAAGACAATGACAAAGCCATTTATGAATCAATGTTTTTGCAGTCCCAGTAGTAGCCACTAGAGGAAGAAAAATCACTGAATAACTTTTGCTTGGATCTGTCTTGACCGTTTTCCAGGCAGCTGTTGCAGAACAGTGTAACTCAAGGATACTCTCTAAGGCAAGGTCTGCAAAGGTAGTTTTTGCAACTGGCCAGTCCACCCTACTCCAGAGAAACAAGCGGTTACCGTATCCCAGGCCTGCAGTGGAAGGTGCATTCTTGTTTTGTTGAGACACTGGATATTTGAGCCTGGATATGAGTCCTGAAACATAGAGAGAGGTCATGCTGTTGGTGTGGTGTATGCGTAGGATGCCTCACAATCCTCACTTAAAGCCTCACACTTCCGGTGTGTGTCTTTCTAGTACTGAATCCCAAAACACCTCTATGAACTCACATATTTCCAGAGGTTTCTCCTCTCACAAGAGACTTTTCAGGGACAAAAAAAGAGAAAATACTAATTTAAATACACCCCCTAACTGAATATATTTCTGCCTCCCAGCACAAGCTTAGCTCACATCCTACCTTCTTGATGAAGCTAATGCCCCATATCCATGCCCTCACTGATCCCTTAATTTTTAGAATTTTACAGTGCTTAGAAACTTTCTTCTGATGTTGTCTAACCTGTATGTTCTTTGAAGACAAAGACCTTGACTCAGAGTGTTCTTGTGTTCTCCTTTAGAACTGAGGAAATCGCTGAGAACACAGTAGGAACTCGATGAATACTTGCTGATGAATCAGTCACCAGCCTCTTTTGTGTCTTCTCTTAACACTGAGCATTAATCACCAAATAAAAAGTCAGTCCCTATTGGGTGTAGGTCTGCCTCTGACCACCTCTTTACCAGCTTCTACCCAGTATCACAGGAATTTCCTTTCACAGTAAATTCACACTGTCCTGTGAGGCGGATTCTTCCTCTTATCACCTTGTCCTACATTGCTTTTCCTGGTGTCTGTAATCCCCTTCTCAGTGGCCCCTGGTACTCACCTGCAGAGTTGTGCTGATGGTAATTAATGAGCTCAGGGATGGTGCTGAAAAGGTGCTTCTCAGCCAGGTAATACTGACTCTGAGGTGTGGAACACACAACATAATGACGTATCACGCCTTGACAGTCCCTGAAGAAGTGAATGCTTAGTCAGTAACTTATGCACAAAGGTCAGCAGAACCCAAGAAATGAAGTGAGATGAGTTTTGAGTTTCAGAGACAGAGGAAGTGGGACAGGCACACCATCAAGGAACTATTGGGAAAGTACCCCTGTTTTTTTCCTCAGGGCCTTGGAATAGTAGCACTCACCCTGTGGATTTAGCAAACACAGACACTGTATATTTGCCAGCTTTGCTGGAGTCTCTGACAATGAAACCTCCTTCTTTCCCCTGAAACAACGAAAAAGAAGTTGTCTGTAGGAGGAAGTGGTGCTTACACCTGCATCCCACCTGCCTAAACTTGAGAGAGAAAATAGAACAGGTGGTATTTGATTTTACTGTCAAGTTCCACGTTTGAGCTACAGCCTCATTGCTTTTAATATTAAAAGATGCAGGCCGCGCACGGTGGCTCACACCTGTAATCCCAGCACTTTGGGAGGCCAAGGCAGGTGGATTACCTGAGGTCAGGAATTCGAGACCAGCCTGGCCAACAAAGTGAAAACCCGTCTCTACAAAAATACAAAAATTAGACAGGTGTGCTGTCACGTGCCTGTAATCCCAGCTACTCAAGAGACTGAGGTAGGAGAATTGCTTGAACCTGGGAGGTGGAGGTCGCAGTGAGCCCAGATTGCACCACTGCACTCCAGCCTGGGTGACAGAGCGAGACTGCTTCTCAAAAAAAGAAAAAAAGTAATCGGGACCCCAGATGATGGCAGCTTTGACACTGCCTTGCCCAAAGGTGGTGGGCAGAACAGGCCCTCAGTTCAAGATCCTCACTTATTATGCAAGGAGTATGCTGTGTGCTAGTGGTTCCACACTTACCTCTTGCTTTAGCAGTTGCTCAGCCTGACTCCGAGTCATGTGTTTGGAATACCACCTGTGAAGGAAGTGTGCTGCTTGAGTGGCTCCTGGGCCAGATCATAAGCAGATTGGAGGTTAGAGCACCCTCCTGGGCTTGTCCATGCCAGTGATTCAACCAATTCACTCAAACCCTATTTACTGAGTATCTGTCATGTGCATAGCACACTGTATTCCTCACCCAAACCCAGGTTGGTATTGACGATTCATGGAAATGGAGAGTAGTGGGCAAAGGCAGACAGCAGGGAGTTGCAGGGAAGAGATCAGGGACTGCGGCACTTGAGAACAATCCACTTCCATGATTAGGGAGGAGAGAACAATAGTAGCAGTTTGACATTTTAATTCTTTCTTTTGTTTTTTTTAATTTTTTAATTATTATTATTATTATTATTATTTTTGAGACGGAGTTTCACTTTTGTTACCCAGGCTGGAGTGCAATGGCACGATCTCGGCTCACCGCAACCTCTGCCTCCTGGGTTCAAGCAGTTCTCCTGCCTCAGCCTCCTGAGTAGCTGGGACTACAGGCATGCCCTACCATGCTCAGCTAATTTTTTGTATGTTTAGTAGAGACGGGGTTTCACCATGTTTACCAGGATGGTCTCGATCTCTTGACCTCGTGATCCACCCGCCTCGGCCTCCCAAAGTGCTGGGATTATAGGCATGAACCACCGCGCCCGGCTTTTTTTTTTTTTTTTAATAGAGACGGGGTTTCACCATGTTGGCCAGGATGGTCTCGATCTCCTGACCTCGTGATCCGCCCGCCTCGGCCTCCCAAATTGCTGGGATTACAGGCATTAGAGTGAGCCACTGCACCTGGCCAGCATTTTAATTCTTCCAGTGTTTCCCATCAGGTCGTCAACTCCTTTTTCTTTGAGTGTGATTCTTATGGATTTGAGGGCATGGTAACCTCTCCAGCTTTCATAAGTGGAAGGTGTTTGGGGGGTAAAGGTAAGACAGACACACTAATTTGAGGTGGTGGCATCATTTGATTCATATGACACTCATTTTTATATATATTTTGAAATAAAAAATATGTTGAAAGTATAAAAAGGTGTATATATATATATATACATTTGTGTATGTATACATTATGTATACGTAGTATACATATATATACACCAGTGTATATATACATATATATACTTGTATCCGTATATTATATATAGAGAGAGGGAAGATTGTGGACTGACATAAACATACTTACTCATACATTTCTATGGAGTTTTCTGCTTCAGTGACATAGTTACTAGGGATGTAGCCTTCCTGCCTGTGAAGGAGACAATGTGGCAGATCATCCAGCACCTCCCCATCCTCCAGGAGACAGATTAATACGTCCAAATCCCTGAGCTCAGAATCAATCTCAAATGGAGGTATATATATCATGCACTTCCCTCAATGACGACCACATCTCTGATGCATGGTTAGGTCAGTGAGGTGTGGAGCTTCTGCGCGTGTGGCATTGGTTACATGTGCACAACAACAGAGGTTCAGAGAGGTGGCAGAGGCCATGTGTAGAGAGTTGCACACTGGGAAGTACTTGGAGAGCATGTTCAGTTAGGTATGGGAAGAACAGTCTTTGATGAGGGGAATTATGCTGCAGCACTTTGCACATGTATGGAGTGGGCGGGCACTGGGCTCAGGAAGGGCTGGTGTGGACTCACCCATTTTTATCTCGTGCTCGCCACCATGGTAAGTTGCTTTCCTCCAAGATAAAATATTCATCACCCTTCCGCAGCTGTAGGTCATTTGCATTCATTGGCATGTAATCATAAAGGGCCACAACTTTTTTCAGCTCACTTGTGGAGACTGGTGCTGCTGTTGGCTCAGGCGGTAGTGGCTTTTTCAAGATCTGTGTAGTTAGGAGAAAAGGTAGGAGGCTTTGTCTAGACAGCAAGCATTCTCCTCTTCTCTCAACTCTCTGACTTACTCAAGACACCCAAATCAGATATAATAAAATGTTACTTAGCAGTCATTCAACAACCATTTTGAAGCACCAGTGCAGAAGTTCTCAGCCTTGCATGCATATAAAGACCATCTATGGAGCGTTTAACAATTCCAATGTACTTTGGGAGGCCAAGGCGGTGGATCACTTGAGGCCAGAAGTTCAAGACTAGCCTGGTCAACATGAGGAAAGCCCATCTCTACTAAAAATACAAAAATTAGCCGGGCATGGTGATGCGTGCCTGTAGTCCCAGCTACTCAGGAAGCTGAGGCAGGAGAATCCCTTGAACCCAGGAGGCAGAGGTTGCAGTGAACCAAGACCACGCCACTGCACTCCAGCCTGGGCGACAAAGCAAGACTATGTATCAAAACAAAAATAAAAACAAAACCCAATTCCAATGCTCAGTTTCCTCACAGACTAATTACTTCAAAATCTCAGGAGTAGGACCCAAACATTAGTATATATATATATATATATATATATATATATATATATATATATATATATTTTTTTTTCAGACGGAGTCTCACTGTCACCCAGGCTGGAATGCAGTGGTATGATCTTGGCTCACTGCAACCTACAATTCCCGGATTCAAGCAATTCTCCTGCCTCAGCCTCCGGAGTAGCTGGGATTATAGGTGCCTGCCACCACACCCAACTAATTTTTGTATTTTTAATAGAGACAAGGTTATACCATGTTGGACCAAGCTGGTCTAGAATTCCTCAGGTGACCGACCCACCTCAGCATCTCAAAGTGCTGGGATTACAGGAGTAAGCCACCACGACTGGCCAACATTAGTACTTTTTTTTTTTTTTGAGACGGAGTTTCGCTCTTGTTACCCAGGCTGGTGTGCAATGGCGCGATCTCGGCTCACGGCAACCTCCGCCTCCTGGGTTCAGGCAATTCTCCTGCCTCAGCCTCCCAAGTAGCTGGGACTACAGGTGTGCGCCACCATGCCCAGCTAATTTTTGTATTTTTAGTAGAGACGGGGTCTCACCATGTTGACCAGGATGGTCTCGATCCCCTGACCTCGTGATCCACCCGCCTCGGCCTCCCAAAGTGCTGGGATTATAGGCATGAGCCATGGCGCCTGGCCAACATTAGTACTTTTAAAGCTCACCACACAAAAAACATTTATAGCTAAGGTCAGGAAACCAGCTTGGCACCAAACTTGTACGTGAATCTACTAAGTACCTCAGAAACGTGGTTTCCTTCTTTGTAAAATGAACATAATAATACCTGCTCTATTTATTTACAATATTTGAGAAAGGGCTTTCTAGACCTTAAAAAGGAACCAAAAAAATCAAGTTTTAAAGTGGTAGTGTTAGTGCTAAGTGTTGAGTGTATTTGTATTCAGTGTTAAATTCTTCTAACTTTACTGTATGTTTGAAAATACTTTCCAGATGGGCATGGTGGCTCACTCCTGAAATCCAAGCACTTTGTAGGCCAAGGCGGGCGGATTGCCTGAGGTCAGGAGTTCAAGACCAGCCTGACCAACATGGTGAAACCCAGTCTTAAAAAAAAAAAAAAGAAAGAAAATACTTTCCATTTAAAAATTAGGCTTTGTTCTGTTTTTTTTTTTGAGACGGAGTTTCACTCTTGTTACCCAGGCTGGAGTGCAATGGCGGGATCTCGGCTCACTGCAACCTCCACCTCCTGGGTTCAGGCAATTCTCCTGCCTCAGCCTCCCGAGTAGCTGGGATTACAGGCACGTGCCACCATGCCCAGCTAAGTTTTTGTATTTTTAGTAGAGACGGGGTTTCACCATGTTGACCAGGATGGTCTCGATCTCTTGACCTCGTGATCCACCCGCCTCAGCCTCCCAAAGTGCTGGGATTACAGGCGTGAGCCACCGCGCCCGGCCAGAAAAATTAGGCTTTGTTCTAAACAGATGATTGGATTACATGGTTGCCACGTTTCCTCCATTGAGGAGGAAATTCTAATTAAAAGAACAAATCCCCCATCTTAGCAAGAATACCAATTAATACTGCCAAGTCCCAGGGTAATTCTAAGACTCTGGTGTGTTTTCAGGGTTTGACTGTAAATTTCCATTTTAGCAGTGGTAGCACCCAGTTTCCCTGTATACCTGGTCCTCCTCAGGTGTGGGGGGAAGAGGCTTTTTTGTCTTCCGGTGAGAACTCCCAGGTTTTAAGCCTGCAAAACAAGAAGCCAATGATGATATGAAATGCACTTTAGGAAAGGGCCCATGGTCAGGTTTGGTCAGGGACTTTGCTGTCCATATTGAGTGCCTTTAGGGAAGTTAGAAAAAGTAGCTATGCATGCCAGGTCACATAGCTGCGGGAGCAGATTACTAGCTGGATTTCAGCGCCCACGTGCCCCCCGACCACCCTGGACCCTTTGTTTAGAACCCAAAATGTACAACCTTATGCCATGTCCCTGCGCCTGACAGACCCTTGGGAAAGTGATGGAAAGAGTTAAAGGAGGAAGAAATTATATTGATCAGATCTCTTACTTCCATTCCTGTTCTCCAAAATTTGGCAGCCCATAGCATTTTTGGCTGTCTGAGAGCAGCAGAGATACTGCCCATCGATCCAGAAGCAAGGATGGTATTTCTGAACAAGATCACTGTTGTACCGGATTACTGCAGCAGAAGAGAAGAGAGAGATCACGTCTGACATGGAAGAGAAGCCACCATTTGCATGTTTTCCTCTTTGAGCTTAGTGGTGAACTTTAAACAACTGCCCCCTCCTTGGCCACCCTGAAGGAGAGCAGATCACAGGACCAGTTGGTTCACATGACTGGCCTGCCTGACTGTGGCCTGGCCCCGGACACTTCCTGTGCAGTTTTCTTCAGTGGTCTGTTATGAGGAGTATCTCCCAGTCAGTGAGATAAGAATATCTGATGCCTTGAGAGCCCAATAACAGAAATAACAGATATATGTTATCTGTTTTCCCAGTAGCCATTACAATCTTCCTGTAAGGCAGGTGTTCATCATGGTGTTCGTTTTCCAGATAAGGGAAACAATGTACCCAAGCCAAACTCCCAGCTTTTTTTTTTTTTTTTTGAGATGGAGTTTCGCTTTTATTACCCAGGCCAGAGTGCAATGGCACAATCTTGGCTCACCGCAACCTCCGCCTCCTGGGTTCAAGCAATTCTCCTGCCTCAGCCTCCCAAGCAGCTGGGACTACAGGCGCACACCACCACGCCCAGCTAATTTTTATATTTTTAGTAGAGACGGGGTTTCACCATGTTGACCAGGATGGTCTCGATCTCTTGACCTCATGATCCACCCGCCTCGGCCTCCCAAAGTGCTGGGATTACAGGCGTGAGCCACCGCGCCCGGCCAACTCCCCAGCTTTTAATACCGATTTCTCAGTTCCTCAAATGATCTTTTAGGGATAATTAACCTTACTGAGAACTTCCGGTTGAGACTTTCTGTATAGAACAGTCAACAGAGCAGATCTCAAGGGCAAATGAAGGTCACTTTGTCTCTAGAATCAACATGATTTGAATCTTCCAAGGGCCACTGAGGAGGACTAAGCTCATTGCCAGTGGTAACATAGCAGCTCCCTTTCCCTCACAGAGTTGTGAGGCCCAAAAGATGTTCCAGAACAAAAGTATTTTGCAAAGAATAAAGTGGATGCAGAGAGGAGGAATTAGTATTGCTGTTTATAATACTGCGGCATATCAAGAACCTTAACATGAAGCCAATTAGAAAACTTAGTGTTCATGATGTCAGATAACTGAGAGAAGCAGACAATCGAAATAACTGGCATCACCTTTTTTAAAAAAGACAAAAACAAACCAAAACCTTCCACTGTAGAAAACAACTCAAAAATGGCCAGGTAAGGTGGCTCGCGCCTGTAATCCCAGTGCTTTGAGAGGCCAAGGTGGGCGGATCACCTGAGGTCAGGAGTTTGAGACCAGCCTGTCCAATACGATGAAACCCTGTCTCTACTAAAAATACAAAGATTTGCCGGTCATGGTGGCATGAGCCTGTAATCCCAGTTACATGGGAGGCTGAAACAGAAGAATTGCTTCAACCTGGGAGGCTGAGGTTGCACTGAGCTGAGATAGTGCCATTTCGCTCCAGTCTGGGCAACAAAAGTGAAACTCCATCTCAAAAAAAAAGGAAAGAAAGGGCCAGACGCGGTGGCTCATGCCTGTAATCCCAGCACTTTAGGAGGCCGAGGCCAGTGGATCACAAGGTCAAGAGATCGAGACCATCCTGGTCAACAAGGTGAAACCCCGTCTCTACTAAAAATACAAAAAATTAGCTGTGCATGGTGGTGCGTGCCTATAATCCCAGCTACTCGGGAGGCCGAGGCGGGAGAATTGCCTGAACCCAGGAGGCGGAGGTTGCGGTGAGCCGAGATCGCGCCATTGCACTCCAGCCTGGGTAACAAGAGCGAAACCCCGTCTCAAAAAAAAAGGAAGGAAAACAACAATCCTTAAGGGCTTAATAGTCACTCTTCACTCAAGGCTTTGCGGGGAAGCCTAAAAACTACTAGTAGCTAGGTGCATTTTACAGGCAAATGAACAAAACTTCTATTTTTTTTTTTTTGAGACGGAGTTTCGCTCTTGTTACCCAGGCTGGAGTGCAATGGCGAGATCTCGGCTCACCGCAACCTCCGCCTCCTGGTTTCAAGCAATTCTCCTGCCTCGGCCTCCCAAGTAGCTGGGACTACAGGCGCACACCACCGTGCCCAGCTAATTTTTGTATTTTTAGTAGAGACGGGGTTTCACCTTGTTGACCAGGATGGTCTCGATCTCTTGACCTCGTGATCCACCGCCTCAGCCTCCCAAAATGCTGGGATTATAGGCATGAGCCACTGTGCCCGGCCAAAACTTTTTTTTAAGAGCCTTCTTGATGCTTTTTTTTTTTTTTTGAGACAGTCTCACTCTTGTTGCCCAGGCTGGAGTGTAGTGGCACCATCTCGGCTCACTGCAACCCCCACCTCCTGGGTTCAGGCAATTCTCCTGTCTCAGCCTCCCAAGTAACTGGGATTGCAGGCATACGCCACCACACCCAGCTAATTTTGTATTTTTAGTAGGGATGGGGTTTCTCCATGTTGGTCAGGCTGGTCTTGAACTCCCAACCTCAGGTGATCCGCCCGCCTTGGCCTCCCAAAGTGCTGGGATGACAGGCGTGAGCCACTGTGCTCAGCCTATCTTGATGCTTTTCTCCTCATAGATTTGAAAACTTCAAATCATTCTCCCCTGCCCACCCTCACTCTGACTTTTTCAGCACTGCTGTTCACCAATGTACCAAGGACAGAATGGTGGGAGCTGTTCAGATATAGTGCAGGCTATAAGGGGCTGCATTGCCTATAGGGAATTTTAAAACAATAATAAAACCTGACCCAAAGTCTGTCTGCCTTTTGTTATTACTAAGCACCAGTAATTGTGAACAATGTCACTGATTCTCCTCCCTGCCAGGACTGATTACTCCTACCACTTCCACCCTCTGGCCCCTCCCCCGACGCCACTCCCTATCACCTATGGATTTGAAGAACCTCAGTTTCTCTCTGTCTTCTGCAGGGCTGGGCGCCAATAGACACACCAAAGAATACCTAATCGACATCCCCTAGCCACTCAAATAAACTAAGCTATGGTAATTCGATAATGAGGAGAAATAAGGCTTCTTGCCTTCCCCACCCCTATCACACTCATTAAGAACCCTCCCTACATTCCCGAATACTGTCTGCCTCTTAAGGTCCCTTGAAGATGACACCTGTTCTTTTGTTGGCTAATCCAAAGCTGGTATTTCCAGCTACTTAGGAGAGGATTGCAACAGCAAGGTGTCCAAGTGGGAGGGCTAGGAGAGACTGCTTGCTTCACCAATGCACATGGCCAGCCCTGCTGGGAAGCACTAATGGTTAGTAGACATTCTCCAAGTGCTTGATGGGCTGGTCTCTTCTATCCTTATTTATCAGGTTAATGTTTAAAATATAGTTTTAGACATACATGAATCATTCCTTTCCATACTGTTTGTTGGAGTTTTGCCAATGCCATTCTTTCATTCATTTTGGTAAGGTCAGGTCATTTGCTTACTATTGAATTTGCAATTAGGATAGGTTATATTGAACTTGACCAAACAAAGATTCAAGAATAAGTGTAGGCAAATATTTGTGCTGCTGGAACAGAGAAGGGCCCACTGCCATATTCAAGGAAATAGAAAGAGCAAGTCTGTGGCTAAGTCCTCAGGAATACAACCTTTGCATGGCAAGCACCATCAAGAAAATGTGGCAGGTGGATATGAGGTATATGAGGCTGTGCTTTTAAAATTGTGGTATAGGCCAGGTACAATGGCTCACACCTGTAATCCCAGCACTTTGGGAGCCTAGGGTGGGCGGATCACTTGACGTTGGGAGTTTGAGACCAACCTGGCTAACAAGGTGAAATCTCATCTCTTCCAAAAATACAAAAATTAGCTGGGCATGGTGTGCATGCCTATAATCCCAACTATCAGGAGGCTGAGGCAGGAGTATCGCTTTAACCCAGGAGGCAGAGTTCGCAGTGAGTCAAGATTGTACATTGCACTCCAGCATGGGCGATAGAGCAAGACTCTCTGTCTCTAAATAAATAAATAAAATTTAGGTATAATTTACATATAATAAAGTGCACAGATCTATTGTGTACAGCAAACCATATTTTTCCACACCCATTTAACCTCCTTGAGATCCAGCACCTCATGCCCCTTCAGTCAATACCCTTGCAAAGGTAACCAATATTCTCATGAGGCCCCCTTTTCATGTCAATGGTTTCTTATTGTTGCATTAAGAGTGGGATAATAAAAACATAAAATTAAACCAACAAGGAAAAAAGCAAAAGAGTGGAATAACATCACTATTTTGTGGCTCCTACGGTAACTCACTATTGACATTGCCAGCACCTGGGATTGTCCTGGGATTGTTAGGACTTGCACCTAAATCTCCCAGCAATTATGGTATTTGTCAGAAGGCGCCTACTTTTGGCTCCTGTTGTTAGCCCAGGAAGGTTCAACAAGACATATATCCAGATGGAACAATTGGAAAAAAAATGCCTTCGATGAAACATAAGGGAGGAGAAGGCAAAGATGTGCCTAGCCACACTCCCTGCTCACACTGATGACCCAGCTGAACTAGTGGTGTTTGTTTATTTGTTTTGGCTTTGTTCTTAGCCTGTTGTAATTTTACTTAGCTAATGAACTTTAATAGGAGCACACAATCAAGATTATAAGGTTAACATCTGAGTTAAGAAACTAAGCTGGGCTGGGCATGGTGGCTCAAGCCTGCAATCCCAGCACTTTGGGAGGCCAAGGTGGGTGGATCACCTGAGGTCAGGAGTTTAAGACCAGTCTGGCCAACATGATGACACCCTGTCTGTATAATGATACAAAAATTAGCCAGGCATGGTGGTGCACACCTATAGTCCCAGCTACTCGGGAGATTGAGAGAGGAGAATTGCTTGAACCCGGGAGGCGGAGGTTGCAGTGAGCCCAGATTGTGCCACTGCACTCCAGTCTGGGTGACAGAGCAAGACTTCGTCTCAAAATAAATAAATAAATAAATAAATAAATAAATAAATATTTGTTGGACTAAACTATGACTGGTTTTGAAATTAGTATGTGAAGATGGGTGCGGTGGCTCATGCCTGTAATCCTAGTACTTTAGGAGGCTGAGGCGGGTGGATCATGAGGTCAAGAGAAGGAGACCATCCTGGCCAACATGGAGAAACCCTGTGTCTACTAAAAATACAGAAATAAGCCAGGTGTGGTGGTGCATGCCTGTAGTCCCAGATACTTGGGAGCCTGAGGCAGGAGAATCACTTGAACCTGGGAGGCAGAGGTTGCAGTGCGCCACCGAGATCATGCCACTGCACTCCAGCCTGGCGACAGAGTGAGACTGTCTGTATATAAAAATTAGTATGTAAAGTGTAAAGAAGTTACCAACTTGAGCATGCCACTTTCTCCCTTATTTCTCCTTCAACTAGTCTGCCTCACATTTCCCCATTTCCAGACTAAAATCAAGCCATTTATCAATGTGGAGCCCAAGTTGGTGGTGGTCGTTTACCTCCCGTGGATAAATCAGTTAATACAACTATTGATCCCTTTCTGTGTGCAAGGTACTGTATGAGGCATTGTGGAGAGAACTAATGAGCTACAAATATATATGTCCTGCAGAGCTCCTATCTCAGTCTCTGCGAATATTTCTCTGGCTGGAAATAGTATATTGGTTCAGGACATGGAGTCTGGAGCCTGACTGCCATTTACTAACTGCGTGCCTTTGGGCAAGTTACTTAACCTCTCCATACCTCAGCTTTCTTATCTGTAAAATGAGGATGATAAGATAACTGCCTCATATGGTCAATAGAAAGTTAGTATGTGTAAAGAATTTAGAGAAGAGCCTGTATCACAATAAGCAGTATTAAAGAGTTTGCTCATTTTATAGCCCCAGGGCTAAAGCAGACCCCTTATCTTAAAATATGCCAAGAACTGAACTGTGTGGTGCAGGATATCATCTATTTGTAATATTCAACATAGCTTTACTGTAGAATATTTTGCAACCAACGATATGTGAAATTTCTGGACTTGGAAACCAAGCAGCACAAAACTATGTAATGAGCTTGGGCTTTGGAGTCATACAGACGTAGGGATGTGATAAGAAGCCAGGCTCCACCACTCACTAGCTGTGTGCCCATGAGCAAGTTACATAACTTTTTTGAGCCTCAGTTTCCTCATCTGTGAATAGGGGAATAATACATACTTCTTAAGGTTATTGCAAGGATCAAATGAGTAATACATTTGAAGCACTTGGCACAGAGCATGCTACATAGTAAGTGCTCATTAAGTGTTAATTATTATTGTTGTTTTAGTCCAAGGTTGTTGTGAAAATTAAATGAGATAATATATACAAGGTATTTAGCTCAATGTCCGGCACATAGCAATAATTCAATAGATGATCCGTCTCCTCCTTCCTCCTGTTCCCTTTCAGTTTGAAAGACTTTGCTAATATAATTTTGACCAATCAAACTTGCACTCAAGGGAGTGTACAAGGCTGGTACAGCTAGCCAGTGAGTATCAGAATCTAAATGTTTATTAACACAAAGGGCTGTCATGCAATAACCCAACCATGCCATTATCAGTCTGCCATCCTTCCTGTTTCTCTAGGCAGCCTTTCCTGATGTCAACTCAACCAGTTAATCTCTCAGACACTTGACGTGTGGCTATATATACAAGCAAACATGTGTGCATGCATCCTGTGCTGCAAGCATTTGCAGTCAAGTTTATCCGAACACACTATATGGTGGATGTGAAATGCTGAAACTTTGTTCAAGTTCAGGTCCTTACAAAGCAAGGAATACAAAATATTTCATTGGGAAATACTTATCCACAACAAAGACATGTAGAGTGCTTGCATGTATAGTGATTTACAGTTTTCCATGTGCTTTTACATGTATTATTACTTCATTTGATCCTTACAACAACCCCAGAGGTAGGTATGGCACTCAGTACCATTACTCTCCTTTGAGAAGAAACTGAGCATCAAAGAAGCTTGTTGGCCTTCTTGCCAGAAATCACCCAGTTTGTAAGTGGTAGAAGAGGGGTTGAAACAAGGTTCTCTGACTCTGACTTCAAGCACTCTCATACATCATCTATTTATTTTTTGGAGCTAGGTATTTTGTACTTAGGATTCTAAATATTGCATAGCCGTTGAATGCCACACCACCCTTGTATTCAGTGTAAAAAATTGGACTATTTTTAAGAAATAGAGAAATAGAGGTGCCTATATTGCAATAGAGAGACAGTGGTAGAACTGAGTCGAAACTCTTAGTCTAACATATTATCTTTTATTTATATGATGGATTACTAAGTTCATTTGTATTACTAATATTAAAACAAAATACACACTTCCTTTCTGTTTCTTTCTTTTCTATGTATTTCCTTCCTCCCTCATTCTCTTCCTTTGTTCCTTGCTTCCTTCCTTCCTGTCTCCCTCCTCCCCTCCCTCTCTCTTCCTTTTCTCCCCTTATATCCATTTTTTCTTTTCTCTCTACGTTTCTCCTTTCTTGTTTCTCTCTTCCTTCTTTCCTTTTCCTCCCATCTAGCTTCTCTTCCTTTTTTTCTTTCTTTGGAAACATTTATTTTCCAATTCTCACCATTTTTGAGCTGGTGAATCCACCGCTTCCTTAGTTCTTCAGTTGGGGAGAAGACGTAGAGAGGCCCTTCATCATATACCACCTGGGTCAATGAACACACAGACTTCAGCAATTAGGATTCAGAAAAGAGGAGAAAGACCTTGAAGGCGCTAATCTTAGAGGACAACTTTGTATATTCATTGTAGAAAACAAAGAAAGGCAGAATCTTCAGTCAGCAGTGGTGTTTGGGTTATGTGAACTACCTGAAGGATCCCTGAACTCTTCATATCCAGAGATGTAGCATTTCAAAGCCTTAGAATTTTTTATACTCTTAGGTCCTCCTGACTTGTGTTTCAATTTGTGCATAAACTTACTTTATGTTTCCATCTGCCCTTGCTGGAGATAAGATTTTTGTTTATCCAACAAAGGGTATTTTATCTTATTAGTTAACTTTGACTTTGTATAGAAGAGAGTTATAGTGATAATCTATATAAATTAACTCTTGATTAGTACATATGAGTTATTTGCTTGAATAATATATGGAATAAAATTTTAATTCATGCCTAAGTACTACCATCTCCACTACCTAGTGGCCTCCCTTCACCAATATTAGCAAAAATAAATCAAATTTGGAACTACAAACCGACTTCAAAAAGGGTAAGGTATTTGGTAAGCAATATCATAAGTCAAATAGTACTTTTTTGACCATATACCATGTACAAGGCATCATGCTAGGTGTTACAAAGATGCATGAAATATATACAATGTGGTTCCAACCCTCCCAGAGTTTATAGACGTCATATAATAAATTCTAAAGTAAAATATAAATTAATTTAAAATTATCTGCTGTTCAGCATTATTCATTAGTGCAGCCAAAGAACGTCATCTAGTTGAAAGGCATTGGGAGTAAAAACTGTGTCTGAAATACCCTTCTTTGAAAGGTTTTGTGACTTTGATATAATCAGGGACATGAACAAGATCTTTTTACATTTTTCTTTTTGCTTGTTAGTCTTGCTGTGCTCATAAATCCATGACAGAAAGCCCCCTCCCCTGAGACTTTCCACTTCCTTTTCTGGCTTTCACTGTTGCAGAGGCTGCTATGTTCATGACACGTGGCCTACAGAGTTCTCAGAATGTCAGCAAGCCAAACTGAAGATCAAATTTGTAATTCTTGCTCTCTTTTATTACACTACCTCTACCAAACAGATGCACATGTGGCACTTCCCCTATTCCAGACTACAACAGACTTTAGGTTTAGGTTTATGCATAAGTCTAATAAGTCCTCCTCATACTGAACTTCCTACTACTACTCCCCTTTTCTGTCTTTTCAACCCACATGACCACCATTAGACAGATAGTCAGAACCAGAAGGAAATGAAATGCTCACTCAACAAGCAGAGCATCTTTCTCAATGCAGTTATCATAGACGAGACACACTATAATACAATTGATGCTGCTATGTATTCTTTTTGAGGTATAGAGACTAAAAGAAACTATGTTACATGGCGTAAATAGAAAAGCAAACATTCTCAGCCCATGCCAGTCTCATTTCTTGGTTCGGCATCCTTGTCCACCTCAAGTTCTATTCACTGGGTCCTCATAGCCTTCCCTCTGCCCTGTACCACACCACCCCTTCTGAGTGTGTTATAGGGGCCTTTCGAGAGTTGGTGAGAGAAAATAACTCACCTGAAAGGGATAAGGGAACCTTTCAATGATTGAAATTTGCTCCATTTCACTGGACTCTTCACCTCTTCTCTGTAATGAAATAAGAAAGAATGGTTATTGGTTGATGCATTGCTCTTTTCTGGATTTCCTTAGGTACTGGAAATCCTTATGCTTCAGAAGATTTTCCTGCACAGACAATGAAGATTCTTAGTGATTGCTTCCTATAGGCCAATAGGGGCACATATCCAATAGGACTCAGCACATACCCAGTCAGGAGAGCCTCAGGTATTTCAAATCGTTGGGAAAATGGAGGTTTCTAAAAAATTGGCGTTGGGACAAATGTTTAACCACTAATATTGTAGGGAGGAGAGGTGTTAGGTAGCTATGTTATGCCATAAACCAAAGTAAATTCCAGATGGATTCAAGAGCTTAATATAAAAAATGAAACTATGAATGACTGAGAGCAAATATAAGTGATTATTTATATAACCTTGTGGGAGGCAAGCTTTTTCTAACATAATGATAAAACCTAGAACCATTAAGAAAAAGGTGAACTAATTTGATTACATAGACTTTAAAACCCTAGATGGCAAAAAGCCTCATAAACAAAATTGAAAAATAAATGATAAACTGAAAAACATTTTCAACATACATTACAGTTAAAGGATTAATATTCTTTTTTTTTTTTTTTTTGAGATGGAGTTTCACTTTTATTACCCAGGCTGGAGTGCAATGGCACGATCTCGGCTCACGGCAACCTCCGCCTCCTGGGTTCAAGCAATTCTCCTGCCTCAGCCTCCTGAGTAGCTGGGACTACAGGCACGCGCCACCATGCCCAGCTAATTTTTGTATTTTTAGTAGAGACGGGGTTTCACCATGTTGACCAGGATGGTCTCGATTTCTTGACCTCGTGATCCACCTGCCTCGGCCTCCCAAAGTGCTGGGATTATAGGCGTAAACCACCGCGCCCGGCCTATGTTTTAAATATATAACATATATATTAGTGTATGTGTATGTGTTCTTAGTGGGGAAAAACATCTGTAAGTCTATGTGCACCAACATGTTAATAGTTGTTTTAACTGGGTAATGGGATTATGTATCATTTTAGTCTTTTTTATATATTCCAGAGTTTCTATAATAAATATTGAATTACTCTTATAATCAAGAAAATACTGAAAATGGTCAGATGCAATGGCTCACGCCTGTAATGTCAGCACTGTGGGAGGCCAAGGCAGGTGGATCACTTGAGGCCAGGAGTTCGAGACCAGCCTGGCCAACATGGTTAAACCCCATCTCTACTAAAATGAAAAAGGCAAAAGTAGCAGGCATAGTGGTGTACACCTGTAATCCCAGCTACTTGGGAGGCTGTGGCATGAGAATTGCTTGAACCCAGGAAGTAAATGTTGCAGTGAGCCACGATGGTACCAATGCACTCCAGCCTGGGCAACAGATTGAGACTCTGTCTAAAAAAAAAAATACTAAAATTTATATATATATAAATGTTAAATGTCAACTCAAAAGTCAGTAGGGTTTATGCCACTCACTCTGGAAAGTGAGAAGAGAATAAATAGTAAGGTATAAAAGAATCTCATGTGATTCAGAGCCCTAGGATTCTGGCATTCACACTTACTGAAGTCTGTAAGTCCGATCCTGGTAACTGAGGGAATAAAACCAATGACCTTTGACCAGTTTGAAAACTTGATATAGGCTGGGTGCGGTAGCTCACACCTGTAATCCTAGCACTTTGAGAGGCCAAGGTGGGTGGATCACCTGAGGTCAGGAGTTCAAGACCAGCCTGGCCAACATGGTGAAAACCCATCTTATAAAAAAAAAAGAAAAAAAAATTATATATTAAAAAAAAGAAAACTTGATATAGCATCATTTTAAAGTTTGTGTTGACAAATTTTCCAGGCTTAGTGAGATGCTCTGAATATAAAAGAAAGAAGCTAAGATTATTTATAACCAATATGTGGTAGAATGAATAATTTTTAAAGGAAACTTGACTGTGTTTCACATTGCACAGCATCACCACTGTATTTACAGATAATTTAAATGCTCCACATTTCTTAAAATCTGCTGCTCCCCCTCTCTGACATTGGTCTCTTCTTACCGGAATCTGTCTTTCAGGAGGAGGATTTTTTTCAGGAACCACTGTTTCAACGCAAGTAATCTTCTCAACATCTACTGAACCCTTCTTACTGCCTCTTCTCTGAGAAATAGAATGAGGAAGAAAATGGAGAAAGATTAAGAGGGATTAAGCAACCAGATGATTAGAGTTTGTTATCTAATCATTCAACGTAGTGAGGTGGCATGCACAGGCTACATCAGGACCTGTCATTTGGTGGTGGGGAGGAAAACTTTCCAGATCTATAAATCTAATCTTTGACTACCAAATGGAGGGCAAATACTACAGAAGAGTAAATGACTTTAGGTGCCTTCATCATAGGAAATAAGGAAGCAATTTCCAGCTCTTCCATTTCACTCTCAACAATCATTTAATGAGTACTCATTAATTTCAAGATTCCATGGTAACATTTTCCTTGTGGCTTCTTAGGACCTTTGACTTTCTGACTTTAGCTAGTTATAGGCTAGGAAAAATTTTGCTGAATTTGAAGGGACTTAGGTCCATTCTACCCTCCTCCTCCTACCATTTACCTCTTCCCCTAGGAATTTCTAAGGCCAAGTCCTTGAAATCTTGAAACTCAGGTTTCATAGTTGAGAAACTTACCCCACGTTCAAAGTCATACTCATAGTAGGAGAGTTTGTGCACGGTCAAGAGAAACAGGCGCTTCTTGAAGTTTAGAGGTGATGTTTTCTTTTTCTGCTGGGATCGCTTCAGAAAGATGCTCTCCAGAATCACTGCTGCCATAGCTTCTTCTTTCTGGAACTCACCTGTGTGCTTTTGATAATGAAAGTTCCTGAGGATCCAGGACATTAATCCTCATCCCTCTTGGTTCCCCCTCAGCCTAGCTACCTAGTTTTAAATGGAACAAAAATGTGCACAGTTAACAAAATAATTTCTTCCTACCACCCTCCTCCCACAGCCCCCACCTCTGTCAGGTTTCAGATGCACACTGAATTGGGGGGATTGGTTTGATGTTGTGAGCTCATATAAACTGGGTTCTTGTATAAGGCAATGGAATGCTCTAAATGTTAAATGGCACATGTAGAGGTAGCTTTACACTATCCACCTTTATAAGATATATGTAGAATCTGTGAAAAGCAAAAGTATCTGTGCAGCTGTTGATCTTGGTATCCCCAGAAGGGATAATGCAGGTGCCAGAAGTCCACTGAGGCAGATATTGAACTCTCAGTTCCCAATTTCCTAGATAGAGAATGTAATTTTTCAAACATTGTCCAATTGGGGTCTGCAACCAAGGGGACTAATAAGGATATGGAGGCTGCACCTGCAGTTATGGACACACACTAACTGCCGCCCAACTGATTTTGCCCACACCCACTGAGCTACAAAGGATAGAAGCTATGTTCTAAAGTTGAAAACATAATTATTTGGTGGGGAGGTAGTTGCTGTTTTCTGGCATTTTCTCCATTTATCTTAAATTAATTCTTTTAGACAGCATCAAGCAAAAGTGATGCAACTGTCTTTCTGATATAGATGCCACCTCTGTTCATTTATGAAATGCAATTTATTTAGCCTCCCCAAACCTGCTATACTCCAGAAGGATTCAGTTTAGGTAACCGAAATACAGAAAGGCAAATAAAGTCCCAAAAAGTCACCACTGGCTTTTTTATTCACACCAAGGAACACTTCATATCAGTTATTCACTTACAGTTTATGCACAATGTTATTACTAATTCTGAACTTTCATCGGAAAGCTAAAGTGAAAATAAATGCTGTCATAAAAATAGAACATTAGGCCGGGCGCAGCGGCTCAAGCCTGTAATCCCAGCACTTTGGGAGGCCGAGGCGGGTGGATCACGAGGTCAAGAGATCGAGACCATCCTGGTCAACATGGTGAAATCCCGTCTCTACTAAAAATACAAAAAGTTAGCTGGGCACGGTGGCACGTGCCTGTAATCCCAGCTACTCAGGAGGCTGAGGCAGGAGAATTGCCTGAACCCAGGAGGTGGAGGTTGCCGTGAGCCGAGATCGCGCCATTGCACTCCAGCCTGGGTAACAAGAGTGAAACTCCGTCTCAAAAAAAAAAAAAGAACATTAGGCTGGGTGCCATGGCTCATGCCTGTAATCCCACCACTTTGGGAGGCTCAGGCAGGCAGATCACCTGAGGTCAGGAGTTCGAGACCAGCCTGGCCAACATGGTGAAATCTCATCTCTGCTGAAAATACAAAAATTAGCTGGGCGTAGTGGTGGGTGCCTGTAATCCCAGCTATTTGGGAGGCTAAGGCAGGAGAATTGCTTGGACCCGGGAGGTGGAGGTTGCAGTGAGCCGAGATTGTGCCATTGTACTCCAGCCTGGGCAACTAGAGTGAAACTCCCTCTCAAAACAAAACAAAAAAACCATGAAGTAAGTAATGAAAAATCACCAGTCCTCCACTCAAGTTTTCTTAGAGGTAGGGTTTTTTCCTATGGGGGGGATGGGATTTTTTTTTAAAGTAAACTCCTTCCCCTAAGGCATTTGAGTAAAGAAAAGTAAACTCCTTAGGCTTTTGGTGACACCGTGGAAACAGAATGAATATAGTCAGCAGTTTTTTTGTAGTTTTTAAGTAGATCATTGCTCACACTAGGAAAGCAAGGGAGTGAATTTTATCAGCACCTGGGGGCTATCCACACTGTTATTTTGCTCTTTCCAGTGGTGTAGGAAGTTCTATTCTCATACTGGGGAGACAAAAATAGGTTAAAGGAACACCAGGGGTATTCTGGACAATTGTTTTGCCACTTACCTACCATGTGTATGTCACTATCTTCTGGAGGTGGATTAATTCAATATTTTGTAAATTAAATTTTGAGAAAAATTGGGCAAGTGTACAAACGTTTTTCTCCATCCTGCCACATACCCTGACTCCATGGTTTAAATGGTCTCTCACTGGAGTGACAAATTGATGAGTTTACAATCAGTCCTTTCTAAACCCCAGTTTTCGCTCTAACCTCAAAGAGGTTCATTTTAACATTACAAGTATGCATTTACTCAGGAGTAGTGGTAACCAAATAATACTATTCTATTCTCAGGAACTACCAACTCATGAGATCCCTGTAATCATACCACATTTGCTCCTGCAGAAAATTATAATTAAGTACCTCTTCACAATCAAAGACTCAAATTACGGGATAAAAAATGAAGCCCTAAACAAACTGAGTACCATGACCGGTAAATGGGGTCAAAAGCATCCCAAGAAACCACTTCTGGTATACTGCTTTTAGCTGAGTAAATCGCAGGCAGCATTTTACCTTTAGTTTTGTTGCAGGCTGTTGGTGGATACATTCTCTGCCTAGACCTACCATCTGTTTCGGTCTTGGCCCCTGCTCTTACTTCCTATAAGACCGGTCCTTATGGAAGCTGCCTCAACTCTTTCTGTTTTAGAACAAATCCAGTTTGTACAAGAGGAAGTCTTCCTCTCTCTCAAGTATCTGTGTTGGGGCAGCGTTTAGTGCTGGTCTATGAGGAAGTAAGCAAGCCTCTCACTAGCCATTGCCTCTCATTAGCCATCACCCCTCTGAGCAAAAGGTGAAATGGCCTCCACCTCTAGATCATTGAGCTAGAGGTCAGCCAGAATTGCCATCACCTTCTTTGACTGCTTTTCTCCTATTTCTTGTATTCCAGTCCAGACTCACACACCCTGAAAATGTGGTAGCTCTTCCTTAGGTGCCACTGGTCCATCAACCAATATTGTGTAAAGAAACACATCCATCTTTGAGTCCTCCAGAAGGTTGGTGTGTAATGCACAGCTCTGAGTTAAAAAGTAGTTAGAGGGTAAAGCTTCTGTGGGTACTTATTGTGAAAGGCCATTTTCTTTCTTTCTTTTTTTTTTTGATACGGAGTCTTGCTCTGTTGCCCAGGTTGGAGTGCAACAGAGCAAGACTCACTGCAATCCTGACCTCCTGAGTTCAAGCAATTCTCCTGCCTCAGCCTCCTGAGTAGCTGGGATTATAGGTATATGCAACCACGCCTGGCTAATTTTTGTATTTTTAGTAGAGACAGGGTTTTGCCATGTTGCTCAGGCTGGTCTCAAACTTACCTCAGGTGATCCACCCACCTTGGCCTCCCAAAGTGCTGGGATTACAGGTGTGAGCCACCGTGCAGAGCCAGTAAAGGCCCCAATTAAAAAAAAAATTTCAGTAGCCTGCAGTCAATTTGACCACAAAATACCTACAGTGAGGGCTGACCCTCAGCCCCACGTGGGGTGAGGGGTGGAAATGGAGGTGACATGAATGTCTCAAACACACACACACACACACACACACACACACACACACACCACTGTAGTTTATAGAAAGAAATCGAAGGGGGGAGGAGAAATAATAAACACAGAGCTCTTCATTTAAAATATACGGTTCCAGTGTTATAATGCTCTCTTTATTAAACTATAAATGCAAAGATTTTTACATGGCCACCTTTTGCAGCCTCCAAGCTTCCTATGGAGCAGCAGAATTCAGAAAGATAAAGCTTATTAACAAGAGTTCAGCCATCATACAAACTGGACGATGTCAAGAAATTAATAGAAACAGCACTTGCAGAATCAGTAAACTAAACCATCTTTGGCTTATAAGATAAAATACTACTAAGAATAATAGGGCCTGGCACGATGGCTCATGCCCGTAATGCCAGCACTTTGGGAGGCCGAGGCTGGCGGGTCACTCGAGGTCAGGAGTTAGAGACCAGTCTGGCCAACATGATGAAAACCCGTCTCTACTAAAAATCCAAAATGTAGCCAGGTGTGGCGGCTAATTTGGCACCAGCACTTTGGAAGGATGAGGCAAGAAGATCACTTGCATCTAGGAATTTGAGAGTAGCCTAGGCAACAAAGTGAGACCTCTGTTTCTAAAAACAAATGAAATATAGCTGGGTATGGTAGTGCATGCCTGTAGTCCCAGCAACTTCAGAGGCTGAGGCAGGAGAATCGCTTGAATCTGGGAGGCAGAGGTTGCAGTGAGCTAAGATCGTGTCACTGCACTCCAGCCTGGAGTCTCAAAAAAAAAAAAAAAAAAAGAATAATACCAGAGCAAAATTCAGAAAATTACACAGCCAGCCTATGATTGGGAAGAGTTCATGAGATGCTACTTAAAATAACCAGTCAACTATACTTCAAATGACTACTTAGCCAAAATATCCAAGAAGTAGTGTTTTCTTGATTTCTCCTTTAAAGTACTAATTAATTGGCTAGGAAGATTCTGGCCATTCCCGGTCTTTCCATAGGGGGATGGAAGGAAACTTCTGTTCCTTTCAGTGACTTCTACCTGTCAGGCATTTTACATGCATTATTTCATTTATTCCTCACAATAAACACATGAGTAAACTGACACTCGCATAGGTTATGTGACTTGTCCAACCTCATCCATCTGTAGCCCTTGCTATACTATCTATAGCCCCTGCTGTTTTTGTGGTGTTTCACTGCCTACTGGAGGGATTTTTGTTTGTTGGCATTTTGGTCTTTGATGAGGTTGATGTCATCTACCTTGGGGCCTCTGTTATTCTCAATGGCTATCATCAAAGGGCAGTTGCCACAAACTCCTCTCCGTTTTCTAGGAATATTCAGCAAGAGAGGAAATGGTGGTAAATACAGGAGATAAGACAGTATTCAAGATCCTGGGCTCTTTCTTCTGCAATATTCCTCCAGGCTGGTAAGGATGATCTGTCCCTGTTAATTGTCAAGTATACGTTTTTCCACATGAGGACTCTTCTTAGTCTTGCCAGGTTTTCTTACATTTTCCTCTTTAAATCATCCTCAAGGAGATTCTGTCTAACTAGTGAATTTCTAGAATCACCTGTTGTTTCCTTTTCTGGATGTTTTATTGTTGATGGCATGAAAGCACAGTATTTAGGTAGAATATCCACTCTTCTCTGTCCCTAGCGTTCTTATTGCTTACTGTGAATATAAAACTTCTATCAAATATACCTTCTATTTTTTTTTTGAGACAGGGTCTCACTCTGTCACCCAGGTTGGGGTGCAGTGGCAGGATCACCACTCATTGCAGCCTCCACCTCCCAGGCTCAAGCAATCCTCCTGCCCAGCCTCTCAAGTAACTGGGACTACAGGCATACACTACCACACCCAGCTAATTTTTTAGTTTTTTTTTTGTAGAGACAGGGGTCTTACCTTGTTTCCTAGGCTGGATTCAAACTCCTGGATGCAAGCGATCTTCTTGCCTTAGCCTTCCAAATTGTGGGGATTACAGGCATGAGCTGCCACGACTGGCCTCAAATATACTTTGTTTTATATTATGACATATTTCAAATAGAAATTACAGAGAATATAACATTAGAATCATGGACTCACTGCTTAGCTCTACAGAATCCTGACATTGTGCCATATTGCCTCAGATGTTAAGAACTGAAATACTATCAGTATAATCAAGACCCCTTTATGTACTCCACAATTTTAGTCTTCTCCCTCCTTAGAGATCACCAATATCTTGAATTTGGTATTTATCATTCCTAGGCATGTTTTTATATTATTATTATTACAGATGTAAGTATCTATAAAAGATATATAGTATTGGTTTACATGTTTAAAATTTCTTTTCTTTTCTTTTCTTTTTTTTTTTTTCAGACAGAGTTTCGCTGTTGTTACCCAGGCTGGAGTGCAATGGCGCGATCTCGGCTCACCGCAACCTCCGCCTCCTGGGTTCAGGCAATTCTCCTGCCTCAGCCTCCCGAGTAGCTGGGATTACAGGCACGCGCCACCGTGCCCAGCTAATTTTTTGTATTTTTAGTAGAGACGGGGTTTCACCTTGTTGACCAGGATGGTCTCGATCTCTTGACCTCGTGATCCACCCGCCTCGGCCTCCCAAAGTGCTGGGACTACAGGCTTGAGCCACCACGCCCGGCATATGTTTAAAATTTCTATATGGCCGGGCGCAGTGGCTCACGCCTGTAATCCCAGCACTTTGGGAGGCCGAGGAGGGTGGATCACCTAAGGTCAGGAGTTCGAGACCAGCCTGACCAACATGGTGAAACCCCATCTCTACTAAAAACACAAAAACTAGCCAGGCATGGTAGTGGGCACATGTAATCCTAGCTACTCAGCAGCCTGAGGCAGAAGAATCGGTTGAACCTGGGAGGGGAAGGTTACAGTGAGCTGAGATCATGCCATTGCACTCCAGCCTGGGCAACAAGAGTAAAGCTCTGTCTCAAAAAAAAAAAAAATTCCTTTTTTTTAACACATTCTTCAGCAACTTTCATTTTTCCCCTTAATATAATATGTTATGGTTTATTTATTTGGGTAGTTCTACTTCATATGTTTAATTCATTTTTATATGCATAAAATATTCTACATGATGAATACATTCCAATTTATTCATTCGCTGTTGATGGGCATTTAGATTGTTTGTTTTTAATGATAAACAATTCTGCTGTGAACATTATTGTGTTTTTTTTTAAATCTCAGAATGAATTCTCAGTTACTTAGACAAAGTGGGAAACCCAGGTCCAGCTTATGTTGGACTATGTACTTTGCATCATTCCTTCTTGCCTTTTCAGTCCTGTCTTTCTGATGCTCCACTATGAAATGTGGTAGAATTATCAACTATCTCTAGTGGGAGGCTAAATTTGGCCTACAGAAAATCTCTTCCCAGTCCCAAGAAGCATCCTTCAGGTTCTTTTTTTTTTCTGAGATGGAGTTTCGCTGTTGTTACCCAGACTGGAGTGCAATGGCACGATCTCGGCTCACTGCAACCTCCGCCTCCTGGGTTCAAGCAATTCTCCTGCCTCAGCCTCCTGAGTAGCTGGGCTACAGGCGCACGCCACCATGCCCAGCTAATTTTTGTATTTTTAGTAGAGACGGGGTTTCACCATGTTGACCAGGATGGTCTCGATCTCTTGACCTCGTGATCCACCCGTCTTGGGTTCCCAAAGGGCTGGGATTACAGGCGTGAGCCACCATGCCCGGCCTTCCTTCAGGTTCTAATTGAGATTTCAATTGAGAATTCCTTGGCCTTGGAACCAGAAGAGAAGTCTTCTTTAAAATTTCATAACTGCAGCAACAAAGCAACCTAATTAATCTTGTTAAATTCCCAAGATTGTTTTGTTCAGGACTCAGTGAAACCTAATTATTTTATTATAAGCTTCATAGTCAGGGCTAGAGGGGACCAAATTTGTGATGAAGACTTCAAGTCAAAATCAGTTTTGTGGCTGCATGTGGACCAGGGAAATTCTCCTGCTATAGTCATTTACAAGAGATCTTAGGGCTCTCTGGTTCTTCCACAGCAGTTCATATTATTTATTTATTTCTGAGACAGAGTCTCCCTCTGTCGCCTAGGCTGGAGTGCAGTAGCTCAATCTTGGCTCACTGCAATCTCCACCATCCGGGTTCAAGCGATTCTCGTGCCTCAGCCTCCCGAGTATCTGGGATAATAGGCGCACACCATTACGCTTGCCTCGGCCTCCCAAATCCTGGGATTACAGGCTTGAGCCATCGCACTTGGCTTTATGTTTTTAGTAGCATTTTACATTTTTCTTTTGTGGTTTTGGAAACTTCTATGTCTCTGTGATTCATCGTCTCTTTTTGTCTTGCACTAGCTTCAATAGATTCTGGCCAATTGATGATGGAAGGGGAGCCAGAGAGCCAATCTGCAAGTTTATAGTCAGTGCCAGATCAGATCGGTGGTAATACTTGCAATTCTCCCTCTGCTCTGAGGGTGACTGCTGGGGTGGCTGTCTTTCATTCTGGACTTGTGTGCCCCTTTGTCCTTCTTTTTCAACCCAGTTTTTGTTTTCCTTGGCTTAAACATTTTATTTATTTATTTTCCATCGATATCAAAGCAACACTGCTGGGCGCAGTGGTGTGCACCTGTAGTCCCAGCTACTCAGGAGGCTGATATGGGACAATCATTTGAGCCCAAGAGTTCAAGGCCAGCCTGAGAAACATAGGGAGACCCTCATCTCAAAACAAAACCAAATAAAGTAAAATAAAATATGCTCATTGTAGAAAATATGTCAAGTACAGGGATATAAAAAAGAAAAAATTAATTATAAACCCATTATCCAGAGGTATTAATATTTCGGCATATTTCCTTCCATTTTTTTTCTATGTGTGTGTTCTTAACATATTTCAGATCATATTGCACTCACTTAATTTACTATTGTTCATAATATCTATCTATCCATTCATTCAAGGTAGCTTTTTCCAAAAAAAAAGAAAAATCTAAGGTTCTTATTTAACATTATTCCTGATTATTTTCCCATGTCATTAGGATCTCTATACAAGCATCATTTCCCAAGTTAAAAATTATGTGCATTTTGCATTTTGATACATACTGCCAAAATAGTTTCCAGAAACACTGTATCAATTTCAGCTCCAGATAGTTTTAGAGAGCCCCCTTTCTCATTATCCTTATCTCTTTTCTGGACCATTTCTAATCATTTTTAAAACTCTGATTTTGCTGCAGACAAATGTTTTTTTTTTTCATTGAGTCAAGGATCTTAAACTCCAGTAAATCCCAACCCCCAACTTGTCTAAAACTTAACTTCTCTTGACTCTAGAATTTCCTTCTTCTAGGGTGAGCTAACAGACTACAGTTTGTTTTCATTTCTGGGAGGTAAGGCAGTAAGATGGGCTTCTCTTCGATATTTAAATAACCAATATAATACTAAAGACATCCTGTGAGAACTTTCTAAGAGTGGAGAGAAGAGCCTGGTTAGCTTCTGGGTTTCCAATGCTCTCAGATTGCCCTCAGCCACTGCACATGAATCTCCATAGAAACTGAAAGTTACACGTGGCCCAATTGTTTCACGGTCCTCAGAGGAGTTCTCCCTCCTCCTTTCCTCCCCTGATGCTTTCATGCATAACCAAATAGCTTTGGAGTCAAGTACATCAAGGCCTCTTTTGTAGCTTCTTGTTGAGCACTGTGTCACTGAAAATTCTAGTTCTTCCTTATTTTCAGTAGTTAGCAATCAGATCTCCGCAATCAGATCATTGCAGGGGGCAGAGCAGGGTATCTGTTAACTCTTCGGAGAACACCCAAACTTTGGTTTTCGAAAGCTGTATCTACTCTTTATACCTAAGTCACTTCCTGATATGGGTCTAGTCCACCGAAAGGAAACTCTATAGGAAATTTTCTCGAATGGAAATAGCAAATCATAGTGATAATTTAAACTTGCACCAATCCCCCAGAAGTGGATGGAAAGTTACATTAGTTCACACCATAAAAAGTTTACAAAGATGGTGGCTCACGCCTCTAATCCCAGCACTTTGGGAGGCTGAGGAGGGTGGATCACGAGGTCAAGAGATTGAGACCATCCTGGTCAACAAGGGGAAACACTCTCTACTAAAAATACAAAAATTAGCTGGGCATGGTGGTGCACACTTGTAGTCCCAGCTACTCGGGAGGCTGAGGCAGGAGAATTGCTTGAACCCAGGAGGCGGAGGTTGCCGTGAGCCGAGATCGCGCCATTGCACTCCGGCCTGGGTAACAGGAGCGAAACTCCGTCTCAAAAAAAAAAAAAAAAAAAAAAAGCTTACAAAGAATTCCAGGCCAGGCAAGGTGGCTCATGCCTGTAATCCCAGCACTTTGGGAGGCTGAGGCGGGCGGATCACCTGAGGTCAAGAGTTCGAGACCAGCCTGACCAACATGGAGAAACCCTGTCTCTACTGAAAATATAAAACTAGCTGGATGTGGTGGCACATGCCTGTAATCCCAGCTACTTGGGAGGCTGAGGCAGAAGAATCACTTGAACCCGGGAGGCAGAGGTTGCAGTGAGCCAAGATCGAGCCATTGCACTGCAGCCTGGGTAACAAGAGCAAATTCCATCTCAAAAAAAAAAAAAAAATTCCAAACAAAAACAGCAATAGCTAAATGTAATGAAAATTGAGACTGCAACACAAACAAGCAGTTTAAATAGTTTGAATAAAAAAGGAGTCAGAATATATAGGGCAAGCCCTAAGAAACACTGTTTGGGTATAATGCTTTAAGTTGCTATGAGTATTTACTTTTTGTGGCTTATTTGGAAAGTGACATTATTTTATCAAATAACTGAGGCTCCAGAGAGGCTATACCACTCTTGCTTCTGAGACTTGGCATGCAAAATGAGGGAAGGAACAGAGCAGGAAAAGAACTAGCAGGAAAAATGACAGCCTCTGAGCTGTGTAGACCCCCCCAGCCACTGGCTTTGCTGCTTCCCTGCCTCTAGACATGGATGGCATGAGATAGAGACTTTCAGCTTTGAGAGCTGGGTTTCCAATGCTCTCAGATCGCCAATAAATCAGAATTTCATTTGGAGTCTGGGCAACCCATCCAAGGATGTCTTGATCAGGGTCACCAATCACTTTTATTCTAAATGTCATATCATTTGCTCTAGGTAGGACCTCTGTGGGACATCGGCAGGTCTGAGGCAGAGTAAAAAAAATAGCAAATACTGAGATCTAGCTCTTACTATTGCCAGGCCCTGTTTTAAATGCTTTATAGGTATTTACACATTTACTGTTCACAACCACCTTATGGGGAAGATATTAGGCAAGCAGGGAGAAGGAAAGGGAAAGGGAAAGGAAAAGGGAAAGAGCAGGGGAAGAAAGGAACAAGAAAAAGTCAATGCAATTCAGCAACTATTTATTAAGTGCTAACTCTATGTCAGAGTCTATGGTGATCAACAAAACAGAGGAGGATATAATGAAGAGGGGATACAGGTAGAGAAAGGAGGACCAGTGGGAAGAGGAGGAGGATGGAGAGGAGGAAAAGGAAGGAGAAATAATGAAGACAAGAGAAAAGCAAGACATGCACATGGAGGACAATGGTAAGAGGAGAAAGAAACCTTTGCCATGACCTCAGGGGTTGGCCGCACTGTCTGGGCTGAGGCAGAAGCTGCTTTCTCCTGGCCCAGTCTTTACCCACTGTTACCACGAGGTTGGCACAGCTTCGACACAATCCTTTCAACAAGCCAGCTCTGATCTTGGCAACATTTGGCCTGGTACAGATCAAGGCAGGTAGCTTACACCCCTGGTCTAGCCAGGCCTTTCCCTAGCTCACAGAGGTCAACTGCATAACGTGGAGCGTGAGGTTTTTCCGTGTTCTCAGAGAATCTGCCTCTTGGTATCTCTTTTTCTAAGGGCTTTTTGACCCATGTATCCCTATTGAGTCTTCAAGCACTATTTTGCAGAAGGGCTTGTTTTTATCCAACTGCTCCTTGCAATATTACTTTTCCACTAAGTTTGGCAGAGGTACCCCTTTCTAACATTTGCTACCTGTTCGGATGGTCACGTCATGTCACATTTTTCTCTTCCTGTTCCCTCCACCCACAGCCCTTGTTGGAAAAGACCCCTTCAGCCCCTCTGATCACCAGAAGGGCCTGCCAGGGCCTTGTGCTGATGACACTCTCACCCTCCGTCAGCCTCCTCTGCTAGCAGATAAATGGCACCAGCCATGCTTTCTCTCTATTTTTAGGGGTCCCAAGAAAGGTATATTGCTGCTGCTGCCCAGCCCCTGCCATACCCCAGACCCACCTCAGTCCTGACTTAATGCAGGTAGCTTCCCAGGTGCATTGAGATGCCAGGACTTGAAAGGTGGGACTTGATCGCAGCAGACACTGGCCCTGGAGACATATTCTTACAGTCCAGAGAGGAAGGACAGTCTGAGCAAACCCCACCCTTTCACAGCCACTCAGTTCCCTTTTTTTGTTTCCTGACCTAAACCAATATCTTTTTTTCTTCTCAGCAGCATGCTATCTGGTTCCCTGCGGCTGTCCCTATTCCACCCCCTCAACTGTCCCCGCCCTTCATTTGCTTGGGACCTCTGAGAATGTCTTGAGTTTGTCTCTGAAATAACTTCGCAACATGACTTGGGCCACTCAGAGTCCAGATGGGGCTGGCCTGAGCAGACAGGTCATCAGGCTGCCCTCCCAGAGGTAAAGGGAAAACATACCTAAAGTACTGCGAGGACAGTCAGCACTGGGAGAGGGTCTTACAGGAAAGAGGAGAGATGCTGGGACTGGCATAGACAGAACGAAGAGACTGGCTAGGAAGAGCGTTTTTCTTGAGTCTCCCGTCCTCCGGGGCAGAGAAGTGTTAGGGACACACAGTTGAACTTGATAGTGAAGGGACCCCAAAGGACAGAACCAGAGAGAGGTAGAGACAAGATTTCCCCCTGCTGAGTCATTTTCTAAGAAAGCATTTTTCCCCTACAGATAAAAATGTCAGAATGTAAGCCAACAGAAACACTTGGGCCTTTCCCCATTTTCTGTGGATGTTGATTTTCTCCATTTTTTTTTTTTTTTTGAGACGGAGTTTTGCTCTTGTTACCCAGGCTGGAGTGCAATGGCGCGATCTCGGCTCACCGCAACCTCCGCCTCCTGGGTTCAGACAATTCTCCTGCCTCAGCCTCCTGAGTAGCTGGGATTACAGGCACGCACCACCACGCCCGGCTAATTTTTTGTATTTTTAGTAGAGACGGGGTTTCACCATGTTAACCAGGATGGTCTCGATCTCTTGACCTCGTGATCCACCCGCCTCGGCCTCCCAAAGTGCTGGGATTATAGGCCTGATTTTCTCCATTTAAGATTCGGCCTCAGGGATTAACTCTCAATGTCCACGTTTCTCTTTAATCATGTAAATCAGTAAAGCAGACTAGATGTGTCACTTGAAGCCTGGATGTTTTCTCAACGGCCCCCTACTTTATGCGTCAACTGCATTGTTCCCCCCAGGGATTCTCTTAGGAAAGGCAGCCAGTATTGAATGCAGACCAGGAGGGGTGGAGCCCGTGCTAACTGATCTGCCTGCCCATCTTGACACCTCAGGCACTTGACATATTTCCTTGCCCCAAGGCACTGTAACGTAATGTAGAAACAGATCACACTACAAGTTCATCTGAACTTGTAAATCAACAGGACCTTATTTTTTTTCCTTAATTTTGTCTAAAAAACCGAAAACACCAACAACAAAAAACAGATACATGTGCAGAAGGTGCAGGTTTGTTACATAGGTATGCATATGCCATGGTGATTTGCTGCACCTATTGACCCATCCTCTAAGTTCCCTCCCCCACCCCTCACCCCCCACCCCCTCAAAGGCCCTGGGACTTTTTTTTTTTGAGACGGGGTCTTGCTTTGAAGCCCAGGCTGGAGTGCAGTGGAGTGATCATGGCTCACTGCAGCCTCTACCTCCTGGGCTCAAGCAATCCTCTCATCTCAGCCTCCCTAGCAGTAGCTGGGACTACAGGCATGCATCACCATGCTGGGCGAATTTTTGTATTTTTTGCAGAGATAGGGTTTCACTATGTTGCCCAGGCTGGTCTCAAACTCCTGGACTCAAGCGACCCTCCTGCCTTGGCCTCCCAAAATGCTGGGATTACAGGGGTGAGCCACCTCTCCCGGCCATCAACAGGACTTTAAACAAAAACATTTAAAGCAGGCCGGGCGCAGTGGCTCACGCCTGTAATCTCAGCACTTTGGGAGGCCAAGGCAGGTGGATCACGAGGTCAGGAGTTCCAGACCAGCCTGGCCAAGATGGTGAAACCCCGTCTCTACTAAAAATACAAAATTCAGCTAGGCATGGTGGCGTGTGCCTGTAACCTCAGCTACTCAGGAGGCTGAGGCAGGGAATTGCTTGAACCCGGGAGGCAGAGGTTGCAGTAAGCCGAGATTGTGCCACTGTACTCCAGCCTGGGCAACAGACCAAGACTCTGTCTCAAAAAAAAAAAAACATTTAAAGCATTTGTGTAGGATGCTGATAGAGTGGTTGATCCTCACATTTGGACAAGATAGATGGACAGCATGTGTTGTGTGATTGCCGTACTTTATTGACAACTTACATCCTTTGGCTAGTCATCTCCAATAGCTGCTCCACTCACCTGCTGGAGAGTTGGCCATAGGCATTCATCTTCCCTCCTCTTTTCTTCAGTCTTATGCCACTTGTTGTGACATGCCCTGTCCCTTCTCAAGGTCCATCTTGGGGTGGGAACTGGGAGGTGACAGACATCCAGTAGGAGATCTAAACGAGAGAGAGAGAGCAGCACAAGGGAAAGGAGCATGTAGATGTAGGTCACCCTCTGCCCATGACCGCTCCCCTAGTACACTTGTCCATACTGAAGGAGGACTGTACTTAGCGCAAATGAACAACCGAGTGTCACCTGAACAGATTCCCAATGCAATATAAAGTTCTGTTCTTGGTGCTATCCTGTTCAACATTTTTATTGATGACTTTTGAGGAAAATATAGAAAGTAGCCCAGTTTATCTAAGAATGGTGCAAGGCTCTGTATGGTAGACTGGATGACAGTAGAGGGCAATTAGCTTCCAAAAAGATGTTGATTACCTGGTGTGAGAAGCCAAATTCCACAAAGTGTATTTTACCGGGGCTAAAGGTGATGTCTCATAATTGGGCCCCAAATTTGAACTTCAAATGACTCCAGGAGAAAGTGGAGTAGCAGTAGCATTTGTGAAACTGGTTCAGGGGTTTTTGCTGATAGTAATCAAGAGACATGTCATGTCAGTTAACATGGCTGCCAGAAAAGCCAAGATGACAGCCAGGCGTGGTGGCTCATGCCTGCAATCCCAGTACTTTGGGAGGTGAATGGATCACGAGGTCAGGAGTTTGAGATCAGCCTGGCCAACATAGTGAAAACCCACCTCTACTAAAAGTACAAAAATTAGCCAGGTGTGGTGGCAGGTGCCTGTAGTCCCAGCTATTGGGGAGGCTGAGGCAGGAGAATCGCTTGAATCTGGGAGACAGAGGTAGGTTGTGGTGAGCGAAGATTGTGCCATTGCACTCCACCCTGGGCAACAAGAGCAAAACACTGTCTCAAAAAAAAAAAAAAAAGCCAAAGTGACATTGAAGCTTCCTTATAGAAGTAACATATCTAGACAGAGGAAGGCCAAGCAAGACCACACCTAGAGTCCTGCATTAAGTTCTGAGTGCCTCATCTGAGGGGAAATTAATGCAGGACATGCAGGAGCATGTCCAAAACAGAGAACAGCTCAAAGGATCCTCCCACCTCAGCGTCAGCACTGATATACAAACTTCACTTATAGGATGTATAAGCTCTGGGGATCTAATGTACAAAATAGTGACCATAATTAATAATATTGTATTATTGAAATTTGATAAGAGAGCAGATTTTAAGTGTCCTCACCACTCCCATGGTAACTATGGATGGTGATGGATATGGATGTGTTAATCAATTTGACTGTGGTAAACATTACACAGTGTATACACATATCAAATCATGTTGTACACCTTGAATATAAATAATTTTTATCAATTAAATATTTTTAAATAAACAAAAACAAACAAAAACCCCACAAAACTATATAACACGAGGTATAATAGAACAAAGCTTGGTTAAATGAAGAGGGGCCATGTTCATGGACTTCATATTTCCATGTTACTAACATAAACCCCCAAAGGCCAGTAAGATTGCTTAAATATCTGGAAAGGAAAAGAAAATACTTGCAGTTTGGCAAAGAAACTTTCAGGAAATGTAGCAGGTTGTGGTAATGTTTTTATTATTTTATTTCTAGAGACTACCCAACAAAAAAGGGGGTAATCAGAGTGTCAGCTCTGGACCCATGCATGTTCCTAAAAGGTTATGCAAGCAAGATACCCCAGACTTTCATGGTTCTTCAGCCCTGACTCCACTGCCACCTTCTCCTGTGTCTCAGCTCAATTCCCTCTCCTCACCATCATATACACTGCAGATGCCCCTGCTTCCTTTGTATGATGTAGTGGTTAAGTGCAAGGATGTAGTGTTACACTACCTAGGATCAAATTCCAGCTCCACAAAAAATAACCACCTGTTTGACTTCTGATAAGTGAACTTGTTTTTTTTTTGAGACAAAGTTTCACTCTTGTTGCCCAGGCTGGAGTGCAATGGCACGATCTTGGCTCACTGCAGCCTCCGCCTTCCAGGTTCAAGTGATTCTCCTGCCTCAGCCTCCCAATTAGCTGGGATTACAGGCATGTGCCACCATGCCTGGCTAATTTTGAATTTTTAGTAGAGAGGGGGTTTCTCCATGTTGTTCAGGCTGGTCTTGAACTCCCGACTTCAGGTGATCTGCCTGCCTCGGCATCCCAAAGTGCTGGGATTACAGGATAATCCCAGTGTGCCCGGCCAGGGTAAGTGAATTTAACATCTCTTGTGTTCCAGTTTCCTCACCTGTTAAATACTAATACTGGTACATACCTCCTGGGGTTGCTGTCAGGATTAAAAGGGGTGGTTAGGAGAATGCCTGGCATATAGTAAGTGCGCTATAACTTTTTAGCTATTGTAATTACCAGGCCACAACAGCAGTATTTTATAATGGTAAAGGAGCCCAGGCTCTGGATTCAGTCTACCTGGGTTTGTATCCTAGATTCACTAAATACTGTTGACACTGGGCAAATCATTTAACATTCTATGGCCTCAATGGCTTCATCTGTAAAATGGGAATAATTGTATCACCTGTCTCCTAGAATTACTATGAGAATTGTATGACACAATCGATTTAAAATGCTTACCATTCTGCAGTCTTTCTATGCTGGACTCTCTCGAAACCTAGTACATGCCTTCTGCCAGGTATGCAAGGAAGGGAAAAGCCGCTAGGTACTTTCTACTTCTAGGCTTGATGATTCCTACTACAGGAGCCGAACAATTTCACTGTCACTTTTCAGAACCTAGAGCAACTGACTTACTCCCTCAACAGAAGGGTGCTGCTTTAAGGCCATTGTTCCTTTTCTTCAAAGTACTTAGTTCATAATTGTACATTTATAAGCCTATTAGATTACTGTATTCCTCCCCTGGAACAGTGCCTGACACATACTGGACATTCAATAGCCATTTGTTGAATGGACCAACTGGCCATGTGATAACTGAACTGGAGCAATTTGCTCCCTCCTGGCCTTCACTGAACCAGCAGTTTGCTGTAAAAGGTGTTCCCAGTGACATTAAGGTGGAACAGGAATGGAACGTGGAGGTGGAGGACCCCTCCGTTCGACCCCAGTCCTGGCTTCCTTTGGGGACGGGAGGCCAGAGGATCTGGGAAAAGCACCGCTCCGTTCACTGAACGCTGCTACGTAGCAGCGTCTCTGAAAAGAGACAACGAGACGAAAAGTTGCAAAGCTGCGGGTCGGGAGGAAGTCTGGGCAAGAGGACCACCGTTTAGGCATAGTCCTTCCTTAAGCTCCAGCTAGCGGCTCCGAACTGAGTCCTCTCAACGCCGGAGGGCGCTGCGCTGAGCCTTACACTCTATGATTGCTCCTACGGACTCCCATGAGGAAGTGCGATCAAGAACCTCCTATATACTTCCGTTTCTGGTCCGGCCTCTTTCTTTCCGTGCCGGTAGCGCTCACGCAAAAATGGTAAATGATAGGAGTCTCTGGTTGGGGGCGTGGAACATCCAGCCTAATCTTTCCCCATTTCGTCGATGGTGCAGTGCCGGTATGGGTCCAGGCTCCTGTTTGGACTCGATATACCAGAGCAACCCAGTCTTGCTGGGACCAATCCTAAAGGGACCGGGCTGCCGGGCCAGGAACTGAAGTGATGGGTTCAGAGAGGTAGTTAGCCGGGGATGGAGTTAATAAGCTAGATCTCTTCTCTCTTTGGGCCTCGACGCAGGGAGGGAGCTCGGCTTGAAGCATATGGGGCTGGCCCACCCTTTAGTTAGAGGTAGCGTGTAGTGAGGGGTCCTCGTGGAGTGCCTCAGCTTTAGCTGAGTCAGGGCATTGTGCCATTGTGGTCAAATAACTGCACGTTCTGAACGGTTTCTTTTCTAGGTCAACGTTCCTAAAACCCGCCGGACTTTCTGTAAGAAGTGTGGCAAGCACCAACCCCACAAAGTGACACAGTACAAGAAGGGCAAAGATTCTCTGTATGCCCAGGGTAAGGTGGATTCCACATAATTTAGTGCCAATGTGGTGACATTTGTAGAGTAACATACGAGTCCAAATCTCTCCCCAACGCCTGGCTTGAGCGTTAATATTTATGCTGCGAAATTAAGATAAAACCTGTAAGACTTCCTTACTGATCTTCCGTATTTTATAACAAATACCAATTCGTTTTCCCAGGAAAGCGGCGTTATGACAGAAAGCAGAGTGGCTATGGTGGGCAAACTAAGCCGATTTTCCGGAAAAAGGTGAGTGGTAGGTAATTACTATTTGATATTTCCACTTAATTGCGGTAAGGATGTGCATTTGTTTCTGGTCCACACACTCCATGATACAGGGATAGCGTTAGTTTCAGCGAAGTTTTCACGGTTGACTGCAGTGAACTAGTAGGCAGTGAATCTGGGAATGCAACCCAGGTCTGATTAGTCCCTATTTCAGTGTTTACGGTTTTTTATCCTTTCCTTTCTGAAGAGGCAAAAAATCGAGGAATGTGCCCTGCTTTCCTAAGAATTGAAGTGTGAGTACACTGGTAAGTCCTTTAATTTGCCTTGTTCCTTATCTGTCATGTCAGAATGCTGGACTGTTGGTTGCACTAATAATTGTTCTATTGTTTCTCATCACAGAAACCTGCAGTCAGCTGCCTGTCTCATGAAGTCTTAAAACTCTCTTAAAATAGCCATTTAGGCCTGTCTGCTGGCCTACTAAATTCAGCATTCTGGAGTTTATTCTCAGACCTTAGGTGATTTGGCTAACCCTTAAAGTAATTAATTAGGACGATGCCTGGAGCAGAGCATTTCCTCCAACGCAGCCTTTCTTTTGGCACTTGGCTTCTTGTGCAGTTTAGCTCCAGAAAGTATTAAGCAATTCCTTCAGTGCTCATTTGGGTGTAGTAAGTCGTTTGATCTCAGGGTGACAGAAGGAGTGCATTTTTATACCTCTTCACATTTGGATAACTTTTTTTTTTGAGACAGAGTTTTGCTCTTGTTACCCAGGCTGGAGTGCGATGGCATGATCTCTGCTCACCGCAACCTCCGCCTCCTGGGTTCAGGAAATTCTCCTGCCTCAGCCTCCCGAGTAGCTGGGATTACAGGCACTCACCACCATGCCCAGTTAATTTTTTGTATTTTTAGTAGAGACGGGGTTTCACCATGTTGACCAGGATGGTTTCGATCTCTTAACCTCGTGATCCACCCGCCTCGGCCTCCCAAAGTGCTGGGATTACAGGCTTGAGCCACCACGCCCGACCACATTTGGAAAACTTTTTAAGAAGACAAATTGCGGCCCCACGCGCGCGTGCGGTGGCTCACGCTTATAATCCCAGCACTTTGGGAAGCCGAGGTGGGTGGATCACTAGGTCAAGAGATCGAGACCATCCTGGTCAACAAGGTGAAACCCCACCTCTACTAAAGATACAAAAATTAGCTGGACATGGTGGTGCGCGCCTGTAATCCCAGCTACTCGGGAGGCTGAGGCAGGAGAATTGCTTGAACCCAGGAGGTGGAGGTTGCGGTGAGCCGAGATTGTGCCATTGCCCTCCAACCTGGGCAATAAGAGCGAAACTCCATCTCAAAAAAAAAATAAAAAAGAAGACAAAGAGCTTCTAACTAGGTTTTGGCCTATTAAGAACTGCAAACTAGCAGCAGCAGCAGAACTCTGGCTAAAGGGGCAAGCTTATTAAAAAATTGAGTATTTAAAAATTGAGCTACCACATGATCCAGCAATCCCACTGCTGGGTATATACCTAGAAGAAAATGAATCAGTTTATCACAGAGATATCTGTATCCTATGTTTGTTGTAGTGCTGTTTCTAATAGCTAAGATTTGGAAGCAGACTTAGTGTCCATCAGGAGATGAATGGATAAAGAAAATGTATCTATATGCAATGGAGTACTATTCAGACATAAAAAGAATGAGAGCCAGTCATTTATAACAACATAGGTGGAACTGGAGATCATTATGTTAAGTGAAATAGGCACATTAAATACAAATATCACGTGTTCTCACTTGTGGGATCTGAAAATGAAAACAAGTGAATTTTTTTTTTTTTTTTTTGAGACGGAGTTTCGCTGTTGTTACCTAGACTGGAGTGCAATGGCACGATCTCTGCTCACCGCAACCTCCACCTCCTGGGTTCAAGCAATTCTCCTGCCTCAGCCTCCCGAGTAGCTGGGACTACAGGGGCGCACCACCATGTCCAACTAATTTTTGTATTTTTAGTAGAGACTGGGTTTCACCTTGTTGACCAGGATGGCCTCAATCTCTTGACCTCGTGATCCACCTGCCTCGGCCTCCCAAAGTGCTGGGATTATAGGCCTGAGCTACTGCGCCCTGCCAAAACAAATGAACTTGAACAGAGAGTAGGATGGTTACCAGAGGCTGGGAAGGGTAGTGGGGGGAGGTGGGGATGGTTAATGGGTTAAAAAAAAATAGAATGAATCAGACCAACTATTTCATAGTACAGCAGGGTGACTAAAGTCACTAATAACTTGGTTGCATATTTTAAAGTAACTTAAAGAATGTAATTGGATTGTTTGTACCTCAGAGAAAAAATGCTTGAGATGGTGGAAAAATTAGATGAGGCATATTTCCCATGTAAAAGAATTATGTGTGATTTATGTAGATACCCCATCCTCAAGGAGGGTACCTAACTACTACTCCTTAAGTTTGAGCTTTGCATGGTGACTTCCAAAGAGTATGGAAAAGAGAAGGGAGGGAAGAAAACTTTACAGTGGAGAAACCTAACAAGCACTACCTCAGCCAGGTAATCAAGGTTAACATCGACAGTAATGAGTCATCTTGATATATACCCTTGATAAGATGTGATGAAAATGACACTTAAACCTAAAACTCCATAAGCCCATCTAATCATGAGAAAAAATAAATCGCAGGAGGGGCATTTTACAAAATACCTGACCAGTAGTTCTGAAATTGTTAGAAAGTCTGAGAAATTGCCACAGCCGAAGGGGTATAGAGATGTGATGACTAAATGTTATGTGGTGTTCTGGATGGGGTCCCAGAACAGAAAAAGGACATTAGGGAAACATAAGGAAATACAAAAAAAAAATATGTACTTGAGTTAATAACGCATCAGTGTTGGTTCGTTAATTGCAACAAATGAGTCATACTAATGTAAGATGAGAAACTGGTTGTGAGGTTTAGAGAACTCTAGCATGTTTGAAATTTTTTGGTAAATCTAAAACTTGTAAACAATAGTTCTGTTTAAGTTAAAAGAACAAAAACGTTAAGTATTAGTGGAGAGAGGAGTTTGGAGTTAAATCCGTTGAATGTACATAAATTCTAGACATAATTGTAGGTAGTCTTGGAATTCAGTGATTTTTGTTTTTTTGAGAACAGTATTCACTCTGTAGCCCAGGCTGGAGTGCATTTTACCTCACTGTAACCTCCACCTTCCAGGTCCTTATTCAAGCAATTCTCCCTCCTGAGTAGCTGGGATTATAAGAACGCACCACCATACCCAGCTAATTTTTGTATTTTTAGTAGAGACGGGGTTTTACCATGTTGGCCAGGCTGGTGTTGAACTCCTGACCTCGTGATCCACCCACCCCAGCCTCCCAAAGTGCTGGGATTATAGGTGTGAGCCACTGTGCCCTGCTGAATTTAGTGATCTTTATAGAGACAGGTTTCTCACTGTGTTGCCCAGGCTGGTCTCAAACTCCTGGGCTCAAGTGATCCTCCTGCCTCAGTCTCACAAACTGTTGAGACTAAAGAACACAAGTTCAAGGTGGCAAAATGAGTTGCCCATTTGATAGGAAGCTCTAGGTTGTTTGACCTGAATGGGGTTTGGATTCAAACTTGTTAACAACTGGATGATGTGCCATCGTTGCTATTACCACATTTTCTCTTTATATTTTTTTTTAGTATACATTTTCTCTTGAATTCACTAAGTGGGGCAACTATTATTTGCAGTGCTTTGCTTTAAATAGTACTTAAAGTAGTCATTTGAAGAAAGTGATCTTCTGCAGTTATTTATTAAGGCTTTGATTTAATTTTTTTTCCAGGCTAAGACTACAAAGAAGATTGTGCTGAGGCTCGAGTGCGTTGAGCCCAACTGCAGATCTAAGAGAATGCTGGCTATTAAAAGATGCAAACATTTTGAACTGGGAGGAGATAAGAAGAGAAAGGTATATAATTATGGGTAGAAGGTGCAATCTTTTTCATATAGCTTTATTATGTGAAAAGGTGAACATTCATTCATAGACTAGGCATAGAGCTCAGGGGTAGTCCTCTAAAAATACTAGATCTGTGAGGTCTTTTGCTACAAGGAGGAAAGGAAGAATGAGGAAGCTTAATATAGCATGGTGAACATTTTAGGAACAGATAATGTTCTTGATGGGGCAGTAGTTTGTGGCAAAATACAAAACTGAACTTTTTTTCTGTTCTGTTACAGGGCCAAGTGATCCAGTTCTAAGTGTCATCTTTTATGAAGACAATAAAACCTTGAGTTTATGTTCACTTCATTTGTTTGCAGTTTATCTTTTGGGAGGGAATAAGCTTGAGCCATCAGCACAAATCTACCTATGGGGAAATTTATGCCTCTTCAAACTCCTGACCTCAAGTGATCTGCCTGCCACGGCCAGGCATGAGCTACCAAGCCTGGCCCAAAATAAATATTTTAAAGTAAATCTTGTAATGACCTCTGCATTGTATTTTCTAGCCGAAGCAAAACAGTGCCTGTGGGATTTATATGAGTTCTTAACCTTGTAGTCCATTCATAGAACCCTAGCTTCCTTTTCACTGGGAGATGCTGTGTGATGAAGCAGGCAGGATTACAGGCCACTCCTTTACCCAGAGAAGCAACTGCCATGGTATAAGAGCGAGGTCCACCAATCTCCTGCCGGTTTATTACAGCTACAGCCCAGGCTAAATCTGAGAGAGGTCGTTCCCATACTTCAAAGTTGTCTCCCTGAAAAACCAAGAAAATAAGTGTGATTGATTTGTAACTAGTGATAAGTGGCCCTGTTAGTTTGGCATTTATGCTTAATGTCAGAACTATCAAGCATTTGTAGGAAAAATTAAAAAAATCCTGCAGCATTATTTTAGAAATAATGGTTCTAGCAAAAAGCTTTATTACTGAAAGTAATAAGAGCAAAGGAAAAAATAGATTTAGGCCCAAGACAAACTTGGTATTGCGTATATAAACCATCTTAAAATATACACCCTTATTTACCTGTCTAAGCTGGTACCCCTGCTTGCCCAAGGGGTCCTGATTGATGGCAATTACATCCTTATCTTGAAGGAGAGCTTTGGCTTGAGGGCTGATGTGTCGGAGGTCATTAGACATGAATAAAGGAGCGGCCATGATAGCCCAGAGGGCCATTTGAGTTACTTGCTGATTCCAGCTGAGGCCAAAGTTGCCAATCACTAACTGAGACAAAGAATGAAATAATTTAAAGGAGAAGAGGAAACATTTTTTTTTTGAGACAGTTTTGCTCTTGTTGCCCCGGCTGGAGTGCAATGGCGTGATCTCGGCTCACCGCAACCTCCGCCTCCTGGGTTCAAGTAATTCTGCCTCATCCTGCTGAGTGGCTGGGACCACAGGCGTGTGCCACCACGCCTGGCTAATTTTTGTATTTTTAGTAGAGACGAGGCTTCACCATGTTGACCAGGATGGTCTTGATCTCTTGACCTCATGATCCACCTGCCTCGGCCTCCCAAAGTGCTGGGATTATAGGGGTGAACCCCCGTGCCTGGCCGGAAACATTCTTAAAGTTACCTAGATGACCCATATGGAGAAGCCATTTTCCACAGCATCCTGCTCTAAGCACTCTTACAGAAAGCCTCCTCCCAGGAACTTTACCTCTACCTTGAATGTCAAATAGGAAACAGGCCTATTGCAGGGTCTTGAACATGGAAGCCTCAAGTTTTTACCATATCTGGGTCGTTCCAACCCCCTGGTCCAGCAACATCAACAATTCTTTCCTGGTTAGAAGAGGTCCAGTCCAAGATACTCTTTATACTTTTCCAGGAATCATCAATGTCAGCATAATTTCGCCAGTGATTGCAGTACTGTCGGATTTCTGTGTAATTGGGCTGTGAAAACAGAGGCAACTCTTCTGTTTACTTTCTACCAACATCCTTGTGAGATGAAAATAGTCAAGTTTAAAGGAGGCACTTGTAGCCTTCTCTTGAGTTTACAGATTGAAGGTCTCCATGAGGAGGTTTAAACCCTTATTATAAGGAACTTTCACTGTAAGACGTTTGCTTCAGAAGTAGGCCATATAACTTGAAATCCCTTATAGTTACTTTACTTTTATAATCAGAACTAAAATGATCTTATTTATTTATTTATTTTTAAAGATGGGGTTTCACCATGATGGCCAGACTGGTCTTGAACTCTTGACCTCAGGTGATCCACCCACCTCAGCCTCCCAAAGTGCTAGGATTACAGGCATGAGCCACCAAGTCCGGCACTAAAATGATCTTAATGAGTAAAATTAAAAGGTGAAAAATTACATAGGACTCCATCAAGCATTAAGAAAACTTAAATCCTAGGCATATATTTTGTTAATGGACTAAAAAGTTTGTAGAGGCCAGGCGCAGTAATCCTAGCACTTTGGGAGGCCAAGGCAGGCAGATCGCCTGAGGTCAGGAGTTTGAGCCCAGCCTGGCCAACATGGTGAAACCCTATCTCTACTAAAAATGCAAAAATTAGCCAGATGTGGTGGCATGCACCTGTAATCGCAATTACCTGGGGCAGCAATAAGCTTGCAGTGCTGAGAGACAAAACCAGTGTAGCGAGGGAAAGAGCCATGACCCTTTGGACTTTGGGGAGGCAGGAAAGGGCTGGATTACTGGTTTGGTTTCATTCCAAGTGCAACTGGAAGCCAGTTAGGGTTTTAAGCAGGGAACTGATCATGCCATTTATATATATATATATATATATATATATATATATATTTTTTTTTTTTTTTGATACAGAGTTTCGCTCTTGTTACCCAGGCTGGAGTGCAATGGCGCGATCTTGGCTCACCGCAACCTCCGCCTCCTGGGTTCAGGCAATTCTCCTGCCTCAGCCTCCTGAGTAGCTGGGATTACAGGCACGCACCACCATGCCCAGCTAAGTTTTTGTATTTTTAGTAGAGACAGGGTTTCACCAAGTTGACCAGGATGTTCTCAATCTCTTGACCTTGTGGTCCACCCGCCTCAGCCTCCCAAAGTGCTGGGATTACAGGTGTGAGCCACCGCACCCAGCTGCTATATTTTTCATAACTGCTACATCTCGGGAATTTTTCTTTCTTAAAAAAACTGATATTTACATTTTAATAAGATAACTCTAGTGCTGCTTGGAAAATAGATGGGGGTGGGGACAGAGTGGAAGCAGAGAGATCAGGCTGTCATAGCACTCTGGGTGAGAGCCAATGGTAGCTTGGAAGGCCAAAGTACATGTAGTGGACATGGAAGGAAGTGGGCTGATTCAGGAGATATTTTAGAGATACTGGTGGAAGGACTGTTGATAGAAGGACATGAATGGTGAAATAAAGGGGAAGACACAAGGATGGCTTTCCAGGTGATGGTAGCTTAGATTGTAATTACAGCAATGGGGATGGTGAGAAGTGGTTGGTACCCCGGAGAGAAGTTAGGATGATATTAAGTAACAGTGGACTTTGAAGGAGACCTTGGTTTCCTTTGTTGTCAAGTTCTATCAATCAGTACAGTTCTATTGGATTCTGGGCTCACTATCTCACCTTTTGAAAGGGCCACATATAAAGAGGCCACTCACAGGAGTATACAATGCTTCTGCCAGTCCTATTCAGGGCCAAGGACATGTGTTTATAACCTGTATGAGAAAATAATAGGTAACATAAGGGAAAGAAATGAATTTCCAGCTTGGGTTGTATATATATATATATATAAATACATATATATTTTTTTTGAGATAGAGTCTCGCTGTTGTCCAGGCTGGAGTGCAGTGGTGTGATCTAGGCTCACTGCAACTTCCATTTCCCAGGTTCAAGTGATTCTCCTGTCTCAGCCTCCCAAGTAGCTGGGATTACAGGCACATGCCACCATGCCCAGCTAATTTTTGTATTTTTAGTACAGACGGGGTTTCACCATGCTGGCCAGGCTGGTCTCAAACTCCTGACCTCAAGTGATCCACCCACCTCAGCCTCCCAAAGTGCTAGGATTACAGGAATGAGCCACCGTGCCTGGCTGGGGCTGTATATTTTAAGAGGCTACCAGGAAGGTTCATGTTTAAACCAGCAGCAGGGACAGGCAGTTGTTCTGTGTTTGAATTATGTAAAGTACCTCCCAGACTTCTGGGATTGTTATGAGGAAGTAGTGCAGAGATGGTGTACATATTGAGGAAAGGCAGGAATGAAGATGCTTCTTTCTCTGTGACATACTGACAACCTGGACTCTCCTAAATGATGTTATAGAGAGTTATAATTATGAACTAATTAACTCTTAGAGCCTTCTTCAATTATAAGTGCCCAATATTAGCCATGGTTAGGCATGCATGGATTTTACATGAACGAACGAACAAACGAACGAATGAACTGAAAGAGAAGAGATGGGAGCTCTGGCACATGAATAATTATTTCCAGTATTGTGACAGCATATTTAAAATCTGAAGATTGGTTCTTTGGCTCAGCTACCTTGGCCTCAATGTTCTTTCCTTTGTGTCTAAATCTCTGGAATGAAACATACCATCTGCCAAACTTTCCAAACTGTCACAGTGACAACCATCAAATTTCAGCAGATCTACTCCCCAGTCAGCGAAGGTCTGGGCATCAATGTCATAGTATCCAAAACTCCCAGGGAAGCCTGAGCAGGTTTTATTTCCAACATCTGCATAAATCCCTAGCTTCAGTCCTTTGCTGTGAACCTGAAATGAGAGGGAGGAAAAGAGTCACTACTGTAGAAGGGCAAATCACGAGGTAGCAGAAAGAAAGAACCATTCCAGGCTGGGGGCAGAGACAAAGTTACTTCACCAGGTACTGGGGGCTTTTTCCGATAAACCTCCAAAATATCCAGATGAGTTTATTGGCAGACAAAGAATAAAAATCCCCCAGTTCTACTGAGCTAGTTCAAACTATGCATGTGAACTATAGCCCAGAACTGAGGAGAAAGCTAGCAGCCATGATAATCTTCCTAATGGGATCCTGAAAGCTACCTTTTGAGGGCAATGACAGACTGACCTTGACAAAGACTCTCCTTGACCAAACTTTAGACTTCTCTGATAAGCCTTGTTTTTGACTAGGCCTCCACCTTAGCCTCCTGTGTCTGTCCTAGAAAGCCCTCTTAGCAAGAATCCTGCTAAGTCAATCCTGCCACCGTTGATATCTGATCAAATTCCCTCATTCTCCACCCTTCATGTTTAAAGTCCATAGTCTGCCTTTAGCAAGAAGCTCCCTACCCTTAATGTCTTCTTATATATTCCAACCACTGACCCCCTCAATCTGCTCATTGGCTATAAATTTCCACCTGTCTTTGTTGTATTTGGAATTGAACTTGGCTCTTTCTTCTACTGTGGTAGTACTGAATAAAATCTGTCTTCATCATCTTTAACTAGTGTTGGACTCTATTTCTCTTCAATGATCTCTAGAATATTTTCCTTCTATCTTCTAAAATTGTAGTTTATAGTACCACTGCAATAGCTTCCCAAAGGTTATATGGAAATGCATGCACACATATGTCAAGAACCAAGTTCCTTTTTCCTTCTAGAGAGTTCAGTGGTTTCAGCAAAAGGAGAACTCCAAGATGGGCCTCAAGAGCTATTGCAAAACATTTGTCTGCTGATGGAATGCAAATTCCACCTGATAAGCCTTACAATTCAATGTTCAGATAACTGCCAGCTATTCTACTTTCTAAGTATCATGAGAGCTGTTTCTTTTTTTTCTTTTTTTTGAGACGGGAGTTTTTTTCCAGGCTGGAGTGCAATGATGCGATATTGGCTCACTGTAACCTTCACCTCCTGGGTTCAAGCGATTCTCCTGTCTCAGCCTCTAGAATAGCTGGGGTTACAGGCATGCATCACCACGCCCAACTAATTTTTTGTATTTTTAGTAGAGTTGGGGTTTCACCATAATGGCCAGGCTGGTCTCGAACTCTGGACCTCAGGTGATCCACCCACCTTGGCCTCCCGAAGTGCTGGGATCACAGGCGTGAGCCACCGGGCCAAGCCATGAGGGCTGTTTCTAAGCAAGCTTCTGTACAGAAGTGCTTATAGTCCTCTGAATGAAAAAGAACGTTATCTATAAACTCACATAATTAGCTAGCTGGCGAATCCCATGAGGAAAGCGCTGAGGGTCTGCCTGAAGTCTGCCTTCTGAATCTCTTTGGGGAGCCATCCAACAGTCATCAATGCAGAGGTAGTCATAACCTGCATCCTTCCAGCCATCTGAGACCAAGAGCTCTGCCATCTCCATAAAGAGCTTTTCACTGAAAAAAAAATCCAATAATCATTACAATTCATTAAGTGAACACTTAGGTACCTCCTATTTGTTAGACACCTTGGGATTTCACATTTTTTCCAACCCAGTAATAGTGTGGTAGTAATCACAAGCAATGTAAGGTAAAATGAATTGCTTTTCCAGATTTTCTTATGTCTCTCCTAGCCCCTTAATACTTGTATTCTAGAAACCCCAAACAAAATAGGAATGAGAAATATATGATGAAACTGGAAAGATTAGAACTAAGAAGACAGTTCAGTAAGGTAAGAAACTACAAAGTTAACATAATTAATAGCTTTTTTTTAGATATCAATAATAATTCTATTTCGAGAAAAAGATCCCATTCAAAGAACAACTGAAAAACCTAAAATGCCTGGAGATAAATTTAAGATATGTGCAAGGTCCATATGTCAAAACTATGATGTTCCTAAATGATTTGAATACATGGAAAAATATTATTTTGCTCTTGGATAAGCATACTCAATATTAAAAATAAGTTAATTCTCCCTACAATTCTTTATATATTTAACAAAACCCTTAACAAAGCCCAAAATTACTTAGGTTTTTTTTTTTTTTTTTTTTTGAGATGGAGTCTTCCTCTGTTGCACAGGCTGGAGTGCAATGGTGCCGTCTTGGCTCACTGCAACCTCTGCCTCCCAGGTCCAAGGGATTCTCCTGCCTCAGCCTCCTGAGTAGCTAGGATTACAGGCATGTGCCACCACGCCCAGCTAATTTTTTTTTTTTTTGAGACAGAGTTTCGCTCTTGTTACCCAGGCTGGAGTGCAATGGCGCGATCTCGGCTCACCGCAACCTCCACCTCCTGGGTTCAGGCAATTCTCCTGCCTCAGCCTCCTGAGTAGCTGGGATTACAGGCACGGGCCACCATGCCCAGCTAATTTTTTGTATTTTTAGTAGACACGGGGTTTCACCATGTTGACCAGGATGGTCGCGATCTCTTGACCTCGTGATCCACCTGCCTCGGCCTCCCAAAGTGCTGGGATTACAGGCATGAGCCACCGCGCCCGGCTTGTATTTTTAATAGAGACGAGGTTTTGCCATTTTGGCCAGGCTGGTCTTGAACACCTGGCCTCAAGTGATCCACCTGCCTTGGCCACTCAAAATGCTGGGATTACAGGTGTGGGTCACCTGCCCAGCTTCCAAAAGGGCTTTTTAAGAAACTTGGCTCAATGTTACAAAAAGTTCACCTAATGGATTACATACATGCACATTCATTAAAAGATAGAGGAAGGCCAGGTGCAGTGGCTCATGCCTGTTATCCCAGCACTTTGGGAGGCCAAGGCGGTTATATCACCTGAGGTTGGGAGTTCAAGACCAGCCTGACCAACATGGAGAAACCCCTTTGCTAGTAAAAATACAAAATTAGCTGGGTGTGGTGGCACATGCCTGTAATCCCAGCTATTCGGGAGGCCGAGGCGGGAGAATCACTTGAACCTGGGAGGTGGAAATTGTGGTGAGCTGAGATCATGCCGTCGCACTCCAGCTTGGGCAACAAGAGTGAAACTCTGTCTCAATATATAGTGCAGTACTATTAGCACTATAATACACAGAGTAATGGAATTAAACAGAAAGTTTAGAAAGAGGTCCTTCTAGCCATCTGATACCATGGGACTTATTATTTATTAAACGTGGCATTTCTTATAGAAGAACAAAGTTCAGATGGACTAAAGATTTAAATATTTTAAGAATCAGGCTGGGCGCGGTGGCTCAAGCCTGTAATCCCAGCACTTTGGGAGGCCGAGGTGGGCGGATCATGAGGTCAAGAGATTGAGACCATCCTGGCCAACATGGTGAAACCCCATCTCTACTAAAAATACAAAAAAAAAAAAAAAATAGCTGGGCATGGTGGTGTGTGCCTGTAGTCCCAGCTACCTGGGAGGCTGAGGCAGGGGAATTGCTTGAACCTGGGAGGCGGAGGTTGCAGTGAACCGAGATCGCGCCACTGCACTCCAGCCTGGCGCCTGGCGACAAAGCAAGCCTCTGTCTCAAAAAAGAATTAAAAAAATACTAGTAAGAAATGCATATGAGTATATGATCTTCATGTAGGAAAGGACTTGCTCAGCATGACCCCAAAGTCAGAAATCAGAAAGGAAAAATCAATGTGTTTCATTGCATAAATATCAAAACCAACACAAAGAAAGAACCACCGTATTCATAAGGTATGACAGACCGAAAAAAGAAAAAAGAGGCCTGGCTTGGTGACTCACGCCTGTAATCCCAGCACTTGGGGAGGCCAAGGTGGCCAGATCAGTTGAGTCCAGGAGTTCAAGACCAGCTTGGGCAACATAGTGAAACCCCGTCTCTACTAACAATACAAAAATTAGGCGTGGTGGTGGGCCTGTAATCCTGGCTACTCGGGAGGCCAACACATGAGAATTGCTTAAACCCGGGAGGCAGAGGTTGCAGTGAGCTGAGATGGTGATATTGCACTCCAAACTGGATGACAGAGTGAAACCCCATCTCAAAAAATAAAAAAAAAGTGTAATTTGCCCAATGTCATAGGCCTAAGTAACAATGAGGTAGAAATTTGAGCCCAGGCTGGGTGCCAGTCTTGCCATTAGCCAAACATGACATAAATATGATCCAATTTTTATGGAAAATAATAAAGAAATCTATGTTTTCATTTATATAGAAAACAACTGCAAGAATGTATATTAACATTTTAACCATGATTATTTCTGGTGGTGGAATGATGGAGGGAAATCTTTATTTTCATTATGCTCTTTTTTATCTACATTTTTTTACAATGACCATGCATTAGTGTTTTTTTTTTTTTTTAGTAGTTTAAAAAGACGGGGTTTCACCATGTTGGTCAGGCTGGTCTTGAACTCCCGACCTCAGGGGATTCACCTGCCTTGGCCTCCAAAGTGCTTGGATTACAAGCATGAGCCACCACGCCTGGCCTTTTTTTTTTTTAGACCATGCATTAGTTTTATAATCAGATGCAAATACCACACACCCAAAAAAAATCCGTGATGGGCAAAATTGCCACACATACTGTACCACAGGGTCACATGAAACTTAGAAGGCCAATTTCTTCTGTGACGTCTGACCAACATCCTGACTTCATCTCTAAAGATATTCATAGGAATAACTTATGGACACAGAAATGTACTGTGACTGCTACCTTTTAACAATATCTATCTATTCTTAACCTTTTAAGAATCACAGAGCCCTTTGAGAATCTTAAGAAAAGTAAATATCCTCTCTCCAAAAAAATACACATATTCATTCAGATTTGCAGATTTACATTCATTTTCCCATCGATTCCAGGTTAGGGAACATTTGCTCTGTACATGCAATTAATGGTCAAGCGCGGTGCTATGTACTTTAAAGAGGTTTTCTCATTGAAAATTCACCTTTGTGAGATAACAACTATTTTACAGGTCTTTTTTTTTAATTAGCTCCCTGAAATTAAAAGGTTGTAATCCCAATTTACAGATAAGAAATTTGAGGGTCAGATACGTTCAATACCTACCTAATTCAGCCTCAACCCTCACCCAAAGGTGTAAATAATGTATAAAGTGCCTCCATGTCAACCTTTCAGCCTGATGCCATACTCACGGGCGAGGTGGGAGAGATCTCAGCGACGTTACGGTCTCTCTAAGTCCTTCGAGATACTGCCGAGAAACCCACGACCCCAAAAGGAGAAAAAATGGCATAAATCTTAGTCCCTGATCCCTCCTATCCACCCTACATGTTCTCACGGTTAGCACCTGGCAGAGGAAGAGCAAACGTTCCCAAGAAGGGTCTGAGTAGAACCGGGCAGGGCTACTTTGGGCACACTGCCCTATGGGGTAGCCCTGCTCTGCAAGGAGCAGTAAAAAAAAAAAAGAGAGAGAACCGGGCAGGGAGAGAGAGAAAAGAAAAGAGAGAGAGAGAAAGGGGGGAAGGGAGAGAGAGAGAAAGAGAAAGAGAGAGAGAGAGAAAAGGGGCCGCTGGCCGGACTCCCACCTCAGGAAAGGTCGCACACAGAAAGTTTAGGACCAGTCCCGATTCGGGACAGTTTGCTGGGGATAAAAAAGCAGCAGCAGAGTCGGGTCAGGGAGCTCTCCCTCGGGCTCAACTGTTCCGGTTGAGACCCTCCAGTACCCCAAACACATGGAAAAGCAAAGGGAGTGGGGTACCCAATATCTGATACCTGATGCAGGAATCTGGCTCTTCCTGGCAGTCAAGGTTGCACATGAAGCGCTCCCAGTGCAGCCAGCCCATGGTAGGCGTCCTCGCCAGTCCATTGTCCAGTGCTCTGGCTACAGGGATGTCCCAGGAAACCAGGGCCAGGAAGCGAAGCGCAAGCGCGCAGCCCAGCTGTAAGTGTGGGTTCCTCAGCCGCATCGTCACGGAGATCGGACAGCATAGATTGCCGCGGGTAACCAGGGCTTTTAAGTTTAACCTCAGAGGCGGACCAATCACCGATGACTTATTAAATAATGACGTTATTGTTTCTCAGGCAACTGGGACGGTTATCCCCAGAGGTGGACCAATAATCAGTCACGTAAGACGTTCCGCTAACCAATCACCCTCTTCCTTTCTTGATATTGACCCGCCCCATTTCCATACCAGAAGGAAGTGCGGCACCTTAGTGATCCCGAGTTTCAGCCGAGAGTTGCTCACGTGACCGAGATCTCACATGACGTAGGTGCTCACGTGATTACTCGCTTACGTGAGCAGAAGTAGTTCTGGTCGTCGTCTACCGTCTCGCTATAGCCGTTTGAGGGAAGAAGGAGGAAAATTACCCGGTATCGTTAGAGGTTGGTGTGTGGGTGGGAACTGGGGACCCAGGGGTGGTGATGATGAAGACCAAAGCGGGGTTCGGGGGCCACCTCCGCCTCTTTCGTTCTCTGCTTTCCCCTCCCCCCCTCGCGCTCTCTCTCTCCTCCCCCCATCTCAGTGCCGGGAAGCCGCCTGTGCTGCGCCTGGTGGGGAAATGGTGGACGTTCATGACTGTGTATGTGTTTTTGTATATCTGTCTGTCTGGGCCGGTCTCGGGGGACCCCTAAGGGTGACTGTAAGGGGAAAAACGTTTGAAAACCACGGCCCCGAGTTAAGAAAAACAGATAATGAAAATAGTGGTCTGCGTGCTGGTCTATCCATTCAGGGACTCAGCCTCCACACTGCCTGATTGTCTGTAGGGGAAGGCCCCAAGTGAATTTTATCTGTAGAGTCACATCTAGGCAAATGCGTGCTTGATAGAGGCGCCCAATAAATTACTTTACTGAATTGAGTATTTGAATACTGTTTATTTTTCTGCTGATAGCAACAATATACATACTCAATTTCGAACATTTGAAAAATAACAATATAATATAAAATTTTAAAATACAAGTAATTCACCCGGAGACGACTAAACCTTATGTCATTACAGTTTTTTTTTAAAACGTGTGTAACACGCATATAAATACACAGATTCTTAACTCACAAAGAGTCGTGGTTCCCACTTTAGCCAACAGTTCCGATGGCCTTCCCAGGAGATGCAGTAATGAAGTAGAACCTCCCTGCCCCTATAGAGAGGCTCTTAAGGAATAGAGTATTAAATGGGACGGGTTATCCCAGGGATAAGGCAAGCAAAAAAACAAAACAAAACAAAACAACAACAACAACAACAAAAAAAAACAGCTGCAAAATGAGATTAAAAAAACAGCCTGTAAATCTGTCATTGAGACCTTAGGATGGTTAATAGAAAACCTGTTATCACTGCAGATGCAGTGTGGTAGGCACATAATAGGGAATCGGTAAATGTTGCATTGTTTTCTCGGTGTAGTTTTATGGCCATTATTACACTTTGTACTTTGTTTCTAAGAGGCCCAATGTTCCCAGATCATATCAGATAAACCATCTACATAGAAAATTAGAAAATTTTGTAAAATTTGCTATACCAAATCTCAGAAATGCAAACATTTTAATTTGTTTTTAATTTTTAATTAGTTACTTTTTTGCTAAAGTAAAATAATTATTTCTGTAGAAAATTAAGACTGCATAAAAAAATTGGAAAAATAGCATGGAAAAGCCATAAACCTATCGCTCAGAGTAACCACTAATATGTTCTTTCTAACTTAAAAAAAAAAACCCCGAATTTAAAGTACGGCGAATTTAAAGAATGAAACTGTATAGAAGTATATAGGGTAAAAATCGAAAAGCCCACTGCACTCCCCCTATCCTCCACTGTTCTCAAAAACGAGTTTGCTCCCACATCATCTTTTATTTATTTACATATATATGCATGCTAATCTTTTAATATAAGTAGAATCATACTATGTATATTCTTTAATATATTTTGGAGATCTTTCTGGGTCAGGGCAGATAGTTTTTTTTTTTTTTTAATGGCTACATTGCATTGTTTTAAGGATAAAGTATAATTCATTCAGCCATTCCTCTAATGATGGCTATTTAGGTTCCCCATTTTTCCCCATTACTAACAGTGCTGCAAGGAACATTTGTAAGTATTTCTGTTGACTAGATTCCTGGAAGGATTCTAGCCATGTCAAAGGCTATGGAAACATGTATTTTTTACATAGTTGAGATTGTAAAGCAGCTGTGCTCTTGGGTCACTTACAGTTATACCATAAGTAATTTCTCATGTTATTAAATATTTTTGTAACTTTTAAAATATGTGATATTCCAGTTTTTTTTAATAAAGTACTTTTCATAGAATATATTGCTCCATAAATCTTTGTCTGAGTTTCATATCATCTCCTTAGGGCACATAACTGAAATGTATTTGCTGTCAAAAGGTGTCATACATATTATCAAATTGCTTTCAGAATATAGTGGGATTTATCAAAAAGGAAATAGTTTATATCAATTGTAACTCCTCTAGTAGTGTATTAGTTTGTGAACCCTGGGTAGCACTGATTTACGGTCACTGTTTAATTTCCATTATCTTGATGGGTGAAAAATAAGGATTAGTTCTGGTTTTAACTTGCTGGAAATTGATGAAATTTGAATATTTCCAGATAACTCTCCTGTATCCTCCTATACCTATATTCTCCCATACTTAATCTGTTATCAAGTCCCACAGATTCCACTTTTTTTCAGTATGTGTGGATCATATCTTTTCTCCATTTTACTCCTGTTGCTTAGACAATTCCTTTAACATATCTTTAAGAGACTAGTTTTTTTTTTGAGACCTTTTGCATTGAAAGAGACGAGTTCTAACTAATTAATCTCAGTAGTTTCACCTCAACCCCCTTCTGTTTTAGTGCCACACTGTTGCCAGGGTGATCTGCCTGAAAGGGTTTTGGTGAAGTCACCCCACATACTCCCCAGTTTAAAAGTCTTAAAAGGTGTTTAGTGTTTGTATATGAAAGTCTTTGGGATCTGATCTATGCCTTGCCAGCCTTTTCTCTTGCTTTTCCCTCTCCTGATTGTGCTTCATCATAATATAAAAAATTTTGTTTATGGATCCCTAGACAGGTTAGTCTGTTTCATTTAACCATTTGGCCTCCAAACAATAGAACTGATCAACTGCTCCCTCCTTAATACTGTGCTTACACCTCACCCAGAGGGTCATGGCAATTATAATGTCTATTTGCATTTATGTCTTTAATAATTACATACAATCCCCCTGTAGGACCATAAGCCCTTTGTGGGCTTATTGATTCTTGTATGCTAGAGCCGAGTATTGGACTTGGCAACTACAAGATGTTTCTAAAATGAATGTGTGAATTCCCAATAATGTCTTTTTTTCATTTATCTCTGAAGCCTAAATATATCCCTGATTTTATTGATTTGCCTACATTTTTATATAAGGATATTATATAAAGAACTTATATAACTTGTGTTTTGTGTTTTAATTATTGTTTAATCTTTTGATCTAGTGAAGTTTTTTATGTTTATATATTCAGATATAGCCATCTTTTATTTGTTGACATCTCCCATTTATTTGTTGCTGTTAATTTTTTTTTTTTTTTTTGAGATGGGATTTTGCCCTGGTTGCCTAGGCTGGAGCGCAGTGGTGTGATCTTGGCTCACTGCAACCTCTGCCTCCTGGGTACAAGCAATTTTCCTGCCTCAGCCTCCTGAGTAGCCGGGATTACAGGTGCCCACCACTATGCCCAGCTAATTGTATCTTTAGTAGAGATGAGGTTTCACCACATTGACTAGGCTGGTCTCAAACTACTGACCTCAGGTGATCCACCTGCCTCGGCCTCCCAAAGTGCTGGGATTACAGATGTGAGCCACGGTGCCTGGCCAATTGCTGTTAATTTTTAATGGTATCCAACACGTAATAGGCATTGAATAAATAACTGTTAAAAAATGAATGAGTTAAAAATTTGGTGAATTCTTTTTTGTTTATACAGATGTCTTACAGCAAAGCTGTCAGCATAATTGAGTTTTCTATTAATAGTTTGCTTTTCTCTTTTACTGTATTAGCATTTTTCCATGACAGTAGTCTTCTAATTTTTTTTTTCCAGCTACACCAAAATTGTGTTGAGCCAAACTTGCCACCAAGAGCCCAACAGTCACCATGATGCTGAGCACAGAAGGCAGGGAGGGGTTCGTGGTGAAGGTCAGGGGCCTACCCTGGTCCTGCTCAGCTGATGAAGTGATGCGCTTCTTCTCTGATTGCAAGATCCAAAATGGCACATCAGGTATTCGTTTCATCTACACCAGAGAAGGAAGACCAAGTGGCGAAGCATTTGTTGAACTTGAATCTGAAGAGGAAGTGAAATTGGCTTTGAAGAAGGACAGAGAAACCATGGGACACAGATACGTTGAAGTATTCAAGTCTAACAGTGTTGAAATGGATTGGGTGTTGAAGCATACAGGTCCGAATAGCCCTGATACTGCCAACGATGGCTTCGTCCGGCTTAGAGGACTCCCATTTGGCTGTAGCAAGGAAGAGATCGTTCAGTTCTTTTCAGGGTTGGAAATTGTGCCAAATGGGATGACACTGCCAGTGGACTTTCAGGGGCGAAGCACAGGGGAAGCCTTTGTGCAGTTTGCTTCGCAGGAGATAGCTGAGAAGGCCTTAAAGAAACACAAGGAAAGAATAGGGCACAGGTACATTGAGATCTTCAAGAGTAGCCGAGCTGAAGTTCGAACCCACTATGATCCCCCTCGAAAGCTCATGGCTATGCAGCGGCCAGGTCCCTATGATAGGCCAGGGGCTGGCAGAGGGTATAATAGCATTGGCAGAGGAGCTGGGTTTGAAAGGATGAGGCGTGGTGCCTATGGTGGAGGGTATGGAGGCTATGATGACTATGGTGGCTATAATGATGGATATGGCTTTGGGTCAGATAGATTTGGAAGAGACCTCAATTACTGTTTTTCAGGAATGTCTGATCATAGATATGGAGATGGTGGGTCCAGTTTCCAGAGCACCACAGGGCACTGTGTACACATGAGGGGGTTACCTTACAGAGCCACTGAGAATGATATTTATAATTTCTTCTCACCTCTTAATCCCATGAGAGTACATATTGAAATTGGACCCGATGGCAGAGTTACTGGTGAGGCAGATGTTGAATTTGCTACTCATGAAGATGCTGTGGCAGCTATGGCAAAAGACAAGGCTAATATGCAACACAGATATGTGGAGCTCTTCCTAAATTCTACTGCAGGAACAAGTGGAGGGGCTTATGATCACAGCTATGTAGAACTGTTTTTGAATTCTACAGCAGGGGCAAGTGGTGGCGCTTATGGTAGCCAAATGATGGGAGGGATGGGCTTATCCAACCAGTCTAGTTATGGCGGTCCTGCTAGCCAGCAGCTGAGTGGTGGTTATGGAGGTGGTTATGGTGGTCAGAGCAGTATGAGTGGATATGACCAAGTTCTCCAGGAAAACTCCAGTGACTATCAGTCAAACCTTGCTTAGGTAGAGAAGGAGCACTAAACAGCTACTCTAGATATAAAAGCTGTACATTTATGGGAGTTGAATAGAATGGGAGGGATGTCTAGTATATCCAGTATGATTGGCATATGGGAAATATTATTGATACTGATCACTCTTGGTCAGCTTCTCTTTCTTTATCTTTCTCCTTTTTTAAGAAAACAAAAGTTAAGTTTAACAGTTTTGCATTACAGGCTTGTGATTCATGCTTACTGTAAAGTGGGAGTTGAGATTATTTTGAAACTTCAAGTTCAGTAATTTTGAACACTGAAACATTCATCTAGGACATAATAACAAAGTTCAGTATTGACCATAACTGTTTAAACGATTTTTAGCTTTTCTCAAGTTAGTTATGTTGTAGGAGTGTACTTAAGCAGTAAGCTTATTTAGGTTAATGCAGTTTCACTTATGTTAAATGTTGCTCTTATACCACAAATACATTGAAAACTTTGGATGCATGTTGAGAAACATGCTTTTCTGTAAAACTCAAATATAGGAGCTGTGTCTACGATTCAAAGTGAAAACATTTGGCATGTTTGTTAATTCTAGCTTTTTGGTTTAATACTCTGTAAGGCACGTGAGTGTACACTTTTACTTTTTTTTTTTTTAAAGGATACGGGACAATTTTAAGATGTAATACCAATACTTTAGAAGTTTGGTCGTGTCGTTTGTATGAGATTCTGAGGCTTTGGTTTAAATCTTTCCTTGTATTGTGATTTCCATTTAGATGTATTGTACTAAGTGAAACTTGTTAAATAAATCTTCCTTTTAAAAACTGGAAAAAATCTTGCTCTGATTTTTATTATGTTCTGTCATATGGGCACACTGATTTTATAATTCCCTCTTAAAAATTTTAATTTAAAAATTATATTTACATCTTTATATGTTCATTGTTGCATATATCATTAGTTATTTCTAAGATACATCCCTAGAAATGGGATTGCTGAGTCAAGGATATACCCATTTTTAAGGCTTGTGATTTGTGTTACCAGAAAGATTCTGGTACTTTATCTTTCTACCTAGAGGACTGTGTGTTTTATTTTTCCCCCTCATACCCTCCTTATTGATGTACGTTAGTTTTTTTGATCTTTGCCAGTTTGTTAGTTGAGAAATGATATCTTTGCTATTTTAATTTGTATTTCTTTGATTAATATTAAAGTTGAACATTTTCTTTAAAAAAAACTTATTACCATGTCTACAGGACTGTTGAACTACTTTTGGAGACTGTTCTTACCAATATAGTATTCTCTAAAATCCAAAGAAGTGAAAGCAAATAAATAATCCTTTTTATTTCACCACAAACTAGAAGGCACCTTTGTATGTTAAAAAAGAAGTAGGCTTACAATTATTATGTGTTGAAAACAAAACATAAAAATGAAGCAGGCTTATGTTATGGCAATAAATTATCTCTTCCATGAATTTATTAGTAGAGTCTCTAAACACTCCCAGGTGTTTTTTAGGGCATCTAAAGCTTATCTTAAACCAGTGGTTCTCAAAGTTTCATGTGCATCAGAATCATCTGCAGGGCTTACTTAAACATTCATTTATAGGCTGCATCCCTAGAGTTTCCAGTTCAGTAGTTTTGGGATGTTGCTTGAGAATGTGCTGATGCTGCTGGTCTCAAGACCATGTTTTGAGACCCATCACAGTTCCCCAAACAGCAACTTTAAGGAGCAGCTTCCTTTATGATCCCTGATTTCCTCCCCTTTGTTCCTGTAACAAGTAGTTTAAATTTTCTATTAAAGTCTCAATCACGTATTTACAATGCCTCAGACCTCCCAGGATTCTGAGAACCCGTGGTATCATGCTGATATCTTAGATTTCTGTCTGAACCACAGTGGTTATTAACAATTCCACACCTCAGTGACCTTCAGGTCCTGATGTCCCTCTGATCAGTACCAGCTGTACCTTGAACTACAGATCTCTTTGTAGATTTGACCACTTGGGAACTGGATTGCTCTATGTGGGCTGTTTACGGCTTGAGGGCCAGAGAAATGAGATGGGAGGCAAATACCAAGTTGGTATTACCCGACTCCGTTTCATTCAGGAAATGAAAATCAATTCCAAAAACTCATTCAAGCCAAAGGTGCAGTGGGACATGATTTGAGATTCTTTGCTGACTTCTAATTTTTATCACAGCTCTCAGGAGAGCAAGAAATCCATTTTGACTCCTATCGTGTTGAGTCAGTCCTTGTCCTTCAGGAAGCCTTTCTTGGAGGGTAAACAAGTAGGTGTTTTTTGCCTTTCCAGGCTACTCAGTTAATTTTCTAGAAGTTTCTCTGGATCTGGGCAAAGATTCTCAAGTTAGCCACTAGATGGCACCAAATCTCAGGAAACAATAGACGGCTCCTGTGGTCTTAGATGTTGGCTTACTTCGCTGGATAAGAAAACTCAGAAGGTCTCTGAGGAGCAAATGAGAGAACCTGGAGAAGGTCAGTGGTCAGCAATAGAGGTATGCAAAGGGACAGCAGTACAGCTGGTGTGCACATGCGTGTACACACCACCACTTGTGCTCCAACATGCAAATCTAACACTATCCAGGAAAGTTTGCTGGGAGTAGAGCGGGCAGCCCACCAACAACACCCCAAAACACTGAGTCGGGGATTTATTTTCATCTGCGTTTGTCACCCACTTGGCACGATTAGGCAGAAAATTTGCATCCACAATTATCGTGGCCTAAGAGTATCGGATGGCTTCTGCTAGTGGTTCTCAGGGTGTGGTTCCTGGATCAGTAACAGCATGAACCTACACCTCATGCAATACGCAGATTCTTTTTGCGCACCCCCCTGCCCCCTTTCCCCCAACGAGTGAATCAGAAACTGTGGGGGTGGAGCCCAGCAAACTGTATTTTGCTTTTTGTGTTTTTCTGAGACAGGATCTTGCTCTGTTCCCCAGGCTGGAGGGCAGTGGTGTGATCTCGGCTCAGTGCAGCCTTGAAATCCAGGCTCAAGTGATCCTCCCACCTCATCCTCTCAAATAGCTGGGACTACAGGCAAGTGCCACCAAGCCCGGATATTTTTAAAAATTATTTTTGTAGAGACAGGATCTCACTATGTTACCTAGGCTGGCCTGGAACTCCTAGTCTCAAGAGATTCTCCTGTCTCAGCCCCTCAAAGTGTTGGGATAACCAGTGTGAGCCTCTCTCCAGCCAATAAGCTGTGTTTTAACAACTGCTCAGGGTGGTTCTGCAGCAGGAAACTACTGGCTAATGGATGCATGGATTCCGTTATCCACCCATTCATTGATTTCTGCTTTCACTCAGCCAACCCTAAAGGAGGTAATCAAAACAGAGACAATCCCATGTGTAACATGGCATATCTTCTCTGCCTTCTCTACCCAGCCAAGTTAGATGAAAATGCATTGTGAATGTGTTTATAAATCAAGCTCCTTTTCCATCAGGTAGAATTCCTAGCATTGTTAGCAAAAATGAAGATTTTTCCAAGATGGGCCTCCAGGGCTATTGCAAAACAGCTGCTGATGGAATGAAATTCCACTTGCTGTGCCTGATATCAGGCTGGGAGTGTCACAAGAGGCCTTTACAAGCTGCTCCCACACTGACCAAAATTGTCTTCTTGTGAGTGCAAAGCAGGCACGTATAAGGGGCCCCTGGGTTAGCATGGTACAGGATTCCACTGGGAAGGTGAGGGATCATTGTCTCAGGGGAGTGTTGACTAACTGGGTTGGTGGTGCAGGGGTTAAAGAATTTTCCTAGACAGTTGTATGTAGAGACAGGCAGATTTATTAGAGAAAGGAAAATACATTGCGAGAAGGCAATGGACATCCTGCAAGAGAGGAGCCGATTGCAAAGAAAACAAAGGCTTGCTGGAGATTTTATAGGATGGTTTTTGGACTGATTGAGAAACCCAAGGCAGTAGAAAGCTAACTTGCATTCTTCTGTCAGTTGGGCTGTTTGAAAAATTGAGGCGCTTGATAGTAAGCAGGAAGTTTGTGAGTTATGTACACTATCTGTACAGGAAGCCACATGTCCTGGGCTATAAACAAAAGCAGACCTATGGCTTATCTGCTTCCGCTTTTTGTTTATATGTTCTGGACCATGAAGAAAGACTTATAACTTACTTGTTTTCTCTCTTTGCCTTCCGCTGCTCCAGCCAGCCTGACTCCTTTTTTCTAATTAGGACTCCACAGTTATGTGCCTGTGCCGGCAGCCTGTGAATGGATGCTCCCACCACCCCCATCACAGCAATGGTCAGCATAGATAAATGCACACAGAACACATATTGCTCTGGCCCTCTTAGAAGAGAATGTTAGGCTTCTGAAAGAAGAGATAAGTACTGAGAGGCAACATCTAAGAATCACAATAATATATTCAGTAATTATTTTCGGAACCACTGACCTATTCTAATGTTCTGACCGATACATTCTTTAGAACATCTACTCGTACGTTCCAAGGACCCTTTTTCTAGGGTCCCTTTTCTCCCTCTATCCGTTTTCCTGTTCCCCCTCTTTTGCACAGGGCATGTTTCACATATACAAGATGTCTTTACATGTCATCCCACTTTAGAGATGAGGAAATTGAGTCTCAGGAAGGGCAAACATCAACTTTGTTTTGGGGAAAAGGCAGGAAGCTAGAGGGGAGGAGGAAATGAGCTCTGGTGAAGGAGAAAGGCCATGGCTGGGATCCGAATGGGGTGGTGTAAGGGTACCCGTGCCGCAGGATCTGTGGGGTGAGGGTGGCGGTGACCAGCGCTGGGACCAGTTCCTCCTCTCTTGCTCCCAAGCCCACAAGAAGGCAGGGAGAAAGGGTGAGGTAGGCGGCTTTGGGAGAGTGGACAGAGTTTGGGAAGAATCCATCCCTCCTTCTCCACGGCGGCTTTCCCGAGACCCTCACACAGCGCCCTCCATCTCCCCGCCCTAGTACATTTCCTTTCAGTGAAAGGGGCCGGGAAGAGGCTGCTGAGAAATGGCGGCCGCGGCCGGGCTGCGGCTTCAGCGGGAGGCAGCAGAGGGGAAGTGGCCAGCGTGGCGAATGACGGAAGATGGCGAGGGAGAGGAAGAGGGCTCGGATATCCGTGGAGCTCCGAGAGGGAAGGCAATCGCTTTGCCAACCATGGCAGGGCATCTTGAAAGCCCTCGGAACCTCCCAGGCACTTCGGGCTCTTTTTGGTCCCACTAGGAGGAGGGGGACGGCGGCAGGTGGGGACCGGGCACAGGCCGAGTCGTGCGATGGGAGAAGGAAAGGAAGGGCCGGCCCCAGCTGGGTTTCCGTTGCGTCCGGCCTGTGCCGGGCGCCCCGGCTCCCAGTGATCTCGTTCCGGTCCCAGTGGAGTCCAGCTTTTCGTGTCGGGGCGTTCTCAGTCCCAGGGCAGTCCAGGGAGTAGGCGGAAGGGGGGCATGCAGCCACCTGGCCGGGGCAGGGGGAGCTGCGAGGAGCCATTTTTTTCTTATGCAGAGCCTCTTCCTTGACGCACATTAGGCACTCAATACATGTTTATTTTCAGTTGAGTGTTGCTTCAACTTTTATGGCTTGTGATGAATCCTTATCCTTCTGTTCTAGAAACTCGCATTGCCTACTGGATCAAGGACAGACAGCCCACCAACCACGACAGCACCATACTGGAACTTCAAAAAGTTCTGAAAACATGTTGGTTCGTTTGTTGGAGTATTTTTCAACTCAAATTCCTTTTTTTTTTTTTTTTTGCACACTTTTTGTCTGCAGAGAAACCTTAAAATGTTCTACCTTTTCCTTGAAACCTCCTCCCACTCCTTAGTTCACGTTGATTTTTCTTTAAATGTTTTTCAGCAAATAATCAGAAATGCACAATTAGTGCTTGGTGGTTCTCAAATTATTTCACGCGCGTGGTAGTTTTGATTTTTGCTTTTCCGGTGAGGCTGTACCTTTTATGCTTAGGCAGATATGATGGCTTTCAAAAATAGCTATGGGGTGGAAAATGGGAGTGACTGCAAATGAGCAAGGAGCAGTCACTCCCAGTTATCTTTTAGAGATAACGTGTTATCTTTTAGAGATAGCGACATTTCATTATCTTTTAGAGATAACGAAAATGTCCTAATTTAGATTGTGGTGAGAGTTCCACACAACTCTATAAATTACTAAAAACCGTTGAATTTGTACTTGAAAAGGGAGAACTTTATGAAATATAAATTGTAACTCAAAGAAGCTCTTAAAATGCCTATGGAATAATAAGTAAAGACTAGTGGGGACTTGATCTATTTTGTGGGGAGACTAGCAGGAAAGTAAGACATAGTGAACTTTGGACAGGCCCCTCTGAGCCTTCTTTTCGACTATACTTTGTCCTCGGGCCCTGTCCTTCGCCTGCCTAGCCCAGTTTAGCAAGAATCCTGCTATGCATTTTCCCAACTCTTGTTACCTGATCGCCTTGTCCTGCCTTGAGCAAGGAATCCGGTTTAGTCAGTTGAGCAAGAATCCCCCTACCCTTGATGTATCTCTCCACTTCGAAATTTTCTATCAACTGGCTTCCTCACTCTGCTGCTTGACTGTAAAGCCACAGTTGTCCTAGTTGTTTTTAGATTAAGTTTAGTTCTATACTAAAGTCTCTTTTCCCCTATTACTTTTGAGTAATAGTAGTACTCAAAATATGTCTTTACAGCTTTTGGCTAGTGTCTGACTCTGCTTCCCTTTGGCAAAAGGCACTCTCAGACAGTGCTTCTACTAGTATATATTAGCCTGACCTGCTGGGGTACAAAAAGACAACCAATTGACCTGGTGCAGTGGCTCACGTGCGTAATCCCAGAACTCTGGGAGGCCAAGGTGGGTGGATTGCATGAGGTCAGGAGTTAGAGATGAGCCTGGCCAACATAGTGAAACCCCATCTCTACTAAAAATAAAAAATTACTTGGGCATGGTGGTGTGGGCCTATAATCCCAGCTACCTGGGAGGCTGAGGCAGGAGAATCACTTGAACCCAGGAGGTGGAGGTTGCAGTGAGCCAAGATTGCACCACTGTACTCCAGCCTGGGTGACAGAGTGAACCCTTGTCTCAAAAAATAAAAAAAAAAAGACCACCAATTTATTGCCAGGCATTGTGCTGGGTGCTGAGGAAATGTGAACAAAAACACTTAAGAAGTTCCTGTCCTCAAGGAGCTCATAGTATAGCAGGAAGGCAAGTAGCAAGCAGACATCCATACAACTGTATATAATCGCAACAAGGACAAATATCTTGAAAAAGAGGGTACATGGTGCAATGAGGGCCTATAAAATAGGATTATTCGACTAGTCAAGGTGGTCAGGAATTGTGCTTCAAGGAAGTGATTATTGAGCTGAGAGCTAAAGGAAGAATAGTGGCTAATTAGATTGGAGGTGAGAGTTGGAGGAGCTGGATTGAGGCTGTGTGTTCAGAAATAGCATGATGAGTAAAAGAGACTGAATGAAAGTGGCTGGAGTTCAAGAGGCAGTTGGGAGAGCAATGTGGTGGGTCAGGGCATGCAGGGCCTTACAAACCACCTTAAGCCATTCCATCTATATCCTAAGAGCCACTGAAAGCCCTGTGGGAGGGGGAGAACAAATCAGATTTGTCTTTGAAAATATTGCCCTGCTACAGTCTGGATAAGGGATTGGGAAGGAGTCAGAAGGTATTGGAGAGTTTCATTAGGAAACTCTCTAGTACCTCTAGATAGAGGTAGAGGTAATAGTAGCTTGCACTAGAGTAGCCATGGTTTAGATGGAGTGGATTGGTACATTTTAGGGTTTCTTAGGAGGTAAAAGCCATAGGACTTGGCAATGGACTGGAATTGGGAGTGAGGGAGTGTGATATTGTGAAGTACATCATTTAGCCTTTTTTTGTTTTTGTTTGTTTTTCTTGAGATGGAGTCTCGCTCTGTCTCCAGGCTAGAGTGCAACGGCATGATCTCGGCTCACTGCAACCTCTGCCTCCTGGGTTCAAGTGATTCTCCTGCCTCAGCCTCCCAAGTAGCTGGGATTACAGGTGCCTGCCATCATGCTTGGCTAATTTCTTTTTTTTTTTTTTTAATTCATTTTAGGTTTTGGGGTACATGTGCAGAACATGCAAGACATTTGCATAGGTACACACATTGCAGTGTGTTTTGCTGCCTTCCTCCCCTTCACCCACATTTGGCATTTCTCCCCAGGCTATCCCTCCCCAGCTCCCCCCACCCGCTGTCCCTCCCCTCTTCCCCACAACAGACCCCAGTGTTTGGTACTCCCTTCCCTGTGTCCATGTGTTCTCATTTTTCATCACCCACCTATGAGTGAGAATATGCAGTATTTCATTTTCTGTTCTTTTGTCAGTTTGCTGAGAATGATGTTCTCCAGATTCATCCAAGTCCCTACAAAGGACACGAACTCATCATTTTTGATTGCTGCATAATATTCCATGGTGTATATGTGCCACATTTTCCCAATCCAGTCTATCATCGATGGGCATTTGGGTTGGTTCCAGGTCTTTGCTAATGTAAACAGTGCTGCAGTGAACATTCTTGTGCATGTGTCCTTATAGTAGAACGATTTATAGTCCTTTGGATATATACCCAGTAATGGGATTGCTGGGTCAATTGGAATTTCTATTTCTAAGGCCTTGAGGAATCGCCACACTATCTTCCACCATGGTTGAACTAATTTACACTCCCACCAACAGTGTAAAAGTGTTCCTATTTCTCCACATCCTCTCCAGCATCTGTTGTCTCCAGATTTTTTAATGATCACCATTCTAACTGATGTGAGATGGTATCTCAATGTGGTTTTGATTTGCATCTCTCTAATTTCTTTTATTTTTAGTAGAGTTGGATTTTCACCATGTTGGCCAGGATGGTCTTGATTGCCTGATCTCATGATCCACCTGCCTTGGCCTCCCAAAGTGTTGGGATTACAGGCGTGAGCCACTGCACCTGGCCATATCTAGTCTTTATCTTAGTTTGTTTTGTGCTGCTATAACAATACCTGAGACTGGGTAATTTATAAACAGAAATTTATTGCCTCACAGTTCTGGAAGCTGGGAAGTCTAAGGTTAAGGTGGGCAGGTTTGGTGTCTGGTGAGGCCATTCTTTTTTCCAAGATGGTCTTTTGACACACTGTGTCATCCAGAGAGGAGGTAGGCTAGATTGTGACATGGCAGAAGGGGAGACTGATCTTGTACTTTTATAATGGCATTAATCCCACCTGTGAGGGCAGAGCCCTCATAGCTTCATCGCCTCTTAAAAGTCTTAATACTGTTACTGCATTAATACTCAATACTGTTACTGTAACCTCCCAATGAGTTCACCTTGCCTGTTGCCTAGACAGAGCTGATTTATCAAGATAGGGAATCACAATGGAGAAAGAGTAATACACACACAGCCGGCTGTGCAGAAGACCAGATTTTTTTTTTGTTTGTGTTTTGAGATGGAGTCTTGCTCTGTCACCCAGGCTGGAGAGCAGTGACTTGATCTCAGCTCACTGCAGCCTCTGCCTCCTGGATTTAAGCAATTCTCTGTCTCAGTCTCCTGAGTAGCTGGGATTACAGGTGCCCGCCACCATGCCCAGTTAATTTTTTGTATTTTTAGTAGAGACAGGGTTTCACTATCTTGGCCAGGGTGGTCTTGAACTCCTGACCTCATGATCCACCCACCTTAGCCTCCCACAGTGCTGGGATTACAGGCGTGAGCCACCACCCCCAGCCGAGACCAGAGTTTTGTTACTCAAATCAGTCTCCCAGAGCATTTGGGGTCAGAGTTTTTTTTTTTTTTTTAATACGGATTCTTGCTCTGTTGCCCAGGCTAGAGTGCAGTGGTGTAATTTTGGCTCACTGTAACCTCTGCCTCCTGGATTCAAGTGATTCTCCTGCCTCAGCCTCCCAAATAGCTGGGATTACAGGCACCTGCCACCATGCTGGGCTAATTTTTGTAATTTTTAGTAGGGATGGGTTTTCACCGTGTTGGTCAGGCTGGTCTTGAACTCCTGACTTCAGGTGATCCACCTGCCTTGGCCTCCCAAAGTGCTGGGATTACAGGTGTTAGCCACCAGCCCCTGGTAGGAATCAGAGTTTTTAAAGATAATTTGGTGGGTAGGGGCTTGGGATGTGGGGAGTGCTGATTGGTCAGGTTGGAGATGGAATCATTAGGGGGTCAAAGTGAGTCTTCCTTGCAGTTTTCTGTTTCTGGGTGGGAAGGCAGAACTGGTTGAGCAAGATTATGGGTCTGGCTGGTGTCAGCTGATCCATGGAGTGCAGGGTCTGCAAAATAAGCACTGTTCTTAGGTTTTACAATAGTGATGTTATCCTCAGGAGCAATTTGGGGAGGTTCAGACTCTGGGAGCCAGAGGCTGCATGACCCCTTAACTGTAATTTCTAATCTTGTAGCTAATTTGTTAGTCCTGCAAAGGCAGACTGGTCCCCAGGCAAGAAGAGGGTCTTTTTGGGAAAGGGCTATTATCAATTTTGTTGCAGAGTCAAACCACAAACTGAATTCCTTCCTGAAGTTAGTTTGACCTACACCCAGGAATGAACAAGGGCAGATTAAAGGTTAGAAGCAAGGTGGAGTCTGTTAGGTCTGATTTCTTTCACTGTCATAATTTCCTCAGTTATAATTTTGCAAAGGTGGTTTCATTACAATGGCAATTAAATTTTTTAATTTAATTTAATTTTTTGAGACGGAGTCTCACTTTGTCACCCAGGCTTGAGTGCAGTGGTGCAATGTTCACTCACGCAACCTCCGCCTCCCAGGTTCAAGCTATTCTTAGGCCTCAGCTTCCTGAGTAGCTAGGATTACAGGTGCCCGCCACCACACCCAGCTAATTTTTGTATTTTTAGTAGAAACGGGGTTTCACCATGTTGGCCGGGCTGGTCTCAAACTCTTGACCTCAGGTGATCCATCCACCTTGGCCTCTCAGAGTGCTGGGATTACAGGTGTGAGCCACTATGCCCAGCTGGCAATTAAATTTTAACATAAGTTTTGGAGAAAGCAAACATTCAAACCATGGTAGTCTTCATCCTCATTTTCCCGAATTACAGCTTTTAAAACCTTTAGAATCTCTGGGGTAACAAGAATATCTTTTTGTGCTGGACGTGGTGGCTCATGCCTGTAATCCCAGCACTTTGGGAGGCCAAGGCGGGAGGGTAACCTGAGGTCAGGAGTTCAAGACAAGCCTGACCAACATGGTGAAACCCCAACTCTACTAAAAATACAAAATTTACCAGGGGTGGTAGTGCATGCCTGAAATCCCAGCTACTGGGAGGCTGAGGCAGAGGAATCACTTGAACCCGGGAGGTAGAGTTTGCAGTGAGCTGAGATTGTGCCATTGCACTCTAGCCTGGGCAACAAGAGCAAAACTCCATCTCAAAAAATAAAAATAAAAAAGAATCTTCTGCATGCTAATGAGATAACTGGTGGCTGGGGCTCCTAGGTAGAGTCAGGATGGGGGCTGGTCAAGGCAGGATTAGAGAATTGGGACTATTTCACCACACCCCTAACCTCTGTATAAGGGAGAGGAGCTGAAGGTTAAATTGACTAGCAATGGCCAGTGATGTAATCAATCATACCTACATAGTAAAACCTCTATTTTATTTATTTTTATTTTTATTTTATTTTATTTGGAGACAGAGTCTCACTCTGTCACCAGGCTTGGAGTGCAGTGGCACAATCTCTGCTTACTGCAACCTCCGTCTCCTGGGTTCAAGCGATTCTCCTGCCTCATTCTCCTGAGTAGCTGGGACTACAGGCGCATGCCACCACACCCAGCTAATTTTTTTGTATTTTTAGTAGAGACACGGTTTCACTATGTTGGCCAAGATGGTCTCAATCTCTTGACCTCGTGATCCACCCACTTTGGCCTCCCAAAGTGCTGGGATATTTTTTATATTTATATCTTGAGATGGAGTCTCGCTCTTGCTGCCCAGGCTAGAGTCCAATGGCGTGATCTCAGCTCAGTGCAACCTCCATCTCCTGGGTTCAAGTGATTCTCCTGCCTCAACCTCCTGAGTAGTGGGTATTACAGGCATGCACCACCATACCTGGCTAATTTTGTATCTTTAGTAGAGATGGGTTTTCCCCATGTTGATCAGGCTGGTTTCGAACTCCCGACCTCATGTGATCCACCTACCTTGGCCTGCCAAAGTGCTGGGATTACAGGTGTGAGCCACTGTGCACAGCTGTAAAGCCTCTATAAAAACCTGAAAGAACTGGGTTTGGAGAGCTTCTGGATAGCAAACACAAGGAGGTTCTTGGAGGGTTCAGGGCATGGAAGCTTGGTGCCCTTATCCGGTACCTTGCTGTGTGTGATTGTTCCATCTGGCTGTCTGTCTATATGCTTTGTAATATCCTTTATAAGAAACCTATAGGCCGGGCACGGTGGCTCAAGCCTGTAATCCCAGCACTTTGGGAGGTCGAGGTGAGTGGATCACGAGGTCAAGAGATCGAGACCATCCTGGTCAACATGGTGAAACCCCGTCTCTACTAAAAATACAAAAAATAAAAATAAAAAAATTAGCTGGGCATAGTGGTGTGTGCCTGTAATCCCAGCTACTCAGGAGGCTGAGGCCAGAGAATTGCCTGAACCCAGGAGGTGGAGGTTGTGGTGAGCCGAGATCGCGCCATTGCACTCCAGCCTGGGTAACAAGAGTGAAACTCTGTCTCAAAAAAAAAAAAAAAAAAGAAACCTATAAACATGTTTTCCAGAGTTCTGTGACCCTCTCTAGCAAATTAAGCAAACCCGAGGAGAGCATCATGGGAACCTTGATTTATGGCAGGTCAGTCAGAAGCACAGCTTACAACTGGGCATCTGAAGTAGACGGCAGTCTTGGGAGCCCGAGCTCTCAAACTGTGGGATCTGACACCGTCTCCAGGTAGGTAGTGACAGAACTGAATTCAATTAGAGGACACCTGGCTGGCGTCCACTGCAGAACTGATTGCTTGGTGTGTGGGAAAATTCTCCCATACATCTGGGGCTACATCTAAGCATTCTGTGTTAAGTAGAGTGTATAGGAAAATCAGCACTTTGTTTACTCCCCCCCTGTATCTTACAGTGAGAGTGAGCGATCAAGGGTGACTTCTCAGTTTCTGGCTTGTACAAGTGGATGTTTGGAGTAACAGCATTAAGAGGCAGGACCTTTAATATCACATTGAATACTAAGTTCAGGTGTGAGGATTATGAGTTTAGTCTTAAACATACTGTGTTTGAGGTACCTTTGAGAACACCCAAGAGAGGTTATATAAAGAGTTGGTTGGATGGATCTAGAGTTCAGAAGGGGCCTATATACTGGAGATATAAATTGTGTGCTATATGGATATAGGTGATAATTCAAGCCATGTGTGGGGATAAGTTTGTCTAGGTCAGGGAGTATCAGAGTGAGAATGTAGTAGATCAAAGAAGGAGCCTTGAGAAACTCCAGTATTTCATGTAGAGTACAGGAGGATCAGTTTGCAAAGTAGACTGGGAAAAAGCAGCCAGGGAGGTTTAAAAGAAAGTTAGGAGGGACTTGGGTCATTGAAGCCAAAGAAAGAAACTGTTTCAAGAAGTAGGGAATGGACTGTCAACAATGTCTATTGCTGCTCAGAGGTCAAATAAGATGTGGACTGGTAAATATGTGTCACATTTAAGAATATGAAGGCATTGGTGTCCTGGACAGATCTATTTTCATGGAGTGATGGGCAGAAATCCAGAATGGAATGGATTGGAATGTAGTTAGCAGAGAGGAAGGCAAGTTAATGGAAACAAAGAATATAGGTAACTATTTGAAATAGTTTGGCTGTGAAGGGCATGGAAAAGTCAGGGTAGAAGGAGGAGTGGGACTAAGGGTCAAGAGAGGTCTTTAAAAATTTTTTTTTGAGACAGGGTCTAACACTGTTGCTTAGGCTGGAGTGCAGTGACACAATCACAGCTCACTGTAGCCTTGACTTCCTGGGCTCAGGTGATTCTCCCACCTCGGTCTCCTAAGAAACTGGGGCTATTGGTGTGTACACCACCACGCTGGGCTAATTTTTGTATTTTTTGTAGAGACGGGGTCTCACCATGTTACCTGGGCTGATCTTGAACTCCTGAGCTCAAGCAATCTGTCTGCCTTAGCCTCCCAAAGTGCTGGGATTACAGTCTTGAGCTACTGTACACAGCCAAGGACTTTTTTAATAGGGAGAAATTTTGTGGATGTGTAAAGTTTACAGTTAAGGGTCCGTAGTGAGTGAGTGGTTAAAAATACAGCAGAGAGATGGAATAAATCATAGTGTACATTCGCTAAAAAAGAAGAACATCTGGAATCGAAAGCATAGGTGAAGGAATTTGTGTTCAGTAGGAGGCAAAAGCATCTCTGTCTTAATTGAGGAGCTGCTGCTAGGATGTGTTCAGGTATAGTAGGTTTATGTTTGGTGTTAGGAATATGAGAGACAACTTCCTTCCGAAGGCTCCCCCACTCCCATTGTTTTTTCTATAAATGGGGTGTGATCATCTGCATGCAGAGGTCATCAGGAGGAAGAGGAAAAGGAGTTCAAAGGTTGAAGAGAATGGAGAAGGTTCAATGACTTGCAAGGGTGAGAGCAGGTTGTAGGTTGACCAGAGAAATAAAAAAGGACTGCTGAGAAATGTTGATGGCTCATTTCTGGTTGCGGATGGTAAATTTACCATGAACCAAGCTTTATTTTTTTTCTAAGTTATTTTCTAAGTGTTCTAGTGTTTTATTTAATCCCCAAAGCAGCCTTAAGAGGTAGGTATTATTATCACCCCTTGTCACAAATGGTAAAATGGAGGTACAGCAAAATTGTGACAAAGAGCTAGGTTTGGAGCCAGGTAGTCTGACTCCAAAGCCCATGATCTTAACTGTCACACTAAAATATATCCTAAAAATGGGATCATACTTTTTCATTTATAAACATAGGTCTGTATAATCACATTGAAGGACTGCATTGTATTCCATTGTATGGATGTAGCACGTGTTAGAATGTGATCTAAGCATTTACTTTTTCCTCAGTAGGCATAAGCTCAATTGCCAGAATAGGAATAAACTGTGCTGTGTGTTCTTTTGCCCACTGGGCTGTGTCGTAAGAATGTTTACAGAGGCTGGCAGTGAACATGGAGTTATTTGCCTTTCTGAGCCTGACTAGAGGCTCTGTTCAAACCAAGCCCCTTAGTATATTAGACTCTAACTGTTTCATAGAGAACATCTCCATGGATTTGTAAGTTGGTTTTATGCTTGATGGTCTGTTCACTCACTTTTCTGGAAATTCTCTAGCTCTGATTCTGCATTCTTGAGTCAATGCCAAATCTCAGAAAGGAGAGGGCTTATTTGAACCCTAGGTTATAAGAGTTTTGATTTCCTTCCTTATGGATTGTTGTATTTTCCAGTTTTCTTTTTTTTGAGATGGAGTCTCACTCTGTCACCCAGGCTGGAGTGCACTGGTGCGATCTCCACTCACTACAACCTCCGCCTCCTGGGTTCAAGCAACTCTCCTGCTTCAGTCTCCCAAATAGCTACAACTACAGGACTGTGCCACCATGCCCTGCTAATTTTGTATTTTTAGTAGACCAACAGGGTTTCACCATGTTGGCCAGGCTGGTCTTGAACTTCTGACCTCAGGTGATCCACCCACCTTGGCCTCCCAAAGTGTTGAGATTACAGGCGTAAGCCAACACTCCTGGCTGTATTTTCCAATTTTCTATAGAGAGTATATATAATTTTCATTTCTGTGGAGAAAAATAAAGTTAACATCTCTAAATTTAAAAAAGCCAGGCTAGGAAGGGACTAGAGGTCTAAGGCTCAGTTTTTTAAAAAATTTACTATAGCTAAATGTGTTTACTTTGTGTCTTAGTTTATTTTGTGTTGCTATAACAGAATAGATGAGAATGTAATTTATAAAGAAAAAGATTTATTTAGAGGTTTAGTTTTGCAGGCTGGGAAGTTTAAGGGCATAGCCTTGGCTTCTGGTGAGAGCTTTCTTTTCTTTTTTTTTTTTTTTCCTCAGACAGAGGCTCGCTGCGTTGCCCAGTCTGGAGTGCAATGGCGCAATTGTGGCTCACTGCAACCTCCACCTGTTGGTTTCAAGCAATTCTCCTGCGTCAGCCTCCTGAGTAGCTGGGACTACAGGCGCATACCACTGCATCCAGCTAATTTTTGTTGTATTTTTAGTAGAAACAGGGTTTCACCATATTGGCCAGGCTGGTCTCAAAGTCCTGACCTCAGGTGATCTGCCCGCCTCGGCCTCTCAAACTGCTGGGATTACAGGGGTGAGCCACTGCACCCAGCGGAGAGCTTTCTTGACACATCATAACATGTCAGAGAAGCGCAAAGGGGAAGTGAACACATGTGAAGAGGCAAAACCCAAGGGGCATCCTGGCTTTATAAAATCCTACTCTTGTGGGAACTAATTCATTCCTAAGGGAATGAATCCAGTTTTTAAAGAGGGAGAACTCACTCACTACTGTGAGAATGGCCCCAAGCCATTTGTGAGCTATCTGCTCCCATGACCCAAACACATTCCATTAGGCTCCACCTCCCAACATGCCACATGGGAATCAAATTTCAACATGAGTTTTGATGAGGACAAACTATATCCAAAGTATAGCATTCTGTGATTCAACAACTTCATCCCTAGACATTTCATTTCAAGAGAAATGAAAGCTTATGAGTATATGAAGACTTGTACACCAATGTTCTTACTGACTTTATGCATAATAGCCCCAAACAGGAAACAGCCAAATGTGCGTAAACAAGTGAGTAGATAAACTGTGGCACATCCATACAAGGAAATACTACTTAGCAATAAAAAAGAATAAATCCTTCATGTATGCATTGACATGGACGAATCTCAAAATAATTATGCTGGGTGAAAGATGTCAGATTAAAAAAGAGTACATACTGTATTATTACATTTATATAATATAGGAAATGTGAATTAATGTACATTTACAGTACTCACATCAGTCGTTACCTCTGTAGGTGAGGTTTAACTAGGAAAGGACATGAAGGAATCTTATGAGGTGATGTAGATGTTCTGTATCTTGGTCTAGTTACACCAGTGTATACATATGTCAATGTCATTAAGCCATATATTTGAGATTTGTGCATGTTGCTGTGTGAATGTTGTATCTCAATAAAAAGGTTAACAAAAAAGTTTAGCGACTGTTGTCAGTCTCCTTTCTCTTTCCTTTGACCCTTTCCTGTATTTCTTTTTCTCTCCATCTCTCTCTGTTCTCTACTTTTTGTATTCTTTTGAGAGAGAATTGATGGCACACCAGGCACTTACGCTGACTACTCCCAACCCTGCCAATTCAACATTCACATCCTCTTCAAATGTAGTTTATTCAGGAAAATAGGATTGAAGAAGTCTGTTGTTAAAGAATAGCTCTTCGGAGTGAACATTTCTTCCTTTTCCCTTGCACTTGAATTAGATATGTGTCTTTGGGCCTTCACTTCTGTTTTGGTATTTCTTTTCCTTTTTTTTTTTTGAGACAGAACCTCTGTCACCCAGGCTAGAGTGCAGTAGTGTGATCACAGCTCACTGCAGCCTCAACCTTTCAGGCTCAGGCAAGCTTCCTGCCTCAGTCTCCCGAGTAGCATGTGCCACCATGCCCTGCTAATTTTTTAAGTTATTTGTAGAGATGGGCGTCTCCCTCTGTTGCCCAAGCTGATCTTGAACCCCTGGAGTTGAGCATTCCTCCTGCATCGGCCTCCCGAAGTGCTGGGATTACAGGCATGAGCCACTGTGCCCAGCCCTGCTGTGGTATTTCTTTAAGAGCTGGTGTCATAGGAATCAGATGTACTTGCCTTTGAATCTCTGCTGTACCATTTGAGTTATTCTTTAGCCATTTGATCCTGAGACAATGACATATCTTCTCTGATCCTCAGTTTTTTCATCCAGAGCGTGGGTATAATAATCTCTACTTCCTAGATTATCTTTTTTTTTTCCCTTTTATGTGTTTTTTTGTTTTGTTTTGCTTTTGTCACCCAGGGCTGGAGTGCAATGGTGGGATCTTGGCTCACTGCACCTCCTATCCTGGGTTCAAGCGATTCTTTAACCTCAGCCTCCTGGGTAGCTGGGACTACAGGCATGTGCCACTATGTCCAGCTAATTTTTGTATTTTTAGTAGAGACGAGGTTTTGCCATGTTAGCTAGGCTGGTCTCAAACTCCTGAACTCAGGTGATCTGCCCACCTCAGCCACCCAAAGTGCTGGGATTACAGGCATGAGCCACCACACCCCGCTGATTGTCTTAAGAATTGAATGAAATAGGCCGGGCGCGGTGGCTCAAGCCTGTAATCCCAGCACTTTGGGAGGCTGAGACGGGTGGATCATGAGGTCAAGAGATCGAGACCATCCTGGTCAACATGGTGAAACCCCGTCACTACTAAAAATACAAAAAATTAGCTGGGAATGGTGGTGCCTGCCTGTAATCCCAGCTACTCAGGAGGCTGAGGCAGGAGAATTGCCTGAACCCGGGAGGCAGAGGTTGCGGTGAGCCGAGATCGTGCCATTGCACTCCAGCCTGGGTAACAAGAGCGAAACTCTGTCTCAAAAAAAAAAAAAAAAAAAAATTAAATGAGATAATATTGGTACAGCACTTTGCCTGTCACAGAGAGACCGGTTAATTTTGGATGGCTTTCTTATTTCCCAAAATTGTGAACTTGTGACTTTTGACTCTTGAATGACATCTAGCCCTACTCCATTAGACATTAATTAACTCTTTTTATTGTTACTATTGTAACAACTAGGGGGAGGACTTATACTTGCAATATGACTTTTAATCCATCTTTGGGCTCATATAACATATATATTTTTTTACCATATAAGAATGAAGAAGGCTTTTTCTATTCGCTTTCACAACATTCCTGGGTGGTTAGTTTGAGACAGCTATTTGTTGCTATCTTGTTATAGAGGTGAAGACATGAGAGGCATCCTGATTTCACCAAGATCTTATATCTTATATGGTGATGGGTCTAGCACTGGTAAATGTTCCATATCTTTCCATGAGCAGATGTAATAAGACATTACAAACATCTCAGTAAATAAAAATAGGGTTGTGGTTTTTCTTCCTACCCCAGACTCTACCAGATGACTCATTCCTACTACATAGAAATAATAGTGAATGTCAAGCATAACACAGATGCCTATTTATTTATCTCTTTACTGACTCATTTTTGAGAGCTTTTTATGCTAGCTGTGCTATATAGTTGATGTCAATGTTATCTTCTTTAGGGAAGTTTCAGTGGATAGAAAATTGAGACTTGTTGAATGATTGCTCTGTGTCAAACATAGGGCTAGTTGTTTTTTAGGAGGTCTAATCAACCCTGAGATAATAAACACTAGTAGATTTTGGAGAATGAGAAAACTTGATCTTGGAAAAGAGAACCAGTTTCTAGACCACCACTCAGCTAATATGTGACAGAAGCAATATCCCTTATCTCCCTCCATTGATTTTATTTCTTTTTGCTTCAGATTTAAATAAAGAGTATGTGATAAATAGTCCAGCTTTCTCTGTCTTCTCCATCTTAGCTGCATTGCAGTCACTGTTAACCAAGTATCTGCTTGAAACCAACTCAGCTTAACCACAGAAGCAAATCAAACACTGGTGGCCTATAATCTCCAGACAAGGCTGTAACCAAACCTCTGTCTATCCATCTATCCATTTGTTCATTAATTCAACAGTTATTTGCTGAGCATTGACTCTCTGCTAGACATTGTATGAAGGTGGGGCTGTTAATCCTAGAGTAAAGCTATTTATCTTCCACAAATGAGGCATGGCCCCTCTAGGGATCTGTGCTACCAGTGAGCAGCTTTGGGATCAGGGTAGGAAGTGAGGATAGTGTCTCAGAAGGAAGAAAAGAAATATTTACTGAGCATGGATTGTATCTGATTCATGGGATCCTGGGAAGTTCATTAACTGCCAGGAGGATTCCTAGTTCTCAACTCTAGGCAGCAGCATCTTGAAGGGCTTCTCTGAAGGTGGGCTCTGAAGGGTTTAAGGCTTAGATGTTCCCCTTTCAGCTCCTGCCCTCCATTCCCTGCACTCCTGGGTCTTAGATGGTCATGCTTGTCTCTGTATCCAAAACCTACTTTGTGGTGTATGTTTATTTACTCCCATGCTTTAAGAACAGCTTGTTCACTTGGGAAGGTCAGACTTCAAACTGGAAATCTTTGCCATTTCTGAGGGGTTGTGAGGATACATAGTATGCCTGGAGGAATGAAGGAGTTGGGTCTCACTCCACAGGATAAGGCAAACAAAAACAAGTACAGACACCTATCACTATGACTTAGGTATGGATTAAAGATTAACTGTGCTTTGCACAGAGGGTCTCTTAATACATGTTTTCTGCATTCCATCTTAAACATCAATTTTTGGCTCTATTGTACTCTACACTTCCTTCCCAGAAGTTCAGTGTTTCCTAATTCACTGACAAGCAGTTAAAAAATTGCTCCATATTTGGTATTACAAAAGCTTATGCACAATGTTTCTTAAAGGCAAATATAGTGACGGTTTTTTTTTCTAGTTTTGGTAGTAGTGTATGTTTTGCTGATCATGTAGTTACAATGTTTTCTTTAGAAATTTGTGAAAGTGGAGACTGGGAAGATGGCCCTGTAGGACCAACTCAGGATTGCAGCTCCCAGTGACTCCACAGAGGGTGAGTGGACACCGCATTTCCAGACAGATCTTTATTGCCCACAGACCAGGAGATTCCCAGGTGTAAGAGCCCCCTGGGCCGCCAGCATGGCAGTTTGGGCCTGCGTGGCTGTTTGGGCTGGTGCAGCTGTTTGGGCCGAGGCTGCAGCGCAGTGACACTCCGTACAAAATACACTGGTTTGGTTGCCCTGTTAAACTGGCAATTGGAGATTTTGGAAGGCAGATTAGCGCATTCATCTGATTAAACGGGACTTAAACAGAAAGCCAGGCCAGGAGACTCCTGGGAAGCAACGTGGTTTGAGCCGGCGCAGTGGGTTGCTGCACGGGAAATCACACAGATCCCGGTGCCCTTGCAGCAGGTGACTGGAACACCTGGGAGAGAGTCAACCATTCAACATAAAAAAAAAAAAAAGGGCTCTGGTGCAGGGAGCCAGGTGATCAGGCTCGGCGGGTCCCACCCCCACAAAAACAAACAAAATAGCAATTGGAAATGCTTGGGGTTGAGAGTTTCACGGCAAGCACAGCTGAACCCAGGACAGTGCAGCTCGGTGGGGGAGGGGCATCCACCACTACCAAGGCATGCAACCCCTACGGAGGTACTCTGCCATTGCTGATGCAGCCTGCCATTGCCGAGGCAACCCGCCATAACAGAGAGAGTCTGCCACTACAGAGGCAGGCCACCATCGCCACTGCAGTTCTAACCACACCCATATAAACAGGACTACAGGGAATTACACATAGCAGCAGGGCGGAGCCATGGCAGCACAGTGGAGCCACGGCAGCAGGGCAGAGCCCACGGCAGCAGGGCAGAGTCCACGGCAACAGGGTGGAGCCCATGGCAGCTCATCATAGCCACTACAGGCAGGCAGTGAATAGACTACTTCCTTGCTGGGCAGGAAAGTGCAACGGATACTCATAAATAAAGCCCTAACTCCCCAGGACAGAGCACCTGAGGAAAAAAAGGGGACTTTATGAGTTCTGCTGCAGCAGACTTAAACATACCTGCCTAGCAGCCCTGAATGAACAATGGAGCTCACAGCTCAGCACTAGAGCTCCTATAAAGTACAGACTGTCTCCTCAAGCAGCTCCCTGTCCCCTGTATATCCAAAGAGTCACTTCACAAAGGACTGATCAAACTGACATTTGGCGGGCATTATTTGGGGACAAAGATAGCAGAAGAAGAATCTGGTAGCAACCCTCACAGTTCTGCAGCTGCTACAGGAGTTCCCCAGGCAAGCAGGGCCTGGAGTGGACCTCAGCAGTCCTACAACAGAGGGGCCAGACTGTTAGAAGGAAAACTAAGAAACAGAAATACTTCATCATCAACAATCTGGACGTCCACTCAGAGACCCAATCGGAAAATCAGCAACCACTCAGACGACAGGTGGATAAATCCACAAGGATGGGAAGAAACCAGCACAAAAAGGAGGAAAACACCTGAAACCAGAACACCTTGCCTCCTACAAAGGACCAAAACTCCTCACCAGCAAGGGAACAAAGCTGGACGGAGAATGAGTGTGATGAGATGATGGAATCAGACTTCAGAAGGTGGGTAAGGAGAAACTTCCATGAGCTAAAAGAACATGTTCTAAATCAATGCAAAGAAACTAAGAACCTTGAAAAAAGATTTGAAAAAAGATTTGAGGAAATGATAACAAGAATGGACAACTTAGAGAGGAATATGAGTGATTTGAAGGAGCTGAAAAACACAACACAAGAACTTCATGAAGCATGCACAAGTTTCAACAGCCAAATTGACCAGGCAGAAGAAAGGATATCAGAAGTCAAAGATCGACTCAATGAAATAAAACGAGAAGCCAAGATTAGAGAAAAAAGTGCAAAAAGGAATGAACAAAGTCTCCAAGAAATGTGGGACTATGTGAAGAGACCTAATCTACATTTGATAGGTGTACCTGAATGTGATGAAGAGAATGAATCCAAGCTGGAAAATACTCTTCAGGATATTATCCAGGAAAATTTCCCCAACCTAGCAAGGCAGGCCAATATTCAAGTCCAGGAAATACAGAGAACACCAAAAAGATATTCCACAAGAAGAGCAACCCCAAGGCACATAATCGTCAGATTCACCAGAGTTGAAATGAAGGAGAAAATGCTAAGGCCAGCCAGAGAGAAAGGTCAGGTCACCCACAAAGGCAAGCCCATCAGACTCACAGCAGATCTCTCAGCAGAAACCCTACAAGTCAGAAGAGAGTGGGGGCCAATATTCAACATCCTTAAAGAAAAGAACTTTCAACCCAGAATTTCATATCCGCCTAACTAAGCTTCATAAGTGAAGGAAAAATAAAATCCTTTGCAAACAAGCAAGTACTCAGAGATTTTGTCACCACCAGGCCTGCTTTACAAGAGCTCCTGAAAGAGGCACTACACATAGAAAGGAACAACCAGTACCAGCCATTCCAAAAACATACCAAATGCTAAACAGCATCAACAAAATGAAGAATCTGCATCAACTAACGGGCAAAACAGCCAGCTAGCATCAAAATGGCAGTATCAAATTCACACATAACAATATTAACCCTAAATGTAAATGGGCTAAATGCACCAATCAAAAGTCACAGACTGGCAAATTGGATAAAAAGCCAAAGCCCATTGGTGTGCTGTATCCCAGAAACCCATCTCACATGCAAGGATACACAAAGGCTCAAAATAAAGGGATGGAGGAAGATTTATCAAGCAAATGGAGAGCAAAAAAAAGCAGGAGTTGCAATTCTCATCTCTGATAAAATAGACTTTAAAGCAACAAAGAGGGCTGGGAGTGGTGGCTCAAGCCTGTAATCCCAGCACTTTGGGAGGCCGAGGCGGGTGGATCACGAGGTCAAGAGATCGAGACCATCTTGGTCAACATGGTGAAACCTCGTCTCTACTCAAAATACAAAAAAATTAGCTGGGCGTGGTGGCATGTGCCTGTAATCCCAGCTACTCAGGAGGCTGAGGGAGGAGAATTGCCTGAACCCAGGAGGTGGAGGTTGCGGTGAGCCGAGATTGCGCCATTGCACTCCAGCCTGGGTAACAAGAGTGAAACTCCATCTCAAAAAAAAAAAAAAAAAAGCAACAAAGATCAAAAGAGACAATAATGGTAAAAGGATCAATACAACAAGAAGAGCTAACGATCCTAAATATATATGGGCCCAATACAGCAGCACCCAGATACATAAGGCAAGTTCTTAATGACTTACAAAGAGACTTAGACTCCCACACAATAATAGTGGGAGACTTTAACACTCCACTGTCAATATTAGACAAATCAACCAGACAGAAAATTAACAAGGATATCCAGGGCTTGAACTCATACCTGGAACAAGCAAACCTGATAGACATTTACAGAACTCTCCACCCCAAATCCACAGAATATACATTCTTCTCAGCACCATATCACACCTACTCTAAAATTGACCACATAATTGGAAGTAAAGCACCCCTCAGCAAATGCAAAACAACTGAAATCATAACAAACAGTTTCTCAGACCATAGTGCAATCAAGTTAGAACTCAGAATTCAGAAATGAACTCAGAACCGCACAGCTTCATGGAAACTGAACAATTGGCTTTTGAATGTTGATTGGATAAACAATGAAATGAAGGCAGAAATGAACAAGTTCTTCAAAACCAACGAGAACGAAGACACAACATGCCAGAATCTCTGGGACACTTTTAAAGCAGTCTCTAGAGAAAAATAAATAGCAATAAGTGCCCACATGAGAAGAGTGGAGAGATCCAAAATTGACACCCTATCGTCAAAATTGAAAGAGCTAGAGGAGCAAGATAAAAAAAACTCAAAACCTAGCAGAAGACAAGAAATAACTAAGATCAGAGCAGAACTGAAGTAGATAGAGACATGAAAAACCCTTCAAAAAATCAATAAATCCAAGAGCTGGTTTTTTGAAAAGATCAACAAAATAGACAGACCACTAGCCAGACTGATAAAAAAGAAAAGTGAGAATAACCAAATAGATGCAATAAAAAACAATAAAGGGGAAATCACCACAGATTCTGCAGAAATTCAAACCATCATCAGAGAATATTACAAACAACTCTATGCACATAAACTAGTAAACCTGAAAGAAGTGGATAAATTCCTGGACACCTGTGTCCTCCCAAGCCTAAACCAGGAGGAAGATGAAACTATGAATAGACCAATATCAAGGTCTGAAGTCGAGGCAGCAATTAAGAGCCTACCACAGAAAAAAAGCCCAGGTCCAGATGGGTTCACAGCTGAATTCTACCAGACACACAAAGAGGAGCTGGTACCATTCCTTCTGAAACTATTCCAAATAATCCAAAAAGAGGGAATCCTTCCCAAATCATTTCATGAGAACAACATCATTCTGATACCAAAACATGGCAGAGACTCAACAAGAAAAGAAAACTTCAGGCCAATATCCATGACGAACACAGATGCAAAAATCTTCAGTAAAACACTGGCAAGCGAATTGCAACAGCACATCAAAAAGCTTATCCATCATGATCAAGTAGGATTCATCCCGGGGATGCAAGGCTGGTTCAACATACACAATTCTATAAATGTAATTCACCACATAAACAGAACCAGAAACAAAAACCACATGATTATCTCAATTGATGCAGAGAAGGCATTTGACAAAATTCAACAGCCCTTTATGCTAAAAACCCTCAATAAACTCGGTATCGGTGGAATGTATCTCAAAGTAATAAAAGCTATTTATGACAAACCAACAGCCAATATCATAGTGAATGGGCAAAAACTGGAAGCATTCCCTCTGAAATCCGGCACTAGACAGGGATGCCCTCTTTCACCACTCCTATTTAATATAGTACTGGAAGTTCTAGCCAGAGCAATCAGGCAAGAAAAAGAAATAAAGGGTATTCAAATAGGAAAGGTGGAAGCCAAATTGTCTCTATTTGCAGATGACATGATAGTATACCTAGAAGACCCCATTGCCTCAGCCCAAAAACTCCTGAAACTGATAAGCAACTTCAGCAAAGTCTCAGGATATAAAATCAATGTGCAAAAATCACAAGCATTCCTATACACCAGTAACAGACTTAAAGAGAGCCAAATCAAGAACGAACTGCCATTCACAATTGCTACAAAGAGAATAAAATACCTTGGAATACAACTCACAAGGAACATAAGGGACCTCTTAAAGGAGAACTACAAACCACTACTCAATGAAATAAGAGAGGACACAAACAGATGGAGAATCATTCCATGTTCATGGTTAGGAAGAATCAATATTGTGAAAAAGGCCATACTGCCCAAAGTAATTTACAGACTCAATGCTATCTCCATCAAGCTACCATTGACTTTCTTCACAGAACTGGAAAAAACCACCTTGAACTTCATGTGGAACCAAAAGAGAGCCCACATAGCCAAGTCAATTCTAAGCAAAAAGAACATAGCGGGGGCATCACACTACCGGACTTCAAACTATACTACAAGCCTACAGTAATCAAAACAGCATGGTACTTGTACCAAAACAGAGATATAGACTAATGGAACAAAACAGAGGCATCGGAGGCAACACAACATATCTACAACCATACAATCTTTGATAAACCTGACAAAAGCAAGCAATGGGGAAAGGACTCCCTGTTTAATAAATGGTGTTGGGAAAACTGGCTAGCCATGTGCAGAAAGCAGAAACTGGACCCCTTCCTGATACCCTACACTAAAATTAACTCCAGATGGATTAAAGACTTAAACATAAGACCTGGCACCATAAAAACCCTAGAAGAAAATCTAGGCAAAACCATTCAGGACATAGGAGTAGGCAAGGACTTCATGACCAAAACACCAAAAACATTGGCAACAAAATCCAAAATAGACAAATGGTACCTAATCAAACTCCATAGCTTCCGCTCGGCAAAAGAAACAGTCACTAGAGTGAACTGGCAACCAACAGAATGGGAAAACATTTTTGCAGTTTACCCATCCGACAAAGGGCTGATACCCAGAATGTACAAAGAACTCAAACAGATTTACAAGAAAAAAAAAAACAAGCCCATTCAAAAATGGGCAAAGGATATGAACAGACACTTTACAAAAGAAGACATACATGAGGCCAACAAACATATGAAAAAATGCTCATCATCACTGGTCATTAGAGAGATGCAAATCAAAACCACATTGAGATACCATCTCACGCCAGTTAGAATGGCAATCATTAAAAAATCTGGAGACAACAGATAGATGTTGGAGAGGATGTGGAGAAATAGGAGCACTTTTACACTGCTGGTGGGAGTGTAAATTAGTTCAACCATTGTGGAACACAGTGTGGCGATTCCTCAAGGACCTAGAAATAGAAATTCCAATTGACCCAGCCATCCCATTACTGGGTATATATCCAAAGGACTATAAATCGGTCTACTATAAGGACACATGCACAGGAATGTTCATTGCAGCACTGTTTACAATAGCAAAGACCTGGAACCAACCCAAATGCCCATCGATGATAGACTGGACTGGGAAAATGTGGCACATCTGCACCATGGAATATTATGCAGCAATCAAAAACCATGAGTTCGTGTCCTTTGTAGGGACATGGATGAATCTGGAGAACATCATCCTCAGCAAACTGACACAAGAACAGAAAATGAAATACTGCATATTCTCACTCCTAGGAGGGTGATGAACAATGAGAACACATGGACACAGGGAAGGGAGCACTACACACTGGGGTCTATTGGGGGGAATAGGGGAGGGACGGCGGGTGGGGGGAGCTGGGGAGGGATAGCCTGGGGAGAAATGCCAATGTGGGTGAAGGGGAGGAAGGCAGCAAAACACACTGCCACGTGTGTGTACCTATGCAACTATCTTGCATGTTCTGCGCATGTACCCCAAAACCTAAAATGCAATAAAAAAAAGAAAAAATAATAATTAATATAAAAAAAGAAATTTGTGAAAGTACAGAAATATATATATGAAAACAAATGAGCCAGAGGAAATTACTGTTGATATCCTGGCATATTTTTCCCCAATTTTTCAACAAATTTTATATAATCTTGAGTTACTCTTTTAAAAATTGACATTATAACATGTACATTTTCCTGTTTTTATTAAAAAATTCCCATAAATATCTGCTTCAAGGTTTACATAGTCTCCTTCTTATGGCTGTAGGCAGGTTCACTGAATGACACCTTAGCCTTGAAGCCGTCTATGACCACTCTTGACCCTATATGTCCTGCCTCTAGAATGGACTGAGTAGAGTTTCTTCTTCTCTATCTCTTAATAGTGGTGTCATGTAAGGGAGTTCTGCTTTGCTGGATAGAGTGAATCACATCCTCCAAGACATCAGCCTTCTAAAAAATTTACATATATATATATATATATATATATATACACACACACATGCACACACATATGCACACATACACACATATGTACTTAGGACACTATTGTGCAGTAGAAAAGTCTTCATAAAAACAATTTTGGAACAGATGCTGGAGAGGATGTGGAGAAAAAGGAACACTTTTACACTGTTGGTGGGAGTGTAAATTAGTTCAACCATTGTGGAAGACAGTGTGGCGATTCCTCAAGGCCTTAGAAATAGAAATTCCATTTGACCCAGCAATCCCATTACTGGGTATATATCTAAAAGACTATAAATCGTTCTACTATAAGGACACATGTACACGAATGTTCATTGCAGCACTGTTTACAATAGCAAAGACCTGGAATCAACCCAAATGCCCATTGATAATAGACTGGATTGGAAAAATGTGGCACATATACACCATGGAATATTATGCAGCAATCAGAAATGATGAGTTCGTGTCGTTTGTAGGGACATGGATGAATCTGGAGAACATCATCCTCAGCAAACTGACACAAGAACAGAAAATGAAACACCGCATATTCTCACTCATAGGTGGGTGATGAAAAATGAGAACACATGGACACAGAAAGGGGAGTACTAAACACTGGGGTCTATTGGGGGAAAAAGGGGAGGGCCAGTGGGAGGGGGAGGTGGGGAGGGATAGCCTGGGGAGAAAAGCCAAATGTGGGTGAAGGGGAGAAGAAAAGCAAAGCACACTGCCATGTGTGTACCTACGCAACTGTCTCGCATGCTCTGCTCATGTACCCCAAAACCTATAATCAAATAAAAAATTAAAAAAAAAAAAACAATTTTGGGGAAAATACTTAATTTCTCTGAGTCTAAGTTTCCTCATCTGTCACATCTGTTTCTTCATCTGACCCATGTGGGTCACAAGTGTACCAAGTCATTGGGTCATTGGGTTGTTGTGGTGATTAAATGAGAAAATGTCTATAAATTAATCCCAGTGCTTGGCACATAGAATGTGCTCCATAAATGCCAGCCATTATTACTATTGCCTGATAAATGACCTAGTGTAGAGAAGTATCGATTGAGTACAGAAAACAGGACAGGGCTTAGAAAGGTGATTAATCATGATAGAAAAAAATTATTCTCCTGCAAAACCTGCTTGCTTTATACACACTGGAGTGTTGGAGCAGAGACCATGGTGGGCCTGTGGGCTTTGAAACCAACTCAGAAAACATTTTACCTTAGAGCATTCTTTTTTATTTTTATTTTTTAAAAAGAAGTCTTGGATAGTTGTCTACCCCCACCTTTTTTTTTTTTTTTTTTTTTTGAGATGGGGTCTGGCTCTGTCACCCAGGCTGGAGTGCAGTGGCTTTATCTTGGCTCACTGCAACCTCTGTGCCCTGGGCTCAAGCAATCCTCCCACCTCAGCCTCCTGAGTAGCTGGGCCCACAGACATGTGCCACCATGCTTGGCTATTTTTTGTGTTTTTAGTAGAGATGTGGGTCTCACCATGTTGCCCAGGCTGGTCTTGAACTCCTGAGCTCAAGTGATCCGCCCACTTTGGCCTCCCAAATTGCTGGGATTACAGTTGTGAGCTGCCATATCCAGTCAGAGTATTCTTAATATCAAAATAAGTATAGGGTGGGGAGGGACTAACATCTTCTGAATGCCTGCTATGTGCCTGACACTGTAAAGTGCTTCCTCCAGGGTTTCTCATTTAATGCTCTCAACAATATTGTGAGACAGAGACATAATCTCAGCTTTACTGATAATGATGCTGAGCCTCTGACAGGCCCTGAAAGTCTCTGAAGTTCATGTAACTGCTAAGAGGTAGAACTTTCATGCAAATCCCAGGAGTACCTGGCTTCAAGCTCCCGATCCTCTTACTTCACCATGATGGTCTGCTTGCTGAATGGCTCAGGGAAGCGGCCAACTTACCATCTCCTTCACCTTGAAAAAGCCCTGATTTCAAGAAAGGCAAAGAGGAGAGAGCCTGGAGAAGGTCAGTGGTCAGCACAAGAGGTGTGCCAAAGGACAGCAGTACCTGTCAGGACAGCAGCACAGATGTGTGCATGCATGTACACACACACACACACACACACACACACACACACACACACACACCCCACCAGTGTTCCAACCCTCTCAATCTACCCAGGAGAATTTGCTGGGAGATAGAGTAGGCAGGCCACCCGCAAATCCCCAAACACTGAGTCATTTTCAACTACATGTGTGAACTACTTGGCAAGATCAGCTAGAAAGTCTGCAGCCACAATAATCATGGCCTAAGAGGGTCTCTGCTGATGGCTTGTGTTAGTGGTTCTCAGTGTATTGTTCCTGGACCAGCAACATCAGCAGTACTTGGGACCTTGTTAGAGAATCAAATTCTTTGCTCCTCTCCCCACTCCCTGCACCTCAGACTAAATCAGAAACTCTAGGTGTGAAGCTCAATAACTTGTGTTTTAACAAGAGCTTAGGGTGATTCTGCTGCAGGGAACTACTGGCCGATGGATGCATGGAATCCATTATCCACTTATTCATTTTTTCCTGCATTCACTCATCCAACCCTAGAAAAGGTAACCAAACAGAGGCAATCCTATGTGTAAGTATGGCATATCTTCTCTGCTTCACCCAGCAAAGTGATATGAAAATGCATTGCAAATGTGATTGCAACTTCCTAGCGCTGTCAGCAAAAAAAATGAAGAATTCTCCAAGATTGGCCTCGAGAACTATTGCAAAACAGCTGCTGATGGAATGAAATCTGCTTACTGTGCCTAATACCAGGCTGGGAGTGTCATAAGATCCATTTCACAACTTGCTTCCACACTCAGTTTGTGAGTGCAAAGCTGGCATGTCCAAGGGTTTACCAGATTAGCACAGCACAAGACTCCACTGGGAAAGACCTTAGTGGATTCAGCAAATGAATGACTCCCTGGGTGTCAGGCTCTCAGCCTTACTCAAGACATGTCCTCCTCTTTTCGTGTATACTTTCTTTATCCATGAGCACACCCAAACACAACATTCCTATTCCTGACTGTGGTGGAATTTAGCTGCTGTGTAAAGTTCCTGAAACTCAAGGATAGAAGAGATATGTTTTAACAATACACAGGATTTGCCTCAACCTTGACCAAAAGGCAGGCCCACCTGCTGGGAGGGCCCATCAGAGACAACAACCCATTGTTTCCCCCAGTATTGCACCCCTGTAAAGGCTTCCCAGACCTCTTTCTACCTCTATCATCCTGTCTCCAGGCCACTATCCCCTGGCAAAGACACTGCTATAGTTTGATGATGGTGTTGGTATGTAATCCAAATTTCATGTTGATATGTAATCCCCAATTAAACAGTATTAAAAAATGTAGCCTTTGGGAAGCCACATCTTTTAAGTCATGGGGGCTCTGCCCTCATAACTGGGATTAGCACCCTTATAACAGGGCTTAATGTTGAAGGGAGCACTCTCTTGCCCTTCTATCACTTCCATCATGATAGACACAGTGCTCCTCCTTACTGGATGATGCAGCAACAAGGTGCCAGCTTGGAAGCAGAGGGCAGCCCTCATCAGGCACCAATCCTGCCAGTACCATGATTTTGGACTTTATAGCCTCCAGAACTATGAGAAATAAATTTTTATTCTCTTTTTTTTGAGACAGAGTCTCACTCTGTCACCAGGCTGGAGTGCAGTGGTGTGATCTCAGCTCACTGCAACCTCTGCCTTCTGGGTTCAAGTGATTCTCCCACCTCAGCCTCCCAAGTAGCTGAGACTACAGGCATCCACCAACACACCTGGCTAATTTTTGTATTTTTAGTAGAGATGGGGTCTCACCATGTTAGCCAGGATGGTTTCAATCTCTTGACCTCATGATCTGCCCGCCTCGGCCTCCCAAAGTGCTGGGATTACAGGCATGAGCCACTGCGCCAGCCCAATTTTTATTCTTTATAAATCATGCAGTCTAAGTATTTTTGTTATTTAGTTTCTATTTCATAATCATAAACTTAACTGCAATAGACCTAGACATGGAAAGAATAAGGAAAATATAGAACCCTAAAAACTACAGTGAGAGCACCAAGATTGTAAGATACTGTGAGCAAATGAGGTGGAGTGCTTTCCTGAGCTACAGAAGGAATGATCTGGTGGTTAAAACACAGGTCACATTTATTAGAGTTATCTGCAGTCAGCAATAGTTATCCTCTTGCTGGTCTTGCCATTCTTGCTGCCAAAGCGCTCCATGGCTTCCACAATATTCATGCCCTCTTTCACCTTGCCAAAGATAACATGCTTGCCATCCAACCACTCAATCTTGTCAGTGCAGATGAAAAGCTAGGAACCACTTGCGTTGGGTCCAGCATTTGCCATGAACAAGATGCCAGGACCTGTATGCTCCAGGATGAAGTTATCATCATCAAATTTCTTCCCATAGACGGACTTGCCATCAGTGCTATTATGACATGTGAAGTCACCACCCTGAGACATAAACCCTGGGATAATTCTGTGAAAGCAAGAACCCTTATAACCAAATTATTTCTCTCCAGTCCTCAGAGCATGAAAATTTTCTGCTGTCTTTGGAAATTCTGCAAATAGAAGAAGATGCAGAGTAAGGGCTCACCATAGATGGCAATGTTGAAGAACATGGTGGGTTTGACTGTGGCTGGTGGCAGAGGTCTCTGTGAGTCAGCAGCATCTGCAAAGCAGCCCAATCTAAATATTTTAACAGCAAATACAGAATAAGACACCTTCCTTGATCAAAGTTTAATTGGGCTCATCTGAGCATTCTGCTTAACCAGGCCATGACCTTGGTCTGCCATTAGGTAAGAATCCTGATAAGTTATTTTAGTGAGAGTGTCCCCGTCTTTTATATCTAATCACCATTGATCTCTGATCAAGTTTTTTATTCCGTACCCTTGATGTCTAAGTCCTTGGCTCCCCTTTACCAAGAATCCTATTAGAGCATTTTAGCAAGAATCTCCCTATCCTTGATATCTCCTTTTGTTAACTCTCTATCCACTGACCTTTTCATTCTTCTCATTGGCAATATATCTATAGCTATCTTTGCTGAATTTGGAGTTGAATGCAATCTCTCTTCCCTCTTGTAACAGTTTTGAATAAAGTCTTCCTTACCATTTCAATAAGTGTCAGAGTAATTTTTCTGTTATCTGCAGCTTTTTTGAGGTATAAGTGACAAGTAAATATTGTATATATTCAAGGTATACACTGTGATGATTCGATATATGTATACAATATGAAATATTTACCAGAATCTAGTTAATTACAACTCTCATCACCTCATATAGTTGCCATTTTGTGTGTGTATGTGTGATAAAGACACTTAAGACCTACTCTGTTAGCAAATTTAAAGTATACAGTAATTATTATTGACTACAATCACTATGACTACGACCAGAAGGACATAGTGCTTGCCTGGCTTTCTCTTTCCCCATCCTTCAAGCTCTTGGAATAACATTTCTGTCAGAAAGTTGTGGGTAAAATGCAGATGTTTATATGTACACAGCTTTATTTGAGATTAAATTCAGGAGTTAAAATTTTAGAAAGTAAGACATGAGGCCAGGCGCAGTGGCTCACACCTGTAATCCTAGCACTTTGGGAGGCTGAGGTGGGAGGATCACCTGAGGTCGGGAGTTCGAGACCAACCTGACCAACATGGAGAAACCCTGTCTCTACTAAAAATACAAAATTAGTCAGGCATGGTGGTGCATGCCTGTAATCCCAGCTACTCGGGAGGCTGAGGCAGGAGAATTGCTTGAACCCAGGAGGCAGAGGTTGTGGTAAGCCAAGATTGCACCATTGCACTCCAACCTGGGCAACAAGAGCAAAACTCCATCTCAAAAAAAAAAAAAAAAAAAAAAGACATGATTTATTTTAACCGTAATAAGTAAGATCTTGAAATAAGAGGAAAGACACAAAAGATAACATTTCCATATCATTATCATTTGAAATATTAATATTCTTGGCATTCTCGTGCCAAAGTATCCCCAGTTCCAGCCAATGGTATATTTGCTAGTCTGGATTTTCTGACATTATTTGTAGAGTTCTGGGCTGGCAGTCAAAGCTCCCCAACATGGATCAAGATCACATTTTCAGTCCTGTTTTCCAAGAACTCTGTGCTGTTGGCAAATGGCACCATTTTCTACTCCCTCAAAAGACTCCTTCATTTTTCCACCATCCATTTAACATGCTAGGTTTGAATTCTCACAGGGCGTGGCCTTGGCACACACCTGATTCCACCACATCCTCAGAGCAAACCCATGAAATAGCATTGGTACCCACTTTAAAAGGAGAAGAAAACAAGTCTCCAGGAGGGTGTCTTGCCAGCCTTGTCTTTGGTAAAGAAACAGATTGCTGGAGATTAGAGAAGGGTGGAGGAACGAAGTTGTTTTGGTATTAAATGATGAAATGAACATAAATCTTGAATACATATTCAAGTTACATAACTGGTGTTTATTATTATGAAGTCTCATTAGCAGCATTGGCATAAATTTGCCCCTCAAGCTCTATTTCCAGATTTCTTGCCCCATCCTTATCTATTTTGTGGAGGGAGGATGTGAGGAGGGAAAAGAGGAGAGGGTGGGCCTGTGGTGCCTACCTTGGGGAGGAGAGTTCTGTACTTGGGCAGGAGCTACAAAGTAGGATGTAGTTAAGGTAAGCCACATTTTCCCATTCAGAGTCCCTTGCTTGGCATGTAGTAGACACGCAACATATGTTTATTTCCAATTGACAGTCATCTTTATTGATTGTGGTTACATTTTTTTCTTCTGTTGCAGAAGACTTTACTGCTGATAGCACCGTCTTCAAATTTATGGAAGCTTATGTGTGTTGGATTAGAAAATTTCCTACATATAATGTTGGCTCTTCCATTTGCATTCAATTTAGTATTTTTTGTATTCCATTTGTATTCAATTTAGTAATTTTTGTATTCCATTTGTATTCAATTTAGTATTCCATTGTATTCAATTTAGTATTTCTTAATTGATATTAGTTTATTTTTTGTTGATTAGAAAAATAATTTTATTATCTGCAAAATATACTGAAAATATTTTTTTCAGACTTCCTTTTTGAGACCACTTTTTACTTCAGTCATCCTGATTTCTTGTCTCTTGGTTCTTTTTGAGCAGATCTTTAGTCCCTTTTCGTTGGTCTCTGATAGCACATGTGTTAATTTTGCTCATTCAATTTTACCTGTAAACTATGCTAGGGCCTCCACAAAAGCTGATTGAGTAATACATGCAGAAGCACGAACATGTGATATGTACTGTGGGCAGAATAAAACAAGGGGGCATAGAATGGCAACTTCCTACATTGCTTCCAGTTGTATCTGTAGTGGTATATTCTGCCCTTTGAAGGGAGCAATTTGTTTCAAAGTCCCTTATTAGTTATCTGCTGCTGCATAACAACTTACTCCCAAACTTAGCTGCTTAAAACAATTTTTTATTACCTCTTAGATTTCTGAGGGTCAGGAATCTAGGAGTAGTTAAGTTTGGTGTTTTGGGCTTCAGGTCTCTCACGACGTTGCAATTAAGAGGTTGGCTGAGGCTGGGTGCGGTGGCTCATGCCTGTAATTTTAGCACTTTAGGAGTCTGAGGCAGGTGGATCACGAGGTCAGGAGTTCAAGAACAGCCTGGCCAAGATGGTGAAACCTTGTCTCTACTAAAACTACAAAATTAGCCGGGTGCAGTGGCAGGCGCCTGTAATCCCAGCAGTTTGGGAGGCTGAGGCAGGCAGATCATGAGGTCAGAAGTTCAAGACCAGCCTGGCTAACAAAGGGAAACCCCATCTCTCCTAAAAATACAAAACTTAGCTGGGCATAGTGTCACATGCCTGTAGTCCCAGCTACTCGGAAGGCTGAGGCAGGAGAATTGCTTGAACCCGGGTGGCAGGTGTTGCAGTGAGCCAAGCTCAAGCCACTGTACTCCAGTCTTGGTGACAGAGTGAGACTCCACCAAAAAAAAAAAAAAAAAAAAGAAAAAAAAGAGGTTGGCTGACACTGAAGTCACAGAGCTGTTTGCAAGATGCTTCAGTTCCTCACCATGTATCTATCTTTACAAGGCTGCTTGAGTGTACTCATGATATGGCTGCTGGCTTCCTCCAGAGGGAATGATCTGAAAGAGAGAGAGATGAAGGAGAAAGCTGTGATGTCTTTTATGATCTAGTCACACATTGTTGTTTTTGCCAAATTCTATTAGTTGGAAGTGAGTCACGAAGTCCAACCTACACCTAAGGGGAGGGAGATTAGCGTACACTTTTAGAGGGAATAATATCAAATAATTTTGGACATATTTTAAAATCACCACAGTCCCTTTAATTTTACCTACCTATTACCTATTCATTCAACAAATATTTTCTGAACATGCCTACTTAGTGCTGGGTCCTATGCTAAACCCGAAGGATCCAGTGGTGAGGAAACAACAGTAAGAAGGATTAAACCGTGATGAGGTTTCTCTTGATGTCCACAGAGTAGAGGGGGAGGTGAAGAGGTGGTCAGACAACAATCTGATAGCAAAACAAGCAAGTATGAAGAAAGATGCTTCAATGATGGTGGCCCTGAGTTGAAAAACGCTGTTTGGGAGCTTGGCTGCCCGCCCAGCATTCAGCATCTATTACCTCCTGTCTGTTATGCTTTGTGTCTGTTTTTTGTTTTCAAGTATTATTTTAAAAATTCTTAGTTTTTGTGAATACATAGTAGGTGTATATATTTATGGATTACAGGAGGTATTTTGATACAGGGATGCAATATTTAATAATCACATCATGGAGAATGGGGTATTCATCACATCAAGCATTTATCCTTTGTATTACAAACAATCCAATTAGACTCTTAGTTATCACTGAAATGTATAGTTACATTATTTTTGACTATAGTTATCCTGTTGTGCTAGTAAATACTAGGTCTTATTCATTATTTTTAACTATACTTTTGTACCTCTTAACCATCCCTACTTCCTCCCCACCACATACTATTCTTCCCAGCCTCTGGCAACCACCCTTCTACTCTCTATCTCCATGAGCTTAATTGTTTTAATTTTTAGCTCCCACAAATAAGTGAGAACATGCAATATTTGTTTTTCTGTGCCTGGCTTATTTTACTTAACATAGTCACCTCCAGTTCCATCCATGTTATTGCAAAAGACAGGATTTCATTCTTTTTTATGCCTGAAGAGTGCTCCATCATGTATAAGTACCATATTTTCTTTATCCACTCATCTGTTAATGAACACTTAGGTTGCTTCGAAATCTTAGCTATTGTAAATAGTGCTGCAATAAACATGGGAGTGCAGATATATGATCAATATACCGATTTCCTTTCTTTTGAGTATATGCCCAGACGTGAGATTACTAGATCACATAGTAGCTCTGTTCTTACTTTTGTGAGGGAATCTCCAAACTGTTCTCCATAGTGGTTGTACTAATTTACATTCCCACTCACAGTGTACAAGGGTTCCCTTTTCTCCACATCCTTGCAAGCATTTGTTATTGCCTGTCTTTTGGATAAAAGCCGGTTTAACTGGGGTAAGATGGTATCGAATTGTTGCATTGCAGGTGGTTTCTTTTCTTTCTCTTTTTTTTTGAAAAGTTTCATTCTTTTACCCAAGCTGGAGTGCAGTGGCACGATCTCAGCTCATTGCAACCTCCACCTCCCAGGTTCAAGCGATTCTCTTGCCTCAGCCTCCTGAGTAGCTGGGACTACGGGCACACACCATCATGCCTGGCTAATTTTTGTATTTTTAGTAGAGACGGGGATTTCCTTATGTTGGGCAGGCTGGAGGCTGGACTTGAACTCCTGACCTCATGATCCACCCTCCTGGGCTTCCCAGACTGCTGGGATTACAGGTGTGAACCACCGTGTCTGGCCACTTTTTTTTTTTTTTTTTTTGACAGAGTCTTGCTCTGTAACTGATACAGAGCAAGTGGGGACATTTTAACATTGTTGGACATTTGACAGAACATTTTAACATTCTGGACATTTTAACAATGTTGATTCTTCCAATCCATTAACATGAAACATTCTTCCAGTTTTTTGTGTCCTCTTCAATTTCTTTAATCAGTTTTTTATAGTTTTCTTTATCTCGGCTCACTGCAACCTCCACTTCCAGGTTCAAGCAATTCTTGTGCCTCAGCCAGCAGCTGGGATTACAGGTGGGTGCCATCACACTGGCTAATTTTTGTATTTTTAGTAGAGATGGGATTTCACCGGGTTGGCCAGGCTGGTTTGGAAATCCTGAGCTCAAGTGATCCATCCACCTTGGCCTCCCACAGTGCTGGGATTACAGGCGTGAGCCACCTCGCCCAACCTATCATTGTCGCTTTTATTTGCATTTCTCTGATGATCAGTGATGTGAGCACCTTTTCATAAACCTATTTGGCATTGATATGTCTTCTTTTGAGAAACATCATCAGATATTTGGCCTATTTTATAATTGGATTATTAGATTTTTTCCTATAGAGTTGTTTGAACCCCTTATGTATTCTGGTTATTAATCCCTTATCAGATAATTAGTTTGCAAACATTTTCTCCAATGTGTGGGTTGTCTCTTCACTTTGTTGATTGTGCTTTGCTATGCAGAAGTTTTTTAAAAAAATTATTTTGTTTATTTTTTATTTTAGTTGATGTAATCCCATTTGCCCATTTTTCGTCTGGTTTCAGGGTACTACTCAAGAGGCTTTGCCCACTCCAATGTCCTAGGAAGTTTCTCCAGTGTTTGCTTTTAGTAGTTTAATAGTTTGGGATCTCAGATTTAAGGCTTGAGTTCATTTTGGTTTGATTTTTGTATGTGGAGAGATAGGGGTCTAGTTTCATTTTTCTGCATATGGATATCCAATTTTCCCAGCACCATTTATTGAAGAGACTATCCTTTCCCCAATCTATGTTCTTGGCACTTTGTCGAAAATGAGTTCACTGTAGATATAGGGTTTTATTTCTGGGTTGTCTATTTTGTTCCATTGGCCTATATGTCTATTTTTATGACAGCATCATGCAGTTTTTGTTACTATAGCTCTGTAGTATAATTTGAAATCAGATAATGTGATTCCTTCAGTTTTATTCTTTTTGCTCTTGCCTAGGGAAGCTTTGGTTATTCTGGGTCTTTTGTGGTTCCCTATAAATTTTAGGATTTTTTTTTTCTATTTCTGTGAAAAAAAGTCATTGGTATTTTGATGGAGATTGCATTGAACCTTTAGTTTGCTTTGGGTAGTATGGACATTTTAACAATGTTGATTCTTCCAATCCATTAACATGGAACATTTTTCTAGTTTTTTGTGTCCTCTTCAATTTCTTTAATCAGTTTTTTATGGTTTTCATTATAAATATCTTTCACTTCTTTGGTTAACTTAATTCCTAGGTATATTATTTTATTTGTAGCTATTGTAAATGGGATTATTTTCTTGATTTCTTTTTCAGATTGTTCATTGTTGCTATATAGAAATGCTATTGACCTTTGTATGTTGATTTTATATCCTGCAACGTTACTGAATTTGTTTATCAGTTCTGATAGTTTTTTGGTGGAGTCTTTAGATTTTTCTAAATATAAGATCACATTTTCTGCAAATCAAGATAATTTGACTATTTCCTTTCTGATTTGGGTGTTCTTTACTTCTTTCTCTTGCCTGATTGCGGTCACTAGGATTTCTTTTATGATATAGTTTGGATCTCTGTCCCTACCAAATCTCATGTCTAAATGTAGTCTCCATTGTTGGGGAGCGGTGGGTCCTGGTGGAAGGTGATTGGATTTTAGGCATAGATCCTTGATGAATGATTTAGCACCATCACCTAGGTGCTGTTTTCATGATAGAGTTCTTGTGAGATCTGATTGTTTAAAAGTGAGTGGCACCCCCCTCTTTCTCTTTTGCTCTTGCTCCTGCCATGTAAGATATGCCTGCTCATGCCTACTTCTGCCATTATTGTAAGTTTCCTGAGGCTTCTCCAGAAGTGAAGATACCAGCTTCATGCTTCCTGTACAGACTGTAGAACCATGAGCCAATTAAACCTCTTTTCTTTATAAATTACCCAGTCTCAGGTATTTCTATGTAGCAATATGAGAACGGACTAATACACAGTACTATGTTTAATAACAGTGGTGAAAGTGGGCATCCTTGTCATGTTCCCCATCTTAGAGGAAAGGCTTCAGTTTTTCCCCATTCAGTATGATAAGAGCTATGGGTCTGTCATATACGGCTTTTATTATGTTGCAGTATGTTCATTCTATCCCCAGTTTTTTGAGGGTATTTATCAAGAAGGGATGCTGAATTTTATCAAATGCTTTCTCAGCATCAATTGAAATGATCATACGGTTTTGTCCTTCATTCTGTTGATATGATGTACCACATTGATTGATTTGCCTATGAACCATCCTTGTATCCCACGGATAAATTCCACTTGGTCATGGTGAATGATCTTTCTAAAGTGTAGTTGAATTTGTGTTGCTAGTATTTTGTTGAGGATTTTTGGATAAATACTTATTAGTGATATTGGCTTATATTGTTTATGTGTCTTTGTCTGGTTTTGGTATCAGAGTAATACTGGCCTTGTAGAATGAGTTTGGAAGTATTCACTCCTGTTTTATTTTTCAGAAGAGTTTGAGTAGGATAGGTATCAGTTCTTTTAATATTTGGTAGAATTCAGCAGTGGAGCCATCAGATCCTGAGCTTTTCTTTGCTGGGAGACATTTTATTTATGGCTTCAACCTCATTACTTGTTATTGGTATGATCACATTTTGGATTTTTTCCTGGTTTAATCTTAGCAGGTTGTATGTGTCTAAGAATATATCAGTTTCTTCTAGATATTCCAATTTATTGGCATGTAGTTGCTCTTAGTAGCCACTAATGACCCTTTGAATTTCTGCAGTATTAGTTGTAATGTCTTTTCCTTTTCATCTCTGGTTTTATTTGAGTTTTCCCTCTTTTTTTTTTTTTTTTTGGTTAGTTTGGGTAAAGTTTTGTCAGTTTTATCTTTTCAAAAAACCAACTTTTCCTTTCATCGATCTTTTGTATTGTTTTCTTCATTTTAATTTCATTTATTTCTGCTCTGATCTGTATTGTTTCTTTTCTTCTACTAACTTTGTGTTTGGTGTGGTCTTGTTTTTCTAGTTGTTTAAGATGCGTCATTAGGTTATTTTAAGTTTTTCTTCTTTTTTGATGTAGGTGCTTATAGCTGTAAACTTCCCTCAGTACTGCTTTCATTTTTTCTCAAAGGCTTTGGTGTGTTGTGTTTCCATTATCGTTTGTTTCACAAATTTTTAAAATTTTCTTCTTAATTTCTTCATGGACACACTGATCGTTCAGGAGCATATTGTTTAATTTCCATGTGTTTGTATAGTTTGCAAAATTCTTCTAGTTATTGATTTCCAGATTTATTCCATTGTGGTCAGAGAAGATGCTTGATGTTATTTCAATTTTTGAATGTTTTAGGATTTGCTTTGTGACCTAACATATATCTGCCCTAAAGAATGATCCGTGAGCTGAGCAAAAGAATGTATACTCTTCAGTCATTGGATGAAACATTTTGTAATATCTATTAGATTCATTCGTTCTGTGGTACAGATTAAGTCTGATGTTTCTTTGTTGATTTTTTTTTGGTCTGGAAGATCTGTATAATGCTGAAAGTGGGGTGTTAAAGTCTCCAGCTATTATTGTATTGAGGCCTATGTTTTTACTTCTAAAAACATTTTCTTTTTATATCTGAGTGTGCCAGTATTGGGTGCGTATATATTTATAATTGTTATATCTTGTTTCTTCATCCATTCAACCAGTCTATGTCCTTTGCTTGGAGAGTTTAGTCCATTTACATTCCATTTCATTATCAATAAGTGAGGATTTACTCTTGCCATTTAGTTATTTGCTTTCTGGTTGTTTTGTGGGCTTCACTTCCTTCTCTCCTTTATTTCTGTCTTCCTTTCAGTGAGGGTATTTTTCTATGATCGTAGGATTTAACTTATTGCTGTTTAATTTTTTTTGTGTATCTGTTGTATGTTTTTCATTTGGTGTTACCATGAGGCCTGGAAATACTATCTTATAACCCATTATTTTAAGCTGATAGCAACTTAACTTTGTTTGTATAAACATAGAAATAAACAAACAAAAAGAAAACTGATAAAAACGCTACACCTTAGTTTTATTCCCCCACCTTGCTTTTACCTTTTTGTTGTTTCTATTTATATCTTGTTGTACTGTCTATGTCTTGAAAACTTGTTGTTGTTATTATTTTTGATTGGTTTTTATCATTTAGTATTTCTACTTAGGCTAAGAGTAGTTTACACACCACAGTTTCAGTGTTATGATATTCTGAGTATTTCTGTGCACTTCATATTACCAGTGAGTTTTATACCTTCAGGTGATTATTTGTTGCTCATCAATGTTCTTTGCTTTCTGATTGAAGTGCTACCTTTAGCATTTCTTGTAGGATAGCTCTGGTATTGATGAAATCCCTCAGTTTTTTTTTTTTAATTTTTTTATTGGATTTTAGGTTTTGGGGTACATGAGCAGAGCATGCAAGACAGTTGCGTAGGTACACACATGGCAGTGTGCTTTGCTTTCCTTTTCCCCTTCACCCACGTTTGGCATTTCTCCCCAGGCTATCCCTCCCCACCTCCCCCTCCCACTGGCCCTCCCCTTTTCCCCCCAATAGACCCCAGTGTTTAGTGCTCCCCTTTCTGTGTCCATGTGTTCTCATTTTTCCTCAGTTTTATTTTTCATGTTTGAAGGATATTTTTGCTGGATATACTGTTCAAGGGTAAAAACTTTGTTTCTTTAGCACTTAAAACGTGTCATGCCACTCTCTCCTGGCCTGTAAGGTTTTCACTGAAAAGTCTGCTGCCAGGTGTAAGTTATTTGTTTCAGAGCTCCATTGCATGTTGTTTCTTTTCTCTTGCTGCTTTTAGGATTTTTTTTTTAATCCTTGACCTTTGGGAGTTTGATAATTAAATGCCTTGAGGTAGCCTTCTTTGATTAAATCTGCTTCGTGTTCTATAACTTTCTTGTACTTTGATGTTGGTATCCTTCTCTAGCTTCAGAAGTTCTCTGTTCCTGTTCCTTTGAATAAACTTTCTACCCCATCTCTTTTTCTATCTCTTGTTTAAGGCCAATAACAGGTTTGCTCTTTTATTTTTTTGATGAAGTCTCACTCTGTCACCAGGCTGGAGTGCAGTGGCATGATCTCTGCTCACTGCAACCTCCACCTCCCAGGTTCAAGCGATTCTCCCGCCTCGGCCTCCCGAATAGCTGGCACTACAGGCATGCACCACCATGCCCAGCTAATTTTTATATTTTTAGCAGAGATGGGGTTTCGTCATGTCGGCCAGGATGGTCTCAATCTCTTGACCTTGTGATCCTCCTGCCTCGGCCTCCCAAAGTGCTGGGATTACAGGTGTGAGCTACCATGCCTGGCCCAGATTTGCTCTTTTGAGACTATTTTCTAGATCCTGTAGTTGTGCTTCATTTATTTAAATTCTTTTAAATTATTTCCATCTCTTTATTACATTTATCTGGTAGAATTCTGCATTTCTTCTCTGTGTTATCTTGAATTTCTTTGAATTTCCTCAATCCAGCTGTTTTGAATTCTCTGTCTGAAAGACAACTTGTCTCTTTTTCTCCAGGATTGGTCCCTGGTGCCTTATTTATTTTGTATGGGGAGGTCATGTTTCCCTGGATGGTCTTGATGCTTGTGGATATTCATCTGCATCTGGACATTGAAGAGTTAGGTATTTATTGTATTCTTCACAGTCTGGGCTTATCTGTACCCATCTTTCTTGGGAAGGCTTTCTGGGTATTCAAAAGGACTTGGATGTTGAAGAGACTCTTTTTCTCTTCCCTTATTTTCTCTGAAACAAACAGAGTCTCTCTCTCTCTCTCTCTCTCTCTCTCTCTCTCTCTCTCTCTCTCTCTCTCTGTGCTGAGACTTCAGAAGCTAGGGGTGAAGTGACACAAGTACACCTGTGGCCAGCACCACTGACACTTTCCTGGGTCAGACCTGAAGGCAGCGCAGCACTGGGTCTTGCCCAAGGACCTCTGTAACCATTACCTGGCTACCACTTATGTCTGCTCAAAGCCCTAGGGCTCTACAATCCACAGGTGGCAAAGCCAGCCAGGCTTGTGTCCTTCCCTCCCCTTCCCATAGGCAGAGAAGCCTCACTCCATGGTCACTGCCACCACAGGCCCATGGGGGAGTACTTCTAGATTACCATCAATGTTCACTTAATGCCCAAGGGCTGTTCAGTCAGCTTATAGTGAGTGCTTCCATGCCTGGGACTCATCCTTCAGGGCAATGAACTCTCCTCTGGCCCAGGGCAGGTCCAGAAATGCTGTCCATGAGCCAAGGCCTGGAATCAGGGACCCTGAGAACCCACTTAGTGCTGTACTTCCAAGGACCAAGCTTATATCTAAGGTGCAAGAGAAAGTTCTCTTATTTATTTATTTACTTTTTATTATTTATCTATTTCTTTTCTTTTCTTTCTTTCTTTTTTTTTTTTTTTAGAAACGGGGTCTCGCTATGTTGCCCAGGCTGGAGTGCAGTGGCTATTCACAGGCAAGATCCCACCACTGATCAGCAAGGGAGTTTTGACCTGCTCCGTTTCCGACCTGGGCTGGTTCACCCCTCCTTAGGCAACCTGGTGGTTCCCTGCTCCCAAGAGGTCACCATACTGATGTCCAACTTAGTGTGGACACTCGATTCGCATAACGCACTACAGACCAAAACTCCTGGGCTCAAACGATCCTCCCACCTCAGCCTCCCACGTAGCCGGGACTACAGGCATGCGCCACCGTGCCCGGTGAGAAAGTTCACTTTACTTTTCTCTCTGCATTTCTCAAACAGATGTAGTTTTTCACCATAGCCACCACAGCTTGGAATGTGCTGGGTCTCTCCTGAAACCTGCACATCTCGGAACCCAAGACCCACGGTGTACTTTCTGGGTACTGCTGTTGGTTATTCGGGGACCCAGGGCTCTTTAGTCAGCAGGAGATGGGTTCTGCCAGGACAGAGTCCTTCCCTTCAAGGGAGTGGGTTTCCTGCCAGGACAGAGTCCTTCCCTTCAAGGGAGTGGGTTTCCTTCTGGACCATGGTGTGTCTAGAAATGTCATTTGGGGAAGCTAAGTCCTGGAATAAGGGTCTCATAACTCTGCCCAGTGCCCTATCCAGTGTCTGAGCTCGTATCCAAGATGCAAGACAGTCTCCTTTACTCTTCCCTCTCCTCTACTGAAATAGAAGGAAGGGTCTCTTTTAAAGTTGTGAGCTGTGCTGCCTGGGGTTGGAGGTTGGGTGGCACAAGCATTCACTTAGCCTCCCTGGCTGATGTCTCAACAGGTCACATGACCCTCAGTCCTCTGGCTCTGGGCCTAGTTCAGCACTAGAACTTGCCTAGGAATTGGAGTCCTTATGGCCTAGACTGCCTTTCAAGTTTATTTAGGGCCCCGGAACACTTTAGCCTGTGGTGACAAGGCCTGCCAGAACTCAAGTTCTGACCACTGGAGTGGGTAATTTCCCTCTGGCTAGGGATGGGTTAAATGCTCCTTCTGTGGGCAGGCATCAACTGAGTTCAGCCTGGCTTTGCTTTCTGCTATGACAAGGCATGACTGAGTTCAATGCTAAGTCTCACAGTCACTGCATTCTCCCTCTCCCAAGTACATGAATTTTTTTCTCCATGCCATGTGGCTGCTGCCAGGGGATGGGGGAAGGGTTGCATTAGCAATTCATGATGGTCTTTCCTACCCTCTTCAGTGCCTCTTTCAGTGATATAAAGTTAAAACCAGGTACTGGGAGTGCTCACCTGATTTTTGGTTCTTTTGAAGGTGCTTTTTTCGTGTAGATAGTTGACAAATTTGGTGTTTGTGTTTGGGAGACGATCAGTGGAGCCTTCTATTCAGCCATCTTGCCCTGTCCTGCTCTATGTATGTATTTTGACAGATGAAGACATAAGGACAAAATGAGCTTCCCAGAGAGCATAAATGAATACAACATTTACTCCTGACGCTAATCTAGAAAGTCCAAAGAATGAAAGGAAATCCTACCAAATCCTTTAAAAGGAACGTAATGTTTTTTCCTTCAACCCTATGTCAACCTAAAAATAAGCAAAAAGATCACAATCTAGTTTGGGAGTTTATGCAAGTGAAAAGGTTGGGGACGGCCTGCCCAGGAAGCACAGATTCCAAAGAATGCAAGTCAGTGTTCCAAAGAGTAGAAGTTCAAGATCATTTATATAGATAAGGTTCAGGGAAGTTTAGCAGAATTTCAGTGTCTTTCTATGGAAGGCTTAACGTATGGTTGCAATGATACCAATCGTCGAGGTGGTCTTCTTCTTGCGAGAAAGGTATATTTAACAATCCACAGTGAAGACCTAACTGCATGGAGTACCTGTTTGGGGGTGTTATCTGATCTGAGTTAGATGCAGGACAATAAAGGAGGCAGTCTATAACAAAGATCAGTGATTGGAAGGGGGAAGTCTAGTCTCTGGTCTTTCCTAGTTATTTACAGAGCAAGAACAACAAAGAAGAGAGTTAATCTGTAATCTCTTGATTTCTTCTCCAAAACAAGGCATTGACACTTATCTAAATGTAAAGTTATCATATAATGTACAAAATACTGTTTATTTTCTTTTTTCCTGTTAAATTTCCAAAGGTTCTCCATGACATGGTTGGCTGGTTTTTGTTGTTGTTGTTTTTTGTTTTTTGAGATGGAGTTTCACTCTGTTACCTAGGCTTGAGTGCACTGCTACAATCTCAGCTCACTGCAATCTCTGCTTCCCGAGTTCAAGTGATTCTCCTGCCTCAGTGTCCCAAGTAGCTGGGATTACAGGCATGCACCACCACACCCAGCTAATTTTTGTATGTTTGGTAGAGATGGAGTTTCGCTATGTTGGCCAGCCTGGACTCGAACTCCTGACCTCAGGTGATCCACCCTCCTCGGCCTCCCAAAGTGCTGGGATTACAGGTGTGAGCCACTGTGCCCAGCCAAGCTGTTTTTTTTTTTTAATTACGATTTTTTTTTTCCAAGAAAGGAGGCAGTAGGGAGGGAGGGAACTCACATTGAATGAGCAACTACAACACACCAGTTACTTTAGACAGTTTTCTTATTTAATTCTTACTACCATCCTGAAAATAAAGTACTATTATCACCATTTTACAGATGAGGAGATGACCAGTTAGAAAGGTTAGTTTTTTTAGGATCACTCAACTAGTGAGTGGAACAGGAAGGACTCAAGTCCAGGCTTTGTTTAACTGTGGTGTTTATTACGGTACTTCATTTTGAGATGGTGTGCTTTCAAGATTCAGGGTTAGGTCGATTTGAACTCGCTAAATTATAGAGTTCTTTTTTGATTCAATGCCAAAATGAATATAAATCTTTACCATACTTTCGTGACACAAAAATAGTATTTGTTATTATGAAGGGCCACTAACATTAATACCCTAAACTCCGTGGCTCTAAGTTCCTAATTGCTCAGTTTCAGTAAATTCAATGTTCTATAGACCCATGCTTCTCAAACTGAAATGTGTAAACAAATCACCTGGGATATGTGGTTAAAATGCAGGCGCTTATCCAATAGGTCTTGGGGTGGGGCCTAAGCTTCTGCCTGTCTAATGTCTAACAGGCTTTCACGTGGTGCTGATGATGCTTGTCTTGAGATCACAGTTTGAGTAACAAGCCTGTGGAGTAGCAAGACTTAAATACTCTTGGAATGTCTGGGTTGCTTCCAGCGGTCTAAGAATTTGTAGTTTCGGACAAGGATGGCCAGCTGAGCTAGAACTCTGAGGCTTCTGGTGACAGCCGTTTTACAAGGGTTCTCCTCTACACCAGAACTCTACTTGTGGTACTACTTCTATCTCCTGTATATGAGTGGATTTGAAAATTTGCTATGCCAGGTATTACTGGATCTGCATGCTATTGCAGTCCCTTGATGTTAATAATAAGAGGATGATGTACAATGGCAGCCTAGAAGAGGGTGAATCAGAAAGGCAAGCACAGTAGCCGTCTGCTGCTTGATAGGGAGGAGAGAGAGGGAGCCTGGACCCTGAAGAGTTTTAGAACGTTTAAACATCCCCTGGCCGGGCACGGTGGCTCATGCCTGTAATCCCAGCACTTTGGGAGGCTGAGGTGGGTGGATCACGAGGTCAAGAGATCGAGACCGTCCTGGTCAACATGGTGAAACCCCGTCTCTACTAAAATACAAAAAATTAGCTGGGCATGGTGGCGCGTGCCTGTAATCCCAGCTACTCAGGAGGCTGAGGCAGGAGACTTGCCTGAACCCAGAAGGCGGAGGTGGCGGTGAGCCGAGATTGCACCATTGCACTCCAGCCTGGGTAACAGGAGCGAAACTCCGTCTCAAAAAACAAAACAAAACAAAAATCCCTATATATGTTTGTAAGCCAGAAGCTGAGTAAGATTTTAGAGATATAGTGTCTCTTACCTCAAGAAAATTTTAGCCTGGAGGGGAAGACTGATAAGTAACCAGAGAACATAGTGATGGGTGTCAGTTTAGGGCATTATCAGAGCCTAGAGCAGAACCATTTAACCCACACTTGGGATGGGGTGGGGAAGGAGCAGGGCAGTGGTGTGTTGAAAAATATTTAACAATCAGTTCTCTGAAAAAAATAAAAGCCCTGATGTGTAGTGTTTCTTTACTTCCATGGTGTAAATACTTCATCACGGCGAATTTCAAGGTACTGACTTGATGTCACTGAACACGTAATTGGGAAGAGATGTTCGTAACTGGCTCTTTTAAGTCAGGCCAAACTGACTAGCACATCATTGAGGTAGTGAATCCTTCCCAAAGTGAATGTCTTTGTCAGTTCGAACTGTCATAACAAAATACCATAAACTGGGTGGTTTGTAAACAACAGGAGTTTATTTCTCACCTTTCTTGAGTCTAAGATCAGGGTGCTAGCATTGTTGGGCTCTGGTGAGGGTCCTTTTCCCAGGGTTGCAGACAGCTAACTTTTAACTGTACTCTCACATGATAGAAAGAGGGCAAACTAGCTTTCTGGTCTCTCCCTTCTCCTCCCCCTCCTCCTCCTCCTCCTCCTCCTCCTCCTGCTCCTCCTCCTCCTCTTTTTCCTTTTTATTATACTTTAAGTTCTGGGTTATATGTGCAGATCGTGTAGGTTTATTACATAGGTATACACATGCCATGGTGGTTTGCTGCATCCATTCCCCTGTCATCTACATTAGATATTTCTCCTAATGTTGTCCCTCCCCAATCCTCCCACCCCCTGCTATCCCTCCCCTAGTCCCTTCATACCCGACAGGCCCTGGTGTGTGATGTTCCCCTCCCTGTGTCTATGTGTTCTCATTGTTCAACACCCACTTGTGAGTGAGAACATGCAGTGTTTGGTTTTCTCTTCTTGTGTCAGTTTGCTGAGAATGATAGTTTCCAGCTTCATCCATGTCCCTGCAAAGGACATGAACTTATCCTTTTTTTGTCTGGACTCTTCTTATAAGAGCATTAATTCCATTCATGAGGGCTCCATGCTTATTACCTAATTACCTCCCAAAGGCCCCACCTCCTAATATTATCACATTGGGCATTGGGATTTCAACATATGGATTTTTTGAGGGAAGGAGGGACACATTTAGTCCATTCCAATGAGTAAGAAGAGATTCCAAGGATAAGCAGAAGGTAGCTCATCAAATGTAGAGGGCAAATGAGGGGATTCCAGGTGGAAGGAATGACAGGTACAAATGGCCCAAGGTGATAGGAAACATGGTGCTTTGGTAATAAGTTACAAATTAGAGTGGAAGTGGACAGTCCTAAGTCTCCAAGTAGGCAAACATTTAATTACAGAATACATTTAATTATACTCTCTTTTCTGATCTCATTACTGCTTTTGCCAAATCATTTCCATCAACTAGACCAATGCTGCATTTATGTCTGTGATGAGCTCAAATCTTAGTTAGGCCATTAATTGCATTTATTTGTATTTATTTTTTTAAGTTATTAAGCAAAGTATGTTATTAGATACTCCACAAAGAGCATATTTGTAGTAAATAATAAAACAAAAAAATTTTAGATTATTACCACTAAACTGTTTTAAAGATAATTTATAATCTACTTAAGAATTACACAACTATTACAATGTGCATCTTAACGAAGGCACAAATAGATAATTCTGTTTTGGTTTATTATGATTTTGTGTATAAAAGGGAGATATATGAATGTCTCTTTTCTCAACTTTTATTTTAGTTTCAGGGGTACATGTGCAGATTTGTCAAATGGGTAAATTGTATGTTGCTGAGGTTTGGTGTATGAATCATCTCACCACCCAGATTGTGAGCATAGTACTTGATAGGTTGTTTTTCAATCCTCATCCCCCTCTAGCCTCCCCTGTCCCTGGTGTCTATTGTTCCCATCCTTATGACCACGTGCACCCAATGTTTAGCTCCCACTTATAAGTGAAAAATGAGGTATATGGTTTTCTGTTTCTGCATTAGTTTGCTTTGGATTATGGCCTCTAGCTGCATCCATGTTGCTGCAAAGAACATGATCTCATTATTTTTAATGGCTCTGTAGTATTCCATGGTGAATATATACCAAATTTTCTTTATCCAGTCCATCATTGGTGGGTGGGTACCTGGGTTGATTCTGTGGCTGCTGTTGTGAATAGTGCTGCAATGACATACTGGTGCACGTGTCTTTTTGGTAGAATAATTTATTTTCCTTTGGATATATACTCAGTAATGAGGTGCTGAGTTAAATGGTAGTTCAACTCTAGCTCTTTGAGACATCTTTGAGAATCTAGTTCTTTGAGAAAAGTGTTCTCCCTAGTGGCTGAAGTAATTTACACACCCACCAACAACGTATAAGTGTTCCCTTTTCTCTGCAACCTCATCAATACCGTTTTTTTGCTTTAAAAAAAATTTTAACAAAAGCCATTTTGACTGGTATGAGATGGTATTTTATTGAGGTTTTCATTTAAATTTATCTGATGATTAGTGATGATGAACACTTCAACTATTTGTTGGCCATGTATGCGTCTTCTTTTGAGAAGTACTGTTCATGTCTATTGACCATATTTAATGCTGTTGTTTTTGGATTGTTGAATTTTTAAATTTTTATTTATTTATTTATTTATTTTGAGATGGAGTTTCGCTCTTGTTACCCAGGCTAGAGTGCAATGGCGCGATCTCGGCTCACTGCAACCTCTGCCTCCTGGGTTCAGGCAATTCTCCTGCCTCAGCCTCCTGAGTAGCTGGGATTACAGGCATGCACCACCGTGCCAAGCTAATTTTTTGTATTTTAGTAGAGATGGGGTTTCACCATGTTGACCAGGATGGTCTTGATCTCTTGACCTCGTGATCCACCTGCCTCAGCCTCCCAAAGTGCTGGGATTACAGGCTTGAGCCACCGCGCCAGGCCGGATTGTTGAATTTTAAAGTACTTCCTATATGTGCTTCTTTTTATTGTGGGCTTTTTCAAATATATATAAAGGTAGATTAATAATGAATTGCCATATTCTCACCAACCAACTTCAACAATTATAAACTCATAACTAGTCTCATTTAATCCTTCTAAACAGTTTGGACTTAAAAATCCATAACTTCAGTATTATTATTATTTATAAAACAATTGACAATGTTACTTAAAATTATTAAATCTTCATTTACTGTTCTAATTTTCTTAATTGCCTCATTTTTCTTTTATAATTTCTGTAAAACAGGATTCAAAGCCCATATATGGTATTTTATTGACTTTTTAGAAGTTTCTCTTAATTCATTAATTTTCTGCCTTTTTTATTTTATTTTGAGGTGGGTTCTCACTATGTTGTCCAAGTTGTACTTGAACTTCTGGACTCAAGTGATCCTTCTGCCTCAGCCTGCCAAGTAGCTGGGATTACAGGCATGTGCTACCACACTTAGCTTTATTTTAAAATTATTTCAACTTCTTTGTTGAAGAAAACAGGTTGTTTAGCCTGTAAAATTTTCCACATTCTGGAATTTGCTGACTGCATCCATGTGGTATCGACTAACATATTATTTTGTTTCCTATTTTCCTGTAAACTGGTAGATCTAGAGGCTTATTCTGATTCAGGGTTGATTTTCTGGAAGGAATGTTTCATAAGTGTTGTTTGTATTTCTTTCAAGAGGTACATAGTATCTGACTGAAGCTCTTTTTGTTGTGATGTCAGTGGCCATCAATGGTAATAGCCTAGATTCATTATTTCATTAGGGATTTGTAAGAGGCTGATACTCCATTTCTATAATTCCTTCTTCATTTATTAGTTAAAAAAAAAAAAGAAAAAAGGAAGTTGGCCAGGCGTGGTGGCTTACACCTGTAATCTCAACACTTTTGGAGGCAGAGGTGGGCAGGTCTTTTGAGGCCAAGAGTTTGAGACCAGCCTGGCCAACATGGAGAAACCTTGTCTCTGCTAAAAATACAAAAATTAGCCGGGTGTGGTGGTGCACACCTGTAATCCCAGCTACTTGGGAGGCTGAGGCAGAGAATAGCTTGAACCTGGGAGGCAAAGGCTGCAATGAGCCGAGATTGCACCATTTCACTCCAGCCTGGGCAACAAAGCAAGACTCCCATCTCAAAAACGAAGAAACAAACAAGCAAAAACCCCCAACCCCCTTTTTTTTTTCAGACGGAATCTTACTCTGTTGCCCAGGCTGGAGTGCAGTGGTGCCATCTTGGCTCACTGAAACCTCCACCTTCTGGGTTCAGGTGATTCTCCTGCCTCAGCCTCCCTGTAATCCCAGTTACGGGGTGTACACCACCATGCCCCGCTAATTTTTGCATTTTAGTAAAGATGGGGTTTCACCATGTTGGCCAGGCTGGTTTTTGAACTCCTGACCTGAGATGATCCACCAGCCTCGGCCTCCCAAAATGTTGGGCTTACAGGTGTAAGCCACTGCACCTGGCCAAAAAACCTTCTATAAATGGAAAATTCCTCTCAAAAACTGGTCACTGTGAGGGGACAATTTGGATTCCCTTAGTATCATCCTCCAAAGGTGGCCAATAAAGATGTTTTAGGTATTATTATGAATTCTTAGAGTTTAACATATTTGATGTGTTTCAACTCATCAGTTCATTGCAGTTATTGTTTTTAATGATGCTCAAATTTACTGTTGCAACCCTTTTCTAGTTGGCTCCTGGATGCTGTTGACACAACCCCAATAGCCTTTGATAGCTTTCTTGCTTGGCAACTATTTAATAAAATAACATAAATGAGTAATTTAAAATATTTATGACATGTTAACTGCAAAATTGTGATTCTAAATTACCATTTAGTTATGCTTCATATAAAAAGGAAATAAAAACTACCCTTGTATCTAGCCTATGGAATGTTAAGTTGACACACAAGACAGTCAAAGCTTTCTTTAATTCAATATCCCATTATTTTTTTTTTTGAGACACAGTCTTGCTCTGTCACCCAGGCTGGAGTGCAATGGTGCGATCTCGACTCACTGCAACCTCTGCTTCCTGGGTTTAAGCTCTTCTCCTGCCTCAGCCTCCTGAGTAGCTGGGATTACAGGCACCAGTCCCCATGCTCAGCTAATTTTTGTATTTTCAGTAGAGGTGGGATTTCACCATGTTGGCCAGGTTGGTCTTGAATTCCAGACCTCAGGTGATCCACCTGCCTCGGACCCCCGATGTGCTGGGATTATAGGTGTGAGCACCACACATGGCTCAATATCCCCCTAATTTCTAGCTTTACAGAAAAACAGGCAGCCAGTGCAGATTTCTTCTCCAAAACAAGGCATTGACACTTATCTAAAGATAAATAAAATAAAATAAAAGTGGAATGGGGTAGAATCTCTTCATTCTTTTTTTTTATTGCATTTTAGGTTTTGGGGTACATGTGCAGAACATGCAAGACAGTTGCATAGGTACACACATGGCAGTGTGTTTTGCTGCCTTCCTCCCCTTCACCCACATTTGGCATTTCTCCCCATGCTATCCCTCCCTAGCTCCCCCCCACTGTCCCTCCCCTATTCCCCCCAATAGACCCCAGTGTGTAGTACTCCCTTCCCTGTGTCCATGTGTTCTCATTGTTCATCACCTGCCTATGAGTGAGAATATGCGGTATTTCATTTTCTGTTCTTGCGTCAGTTTGCTGAGAATGAAAATGTGTTCCTGGAAACCCATCTCACATACAGGGACATACATATGCTCAAAATAAAGGGATGGAGGAAGATTTACCAAGCACATGGAGAGCCAAAAAAGGGCAGGAGTTGCAATCCTAGTCTCTGATAAAATAGACTTTAAACCAACAAAGATCAAAAGAGACAAAGAAGGGCATTACACAATGGTGGAAGGATCAATGCAACAAGAAGAGCTAATAATCCTACATATACATATACCCAATACAGGAGCACCCAGATACATAAAGCAAGTTCTTAACTACCTACAAGGAGACTTAGATTCCCACACAATTATAGTGGGAGATTTTAACTCTCCACTGTCAATAGTAGACAAATCAACGAGAAAGAAAATTAACAAGGATATCCAGGACTTGAACTCACATCTGGTCCAAGCAAACCTAATAGACATCTACAGAACTCTCCACCCCAGATCCACAGAATATACATTCTTCTCAGTACCACATTGCACGTACTCTAAAATTGACCACATAATTGGAAGTAAATCACTCCTCAGCAAACGCAAAAGAAAGGAAATCATAACAAACAGTCTCTCAGACCACAGGGCAATCAAATTAGAACTCAGGATAAAGAAACTAACTCAGAACCGCACAACTTCATGGAAAGTGAACAACTGGCTTGTGAATTTTGACTGGATAAACAATGAAATGAAGGCAGAAATAAAGATGTTCTTCAAAACTAACAAGAATGAAGACACAATGTACCAGAATCTCTGGGACACATTTAAAGCAGTGTCTAGAGGAAAATTTATAGCAATAAATGTCCACACAAGAAGCAATGAAAGATTTAAAATCAACACCCTATCATCAAAATTGAAAGAGCTAGAGGAGTAAGACCAAAAACTCAAAAGCTAGCAGAAGACAAGAAATAACTAAGATCAGAACAGAACTGAAGGAGATATAGACATAAAAAACCCTTCAAAAAATCAATAAATCCAGGAGCTGTTTTTTTGAAAAGATCAACAAAATAGACAGACTGCTAGCCGGATTAACAAAAATGAAGAGAGAAGAATCAAATCGATGCAATAAAAAATGATAAAGGGGATATCACCACCGATTCCACAGAAATACAAACCACCATCAGAGATTACTACAAACAACTCTATGCACATAAACCAGTAAATTTGGAAGAAATGGATAAATTCCTGGACACTTGCACCCTCCCAAGCCTAAACCAGGAAGAAGTCTAAACCCTGAATAGAACAATAACAAGAGCTGAAGTTGAGGCAGCAATTAATAGCCTACAAACCAAAAAGCCCAGGTCCAGATGGGTTCACAGCTGAATTCTACCAGACATACAAAGAGGAGCTGGTACCACTCCTTCTGAACCTATTCCAAACAATCCAAAAAGAGGGAATCCTTCCCAAATCATTTTATGAGACCAACATCATCCTGATACCAAAACCCGACAGAGACTCAATAAAAAAAGAAAACTTCAGGCCAATCTCCGTGATGAACAAAGATGTAAAAATCTTCAATAAAATACTGGCAAACTGATTGCAACAGCACATCAAAAAGCTTATCCATCATGATCAAGTAGGATTCATCCCAGGGATGCAAGGCTGGTTCAACATACATAAATCTATCAACGTAATCCACCACATAAACAGAACCAAAGACAAAAACCACATGATTATCTCAATAGATGCAGAGAAGGCCTTCAACAAAATTCAATAGACCTTTATGCTAAAAACTCTCGATAAATTAGGTATAGATGGAACATAGCTCAAAATAATAAAAGCTATTTACAACAAACCCACAGCCAATATCATACTGAATGGGCAAAAACTGGAAGCATTCCCTTTGAAATCTGGCACTAGACAAGGATGCCCTCTCTCACCACTCCTATTCAATACAGTACTGGAAGTTTTAGCCAGAGCAATCAGGCAAGAAAAGAAGTAAAGGGGCCAGGTGCGATGGCTCAAGCCTGTAATCCCAGCACTTTGGAAGGCCGAGGCGGGTGGATCACGAGGTCAAGAGATCGAGACCATCCTGGTCAACATGGTGAAACCCTGTCTCTACTAAAAATACAAAAAATTAGCTGGGCATGGTGGCGCATGCCTGTAATCCCAGCTACTCAGGAGGCTGAGGCAGGAGAATTGGCTGAACCCAGGAGGTGGAGGTTGCGGTGAGCCGAGATCACGCCATTGCACTCCAGCCTGGGTAACAAGAGCGAAACTCCGTCTCAAAAAAAAAAAAAGAAAAGAAAAGAAAAGAAAAAGAAATAAAGGGCATTCAATTAGGAAAGGAGGAAGTCAAATTGTCTCTATTTGAAGACGACATGATTGTATAGAAGACCCCATTATCTCAGCCCCAAAGCTTCTTAAACTGATAAGCAACTTCAGCAAAGTCTCAGGATACAAAATCAGTGTTTAGAAATCAGAAGCACTCCTATACACCAATAACAGACTTAAAGAGAGCCAAATCAAGAACAAACTACCATTCACAATTGCTACAAAGAGAATAAAATACCTAGGAATACAATTAAAGAATGATGTAAAGGATCTCTGCAAGGAGAACTACAAACCACTGCTGAAGGAAATAAGAGATGACATAAATAAATGGAAAAACATTCCATGCTTATGGGTAGGAAGAATCAATATTACGAAAATGGCCATACTGCCCAAAATAATTTGTAGATTCTATGCTATCCCTATCAAGCTACCAATGACCCTCTTCACAGAACTGGAAAAAAACACCTTAAACTTCATATGGAACCAAAAGGGAGCCCTGTAGTATACAACTTCAGCCCTTGTATACTACAAGGCTACAGTAATCAAAACAGCATGGTACTGGTACCAAAACAGAGATAAAGGCCAGGGGAACAGAATAGAGGCCTTGGAGGCAACGCCACAGATCTACAACCATCCGATCTTTAATAAACCTGACAAAAACAAGCAATGGGGAAAGGATTCCCTGTTTAATAAATGGTGTTGGGAAAACTGGCTACTCATGTGCAGAAAGCAGAAACTGAACCCCTTCCTGACACCTCACCCTAAAGTTAACTCCAGATGGATTAAAGACTTAAACATAAGACCTAACACCATAAAAACCCTATAAGAAAACCTAGGCAAAATTAGCTGGGCATGGTGGCATATGCCTGTAGTCCCAGCTACTTGGGAGGCTGAGGCAGGAGAATTGCTTGAACCTGTGAGGAGGAGGTTGCAGTGAGCCGAGGTCACGCCACTGCACTCCAGCCTGGCATCTGGCAACAGAGTGAGACTCTGTCTCAAAAAAAAGAAAAAAAAAAAGGAAAGAAAACCTAGGCAAAACCATTCAGGACAGAGGCATAGGCAAGGACTTCATGACTAAAACACCAAAAGCATTGGCGACAGAAGTCAAAATAGACAAATGGAATCTAATGAAACTCCAGAGCTTCTGTACAGCAAAAGAAACAATCATTAGAGTGAACTGGCAACCAACAGAATGGGAAAACATTTTTGCAATCTACCCATCTGACAAAGGGCTAACATCCAGAATCTACAAAGAACTAAAACAGATTTACAAGAAAAAAACCCCCACAAACAAACCCATTCAAAAGTGGGTGGAGGATAGGAACAGACAGTTTTCAAAAGAAGACATTTATGAGGCCAACAACCATATGAAAAAGAGTGCATCATCACTGGTCATTAGAGAAATGCAAATGAAAACCACACTGAGAGACCATCTCATGCCAGTTAGAATAGCAATCATTAAAAAATCTGGAGACATGCTGGAGAGGATGTGGAGAAATAGGAACACTTTTACACTGTTGGTGGGAGTGTAAATTAGTTTGACCATTGTGGAAGACAGTGTGGCAATACCTCAAGGATCTAGAAATAGAAATTCCATTTGACCCAGCAATCCCATTACTGGGTATATATCCACAGGATTATAAATCGTTCTGTTATAAAGACACATGCACATGTATGTTCATTGCAGCACTGTTTACAATAGCAAAGAACTGGAACCAACCCACATGCCCATCGACGATAGACTGGACAAGGAAATGTGGCACATACACACCATGGAATACTATGCAGCCACAAAAAATGATGAGTTTGTGCCCTTTGTAGGGACATGAATGAATCTGGAAATCATCATTCTCAGCAAACTGACACAGATCAGAAAATCAAACACTGCATGCTCTCGCTCATAGGCGGATGTCGAACAACGGGAGCACATGGACACAGGGAGGGGAGCAGCACACACTGGGGTCTGTTTGAGAGGAATAGGGGAGCAACAGCAGTGGGTAGGGAGGTTGGGGAGGGATAACATGGGGAGAAATGCCAGTTATAGGTGATGGGGGATGGAGGCAGCAAACCACGTTGCCATGTAGGTACCTATGCAACAATCTTGCATGTTCTGCACATGTACCCCAGAACCTAAAGTGCAATTGTATATATTTATATTTATAAATAAAATGTGGTCCTGGAGCTACTAAAAATCTTGGATTTTCAAAGTAATTGATAAAAACCATTCCCCCATATTGTACAAGAAGGGAATTATTGGGACCCCTGATAATACTGGTGTACGTATGCTATTCAGACTTGGCTTCTTTCCATCCTGCTGCATGAGAGGCTGGGTTCTCCTTTTATGTTTTCCATTTCTTGCCATGTTTAGTGTCTTGTTTAGCCACTCCAGTGAGTTTCCCTTTTGCCCTTCCTTTCCCTCATGTTTGTACTTTTTACTGAAGGTTTATCCTTTCCCTTTGCCTTTTGTTTATGACTTAATTTTAACTTCTTCAGGAGCAGGTTTCAACTACTAACTTCAGATCTCCTCTTGGGCTTTTTATTTTGCATCTCTTTAGCTGAATTGACTTTCTTCTTATAAATCTTGGCAGTGGCTGTAGTGGGGAAGGCAGGTGCCTGGGTGCCTGTGGGCCTTTATGAAGCTGGCCTACCTGGCTGCTGCTGATCCCACAGCCTACGCTACTGGGACATGTGGTGGAGCAATGAAAGAACCAGATAAAACTATAGGGAGTCTGCCCATTATTTTGATTTAATATAAGGAAATTGTCTATCTATATCTATTATCTATGTAGTAATCTTCCCCTCCCTCCTTTTGTATATAAATGGTAGCATACTATACACACTATTTTTCACCTTGCTTTTTTTTTTAAACCTAATAATACACCAGGAGATCACTTCAAAGTAGTATATAGAATATATATTCCTCATTATTTTTGTAGCTTTGTTATACTCCATCTGGTGGATGTATTGCATTTGATTCAACCAGTCCCTTATAGATGGACATTTAGGTTAGTTTTTAAAAATTAATATTCTGCTATTACATATAAAGCTGAAATGAATAACCTAGTACATATGTCATAATGTACTTTTGAGTGTATCTTTGGGATGAATTCCTGGAAGTGAGATTGCTGGACAAAAGGATAAATGCTTACGTAATCTTGCTAGTTATTAACCATTTCCCCTCTGATGGGGTGGTGCTATTTTACATTTCCACCATCAAAGCATGAGTGTATTTGTTTAGAGCTTCACCAAAGGACCATGTGGTCGAACCTTTGAATTTTTGCCTATCTTATATGAGGGAAATCATACCTTGTTTTAGTTTTAATTTATTAATATATTACTGTTATTAGGAATAAGGTTGGACATTTTTTCATGTATTTGAGTCACTTGTGTAGTTTTTCTGGGAACTGTCTGGACAGTTTAAAAAACCACATTCGGTGTCTTTCAATCTATTACAGTCTCTTTTTTTATGCTCAAGTTCTAATTTTGGCCAGTGAAAGCCTCTTCAGGTTTTCTTCTGTGTCCTTTTCACATGACCTCAGTATTTTTTTTTTAATCCTCCCTCCAGTAATCTTTGATAGCTTCTTTGCTAAATGGCACGACAAGATAGTCTAAACTTATTTGGTATATTAAATACCGCAGAATTGGCATCAACCATTTCTCCAGGCTGCTGATAGACTAATTCTATCTGCTAAGCCTCATGTCCATATTAATGTTCATAACACTTATCACTACCTGAAATTATAGTGTATATGGTATTTCCTTTTTTTTTTTTTTTTTTGAGACGGAGTCTCATTCTGTCACCAGGCTGGAGTACAGTGGCCTTATCTCTACTCATTGCAACCTCCGACTCCCAGGTTCAAGCGATTCACCTGCCTCTGCCTCCTGAGTAGCCGGGACTACAGGCACGTGCCACCATGCCTGGCTAATTTTTTGCATTTTAGTAGAGACAGGGTTTCACCATGTTGGCCACGATGGTCTCGATCTCCTGACCTCGTGATCTGCCCACCTCAGCCTCCCAAAGTGCTGGGATTACAGGTGTGAGCCACCGCACCCGGCCTATGGTATTTCGTTATTTGTTGCCTTTTTTTTTTTTTTTTTGAGACGGAGTTTCGCTGTTGTTACCCAGACTGGAGTACAATGGCATGATCTCGGTTCACCGCAACCTCTGCCTCCTGGGTTCAAGCAATTCTCCTGCCTCAGCCTCCCGAGTAGCTGGGACTACAGGCACGCACCACCATGCCCAGCTAATTTTTGTATTTTTAGTAGAGATGGGGCTTCACCTTGTTGACCAGGATGGTCTCAATCTCTTGACCTTGTGATCCACCCGCCTTGGCCTCCCAAAGTGCTGGGATTACAGGCGTGAGCCACCGCACCCCGGCCATCTGTTTCTTTATATTCTAAGAATCTAGATTATAAGCTGCATGGAGGACAAAAACTTTGTTTTGTTCACTAATGTATCCCAAACACCTAGAACAAGGCCTGATACACTGAAGTGCTCAGAATCTGCTTCTTTCCATTTGTCAGAGTTGGTGATGGTAGCCCCTGCATGAGGAGATGGGTGATTATTTAGAGACAGAGCCCAAGACATTCATTCATTCATTCATTCATTCATTCATTCATTCATTCATTCATTCATACAGAGTAGCTGGTCTGCTCCACGCAGTGTTCCAGGCAAGATGGCAATCTTTGCATTAGCCTGGAGGCTTAGCTTGGCTACTATCACTTTGTCTGACCAATGTCCTGACTGGAAGTTGTTAAACTTCTAGCCAGACTGACCAGGAAGAAATGATTCCTCTCCGATGTCAAACCAGAGCTAGACTAGCAGGATCAAGTAATCACCTGGAATTAAAAGAAATCATGGGAGTTTTTTCTTCCTTGAGGACTCATTCTGCAATGAAGACACAGCACTCACAGCTGTGTACATTATACAAATGTGTGTGTATTTAATTTCTCTTTACATTTCCAGATGCTGTCTATAATAGCTATGTTCTATACAGTTTATATGAAGGTCTTCTCTTTCTGTGAGACAGAAAGCAGGGGAGGCCAGGACTAACATTTGTTGAAGTCCTTTTATGTGCCAGACATTCTTTGTTGATTTTCTCATTGTTTTCTATTAGAGTCACCTAAAAGGTAAAATAGGGAGGACAAGAAAACACATTTTTTTCATGTACAAAGCCAATCATTTATTTAGCACTAAAATCAAATTATAAAAATATCAATTCCAACTTAAAACAGGCATTTTAAAAGCATGTCTGTGGTTCTAAGTTTGCACTGACAATCTAAGTTTGCATCTGCACAATCTGGATACCCAAATCCCTTTATAATTCCCAATGACAAAGGCAATTTTTGCTGGTTGTGGGGTGTCAGAAGAGAAGCGCCTGTGAACACTCTCACTGCGAATACTCTCACTGGCCCCGGGAACACTGTTTCTTTTTCAACCTGAGGCTACATCCTTGATTTCCAGGAAAAGAGATTTGTGCTTGCTTAACCAGGATCCTAGCAAATGGTCAGGGATCTTCTATGCAACAATGTTGCAACATTTACTGAAGAAGTTAAAAAAAGCACAGTGGAGGCTCCTTGCCCACTTAAATTTGCAATGTTAGGTTTTGAAAACAGGGCCTTTCAGAGTCAGCTGTCAAGTCTTGACTTCGGGATGTAATGCAGGTTGGTGAACACTCCTTAATAACTACTTTGCAATTCCAAACGACTCCCTGACAGCTTTTCTAGACAGAGAGTGGAATAAGTGTGCAGGTGTTCTTAGGCTCTCAGAGGCAAAAACAAGCCCAGTTTAACCATTTCCCTTCTGGGTTGACTGCTGAGGTATGCAGATTCCAGTTCATTAAGCTCTAAGTAGAGAGTATGAGGCCAACGTCTTTGCTTCAGTAAAAGCCGTGCTGTTCATCTGCCTTTCCCTTTTCCTCCTTTATCTTGCCGACTGTTTTTGGAAACTGGGGTAACTCCCTGCAGGCAGGCAGCAATAGATATCTACAAGTCAGGCCAGCATGGTGGGGTGCTATCCTCTGTACAACCATGAGGAAGATGAGGCAAATTAAGAGAGAACATTTTGTAAACGGGCAAAGATGACCCAATTTGTACCTGTGCTTTGTGGCTAGTGAAACTGTACATCTGAAGCTGTCAAAACTCTTAGACACAAGGAATCCCAGTTGCAACTCTGTTGTGATATGTTATATGGCAGTGATCCTTAATTAGGAGGGACTTTGATTTCTCCTTGGCTGTGGATTTTTGGGTTAATGGGTCTGGGCTGTGGGTCAGCAGAGTGGGATGGTCCTGGAAGACTTATAGAGGCAGGGATATCCACATCCTCCAGCATGTACAGTTCCTTATAATTCCCAATGGCCACAGGAAATAAGCCATGAAATGGGACAGGCTTCCGCTTCTGTACAAGGTCAACCAGCTCCTATCAAGAACACAGGGAGGGATACATCTACAAGGAGCCATTCTGTGCTCTGGCCTTCAGTCTTCCGTATCAGTGAATTTTCTCTTCTTATAATTCTGAACAAGGTTGGAAGCTGTTATCTGAGAAGCCTGCTCCTTCTCCCAGCACTGAAAGTCATTCAGTCCTTTCTGCCCTGTTTGAAATAAGCCCCTCTCCATCTCGTCTAGCCTGGCTACCAATGCTGAAGTGTCTTCATTGTAAGCATTCTGGGAGGAGTCCATGATGCCACGAAAACATCCGATAAAAGTCTGCAGCAGACTGGGAAATGTCTGCATTCTCAGGACTGTCAAAATGCAGGAGCTGGGAGCCAAATCAGTAGAAGTGGGGCCCCATTTTGTGGAGGTCCACCACATTGGCATCCGCACTGAACACGGTTCTCCCAACCTCCTGGTAGATTTCGGGGAGTTCCACAGAAAGGATCCGTCGCTTGTTGTCAAAAAGTCCCTTTGCCAGCCACAGGGGGAGTTCAAACTTGGAACCCTAGGATAAATGTAGTTTCACCGCAGATGGTGTGGAGACCACCCTGCACGACGCGACCCCTGTGGAGTTTCCAGAAGTCGTTAGCGCCTTCGGCTCTGGCTCCTTGAAAACTCCAAATCCAGAAAACACAATTTTTAAAAAATGAAAATGGCATAGGGATTTTCTATTTTTTCTCAGCCCTAGAAGGTAATTACTCTTACAATGCAGAAGTATCCCCAGATACTATCTGCACAGGTTTTCCCATTTATTCCTCATATCACTGTGGTAAAATAGGGGGATCTGTCACCTCCACTGAGGAGACTGCAGCTCATGAGAGGTGATAACATATAAAACTCTATCAGTCATTTATGGAGTAGAGCAGAGGTTCTCAAACTTCAGCATGCATCTGCTGTAGGTGTATAAACACTAATTGCTGGGCCCTGTCCCTAGAGTTTCTGATTCAGACCATCTGGGTGAGACCAAAGGATATGCATTTCTAACAAGTTCCCAGGTAATGCTGATGCTACCGCTCTAGGGACCACAGTCTGAGAACCACTGATCTGAGTAACAGACAGACAAATAAACAAAACAGCATTTATTCTTTACAAGGTACAGAGAGAATTACACTGAGCTGAGAGGATTGGTGGAAGTACATGGCCTGGAGTCAAAGCAAAGGGGTCAGAGTGTGCTGTGTACCCAGGCCCATGACCTGAAGCCATGCACTCAGGCAGGGGGTGACAGTATATCAATCTCCTAAAATGTAAGGGAGCCAGTCACTGGTCCTTGGAACAGCTCATGTGGGCATTGGTGATTTCATCACATCCCCCACCCTGAGGACCCTGGTGGATGAGGGATTAAGCTCCAGGTGTCTGGTATCTCCCTTGATCTTAGCTATTCAAGTTACTTATTATTAAATCCATAATTCAGATCAGGGTATAGGAAGTTAGGAGATGTTAAGTAAATCAGGGAACCTGTCTTATAAATGCTTGCTTTATAGTGAAACCTGGAATTACTCTAAAGCTTTCCCCATGGTGTCTGGAATCCACCAAGGCTCTAAGTACTCCATTCTGTCTGGGTAATTGATGCTGGGCAGGGTATGGCTTAATTTTCTAACATAGTGAACATATTACTTTATAATATTACTGAAAAATTTAAAGCACAGTATAAGACAAAAAATCAGTAAAGCATGTCTAAAATGATGACAGCAAAGATTTGCAAACTATTAATATATGTGGCTAATTCTTATGATATAGGAAGCCTTCCCATTAGCCAATATAAAGACATGGACAAATGAGGTAAGCAGCCTCTAAGATGGTCTCAATGAGCCATGCCTCCTAGTGTTCATGCACTTACATAATCCCTATCCTAGAGTGTGGGCTGGGAGTTGGGAGAGGCTTAAGTAGTGAAAACTGAAATTACTCTAAAGCTTTTCTCTTTGTGTCCCGAAGCCTCCAGGGCTCCGAATGCTCTAATTTCCCTGGGTGCTGGCACTTGATGCTCTCCAGGGTATTACTCAATTTGTTATAATGAACTGTTTTATTTATTTATTTATACAATAGGATATAACATTTATCATTTTCATCATTTTAAAGTGTACAGTTCATTGGCATTAAGTATTCTCACATTGTTGTGCAATCATCACCACCATCCATCTCCAGAACTCTTCATTTTGAGTAAAACTCTATACCCATTAAATGATAACTTCCTATTCTTTTTCCTCAGAACTTAACAGCCACCATCCTTTTCTCTGTCTCTGTAAATTGGACTACTCCAGGTAGCTCATATAAGTGGAATCATATAGGTTTTGTCCTTTTGTGTCTGGCTTCTTTCACTTAGCATAATGTTTTCAAAGTCAGCATGTAACAGACTTTCCTTCCTTCTTACTGCTAAATAATATTCCATTGTAAGGATACACTACATTTCGTTTATGCATTCATTCATTCATGGACATTTGGTGGTTTCTACCTTTTGGCTATTGTGAGTAGTGTTGCTGTGAGCATGGCTGTGCAAATATATATTCAAGTCTCTCTTTCACTTCTTTTGGTTATATACCCAGAAGTGGAATTTCTGGATCATATGGTAATTCTATGCCGAATATTTGGAGGAACTGCCATACTGTTTTCCACAGTGGCTGCACCATTTTATATTCCTACAAGCAATACACAAGGGTTCCAGTTTCTCCATATCTGCACCAACACTTATTATTTTCTCTCTTTTTAAAAGATAATAGCCATCCTGATGGGTGTGATTTTTTATTTTTAAAAATAAGCTTTATTTTGTAGTAATTTTAAATTTACAAAACTATATAATTTTAATTGACAACATTGTTAAAAAACTTAAAACACTGCATATGGCAGAAAAAAGGTAAAAGCTACGTGAAAAATAAAATATTTACAAACGAATGGGGCTTATATCCGTGATATGTTAGGCAGACTTACTGACCAACAGATAGGTGGTTCAATGATGTCAAAAGAAAATTCACTGGAAGAACAATATTTATGTTAGTAAATATTAGCTAATGGAATGTCAATGAATATCAGAGATATCATATTAAGTGAACTAGGAAAATTGCAGAAGAATATACATGACTCCAGTTTTGAAGAATATGTATACTTTGTATATTTTGTGTAAATATTTTTCTTTATATGTGGCTATATAGTAGTAAATTACCTGTACAGAAACACATCTGGAGAACATGCACCTATTTTCAGTAAAAATCTTTGGGTCAGGGAGTGAGAGGCAGATGAAATAGGCAGGATAAATTTAATTTGCACATATATCTTTTTGGCTTGTTTGAAATTTTGTAATAAGGAACATTTATTAAGATAAAAATTTGTTGGCTGGGTGCGGTGGCTCATGCCTGTAATCCCAGCACTTTGGGAGGCTGAGGTGGGCGGATCATGAAGTCAGGAGATCAAGACCATCCTGGCCAACAGGGTGAAACCCTGTCTCTACTAAAAATACAAAAATTAGCTGGGTGTGGTGGTGTGTGCCTGTAATCCCAGCTACTCTGGAGGCTGAGGAAGGAGAATCGCTTGAACCAGGGAGTCAGAGGGTTCAGTGAGCCAAGATCATGCCACTGCACTCTAGTCTGGGGATAGAGCGAGACTCCATCTCAAGGAAAGAAAAGAAAAAAGATAAAAATTTGTAAAGAGCAAAAATATATAAACCTCATTGACAAAAATTAGATACACATATATTATGTTCTGGAAATATGTGTACAATATACTAGTTTCTTGGGAAAAGAGCAGACTAAAGCAACTGATTTGGTGATGTATCTACTTATGTGTGTGTTGCTACGTCTCTAACTTCTTCACCCCAAACGCACTCACACATGCAGCTTTCTCTTCAGCTCAGGCAGGAAGTGGATGTTTAGTTTTAGGGCTTAGAGACCACAGAAAGTCCTATATTCAGAGGACTGCTGCCAGTGGGTGGTAAATTCCAGAAAGATCTGGCTGGTGTCAATAAGTCCAAGCCCCTCCCTTCTTTCCTCCGGTTGCAAAGCCCTCTGTCCGGACTTTCGTAATTGCAACTCTGATTCTAATCACCAGGTGGCATCTGTCTTCATTTTATCTCTGTCTCCATCAAGGTTGGCTGATGTCCACACTGTAGAGGGCTCCCTGGAGAGAGCAGGTGGTTCAAGTCCTCAAATAACATACACCTATAATGACTTTCTGAATCAGGCCACTTTACACACAGCTGCTCAGAGCAGTTTACTTGAAGTTAACTTTAATATCATTACACAAACTCCCTCAAAGGCAATCCACTACCCAAGATAACTATTCACTCTTTCCCAGCTGGCATGCAAGGCTCCTCATCCCATAGATCCAGACAACATTTCCAGCACTCTTGCAGGTGCTCTTGGCAAACTGCACCATGGCTGCTCTTTCAAGGGATTCTTGTGTTTTTTTGTGTGACTCTCCATTAGGATAAGGATCAATTTGCACAGACTTTGGCCCCTGCGCACCCATGATAACATTACATATTTAGATCAATCATATGAGGAAGGATTGTTATCCTCATTTTAAAGAAGTGGAAACAATCACAGGGAGAGTGAGAACCAAAGTGAGAGTCTTGTCTTTGGGAAAGACACTGCAGTTACAGAAGTTAGAGAACCAGTGGTAGCTTGATTATGATAATGAACAGTTTTATTATGCTCTACCGCAAAGAGGAATGGATAAAGTGCTATTATTAAGTGCCTACTATGTGTAGTATTAATTTTATTTTTTATAGGATTTATTTATTTTTTTATTGCATTTTAGGTTTTGGGGTACATGTGCAGAACATGCAAGACATTTGCATAGGTACACACATGGCAGTGTGTTTTGCTGCCTTCCTCCCCTTCACCCACATTTGGCATTTCTCCCCAGGCTATCCCTCCCCAGCTCCCCCCACCCGCTGTCCCTCCCCTCTTCCCCCCAATAGACTCCAGTGTTTGGTACTCCCTTCCCTGTGTCCATGTGTTCTCATTTTTCATCACCCACCTATGAGTGAGAATATGTGGTATTTCATTTTCTGTTCTTGTGTCAGTTTGCGGAGAATGATGTTCTCCAGATTCATCCATGTCCCTACAAACGACACAAACTCATCATTTTTGATTGCTGCATAATATTCCATGGTGTATATGTACCACATTTCCCCAATCCAGTCTATCATCGATGGGCATTTGGGTTGGTTCCAGGTCTTTGCTATTGTAAACAGTGCTGCAATGAACATTCGTGTGCATGTGTCCTAGGAGTAGAACGATTTATAGTCCTTTGGATATATACCCAGTAATGGGATTGCTGGGTCAATTGGAATTTCTATTTCTAAGGCCTTGAGGAATCGCCACACTGTCTTCCACAATGGTTGAACTAATTTACACTCCCACCAACAGTGTAAAAGTGTTCCTATTTCTCCACATCCTCTCCAGCATCTGTTGTCTCCAGATTTTTTAATGATTGCCATTCTAACTGGCGTGAGATGGTATCTCAATGTGGTTTTGATTTGCATCTCTCTAATGCCCAGTGATGATGAGCATTTTTTTATATGTTTGTTGGCCTCTTGTATGTCTTCTTCTGTAAAGTGTCTGTTCATATCCTTTGCCCATTTTTGAATGGGCTTGTTTATTTTTTTCTTGTAAATCTGTTTTAGTTCTTTGTACATTCTGGATATCAGCCCTTTGTCAGATGGGTAAACTGCAAAAATGTTTTCCCATTCTGTTGGTTGCCGATTCACTCTAATGACTGTTTCTTTTGCCGTGCGGAAGCTGTGGAGTTTGATTAGATCCCATTTGTCTATTTTGGCTTTTGTTGCCAATGCTTTTGGTGTTTTGTTCATGAAGTCCTTGCCTACTCCTATGTCCTGAAAGGTTTTGCCTAGATTTTCTTCTAGGGTTTTTATGGTGTCAGGTCTTATGTTTAAGTCTTTAATCCATCTGGAGTTAATTTTAGTGTAAGGTGTCAGGAAGGGGTCCAGTTTCTGCTTTCTGCACATGGCTAGCCAGTTTTCCCAACATCATTTATTAAACAGGGAATCCTTTCCCCATTGCTTGTTTTTGTCAGGTTTATCAAAGATTGTATGGTTGTAGATATGTTGTGTTGCCTCCAATGCCTCTGTTCTGTTCCATTGGTCTATATCTCTGTTTTGGTACCAGTACCATGCTGTTTTGATTACTGTAGCCTTGTAGTATAGTTTGAAATCCAGTAGTGTGATACCCCCCACTGTGTTCTTTTTGCTTAGAATTGACTTGGCTATGTGGGCTCTCTTTTGGTTCCATATGAAGTTCATGGTGGTTTTTTCCAGTTCTGTGAAGAAAGTCAATGATGGGGATAACACTGATTCTGTAAATTACTTTGGGCAGTATAGCCATTTTCATGATATTAATTCTTCCTAACCATGAACATGGAATGTTTCTCCATCTGTTTGTGTCCTCTCTGATTTCGTTGAGCAGTAGTTTGTAGTTTTCCTTGAAGAGGTCCCTTACGTTCCTTGTGAGTTGTATTCCTAGGTATTTTATTCTTTTTGTAGCAATTGTGAATGGCAGTTCATTCTTGATTTGGCTCTCTTTAAGTCTGTCATTGGTGTATAGGAATGCTTGTGATTTTTGCACATTGATTTTATATCCTGAGATTTTGCTGAAGTTGTTTATCAGTTTCAGGAGTTTTTGGGCTGAGGCGATGGGATCTTCTAGGTATACTATCATGTCGTCTGAAAATAGAGACAATTTGGCTTCCACCTTTCCTATTTGAATACCCGTTATTTCTTTTTCTTGCCTGATTGCTCTGGCTAGAACTTCCAGTACTATATTGAATAGGAGTGGTGAAAGAGGGCATCCTTGTCTAGTGCCGGATTTCAAAGGGAATGCTTTCAGTTTTTGCCCATTCAATATGATATTGGCTGTTGGTTTGTCGTAAGTAGCTTTTATTACTTTGAGATACATTCCACCGATACTGAGTTTATTGAGGGTTTTTAGCATAAAGGGCTATTGAATTTCGTCAAATGCCTTCTCTGCATCAATTGAGATAATCATGTGGTTTTTGTTTCTGGTTCTGTTTATGTGGTGAATTACGTTTATAGACTTGCGTATGTTGAACCAGCCTTGCATCCCCTGGATGAATCCTGCTTGATCATGATGGATAAGTTTTTTGATGTGCTGTTGCAATTGGCTTGCCAGTATTTTACTGAAGATTTTTGCCTCTATGTTCATCATGGATATTGGCTTGAAGTTTTCTTTTCTTGTTGGGTCTCTGCCGGGTTTTGGTATCATGATGATGTTGGTCTCATAAAATGATTTGGGAAGGATTCCCTCTTTTTGGATTGTTTGGGATAGTTTCAGAAGGAATGGTACCATCTCCTCTTTGTGTGTCTGGTAGAATTCAGCCGTGAACCCATCTGGACCTGGGCTTTTTTTTTGTGTGGTAGGCTCTTAATTGCTGCCTCGACTTCAGACCTTGTTACTGGTTTATTCATAGTTTTGCCTTCCTCCTGGTTTAGGCTTGGGAGGACACAAGTGTCCAGGAATTTATCCATTTCTTCCAGGTTTACTAGTTTATGGGCATAGAGTTGTTTGTAATATTCTCTGATGATGGTTTGAATTTCTGTGGAATCTGTGGTGATTTCCCCTTTATCATTTTTTATTGCATCTATTTGGTTGTTCTCTCTTTTCTTTTTAATCAATCTGGCTAGTGGTCTGTCTATTTTGTTGATCTTTTCAAAAAACCAGCTCTTGGATTTATTGATTTTTTGAAGGGTTTTTCGTGTCTCAATCTCCTTCAGTTCTGCTCTGATCTTAGTTATTTCTTGTCTTCTGCTAGGTTTTGAGTTTTTTAGATCTTGCTCCTCTAGCTCTTTCAATTTTGACGATAGGGTGTCAATTTTGGATCTCTCCACTCTTCTCATGTGGGCACTTATTGCTATATATTTTGCTCTAGAGACTGCTTTAAATGTGTCCCAGAGATTCTGGTATGTTGTGTCTTCGTTTTCGTTGGTTTTGAAGAACTTGTTCATTTCTGCCTTCATTTCATTGTTTATCCAGTCAACATTCAAGAGCCAGTTGTTCAGTTTCCATGAAGCTGTGCAGTTCTGGGTTAGTTTTTGAATTCTGAGTTCTAACTTAATTGCACTATGGTCTGAGAGACTGTTTGTTATGATTTCTGTTGTTTTGCATTTGCTGAGGAGTGCTTTACTTCCAATTATGTGGTCAATTTTAGAGCAGGTGTGATGTGGTGCTGAGAAGAATGTATATTCTGTGGATTTGGGGTGAGAGTTCTGTAAATGTCTATCAGGTTTGCTTGTTCTAGGTCTGAGTTCAAGCCCTGGATATCCTTGTTAATTTTCTGTCTAGTTGATCTGTCTAATATTGACAGTAGAGTGTTAAAGTCTCCCACTATTATTGTGTGGGAGTCTAAGTCTCTTTGTAAGTCATTAAGAACTTGCCTTATATATCTGGGTGCCCCTATATTGGGTCCATATATATTTAGGATCGTTAGCTCTTCTTGTTGTATCGATCCTTTTACCATTATGTAATGACCTTCTTTGTCTCTTTTGATTTTTGTTGGTTTAAAGTCTATTTTATCAGAGACGAGAATTACAACTCCTGCTTTTTTTTGCTCTTCATTTGCTTGGTAAATCTTCCTCCATCCCTTTATTTTGAGCCTTTGTGTATCCTTACATGTGAGATGGGTTTCCTGGATACAGCACACTGATGGGTTTTGGTTTTTTATCCAATTTGACAGTCTGTGTCTTTTGATTGGTGCATTTAGCCCATTTACATTTCGGGTTAATATTGTTATGTGTGAATTGATACTACCATTTTGTTGCTAGCTGGCTGTTTTGCCCATTAGTTGTTGAAGATTCTTCATTTTGTCGATGCTCTTTAGCATTTAGTGTGTTTTTGGAATGGCTGGTACTGGTTGTTCCTTTCTATGTGTAGTGCCTCTTTCAGGAGCTCTTGTGAAGCAGGCCTGGTGGTGACAAAATCTTTGAGTACTTGCTTGTTTGCAAAGGATTTTATTTTTCCTTCAGTTATGAAGCTCAGTTTGGCTCGGTATGTAATTCTGGGTTGAAAGTTCTTTTCTTTAAGGATGTTGAATATTGGCCCCCACTCTCTTCTTGCTTGTAGAGTTTCTGCCGAGAGATCTGCTGTGAGTCTGATGGGCTTCCCTTTGTGGGTGACCCGACCTTTCTCTCTGACTGCCCTTCGTATTTTCTGATTTATTTATTTATTGAGAAGAGGTCTCACTCTGTCACCCAGACTGGAGTGCAGTGGCATGATCTTACTTCACTGCAACCTCCATCTCCCAGGCTCAAGCAATCGATTCTCCCACTTCAGCCTCACCAGTAGCTGGGACCACAGGAGTATGCCACCATGCCTGGCTGATTTTTTTGGTATTTTTGGTAGAGGCAAGATTTTGCCATGTTGCCCAGGCTGGTCTCCAACTTCTGAGCTCAAGCAATCCACCTGCCTCGGCCTCCCAAAGTGCTGGGATTACAGGCATGAGCCACTGCACCCAGTCTATTTTTTCTAAGATTTAAATAATATGTTTTCAGGCTGGGCATGGTGGCTCACGCCTGTAATCCCAGCACTTTGGGAGGCCTGGCACAGTGGCTTATGCCTGTAATCCCAGCACTTTCAGAGGCCGAGGCGAGTGGATCATCTGAGGTCAGGAGTTTGAGACCAGCCTGGCCAACATTGTGAAGCCCCGTCTCTACAAAAAATACAAAAATTAGCTGGGCATGGTGGCACACACCTGTAATCCCAGCTACTTGGGAAGCTGAGGCAGGAGAATTGCTTGAACCCAAGAGGCGGAGGTTGCAGTGAGCAGAGATCATGCCACTGCACTCTAGCATAGCGACAGAGCAAGACTGTCTCTAAATAAATAAATAAATAAAAAGTGTTCATTGTAGACCATTTAGAAAATATATTAAAACACAAAGAGAATGGGAATGAACACGCACAATATCACAACTAGAACAGCCCATCTCTTTCTAGGATTTGCTAACATCAAGTGGTAGGTTCAAGAATGTCAAGTTATAGCTATAAAATAAATGAAGACAGATCAAGATAGGTTAAAAACGTTTCCAGATTCCATCTTACTCTGACTCTAATATGCACAATTCCAATTTTGCTACATTGGTTTCCCTTTTAGAGAATGGATTTCTAGAGCCCAGTATATGGCTGTGTTACATTTGTTTGGAATGGTGCACATATATTATGAAATGACACATATATATGGGTACCAGTTTATAAACCTCTCTTGATGGAAATAAAATCCCTTTCTTTGTGCTAAAGGGCCAAGGTGTATGACCAACATCATTTGGTCTCCAAGGCAGTAATATATAGAGGACAACTCATAGGCTTTGGAATCACAGATGGAGTGGGGAATGCAGGCAAGGTATCCAATACTTATTTAGGAATGCTCTAAAGTCAGACAATTTGTACCAGACAAAATGGTAAAATTTATACTAGACTTGAGTAATGTCTAAGAAGTATTTTTTAATCTCTAAGATAACTGCTACATGAATAGTAATTGAATCTATAATTAACAAGATAATAGGGAAAATGGAATTATAAAAAATCATTATACAGTTCAAAAGAGGGCAAGAGAAAAGAGAAAAAGCAATATAAAACAGGTAGAACAAATACAAAGCAAATAGTGAGATGGTAGATTTACGCCCCAATATACCAAATATACCATCTATAATGTGTATTATAGGTAAGCAGCCTAAACATTCTAATTAAAACACAAAACTTGTCAGAATGGATTAAAGAATAACTATATGTTGCTTACAAGAGATCCACTTTTAATATAAAGCCACAGAAGGCTAAAAGTTAAAAGATGGAAAAAGATATGCCATGCAAATATTAACAAAAAAGTTGATGTAGTTGTATTAATATTAGATAAAGTAGACTTTATTTATTTATTTTTTCTTTCTTTTTTTTTAAGAGACAGGATCTCGCTGGAGTTGCCCAGGCTGGAGTGCAGTGGCTATTCACAGGCGCAATCCCACTACCTATCAGCACTGGAGTTTTGGCCTGCTCCGTTTCCGACCTGGGCCGGTTCGCCCCTCCTTAGGCAACCTGGTGGTCGCTTGCTCCCGGGAGGTCACCATATTGATGCCAAACTTAGTGCAGATACTTGATAGGCATAGCACTGCAGCCCCGAACTCCTGGGCTCGAGGGATCCTCCCACCTCAGCCTCCGGAGTAGCTGGGACTACAGGCACGCGCCACCGCTCCAGGCGATAAAGTAGCCTTTGGAGCAAGAAGTGGTAGTAAAGACAAAAAGGGACATTTCATAATGATAAAAGAGTCAATTCAGCAGGAAGATCAAATAATTCTAAATTTGCATGAGTCTAATAATACAGCTTTTAATAATATAACTCAACATTATGTCTATGAGATTCATCCATTTGGTTGCATGCAGCAGTAGTTTGTTCATTATTATTGTTGGATGGTGTTTCATTGTATAAATATATTGGAAGGTTTTAAACAACTTTTCTCAGTATTGGTATAAGATGCAAAAGTATAAGAATATCGAATATTTGAATTGCACAAATAATCTAAACAATGGACAAAGGTATATCCTTGCATTCTAAACTGCAGAATAGTTTATTTTTAGGTGCAAGGAACATCTACAAAATTTTACTACATGAAAAGCATAAAGTAAGTCTCAACAAACTGCAAAGGTTGAAATAACACAGAGTATATCCTTTGGCTATTGCAAAATTAAGCTACAATTTTTAAATTATTAATAATTATTAAGATTATTAAAATTATAAAATGTCTAGAAGAAAACATAACAGAAAATATTTGTGACTGGCTGGGTGCAGTGGCTCACGCCTGTAATTCCAGCACTTCGGGAGGCTGAGGTGGGCGAATCACCTGAGGTCGGGAGTTTGAGACCAACCTGATCAACATGGAGAAACCCCGTCTGTACTAAAAATACAAAATTAGCCAGGCATGCTGGCGAATGTCTGTAATCCCAGCTACTCAGGAGGCTGAGGCAAGAGAATCACTTGAACCTGGGAGGTGGAGGTTTTGGTGAGCCGAGATTACGCCATTGCACTCCAGCGTGGGCAACAAGAACAAAACTCTGTCTCAAAAAAAAAAAAATTGTGATCTTGTGTTTGACAAACATTTTTTGGTAGGACACAGATAGGACAAGCAATAAATGATGAATAAACAAACTTGATTTGCCCAAATAAAAACTACTGCTCTTTCTAAGATGCTGTTAAGAAAACGAAAAGCTGCCGGGCGCGGTGGCTCACGCCTGTAATCCCAGCATTTTGGGAGGCTGAGGCGGGTGAATCACATGAGGTCAGGAGTTCGAGACCAGCCTGACCAATATGGTGAAACCCTGTCTTAAAAAAAAAAATTCCAGGCCGGGCACGGTGGCTCACACCTGTAATCCCAACACTTTGGGAGGCCAAAGTGGGCAGATCACCTAGGTCGGGATTTTGAGACCAGCCTGGCTAACATGGTGAAATCCCATCTCTACTAAAAATACAAAAAATTAGCCAGCCATGGTGGTGCTCATTGTAATCCCAGCTACTCAGGAGGCTGTGGCACGAGGATCACTTGAACCTGGAGGTGGTGAGAGCAATACTCTCTCAAAACAAAAACAAAAACAAACAAACAAAAAAAGAAAATGAAAAGCTGAACTATAGACAGGGATGAGCTATTGTAACTTAACAGAGCTAATAAAGGACTTTATCCAGAATATGTGACGAACTCTCACAATTTGATATTAAGAAAATGAACAACTGAATTTTAAAAATATGGATAAAAGATTGGAATAGCTGCATCTGTTAGAGTGGCTTAAAAATGACAAAACCAAGTGCAGGTGAAGATTGGAGCAACTGGAACTCTCATATAATTCTAGTGGGAAAGCAAAATGGTACAGCCACTTTGGAAAACAGTTTTGTATAGAGTTAAACATACACTTCCCATGTGACCCAACAATCCTACTCCTAAGTATTTACCCAAGAGAAATAAAAACATAGGTCCACACAAAGACTTGCATGCAAATATTTATAGCAATTTTCTTGGTAATTGGCCTAACCTAGAAACAACCCAAGTGTCTATCATCTGGTGAGTGAATAAACAAATTGTGCTATGCAATGGAATACTACTTAGCAATAAGAAGGACCAAGCAATTAATACAAGCAACAACATGAATGAAGCTCAAAAGGACTATGTTAAATGAATCTCAGACATAAAAAGTCATGTTTCGTTTATATGACATTCTGAGAAAAGCAAAAAATTATAGGACAGAAATCAGATCAGTGGTTTTTAGGGGGCTGAGGCTGAAGAGAGAGGGTTAACTATATGGTACAAGGGCACTTGGTGGGGTGATGAAAATATTCTTTATCTTGATCATTGTGGTAGTTATGTGACTACATACACTTGCCAAAACTCATAAAACTTTACACCCAAGAATAGCAAATTTTACTGTGTGTAAATTATACATCAATAAACCTGATTAAAGTGATCCCTTTTGCTAATTTGCACAAAGGCACTGCTCACTAAAGCTAAGCCATGTGCCCACTGGGTGGCATCTTCCTAGAGGAATCTCTTTTGTCTAATTTATGCAAAGGCAACAAATGAGATAGTAGTGGTTTTGTCTTATTCCATGTTGAATCCTTTCTATTTTTGAATTTTTAAAAATTGAGGTTAAATTATGTATAAATACACAATATTAAGAACGTAATTTAAAAATACACCTGATTTTTTTCCTTGCATGTAAATATGCTTTCTTTCTTTTTTTTTTTTTTATTGTCCTTTAGGTTCTGGGGTACATGTGCAGATCATGCAGGATTGTTGCATAGGTACATACATGGCAAGGTGGTTTGCTGCCTTCATACCCCCCATCACCTATATCTGGTATTTCTCCCCTCATTATCCCTCCCCACCCTCCCCACCCCTGGCTGTCCCTCCCCTAGCCCCTCCCTACTGACCACAGTGTGTGATGCTCCCCTCCCTGTGTCCACGTGTTCTAACTGTTCAACACCTGCCTGTGAGTGATAACATATAATGTTTGGGTTTCTGTTCTTGTGTCAGTTTGCTGAGAATGATGGTTTCCAGATTCATCCATGTCCCTTTGAAGGACACAAACTCATTGTTTTTTATGGCTGCATAGTACTCCATGAAAATACGCCTGATTTTTAAAAACCTATGATTTTTTCTTTTGAGACAGGGTCTTGCTCTGTTGTCCAGGCTGAAGTGCTATGGCATGATCTCGGCTCACTTCAACCTTCACCTCCAGGGTTCAACTGATTCTCGTGCCTCAGTCACCCAAGTAGCTGGGATTACAGGCACCCGCCACGATGCCCTGCTAATTTTTTGTATTTTAAGTAGAGACGGAGTTTTGCCATATTGTCCAGGCTGGTCTCAAACTCCTGGCTTCAAATGATCCACCCGCCTTGGCCTTCCAAAATGCTGGGATTACAGGCATAAGCCACCACACCCGGCCAAAAAATATGAATTTTTAAAAGGCTGGAAAGAAATCATCAAAGCCTCTGTCTCAAGAAGCTAGGAAAAATATCCCAACCAAACAAATCAAACTGGGTTAAGCTGGTGATGATGATACAATTCCTCTTTTGTACAGTTATGTTTTCCCTCATGGCTAGTACCTGATGATACAAGCATCCATACATGATGGATTCATAGATGGATTATTTCATGGGGGAGGGGACGGTGTCATAAAATGATAATTTTTAAATCCTGTCATTTTTCTATGTGTATTAGTTAACATTCTCCTAATCTAGAAGGAAGCACTTTCCCTCATTAACTGGATTTTTGTTTACCCAAAGCATGGTTTCTGCTGGAAAAGCAGGTAACTGCCTAATTCTTTTCTTCTAATGAAACTGTTGCTCCACTCAGTCATTGTTTTGTTGAGTCCAACAGATTTAGAAAATATGATAAATTATGTTCTTGTTCAAACTGTTGCTTTGGGTGTTAGTTAAAAATAATTGGTTTGATTGGATAGTGCTACATTTGTAATTAATTTGAGAAAAAACATAATACAGGATAGTATGTACAATATAATCCTTGCATTTAACCTATATATTTTCATATAGATACAAGTATGTGCGGGTAAAGTATATGGTTAAGTGTATGGTAAAGGTTGTACTTCAAGTTCAAATAGGGGAAAGGATGATATCTTCAACAGATGCTTCTGGGAATCTGGGTATCCACATGAAAAAAAAGTCAGAGTCTTGTCTTATGGCACTTATTAACTTCGAAATAAATTTTTAGAACTTACAATAGTACTATAGCAGTATAGGGGAGAATCTTTTCTTTTTTCTTTTTCTTTTTCTTTCTTTCTTTCTTTCTTTCTTTTTTTTTTGAGACAGGGTCTCATCCTGTTGCCCAGGCTGGAGTGCAGTGGTGTGATCATAGTTCACTGCAGCCTCGACATTCCTGGGTCCAAGTGATCCTCCAGCCCCAGCCTTTCAAGTAGGACTACAGGTACGTGCCACCATGCCTAGCTAATTTTTGTATTTTTTTTGTAGAGATGGGGTTTCACCATGTTACCCAGGCTTGTCTCGAACTCCTAGTCTCAAGCGATCACCTGCCCTGGCCTGCCAAAGTGCTGGGATTACAGGTGTGAGGCACCATGATTGTCTTTAGGAGATTATTTTTCATAAGCTTCAGTTGGGGAAGAAAAAAGCCATAAATAGAAAGATTGATGCATTTAACTACATCAAAATGGAAAAACTTCAGTATATAGAAAGACAACATAAACAAGATTGAAACAAGCTACAGACTGGGAGAAAATATTTGCAACATATAAAACGGAGAAACAAGTACTATCTATATTAAATACAGCCCTTCTGCAAAATCAGTAAGATAAAGCTAATATCTTTTGTTCCAGGAAAACAGGCAAAGGATGTGAACAGGCAATTTACAGAGCTACAAGTGACCAGTAAACATCTGAACAGAGGCACAACCTCACTACTTAACAGTGAAATGTTTTCTGCAACGTTGTTATACCACTTATCAATTATCCAATTGTCAAAATTTGCAAAGATAATTTTTGCAGCATTGTTTTTTATTGCTTAAAATTAAAGAAAACCTAAATGTCCATCAGTAGAGGAAGGGTTAAATAAGCCATACTGTAGCCACACTGTGGAATACAATGCAACAGTTAAAAAGATCAACATTTATTGACAAGAAAAGAGTCCCAATATATATTGTAGAATGAAAATATCAAGTTGTGAAACATATGTACTATTTGATACCCTCTAACATTATTTCTCTCTCTCTCTCTTTTTTTTTTTGAGACAAAGTTTTGCTCTTGTTGCCCAAGCTGGAGTGCAGTGGCACAGATCTCGGTTCACTGCAACCTCTACCTTCCAGATTCAAGTGATTCTCCTGCCTCTGCCTCCCAAGTAGCTGGGATTACAAGCATGTGCTACCACGCCCAGCTAATTTTGTATTTTTAGTAGAGATGGGGTCTCTCCATGTTGGTCAGTCTGGTTTTGAACTCCCGACCTCAGGTGATCTGCCCGCCTCGGCCTCCCAAAGTGCTGGGATTACAGGCATGAGCCGGTATGCCTGGCGAATTTTGTGTTTTTAGTAGAGATGGGGTTTCTCCATGTTGGTCAGATTGGTTTTGAACTTCCAACCTCAGGTGATCCGCCCACCTTGGCCTCCCAAAGTGCTGGGATTACAGGTGTGAGCCACTGTGCCTGGCCACACTTCTCCTTTTTGAGACAGAGTCTCATCCTGTCACCCAGGCTGGAGTACAGGGGCATGATCTCAGCTCACTACAACCTCCACCCCCTGGTTTCAAGTGATTCTCATGCCTCAGCCTCCCAAGTAGCTGGGATTACAGGCCTGTGCCACCATGACTGGCTAATTTTTGTAATTTTATAGTAATAGAGACGGGTTTTGCCACGTCAGCCAGGCTGGTCTCAAACTCCTGAGCTGAAGCAATCTACCTGCCTCAGCCTCTCAAAGTGCTGGGATTATAGGTGTGAGCCACCGTGCGGGGCGAACATGCTGTCTTTGAGATTTATTCATGTTGTTGCATGTATCAGTACTTTAATACTTTTTATTGCTGAATAGTATTCTACTGTATATATGTACAACAATTTGTTTATTCATTCTCTTTTTTGTTTCTGAGCTTTAGCTGTTATGAATAAAGCTGATATAAACATTCATGTACAAGTCTTTATGTAGGCATATTTTCATTTTTCTTGACTAAATAATACTCAGAAGCGAACTTGTTGGGTTTTATGGTAAGCGAATGTTAAACTTTATAAGAAACTGAGAAAGATGTCTCCAAAGTGGCTGCACACTCCTGATGATAATGTATTAGTATTCTGGTTTCTCCATGTTCTCAACATTTGGTGCTATTATTCTTTTGATTTCAGCCATTCTAGTGGAAGTATGGTGGAATGTCATTGTGTTTTCTATTTGCATTTCTCTGATTACTGAAGATGTTGAGGACTGGATATCTACCTTTGTGAGTGTCCATTCAAGTTTGTACCCCCTTTTACAATGGATTTTTCTTTTTATTGTTGATTTGTAGGAATTCTTTATGCATTCTGGATATAAATGCTTTGTCAGATACATGTACTATATATATATATTTTTTTTTTTCCTAACCTATACATTACCCATCCATTTTGTTAATAATGTTTGTGGATGAAAAATAATTTAAATTTTGATAAAGCCCAATTTATCAATTTTATCTTTTATTATTAATACTTTTTTTTTTTTAAATTGAGACGGAGTTTCGCTGTTGTTACCCAGGCTGGAGTGCAATGGCGCGATCTCGGCTCACCGCAACCTCCGCCTCCTGGGTTCAGGCAATTCTCCTGCCTCAGCCTCCTGAGTAGCTGCGATTACAGGCACGCACCACCGTGCCCAGCTAATTTTTTGTATTTTTAGTAGAGATGGGGTTTCACCATGTTTACCAGGATGGTCTTGATATCTTGACCTCGTGATCCACCCGCCTCAGCCTCCCAAAGTGCTGGGATTACAGGCGTGAGCTGCCGCGCCTGGCTTATTAATGCTTTTCGTGCCCTGTCCAAGGCATCTTTGCCTTCCCCAAGGTCATGAAGCTATTTCTCCATTTTTTTTTTTTTTTTTTTTTTGGGATAGAGTCTCACTCTGTCGCCAGGCTGGAATGCAGTGGCTCGATCTTGGCTCACTGCAACCTCTGCCTCCCGGGTTCAAGTGATTCTCCTGCCTCAGCCTCCCGAGTACTTGGGACTACAGGCGTGCGCCACCATGCCAAGCGAATTTTTGTATTTTTAGTAAGAGATGGATTTTCACCATGTTGGCCAGGGTGGTCTTGATCTCTTAACCTTGTGATCTGCCCGTCTTGGCTTCTCTAAGTGCTGGGATTAAAGGTGTGAGTCACTGAGCCCAGCCTATTCTCCCATTTTTTGTGCTAGAAACCTACGGCTTTTGCTTCTACTTCTAGTATGCTAGGAACACAGAAGAGGCATTTGTCGCTTGGAAACAGGTTTTATGGAACAGGCTATCAGATGTAGAGAGAATGGAGAATAGAAAGTAAGACTGCTTGGTAGGGCCAGGCACAGTGGCTCATGCCTGTAATTCCAGAAGTTTGGGTGGCCAGGCTGGAGGATATCCTGAGCTCAGGAGTTCAAGACCAGCCTGTGCAGCATATGAAGCCTCATCTCTACAAAAAACAAGCAAAGAAAAAATTAGCCGAGTGCAGTGGTGCATGCCTGTAGTCCCAGTTACTCAGAAGACTAAAGTGGGAGGATCCTTGAGCCCTGGGAGATCGAGGCTGCTGTGAACTGTTGTTGCGACATTGTATTCCAACCTAGGCAACAAGCAAAATCCTGTCAAAGAAAAAAATAGGACTTTTTTGTAGGTATCTGCAAAAAAAAAAAAAAAAAAAAAAAGGCTGACAAAGGTTTGGGGAGAGGGGGCGAAATAAAAATGGAAGGCATAACTTCCAAACTACTATAGGTAAAATAAATTGATCCAACACAAAGAAGGGGGGAAAAAGGAACAGAAAAGCATGGTAAATAGATAATGCAAAAACAAATGGTAGAAATAAATCCAAATATATTGTAATAACAGTGTGACTTGGTTGCATTCACTTAAAAAGAGACTGACTCTCAGATTGTGTTAAAAATAAAAATTCACCTCTATACTGTATTAAATAAGATGATGGAAAGAGATAAACCAGGTTTCTAATAAAAAGAAAGCAGAAACTGCATTATCAATATAAGACAGAGTAGAATTTCAGACAGAAAGGACTAAAAGGGACACAGAGGGACATTTATTACTAAATGGTTATATTACCTAGAAAATATAACACTTACAATCTTTTATGTAATTAACTATAGCTTCAAAACACATAATGTAAAATATGATATAAATATAAGGAAAATGTTACATCTACAATCATAGTTGAGAGGCTTAGCACATCTTTTTCAATAATCCACAGATTAGCAAAAAGATAGAGGATTTAGATTCCACACTCGATGAGCTTTAACTAATCTCTCTAATATAAACAACTTTGTACACAACAGAAAATAACATTCTTTTCAAATGCACTTGGTTTTAAGAAGTGCTCAGGTATTAGAACATGCTTATTCAACTGTTAAATCCCACCAATTTATTTTTTAAAAAGCAGAAAGAATAATCATAGGGGTTTATGTTTATTATTCTTTACTTATTTATTTAGCAAACATTTATTGAATAATGTCCCAGGCCCTGTTTCAGGTACTGGAAATGTGGTAGCAAATAAGAAGCAATGTCTCAGTTCCCAAGGAGCTTACATCCTAGAGGGAGAAATCAAATAACACATAAGTAAATGAACAAGTAGTAAATCCTGTAATGATTTCACACCACATACCTGTATCAAAACATTTCATGTACCCCATAAATATATACATCTACCATGTACCCACAAAATTAAATATAAAAAATTTTTTAAAAGAAAGGAAGTCAAACTCAATGATTCCATAAAAGCTGCAGAGATATTTTAAATTGCACCATTAAAGAAGACCTTGAAGAGGTGACACAATATAATGAAATAAAATTAGACATTAATACAATCCCCACACCTAATCCAAAAATTTAAAAAAGACTCTTCTAAATGACTCTTGGGTTAAAGAGGAAATAAAAATCATGACTTCAAATTATGTAGATGAGAATGGAAATAAAACCACTAGATGTAAAACCTGGGATAAAGTTAGAGTTATTAAGAGGATCATTTATGCTTACATATATATTTGATAATAAGGAAGTTTTAAATTAAATGAACTAGACAGTTAACTCAAGAATATAGAAAAAGAACAGTAAACTAAAACTTAAGGAAATAGAAGGATGGAAAAAGAAAGGTAAGAAAAAAGAGAAAACAAGACAAGAAGAAAAAAATCAATACAATATAGTCATACAAACTGAAGTTATCTGAGGAAATAATTTGGCAATTCTCATCAAAGAAAAAAGAAGAGACAATAAACAACATTGGGAATTATAATTACAGATATAGAAGACAATAGGAAAAATATAATAAAATACAAGTCAGAATTTTATAACACTCAAATTGAAATTCTAGACAAAATGGAATATATAAGAAAATATAAGTACACAAACATACATATGTTCATTGCGGCACTGTTTACAATAGTAAAGACTTGGAATCAACCCAAATGCCCATCAATGATAGACTGGATGATGAAAATGTGGCACATATACACCATAGAATACTATGCAGCCATAAAAAAGGATGAGTTCATGTCCTTTGCAGGGACATGGATGAAGTTGGAAACCATCATTCTCAGCAAACTGATACAAGAATGGAAAACAAAACGCTGTATGTTCTCACTCAAAAGTGGGTGTTGAACAAGAGAACACATGGACACAGGGAGGGAGCGGAACATCACATACTGGAGCCTGTTGGAGGGTGGGGAGCTAGGGGAGGGATAGCAGGGGATTGGGGGATTGGGGAGGGATAACATTAGGAGAAATACCTAATGTAGGTGAACGAGGGATGGCTGCAGCAAACCACCAAGGCACGTGTATACCTGTGTAACAATCCTGCACGATCTGCACATCCCCTACCCCAGAACTTAAATTATAATAAAAAAAAGAAAAAAGAAAAGAAAATACAAGTAATTAAAACTGGCTCAAGAAGTAGAAAACTTGAATAGACCAATAATGACATAAATATTTGCCTTCAGCCTCGTTCCCGGGCAGTATAAAGTTTGCTATTCTGCTCGCCCTCGTTGCACAGTACTGCTAGTGGCTTCGTGGTCGGTCCTTGGACCCGGCAACCGCCACTGGTGCTAAGCTCCTAGGAAGCCCCTCTCAGCGAGCTCATTGGAGCTTAAACCCATTGTCACCCCTCTGACTCACCGGCAAAAAAAAAAAAAGTTGAAGCAGATCGCCCAGGAAAGCTCTTCATTGGTGGGCTTAATACGGAAAGAAATGAAAAAGCTCTTGAAGCAGTATTTGGCAAATATGGACGAATAGTGGAAGTACTCTTGTCGAAAGACCGTGAAACCAACAAATCAAGAAGATTTGCTTTTGTCACCTTTGAAAGCCCAGCAGATGCTAAGGATGCAGCCAGAGTCATTAGATGGAAAAGCCATCAAAATGGAACAGGCCACCAAACCATCATTTGAAAGTAGCAGACGTGGGCCGCCTCCACCTCCAAGAGGTATAGGCCCTCCAAGAAGTCTTAGAGGTGGAATAGGAGGAAGTGCAGGAACCAGGGGACCATCCTCATGGGGAGGACACATGGATGATGGTGGATAATCCGTGAATTTTAACATGAGTTATTCTAGGTGACCACTCCCAGTAAAAAGAGGACCACCACCAAGGTGTGGGTCCTCCTCCTAAGAGATCTGCACCTTCAGGACCAGTTGGCAGCAGCAGTGGAATGGGAGGAAGAGCTCCTGTATCACGTGGAAGGGATAGTTACGGAGGTCCACCTCGAAGAGAACCACCGCCCTCTCGTAGAGATGTTTATTTGCCCCCAAGAGATGATGGTATTCTACTAAAGACAGCTATTCCAGCAGATTACCCAAGTTCTTGTGATACAAGAGATTATGAACCACCACCACGAGATTATATTTACCATGATTATGGTCATTCCAGTTCACGTGATGACTATCCATCAAGAGGCTATAGCGATAGAGATGGATATGGTCATGATCATGATTATTCAGATCATCAAGTGGAGATTCCTACAGTGATTCATATGAGAGTTATGGTAACTCACACAGTGCTCCACCTACATGAAGGCCCCTGCCATCTTACGGTGGAAGCAATCATTATGATGTTTACAGCAGCTAACGTGACGGATACAGTGGAAGTCAAAACACTTACTCAAGTAGCCAAGGTGATCTCTACTCAAGTGGTTGTGATCGGGTTGGCAGACAAGAAAGAGGGCTTCCCCCTTCTATGAAAAGGGGTTACCCTCCTCCATGTGATTCCTACAGCAGTTCAAGCCGCGGAGCACCAAGAGGTGGTGGCAGTGGAGGAAGCCGATCTGATAGAGGGAGAGGCAGAAGCAGATACTAGAAACAAACAAAACTTTGGACCAAAATGCCAGTTCAAAGAAACAAAGAGTGAAAACTATTCTGTCATAACTACCCAAGGACTACTAAAAGGAAAAATTGTGTTACCTTTTTTAAATTCCCTGTTAATTTCCCCTCCATAATTTTTATGTTCTTGTGAGGAAAAAAGCAAAATAAGTTTAATTTTATTTGACTTTATGACATTGCTTTTCAATAAGCAAATGTTAAATGTGTTGAGACTTGTTGTACTAGTGTTGTAACTTTCCAATTAAAAGTGTCCCTAAAGGCCACTTCCTATATAATTTTTCCCAGTAAGTGAGGAAAGCAATTCTAAGATCTTCTACAAAACATTTAGCCATCTAAAATGGAGAGATGAATCATTCTGCCTATACAAACAAACTAGCTATTAAAGGGTGGCTGGAGTATGCTACTCATAAGATTTCAGGGTTACTTCCAACTAAAACCTCCATGTTCTCAGTATGAAAAACCTGAAATCAGATGCCTATGTAAGGAAATATTCACCCACTAAACCCAAAAAAGCAAATGGATAATGCTGGCCATTTTGACTTTCGGATATTTCCTTGGGAATCTGCAAGAACCTTTCCTCCCCGCCCCCCCAATAAGATCATTTAAGTATGTGTTAAACAACTACAGAATACTAAATAAAAAGTTTGGCCAAAGCCAACCATGAAAAAAAAAGAGATAAAAGTTTTACTGCAGGCTGGGCATGGTGGCTCATGCCTGTAATTCCAGCACTTTGGGAGGCTGAGGCAGGTGGATCACTTGAGGTCAAGAGTTGGAGGCCAGCCTAGCCAACATGGCAAAACCCCATCTCTGCTAAAAATACAAAAATTAGCTGGATGTGGTGGCATGCACCTGTAGTTCCAGCTACTCAGGGCTGAGACATGAAAATCACTTGAACCCAGGAGGTGGAGGTTGCAGTGAGTCAAACTTGTGCCACTGTACTCCAGCCTGGGTGACAAAGTGAGACTCTGTCTCAAAAAGAAAAAGAAAAAAGAAAAATCTTACTGCTAAAAAAAGAAAAAAAAAAAAAGGAAAGAAAGACAATTACCATGCTCAGACTATTTTTTTTTTAAAGTTCTTTCCCAGGCCTTTAAGGAATGAAAAATTCTCTTGTTATACAAACTGACTCCAGAACATAGAAAATTTCCTAACTAATTTCATAAGGCTAGTATAATTCTATTATAATACCAAAAACTGGAAAAGGATGATACACAGAAAAAGAGAACTATAAACTGATCTCATCTACAAAAATGTAAAATCAGATATTAGCAAATTGAAATCCAGCAATTTATTTAAAAAATAGTTATTGCCATGTGAGGTTTATTGCAAGAATTCAAAGGTGGTCCAATGTTTAAACATTTTTATTGTAGTCTGCTATATTAAAATCATATTAAAATATGCAAATCTCAATAGGTACCATAAAACTCTTTTTGATTTTAAATATCCATTCCTGATAACAACTCCTGGCTATCTAGGAATAGAAGTTTCCTTAACTTGGTAAAGGATATGTGTAGGAGATGAATAGAAATATTGTACTTAATGATGAAACATGAAAAGCATTCCCATTATAGTCAGGAGCTGGACTCTGACTATAAGGATGCCTGTTATCACCTTTACTACTCAATATTACTCAGGACTTCTTGTTACATATAATAAAAAGAAAATATTACATGAATAGCATAAAATATCAAAAGGAAAAACATTAAACTATCATTTACAGACAATATACATGTCTTTTGAGAAAATCAACAGACAAACTTTTATAATTAGTAATACAAATTCATTAGGGAGGCCTGATACAAGATCAACATTCATAAACTGTAGCTTTCCTTTGAACCAGCAATACATAATTGGAAAATGGATAAGAAGAAGCTTCTATGTTACAATTGAGGGAAGCTACACTTCACTGGATCTCTCCTAATATTTAACAAAATGCAGGGAAACAAACAGCAGAAGAGTGAAGATAATCATCACCGACCAAAGAAAGGGGCACATTCCAATGACATAAACTTCAAAAAATCTCAGCCTAGTAAAGAAACAGGAGATTCCAGAACTGGGCATTGTGGTGCAGTGTGACCAGGCTCTTCCATTCCTCAGAAGCCATACAAGATACAGCAAGCACAAGACAAAGAATCTAAACAAGAAGAAAGCTTACCACAAAGAACAGAAGGAAATTTCCAAGTACTTTACATTATAGAACAACGTAATAAGAATATGAACTTAATAAAACAAGAATGCAAAGATGAGACTTGAAAACAGCAGAATTAGGTAAAAAGGAAGACTGCCAACTAAACCCATTAGTTTAAAACAACATTGTAGAATAAATTATAAACAGAATGAAGTAGAAACATGTGGCTAAAAATTGAATTATGAACACAGGAAGGGCTTCAGATAATTACATTGATGGGAGATGAAAAAGAAGAAATTAAAGGAAACTACATATACACATATATATGTATACATGCACACACACACACATATATATTCTTAAGAAAGAATAAAATGTTTACATCTAAAGAGATTATAAGATGTCCTGGGAAGTTTGATTGTCATTTGAAAGTTTGTTATTTCACAGTGCTAGATTCTGAGATGATATTTTATCTTCTCTGTACTTTATTGTATTGGGTTCCTTCTTTATAATGAGCATGCATATATACATATATATCTTTTTGAGATGGAGTTTCGCTCTTGTCGCCACCCAGGCTGAAGTGCAGTAGCACAATCTCGGCTCACTGCAACCTCCACCTCCTGGGTTCAAATGATTCTCATGCCTTAGCCTCCCGAGTAGCTGGGATTACAAGCGCCCACCACCAGCTAATTTTTGTATTTTTGGTAGACACAGGATTTCACCATATTGGGTAGGCTGCTCTCGAACTCCTGACCTCAGGTGATCTGCCTGCCTTGGCCTCCCAAATTGCTCGGATTACAGGCGTGAGCCCACCTCGTCTGGTCAACATGCATTTTTATAAAAATAGTGAAATCATTTTTTTTCTCAAAAATGTAGACAGAATGTTCAAAAAGCCACATTCACAATATTAACAAAAACTATGAAATATTGGGGAATACACCTAAAAAGAAATATATAAAATCTATAAAGAAAACCACACACAGACACACAGACACACACACACACACACACACACACACACACAAACAAACAAAAGAAAATGACACAATTTTCTTGAATAGCACAAAAGATGATGTGAATAAATTTAAAAAATACTACATGACCCTGGGTGAAAATAATTTATTACTAAGATTTTAATTATTCCTTAAGTTAATCTATACATTCTTTTTTTTTGAGACGGAGTCTTACTCTGTCACTGGAGTGCACTGGCACAATCTGAGCTCACTGCAACCTCTGCCTCCAGGGTTCAAGCGATTCTCATGCCTCAGCCTCCCTAGTAGCTGGGATTACAGGTGTGCATCACCATGCCCAGCTAATGTTTGTATTTTTAGCAGAGATGGGGTTTCACCATGTTGGCCAGGCTGGTCTCAAACTCCTGGCCTTAAATGATCTACCTGCCTTGGCCTCCTGAAGTGCTGGGATTAGAGGCATGAGCCACTTCACCTGGCTTAATCTATAAATTGTAAGTAAATATAATGAAAAATACAACAACATTTTTAAAAAATGAAACTTGAAACTTCACTTCAAATGTCCAAGGATATCCAAAAATAGTTGGAAAAGGGAGAGCAATGAAGGATTTGTCTTCCAAGATACCAAAACTTGCTGCAAAGTTACACCAAGTAAAAGTGTGATATTGAGGCAGTTTATAACTATATATCCATATATTATCAGTGGAACAGAAAAGTCAATCGATGAAACAGATCTCAGTATAAATGGTAATTAACATATGGTTAAGTTAGCTCTTTAAATTTGTTGGTGAATAATGGTCTATTATATGAATAGTGCTAGGATTTGAAGGTCACACACACACATACACACACATGCAAATATATATATGCAATGACCCAAAGCCGTACAAGAAAAAGTTAATGTTTTTGACCACGTCATAATGTAAAAGTTCTGGAGCTAGGTGCCATGGCTCCAGAATCCAAAGTTCTGGGATTATGGCCATGGCTCATGCCTGTAATCCCAGCACTTTGGGAGGCCTGGGCGGGAGGATATCTTGAGACCAGGAGTTTGAGACCAGCCTGGGGAATGTAATGAAACCCTGTCTCTACAAAAAATTAAAATTAGCTGGGCATGTTGGCACATATTTGTAGTCCTAGCTACTTAGGAGACTGAGGCAGGAAGATCGCTTAAGCCCAGGAGTTCAAGGCTGCAGTGAGCTATGATCACGCCACTGCATACCCAGCCTGGGAGACACAGCAGAATCCTGTCTAAAACAGTAGATGTTCTGAATATCAAAACTATCATAAAATTAAGATGTTAATGATAGATCGAGAAAATATATGTATAAACTATGTAATAGAAAAATAATATACAGAAATATATAAGGAACTACAAACCAGTGAGAAAAAATACAGCTGAATAGGAAAATACTCAAGGGATATTAACTAATGCTCAGAGAAGAAATGGAAAAGGATCTTAAGCATGTGAAATTATGCCCAAGATAACAGATATTTAGGAAGATGTGAATTAAAAGGACAATCTGGGCCAGGTGCAGTGGCTCACACCTATGTGATCCCAGCATTTTGGGAGGCCAAGGTGGGTGGATTACTTGAGCTCAGGAGTTTGAGACCAGCCTGGGCAATATGGTAAAAACCCATCTCTACCAAAAGTACAAAAATTAGCTGGGTGTAGTGGCATGCGCCTGTAGCCCCAGCTACTGGGGAAGCTGAGGTGGGAGGATCACCTGAGCTCAGGCAGGTTGACGCTGCAGTGAGCTGTGATTGCACCCCTGCACTACAGCCTGGGCAACAGAGTGAGAACCTGTCTCAAAACAAACAAAAAAAGGACAATCTTTTGTTGCCTCTTATATTGGCAATAATTACTAATACGGATGATCTCCAATTTATGATGATTTAACTTATGATTTTTTGACTTTATTTGATGATGCAAAAGCAATACACATTCAGTAAAATCTGTACTTCAAGTACCTATACAACCATTCCATTTTTACTTTCAGTATATTATTCAATAAATTACATAAGCTGTTCAACACTTTATTATACAATAGGCTTTGCATTAGATGATTTTGCCCAACTGTCAGCTGATGTGAGTGTTCCAAGCATTTTTAAGGTGGGCTAGGCTATGATGATTGGTAGATTGGATGTATTAAATGCATTTTAGATTTATGGAATTTTCTATGAATTTATTGGGACATGACCCCATTATAAGTTGAGAAGCATTTGTACACAGTGTGCATGAGGATGTGGGGAAATAGATCCTGTCTTACGTCTGATGGGGGTATAAATTGGCCCAGCCTTTCTGCACGGCAGTTTGGTGGTACATCCATTAACTATATAAAATCTTATATCCTTCTTTTGGCAGTATAAAATCTCATACATTTAACCAAACAATTATATTTATAGTAGAATATACTAAAGAAATTATTCTACCTGCTGGCAAAGCTGTATGTACCAGATTAATTGTAATCTTGCTTTATTAATAAAGCAGATCCAGAACTAATAATATGCAGCAGTTAAAAAGAATAATATGCAGCAGTTAAAAAGAATGAAGCAGCTTTAAATGTACTGGTATGCAGAGCTCTTTGAGACATAATCTTAAGTGAAAAAAAAGCAAGTTGAAAAACAGTATGTTAATTATGATCCTGGCCAGGTGTGCTGGCTCATGCCTATAACCCCAGCACTTTGACAGGCCCAGGTGGTCGGATCACTTGAGGCCAGGAGTTTGAGACCAGCCTGGCCAACATGGTGAAACTCTGTCTCTACTAAAAATACATAAGACCTAACACCATAAAAACCCTAGAAGAAAATCTAGGCAAAACCATTCAGGGCATAGGCGTAGGCAAGAACTTCATGACCAAAACACCAAAAGCATTGGCAACAAAAGCCAAAATAAACAAATGGGACCTAACCAAACTTCACAGCTTCTGCACAGCAAAAGAAATAGTCATTAGAGTGAATCGGCAACCAACAGAATGGGAAAAAATTTTGCAGTTTACCCATCTGACAAAGGGCTGATATCCAGAATTTACAAAGAATGAAAACAGATTTACAAGAAAAAAACAAACAAGCCCATTCAAAAGTGGGCGAAGGATATGAACAGAAACTTTACAAAAGAAGACATACATGAGGCCAACAAACATATGAAAAAATGCTCATCATCACTGCTCATTAGAGACATGCAAAGCAAAACCACATTGAGATACCATCTCACGCCAGTTAGAATGGCGATCATTAAAAAATCTGGAGACAACAGATGCTGGAGAGGATGTGGAGAAATAGGAACACCTTTACACTGCTGGTGGGAGTGTAAATTAGTTCAACCATTGTGGAAGACAGTGTGGTGATTCCTCAAGGACCTAGAAATAGAAATTCCAATTGACCCAGCAATCCCATTACTGGGTATATATCTAAAGGACTATAAATTGTTCTACTATAAGGACACATGCACACGAATGTTCATTGCTGCACTGTTTACAATAGCAAAGACCTGGAGCTAACCCAAATGCCCATCGATGATAGACTGCACAGGGAAAATGTGGCACGTATACACCATGGAATATTATGCAGCCATCAAACACAATGAGTTCGTGTCCTTTGTAGGGACATGGATGAACCTGAAGACCAACATTCTCAGCAAACTGACACAAGAACAAAAAATGAAATACCGCATGTTCTCACTCATAGGAGGGTGTTGAACAATGAGAACACATGGACACAGGGAGGGGAGCACTACACACTGGGGTCTGTTGGGGGGAATAGGGGAGGGACCGCGGGGGGTGGGGAGTTGGGGAGAGATAGCATGGGGAGAAATGCCAGATATAGGTGAAGGGGAGGAAGGCAGCAAATCACACTGCAACGTGTGTACCTATGCAACTAACTTGCATGTTCTTCACATGTACCCCAAAACCTAAAATGCAAGAAAAAAAAGAAAAGAAATACAAACATTAGCTGGGCATGGTGGTGCACACCTAATCCCAGCTACTAGGGAGGCTGAGGCATGAGATTGGTTGAATCTGAGAGGTAGAGGTTGCAGTGAGCTGAGATCACACCACAGCACTCCGGCCTGGGTGAAAGACTCCATATATATATATATATATATATGTATATATATATGGAGTCTTTTTATATATATATATATAAAAGATCTCATTTATATATTTTAATAAGACATGTATGTGTATATCATGTATACAAAAGGTTAACACACCAAACTTAAAATGGAGAGGTAACTGTGATTCGGGTGAGGATAGTGGTGTTAAAGCGGTACTAGTGCTTTCTCTGGGTTTGAATTTTCTTTTTTTTGTAGAGACAGGGTTTCACTCTATTGCTGGTCTGGAGAGCAGTAGTGCAATCATAGTTCACCGTAAGCTCGAATTCCTGAGCTCAAGCAATTTCCTTGCTAAGTAGCCTCCTGAGTAGCTAGGGCCACAGGCATGCACCACCAAGCCCAGCTATATGCTTTTTTGGTAGACAGGGTCTCCCTATGTTGGGAAACCTATGTAGGCTGGTCTCAAATTTCTGGCCTCAAGTCATCCTCCTGCCTCAGCCTCCCAAAGTGGGGGGATTATACGTGTGAGCCACCACACTTGGCCTTGGGTTTGAATTTTATACTCGAATTGTACTCTTGTGGAATTTGTATGTAAAGTAAACAGCAAATAATAAAACACCCCAATTATCTTTCCATTGGTGATATCTAGACCTAACTCTTTCAGCCACATTGTATAAATACAACGTGATTTATTTAATCTCTCCCTTATCATAGCCATTTTATGTTGTGTCAGATTTTTTTTTTTTTCTTGAGCCAGTCTCACTCTGTCACCCAGGCTGGAGTGCAGTGGCGCCATCTAGGCTCACTGCAACCTCTGCCCCGTGGGTTCAAGCCATTCTCCTACCTCAGCCTCCGGAGTAGCGGGGATTACAGGTGCATGCCACAGTGCCTGGCTAATTTTTGTACTTTAAGTAGAGACGACGTTTCACTATCTTGGCCAAGCTGGTCTTGAACTCCTGAACTCATGATCCACTTGCCTTGGCCTCCCAAAGTGCTGGGATTACAGACGTGAGCCATTGCACTGGGTTGCGTCAGTTTTTTTAAAACTTACAACCAAAAAAAAAAAAAAAAAACCCTAAAAAATATATATCTTTGTGAAACTGTGTAGGTATACAGGTTGGCTAAATTCCAAGGAATAGAATTATTGGGTCAAATAATTAGTGAAATATTATACTTATCATTTAATAGAGTTTGCCAGGCCGGGTGCAGTGGCTCATGCCTGTAATATCAGCACTTTGGGAGGCCGAGGTGGGTGGATCACAAGGTCAGGAGTTCGAGATCAGCCTGACCAACATGGTGAAACCCCATCTCTACTAAAAATACAAAAATTAGCCGGGCGTGGTGGCACACACCTGTAATCTCAGCTACTCAGGAGGCTGAGGCAGGAGAATCGCTTGAACCCAGGAGGCAGAGGTTGCAAGAGTCAAGATTGTGCCATTGCACTCCAGCCTGGGTGACAGAGTGAGACTCCATCTCAAAAATAGAAGAAAAATAGAGTTTGCCAAATTGCCCTATATAAAAAGGTTGCATCAATATCTGAGGAGTGCCCATTTCCTGACAAGCAAGTCAACAATATGATCAAGTTTCTAAACTTTGAGAAAATCATGCTTCAAACATGATAAGGTATAATTGTTTTGATTTGTGTTTCTTTGAGGTTGAGCATCTTTTCATATGTTTCACATGTTTATTATTAATTTGCATTTCTTTTCTGTGAACAAATCTGTTCATGTCTTTTGGCACATTTTTCTATGGGTTGTTTATCATTTCATTAATGATAAACATTTTACTAATGATAATCATTTTACAAATGATCTGTAAGAGCTTTTAGATTATTACAAATTTAGATTACATAGATTATTACAAAGGCTACTTTTGACAGTCAATATTTATGGTTTTTTTTTTTACTTTACTGAAGTTTAAAATTTTTATGCAATTAATTTGTCAGTATTTTCCTTTGGTGGAGAAAGTAAGTTTGTCACAGGCAGTTGAATTCTGAAGCCATTATTAAGGTTGCAAGGCACCTTACTTCCTTGCTTGCCTGCTGAAAGGCCCTTCTCCACAAAGGGGTCCCTCACAGCAGAGCCCCTCCCTCTGAGGTGTCATATTTCAATGTTCTAAGAAAGAGGCTGCCTGGAGGGTCTATATTTAGAGTATGACTCCTCATTGGGGACAGGTGGATATGTGGGGACTAACTTCTGCAGCGAGATCTCAAAGTGTCATGATGGAGTGAAAATTCCACCTGTTAAGCCTCCTTTCCATCCATGCTCCAGCAGTTGGTCTTTCCATGGGTGTGGTGAGGCTGATCTGATTACATACTTATGTGAAATCCAAATAAAGCCCCTCAAATGGAAAACAGGTTAATTTGGGAAGTCACTAGTAAAGCACTAGGCTCATCAGGAGTTGGGTCTTAAATAAATCCTCTAGGAGTCTTCTCTGAAGAAGGTCTCAGGCACCTGAAAAAAGATGCTAAGTTCAGCCAGAACCTCAAAAGTTACAAATCACTTGTGTAAAATTGTCAAGATTAGTATACGAAATGTCTTTCCAAAGGTTAATTTATAGATCATATTGAAAACGTACTGGTTTCGTTTAGGACAGTTTTGTATTAAAAATGTCAAGAATTACTATTCCGTTTTGAAAGCAGTGAAATAGTTTACAGTAACTAGAAAACATTTTTTAAATGTGGCACAAAATAATGTAAACCAATGAATGAGTTTTTTTATTTTTATACCCTGAATTTTTTTTGTGTCAAGTGAAATGGCTATACTGTATTTTTCCGATGACAAAATTAGAAAAGAATGTCATATTAAAAGAAAAAAAGGAACACAAAAAAGAAAGTTAAAGCTCTATTTGCACTTTCTGCTTTCCTTCTTGATACCCTCTTCCACAGCCCATTTGGTGCATGCATTATATTTAGAGAGGGCAGGTCGTGTAGGAGGAGCGTGGGGAGTGCTGGTCTTATAGCCTGAGAGAAAGAAAGGATTCCTCAAAGAAGAAGCAGAAAAGGCCACAGCCAAGGTCTAGGAGTGGGTAGGGGGATGCAGAGCCTCTCCGGTAAGTGAAGATGGGTAAACTCCAACCGCAAGGCGCTGATGCCACTTGTGGGCCCTCAGATTGGAGAGGACTGAGATGAGTGACAAGGGCGTGCTCACTGGGGCACGGCGCACAGACCGGAGAAGGGGGATGTCTGTGCGTGCGGAGTGGGGGAGGGGGGTTCCTAGCGACTGGCCGCCGGCCCTTGAGGGGTGGTGGGTGGTGGTGGGGAGGAGGGAGAGCTCGGTGGTGACGCGCGGCCCTCACGTGACCCGGAGCTGCAGAAAGACGCAGCCTTCGGTGCAGTCGTCACTCGCTTCTGGCTACCAGCTCCCCGCTGCCCTGCGCTCGGTGGGCTGGCATCCGGCCCGGGGAAAGCAGAGCAGGTAAGGGCCTCGGGGGCCCGCGAGCCCTGGCCAGGCCGGCAGCGGCTCACCGACCCCGGCAGAGGTTACGGGGCTTGCGGGGGCGGTGGTCTATGCTGCCTCAAGTTCGAGGAGCCTTTGCCTCTGATTCTCGCGAGCCCCCCTGCCCCCGCCTACCTCTGTGCAGGCAAACTGTGGGCTTTGATTTGTGGGGAGATTGTGTCCGCCAGAGGGAAATACAGAGATTGAGATGCCCATTCTCTGTAATCATTGGTCACACACGTCCGCTAGGTTCCTGCTCAATTTTGTGGAAGGGATGCGCCACGGTGGCGTTTGCAGAGAAAATGGTGGGCCTTAGAGACTGGACGGTGGGGTTGGTAGGGGTGGTGTTTCAGACTGTGGGGAGGGACGTTTGATAACCAGGTTCCTGAACCTGGAGAGGCGGATATTGGGATCTGTGTCCTGGGTGCCAGAACAACACTAAGTGGCTTTACTCTCTCCTGTAGGACAGTAGTTCGGTGTGGCACTATTTGCGGCGAGTAGAAAGGAAGAAGGAGAGGAGGAAATTGCACTGGTCAAGGAGGTTAGTGTGAGTACAGGCACTGTTTAAACTGTTGGAGTTCTGTATGAATTCTATGACAGGAACTTAGGTGTGGCTGTCTGATTGGGTTGTGGGGTGGGGCTAGCTTGGGGACTTTCCCTAAACCGCATTTTTCTTAGCAAGGTTAGGACTTTTAAATTGTGTGTTGAAGACCAATAAAGACAGTAAACGTTTCTATGGATGCTTTCATTTGAATTTCAGATAATATTGGAAAAAATATACATTGTATCAAAGAATATTACTTATAGCCTTTGGCAGGGAGGGATGGTGATTTTGTAGAAGCAAAAGACTTCCCCTTTCGCTTGTCGTTTCTGCTGGAGACTCCTAGAGATAGGTTGAAAGGGATGTGGACAGTAGTAGGTTGTGATTCTATGTATGGGATCTAGGGGCTCCCATCTCTCCTGCCATCCTCCAGTTTTCCAGATCCTTCTACTTACTTGACCATCTTGGTGAAGGAAATGGTGGGCTTTTGGGGAAATCCCTAGAAACCTACAGGTGGTTTTAAAATAATTTGCCTTGCTGGGCCTGATGGCTCTCGCCTGTAATCCCAGCACATTGAGAGGCCCAGGCAGGAGGATTGCTTGACCTCAGGTGTTCAAAACCAGCCTGGGCAACATAGCGAGACCTTGTCTCTACATATAATTTAAAAATTAGCTGGGCATGGTGGCACAGTCTGTAGTCCCTGCTACTTGGGAGGCTGAGGTGGGAGGATCTTTTGAACCTGGGAGGTCGAGACTGAGGTGAGCCATGATCGTGCCACTGCACACCAGCCTGGATGGCAGAGTGGGACCCTGTCTCAAAATAAATACATAAAAAATAAAATAGCCTCTGTCTGTTGCCTTTTACTTTTCCTGCCTCCCTTTTCCATCCTTTTCATTTTAGTGCTGGGGAAGCCCCAGGCCTTTTTCTGCCAGCAAATGGGTCTCTAAATCCAGATAGACAGGTACACGGACCCATGTTTTAGATGGTAAAGTGTCACAAGTACTTAACATCCACTGTCTTCTTTTTCTCCATCTGTTCCAAGGTCTTCCCATAGGCGTGCAGTAAGGCTATCTACCACTGGAAGCAAGGGAAAAAGGAGGAGACCAACCTAGAAACATGGAGGTTGGTGTGAAGTAGGGGCAGTCTCTGGGGATGAAAAGAGAAGGTGGGAATACAAGGTGACTGAGATTTAAGAGGGTCTCAGTGGAGTGCTGGATTGCTGCAGTGCTGCCATGTTTCCTGTGAATTTCAGTGCAGGATATGATAGGAATACTGGGGTAAGGGTGGGCTGGAGTATGACTGGGAGAAGACTTGAGGTGGGGACCATGAGATGATACACATTAGTATATTGAACCTGGGCTCTGGCGAGGCAGACATTGGGGTCATAAATCAGGGTACTTGTCTGTTCTACCAGCGACTCAGTTTCCATTTACCTACTCTTTGTTTACTTGTCCATAGATCTGCCTGCATGTCTACTGCAGGACTTGAGATCACTGGAAGCAAAGAAACAAAGAGGAGATTGCTCCTGATCAGTATAGACTGGTAAGAGTTTGGGGACTGCATGGGTAGACCTCTAGGGTGGGTTGATGGAGACCAATTTGCATCCGGTAAGGATCAGTGACCAGTTAGGAGGATCCTCAGCCTCTTCTTTTCCAGCCATCTTTTTCACCGTCCCTGTTACTTACTCCATACCCTCACCTTAACTCTGGTACAGGATAAAGAGTGTGATAGCATCTTGGGGATTGGGGTGGACTGACAAGTGTAGAAAGGTAGTTTGCTAATAATATGCCTATCCTATCAATAACAAACTCTCTACTCCCATCTGTCCCCCCATCTGTCTCTCTGTCTCTAGATCCAAAGATCTCATGAATTTATATATCTACTTCACGGTGTATTGCCAAGAGAAGCAAGAGGAGAGGAAGGAATTACCTTGGATCATTACAGGTTGGTATTAGGGTGGGGTCCTGTAGACTGGTGACTGGAGTAGTTCCAGTAGAAATCAAAGTCTGGGGCTTCTCAGTTGCTCTCATTTATTGTCAGACCTCCTTTCATCCTTCCCACTGTTCATTTGATGTATGGAAATGTGTATAGATGTACCTTGGAAGAAAATCACTGGGCACTGGGGAAGGTGGAGAGAAGATGAAATAAGACGAATGGAGAGTCTGCTAATCATCCTCTCTTCCACCAAGCACACGATTCTACCTTTTTCTTTCTGTTTCTCTGTGTATCTATCTGTATAATGCAACAAAATCAGAAGAGAAATTTTAGTCCATTTCCTTCCTCCACTTCTAGGTCCACCTCCAGTGGCAGCTGTAGTGGCCTTTGAGTGGCTGAAGACCAGCACCTTCACAGGCATACATCCACAACTACCACTCTCTTTACTCCAGCCCGAGTACGCTCTACCATACCTTGTTTGTGCCTTCAGCAAGGGTGATTACATGGGCCGCATTCAGGAAGTGGGCTGGGTGACTGCAGGACTGGTGATCTGGGCTGGCACCTGCTACTATATTTACAAATTAACCAAAGGAAGAGCCCAGAGTGTGAGAACACTTGCCAGAAATGAATCCACAGTTAAGATGGAAACTGTGGTTGAGGTACAGAACCGGACCTTGGCCACAGGTGCAGCAGAGATTGAGACTAAATCCCAGGCTGAGATTGAAGCAGAAACTGGAGCAGGAGGTGGGCCTAGGGCTGAAGTAGAGACCAAGGCCACTGCTATAGCCAGACACAAAGCCAACTCTCAGGCCAAGGCAATGATTGGGGCAGCGGGAGAGATTCAATCTGAGTCCAAAGTGGTGGCTGGAACACTGGTCATGACAGAGGCAGTGACTCTGACTGAGGCCAAGGCCAAAGACAGGGAAGTGGCCATGAAAGAAGCAGTGACCCAAACTGATGCTGAGGCTGGCAAAATAGTTAAGAAAGAAGCAGTGACACAGACCAAGGCTAAAGCTTGGGCATTGGTTGCCAAGACAGAGGCCAAGAGAGAAGCAATGACTCAGACCAAAGCTGAAACTCATATATTGGCTGAAAAAGAGGTAGAGATTAACAGAGTAATGGTTACACAGAGTGAGACCTTGGCAGTACCTGGGGAAGTAGCCAAGATGGGGGCCATGAACAAGACTGGAATTGTGGATGAAACCAAGACAAGAGCTCTGGAAGAGACTGTGAGTGTGGCTAAGACTCAGTCTGAGGCCAGGCCTGGTTCCACAGTTGATGCTAGGGGAAATCCCAATGGCATGTCCAGGGAGGTGGCTGGAGTGGACCTGAAGTCCTGTGCACAGTCTCAGACTGTGATCGAGATCCAGGGTGATGACATGCCTGGTGCTAGGGTTGAGGACATGGGGAACTGCAAAACCATGTCTAGGGAAGAGTCTGGGGCAGACATGAGGGCTTCTGCTCAGCCTCAAATTGTTGCCAAAACCCAGATTGAGGCCATTCCTGGGGCAAAGGTTGATGCCGGGGGTAACACCAATGCCATGTGTAAGGTGGGGGCAGGGGCAGATGTGAGAACTTGTATACAACCTCAGACTGTGGTCAAGAAACAGGCTGAGGTGACGTCTGGTGCCAGGGCTGATGGCAGGGGAAATACCAATGTCATATCTAAGGCAATAACTGGAGCTGACATGAGAGCTGCTACTCAGCCTCAAGCTGTTGCCAGTCCTCATGCTGAGGCCATGTCTGATGCCAAGGTTAAGGAGAGAGGCAGTCACAATGCCATGACTAAAGCAGGGGCCAGAACAAACTTGAGGGCCAATTCCCAGGTTGAGGCCTTGCCTAATGCCAGAGATAAGAGCAGAGGCAATCCCAGTGTTATGGCTAAGATGGGGGATGCGGCAGACATATTGTCCTGTATGCAGCCTCAGCTTGTGGCCATTGTTCAGGCTAATACCTTGTCTGATGGCAGAATTAAGGTCAAGGGCAATGTCAATAGCATGCCCAAGGAAGGATCTGGGATGGATATGAAGGCTCAGGGTATGGCCCAGAGCCATGGTGAAGCCTTACCTAATACTAGAGGTAAGTCTAGGGCCAAAGCCAAAGCCAAGTGCAAGACAGGGGCCGGGATGGACACAAAAACCTGTGCACAACCTCAGGCTGGGGTCAAGACCCCAGCTGAGGCCTTGCCTGATTCCGGGGTTGATGGTAGGGGCAATCTTAATGCCATTTCTAAAGCTGGAACTAAGGCAGACCAGAGGGCCTGTGGTCAGCCCCTGGTTGTGGTCAATACCCAGGGTGAGGCCTTGCCTGGTGCCAAGAATAAAGCCAAGGGCAATCCCCATGCTGTGCCTAAGGTGGGGGCTGGGGAAGGTACAACAGACTCTGTCCAGCCTCAGGCAGTGGTCAGTTTCCAGGGCGAGGCCTTGCTTGGTACCAAGAATAAAGTAAAGGGTAATCCCAATGCTGTGCTTAAGGCAGAGGTTGGGGCAGGTGCAATGGGCCCTGCTCAGCTTCAGATTGTGGCCAGTTCTAAGGGTGAGGCCTTGCTTGATTCCAAGAATAAGGCCAAGGGCAATTCCAATGCTGTGTCTAAGGCAGGGGCTGGGACAGATACAATGGGCTCTGCCCAGCCTCAGATTGTGGCCAATTCCCAGAGTGAGGTCTTGCCTGGTGCCAAGAATAAGGTCAGAGGCAATCCCACTACCATGTCTAATTCAGGAACTGGGCCATATATAACGGACTCTGCCCAGCCACACGCTGTGGCTAGTTCCCAGGGTGAGGTCTTGCCTAGTGCCAAAAATAAGGGCAAGGCCAATCTTCATGCTCTGTCTAAGGCAGAGGCTGGGATGGGTGCAACAAGCTCTGTCCAGTCCCAGGCTGTGGCTAATTCCCAGGGTGAGACCTTGCCTGGTGCCAAGAATAAGGTCAGGGGAAATTGGAACACTGTGTCTAAGGCAGGGACTGGGATGGATACAACAGGCTCTGCCCAGCCTCAAGCTGTGACCAATTCCCAGAGTGAAGTCGTGCCTGGTGCCAAGAATAAGGTCAAGGGCAATCCCAATGTTGTGTCTAAAGCAGGGGCCAGAGAAGATACAATGGGCTCTGCCCAGCCTCAGGTTGTGGCCAACTCCCAGCATGAGACCTTGTCTGGTGCCAGGAATAAGGTTAAGGGCAATTCCAATGCTATTTCTAAGGCAGAGACTGGGTCAGGCATAATGGGCTCTGTCCAGGTCCAGGTTGTGGCCAGTTCTCATGGTAAGGTCTTGCCTGGGGCCAAAAATAAGGTCAGGGGCAATTCCAATGCTGTGCCTAAGGCAGAGGCTGGGGCAGATACAGTGGGCTCTGGCCAGCTCCAAGCTGTGGCTAATACCCAGCGTGAGACCTTGCTTGGTGCCAGGAATAAGGTCAAGGGCAATACCAAAGCTGTGCCTAAAGCAGGGACTGGGGCAGACACAAGGGACTCTTCCCAGCCTCAGATTGTCACCGGTTCCCAGGGTGAGACCTTGCCTAGGGCAAGGGACAAGGCTATGCCCAGTTCTGAGGCAGAAGCGACAGCAGAAGATGAGGTCTATGCAAAGCCCGAGGCTGAGGCCATGCCCACTTCTGAGAGTGAGGGTGGGTCAGGCACTCAAGTCTGCAGAAAGACTCAGCCTGACATCCATGACTACTACTGGAATGGGATTGGTGTTGAGGATTGGATTGCTGCTGAGCGGTGGATCAAATTTAGGTTTCAGACCATGGATGGAGACTGGGAAAATGGTGTGTCCTGGGCTGATGATGAGAATGAAGCCAGTACTGGGTCCTGGAGTGGGGCTAGTGATAAGGCTGGGATTATTAGCTCTTGGGCTGTGGCTTGTGATGAGGCCAGTGTTAAGTCCTGGGCTGGGGTCAGGGCTGAGAATGAGGTTAGTATTGGGACCTGGGTTAGAGCTGGGGAGCAGGCCAGTGGAGGGCTCTGGGTGGGGGGTCAGACTAGTGAGGGGACCTGGGCTGGGGACAAGGCCAGTGGAGGGGCCTGGACTGTGGCTGAGAACCAGGCCAGTGGGGGGACTTGGGTTGTCGCTGGAAATCAGGCCTTTGGAGAAATTTGGGCTGTGGGTCAGGCCAGCGATGGGTCCTGGCCTGGGGGACAGGCCAGTGGGGTGTCCTGGCCTGGAGGACAGGCCAGTGGGATGTCCTGGGTTGGGGAACAGGCCATTGGAGGGTCCTGGACTGGGGCTGAGAACCAAGCCAGTGGAGGGTCTTGGGCTGTAGTTGGGGCTGGGAATATGAGTAGTGTTTCATACTGGGCTGGGGTTGTTGACCAGGCCAGTGGAGGGTCCTGGGCTGGGATTAGCGATCAATCTGGTGGTGGATCCAAGCCTAGATTTGAGGATCAAGCCAGTGGAGAAGGGTCCTGGGCTGGGGCTGGTGGCCAGGCTAGTGGAGGGTCAAGGTTGGGGCCTGAGGAACAGTCCAGTGGAAGGTCTTGGGCTGACACTGCAGACCAAGCCAGTGGAGGGTCTAGGTTGGGCCATGTAGATCAGACCAGTGGTGGGTCCTGGGCTGGGACACTTGATCAGTCTGGTGGTGGGTCCAAGCCTAGATTTGAAAATCAGACCACTGAAGAAGGGTCTTGGGCTGGGGCTGGTGGCCAGGCTGGTGGAGGATCCAAGTTGGGGCCTGAAGACCCGTCCAAGGGAAGGTCATGGTCTAACTCTGGGAATCAAATCAATGGAGGATTCTTGGTTGGGGTTGTGGACCAGGCCAATGGAGGGTCCTGGACTGGGGCTGGGCATTCGGCTAGTGGTGGGCCAAAGCCTATATTTGAGGATCAGGCCAGTGGCGGAGGGTCTTGGGCTAATGCTGGGGACCGGGCTGTTGGAGATTCTAGGCTGGGGCCCAGGGACCAGTCTAGTGGAGATTCCTGGGCTGGCAGTGGTGATCAGGCCAGTGGGTGGTTCTGTCTTTGCCCTGGGAGTCAGATGAATGGAGGGTCTTGGGGTGTGGCTAGTGGCCAGGACATTGGAGGGTCAAGGCCAGGGCCCACAAACCAGTCCAGTGCTGTGTCCTGGGATAGCACTGGGAGTCAGGTCAGTGGAAGCTCCTGGACTGGGGTTAGGGCTGTGGATCAGGCTGGTGGTTGCTCCAAACCTGGATTTGAAGATCAGGCCATTGGAGGAGTGTTCTGGCCTGGTGCTGGGGACCAGGCTGGTGGAGGCTCCAGGCCAGGGTCTGAGGATCAGTCCAGTGGAAGAGGTTCCTGGGGTATGGCTGGTGGCCAGGTCCTTGGAGGATCTAGGCCAGGGCCTGCAGACCAGTCCAGTGGTGGGTCCTGGGCTGGCACTGGGAATCAGTCCAGTGGAAGGTCCTGGATTGGGCCTGGGGATCAGGCTGGTGATTATTCTAAGCCTGAATTTGAGGACCAGGCTTGTGGAGGAGGCTCCTGGGCTGGTGCTGGGAACCAAGCCAGTGGAGAATCCTGGACTGGATCTAGGCCTGGGAATGAGGCCACTGAAGGGTCTAAGATGGGATCTGAGGACCAGGCCACTGGAGGATCCTGGGCTAGATCTGAGGACCAGGCCAGTGGAAGGTTCCAGGTCAGTGTTGAGGTAGAGGCCAATGAAGGATTCTGGTTTGGGCCTGGGGCTGAGGCCGTTATAGGGTCTTGGTGCTGGACAGAGGAAAAGGTTATTGTGTCCAGGTCTGATGATAAGGATGAGGCCACTACTGAATCCAGATCAGGGGCGGGGGAAGAGGCCATCATTTGTTCTAGGATTGAGGCTGAGAACAAGGCTAGTAGTGGTTCCTGGATTAGATCTGAGGAGGTGGCTCATATGGGCTCCAGTGTGGGGGCTGAGGCTGGGGCTGAGGCTGGGGCTAGGGCTGGGGCTGGGGCTGGGGCTGGGGCTGGGGCTGGGGCTGGGGCTGAGTCTGGGGCTGGGGCCGGGGCTGGGGCTGGGGCTGGGGCTGGGACTGGGGCTGAGGCTGGGGCTGGGGCTGAGTCTGGGGCTGGGGCTGGGGCTGGGGCTGGGGCTGGGGCTGAGGCTGGGGCTGGGGCTGGGGCTGGGGCTGGGGCTGAGGCTGGGGCTGAGTCTGAGGCTGGGGCTGGGGCTGAGTCTGAGGCTGGGGTTGGGTCTGAGGCTGGGGCTGGGTCTGGGTCTGAGGCTGGGGCTGGTACTGGGGCTGGGGCTGGGGCTGAGGCTAGGGCTGGGGCTTGGTCCTGGGATGGGGATGCAACCACTATAGAGTCTAGGCTTGGGGCTGAGGCTGGGGCTGGGGCTGGGGCTGAGGCTGGGACTGGGGCTGAGGCTGGGGCTGGGGCTGAGGCTGAGGATGGGGCTGGGGCTGCGGCTGATGCTGGGGCTGGGGCTGGGGCTGGGTCTGAGGCTGGGGCTGGGGCTGGGTCTGAGGCTGGGGCTGGTACTGGGGCTGGGTCTGGGTCTGAGGCTGGGGCCGGTACTGGGACTGGGGCTGGGGCTGAGGCTGGGGCTGGGGCTTGGTCCTGGGATGGAGATGCAACCACTATAGAGTCTAGGCTTGGGGCTGGGGCTGGGGCTGGGGCTGGGGCTGGGACTGGGGCTGGGGCTGGGGCTGGGGCTGAGGCTGGGGCTGGGGCTGGGGCTGAGGCTGGGGCTGGGGCTGGAGCTTTGTCCTGGGATGGAGACACAACCACTATAGAGTCTAGGCTTGGGGCTGAGACTGGGTCTGGGTCTGGGGCTGAGGCTGGGGCTGAGGCTGGGGCTGAGGCTGGGGCTGGGGCTTGGTCCTGGGATGGAGACACAACCACTATAGAGTCTAGGCTTGGGTCTGAGGCTGGGGCTGGGTATGAGGCTGGGGATGGAGCTGGGGCTGGGGCTGGGGCTGGGACTGGGGCTGAGGCTGGGCCTGGGGCTGGGGCTGAGGCTGGGGCTGGGGCTGGGGCTGGGGCTGGGGCTGAGGCTGGGGCTGGGGCTGGGGCTGGGACTGGGGCTGAGGCTGAGGCTGGGGTTGGAGCTGGGGCTGGGGCTGAGGCTGAGGCTGGGGTTGGAGCTGGGGCTGGGGCTTGGTCCTGGGATGGAGATGCAACCACTATAGAGTCTACGTTTGGGGCTGAGGCTGGGGCTGGGGCTGGGGCTGGGGCTGAGGCTGGGGCTGGGGCTGAGGCTGAGGCTGGGGCTGGGGCTGGGGCTGGGGCTGGGGCTGGGGCTTGGTCCTGGGATGGAGATGCAACCACTATAGAGTCTACGTTTGGGGCTGAGGCTAGGGCTGGGGCTTGGTCCTGGGATGGAGATGCAAGTACTATAGAGTCTAGGCTTGGAGCTGAGGCTGGGGCTGGGGCTTGGTCCTGGGATGGAGATGCAACCACTACAGAGTGTAGGCTTGGGGCTGAGGCTGGGGATAGGGCTGGGGCTGAGGCTGGGGATAGGGCTGGGGCTGGGGCTGAGGCTGGGGCTGGGGCTGGGGCTGAGGCTGGGGCTGGGGCTGGGGCTGGGGCTGGGGCTGGGGCTTGGTCCTGGGATGGAGATGCAACCACTACAGAGTGTAGGCTTGGGGCTGAGGCTGGGGATAGGGCTGGGGCTGGGGCTGAGGCTGGGGCTGGGGCTGGGGCTGGGGCTGGGGCTGGGGCTGGGGCTGGGGCTGGGGCTGGGGCTTGGTCCTGGGATGGAGATGCAACCATTATAGAGTCTAGGCTTGGGGCTGAGGCTGGGGCTGGGGCTTGGTCCTGTGATGGAGATGCAACCACTATAGAGTCTAGGCTTGGGACTGAGGCTGGGCCTGGGGCTGGGGCTGGGGCTGGGGCTGGGGCTGGGGCTTGGTCCTGGGACAGAGATGCAACCACTGTAGAGTACAGGCTTGGAGCTGAGGCTGGGGCTGTGGCTTGGTCCTGGGATCGAGATGCAACCATTATAGAGTCTAGGTTTGTGGCTGAGGCTGGGGCTGGGGCTGAGTCTGGGGCTGGGGCTTGGTCCTGGGATGGAGATGCAACCACTATAGAGTCTAGGCTTGGGGCTGAGGCTGGGGCTGGGGCTTGGTCCTGGGATGGAGAGGCAACCACTATAGAGTCTAGGCTTGGGGCTAGGAAGGAGGTTGGTGTAGAGTCCTGGACCTTGGCTCAGGATATGGATGAGGATGATCTAAGTAGAGAGTCCAGCCCCGATATTGAGGAGATCAGTTTAAGGTCTTTGTTTTGGGCTGAGAGTGAGAACAGTAATAAGCTCAGATCTAAGAGTGGGAAAGATGTCAATTTTGAGTCTGGAGCTGGGGATAACACCAGGATCAAAGATAAGTTTGAGGCTGCGGGTGGAGTTGATATAGAGTCTTGGTTCTGTGCTGGTAATGAAAACACAAGTGAGGACAAATCTGCACCTAAGGGTAAAGGCAAAAAGTCACCCGAGTCAAGAGGCACATATCCGTCCATGGTCCCCGGGGCAGGAATGGGGTCATGGGATGGAGCCATTATCTGGTCGGAAACTAAGTTTCCACACCACAGTGAGGCCAGCTTCCCAGTTGAAGATGAGTCCAAAAAGCAAACCAAGACTGGGGAAAAAACTCGGTCCTGGTCTTGCCACTGTAAACGTGAAGATAATATGGATCCACAAGACTTTGAAAAACTCATTTGCATGATTGAGATGACTGAAGATCCTTCTGTTCATGAAATAGCCAATAATGCTTTATATAACAGTGCTGATTATCCTTATTCCCATGAAGTTGCCCGTAATGTAGGTGGAATCTCAGTTATTGAAAGCTTGCTCAATAATCCCTACCCTAGTGTTAGGCAGAAGGCTTTAAATGCACTGAATAATATCTCAGTGGCTGCTGAAAACCATAGGAAGGTTAAAACTTACTTAAACCAAGTATGTGAAGACACTGTCACCTATCCCTTGAATTCAAATGTGCAGTTGGCTGGACTAAGATTGATAAGGCATTTAACTATTACCAGTGAATATCAGCACATGGTTACAAATTATATTTCAGAATTTCTTCGTTTGTTAACTGTGGGAAGTGGTGAAACTAAAGACCATGTTTTGGGAATGCTTTTGAATTTCTCTAAAAATCCATCTATGACAAAAGACTTGCTCATTGCCAATGCACCGACATCACTGATTAACATATTTAGCAAGAAAGAGACAAAGGAGAACATTCTTAATGCTCTTTCACTATTTGAAAATATAAATTACCATTTTAAAAGAAGAGCAAAAGCATTTACCCAGGACAAGTTCAGTGAAAATTCCCTTTATTTCCTATTCCAACGACCTAAAGCATGTGCCAAGAAACTTCGAGCCTTAGCAGCAGAATGCAATGATCCTGAGGTAAAAGAGAGAGTTGAGCTATTAATAAGTAAACTCTGATTGGCTGTATGTTCCCAAACAAATTTGAGTAATATTTTGGTTTTACACTCTGGAAGTAATGCACATTGTAAATTGCATTATAACTTCGAAACTGTTGTTACCTATGATGGTCTATAGCTGGACCATTTTACGAACACCAAATGAACTCAAACTTGTACTGAAAATACATATGTTGATTTTTATCTTGTCTGGATTGAGATTTTTTAGTATGCTTCATGAGCAGAAACTGAACGGATTCTTCATAAGTAAGATAACCTTTGGTCCTTTGTGTGGACTTATGTTTATACATTTAAGATTTTATTTTTATGTCATCAATAAAGTTGTGTGTTTTAAGCAGCAGAAAAAAGACATTGTCCTTGTCCTTGAGTTTATGATCTGTTTGGAAAGGCAAGATATATGGAAACAAAAAGATAATAATAAAACTGGGAGCTTCCAAACATGGCCAGTTGCCTCCTATCAGTGTTTAGAGGTGGCAGAAACTGCTGCAGGCAACAGTGCTCAGGGAAGTTTTATAAAGGAGGGGGACCCTTAGGTAAGCTGGGCTTCAATGATATGAAAGGGTCAGAAGGGCACTCAAGATGGGAGGAGCCATGGGAAGAAAGGCATGGAGATGGGAATCCTTCTCCAGAGAGAGGTGCTGGCCTGCCTGAAGTGCAAAGTGTAGGGAGGGTAGTGATGAGAGAGAGAGAGAGAGTCAGGTAGTAGAGGTGAGTCCTGTTCGTGGAGCACCCCTAATTGCTAAACTGGGGTGTCTGAATATTTCCACGTCCACTCCTGTGAGACATCAAGGTCTTTTGTGACCAGAGGATTGACAAGATGAAAGGAAAACAACATGGTAGATTTATGTGCAGCATGTGGAGACTGGAAAAACAGGAAGCTACCATAAGTTAGTCCAGGCATGAGCTAACACAGGCATGAAATTTTATTGGTGGTCATAGGAATGGTACGGAGAGGACGGAAATGAGAGACCTTTTGAACCAAAAAGTGCTGAGGTGTATTCTGGAGACACACAAAGAGGACTAATTTTATTTTAGGGTCCTGGGGACATTTGACAGAAAAATGTCCTCTTGGCCAATTCTGGTATCCATGTAAGTGAACAGTTACTACTTTGAGATAAGAAGAAAGTATACTAGAAGAAAGAATAAGTTTTAGTGCTTGTATCAGATTTCCTTTATAAGGTTGGTTAAGGTGGGGCCTTTATGGAACCATCGAGAGTGCTGCTGGGATACACATAGAAGGTCTACCTCTCTCCCACCCCATAGTGAGGGTGAGGGTGTGGGGGGAGGAGTACTCTCCATCTGCTGGTGAGAGTATACACTGCCACAAGGTCCGTTGGAATATATGCACATCCTTTGACCTGTTAATTCCACTTATAGAAATGTATCTTTAGGAAATAATCACATAATTGGCTTGTAGAAAGCTGTGCATCTTCAAACTGTTTTGAAGGGTGAAAAGTTGTAAATGACCCAAGCATCTCAAGATAAACAGTCGGCTAAACAAATTCATGTATGTCTACACATTTAAATATTATACAGCTATTGAAAATGTTGATGGACATCTACCTGTACTTACATTAGAAATTCAGCATATAATCTTAGGTGGGAAAGATAGGCTATAAAAGCACATGCCATACATTTAACGAAGAAAAAGTATATATCTAAATTATCTTGCCTCATACTCTGAGAATGTTGATAATTTTCTGTGAGTGTTATATTGATGGGTGATTTCATTTGTTTTTTACTCATCTCTATTTATGATATTTTTTATAATAAACGAAATTTTATGCATAATTTACCAACAAGGAAAAGAATGGATTCAGGCTAGGCAGGCCTGGTCAATAGTATTTGAGGGACCTGGAGCAAAAGTATAAATGTAGGCTCATGTATTTACGTCTACATATTTGGAAAGCATAATTTAAAATTTTAAATAAATATTACAATATTTAATAATATTATAAATATTATTTATAAAGCAATAAGTGTTTTAAAATAAAACTGTTCTCAATATTAGCGTTCGATAGTCACCAACCTACTTTACTGTAAAAAAATGGTATCATGCTCATGGTGTATTCTACCATCTGCTGCCCTGATCCCTCTTCAGGAATAAAGAACTTATTATTTTAATTGCTAGGAATGCAGCAAATAGACAGTCCTCAGTTGTCAGCCCTCTTCAAGAATTTCCTAAGCTGAAGAAAGCCTCCCCAAGGTTACATCCCCTACCTGAGGGTATTTCACATCCAATTACTAATGAATATGGCCTTCCTGCTCCAAATTGGGACAGCTGAACTCCTCCCTCTGTCCAATCCTGCTTCCTTCTTTTCCCTTCCACAGGTGTTGATCCCAAGAGCATTCCCTAGTAAAAACCCTTCATGCTGAACTCTGTCTCTGGGTCTGCTTCCCGGGAAGCCAACCTGCAACAGTTGGTATAAGAAGTGGTTCAAGAAAGCAAACACTGTGATGAAATTTTGGACATGAATTACCTGCTACTCTGATGTCAATGAAGACTCCATCATTGGTGGTATGTGGAGTAGATAGGCTTCTGGAATAAGGTGGCAGAGGAACTGTTAAAACTTTCAATGGTGGTGAACTGGGGTGGCATACTGGCTAAAGGGGACACATTAACTGGTGCCATGTATCAGACCTTTGAGAATTATAGGAAATATTAAACATAAGCCTGGCCAGAAAATTGGGTGACTGTTGATAAGCTGATTGAGCTCTAAAAAAGAATAACAAAAAGCTGAATTAAATTAATCAACAATTGATAGTTATGTTTGAAAGCCAGAGGGCTTTATTTATAACATATAAAGAGGCTCTCATCTTTTCCAGGTAGGGGGTAGAGAAATCTGAGGGGTAGACTCAGGATTTGTTAAAAGCAAGAATCAAAGAAAGTTACAATTCTAACCAAGATGTCTTCTATGCTGAATTCAGTGCCATGATTAAGAAGGAATGGGACTCTGATACTTGGGATAGGGGCATCTGGATTGATGTCCCTAAAAATCTTGTATCCCCAGGTTACCCTGAGCCCCATCAAGAAGTGTCTTACTCCTTCTATTAAGGGCTGGCACTTCACCTTGCTCCAATATATGGAATCCTTTCCCTTGTAAGATAACCTAGGTTTCCCTCAGAATCTGCCTCCACCTCCTATCCTGGCCACTGGACCTATAAGTAGGGTTAAGCCATAGCATAATCTAGCTGGTGATGTGCTGAGTATAACAAGGAAAGAAAGAGAATACACCAACAAAGTGTTTCAGGACGTAACCTAGCCAGCATGTACTAGAAGGTGCTGAGGGAGTAAGTATGGCACTAAATTCTGAAGAGCTTGATCAGCAGGGCTGGAATATAAAATTGAATATGAGAGAATGAATCAATTTGAAAGTGCTCTCCCAGAATGTAGGGTTTAATACCCTGGCAAAAACCACAGGAAATGACATGAACTCATTGCTACGATAGCTCCTCAAAGTATGGAAAAAACCATGGCCTACATTAAGTCAGGTGTAAATGACAGAGTTGCCGTAGAAGATGGTGGAAAAAGGGATTTAAGACTCAGTGAGGTGGGATTTATAGAATAAACATGCTATGTAAGGTCAGAAAACATTCCAGAAGATTATATTCTGCAGGAGGACCCAAAGGACACACCATTTACCAAGGCTATAAGGAATATTCTGGTGAGAGGGACATCAGCATTACTAAGAAGTTCAGTAGTGGATCTCTTCTGCATGCCAGGGCTCAGAGTAGGAGAGGATCTTATGGAATGAGGATCAATGGTAGAAATGATGATGCCTCTGAAACAATAGAGGCAGGATGACTGCACTTAACTGTCAGAAGTCACGTGGATGTAAATAACATAATGCACTGCAGGGTCAGAGTGGCAAATGGGGAGGCCTGACCTGCAGAGAGCTATGAAGATGGTTAACAGAACATAGTGCCCCTAGTGGGTAGATAGTTAAGAGATAGTTAATAGGACATGGACAGTCAATACAACATGATACCCTGGGGGGAAATAGGCAGCCAACAATATACACTCTATACAATCAAAAGAAATGAAAGGTGGTCACAGGTTTGAGGGAGGTTACCTCAATAAAACATCTTATCCAGCTTCTGGTCCCAAGTCAGGTTTTAGTCCACAACACATGGTTTGAAGGAAAGGCTGAGTACCCAGGAAGAAGGACCCTACAACACATGTGTAGTAATGATTTCTTTAGTCCTTCCATTTACTGAGGTAATTCAGTAAATGTGTGCCAAGGAAAGAGAAATACCCAAACATTTTGAGAACAGATGGACACTGGTTCTGAGTTGATAGTAACACCCAGAGACCTAAAGTGTCTTAATTTGCCCCCTTATTAGAATGGGGGCACATGGGTGCCAGTTATTAAAAGCGATCCTGGCTTAGGTAGGGTTCACAGTGGGCCCACTGGGCTCACAGACTCACTCAGTGGTTCTATTTTTGATCTCTGAATGTATAATTGGAATCTACATAGTTGGTTAGTTGGTACAAGCCCTATAGCAGTTCCTTGGCCTGTGGAGTCAGAGCTATTTGTAGGCGAGAAGGCCAAGTGGAAGTGTCTGAAACTGCCCTTACCTTCTCTGGCCAAGATAGTAAGTGAAAACATATGGCACCTGTGGAGTGGAGGATGGCAGAAATTATTGCTGCTTTTGAAGACCTAGAGAATGTAGAGATGTAGTCTCCGTTATATCTTTGTTTAATTCACCAGTTTGATCCCCTGCAAAATGTGGACAGAGCCTAGATGACACTAGACTACTGAAAACTCAGCCAAGTGCTAAGACAATTGCAATGCCATGCCAGATATGATATCCTTGCTACAGCAGAAAGCATGGCCTTAAGTACCTAGTTTTCGGCTATTGATTTAGAAAATGTGTTTTTCCCTGTCTGTATCATAATGGAAAGTTCATATTCACACAGAATGGATAACAGTATGCATATATAGTTTTTCCTCAGTACTCTACTAACTCTTATGTCCTCTGTCATAATATAGTCTGAAGAGGTGTGGACCACTTAAACATTCTTCAGAATATAATACTAATCTACCATGTCAATGATGTCATGCTAATAGGACCAAAATGAGTAAGAAGGGGTTAGCACATTGGAGGCCTTAGTAAGACAGATGCACTGTGGAGAATGGGAGATAAACCCTACAAAGATCCAGGGAGTTAGCCACATCAAGTTTAATTTTTAGGGGTTGAATGGCATGGGGAATGCCAGAATATCCTCTGAAAGGAAAGGACAAATTAGGGTATTTTTTTTACCTTCCTCACAGAGAATTTTCTGGAAGTGCAATGCCTGGTAGGCCTCTTTGGGTTCTGGAAATATCACATTTCACACCTAGAATTAGTTTCACCCCATATACTGGGTGACACAAAAACTGCCAGCTTTGAGTGGAACTATAGCAGAACAAGGCCCCATAGCATGTCCAGATGCAGTTTTTTTTTTTTTTTTTTTTGAGATGGAGTTTCTCTCTTGTTACCTAGACTGGAGTGCAATGGCGCGATCTTGGCTCACCGCAACCTCCACCTCCTGGGTTCAGGCAATTCTCCTGCCTCAGCCTCCTGAGTAGCTGGGATTACAGGCACACACCACCATGCCCAGCTAATTTTCTGTATTTTTAGTAGAGACGGGGTTTCACCATGTTGACCAGGATGGTCTCGATCTCTTGACCTTGTCATCCACCCACCTTGGCCTCCCAAAGCAGATGCAGTTTTAAGCAGTTCTGCCACTTGAGACATACAAAAGACAGTCCTTATGATACTGATTCAGGTGAACTCCAAAACTGGGGCTTAGCTTGAGAGGGTTCTTGGCTTCAACAAGAGCAAGCTGACAGTGAAAGAAGGCAAGTTTATTAGAGCAATAGTGTATAGCAAAATGTCTGCTCCATAGACAGACCAAGGATGTCTCATAGGCAGAGCATCCCTGAGTAGCAGTGTACAGCAAAGTGGCTGCTTCATAGGCAAAGCAGCCTGGAGCAGCAGCAGCAGTATATAGCAACAGTAGCATTCTGGAGCAGCAGAGGGAGCAGGAGCAGCAATTTTGCCGGCTAGCTATATTTATACCCACTCTTAATTATATGCTAATAAAGGAGTGGGTTTTTGGAATTTTCTAGAAAAGGGGTGGGAATTTTCTAGGAAACGGGTGGGAACCATATTAGGCAACTTCTGGGTCATTACCATGGCACACTTCCATGGCATTTGTAAACTGTCATGGCACTGGCTGGAATGTCTTTAATAGTGAGCAGTGAGGACAACCAGAGGTTGCTTTTGTCATCATCTGCTGGTGTCTCTACTGCATCTTGTTTTTGATCAGCAGGGCCATTACCAGTGTTCAGAAAACAAGTCCTGCTGATCTCCTACCTCGGTATTAAATGCATCTGTGTTGGAAAAAGATGCCATGTGAGTTTTCAGAACCCCTATGGGAAAGCCCCTATGGGGAGATCACAACTTAGCTAGGGTTGTGGAGCAAAGCCATGTCATATCAATGGAAAATATATATCTTTTAAGAACAGTTCCTGACATGTTATTATATCCTGGTGGAGATGAATGCCTGACTATAGGACATTTGTTGGCCATGTAGCCAGAACTGCTTCATGAGCTGAGTTCTGTCAGATCCACCAAGATATAAGGTTGAGTAGCCCCATCAGTGAGATGGAAGTTTCTTTTTTGTTTCTTTTCTTGAGACAGGGTCTTGTTCTGTCACTCAGGGTGAAGTGTGGTGGCATGATCATGGCTCACTGCAGCCTTGACTTTCTGGGCTCACGTGATCCTCTCACCTCAGCCACCTGAGTAGTAGGAACATAGGCACACACCACCATACCTCACTAATCTTTTTAATTTTCTGTGGAGTTGGGGCTCCACTATGTTGCTCAGGCTGGTCTCGAACCCCTGGGCTCAAGGGCATTTCCTGCCTCAGCCTCCCAAAGTGCTGGAATTAGAGGCATGAGCCAAGATGTAAGTTTTATATAGAGGATCAAGCAAAGCAGGATGGGAGGGCATAAACAGTTGCCTGATCAGGTAGAGGGGATCCTCTATGATATCTACCACTGTTGCGCTAGTACCTTTCCCTTACCTTACAGCTATGGCCTTGCACCAGATCCCATGTGACACAGGCATTCAAGTGTTCTTTAATAAGTGTGTCTGTATGTGTGTGTTTGTGTGTGTGTGTGTGTGTGTGTGTGTGAGAGAGAGAGAGAGAGAGAGAGAAAGATTCAAGACCCAAGACCTTTCAAAACATGAAACTTAGGAGGGCCTTCATGCTCAATTCTAAGAGCCCTCATGCCTAGTTATGAGGCTAGGGTAGCAGTGGGCAACATTTCTAAATGTTTTGGAGAGTTAGGTGGTCAGTTCCTGGTGTGACCCTGGCCCCAGGTCCCCAGATTCTTACCCTAGTGTTATAGTAGCAGACTCAGGGCTTGGGATTGGTTTAAGATTTTGAGTACAGTGGCTTTGCTCAGTCATGCACATATAGGGACTCATGTAACACCACTTTTCCAAGGTGAAAATGCAATCCTTCTTCTTGGGCTAAAAGGTCCGTTTCCGAAAATCACGTGAACTGATTGGTTCTTGAGGCAATTTAGTGTAGGGCAAAGAATATAAGCTGGAGTGATGAATGACTGGGGAGGGAAATGAACATTTCTCTTTCCCTTTTATTTTTCAAACATAAAGGAGAAGGTTTGGTAGAGGAAGAGGATTAATCATGATTTGAACTCCTTGAATTTGAAGTGCTTATGTACTATAATTTGAATATGGTTTATCCCCATCCAAACTCATGTTGAGGATGGGTTCCCAATGTGATAGTGTTAGGAGGTGGTACCCTTAAGAGGTGTTTGTGTCATGAGGAATCTGTCCTGATGGAGGGATTAATGCGATCTTTTTGGAGTGAGAGAGTTCTCGTGCTCATGGGACTGGATTAGTTACTGTGAAAGGGTTGGTTGTTATAAAGTGAGGCTGCCTCTTGTGGTTGGTGTCTTTTGCATGCACCTGGTTCCCGTTTTACTTCTTTGCCATGTTTTGATGCAACATGAGGCCCTCACCAGAAGTCGTCAGATGTGACTGCCCAATCTTGAACTTCCCAGCCTGCAAAACTGTGAGTTAAGTAAAACATTTCTTTATAAATGTCTAAGTCTTAGGCATTGTTGTAGCAACACACAACAAACTAAGACACTGGCATTTCTAAGTGGAGCAGCTCAGTATTTATTTGAGAGGTATGGATCTAGAGCTCAGAAGAAATGTCTGGGCTGAAGATACATATTATGGATGTACTTACAAGAGTAAGTTAGGTTGCCGCAATGAGTAGTACAGATAGAAAAACTAAGGACAGAACACCTAAGAAGCCTGATACATGTAAGACTTTGGCAGAGAGTAGCACAGAATTGAAACAGAGTACAGCCTTACATCAGTATTACCACGCATATCGCTGTACATCCTTCTTTTTCTTTAAAAAATTGGGGTAAAGTACACATAACATTTACCATCTTCACCATTTTTAGATGCACAGTTCAGTGACATGAACTACATTCACACTGTTGTGCAACCATTACCACCATTCATCTCCAAAACTGTTTCCTTTTCTTTTATTTTTTGAGACACAGTTTTGCTCTTGTTGCCCAGTCTGGAGTGCAATTGTGTGATCTTGGCTCACTGCAACCTCCACCTCATGGGTTCAAGCGATTCTCCTGTCTCAGCCTCCCAAGTAGCTGGGATTACAGGCACCTGCCACCATGCCCAACTAATTTTTCACAGAGATGTGGTTTCACCATGTTGGCCAGGCTTGTCTCGAACTCCTCACCTTGTGATCTACCCACCTCAGCCTCCCAAAGTGCTGGGATTATAGGCATGAACCACCACGCCTGGCCCAGAACTGTTTTCATCTCCCAAACTAAAAGGTATATCTACTAAACAGTAACTCCTTCCACTGCTCCCTCAGCCCCTGCAAAGCACTATTCTACTTTCTGTTTCTATAAATTTAACTACTCACAGTGCCTCATTTCAGTGGAACCATACAGCATTTGCCCTTTTGTCACTTAGCATAATATTCTTGTAGTAGTTTACTTGGGTTGCTATAATAAAATTCCACAGACTGGGTAGTTCACGAACAGCAGAAACTTATTTGCTGGAGGCTAAGAAGTCCAAGATCAAGATGCCAAAAGTTTCTAATAAGGGCTTTTTTCATGCCTTGTCAGTGGCTGCTTTCTCACTACATCCTCAAGTGGCCTTTCCTTGGTTCTTTGAGAGAGAGAGAAAGAGTCTTTCTGATGTCTCTTCTTATAAGGATACTAATCCTACAAAATCAGAATCCCATCCTTATGATTTCATTTAACCTTAATTACTTCCTTACAGGTCCTATTTCCAAATACCCCCACATTGGAAGTTAGGGCTTTAACATATGAATTTTGCAGGGACACAACCATTCAGTCCATAATAGCTCTCAAGTTTCCAGTTTTTTACACAGAATTGGAGTCCTACTCTATGTTCAATTTCAGAATCTGGTTTTTGAAATATAATTTTCATAGTTATTGAGTACCATAACAGTTACAGAAATCCAGCAGAACCTTCCTTCATCCTTCCCCACCCCAGATTTCTGCTTCCAAATTAATTTCAATTTCTGTTTTTAAATTACTTTTAATTCCAGGTTACTTACAAATATCTCAACTACTTCTTCTGATATTGCCTTCATATTTATTAATAACTGTTTTATTTCTTGATTTTAAAATTTTGTGTATCAGCTAGGACTTCCTACAGGGGAAGGATTCAGTTGTTTTATACCTCTCATCCTGTACAGAAACTCACTTCTCTCATATTCTCCCAATATATTGTTGTATCACTATATTATGTTAAATCAATATTCAGTGTTTTATGCCTATGTAAGGATTTTTCACAACTGAGAGATTAGAAGGAGAGGCAGTTAAGTGCATAGACTCTGCCACTAGACAGCCTGGCTTCAAATCTTGATTTTGTCATTTAATAGCTACATGATCTTGAACAAATCTCTTCCACTCTGTCTCACTTTCCCCATATTTAAAATGGGAAATGGCATATCTCATAAGATTTATATGAGGATTAAAAGATTAAGCACTCAGAGTCATACTTGGTATATAGCAATTGGCATGTATTATATATTATTGTTGTTCATTGTATAGATATTTTCCCTAGAGTTTGTGAATCCTTCTGTATTCCTGCTCCATTTTGGAAGATTACTCTTCAGGCCTAATATACAACTATTGTCCTAGAGACGCCTTTGTCATCATAGTGGAATTTTTTAAGTCTCTTTTTCATGTTGGATCTGGCTTTCCCTATATCCCATGGCTTCATCTTTTTAAATTTATGACCTCATTTCGATAAAGTAAATCTAGGTTTCTGAGAAAGAGTGTATAGTATATAAATACTTTGAGATTTTCCCTGTCTGAAAATGCCTTTATTCTACCCTTACACTTGATTGATAATTATTGGACATAAAATTCTAGGTTTAGGTAATTTTCCTCAGAATTTAAAAATTTACTTTTCAAATCAAAGCTGTGTATGCATTTACTTTAAAAAGTCAAATACAGTCATGCTCATGCACTGCGTAACAACATCAATGATGGACAGCATATACGATGGTGGTCCCATAAGATTATAATGAAGCTGAAAAATTTCTGTCAGCTAGTGATGTCATAGCCATGGTAATGTCACAGCATAACACAAAAGGCGATGTGTTAACATTACCTTTTATATGTTTAAATATGTTTAGATATGCAAATACCATTATGTTACAATTGCCAACAGTATTCAGTACAGTAACACATTGTTCAGGTCTTTAGCCTAGGAGCAATAATTTATACCATATAGCCCAGGTTTGTAGTAGGCTATATGCTCTAGGTTTGTGTAAATACACTCTATAATGTTCACACAATGACTGTATCACCTAACCATACATTTCTCAGAACATATCCTCATTGTTAAGCAATGTATGAGTGTAATCATATAAGGCTGATGTATTAGTTTGCTTGAGCTTCCATAACAAAATTCCACAGGTTGGGTGGATTAAACAACAGAAATTTTTCTCATAGTTATGCTGGCTAGAATTCCAAGATCAAGATGCAATCAGGGTTCGTTTCTGATGTGGCCTTTCTTCTTGACTTGTATATGGCCACCTTCTTGCTGTGTCCTCACATGGCCTCTTTTCTGTGTGTACATGAGACAGAGAGATCTTTGGTGTCTCTTCTTATAAGGACACCAATTCTATCAGATTAGGGGGCTATCCTTAGTACCCAATTTAGCCACAGTTACCTCCTTAAAGGCTCTGTCTCTGAATACAGTCACATTAATGGTTAGGGCTTCAGCATATAAATTTTAGGGGACCCAATTCAGTATATAACAGCTTGCTATGAAAAACAGCAATATCCTTGTATCTCAACACTATTTCCCACTCCCAGAAGCAATAAATTTCAATTCCTTTAATGCATTATTTTGGTATTATCTACCTATGTCAAAATAACATACTTACATTGTTTCTTCACTTTTGAGTTTTAAGTCACTGACTTCACACTATGGAAGATGAGTTTAGCTCTTCTTTTATACTCACCCATGCTTAATGTAATCTTACATTTTTACATTTTTTATACCTTGCCCTCCCAATTGCTTTCTTCTTATTTTAGTTGTATGGACAGTATTATGTTGACTATGTACTTGTTATTGAGATTTGAATTACATAGTACATTAGGATTATTTTTTCCTGTCCTGCACAACTTTTTGTTTTCTTTAGATTTACTTTTTTTCTCCCTCTCTTTTTCTATGTATTTATCACCAATTAATTTCCAAAATAAACTCCCAATTATGTAAATATTCTTCCATTATGTTTAAATAAATTAGGTATTCTATCAATTTTATTTTGTGGACAAAGTTTCTCTTGGGAATCTTCTGACCTGCTTTAAACTAGACTGGTTGCACTCTAGGTATGCAACACAACTTTTATTTTGGGATCTCTTTTCACAATAATCATGGCGACTTTCCCTGCTACTATTCTGTTAGATTCATTGTTTCCTGGATCTCATATCTCTCTCTTTCTTGAGTTATGCTCTCTTTTGCCAGAACACATCTTCCGGTAGCTTCCTGAGAAAGTGTATATGCATAGCACACTTTTAAGATCTTTCAAGTTTGCAAATGTCGTTTTTCTACTCCAACACTTGATTGATAGCTTGGCTGGAGATGGAATTTTGAATGCGAAATTCTCTAAAAATTTTGAGGACATTGTTTCATTGTATTTTAGCTTCCAGTGTTGCTGTTGAGAAGTCAGATATTACTCCAGTTCTTTTTTATATATTTACTTTTTCACTAAGTAATACATTCACATGGTTCAAATTAATAATAAAAATGCAATGAAAAACCTTCCTCCCACCAACATTCTTCTTCTACTCAGTTCTCCTTTTCTCCAAACAGATAACTATTGTTATTAGTTTCTTTTTCATACTTCCAGGATTTTGTCTTGCATATTTAAGGAAATATAAATATAAGTATTCTTATTTTACACCTGTTATAAAAGGTAAAATACAGTATATATACATGTATACATTCACACACTTGCTGTCCTGAACTTGGCTTTTTTAGATTGTTTAGATTGTTTACTTAACAATATATCCCAGAAGTCTTTCCACATAAGTACATAATTTACTCTCATTTTCACAGCCTCATAATCTCCCTTTGTGTGAGTGTAACAATTTTATTTAGAAGGCTCTCTTTCAATGAACATTTTGATTATTTCCAGTCACTCCAATGACAAACATTGCTTCAATTAATAATCTCCAGTCTTCTGCCAGGGTTGGGAGGGATACTCACTGAGGTACTTGGAGTGGATGAGTGAGGGTCTGTTTTTGAAACATTTAACCAAGCCTCCCATTTTTAGTCCTATTTTCACCCTTGCTTATTAGAGAATACTATTCTCTGAGCTTGGGGGTTCTGTGATGTAAATTAGATTACTTCTCACCTTTCTCTAATTTAGGGATAGAATGCAACTATCTCAAATCTAGTAAGTTGATTGCCATCTGCCCATCTGTACTCCAGCTTCTAAAATTGTGTTACTGTTGTCTCCTATCCATTTCTATTACTGTACCTTTAAATATCTTTATTGTAATTTTAATGGAATGTTTAGGAAGAAATAAAGTCTAATGCTAAGTTCATCCCAAAATATTTTATTGGAAGTTCATGCCTTAGAATTTTGAAATTGTTCTTCTGAAATCTTTTAGCTGTGTGTGGTTTGAGAAGCCTACTGTTCTATCTCTTGTCCATTATACATGACACATTGTTCCTCTCTGAAAACTTCTAGTTGTTCTTTTTATCCTTCATATTTAGAAACTTTTCTATAATATGATTTTTTTAATCTTGTAGGTTGCTATGAAAAGAAAAAAACATGATTTTAAATAAGTCTATTTTTATTCATTGTGGTAGGGACTTAATGGGCTGTTTCAATCTGGTGACACATATTTTGCATTTAGTTCTTTAAAGATTTTTTTGATTTCTTCTATTAGCACTTTGATTGTTTCTTCTTACCATTTTTCTGTTCTTTCATTATGGAAATTGTATTATTTCTGTGTTTTACCTTTCATATGATAATTTTATTATCTTTTTCCTATTTTAAAAAATCTCTTTCTTACTGTATTCTACATTTGGAGATTTTTTCCCCTACTCTTTTAACCTTCTATTGATATGTGGAGCTTTTCCTGCCTTCTGATTGTTTCTTTTAAAATAGAATTCTGCACTCATCTCATGGATATTATATATTCTTATCTATTTATGAATATTACATATTTTTATGGCTTTCTTCTGTTTCATGTGTTGTCTATTTTACTCTTGGTTTCTTTTTTATGGTTTGTCTAGGTCTCACCAAAACAATGTTAGTCCTTTAACAAACTTCTATTTATATTTAAGAATGGGATTCTCCATAGCGTTAGAAGGGATCCAGTTATTTCATTGTGGTACACACAAATGCCAGTTTTCATAGATACTTTTTTTTTTTCTGAGCATTCTGTTCCCTGCACTGGAGTGTAGTGATGTGATCATGGTTTGCTGTAACTTCGAAATCATGGGCTCGAGTGAACCTCCCACTTCAATCTCTGTAGGTACTTTTTATTAGGCTAATTAGTTTACATGGAGAGGAATCCTTCAATCTCCTTCCTTGTGCACATAAGCACTGTTGACAGTACTCAGGAAGCTGAGCAAGGGAAAGGACCTTGAGTGGGGAGAATGTCTCACCTTTCAATATGCAAACTTTCACTTAATTATTCCTTTTTTTAGTACAACTTATTGTACCTACCCTTAGCTGCTCTCATAAGTTCACACCTTTTCTGGTTTAACTTCTCCAGAAAGCAAACCATTATTTTCTGAGAGAAGGAGCACTTGACTAACACAGGGGCTGGAGGAGGGGGTCTAATCGCTCCTTACTAAAATTTTAACTAATTGACTGGGCGTGGCAGTTCACACCTGTAATCCCAGCACTTTGGGAGGCTGAGGTGTATGGATCACTTGAGGTCAGGAGTTCGAGACAAGCCTGGCCAGCATGGTGAAACCCCGTCTCTACTAAAAATACAGTAATTAGCCTAGTGTGGTGGCAGGCACCTGTAATACCAGGCTGAGGCAGGAGAATGGCTTGAACCCGGGACGCAGAGGTTGCAGTGAGCTGTGATTGCACCACTGCACTCCAGCCTGAGTGACAGAGCAAGACTCCATCTCAAGAAAAAAAGAAAACAAAAATTTCAACTAATACTTCTGTTCTTAGTCCAATGAGGTCCCTTCAACAGTTAACTGGTGCCTCAAATTCCTGAGCCTCTGTATTGCCCTGTGGAGTGAATCACATACTCTTAACTCATCATCATTATCAATGGCAGATTGGAATTTCAGCTTTTCCTGCTTTTCTAGGTCACTCAATGTTTATCCACTGATCTTCCAAAATTTTGTTAATATTTCCCAGGAACTATTGTCTCTTCTCCATTTCTGTTTATATTATGGGATTTCAAGATGGATTTGAGATAAATGAATGTGTTGTATTTCATATTAGGACTCTAGAGAAATAGAACCAATAGGAGAATATATATAGTATTATATATATAGTATAGTCTCCTAGATGATGAAAACATATATAGTATTAAATATATAGTATATTCTCCTAGACAATGAAAAAATATATAGTATTATATATAGTATATTCTCCTATTAGTTCTATTTCTCTAGAGAGTCCTAATGTGAAATGCAATACATTCATTTATCTTAAGTCCATTTAGAAATCCTATTAAAATGGGAAATATAAACAGAAATGGGGAAGAAACAATAGTTCATGGGAAATATATATATATATATATATAAAATGTGTGTGTGTGTGTGTGTGTGTGTATATATATATATATATGTAGAGAGAAAGAGAGAGAAGAGAGATTCATTTTTAAGGAGCTGGCTCACATGATGGAAACTGACAAGTCTGAAATTTTTAAGGCAAGCTGGCAGGCTGAAAAGTTAGGTAAGAGATGATGTTGTGATCTTGATTCTGAAATTCATAGGGCATGTTGCAGGCTAGAAAGTCAGGTAAAATTTTTATGTCTTGAGGCAGAATTTCTTCCTTTCCAGGAAGCCTCAAGTTTTGCTCTTAAAGTCTTTAACTGATTTGGTGAGGCCCATCCAGACAATGAAAAACAATCCATTGTGTTGTGTCAATAGATTATAAATATTAATCACAACTACAAACTACCCTCACAGCAACATCTGGACTAGTTTTTAAACAAACAACTGGACATCACAACCTGGCCAACTTTACACATAATATTAACCATCACAGTCTACCCACTGTCAACTTGACACCTGTACACATCTCTTTAAAGAATACCTAACCTCCAAATATAGACAATAACAAAATGATACTTTCACTTATTATGATACAGATATCCTGTGTTCAACTGAAAATGCACTAACCTTTTCCCCAGAAGAGGACACAAAGTCCTTGGGCAATGTCTACCCTTCCCCTTAATGTCCTGTAACTTAAATGCTATGATATAAAACTAATACATACTGTGTTATATGATAAGATAATAAGAGAGGGAACAATCCAAAGGTATTTGCTATATATACACACACAAACACAATCATAATGAAATAAGGAAAAAATACACATGACAATTACAGCTGTCATTTCTGCAACTGGTTATGTGGTCATAGCTGGTTTTTATAACTAGTTTATTTCGCTATCCATTCCATATTCCTTCTGCTCTCAGCAAGTACTTCAGCTGGTCATGGTTCTTTGCTGGGTCAGGTGACCTACACCTTCATTCCTGAAGAGGAATGAAGTTCCACCAGTTAGTCCTGGTTGAATTGGGTTATTGCAGTTTTCTGTTGACTTTAATCATAGGGCATGGAAACACTAAGAGATAGAAGTACTAGTACTAGGGGATATTAGTACTAGTATTAGTACTAAGGGATACTAGTGTGTGGTAGTACTAAGCCCTAAGTGACAAGCTCTTCCTTAACTTCCATTGTGGAATAGACTCTAATTTCCCCCTTGTTAATCAAAACCAATAACTCCAGCTGTTGGAAGCATTTCAGAGTAGACCCTAAGCCTGGCATAAACAGGCCTTAAAGAAACTGGCCATAAACAGAATATCTATAGCACTGTGACATCTTCCTGATGGCAGTGACGCACATTGCTAGAGGTTGTTGGTTTACTGGAGCCAGGGAAAGAAATATCTAACCTGCCCTTGGGCGGAAGACTGCTGTGGGGGGGCTTCTGAACCATAAACAATAGCAAGAGTGGCAGGTGCCTTAATGACATGTTCCAGCTGCAGTAGATAAGCCCACCAAAGCCTGTTTCTTGCCACTAGTAAAGAATGCTTTGTTCCCTGCAAAGAATGCTTTTAGTTAAATGATGATTATCACTTACTTACTGTCAATAAATATGTGGGTCAAAGTCTGTTTGAGGCCTCTCAGCTGGGAATGCTGAGGCACCCTGTCCGTCCCATACCTTTTTGTTCTCTATCTCTGTGTATGTTTCTTAATTCCTTCAGTGCCACCTGGGTTGGGGTCTGCATGACTGAGCTCGTCTTGGCATCCGGCTAGTACAGCAAGTCTATTCATTGCCTGTTTATTCACAAGCACGAGAAGCCCAAAGTGGCTTGGTGGCAGTCTTAACTTCAATGGAATCATTGTTGAGTGTCCTGCTGGAAGCATTCCTCCCTTTGGAACTAAGATCTTCAGACCAACAGAGCATAAGATCATGGAAGCAGGAAGCAAAAATTTTGGTAGTGGATCACTAGGGGTGCTAGAGAGTGATGCCACTCCCATTTCCACCCCTTGATTCTTGGGCCCATGAAACCTGGCTATAAAAAAAAAATAGCTCATATACAACTTCCTGGAGAACATTACTCCTATATAGAGTTGCCTGTAAGAAATTGCTACCTACCTCATGCTGTAACTGAGTTTTCAAAAGGCAATTCTGTTAAGCCAGCTGCTTCAGGATAATAGGGAACATGACTTAATACCAGTAATTCCATGGCCATGAGCCTATTGTTGCACTTCACTTGCTGTGAAGTAAGTTTCTTATCAGAAGCAATGCTGTGTGGAGTACCATAATGGTGAATAAAGCATTCTGTACATCCATGGACAAGAGTTTTGGCAGAAGCATTGCAACCAGGGAAGGCAAATCCATATCCAGAGTGTCTGTTCCAATAAGAAAAATATGATGCCCCTTCCATGATGGTTGTGGTCCAACATAATCAACCTGCTACCAGAAAGCTAGTTAATTTCCCTGGAGAATGTTTCCATATGGAGGACTCAGTTTTGGTCTTTAATGCTGTCAGGCTTAATCTCCTTGGACAGGGATGGAAGGGCTATCTTTACTAGCAAAGAAGACTCAGTTGAATTTAGGGGTTTAAATTCTTTAATGAAGGTGCCCGGCTTCATCAGGATCTACCCCATGTCCTCCCTCATTTAAACTTTCAGAATCCAATTCCTTCCTAATCAATGCTCTCACTTTAACATCAAACACCCTGAGAGTTGGGAATTCAATTTACATTGTAATTCAGCCACTTGCAGACATAGAAACTTTGAGGTCACTTATACAGTACTTGTGTTGGGAATTTGAAGCCCTGAACTCATCCCTTTCTTCTGCAACTTTATCCAGCACAATTAAGAGCAACCAACTAATCCCATCTTACTTGTTAGTTTCACAAAAAATGTTCTCAGGTATAAAATACATGTTTGGTCACTCAGAACCTTGACTCTTCCAAGTATGTGATTGAGGAGTATCTAGTGATGATATTTTGTGGATTTCTTTTTGTTTTTGTTTTTTTTTTTTGAGACAGAGTCTCACTTTGTTGCCCAGGATGAAGTGCAGTGGTGCAATCTTGGCTGACTGCAACCTCTGCCTCCCGGGTTCAAGCAATTCTCATGCCTCAGCTTCCTGAGTAGCTGGGATTACAGCCAGGTGCCACCATATCCAGATAATTTTTTTTTGTATTTTTAATAGAGTTGGGGTTTTGCTATGTTGGCCAGTCTGATATTGAACTCCTGGCCTCAAGTGATTTTCCCACCTTAGCCTCCCAAAGTGTTGGGATTATGGGTGTGAGCCACCATGCACGGCCACGTTTTGTGTATTTCTACTGCCTCATCATGCCATTGACTATTTGTGCTCTCTTTACCGCTGGAAACAGTCATTAGTATCTTTAAATCTAATCAGATTAGAGAACTAATTATAAAACCCCAGAATTCACACTTAAGATTGTTTATAGAAATAATATAAAAATAAAAAGTACAGAGAATGAGAACAGTGCAGTAAAGATGATTTAAGTTTACAATGTAAAATTAATGCTGTTTGTTGAGAAAACAGTTATTTTTTAAATTAGAAATATGGGCCAGATGATGGGACATAGTTTCTTGGAAAAAAAATGTATCCACATTCTTATTTGTAAAGTCAGAAAGTTCATTTATCTTTCTGAATCACTTGTCAAAGATAAATTGGCAAGTCAATACTTGAAAAAAATATTTGGTTGTCATCAGAGCAGAAAATGAAGAGTCATCCCATATCTAATTAATAACTTTTTAAATAGTGGACTTCTAAAAAGTGGGCCCCGCTATTTTCCCTACTGTCTAACATCATAAAATGATAAGTGTATCTTCACTGGAAGAAACATTCTTCAATAAACAAAGTAAGGCATTGTAATCAACAAAATAATAAAAATTGGGACCTGATCCACAAAATGTCTTTTTCTCTTATTACCCTCTAGCTAAAGAACATCAAATTCTCAACTGTAGTTATATCTGTATCCAAATATCTAACAATTGTGTTGTGTTATTAGAGTTTGAGTTGTATTGCAATATGGTAATTCTGGAGTCCTAATAAAGGAAAAGGAGTCAGGCTGGCAGGAGCAGGAGAAAGCAAGAAGATAAAGCAGATAATCTATAAGTCTGCATTTCTTCATGGTCCAGGACACATACCCCTCCTGTGCAGATAACTCACAATCTTCCTGTGTTCAGCTATTACCAAACCCTCGTCTGATAGAAAAATGCAAGTTAGCTCACTGCAACCTTGGCATTATCAGTACTGCATGCAGCCCTCTCCAGCACAAGCACCATCCTAAAATATTGCCAGGAAGACTTTGTCTTCTTGCAGTCAGCCCCTCTCTTGCTGATTTGCTCATTGCTTTCTTGCAGCATATTTTCATAGTTATTCTAATAAATTTACCTTTCTTTACCTACAGCTGTCTTGATAAATTCTTTTTACCACTCATGCCACCAGCCTGGATAGTTACTACCCATGGCAGTAATCTTGTATTTGACTAATTGGTTTTGGTCAAGGCTTCACATAAAAAATTATTTCTTTTTTTTCCTCATGTGAATAAACCCGAAACAAATTATTTCTTCATTTAATCTTTTTCACTTTTTTTCGTTATTTCAGCTTTTATTTTAGATACGAGGGTACATATGTAGGATTATTCATTGATCATATTGGGTCCAGCTAGTGAGCACAATACCCAAAAGTTAGTTTTTCAAACCTTGCCCCCATCCTCCCTCTCCCAACTAGTAAACCACTGTGTCTATTGTTTTCATGTTTATATCCATGTGTGCTCAGTGTTTAACTCCCACTCCTAAGTGAGGACATGCAGTATTTGGTTTTCTGTTCTGGTGTTAATTTCTTTGATTATGGTTTCCAGCTCCATCCATGTTGCTACAAAGGACATGATTCCTTTTTTCATGGGGGTGTAGTATTCTATGCTGTATATGTACCACATTAAAAAAAATCTGATCCACCATCGATGGGGACCTAGGTTGACTCCATCCATGTCTCTGCAATGGTGACTAGTACACCAATGAAAATATGAGTGCATGTGTCTTTTTGGTGTACTAATCTGTATTCCTTTGGCTATATACTCTAGTGGAATTTCTGCATTGAATGGTAGCTCCGTTTTAAGTTCTTTGAGAAATCTTCAAACTGCTTTCCACAGTAGCTGAACTAAGCTACATTTCCACCAGCAGAGTTTAAATGTTCCCTTTTCTTCATAGCCTCACCAGCATCTGTTGTTTTTGACTTTTTAATAATACCCCTTCTGACTGGAGTGAGATGGTCTCATTGTGGTTTTGATTTGCATTTCTCTGGTGATTAGTGATGTTGAGCATTTTTCCATATTGTTGGCCACTTGTGTGACTGCTTTGGAGAAGTCTCTGATCACATCTTTTAAATGAAGTTTTTAATGTTTTGCTTATAGATTTAAGTTCCTTATAGATTTTGGATATTAGATGCATAGTTTGTGAATATTTTGTCCCACTCTGTACGTTGTTTACTCTGTTGATCACTTCTTTTGCTGTGCCAAATCTCTTTAATTTAATTAGGTCCTACTTGCCAATATTTGTTTTTGTAGCAATTGCTTTTGGGGAATTAGCCATAAACCCTTTGCCAAGATGTTAAGAAGGGTATTTGCTAGGTTTTCTTCTATGATTTTCTTGTCTTTTTCTTTTTGGTTTTTGAAACAGAGGCTCGGTCTTGTTGTCCAGGCTGCAGTGCAATGGCACAATCTTGGCTCATCAAACCTGCGCCTCCTCGGTTCAATGGATTCTCCTGCTTCAGCCTCCTGAGTAGCTGGGATTATAGGCATGCGCCACCATGCCCAGCTTATTTTGTACTTTTAGTAGAGATGGGGTTTCTCCATATTGGTCAGGCTGGTCTCAAACTCCCAACCTCAGGTGACTTACCCGCTTCAGCCTCCTAAAGTTCTGGATTACAGGCACGAGCCACTGTGCCTGGCCAGTTTTCTTATGTGATTTTTATAGTTTGAAGTCTTACATTTACATCTTTAATCCATCTTAATTTTTCCATATGGTGAAAGGTAAGAGTCTAGTTTCGTTCTTCTGCATATGCCCAGCCAACAATCTTAGCACCATTTATCCAATAGGGAGTCCCTTTCCCATTGCTTGTTTTTGTCAGCCTTGGTGAATTTGTTCACTTTTAACACAAGTTAGAAATTCCATCTTTACTTAAATGTGTGATTCATATTCAAAAGCAACCTAAAAAAAGACATTTTGTGCATCAGGCTCCAATTTTTATTATTTTGTTGATAACAATGCCTTACTTTGTTTTTTGAAGAATGTTTCTCCCAATGAAGATACACTTATAATTTTATGATGTTAGACAATGGGTAAAAAGTCTGTGTTTATTTTACTGAATGTTGAGATTTAAACAATGAGGCTTCTGTTCAGTGAGTTGTAGTGTTTATTTTACTGAATGTTGAGATTTAAACAACGAGGCTTCTGTTCAGTGAGTTGTATTCTGACTTAGAAATTTTACGTATATTTGAAAGGAAAATATGTGCTAAATAAACAGTATTGCTGTGGAAATTATCTGTTTAAATTTAGAATAACTGTCCCAACTATAATTATTACTTTTCTTTTTCTTTTTGAGATGGAGTCTTATTGTGTCACCTGGGATGAAATGCAGTGGTGGGATCATGGCTCACTGAAGCCTTGATTTCTTGGGCTCAAGTGATTCTCCTGCTTCAGCCTCCTGAGTAGCTGGGACTGCAGGTGCATGACACTATGCTGGGCTATTTATTTTTTTTTGTATTTTTTGTGGAGATGGGGTTTTGCCATGTTGCCCAGGCTGGCCTTGAATTCCTGGGCTCAAGTGATCCATGCACTTCAGCTTCCCAAAGTGCTGGGACTACGAGTGTGAGCCACCACGCTTGGCCTAATTACTACTTTTACTTTTGTATTTTGAAGTACACTGAGATAGTTAAAGAGTAACAGACCTTTTAAGACAGTATCAAAGATGTGAAACAAAAAACAAACACCTCACTAGAAGTACCAAAGAACCTAATAGATATGACTGAAGGTGGAATTTGTTATTTGGGAGATTTAATCATGAAATTCTTCCTAAACTAAAAAGAGATGGAAATTGTAAGAGAAAGATTGAGTGACATAGAAATTAAATGCAGTAGATCTAATATCTACACAAGGTTTGTAGAAAACAAACAATTAAAGAAATAATAGAAACAAATTTCCTGAAAGTCTGGGTCCTCCAGATCTAAATGCTCCACCAAATGCTGAGTAAGAAAAATTTGAGAGCACACATAAGAAGAATAGTTAGACATATCCTAGTGAAACTCTTTAGGCACATAAAAAAGATAAAATCCTCCATGCTCCCAGAGGGAGAAAAAAGTAACTTTTAAAGAGAAAATTAAAATGTAATTGGACTTTTTTAACCCAAAAAGTTTATGCTAGACTATAATGGAGCAATGTCTCTAAAGTTCTGAAGGAAAAAGATCATAAACCTCGAATTCTATACACAACCAAACAATCATTTGTAGTAGTAATATTCTATAAAGTTTAATGCAATTGTTTGTAAAGAATTCCTAAAATTATAGTAACATACTATCATAACAGAGTAAAAAGTAGAGAAATAAAACTGAAGCTCAAGGTAATGTGAACACATTTGAAAGTGGAGTTAGGATGTAATTGAAAGCATATTAAAGGTCATATCTTACTTGATATTTTTCTCCTATTGAGTTGTAGAAGTTACTTATGTATTTTGGACATTAACCCTTCTCAGGTATATGCATGATGCTATTTTAAACAGAATTATTTTCCTAATTTTATATTTGATAGCTTGTGTATAGAGTTATAACTGATTTTTGTATATTAATTAATCTTTCACCCTGCAACCTTTTTAAAAAAATTTTTTCATTGCATTTTAGGTTTTGGAGTACATGTGAAGAACATGCAAAATTGTTGCATAGGTACACACATGGCAGTGTGATTTGCTGCCTTCCTCCCCATCACCTATATCTGGCATTTCTCCCCATGCTATCTCTCCCAAATTCCCACCCGCTGCTGTCCTTCCCCTATTTCCCCCCGACAGACCCAAGTGTGTGATGCTCCCCTCCCTGGTCCACGTGTTCTCATTGTTCAACACCCACCTACGAGTGAGAACATGTGGTGTTTGATTTTCTGTTCTTGTGTCAGTTTGCTGAGAATGATGGTCTCCAGATTCATCCATGTCCCTACAAAGGACAGGAACTCATCGTGTTTGATGGCTGCATAATATTCCATGGTGTATATGTGCCACATTTTCCCTGTCCAGTCTATCATCGATGGGCATTTGGGTTGGTTCCCAGGTCTTTGCTATTGTAAACAGTGCTGCAATGAACATTCATGTGTCTGTGTCCTTATAGTAGAACGATTTATAATCCTTTGGATATATACCCAGTAATGGGATTGCTGGGTCAAATGGAATTTCTATTTCTAGGTCCTTGAGGAATCGCCACACTATCTTCCACAATGGTTGAACTTATTTACACTCTCATCAACAGTGTAAAAGTGTTCCTATTTCTCCACATCCTCTCCAGCATCAGTTGTCTCCAGATTTTTTAATGATCGCCATTCTAACTGGCGTGAGATGGTATCTCAATGTGGTTTTGCTTTGCATTTCTCTAATGAGCAGTGATGATGAGCATTTTTTCACGTTTGTTGGCCTCATGTATGTCTTCTTTTGTAAAGTTTCTGTTCATATCCTTCATCCACTTTTGAATGGGCTTGTTTGTTTTTTTCTTGTAAATCTGTTTTAGTTCTTTGTAAATTCTGGGTATCAGCCCTTTGTCAGATGGGTAGATTGCAAAATTTTTTTCCCATTCTGTTGGTTGCCAATTCACTCTAATGACTATTTCTTTTGCTGTGCAGAAGCTGTGGAGTTTGATTAGGTCCCATTTGTCTATTTTGGCTTTTGTTGCCAATGCTTTTGGTGTTTTGGTCATGAAGTCCCTGCCTACACCTATGTCCTGAATGATTTTGCCTAGGTTTTCTTCTAGGGTTTTTATGGTGTTCGGGCAACCTTTCTTTAAAACTGTTCATATACAAGATTATGTTATCTGCAAATAGACAACATTTTATTTTTTCCTTTCCAATCAGGATGCATTGTATTTCTTTTTCTTATCCAATTATTCTCCAATAAAATAGTGAATAAAAGTGGTAAGAGCAGACGTCCTTGTCTTGTTCCTGATTTTCACCATTGAATATGTTCGTTGTGGGATTTTCATAGACACCTTTTAGCAAATGGAGGAAGTTTTCTTCCTTTCCTACTTATCAAGCATTTTTATTATGAGGAGTGTTGAATTTTGTCAAATGCTTTTTCTGTGTGTACTGAAATGATCATGTTCTATTTGTCCTTTGCTTTAATCTGGCACATTACATTGACTGATTTTCAGATGTTAAATTGCCTTTACATTCCTGGGGTAAATCCTTCTTGGTAATGATGTATAATTATTTTTATGTGTGCAAGTATGATGTTGAGAATGTTTTCGTCTGTATTTATAAGTTATATTGGTCAGCGATTTTCCTTTCCTGTGATTCCTTTATCTGGTTTTGGTATCTGGGTAATACTGGCCTTATACGATGAGTTTGGAAGTGTTCTCTTTAGTTTTTTGGAAGAGTTTGTGAAATATTCATATTAATTTTTCTTTAAACATTTGGTAGCATTTACCAGTGAAGTCATTTGGTCCTCGTATTTTCTTGGTGAGGTCTTTCTTTTCTTTTTTTTAAAACACATTATGGGACAGGCTCGGTGGCTCATGCCTGTATTCCCAGCACTTTGGGAGGCCAAGGTGGGTGGATCACAAGGTCAGGAGATTGAGACCATCCTGGTCAATGTGGTGAAACCCCATCTCTACTAAAAATACAAAAATTGGCTGGGTGTGGTGGCACGCACCTGTAATCCTAGCTACTCGGGAGGCTAAGGCAGGAGAATCGCTTGAACCTGGGAGGTGGAGGTTGCAGTGAGCCGAGATTGCGCCACTGCACTCCAGCTTGGCAACAGAGCAAGACTCCGTCTCAAAAATAAATAAATAAATAAACCATTATTACTAATTAAACGTCTTTTTTTTTTTTTGAGACGGTGTTTCACTCTTGTTGTCCAGGCTGAAGTACAATGTTGCAGTCTCAGCTCAGCAATCTCCACCTCCCCTATTCAAGCAATCCTCCTGCCTCAGCCTCCCGAGTAGCTGTGATTCCAGGCGCTCACAACCACACCTGGCTAATTTTCATATTTTTAGTAGAGATGGGGTTTCATTATGTTGGCCAGGCTAGTCTCAAACTCCTGACCTCAAGTGATTTGCCCACCTCGGCCTCCCAAAGTGCTGGGATTACAGGCATGAACCACTGTGCATGGCCTAAATCTCTTTCCTTGTAATTCGTCAATTTTTATTATGTATTTTTTCTTTAGTCACTTTTGGTAATTTTCATTTTTAGTTATTTGTCCACTTTCATCTATGATATTTACTTTGTTGGCATACAATTTTTCACAGTATTCCTTGTAATACTTCATTTTGTAAGGCTGCTAGTAATTTCCCTATTTCATTCTTTATCCTAGTAATTTGAGATCTCTCTCTTTTTCTTGGTCAATGTAGTCTAAGATAGGTCAATTTTGTTGATCTTTTTAAGGAGCCAGACTTTGGTTCCATTGGTTTTCTTTGTTGCTTTTCTATTCTGTTTCATTTATCTCATTTCTAGTAATTCTTTCTGTTTAAGTTTATTTTTCTCTTCTTTTCACAGGTTAGGTTCTTGATTGGAGACTTTTTGGTGCTTATAGCTATACATTTCCCTGTAAGCACTGCTTCAGCTGCACCTCATAAGTTTTGGTGTGTTGTATCTTTGTTTTCATTCAGCTCAAGATATTTTCTAACTTATTTTGTTTGACTCATTGGTGATAAAGGCATATGTTTAATTTGCACGTATGTGTGAATTTACCCCTTTTTTTGTTGTGTTTAATTTGCACACATGTGTGAATTTGCCCCTTTTTTTGTTGTTGATTCTTAATTTAATTATTGTCAAAGAACATTCTTTATATGATTTTAATCCTTTTAAATTTATCAAGACTCTTAAAATCTAATATATGCTTTATCCTGTGGAATGTTCTATGTGTCCTTGAGAAGAATATGTATTTTTCTGTTGCTTAGCGAAGTGTTCTATAGATGTCTACTTGTTGATTTAAAGTGGTGTTGAAGTCTTACATTTCCTTGTTGATCTTTTATCTAGTTGTTCTAGCTATTGTTAGAAGTGGGGTATTGAAGCCTTTAATTAATATTCTTGAATTGTCTATTTTTCCAATTCTGTCTACTTTTGCTTTATGTATTTTGGGGATTTGTTATGAGGTACCTATATGTTTGTAATTGTTACATCTTTTTGACATTTTCATCATTTTATATTATCCGTCTTTGTCTCTAATAAAAATGCTTGTCTTAACATATAATTTTTCTGGTATTAGTAAAGCCCTCCAGGTCCCTTTTGGTAAGTGTTTGCATGGTATAATATATTTTTTTCTATCCCACTTTCAACTTGTTTGTGTCTTTGAATCTGAAGTGTGTCTCCTACAGACAGCATATGGTTGGATCATGTGTTTTAAATTAATTCTGTCACTCTCTGCCTTTACGTTGAAGTGTTTAATACATTTATATTAATGCAATTACTTATCGTTTGGGATTTACATATGTCATTTGGCTATTTGTTCTCTATATGTCCCATATCTTTTTTGTCCCTCTATTCTACTACTGCTTCTTTTGTGTTAAATAGGAGTTTCCTAGTATACCATTTTCATGCCTTTGCCATTCCATTTACTCTATTTTACAATTTATTTTCTTAGAAGTTGCCCTTGGAGTTACAATTAATATCTTAACATAAAAATCAAGTTCAGATCAATATCAACTTAATTTCAAATCAGCTCTTAATAGCTTCATAACTTCCTCACTCCTTTGCATTGCTATTGTCATAGAGATTACATTTTTATACATTGTATGAACATCAACACAGATTTATACATATTGCTTATAAAATCTTTTAAGTTAGGAGAAAAGACAGAAATATAACAAAATTCATTTTTATTGTCTTTTATGTTTATGTGATTGTTGTTGCATGTATTGGCAGAACAACCAGGGAAGGAGACCATCAATAACAACCCTGCTGGGATCACATGCAATTTGGGGACTTAGAAACGCTATGTGCATATATTAAGCTACGTTCACTTAGGAGAAATCAGAGAATGATGGAGCAGGCTTGAAAGAATTCCTCAAGCCACACACAGACCTATAAACATAGGGCAAAACCACCAGTGGCAGAGGGGCTTAAACACAACTTCTGAGCAAACACTGACTGAATCATAAGCTACTCTGACCCAGGGGAAAATCCAAGAAATCTAGGATGAACAATAAAATCAGTATCATCCCTGGAAATGTAGAAGAATGTGTGTCTGCCCTGGGCTATGTCCTTGAAGGAGCAATCAAAGAAGCATCCTCCAAGCTACTAGCGGCTGAATGAGGTGGTGGAGGGGGGACTAGGAAATATGTAAATTCACTGAACTATGAGAGCCATCTCCAAGTCACCCACATATCCAATGGTAAAGTAAAACAAATCTAACTGACTAAAGGGGGCTTAAGCACAACCTTTAACTAATAAATAACTAACATCAACCTAGGGTCAAAACCTAAGTTCCCAGGCTAAAAGATAAAAATAAGGAAAAAATATCTGTGCAGAGACACCAGAGTTGCACATGCTGGAGAAAATAGACTTCAAAGAATTATTTCAGCCAAGCCATCAAACAAACACACATGACCAAGCAAACAACAACAACCTCCAGGATATGGGGGGTGGTTCAGTATTCAGAGTTGCTATAATATATTATCCAACATGTCCAGCTTTCAACAAAACATTTCAACACTTGCAACAACTACATAGCTAAATATAAGACAATATAAATGATTTTTGTAATAACTCTGTTTTTCTCCTACTTACTTGACTTTATGAAGCAACATGTATAAATTTGTATTGATGTTCATACGATGTATAAATATGTGGTTAAGAGGAGGCTATAGCCTCCTCTTAATTATTGTCTACCAAGATCTTCACTGTTTACAACAATGCCTGTAGGCATAGCTATTTTTTTTCACCTTTTCCAAGTTAGGTCAGTACCCTCAAGCTGAGCTACAGTGTCCTTTATCCTTATATCCTCCCTTTCCTGCTGGGAAGAATCCCTGAACCACTGCACCAGAGCTGGAGCCAGGGACTTGCTTTTAACTGAGTGATGCTCCTGCTCTGTGAGACGGTGCTAGGAAGGGGTGGCAGCTGCTGGTCCCCTTTGATTCCCCACTTTGGAATAGAAAATATATTTGAGGAAAAATGTTTCCAGATTTGTTGGAATACATAAATTTATAAATTCAAGAAGTTTTATGAATTCCAAACAGGATAATCTCAAAGAAAATCACCTCTATGCACATCTTATCAAACTGCTGAAAATGAAAAGTAAAGAAAATTTTGAAATAGTTAGAGGAAAATGACTCAATACTTCTAAGGGAACAATAATTTGAATGACTGTGGTTTTCTTATCACAATGAAGGCCGGAAAACAGTGGAACATCTTTAAAGTGTTGAAAGAAAAGAAACGTCAGGCCATAAATCTACATCCAGCAAAAATATTCTTCAAAAATGAAGACAATATGAAAATATTATCAGATGAAGAATAGCCAAGATAATATGTTGCCAGTAGACATGCTGTACAAGAAATATTAAAGGAAGCTCTTCAGACTAAAGGAAAATGATACCAGAAGGAAACCTGAACCTCAGTAATGGAGAAGCAATAGAAATTATAAATGTCTGGGTAAATAGAAAAGACTTTTTTCCTCTTTTGTTCTTTAAAAATAACTGTTATGCTAGTTTCCTATTGCCATAACAAATTATACAAAAATTACCACATATGCAATTGCTTAAAACAAGACAAATTTATTAACACACAGTTCTGGAGGCCAGAAGTCTAAAATGGATTGAAAGGGCTGTTTTACCACCGGATGCTCTAGTGGAGAATCTATTTCCTAGCATTTTCCAGCTTCTAGAGGCTGCCTGCATTCCACTGTCTCATTGCTTAATTCTTTTGTCACATCTTTTTCTGACTCATCTGCCTCCTTCCTTCCTTTAAAAATACCCTTCCTTCCTTTACAAGGGTAGACATTGGGTCCACCCAGATAGTACTGGATAATCTTCTGATCTCAATATTCTTAACATAATCACATCTGCAAAGTCCCCTTTGCTATATGAGGTAACATGTTCACAGATTCCAATATGTAGACATCTTTGAGGAGCCATTATTTTTCCCACCATAACCATTGACAAAGATTCAATAATTTTTATCTAACTTAAAGTGTTCTAGAGCATAGGAAAATGTAGAAACTTACCCAATTCGTTCCCTAAGGCTAACATAATGCTTATGTCCAAACAAAGAAGAATAGAAGTAAAAAAGTAAACATGAGAGGTCAGTCTAACTTAGAAATATAGATGTAAATATCCAAAATAAAATATTAGTAAATTCGAGTAGTACTGTGGCAAAAGAATAGTACAAATAGTCATATTTTTAAGTCTATGTTATCTTTGCTATATTTAGCGTCAATATTATAGAGGCTATGCCTAAATTCAACAATACGGGCTTCTACTCACCAAGGCTGATCTTGTACTAAGTGCCCAACCTAACTACAGAGAAGATGATGGACCTCTCTAAGACACCATTTCTTAGGTGGTAGGATTATTACATGGGGCACCTTTCATCATGATGAAAACAGAAACTTCCTCATGGAAATGTAGACACACATTTACCTTCCTTGCTGACAATGGTTCTTTCAGCACCATCTCCATGGACTTCCTGAATGCCTTAATCAAGTTGTCTCTGATGGTAAGTGAAGTACAGATCCAAAGATTCACTAGTCTTTACTACTTACTTTACCATGCCGAAGCAGCTTACCTTATAAAAAAATAAATAACTTACTGGAAGCTTAGTTATGGGGACAGCTGTTCCTGGAAGTGCTGTACTACAAGATTGCCATAGATGCTTTAACAGAACAACCCATATATTGTGCTTTCTTTTTCCCCATAGTGAGGTTACACAGGACTAGGAATAAAGAAGTAATGGAAGGAGTGGCCCTTTTCACTATTACATTGGTTAACCTACTGAAGAAATATATGTTTTTTTTTTCTGTCTCCACAACCTTGGACTCTTAGGCACAGCAGGGATGAATGCTTTCACCAGGAAATAAAGCCATAGTTCCATTACATTAAAAGCTAAGACTACATTCTTGCCATTTTTGTCCTCTTGTGCCGCTGAACTGCTATACTGGCTGGAGTGATTGAGCCCAATTTTAAGAGGAAATAATGTTGCTGCTATACAAACAGGGAGAACAATGCTCAGAGCCCAGGGATACTCACTGGAGCATCTCCCAGTATTGCTTTGCCTAATAGTCCTGGTCAGTGGGAAAGTGCAGAAATTCAACAAACACAGGATTGAAGATTAGGGTCACTATATCAGGGAAATAATTTTAACCAGGTTACTGTAGGGGTAATATGAAATGGGTGGTAGAAGAATGAAGTTGATTATTGACTTTGGCCTCATGATCAGCTTCAGAGGGAAACTGTAACAGCTATGCACATGTTTGTTAATTTATTTTTCTCTTCCTTTCCTCTGATTACATGAAAAATACTTGAGATAATTGTTATAAATCAGGTTTCAGGTGGTGGAATGTGATTGAATTAGCATTATCTCATAACATTACAGTGGGTGATGGGATTTTTTTCCCCCTGCCTCCCTATTGGGAGAATAGAATAACAAGAATAGATGCTGAATGTGAAAGGAGAGGACCATGGTGGTTAGTCTTTATTTTCCCACACATCCTGATTCATTTTCTGTCCTTCTCTGTCTTGTTCTGTGCCCTGGGAGGATGATCACTAGAAACTGCATCCCCTAGACTGCATTTGTAGTTGAATTCTGCTTGGGTTTGGTCAATGGAATGCACTGGCACAGTGTATTTCTGCACTGCTCCCACTCTGATTTGGGCTATGTTTTATTGTCAGTGACTGCATCCCTTCAAGATTTTAGCTTCTGCCAGAGGCTCCTACTCCGTGACTCTAGCTCTTACTAGGCTCCAGAAATACTACTTCTTCCTCTTGTCCTTTCAGGCTTAGGGCAACAGCTTCCTGCTATTGCTAGCCTCTGGATGCCATAAAATTGCTTGTTGGGTCTCATGATCTTGTATATACTTCTGTAAGTAGTCCCTACATTAAGGTCCCTTGAAGCATCTGATTTTGATTTTTTTTTTTCTGGCTAGGACTTTGACTGAGATGCTGGTGTGAGGCCTAGAACTATTGCAGCTATTTTGATACCATTAGAATGCACAACCAAGGATAAAGTCTATAGGTAGGGAAAGGTACAGCAGAGAAAATTATAGAAAAATGAAACAAAATCTTAATAAAATTGTGCTTAAAGTCAGATGATTTCTGGATGCAACTTACTGAAGTAAGAATATGTGGATACTTTCTTTTTTAAATTATATATATATATATACATTTTATTGCACTTTAGGTTCTGGAATACATGTGGAGAATATGCAGGATTGTTGCATAGGTACATATATGGCAATGCGGTTTGCTGCCTCCGTCCCCCCGTCATCTATATCTGGCATTTCTCCCCATGTTATCCCTCCCCAAGCTCCCTACCCCCCACTGTCCCTCCCCTATGCACTCTCAATAGACCCCAGTGTGTGATGCTCCTTTCCATTTTTAAAGACATAAATTATCAAATTAAAGTGCAGATTTATTGCAAGTACCGCAGTAAATGTCAATTGTTTTGTATATTGTTGAACTTGGAACTTGACACATTCATATACATGTACTGCATATTTGCAAGAAGAAAGGTAGATATCATTGAAAGAGCTTGGTGGTAGAATAGACATTACAGGGCAATTTAGCTTTCTACTTTACAGATTTCTGCACTGAAAAAAGTAAGTATATAACTAGATACAGAGAAGAGGGGAGAGGAATAGACTTTCTTCTTTTTCTTTCTTTCTTTTTTATTTTTATGAGATAGAGTCTTGCTCTGTTGCCCAGTCTGGAGTGCAATGGCTCAATCTTGACTCACTGCAATCTCTGCCTCCTGGGTTCAGGCAATTCTCCAGCCTCAGCCTCCCAAGTAGCTGGGACTACAGGTGTGCACCACCATGCCTGGCTAATTTTGTATTTTTAGTAGAGACGGGGCTTCACCATGTTGGCCAGGCTGGTCTCTAACTCCTGACCTCAAGTGATCTGCCTGCCTCAGTCTCCCATAGTGCTGGGGAAGAGTAGACTTTCTATTGTGGGGATATATAGCTTTTTTTTTCAGGAAAGTATTAATAGTTCTTAGTTATTTTTAAAAAGTCATACATGCCTGTGGGAATCTGATGAAAGCTATGGCTCCTTTCTCCATGAAAATGAATATATGGATGCCCACAATTGAAGGTGGTCCACAAAGTTGGCCGGGTGAGAGCGCCTACTCTGGGTTAATTTGTGGGGATTGTTCCTTGGGCATACATTTGGCTGAGCGGGCACCAAGGTGGATATGGACTGGCAGGCGGTAACTCTGCAACAAGATTAGGTTGTCTCCTTAAGGAAGCCAGAGGCAAGAGGCCCAGCTGACTGCACCTGTCAAGTCAGGTGGTGGCAGCACACAGTATTAGGAGCAACCTTCACTTAGGCATCATGAATAAGGGCAGAGGGGTAGACAGGAACAGTAAGCCCTTTGATGCATTACTGAGTTACCTCTGTGGGAATTTGGGGAAGGAAAGGAAGGAGCCAAAGGTATTTACTGTGATTGGTTACCTGAGAAAACCTGGCATTTACTGCCTTGGTCACCCGTCCATATATATTTTTGGAGTGAACAACAGATGGGTGCCTGAATACAGGGGATGAGACTATGGAATGGTGGAGGGTGAGAGGGCAGCACTTTCGTCTGCTCTTGACAGCCAGGGAGGATTAGAACATCTCTGCATCCCTCACACCCTAAGGTGTCTTAGCCTCAGTAGAGTGAAATTCAATTAGAGACAGGTGATCAGAGTAGCCATCAAATCACAAGAGGTCCATATGACAGTCTGCCAAGACTTTGGGATGTTAAATACATGTTTTTCTTTAATGAAATAAGACAGGATTGTGTTGCTTTTATCTTATCAAATTGCAAGTTGATTCAAAAGTAGAAAAAGTAATGAATCATTTGTGTAAACTGGCCAAGAATAGACAACTAGTTGTCTCTTTGTGGATTAATTCATAGATCATGTAAAAAAAAAAATCCAGCTGGGCAAAGTGGCTTACGCCTGTAATCCCAGCACTTTGGGAAGCTGAGGTGGGCAGATCACGAGGTCGGAGTTTGAGACCAGCATGGCCAACATAGTGAAAATCTGTCTCTACTAAAAATACAAAAAATTAGCCGGGCATGGTGGTGGGTGTGTATAATCCCAGCTACTCAGGAGGCTGAGGTAGAATTGCTTGAACCCGGGAGATTAAGGCTGCAACAAGCTGAGATCCCGCCACTGCACAGCAGCCTGGGTGACAGTCCGAGACTCTGTCTTAAAAAAAATCATTTTTTTAAAAAAGAGATAGAGTCTTGCTCTCTGTCACCCAGGCTGGAGTGCAGTGGTGAGATCATAGCTCACTGCAGCCTTAAACTCCTGGGCTTCAGCAATCCACCCACCTCAGCCCACTTTTGAATATTAAAATAAGTTATTTTGTTTTAAAAGCTACTATTTGGCTGTAACCGGTAGAAATATTTTCCTTTTGTTACAAATAAAATAATGAAATTAATAAGGCCTTTTGGGTTTTCTGTCCTGTTTAAATTCTCAACTCAAAGGAAAATAGCATCATTTTATTTTCTCAATATAGAAGTAAGGTATTACTGAGTTAAAAACAAATGAGCAGAAAAGTTTAAATAAGACACTTCCATGACCTATCTCCTTTTCTAACATCTTGCTCCACATTTTATAGGGTTGCAGAGGAAATATTGGACATTCATGTCTGGTGGTGAGCGAAGGTGAAGGGAAAGACAGTTGGACTGGGACTAGAGAAGATAAAACATTATTCCTCAAAGAGGAAGAAAAGGCCAATGGACACAGGAGCAGGTACACCCTCTCCCTGTAAACCAAAGAAAGGAAAATTCCAACCACAACGAGAAGGCACTTCTTGTCTCCGGGGCTGGCAAAGAGGAAAATGAGTGGCAGGACCTGATGCGTCAGGGAAGGAAGGGGAGAACTGGCTCCTGCGGCATGCTGATGGGAGTGGTAATTGGGGCCCTGATCTCACGGGTGACGTGGCCCTCACGTGAGCTGGAGCCGACGAGTGCAGACGTCCTTCTAATCCTAGTCTTCATTTGGTCCGGTTGCCTTCTCTCTATTTCACAGAGGGCCAGAGGATCCTTGGCCTGGGGGAAGGAGGAGGAGGTAACTGCCTGGATCCAAGCAGGTTTGTGTGTGGATGGGCGTTGCCGGGGGATCCCTGCTGTGCGGGCAGTGACGGGTGGAGGCCGAAGCCGGAGCATAGTTCGCTTTCTGCAAACCCTCCTAGTATCTCTGGCCCTAGAACAAAAATGGTGGACCTTGGGGTCGGATTGCAGGGGCGACCCCAGACTCGCGCGTGGTGGGACTTTTGACATCCAGAGCCTTGAATCAGGAAGGGCAGATACTCGGATTCATTTCCTGTGTGCTGGTCCATCTACCAGTCTAGACTCTTGGGGCTGTGCTTCTGACAGTCATTCCTCTTTTCTTTCAGTAGGGCACTGTGCCATTTGGAACAAAGGAATAGTCTGCCCCGAATCTGCAGGTCAGTGTAAACCTGGGGCTGCCCCGTGGCCCTCAGATGGACGGGGATGGCTGAGCTCCTTGCCTTAACTCGGACCCCTTACCCACTCTCAAGCAATCTTCTGCCTTTTTTTTTTTTTTTTTTTTTTTTTTTTTTCAGGAAGAGGATGTAACAGTGCCTACAGGAAAAGTGCTTGTCATTGCGGGTAGGGTGCTTTGGGGAAAGGGATAGAAGAGATCAGTTGGTTTTGTTTGGCTCCTCGGATTTTCCGAATCCCCCCTCGCCCCGCCCTGCTTCCAGTGGTTTGAAAGGGGTGTGTTTTCTGCTGGGAAAATGGCTGACGGAGGGGGCTGCGGGAGGGAGTGAGGGGCCAGGGGCCGGGGGCGGGGCCCGGGGGTGGGACCTGGGGGTGCGGGGACGCTACTTAGCGAGAAGGCTGGTGTCAGCCGAGTCCAGAGAAGTGAGGGTAGGGTGAGAGAAAAAAAGGTAAAATCTATTTGACAGCCAGGACCCTTAATAAGGAAAAGCGGGTATTGGGACTCTCCGAAGTGCTTTTCTGTCTGCTGAGCCATCAGTCTCTGCTTTCTTGCCTGTGTCTGCAGATCTTGAGCCCGGAAGCCAGTCCTACCCCTGGAACAGGAAGAAACGCAAAGTTGTCCAGAACCAAGTAGGTCCTAAAGAGGGTGGTGGTATTATTTGGGGGTGGAGCATGGTGGCCACTGCAACTCGAGTGGGCCCGTGGACCCCCTCCACATTTCCCTCCTTCCCTCTTATCTACACCATTTTGTTGGAGCTTGCAAAAGAAACTACTCTGCAAGTACAAGACAGGGAAGAAAATAGTTGGGAAGGGGTGGGGAGCTCCCCACGTCAAGAGACACTTGGGGTGGGGAGCATGTTACTCCAAATTACTGTTTGGGTTACAGTGTCCTTGGTGTTGGTCCGTCGACCAAGCACTCACTTCTGAAGTTTGTCAGTCTTGAAGGTTTAGTGGAAGCGGAAACCGAGATGAGGGAGGAAAGAAGTTGCTCCCGAGCAAAGTAGTTGGTATAATGACGCAGGGGTGGGGGGTCCTGGTGCCTTTGAGTTGGAGGAGTTGGTGGAGGCAAGTGCAGAGTTCAAAACCTTTACGCATTTCACGCCAGTCCGGCTTTTAGCTATTCTCACTTCATCATTATTCATTTTGTTACAAAGAAGAGGGTTTGGCGACATCTTCGGAGGATGCCAATGATGGGGGTGGGGGTGGAGGTGGAGTGGAGGGTTAGAGGAATCATCGAAGGCGGAAGAGGGAGGAAGATAATGAATTTCAAAGCCGCAGCTGTGTGAGAAGAGGAGGGTAACCGAAGGCGGGAAACACTGGGCAAGGCAGATAAAAGGGCTAGGAATTCAGAAGAGGGATGTGTGTCTCAGGTGAGATCTGTTTGTCCCCGAGTTCTCAGCACTCCTCTTCCCGCCCCCTTGTCTGCAGGTTTGCACGAAGCAGTGCACTTGGAAGCAAGACAGAAGGAAAAAACTGCCTGGATCTCTGTGGGTGCATGTGAGGGCGCCCCTGTCCCCAGGACATCTGGAAGGGCAGGGGTGATAGGGAACTTTGATGTTCTGGGGTGGGGTGGTGGAACGTGAGGTTGGAGAGTCTGGAAGTGGGGAAAATTTCCAAACTTGGCTTCCAGATGGGAGAAAGGAATCAGTGATCTAGACATCAAGCCCTAAGTCTCTCTACCAATATCTCTGTATTTTTGTACACTTGTTTGTTTTGCAGTCTGCTTGCAAAGATACAAAAGGAGGAGGAGCCTGAAACCTGAAATGCATCCTTTATTCCTAGGTCCAAGCTGCCTCGGAGCCAGCCGGATAGTAGCTGCAGACTCCACCCGCGACGTCGCGCGCTTCTCTGGGCCAGAGCAAGCCTGTTTTGTGCTCTGGTTAAGAGATTTCTCCCGGCCATACCATGGGCCGCACTCGGGAAGCTGGCTGCGTGGCTGCTGGTGTGGTTATCGGGGCTGGTGCCTGCTACTGTGTATACAAATTGACTTGGGGAAGAGATGAGAACGAGAAAATCTTAGATGAAGACGAGGAGTCTATGGACACTTCAGAGACTGGGGTTGAGACTGTGAAAGGAGCTAAAGCTAACGTTGGGGCAGGGTCTGGGGCCAAACTTCACGGTGACTCTAAGGTCAAGCCTGAGGTGAGTTTGGGACTCGAGAATTGTCCAGGTGTAAAAGAGAAGGTCCACTCAGGATCCCACAGAGGAGGTGGCCTAGAGGCCAAAGCCAAGGCCCTTTTCAACATGCTGAAGGAGCAGGCAAGTACAAAGGCAGGCAAAGGGGTCAGGATGGGTATCATCTCTGGAAACAGGACCCTTGCACCAAGTTTACCATGCCCAGGAGGCAGGGGTGGAGGCTGCCATCCCACCAGGAGTGGATCTAGGGCTGGGGGCAAGGCAAATGGAAAATCTAAGGGAAAGGCCCGAAGTAAGAGCACCAGGGCTCCAGCTACAACATGGCCTGTCCGCAGGGGCAAGTTCAACTTTCCTTATAAAATTGATGATATTCTGAGTGCTCCCGACCTTCAAAAGGTCCTCAACATACTGGAGCGAACAAATGATCCTTTTATTCAAGAAGTAGCCTTGGTCACTCTGGGCAACAATGCAGCATATTCATTTAACCAGAATGCCATACGTGAATTGGGTGGTGTCCCAATTATTGCAAAACTGATAAAAACGAAAGACCCCATAATTAGAGAAAAGACTTACAATGCCCTTAATAATTTGAGTGTGAATGCTGAAAATCAGGGCAAGATTAAGACGTACATCAGTCAAGTGTGTGATGACACCATGGTCTGTCGCTTGGACTCAGCTGTGCAGATGGCTGGGCTAAGACTATTAACCAACATGACTGTGACTAATCATTACCAACATTTGCTTTCCTATTCTTTTCCAGACTTTTTTGCTTTGCTATTCCTGGGAAATCACTTCACTAAGATACAGATTATGAAACTAATTATAAACTTTACAGAAAATCCAGCCATGACAAGAGAGCTGGTCAGTTGTAAAGTACCATCAGAATTGATTTCCCTCTTTAATAAAGAATGGGATAGAGAGATTCTTCTTAATATCCTTACTCTATTTGAGAATATAAATGACAACATCAAAAGTGAAGGGCTTGCATCATCCAGGAAAGAATTCAGCAGAAGTTCACTTTTTTTCTTATTTAAGGAGTCTGGAGTTTGTGTTAAGAAAATCAAAGCATTAGCAAATCACAATGATCTGGTGGTGAAAGTAAAAGTCCTGAAAGTATTAACAAAACTCTAATTTGGAATGTGTCCCAAACAGTATTGAGGTATTTGCACTTGGGATGATGTGTTTTGTAAATTCTTTGTTTTTCACTGTGCTTATATGGTAAAGAGATCTTTAAAGCTGCTATTTTGGAATAATGAATATCATATATCATCAATAGTGACTGATATTGGTTGTGATGGTTGGGTTTAGGCTGGGCCATTTTAAGGATGCCAAATGGAATATTAGTACTTGTACACAGAAAGAATTTGTTGATTTGATCTTGTTACCTAGATTATTTTTAATCTTTCCGCTACCTAAACTGACAGTGAATGAGTTATACATCATGAATAAGCTACACTTTTATATTAGTTTATATTTTTTAATCTAAGACTTGTGTTTCATCAATAAAGTTGTGTTTTAAGCAGCAGAGAAAAAACATTGTTCCTGTCCTTGAATTTATGATCTGTTTGGAAAGATAAGATATATGGAAACTAAAACAAAGACATATTAACAAAACCGGGAAACCATCAGTGTTTAGAGGCAGCAGAAACAGCTTCAGGCAACAATGCTCCAGGAAAGTTTTACAGAGGAGGAGAACTCTTAAGTAAGCTGGGTTTGAAAACAGGATACAAAGGGTCAGAAGGGCACTCAAGATGGGAGGAGAGATGGGAAGAAAGGCATGGAGATGGGAATCCTTCTTCAGAGACAAGTGCTGGTTTGCTGGAAGGGAAAGTGTAGGGAGGGTAGTGATGAGAGAGAGTCAGGCAGTAGAGGTGAGTCCTGTTTGTAGAGCACCCCTAACTGCTAAACTGGGGTATTTGAATATTACCCCATCCACCCCTGTGAGACATCAAGAAGGCATTTTGTGACAGAAGATTGACACGATGAAAGGAAAATAATATGGTAGATTTATGTGCAGCATAAATCCAAGCTGGGGTGGGGATAGGAGTGGTGACTGAAGATTGGAAAAGCAGGAAGCTACCATAAGTTAGTCCAGGCATGAGATAACACAGGCGTGAAATTTTACTGGTGGCCATAGGAATGGTAAGGAGAGGATGGAAATGAGAGACCTTTTGAACCAAAAAGTGCTGAGGTGTATTCTGGAGACACACAAAGAGGACCAATTTTATTTTAGGGTCCTGGGGACATTTGACAGAAAAATGTCCTCTTGGCCAATTCTGGTACCCATGTAAGTGAACAGTTACTACTTTGAGATAAGAAGAAAGTATACTAGAAGAAAGAATAAGTTTTAGTGCTTGTATCAGATTTCCTTTATAAGGTTGGTTAAGGTGGGGCCTTTATGGAACCATCGAGAGTGCTGCTGGGATACACATAGAAGGTCTACCTCTCTCCCACCCCATAGTGAGGGTGAGGGTGTGCGGGGAGGAGTACTCTCCATCTGCTGGTGAGAGTATACACTGCCACAAGGTCCATTGTAATATATGCACATCCTTTGACCTGTTAATTCCACTTATAGAAATGTATCTTTAGGAAATAATCACATAATTGGCTTGTAGAAAGCTGTGCATCTTCAAACTGTTTTGAAGGGTGAAAAGTTGTAAATGACCCAAGTATCTCAAGATAAACAGTTGGCTAAACAAATTAATGTATGTCTACACACTTAAATATTATACAGCTATTGAAAATGTTGATAGACATCTACATTTACTTACATTAGAAATTTAGCATATAATTTGTTTCAAAATTTAAATTTAATTTTTGTGGGTACATAATAGGTGTATATATTTATGGGTTACATGAGATATTTTGATAGCAGCATGCAATGTGTAGTAATCACATCAGGGTTAATGGGGTACTGATCACCTCAAGCATTTATCCTTTGTGTTACAAACAATCCAATTATAGTCTTTTAGCTATTTTACCATGTACAATTAAATTATTATGGACCATAGTCACCCTGTTATGCTATTGAATACTAGATCTTACTATTTCTAGCCATTTAGTTTTATTTATTTATTTATTTATGTATATTTTACTTTAAGTTCCGGGATACATGTGCAGAATGTGCAGGTTTGTTATATAGCTATACGTGTGCCATGGTGATTTGCTGCACCTATTAATCTGTCATCTAGTTTCCCTCCCCTTGCACCAAATCCTTCACAGGCCCTGACATGTATTGTTCCCCTCCTTGTGTCCATGTGTTCTCATTGTTCAACATGAGTGAGAGCATGCAGTGTTTGATTTTCTGTTCCTGTGTTAGTTTGCTGAGAATGATGGCTTGCAGCTTCATCCATGTCTCTGCAAAGGACATAATCTCATTCCTTTTTATGGCTACACAGTATTCCATGGTGTATATATACCACATTTTCTTTATCCAGTCTATCATTGATGGCCATTTGGGTTGGTTCCGTGTCTTTGCTATTGTAAATAGTGCTGCAATAAACATACACGTGCATGTGTCTTTATAGTAGAATGATTTATATCCTTTGGGTATATATGTAGTAATGGGATTGCTGGATCAAAAGGTATTTCTGGTTCTAGATCCTTGAGGAATCCTTACACTGTCTTCCACAATGGTTGAACTAATTTACATTCTCACCAACAGTGTAGAAGTGTTCCTATTTCTCCACAGCCTTGCCAGAATCTATTGTGTCTTGACTTTTTAATAATAGCTATTCTGACTGGTGTGAGATGGTATCTCATTGTGGTTTGATTTACATTTCTCTAATGATTAGTGATGTTGAGCTTTTTTTCATATGGTTGTTGGCCACAAAAATGTCTGCTTTTGAGAAGTGTTTGTTCATATCTTTGCCAATTTTGTGAATTTTTTTTTGTTTTTTTCTTGTGAATTTGTTTAAGTTCCTTGTAGATTTTGGATATTAGACCTTTGTCAGATGAGTAGATTGCAAACATTTTTCTCCCCTTCTGTAGTCTAACCACTTTTTGTACCCATTAATCATTCCCACTTCCTCTCAGTCCTCCACTACCCTTCCCAGCCTCTGATAACCATCATTCTACTCTCTTATGAGTTCGATTGTTTTAATTTTTAGCTACCACAAATAAGTGAGAACATCAGCATATAATCTTAAGTGGGAAAAGTAGGCTGTAAAAGCACATGCCATACTTTTTATGAAGAAAATGTATCTTAATAATCTCTGCATAAACTCTGCTGCATACTCCCAGAATGTTATTGGTTCTCTATGGGTGATTTTATCTGCTTTTTACTCATAAATTTAAGATATATCTGCATATTTAAATGTTCTGCAGCCATTGAAAATATTGATAGACATCTACATTTATTCACATGGAAAAAATTCAGCATATAATCTTAAACGGAAAAGGTGGTTACACGACTATATACACAGTATACCCCATTTTTGAGAATTATAAAGCTTTGCATACATTAAAACTTTTGAAAGGCTGTATAGCCAAGTGAGAAGAGTAGTAGTTGTCTATTAGTAAAATGATAATGTATGAATTTAATGTTTTAATCTTTTTTTCATCTCTGTTTTCTTATCTATAATAGCTGTTGAGTGGTGTAATTGTTGGGAAAGAAAAATGTCGAATTCAGGTAAGGTTGGAAATTAAGGAGATGATAGAATGGGCAGAGTTTATATGGATATTTTTGTAGCACATACTGAGTGGAAAATATTTACACCAAAAAGGGAGATGCATTAAAATAATAGATGTATACTGAAGATGTGGATAATATCACACTGGGATAATGTATGTAAAATGCTAAAATAGTGTTGGAACATAGCAGTTAATTACTAAAAGTGAACACTCTTAGTTTCCAAAAAGACAGAGTTGAAAATTTTTGTTTTACCTTTTTTTCTCAGGTGTCTTTCTACCATACACAAGTGGCATTTAATAAATAAACTGTTAAAATAATTTCTGTTAGGAGTAGGGTCTTTGTTCTCCTTTAAGAATTGAAAATGCTTCCTTGTTGTGATCTCATCAATTTCTATAACATTTTTGATGCCTTAGTGATATTACCGTGGTTTAGACGTGAAGCCTAAGTCAATGTTTCTTAAAGTAGTATTGGCAGAATTTCAGGAATGCATGTACATATTTTTAGGTTTCACAAGTTCCCTAGAAATGTCTTTTAAATGTTGTTTTCAGGTCAGTGATAATTTAAAGGAATGCATTATAAATATATTCTGTATTTTAAAGTGTTAGTGATTTAGGAGCCAAATTTTGGGTTTACATTAAATATTACTGTGGTACTAAGCAGCACTATTGTATTCATTGATCATAAGAAAGACTTGTTTAGTATCTCTAAAATTATCATGCGCTTAAAATTGATGACACAGCGTTGTGTCATAGTTCAGTTAGAAGTATTTTTCTTTCTTAGTGGTATATAAAACAATTATGTATTTAATAATCAAAGGCATCATAGATTAATGAAATTCTTTTCTAGTCAATGAGAAAAATGTAAAGATGTACTTAATATTTGGTCTATAATACATCAGTTTGTACTTACGGAGATTTTTCAGGAGTAAGAAAACTGGCAGAGGGTTGAGAGTGTATCATCAGGCTCTCCCTAATGAAGGAATGTTTAAATTAAGAGAGTCTGTGTTGTCATCAGTACCATGTTCATGTTACAGATTGTGGTTTAGGACTGCCAAAGCAACATTATCAATCTCATGAAATTATATGTTATTTACATTTCTTTGACGTTATAGCTTGCTTTAATTTTAATGTGTGAGGTTGCTTTGTTTTATACTTTGTGTGGAAGCTGCAAATGACCAAAGACTAATAGAATATAAAATTTCTTCCAAAAAGTATGCTATCTGTCTGGGAAAGATAAGTGTTGAGAATAGATGTCTACTTGCAATATACATGATAGTGTATAATAAAAACATTTTTAAAGAAAACATTCAAATGTGTGTATAAAATTCTTGAAGCATTCATGCTTCGTTTTAGGTATGTAAATATTTAAGTGTCCTCTCTTTAGAGAGGATGGCAGCTCCTGGGAAACCAAGGAAACTAGAAAGTCAGAGGATATCCTGCTGTTTTGGCTTGTTTCCGTCTAACAGTTTTATGACTATAAGTGAGTCTATCCCAGCTGAAAAGTGTTCAAAGGTGATTTTATAAAAGTGGAGTTTTTGGCAGGGCTTGGTGGCTCACGCCTGTAATCCCAGCACCTTGGGAGTCTGAGGCTTGAGCCTATGAGTTTGAGACCAGTCTGGGGAATATCATAATAACAATAATTTCAAACAATGATAGGGGACTTTGAGGAGTTTTCTGCTTTTTAGAATAATATTACTCAAATTTTATAAGCAATACACTTATGTCAAAGACATGTATATTATAGAAGAGTTGGGTTGCACCTAATGTTTATCAGACATTGTTCAGCCCTTCACATAATTTTTCTCTGCACTCAATTCCTTCAACAGTCCTGTTAAGTAAATACTATTATACCTTTATTGCAGAAGAAACAAGACTTGGAGAAGTTAGGTAAAAATTCCAAGACTATTCAGTTGGTAAAAAGCAGGGCTAATGGCCTTCCAAACTTGGGTAATTGGTTGCTTTCAAAATCACTTCATATGGAGACAAACACCTGTATAATGCCTCTTTAGGTACTCAACAAAAAACCACCTCTTGATGAAGATGAAGAAGGATATGAGATTCTTCTTGTTGAGTCCATAACTTTATAGATACCCACATAGCAAGGTGTAGAGGAGAGAGCAAAGTACCAGGAATTGCCAATGGGTGAGACTTGGATGAAGAACAGATTAACTATTTATCTTGCTGCTTCTGTGTGACAAATGAGCAGTTTGGGTATGGGGCAAATAACAATTTCTGTATTAATACATTGAACTTGAGATGCAGAGTGACTTTTACACCAGGGGTGAAAATGAGGCTAACTCATGTAGTAAAAAGCCCCAGTGAGGCATCCATCCGCTCCTTTCCCTTTTCCCTTGTTCCTTCTCATTCTTCTTTCCATTTCCTCCCTCCTACTTGACTTTATTTCCTCCTTCTGGGATATCATTGGTGGTAGCCTCTTTGGGCTTCTCTGACCTTTCAACTCCCATAACACCACGCCATGTACCAGTGGGCATTTAATACAGAATAATAACTGACATTGCTCTGGTCACAAGGTGACCCTGGGTGTGACTGGATGCCAAGAATTTTTGGAATCTTTGTTGAACAGAAAAGAGACTGAGAAGGAACTTCCCCCCACCTAAAAAAAAATTCATGCTTGGCACAGCCACACATGCACTGCCTGAATTTTTGATGTCCTGCACCCGGTCTTATTTAGACTGAATACCTGGGAGTCTGGGAAAGGTGTATGAGACAGATGTGTGACTGCCTGATCCAGGCAGCCAGGTCACACATTGATGTCCCAATGTTTTCACATAGGAGGCTGTCACCCTCAAACCTATGGGAAGGGCAGAGTTCTAGGATTGTGGTTAATTGTGGCAGCCCATTAGGGCAGGGAGGAGGCAGTGTTCTCTCTTTAGAGAGGATGGCAGCTCCTGGGAGACCAAGGAAACTAGAAACTCAGAGGATATCCTGTTATTTTGGTTTGTTCTCATCTAACAGTTTTACGACTGTAAGTGAGTCTATCCCAGTTGAAAAGTTCAGTTTTTGGCAGGGCTTGGTGGCTCACGCCTGTAATCCCAGCACCTTGGGTGTCTGAGGCTTGAGTCCGTGAGTTCAAGGCCAGTATGGGGAACATGGTGAAACCCCCCTCTACAAAAAGTACAAAAATTAGCTCTGCATGTTGGCATTTGCCTGTTGTCCCAGTGACCCTGGAGACTGAGGTGGATCACTTGTGATTGGGGAGGCTGAAGCTGCATTGAGCTGGATCATGCCACTGCACTCCAGCCTGGGCAATAGAGTGAAACCCTGTCTCAAAAAAAAGTAGAGTTTTGTCCTGTTATAAATTGTCCACCAATATACATAATATTTTAATATTTGTCTTGTTATAAATTGTCAACCAATATACATAATATTTCAAGGCTCAGGAAATGTGTGTGTGTTTTTTTTTAAATTCACATTTTACCTGTCTTGTTTCAGAAGAGATTCCAAGTGTACATTTAGCAAATTGATGTGGTTCAGGCAAAGTTTATATCTGTGGCTCTCATCATTAATTTCTCTGCTAGGTTCCCTTGAAAATGGTTTTTAAAATAATGATTCATACCATTTTCAGTCCTTGCTTTTTACAGTAATGTTCCATTGCATCCCAGGATGAAGGTTTTCTCTGGTTTCTCTCTTTAAACCATGGCTCTTCCTGAAACCGCCTGATGAGTTCTTCCTGCTGGCTGCACAAATAAAATCAATCCATGGCACTGCAGTAAAGAGAATTTAATTGACACAAGGCCAGCCCTGCCATGCCAGAGACAGAGTTATTACTTAAATCAATATCCCATGAAATTCTGAGACTGTTTTTTTTTAAAGGATAATTTGGTGGATAAAAGATCAAGGAGTGGGGAGTGTTGTTTGGTTGGGTTGGAGATGAAATCATAGGGAGTTGAAGCTGTTCTCTTGTGCTAAATCAGTTCCTGAGTGGGGACCACAAGACCAGATGGGCCAGTTTATTGACCTGGGTGTTGCCAGCTGATCCATCGAGTACAGGGTCTAAAAAATATCCTGATTACCAATCCTAGGTTTTACAATAGTGATGTTATCCCTAGGAAAAACTGGGGAGGTGTAGAATCCTGTGGCCTCTAGCTGCATGACTCCTAAGCCATAATTTCTTTTTTCTTTTCTTTTCTTTTTTTGAGATGGAGTCTCACTCTGTTACCCAGGCTAGAGTGCAATGGCATGATCTTGGCTCACTGTAACCTCTGCCTCCTGGTTTCAAGCAATTCTCCTTCCTTAGTTTTCTGAGTAGCTGGGACTATAGGCATGCACTACCATGTGCAGTTAATTTTTGTATTCTTGGTAGAGATGGGGTTTTGGCATGTTGGACAGACTGGTCTGGAACTGCTGACCTCAGGTGATCCACCCGCCTCGGCATCCCATAGTGCTGGGACTAGAGGCGTGAGCCATCGCACCTGGCCCTAAGCCATAATTTCTAATCTTGTGGCTAATTTCTTAGTCCTACAAAAGCAGTCTTGTCCTCAAACAGCCCTTTCCCCAAATAAAGAAAGGGGGTTTGTTTTGAAAAAGGACTGTTATCATCTTTATTTCAAAGTTAAGCTATAAACTAAGTTCCTCCCCAAATTAGTTCAGCCTATACCCAGGAATGAATAAGGACAGCTTGGAAGTTAGAAGCAAGGTGGAGTTGATTAGGTCACTGTCATAATTTTCTCAGTTATAATTTTTGCAAAGGTGTTCACTCCTTGCCTTTAAGCCAGAGCTGTCTTACCACCATTCTGGGGGCCCCGGTCTTCCCTGCTCTGAGGGTGTGGTATTAGCAGGATAAGGAAGAGTTACTTAACACAGTAGCATAGCTTCATGCTTGGCCCTTTCCATTGGGGCCCTCACAGGCACTATACTAAGGGCTTGGGCAATGTGTGTCTTTGGGGATAGGCAGGAGATGAGGGAGTGAAGGAAGCCTTATCAGAAGGGTAATTTTATCTTGACAGGGTCATGCAAATATAATTCACTTCACCATTAAGAATGGGCTAAGTGTCAGTCTCTGGCCCTGTTGACAAACATTTTAAAAAGTGAAAGAATATGTGTGATACAAGCATCTTAGTTTTGACATAAGGCCTCTTCTTTTAGTGAGCATTTTTAAGTTGGCAGAGGACATGACATACTGTCAAATGGGGTGGAATTACCTTTTGAAAATAAAAAAATTCAGAATGATAATTTATGTTACTGCAAAAAAAATATAATTATCAATCAGACCAGATCCTTAGTGTTTACTGCTCAGAACATTCTTTCCCTAAGATCAAGCTACATCAGAAACCAAATTATCATAGAAAGTTGTTTGTTTAATACTCAGGAAACTTAACCCACTTAACTAGAGTCAAAGTTGGAGAACCTTGTGATTCTCTAATTCATTTAGTTTTGCTCATGTTTTTTCCTGTATAGGTGATTACCTACTGGTGATCAAATCTTACATATTTTCCCTTTATGGCTTCTAGGTCTCTGGTCATGCTGTTTTTTCTATGATACACAATCATGCATATTACAAGTAGACATCTATTCTCAACACTTATCTTTTCCCAGATAGACTTTTTGGAAGAAATGTTATATTCTATTAGTCTTTGGTTATTTACAAAATGTTATTCTTTCCCATAAATAGGATCTTTATTTTTATGGTTGCTACTTTGGAGGCATGGTGCACTGAGCTACTAGCTACTGTTGGTGAAGTCCTATACTACAGAGCTCATTTTATTAAAAACAGAATTAGTGATTTGGGCAGTTTCTTAGGTCAGGACTAGAAAACAGAATCTGGGACAAAAGTTTACCTGGTGACACTGCTGGGATGTGCAATACAAGTGAGGAGAAAAGGGGAATGAGGCAAGGAAAGACAGAAAGCAAATACAAGGGGGTGAGTTACCCATCTGGACATAACTTGTCAACAAAAACACAGCTGGATAATTTTTGTATTTTTAGTAGAAACGAGGTTTTGCCATGTTGGCCAGGCTGGTCTTGAACTCCTGACCTCAAGTGATCCACCTGCCTTGGTCTCCCAAAGTGCTGGGATTACAGGCGTGAGCCACTGTGCCTGACTGTGAAGTTAAATTTTAGATGAGATTATAATTTACGTCAGTAGAGGACACTCTCTACTTCATAAAGGAGACTCTCCGTAATGTGGCTGGACCTCATTCAATCAATTGAAGGCCTTAAGAGAAAATAAACTGAGATCCTCCAAGGAAGGGTGAATTCTGCCTCCAGACTGCAACATTAATGTTCTTTCTCTGGCCTAATTGCTCCAGCTAGGATTTCCAATACTATGTCAAAAAGATTTGAGGGTGAGCATGCCTGACAGGTCATGATCTTAGAGAACAAACTTTCGACTTTTACCCTTGAGTATGTTAGCTGTGGGCTTGTCATATATGACCTTTGTTATTTCGAAATAATTCCTTCTATACCTAATTTGTTGAGAGCTTTTATCATGGAAGAATGCAAAGTTTTGTCAAATGCTTTTTCTGCACCTATTGAGATGATATGTGGTTTCTGCCTTTCATTTTGTTAATGTGGTGTATTACATTGATTGATTTATGTATTTGAATCATCTTTGCAGCCTTGAGATAAAACCCACTTGGTCATGATGAATGATCTTTTCAATGCTATTTTATAAATCCTGTAAGACTTCTTATTTCTGATCATTTAAAGAGATTATTTCTCTTATGACTGTATATTTTCAAATAACTTATCTTCAAGTTCACAGATTTATTCTTTTTCTTAATCAATTCCCATGTTAATGCTCACTATTTAATTTTTCATTTCATTCATTGCATTTTTTCAGCTCCAGAATCTGTTTTTTTTAAACAATTTCATTCTTTTTGTTAAATTTATTGTTTTGTATGTTTAATGTTTTTCTGAATTTGTTGAATCATTTCTTTGTAGTTTCTTGAAATTCACTGAGCTTCCTTAAAACAAGTATTTTGAATTCTTTGTTAGGAAGTTCATAAACTCGAGTCTTTAGGTTCAGTTAGTAGTGCTTTTTAATGTTCCTTTGTTGGTTTCAGGTATCCATGACTGTTCTTGATCCTTGTGACCGTATATTGGTGTCTGTGCTTAAATAAATAGGGAGTCATTCCAGTCTTTTGAGACTGCCTTTGTCTGGTAATGCTCTTCACCAGTCTGTCTGTTCAGAGATTCTAAGCAGGCTTGCTGCTGGAGTCATTAGGCAGGCTGGCCTGCATGCACCCATAGAGTTGGGTCTGGAGCCTAGATCCACTGACTTTGACCTGTTGACTGTATCCTTTGGGGTGGGCATGAAGCCTGTATCCATGCAGCCTGAAGCTTGGGTTCAGAGAGGCTGACCTGATATTCTGGCAGTCCTGGAGCCTGCTTCTGCAGAGGCGAGCCTAAGTCCTGGGTCCACTGGGCCTGGTCTAGATCTTGGGTCTTCAGGAGTGGTCTTAGATTCTTAGTCTGCTGGGACCAAACTAGCACCTGGGTCTACTGGGGTATAGTTACAAGGACTGTCCTGGCATTGGGCAGGTCTGGAGCCTGTGTCTTCCAGTGTCAGCCTGCTGTCTGAGGCCAGGGGTGCTGACTTGGTCTTGGGGCAGGACTGAAGCCTTGGGCTATGTGGGCCAATCTGGTTTGGGGCTGTCCTGAATCCTGAAGCACAGAAAGTTTGACTTGATGACTAAGACTGCAGGGGCTGGCCTGATGGCTGGGTGGGCCTGATGCCTGGAACTGTGGGGGCCAGCCCAGTGCTGGGTGGCCTCGGACACAAGGCCATTGGGGCTGGCATGGCCTTAGAGAGGGAATGGCGACAGTCTGCGGGGGCTGGCCTTCTGGTGGGCCAGCCCCAAAGCCCAGGGCTTCTGGGGCTGAACTGGAGCTGGAGCTGGTCCAAAGCCTAGGGCTACTGCATCTGGCCTGGTGGTGGGGCAGCCCAAAGACCAAATCTGTCAGGCAGGCCTGGGCTGTGGGTGCCTGCCTGGTGTTGAGTTTTACTAGAGAAGGCCCAGTGTTGAGGCCCAAATGAAGAGCATCTGTCTGCATGCTGTGCTACCCAGGAGTTAGGAAATAGGTGGCATGAATAATGGAAAACTATCCTTCCTACCCACTTTAGCATATTTTTTATTTCAGTGCTACACCAAGGTGCTATAATCTCTCACCTGGTTTCCTTACTGCTTGTGAAAGTATTTTCATATTTGGACAGAAGAATATTATTCTGCTACCCTGATGACATTTATTAGGGTGTCTTTTTAGAAAAAATATTACTGATTCAATGTGTTTACTTGTTATAGCCCTATTTTCTTTTTTTTTTTTAATTTTTTATTGGATTTTAGGTTTTGGGGTACATGAGCAGAGCATGCAAGACAGTTGCGTAGGTACACACATGACAGTGTGCTTTGCTTTCCTTTTCCCCTTCACCCACATTTGGCATTTCTCCCCAGGCTATCCCTCCCCACCTCCCCCTCACACTGGCCCTCCCCTTTTCCCCCCAATAGACCCCAGTGTTTAGTACTCCCCTTTCTGTGTCCATGTGTTCTCATTTTTCATCACCCGCCTATGAGTGAGAATATGCGGTGTTTCATTTTCTGTTCTTGTGTCAGTTTGCTGAGGATGATGTTCTCCAGATTCATCCATGTCCCTACAAACGACACAAACTCATCATTTCTGATTGCTGCATAATATTCCATGGTGTATATGTGCCACATTTTTCCAATCCAGTCTATTATCAATGGGCATTTGGGTTGATTCCAGGTCTTTGCTATTGTAAACAGTGCTGCAATGAACATTCGTGTACATGTGTCCTTATAGTAGAACGATTTATAGTCTTTTGGATATATACCCAGTAATGGGATTGCTGGGTCAAACGGAATTTCTATTTCTAAGGCCTTGAGGAATCGCCACACTGTCTTCCACAATGGTTGAACTAATTTACACTCCCACCAACAGTGTAAAAGTGTTCCTTTTTCTCCACATCCTCTCCAGCATCTGTTGTCTCCAGATTTTTTAATGATCGCCATTCTAACTGGTGTGAGATGTTATCTCAATGTGGTTTTGATTTGCATCTCTCTGATGACCAGTGACGATGAGCATTTTTTCATATGATTGTTGGCCTCATATATGTCTTCTTTCGTAAAGTGCCTGTTCATATCCTTTGCCCACTTTTGAATGGGCTTGTTTGTTTTTTTCCTGTAAATCTGTTTGAGTTCTTTGTAAATTCTGGATATCAGCCCTTTGTCAGATGGGTAAACTGCAAAAATTTTTTCCCATTCTGTTGGTTGCCGATCCACTCTAGTGACTGTTTCTTTTGCCGTGCAGAAGCTGTGGAGTTTCATTAGGTCCCATTTGTCTATTTTGGCTTTTGTTGCCAATGCTTTTGGTGTTTTGTTCATGAAGTCTTTGCCTACTCCTATGTCCTGGATAGTTTTGCCTAGATTTCCTTCTAGGGTTTTTATCGTGCCAGGTCTTATGTTTAAGTCTTTAATCCATCTGGAGTTAATTTTAGTGTGAGGTGTCAGGAAGGGGTCCAGTTTCTGCTTTCTGCACATGGCTAGCCAGTTTTCCCAACACCATTTGTTAAACAGGGAATCCTTTCCCCATTGCTTGTCTTTGTCAGGTTTATCAAAGATTGTATAGTTGTAGATATGTTGTGTTGCCTCCGGTGCCTCTGTTTTGTTCCATTGGTCTATATCTCTGTTTTGGTATCAGTACCATGCTGTTTTGATTACTGTAGCCTTGTAGTATAGTTTGAAATCCGGTAGTGTGATGCCCCCCGCTGTGTTCTTTTTGCTTAGAATTGACTTGGCTATGCGGGCTCTCTTTTGGTTCCATATGAAGTTTATGTTGTTTTTTTCCAGTTCTGTGAAGAAAGTCAATGGTAGCTTGATGGGCATAGCGTTGATTCTGTAAATTACTTTGGGCAGTATAGCCATTTTCATGATATTAATTCTTCCTAACCATGAACATGGAATGTTTCTCCATCTGTTTGTGTCCTCTCTGATTTCGTTGAGGAGTGGTTTGTAGTTCTCCTTGAAGAGGTCCCTTACGTTCCTTGTGAGTTGTATTCCAAGGTATTTTATTCTTTTTGTAGCAATTGCGAATGGCAGTTCGCCCTTGATTTGGCTTTCTTTAAGTCTGTTATTGGTGTAGACGAATGCTTGTGATTTTTGCACATTGATTTTATATCCTGAGACTTTGCTGAAGTTGCTTATCAGTTTCAGGAGTTTTTGGGCTGAGGCGATGGGGTCTTCTAGGTATACTATCATGTCGTCTGCAAATAGAGACAATTTGGCTTCAACCTTTCCTATTTGAATACCCTTTATTTCTTTTTCTTGCCTGATTGCTCTGGCTAGAACTTCCAGAACTATATTGAATAGGAGTGGTGAAAGAGGGCATCCTTGTCTAGTGCCAGATTTCAAAGGGAATGCTTCCAGTTTTTGCCCATTCAGTATGATATTGGCTGTTGGTTTGTCATAAATAGCTTTTATTACTTTGAGATACGTTCCATCAATACCGAGTTTATTGAGGGTTTTTAGCATAAAGGGCTGTTGAATTTTGTCGAATGCCTTCTCTGCGTCAATTGAGATAATCATGTGGTTTTTGTTTTTGGTTCTGTTTATGTGGTGAACTACGTTTATAGACTTGCGTATGTTGAACTAGCCTTGCATCCCCGGGATGAATCCTACTTGATCATGATGAATAAGTGTTTTGATTTGCTGTTGCAATCGGCTTGCCAATATTTTATTGAAGATTTTTGCATCTATGTTCATCATGGATATTGGCCTGAAGTTTTCTTTTCTTGTTTGGTCTCCGCCGGGTTTTGGTATCAGAATGATGTTGGTCTCGTAAAATGATTTGGGAAGGATTCCCTCTTTGTGGATTGTTTGAAATAGTTTTAGAAGGAATGGTACCAGCTCCTCTTTGTGTGTCTGGTAGAATTCGGCTGTGAACCCGTCTGGACCTGGGCTTTTTTTGTGTGGTAGGCTCTTAATTGCTGCCTCGACTTCTGACCTTGTTATTGGTCTATTCATAGTTTCAGCTTCCTCCTGGTTTAGGCTTGGGAGGACACAGGAGTCCAGGAATTTATCCATTTCTTCCAGGTTTACTAGTTTATGTGCATAGAGTTGTTTGTAATATTCTCTGATGATGGTTTAAATTTCTGTGGAATCTGTGGTGATTTCCCCTTTATCATTTTTTATTGCATCTATTTGGTTGTTCTCTCTTTTATTTTTAATCAGTCTGGCTAGTGGTCTGTCTATTTTGTTGATCTTTTCAAAAAACCAGCTCTTGGATTTATTGATTTTTTGAAGGGTTTTTCGTGTCTCAATCTCCTTCAGTTCAGCTCTGATCTTAGTTATTTCTTGTCTTCTGCTGGGTTTTGAGTTTTTTTTATCTTGCTCCTCTAGCTCTTTCAATTTTGACGATAGGGTGTCAAGTTTGGATCTCTCCATTCTCCTCATATGGGCACTTATTGCTATATACTTTCCTCTAGAGACTGCTTTAAATGTGTCCCAGAGGTTCTGGCATGTTGTGTCTTCGTTCTCATTGGTTTCAAAGAACTTTTTTATTTCTGTCTTCATTTCATTGTTTACCCAGTCAACATTCAAGAGCCAGTTGTTCAGTTTCCATGAAGCTGTACGGTTCTGGGTTGGTTTCTGTATTCTGAGTTCTAACTTGATTGCACTATGGTCTGAGAGGCTGTTTGTTATGATATCAGTTGTTTTGCATTTGTTGAGCAGTGCTTTACTTCCAATTATGTGGTCAATTTTAGAGTAGGTGTGATGTGGTGCTGAGAAGAATGTATATTCTGTGGATTTGGGGTGGAGAGTTCTGTAAATGTCTATCAGGTTTGCTTGCTCCAGGTCTGAGTTCAAGCCCTGGATATCCTTGTTGATTTTCTGTCTGGTTGATCTGTCTAATATTGACAGTGGAGTGTTAAAGTCTCCCACTATTATTGTGTGGGAGTCTAAGTCTCTTTGTAAGTCATTAAGAACTTGCCTTATGTATCTGGGTGCTCCTGCATTGGGTCCATATATGTTTAGGATCGTTAGCTCTTCTTGTTGTATCGATCCTTTTACCATTATGTAATGGCCTTCTTTGTCTCTTTTGATCTTTGTTGCTTTAAAGTCTATTTTATCAGAGATGAGAATTGCAACTCCTGCTTTTTTTTGCTCTCCATTTGCTTGGTAAATCTTCCTCCATCCCTTTATTTTGAGCCTTTGTGTATCCTTGCATGTGAGATGGGTTTCCTGGATACAGCACACTGATGGGTTTTGGATTTTTATCCAATTTGCCAGTCTGTGTCTTTTGATTGGTGCATTTAGCCCATTTACATTTAGGGTTAATATTGTTATGTGTGAATTTGATACTGCCATTTTGATGCTAAGTGGCTGTTTTGCCTGTTAGTTGTTGTAGATTCTTCATTATGTTGATGCTCTTTAGCATTTAGTGTGATTTTGGAATGGCTGGTACTGGTTGTTCCTTTCTATGTGTAGTGCCTCTTTTAGGAGCTCTTGTAAAGCAGGCCTGGTGGTGACAAAATCTCTGAGTACTTGCTTGTTCGCAAAGGATTTTATTTTTCCTTCACTTCTGAAGCTCAGTTTGGCTGGATATGAAATTCTGGGTTGAAAGTTCTTTTCTTTAAGAATGTTGAATATTGGCCCCCACTCTCTTCTGGCTTGTAGTGTTTCTGCCGAGAGATCTGCTGTGAGTCTGATGGGCTTCCCTTTGTGGGTGACCCGACTTTTCTCTCTGGCTGCCCTTAGTATTTTCTCCTTTATTTCAACCTTGTTGAATCTGATGATTATGTGCCTTGGGGTTGCTCTTCTTGCAGAATATCTTTGTGGTGTTCTCTGTATTTCCTGCATTTGAGTGTTGGCCTGTCTTGCTAGGTGGGGGAAATTTTCCTGGATGATGTCCTGAAGAGTATTTTCCAGCTTGGATTCATTCTCTTCGTCCCCTTCTGGTACACCTATCAAACGTAGGTTAGGTCTCTTCACATAGTCCCACATTTCTTGGAGACTTTGTTCATTCCTTTTTGCGGTTTTTTCTCTAATCTTGGTTTCTCGTTTTATTTCATTGAGTTGGTCTTCGACTTCAGATATTCTTTCTTCTGCTTGGTCAATTCGGCTATTGAAACTTGTACATGCTTCGTGAAGTTCTCGTATTGTGTTTTTCAGCTCCTTTAATTCATTCATATTCCTCTTTAAGTTATCCATTCTTGTTATCATTTCCTCATATCTTTTTTCAAGTTCCTTAGTTTCTTTGCATTGATTTAATACATGTTCTTTTAGCTCACAAAAGTTTCTCATTATCCACCTTCTGAAGTCTAATTCCGTCATTTCGTCACAGTCATTCTTCGTCCAGCTTTGTTCCCTTGCTGGGGAGGAGTTTTGGTCCTTTCTACGAGGCGAGGTGTTCTGGTTTCGGGTGTTTTCCTCCTTTTTTCGCTGGTTTCTTCCCATCTTTGTGGATTTATCCGCTTGTCGTCTGCGTAGTTGCTGACTTTTCGATTGGGTCTCTGAGTGGACACCCAGATTGTTGATGATGAAGTATTTCTGTTGCTTGGTTTTCCTTCTACCAGTCTAGCCCCTTCGCTGTATGACTGCTGAGGTCTACTCCAGGCCTTGCTTGTCTGGGGTGCACCTCTAGCAGCTGTGGCACAGCGAGGGATGCTACCAGTTTCTTTTTCTGCTATCTTTGTCCCAGGATGATGCCTGCCAAATGTCAGTCTTTTGGATATAGAGGGGTCAGGGATATAGCCCTATTTTCTATAGAAAGAAGATTTTCCTTTTTGTTGTTATTTATTTATTTTTTAGCTTTGCTGCTTAAGAAGAAAACATATTTAAAAAATAACCTTGGAATGGGAGGAGTCTTTACAGGCAAAACACAAAATTCAGAAGCTAAAAAGAAAATGTTGCTGGGCGTGGTGGCTCACGTCTGTAATCCCAGCACTTTGGGAGGCTGAGGCGAGCAGATCATGAGGTCAGGAGTTCAAGACCAGTCTGGCCAATATGGTGAAATTCCATCTTTACTTAAAAAATACAAAAATTAGCGGGGCATGGTGGGTGTGCCTGTAGTCGCAGGTACTCAGCAGGCTGAGGCAGGAGAATTGTTGGAACCTGGGAGGCAGAAGTTACAGTGAGCCGAGATCGTGCCACTGCACTCCAGCCTAGGAGGCAGAGCAAGACTCCGTCTAAAAAAAAAAAAAAGTTAAAATGTTATTAGGCTGCATACTAAGCAAAAAAATTCTATATAAAACTTGTTTTCCAAGTTTTAATTTAGATTTTGGGGTACATATGCAGGTTTGTTATAAAGATATATTGTGTGATGCTGCGGTTTGGGATGTGATTGAACTTGTCACCCAGGTAGTGAGTATAGTACCCTATAGATAGCTTTTCAACACTTCCCCTCTTCCTACTTCTCCCCTCTTGTAGTCTCTAGTGTTTATTGTTCCCATCTTTATGTCCATGTGTACCCAAAGATTAGCTCCCACTTATAAGTGAAAACGTGGTATTTTGTTTTCTGGTTCTGCATTAGTTTGCTTAGGATAATGGCCTCCAGCTGCAACCATGTTACTGCAAAGAATATTATTTCATTCTTTTCATGGCTGTGTAGTATTCTATGGTGTGTACATGCCACATTTTCTTTGTCCAATTCACTGTTGGTGGGCACCTGGGTTGATTCCATGTCTTTGTTGTTGTGAATAGTGCTGTTCTGCACATATCAATGCATGTGTCTTTTTGGTAGGATGATTTATTTTCCTTTGGGTACATACCCAGTACTGGGATTTCTGGGTTGAATGATAGTTCTATTTTTAGTTCTTTGAGAAATCTCCAAACTGCTTTCTAGAATGGCTGAACTAATTTACATTTCCATCAACAGTGTATAAGCATTCTCTTTTCTCCACAGCCCTGCCAACATGTGTTATTTTTTGACTTTTTAATGATAGCCATTCTGACTGGTGTAAGATGGTTTCTCATTGTAGCTTTGATTTGCATTTCTTTGATGACTAGTGATAATGAGCATTTTTCGTATGCTTACTGGCCACTTGTAAGTCTTCTTTTGACAAGTATCTGTTCATGTTTTTTTTTTTTTTTGAGACGGAGTTTCGCTCTTGTTACCGAGGCTGGAGTGCAATGGCGCAATCTTGGCACAACCACCGCCTCCTGGGTTCAAGCAATTCTCCTACCTCAGCCTCCCGAGTAGCTGGGACTACAGGCTGTGTCATTATGCCCAGCTAACTTTTGTATTTTTACAAATACAAAAGAGATGGGGTTTCACCATGTTTACCAGGATGGTCTTGATCTCTTGACCTAGTGATCCACCCACCTCGGCCTCCCAAAGTGCTGGGATTATAGGTGTGAGCCACCACACCTGGCCTGTTTTTTTTTTTTCTTAATGATTTAAATTCCTTATAGATTCTGGATATTAGACCTTTGTCAGATGCATAGTTTGCAAATATTTTCTCCCAATCTGAAGATTGTCTGTTTACTCTGTTGATGGTTTCTCTTGCTGTACAGAAGCTTCTTAGTTTAATTAGGTCCTGCTTGTCAATTTTTGTTTTTGTTGTAATTGCTTTTGAGGACGTAACCATGAATTCTTTGCCAAGGTTGATGTCAAGAAGGGGATTTCTTAGATTTTCTTCTGGGATTTTTATAGTTGGAGGCCTTACATTTAAGTCCATAATCTATCTTGAGTTAACCTTTTTATATGGTGATAGGTACTAATCAGATTTCATTCTTCTGCATACGGCTAGCCAGCTATCTCAACATCATTTATTGAAAAGGGAGTCCTTTCTCTGTTGCTTACTTTTGTTGACTTTGTCAAAGGTCAGATGGCTGTAGGTGTGCAGTTTTGTTTCTGGGTTCTCTATTCAGTCCCATTAGTCTATGTGTCCATTTTTGTATTAGTACCATGCTGTTTGCTTACTGTAGCCTTGTAGTATAGTTTGAAGTTAGGTAATGTGATGCCTCCAGCTTTATTTTTTTTGCTTAGAATTGTTTTAGGCTATTTGGGCTCTTTTCTGGTTCTGTATGAAATTTAGAATATATATTTTTTAATTCTGTGAAAAAAGACATAGTTTCATAGGAATTTCATTTAATTTATAGATTGTTTTAGGCAGTATGACTATTTTAATAATATTGATTCTTTCAATTCATGAGCATGGAATGCTTCTCATTTGTTTGTGCCATTTCTGATTTCTTTTGGCAGTCTTTTGTAGTTCTCCTTGTAGAGATCTTTCATCTCCTTGATTAGATGTATTCCTAGGTATTTTATTTTTTGTGGCTATTGAAAATTGTAATGCATTCTTGATTTGGCTCTCCGCTTGAATGTTGTTGGTGTATAGAAATGTTACTGATTTTTATACATTGATTTTATACCCTGAAACTTTACTGAAGTCATTTTTTTCAGTTCTAGTAGTTTTTTGGCAGAGTCTTTAGGGTGTTCTAGGTATAGGATCATATCATTAGTGAAGAAAAATCAGTTTCACTTCTTCTTTTCCTGTTTGGATGTCTTTTATTTCTTTCTCTTGCCTGATTGTTCTTCTAGAACGTCCAGTACTATGTTAAATAGGGATGATGAGAGTGGACATACTTGTCTTGTTTGAGTTCTCAAGGTGAGTGCTTTCAACTTTCACCCATTCAATTTGATGTTGGCTGTGGGTTTCTCCACATTTAGCTCCCACTTATAAGTTAGAACGTGTATTTGGTTATTTGTTCCTGTGTTAGTTTGCTAAAGACAATGGTGCCCAGCGCCATTCATGTCTCTGCAAAGGGACATAATCTTGTTTTTTTGTGGCTGCATAATATTCCATGGTGTCTATGTACCACATTTTCTTTATCAAGTCTACCATCGATGGGCATTTAGGTTGACTCCATGTCTTTCCTGTTGTGAATAGTGCTGCAATGAACTATTGAATGCATGTGTCTTTATAATAGAATCATTTATATTCCTTTGGGTATATACCCAGCAAAGGAATTGCTGGTATTTCTGTCTTCAGGTCTTCGGGAAATCACCACACTGTTTTTCGCAATGACTCAACTAACTTACACTCCCACCAACAGTATATAAGTGTCTGTTTTTCTCCACAACATTGCCAGTATCTGTTATTTTTTGACTTTTTAATGATAGCCATTCTGACTGGTGTGAGATGGTATCTTATTGTGGTTTTAATTTGCATTTCTCTAATGATCAGTGATGTTGAGGTTTTTCTTTTCATATGCTTGTTGTCTTCATGTATGTCTTCTTTTGAGAAGTGTCTGTTCATGTTCTTTGCCTACTTTTTATGGGGTTATTTGTGTTTTTTTGTTGGAACTTTGTTTAAGTTCCTTATAGACTCTGTTTATTTATCCATCTGTTGGTCAGATGGATAAATTGCAAAAATTTTCTCCCATTCTGTAGGTTGTCTGTTTACTCTGTTGATAGTTTCTTTTCCTGTGCAGAAGCTCTTTAGTTTAATTAGATCCCATTTGTCAATTTTTGCTTTTGTTGTCATTGCTTTTGGTGTCTTTATCATGAAATCTTTGCCTGTGCCTATGTCCTGAATGGTATTGCCTAGGTTGTTTCAGGGTTTTTAGTAGTTTTGAGTCTTACATATAAGTCTTTAATGCATCTTTAGTTAACTTTTGCATATGGTGTAAAGAAGGGATCCAGTTTCAATCTGCATATGGCTAACCAGTTATCCCATCATCATTTATCAGATAGGGAATCACTTCCTCATTGCTTGTTTTTGTCAGGTTTGTCAAGGATGAGATGGTTGTAGGTGTGTGGTCTTATTTGTGTGTTCTCTATTCCATTCTGTTGGTCTTTGTGTCTGTTTTTTTTTGTACCAGCATCATGTTGTTTTGGTTACTATAGCCTTGTAGTATAGTTTGAAGTCAGGTAGGGTGATGTTTGTAGCTTTGCTCTTTTTGCTTAGGATTGCCTTGGCTATTCAGGTTTTTGGTTCCATACAAACTTTAAAATAGTTTTCTCTAATTCTGTGAAGAATGTCAATGGTAGTTTAATAGGAATAGCATTGAATCTGTAAATTGCTTTGAACAGTATGGCCATTTTAACAATATTGATTTTTTCTATTCATGAGCATGGAATGTTTTTCCATTTGTTTGTGTCATCTCTGATCTGTTTGAGCAGTGGTTTGTAGTTCTCCATTCTTTTTGTAGAGATCTTTCATCTCCCTAGTTAGCTGTATTCCTGGGTATTTTATTGTTTTCATGACAATTATGAATGGGAGTTCATTTCTAATTTGGCTTGACTGTTGTTGGTGTATACGAATGCTATTAATTTTTGCACATTGATTTTTTTCATCCTAAAATTTTGCTGAAGTTGTTTATCAGATCAAGGAGCTTTGGGGCCAAAGCTATGGGGTTTTCTAGATGTAGAATCATGTCATCTGCAAACAGAGATAGTTTGACTTCTTCTCTTCCTATTTGTGTGCCCTTTATTTCTTTCCCTTGCCTGGTTGCTCTGGCCAGGTCTTCCAACCCAATACTATGTTGAATAGGAGTGGTGAGAGAGGGCATCCTGGTCTTGTGCCAGTTTTCAATGGGAATGCTTACAGCTTTTGCCCATTCAGTATGATGTTGGCTGTGAGTTTGTCATCGATGGCTCTAATTATTGAGGTATGGTCCTTCAATATTTGGTTTATTGAGAGTTTTTAACATGAATGAATGTTGGAGTTTATTGAAAGGCTTTTCTACATGTATTGAGATAATCATTTGTTTCTTGTCTTTAGTTCTGTTTATGTGATGAATCACATTTATTAGTTTGTGTGTATTGAACCAACATTACATTCCATGAATAAAGCCTACTTGATTGTGGTACATAAGCTTTTTGATGTGCTACTGGATTCAGTTTGCCAGTATTTTGTTGAGGAGTTTTGTATCAATGTTCGTCAAGGATATTGGCCTGAATATCCAAAAACAAACAAAAATATGCAAAAGGTGGGCTTTTTGGTGTGTGTCTCTGCCAGGTTTTGGTATCAGGATGATGGTGGCCTCACAAAATGAATTATGGGGAAGTATCTCTTCCTTATTTTTTGGAATAATTTCAGTAGGAATGGTACCAGCTCTTCTTTGTACATATTGTAGAATTCAGCTGTGAATCCTTCTGGTCTTGGGCTTTTTTTTTGGTTGGTAGGCTCATTATTGGTCTGTTTAGGGATTCAATTTCTTCCTGGTTCCGTCTTGGAAGGGTGTATGTGTTCATAAAATTTCCCATTTCTTCCAGATTTTCTTTCTTTCTTTTTTTTTGAGACTGAGTTTCGCTCTTGTTACCCAGGCTGGAGTGCAATGGCATGATCTCGGCTCACAGCAACCTCCGCCTCCTGGGGTCAGGCAATTCTCCTGAGTAGCTGGGATTACAGGCACATGCCACCATGCCCAGCTAATTTTTTGTATTTTTAGTAGAGACACGGTTTCACCATGTTGGCCAGGATAGTCTCGATCTCTTGACCTCGTGATCCACCTGCCTCGGCCTCCCAAAGTGCTGGGATTACAGGCGTGAACCACTGCACTTGGCCCCCAGATTTTCTACTTTAGGTGCTCAGAGGTGTTTATAATATTCTCTGATGATTGTTTATATTTCTGTGGGGTCAATAATAGTATCCTTCTTGGTGTTTCTGATTATATTTATTTGGATCTTCTTTCTTTTGTTCTTTATTAGTCTAGCTAGTGGTCTATGTATTTTATTAATATTTTCAAAAAATCAGCTCCTGGATTTGTTGATCTTTTGAATTTTTTTTTTTTGTCTCTATGCCCTTCAGCTCAGCTCTGATTTTGGTTATTTCTTGTCTTCTGCTAGGTTTGGGATTTGTTTGCTCTTCGTTCTCTAGTTCTTTTAGTTGTAATATCAGGTTGTTAATTTGAGATCTTTCTGTCTTTTTGATGTGGGCATTTAGGGCTATAGACTTCTCTCTTAACACTGCCTTAGCTGTGTCCCAGACATTCTGGTACACTGTCCCTTTGTTCTCATTAGTTTCAAAGAACTTCTTGATTTCTGCCTTAATTTAATTCTTTGCCTAAAAGACACTCAGTAGCAGCTTATTCAATTTCCATGTAATTATATAGTTTTGAGTGAATTTCTTAGTCTTGATTTCTAGTTTGATTGTGCTGTGGTCCAAGGGGCTGTTTGTTATGATTTCAGTTCTTTTGCATTTGCTGAGGAGCGTTTTACTTACAACTATGTGATCAACCATAGAGTAAGTGCCATGTGGTGATGAGAAGAATGTATATTCTGTTGTTTCTGGGTAGAGAGTTCTGTAGATATCTATCAGGTTCATTTGATCTAGTGCTGAGTTCAAGTCCTGAATATCTTTAATTTTCTGTCTTGATGATCTAATATGGTCAGTGGGGTGTTAGAGTCTCCCACCATTATTGTGTGGGAGTCTTTGAAGGTCTCTAAGAACTTGCTTTATGAATCTGAGTGCTCCTGTGTTGGGTGCATATATATTTACAATAGTTAGATCTTCTTGTTGAATTGAACCCTGTACCATTATGTATTGCCCTTCTTTGTCTTTTTAAAAAATCTTTGTTGGTTTAAAATCTGTTTTGTCAGAAACTAGAATTGTAACCCCTGTTTTTCTGTTTTCCATTTGCTTAGTATATTTTTCTCCATTCCTTTATTTTGAGCTTATGAGTGTCATGACATGTGAGATGGGTCTCTTGAAGACAGCACACCAGTGGGTCTTGCTTTCTTATCTAGCTTGCCACTCTGTGCCTTTGAAGTGGGGCATTCAGCCCATTTCCATTCAAGGTTAGTAGTGATATGTATGGATTTCATCTTGTCATTGTGCTGTTATATGATTATTTTGCAGACTTTTTTATGTGGTTGTTTTATAGTATCACTAGTTTGTGTGCTTCATTGTGTTTTTGTAGTGGCTGGTAAACAGTCTTTCCTTTTTATATTTAGTGCTTCCTTCAAGAGTTCTTGTAAGCCATGTCTGGTTGTAACAGATTCCCTCAGCATTTGTTTGTCTGAAAAGGATCTTATTTTTCCTTTGCTTATGAAACTTAGTTTGGCTGGATGTTAAATTCTGAGTTGGAATTTCTTTTCTTCAAGAATGCTGAATACTGGCCCCTAGTCTCTTCTGGCTGGTAAGGTTTCAGCTTTCAGTTGAGAGGTTTGCTGTTGGTCTGATGGGCTTTCCTTTTTAGCTGACCTGGCCTTTCTCACCAGCTGCCTTTAACATTTTTTTCTTTCATTTCATTTCATTCTTTCATTTCATTTTGGAGAATCAGATGCTTATGTGTCTTGGGGATAATCTTCTCATAAAGTATCTTACTGGGGTTCTGTGCATTTCCAGAATTTGAATGTTGGACTTTCTAGCTAGGTTGAGGATGTTCTTAGGGATGATATTCTGAAATATCTTTTCCAAGTTGGTTCTATTCTCCCCATCTCTTTCAGGCACACCAATCAGTTGTAAATTCAGTCTCTTTACATAATCCCATATTTCTCAGAAGTTTTGTTCATTCTTTTTTGTCTCTATTCTTGTCTGCCTGTTTCATTTCAGCAAGGCAGTCTTCAAGCTCTGAGACTCTTTCCTCTGCTTGGTCTATTCTGCTATTAATACTCGTGTTTGGATTATGAAATTCTTGTAGTGTGTTCTTCAACTCTATCAGGTTGGTTATGTTCTATTTTATACTGCCTATTTTTTTTTTCTGTCAGGTCCTAAATGGTTTTGGGTTTTTGTTTTTGTTTTTTTTTTGATGGAATTTTGCTCTTGTTGCCCAGGCTGGAGAGCAATGATGAAATCTCAGCTCGCTGCAACCTCTGCCTCCTGGGTTCAAGTGATTTTCCTGCCTCAGCCTCCCAAGTAGCTGGGGTTACAGGCATGCCCCACCACACCTGGCTAATTTTTTAATTTTTGGTATTTAGTGGAGATAGGGTTTCACCATGTTGGTCAGGCTGGTCATGAACTGACCTCAGGTGATCTACCTACCTCGACTTCCTAAAGTGCGTGAGCCATCATGACAGCTTTTTCTTTTCTTTTCTTTTTTTGAGACAGCATCTTGCTCTGTTGCCAAGGCTGGAGTGCAGTGGCACGATCTCAGCTCACTGCAACCTCCACCTCCTGGATTCAAGTGATTCTCCTGCCTCAGCCTCCTGAGTAGCTGAGTCTACAGGTGTGCACCACCATGCCCAGCTAATTTTTGTATTTTTAAAAGAGACAGGGTTTTGCTATGTTGGCCAGGCTGATCTTGAACTCCTGACTTCAAGTCATCCACCTACCTCAGCCTCCCAAAGTGCTGGGATTACAGGCATGAGCCACCGCATCTGGGCATCTCCTACAATGTTTTACTATGATTTTTAGCTTCCTTGCATTGGGTTACAACATACACTATTAGCTCAGTGAACTTCATTCCTATCCATATTCTTATTTCTACTTTCGTCATTTCAGCCATCTTAGTGTCAACCTGTTTCCTCATTCTTCCTTTATAGGTGATGTGGTCATTTGGAGGAAAGAGGGCATGCTGGCTGCTGGCTTTTTGAGTTTTCAGCCTTCTTGCATTGATTCTTTCTTGGTTTTGTAGGCTTATTTGCTTTCAGTCTTAGAGGTTTCTGACTTTTGGATTTTTTTCTTTTAACAGTCTGGCCACTTTTCTGTAGGGCTGCTGCAGCATGCTGGGGTACACTCCAATCCCTGGTCACCTCAGATTTTCCAGTACCTAAAGGTATCACCAGTGAAAATTGCAAAACAACAAAGGTGGCAGCCTGCTCCTTTATCAGAGAGCACCATCCCAGGGAGGCACAGAATTGTTGCTGGCCCAAATGCACCTGTAGAAGGTAGCTGTTGACCTCGGATGGAGGTCTCACCCATTCAGGAGGAATGGGACTGGGGACCTGCTTAAAAATGTAGTCTGGCCATGTTTTTGTTGAGCAGCTGTGGTGGGCTGGGGGCATACTTCTGCCCCTGCTCACCTCAGACACTCTGAAGCCTGAGGGCTGGAATGCCCAAATCACCTGGACAGCAAAGATGGTGGCCTGCCTTTCATCCTGGGAGCTCTGTCCCAAGGAAGCCTGAAACCTCTGTCAGACAGAGAACACTGGTGTGGGTAGCCGAAGACCCTGGTTGGGTGGCTCTACCGGGTGATAAGGAACAAGTTTGGAGACTCACTTAAAAAAGCAATGTGAGCACATTTTCGTGGGGCTGTTGTGTTGTGCTGGGGTACCATTTCTGCCCCTGGTAGCTTCAGACACACCAAAGCTTGAAGGCTAGAACTGCTAATGCCACAATAAAGGTGGTGGCCCACTCCTCCCTTTGGGAGTTTTGTCCCAGGGGGTTTTCAACAATAAAGGTGGTGGCCCACTCCTCCCTTTGGGAGTTTTGTCCCAGGGGGTTTTCAGATCTCTGTTGGCCAGAGGACACCAGCAGGGGTTGCTAAAGGCCTCATTTGGGAGATCTCCCCAAGTGAGGAGAAACGGGTTGCAGACCCACTAAAAGAAGTAGTCTGGCCATGTTTTGGTAGAGCAGCTGTGCTGTGCTGGGGGATCCCTTTTGCCCCTGGTCAGTTTGGACTCTCCAAAGCCTGCAGGCTGGAATGGCTATGTCACCCAAATGGCAAAGATGGAGGCCCGCTTCTCCCCTTGGGTGCTCCATCCCAGGTAGGTGCCACACTGCTACTGATGGCTGGCTGGAATTCCAAGCCAGTGGGTTTTATACTGTGAAATGCCGTGGACATGGGGCCTGCAGACCATCCCTGTTCGGCCCCCTGGATTCAGCTTCTTTCCTAGGGGTAGTAGGAAGTCCAACCTCCTACTCTGTTGGAGTTGCAGTTACTTTTGCTGGGAAGCCCAGAGCCAGAGTATTTAAAGCTCTCTGGTCTCTACGTGTGCCTGAGTGGTTGCTCTGCCAAGACTCTATGCAGCTCTGTATGTCAGATTGAAGGCCTTGGTGGAATGGGTTCCTGAGGGCCTCTTCTGACCCAAGGGTGGCAAAGGTCAGTGTTAGAGGCATTGTACATTCACTCACTGCTTCCCTAGGAGGGGAAACTTCTTTTGGCTATGTGTCCCTCCCAGGTGGGCCGTCATCTTGCTTTACTTTTCTTTGTTCTTTATGGGTTAAGTTGTTTCCTTGACTAGTTCCAATGCAAGTACCTGGATGTTTCAGTTAAAGGTGGTTTATTTACTCACCCCTTCTGTTTCTCTCCGTGAGAGCCATCCACCCTAGCTGTTTCTAATCAGTCATCTTGGCCACTTTACCTCTCATTTTTCTAACTCACTATTGAGATCTTTTAGTAAACTTTTGTTGAAGTATACCGTATATACAGAAAAGTGCACAAGTAATGAGCTCAATACATTTTCACAAAGTGAGCAAGAAATAAACATTAACCACACACTGGAAGCTCCCTCCAAGCCCCCATTTAGTCACTAATGCATCCCAAGGGTAACCACTATTCTGACTTCTAACAAGATAGATAGTTTTGCATAAAAAAACTTTACATAAAAAGAATCGTGCACTATATATTATTTTGTGTCGATTTTTTTGCTAGCATTGTGTGTGAGAATAATCCATACTATTGCATGTAGATTATTCATTGACATTTATGTATGTACTATATTTTATGCATCCATTCTAATGATGATGGATATTTAGATTGTTTCCAGCTTGGGACTATTATGAATAGTGCTGCTATAAACATTGTTATACATGTCATTTGGTAAATATATGCATGCAATGCATTTCTCTTCGGTGTAATGTCATAAATTGTGCATATTTTTACTCTGAAAAAAAAATTAGGGGTTAGAGCCTGGAGGATAGTGAAGTCAGCAAGGCAAATGCTGTCTTGTGGGGGCCTGTTGGGAAAATCAGATGGTCTTGTACAAGAGACAGCTCTGTTCATTTCCATGTCCCACTGACTTTAATACTTGACACTGCAGCTAGAATGTGTATTGCCTTAAATCCTATTCTCAGAAATAGCCAGTAGTGTCAATCTAGCAAGTATCACTCCAGAAAACTCCTTATACATACAAAGGTTTAAAAAAATCTTTTTGAAAAGTCATTATTTCCAAGAAAAATGAGCAGAGCCAAGAAAAATATAATGAATATATTTCTCTCTCTATGCCTTGTTTCATGAAATCTGCTTTTTCATGGCTCTAAGCGAGATGATGGATATTAGTTGCTGAGGGGAAGGGAAAGTAAAGAGACGGAGTGTTGCCTGGCATTCTAGGATGAAGATAAAGAAGTATAAATACAAAGAGACAGTTGCTCCAGGAGAAGATAAGAAAGGATCGGAATAAGTTTTGTCCCTGGAAGTCAGAGAAAAAAATTTCTAATAAAATGGTAATGCATTTTCTTTTGGATTCTAGGATTGGTGAAGAAAAAAAAATGAGTGACAGGTCTGGTGTGCTGGGGGGAAGAGAGAGAGGAAGGCACACTCTTGCATCACTACTGGTGGCAACCACGGCTCATTAGTGATGTATATCTCAGGTGACCAAGATCTGTGGGAAAGTCAAGTCTTTTTGACCCAGCCATCAGCTCCCTGCTGTTGACATGAGAGAGACATGTTTGTAGACAAGTGAAGAAAGAAGAAACTGCTCTGGTTTTGTGCAGGTTGGTGTGAGAATGAGGATTGCCTGGGAAGTCTTAGGGTCAGGATTGGGACAGAGTCATCTTCCCCCACACTCTCACCTCACCCGCCAGCTTATTTTAGTTCTCTGAATGGTGCACACGTTCAGGGGGAAAGTCGGTGTTGGGGAGCTGACAGTGAGAGGTGAGAAATGTTTGAGAGAAAGAGTCCAGAATCAGTAAAAGGTAGCAAATAAGCAAATATGGCCTATCACCCAGCCCTGTGTTCGCCAACTCTACCGATAGATATTGGTTTGTTTGTCTGTAGGGGGCAGTGCAATTCAAGAAAAAGGAAGAAGACAGGTTACTTGGTAGAGACTGAAACAACAGTGTATTCCTTCCAGGAAGCGTGGAGCCAGAACCAGTCGCAAGGGGGTGGTACACACAAGTGCTAAACTGGAACTTGCCCTTCTACTCCTGTCCTGTTTTCAGAAAACCGTTGATCCCAATCCTTTATGGCTCTGGGAAAGCAATGACAAAATCTATAAAGCAAAAAGGGGAGTGAGGTGAGGCAGAAAAGTGGGAATTCGTGGGAGAGGGGGAAGGGATAAAGTAGCAGGAGGCCAGGGTGGGGAAGATGGGTGTGCCTGAGACCTAAATGGGGGACTTTGGAAAGCTATATTCCTCACTCTGGAGTGGATGTACCTGAAACTTATGAGTCAGTGCCTTTACCAATCTCTATTCTCTTTTCTCTGTGTACCTGTGGACAATAAGCTAAGTAAGGGAGGAAAGAAATTGCTTCACAAAGTGTGATATGCTGGAGACAAAAAGTGGGACCAAGGTGTCAAAGGCAGACTACAGAGCCCAGAAATAATTCAGCTTCTCCTTCTCACAGCCTTTATTCTTTTCTCCTCTTATTTTGGTGCTGGAAAAGATAAATGCTGCACTTCTGGGAAAACAGTGGAAATGAGCTTGAGGGAGGTAAAATGCCAGAGGGGAAACATTTGATAATTAAGACTATAAACCTGAAATGCAATAAAAATATATTATTAAAAACAAAAAATAAAATTAAGACTATAAATATGGAAAAGAGATACGGATACCCTTGTATCCTGTGCATTGACATATCTATTTGGGGAGACTCATCTAAAAGCTCTTTATGTTTGCATTGCTGCTAGGTCCATGTTTGATGGCAATTAGATTGATTGTGACCAGGCAAAGAATGTCTAACAATCTCCTTCCTAGAACGCCACAACTAGATCACCTTTTTAAGAGTGATACCCATCTGTGACTTGCAATAAACGTGAGATATACTCAAATTAACAAGTTAGTGAAAGCAGATATGTAAGCCTGGTAGAAGTTGACACAGTGTTCATCCACTTATAAGAAGGTTCAACCAAGTAAGAAAAGCAAAAAGAGTGGGGGAGTTGCAGACAGTGGACAAAACAGGTAAGGGCCCTGATCTGCAGTCAAGAGTTGAGGATAAGCCAAGCCCTGAGGATTAGCCTGCCAATAATCATGGACAGTCAGAACTCACAGCCTCCCCAAAAGCAAATCATCCAAGTAAAAATGAATCACCTATTCCCCAATGAAAACAAAACATTTTCTGGATAAGCTCAAAACTGTAAAAATGGCAGTTGTGTTCTTGACCTCTCCAAGTGCCTTTTCATTCAGGGAAAACTGCTGTTTGCCGAGATCGAGGAGGAGGCATTTCCATTTAGCCAGAATATCAACAGCCATTTGGCCAGCCTCTCAATGGTCAGACACACGATCCCCACTCCAGACCCCGCGGTTAGAGAGGCTTTGTGTGCCCCAGATAAATTAAATGCGAGTATTGAAAGTCAGGGCCAGATTAAGATGTACATCAATGAAGTGTGTCGGGAGACTGTGTCACGTTGCTGCAACTCATTTCTGCAGCAGGCTGGATTAAATTTGTTAATAAGCATGACAGTTATTAATAACATGCTTGCCAAGTCCGTTTCAGACTTGAAGTTTCCTTTGATATCAGAGGAAAGTGGATGTGCTAAGGTTCAGGTTTTGAAACCACTGATGGGTTTGTCTGAAAAGCCAGTCTTGGCGGGGGAGTTAGTCGGTGCCCAGATGCTCTTCTCATTCATGTCCCTCTTTATCAGAAATGGAAACAGAGAGATTCTCCTGGAAACCCCTGCCCCATAAAGGGCCCTCTCGAACACAATGGGACCGATTCCACTCAAAACGCGCTTGGTTTGCAGATGTCAAAGAATCTGCAGAGGGTGTCACTGAAGATCCAGCCTTAGCCAATCACCGCCTCATTGGGTGAAAGTTCCAGCGCTCAATCCAGGACCACGCTCTTATTGGCCAGGCAGGGGCTCCCACAGAGCTTTGAGTAACTTCTTGGTTGTGCAGGCTGCAGGCAATGTTGGCATTGTAAATTCCTCCCTGGCAGCCTCCTTCACGAGGTGAGGGGATCACTTCGGCTGCCTGCTGTGGACAAAGAACATCAAATTACAGCATCACGAGTGCTATTGTTGCCTGTGGTGGTCTCCCTGCCCAAGCGGGACCGCTTTGCAGAGACCAGACGCGTATCGCAGCTTGAGCCGAAAATGCATTTGTTGCAGCTTAGGTTGAATTATTTTTCGTTTACCCTTTCTTCTACACGCGCCTGATGGATGGTGAACCTATTCATCAAAAAAGTGTACTGCTCTTCTGTCTATTGTACTGACTTAACCTCTTCCACCCAAGCCGGCATCTGTGTGTATCATCAATAAACTTGTGTGCTTTGATTGGCAGAAAAGAGGCATGGTCCTTGTCCTTGAGTTTACAGTCTGCACGGAGAGAAGGACAAAAAAGGCACGGGTAAACGCCAGCTGACTAGGACGTCTGCTCCCTGGCAAATGCAGGCTTCTCAGGGCTCACAGGAGGCAGGGATAGAGAGGGCTGTATGCAGCGCTCAGAATAAATTTCAAGAAGAGGCTGGGGGCGGAGGTGGGGGGAGGTGAGGGGCACGATGGGGAAAGTTGGTGGAATTAAGGTGGATTGTTGAGAGGACTGAAAGAGAGGACACCCTTGGAGCAGGTAGCACCGTGCCCGGCACACAGAAATCCCTTCTTAATGTGTTTTCCTTGACTGCTGGCCTGGAAAGAAAGATCAGGAGCCCTGGCCTTTTCCTTTGTCTGCGCATCCCGACGTGGGGGTGGGGATCGGGGTGGGGCGGGTGTGGACGCTCTCCCACACATCGGGGCGCGTTTATTGCGCAATGATCGCGATGAACGCTGCGCCTTGCCCAGCACCTACCCCGTGTAGTTCTACGCCTCCTACGAAGCCACGAGGAAACCTGCTTCCAGCCCTCCTTCCCTCTTCCTTGGGATCCCCAGCGCTACTTCCTGGCAGAGTGAGAGGGTTGGCCGCTGCTCCCTTTGGAGGAAGCTCCTTTCTGCTGGATCCCCACTACCTTTGGCAGGACCCAGGAAGGGGACAGAGGAGCTCTCCATCAACTCCCCGCGGGGGTGAGAGGGCAGATGCTGAGGGTACTTGGCACGGCATGGCCACTCCATCCATCCGTAGACACCTCCGCACACTCCATCGGAGGTCCCGGCACCTTGCCAGGAAAGGACGAGCCCCTGGGCGCAGAAGCACTCCATGGGTCAGGGCAGCTCATTCTGCCCCGCCCCCACTTCCAACATGACCAGATCCCACCCAGCAGGTTTAGCCCCTGAATCAGCAAAGCCAGGTTCCCTGCACTTTCGTGGTGTGTGTGCGCGTGTGTGTGTGTGTGTGTGTGTGTGTGTCAAGAGGTGGTCCCCTTCCCCCAATTCGTAAGCACAAATCCAGTAAGCACATCTGCTTCCCTTGGGCAGGGCTGCTGCTGTGCCCCGTGTCCTCTCAGTCTCCCAGGGTTGCTCCTGTGGCTCACTGTGCCCTGGGCAGCGGCGATCTCTATGGGCTGGGCATTCTGCGTGTTCTCTTTCACACAGAACAAAGCTTTCTTTTCTTGTCTTATTCTCCCTTCCCCCTGCAGCTTGGTTTCCAGGTGGGTTACAACTTTCCTGCTTGTACTATCTGCCCGGCAGCCCATGCTGGTCAGGGGGCCTGAGTGCCTGCCAGGTCCCCGGACCAACTCTGGGAAATCCTCCCACCTGGAATGGGGACCAGGCCTCTTCCCAGGCCCTGGTGCCTGGGATGGCCAACAAGTGACTTGCAGTTGCTGTGACACCCGCCCTCCCTCCCCCACTGCTGGGGCTTCCTTGGCTGGCTCACTCTGGGAGCCCTGTCTTGGTTCCTAAGAGCTGTCAGTCAGAAGGACCACCCTTTCTCCGAAGCCAATCACAGTTTGGCTGGGCAATCTGATTTCAGAGGGGATTTCCCTGCAAACAGCTCCTCATCCACTTTCCCCAGTGGCGCCTGCTCTGCCAATGCTGTCTTCAGTTCAGTGAGCCCTCATTGCTCAGCCTCTTTGAGCACAAAGGCATCCTCCTAGCCTGTGGTCTGGAATAGCATGCACCTCCCTACTTCCCTGCACACTACCAAATTTCCCTTTGTGTGCAGTTGTCCTCCATCTCTGAGGCACTTGACACAGTGAGGTCACAGCTGAGTCCTAACTCAGGGAGCACCCCAGAGGCTTTCTGCTCATCCCCTGAGCAAACTCTGTCACAGGAAAGCCCATCAGCGTCCAAGTGTCTCCACGGCATGGTCTTGGCCCAAGTCAAAACCCTCCTGTCCATTTTCTGGCACTGCCCTCTCGAAAGCACTCACGCACAGCCCTTCTGTCCTGCCCCTCATCCCTTGACTGTCAGGAGCATGCCTGCTTCCCAGGCATGCATGGCAAGAGCACCTCCCCTTGTCTCTCCCTCTCAGCACTGGCAAGAGCACCGGTGCCCCCATTCCATATGTCACACAAACATAAATACGTCCCTGAGCCTTCAATCACAATACATACCTGCCTGCTGCAACCCAAAGACAGTCTTTCTGGGCTTCCCAGGTGCAAACGTTGGGGAAGGTCAGCAAGGCTGAGCTTGCCACCCTCTGTGGGGAGTGCCCTGCCCTGATGGTGCCGCCTCAGCCTGAGCCCGTCTCTTGTGTCAATCTGAAACTGCCGCCACAGGCTATCTTCCACTTCCAGAAAGGGTCCTGGGATTTGCTTCCCATCTATCTCATGAGCCCGTTTCCATTTGGTGCCTGTAGGCACTGACTGACTTCCAGACCAACTTCAGGTGCCCTCCCCAGCGTGCTGCCTCTCCTAGGGATTTTGTGGTTTGCCACCCCCACCCCGCCCCCTCTCCAGGTGAGTGCACACAAGGTTGCAGACATCCAGCTTCCCGGCAGGCATGTCCAGTCTCAGACACTGCATCCTCACCGGGGCGCCATGTGTCACTCTCAAAGCAGTGTCCACCCCAATCTCCTTACTTTTAAGTGCCACCCTGGACCCGAACAGCCCTCACCCAATCTGTACGTCTGACCATGCACAACTCGGATAAGAGTTAAGCAGCTGTGGCAAGGGGCTGCTCTTGCCTGTCTTCTGAGGGACACTGGCTGTTCTATGATGCAGACGGGCACTGCACCAGAGGCCAGCAGAGTGCTGCAGAGGGCCGGCCCTTGCCCCGCCTGTTACAGATGCCAGATGTGTCTTCTCACTGGCTGCCACTTCTCTCCTCTCTCTGCTCATGGCCTCCTTTCCATCCCGGAAGTGGGTCCGTTTTTTTCCTTACTGCCTCTTGTTTTGGTGTGAGGCTTAGGACAGCCTTTCCCACTTTCCCATGAACACAGTCTCCTGGGCAGTTTTGTCGTCCTTTCACACCTTTCTATTCAGAGATTTGTCTCATGGATCTGCCTGGAATCTACTCTTGTGCAAGGTGAGAGACACATCCCTTTCCCTCAGGAATCTCTAACTGACTTGGAGTCCCTCGGCTCACTAGGTGGCCTAAGGCGGATGGTGTGTGTGGTGTGTGTGTGTGTGTGTGTGTGTTGGTGGGGAGGGCTGTGTTGGTGCTTGTGAGCTGACGTCTGCTCCAGGTATGTTCTCAGGACATATTCCGGCCCACAGGAAGCTTAGAAACTCTCATCCTGCTGACCTTTACACCGTGGCAAACTGGGCACTGTTCTCTGTCCTCTCCCAAATTAGAATATACGTGCAAGAAAAGTTGCAGAACAGTGTGCTGTATATACAATTGTAAATAATGTATAGCCTGTAACATACACCGTTCTATGTTATTATACATTTCCTAATATAGTGTGGAGTGTCTGTGGAATGGTGAACAAAGAAAGGGTCGCTTTGCTTTTTTGGCTCCTTCCACGTATTATACATTAGATTTGCAAGGGAAAATATCAGTAACCCACTTAATTGTCTTTTTCTTTCCTTTGTGCCTCTTGAATTTTGTGCTTATGTATCCATTTTCCATTGGAAAATAAATTTACTAAAAAAAATTATTGCAAGTTTCTATAAAAGCTATTGATGTAGCATTGTCATTCTACTGTCAGACTTTCTTCGTGAGCTCTTTTATTAATTTTATTATTTTGTCTCATTTTTTCATTCTGACTTCTTAAGTAGATAAAGGTACTGTACAAATTATGACCTTTTTATCTCTTCCTAATCAATATTTTATAGTTATTTATTTTACTTATATCATTGCACTGTCAGGGACCTCTAGAAAAACAGTATTGATGACACAGTACATATTTGTCTTGTTTCTGATTTTAATGGTCGATATTTCAGCCTAAGGTTGGCGTTTGCTGAAGGTTTCTGGGTAAGTAATGTCATCAAATATAATTATATTATATTATGTAAATAATACAATAGAATTTATAAGGCATTAAAATGAGTGAACTAGATATCTATATATCAGGCTAGACAATTTTCAGAAACCTAAGGTTGAATGAAATAATTTGCAGAAAGATACAGTATAAGGCCATTTATATAATTTTAAACATGAAACACATGAAACTATGTTATTTTGGATACATATATTTATAGCAATATTAAAAATGGACACTGAAAGAAGTGCATTAGTTTTTCAGTATCAGTCGCCTCTGGGAACAGCTGGAGGACAATGTGATTCCAGCAATAAATGCAGTTTAATTTTATCTATTAAGAAAAAATTATAAACAAATAGAAAGAAAGCATTAACATTGCTTATTATGGATGATGTATACATTGATCCTCATTGTTTTTTCTCTGTATTTCTCTTTTTAAAATTAAAACTGAAGATGTATTGTGTACCTAATACAATTAATTTAAAAAACTCCTTCACCTAGACATATTCTCAATTAATTTTAGGATAATAAAAACTAAAAGGAGACCGTAAAATCTTCCCAGAATAAGAGGATTGTCACCCACAAATCAACCTGGCATCAGACTTCCTAGTCATAATACTTGATGATAAATGTCAATGTACAGATGCCTTGAAATCCTTAGAGAATATAATTTTCTCTAGTATTCTATTCCTAAATATACTATCAAGTAGATATATAGTGACTATAAAGATGTCTTTAGGACTGAAATTACTCCAAAAGTTTACCTCCTGTAAACTTTTCCTTAGCAAATTGTTTGAACATGTATACCTACAAAATGAGATAGTAATCAATTGAAAAGTAAATATGGAATCCAGGAAATAGTGATCCCAACTTGGAAAAGTAATAAAGGTTACTTTTAAGGTGATGATCAAACAATACGCCCTGATTAACCAGGCCAAAGTGGAGCAGGACGATAGAGGATTAAGGATAGTAGATGAACTCATTAATAAAAGGAGATTTGGGAAAATGAATTGAGAGCTTAGAAAATGAAAGGATAGAAAAACTAGAGGGGGTAATAAAAGCAAGTAAGGGAAGAAAAACAATTAGAAGATAATCTAAGAAAATCCTACAGTAATGACCCTCAATAAGCCATGCCTCCCTGCATTCATGCCATTGTATAGTCCCCTCCCACATTGACTCTGGGCTTGGCCATGTGGTTTGCTTTGGCCGGTTTAAATATTAGGAAACGTGACAAAAAAAGAGTCCAGGACAGAGCATTTTCAGTGAGGCTTGCACTCCTTCTGCTCTGAAACCACTATGTGTGGAGCTGCCCACGTTAACCTGTGGAGGGTGAAACCACGTAGAAAAGAGATGAACTCTTCCAGCCGAGAAATCCTAGAAATAATTCTCAGATAAAATTTAGGAATTCCAGTTAAATGTGAATTTCAGCTGAACACCAAATGAATTTTTAGTGTATGTGTTTTCCAAATATTATATGAGACATACTGATACTTTAAAAATATTAATTGTTCACCTTGAATTCAAATTAAGCTGGGCATTACTGTATTTTAATTCACTGGAAATAGCAATCCTAGCTACAGGAAAATCAGCCCTCAGCTAATCTGCCAGCTGACTCCAGCCACATGAATGACCTCAGGCAAGACTAGCAGAAGGACCAACCAGATAAGCCCAATCCACAAAATAACCAAACTACCAATCCACAAAATAACAAGCAAATAAAACGGCTGTTTAAAGTCACTGAGTTTTGGAGTGTTTTTTTAAAATACAATAATAGATAACAGATAAACAAAACAAAATGAAAGTGTGTACTTGCTCTAAAAGTGCAGCAAATTAAGATACATAATGAAATCAGCATTTTGATGGAATATAAAGAAAAATAATCTATTAAGTCTTGAATGTAATAACAGTCTCCTTTACTTGACTCAAGAGCCTTGAACTGGAATTTTTTATTTTTTTTTTTGAGACGGAGTGTCACTCTGTTGCCCAGGCTGGAGGGCAATGGCATGATCTTGGCTCACTGCAACCTCTGCCTCCCAAATTCAAGCTATTTTCCTGCCTCAGCCTCCCAAGTAGCTGGGATTACAGGCACATGCTACTGTGCCCGGCTAATTTTTGTATTTTTATTAGAGACGGGGTTTCACCATCTTGGCCAGGCTGGTCTTGAACTCCTGACCTCGCAATCCTCCTGCCTCCACCTCCCAAAGTGCTGGGATTACAGGTGTGAGCCGCCACGCCCAGTCAAGCTGGAATATTTCTAAACGACTACACTGAGCTCGATTAAATCATAACATAATCCCAGGTGTCTCTTGAATCTGACATGCCCACATAAGATGAGGCAGGCTTGAACTAGCTCCCAAGTTACTAAGAGTGATGCAGGTAAATATTCCTAGGGTAAGACACATTCATAACCTGATATAGTTGATTTCTACCTTGCACCTAGCCGCACCACACCAGAAGGCAGTACATTACTAGACCATGGTTACATGGTTCCCCGAGAAGTCTGAAGTGACCAAATGGATATAAAGGCAACCCTCCTACATCCCAAGAAAGGCTTAGTTCGAAATTGTGAAAGTATCTGAGATATCTCAACACTAGCCAAGTGATATTATTCTCAAAAGTGTACCTTAATGGGGCCATAAAATCAAGGGCAATTTGCCTTTTTAATGGAGAGAATGCAATTGGGTTTCCTGCTTTATATAACCATCTGCATGCAGCTAAGTTCCAGTTTACTTTTATATTCTGTTCTGTAACAACCAAGTCTCTGTCCCATTAAAGCTTTCCGCTTTCAACTCTAGATATTGAAAACCATGAAGTGTGTTTAGATTACTATGACTATATAAATGCTGCTCATTGCTAAGCCAGCTAGTGTCCTAGCACTTGAACCCATCTTGCATAGTTTTAGAAAATGATTCACATATCACCTGTGGGGATGAGATTTTAAGTAGACATGAGACTCAGTGTAGCTGACAATGTGGGATATAGAAGACGATACAAGGCAGCAGAAAAAAATAGTGGAATGGATACCCTCATTTTACAATGTGCAAAGTGAAGGGATACTAGTGGAAGTTTATGAAATAAAATAAAGTTTTATGTATAATGTTTAAAGTTAAATTTGGATACTTTATGTATTTTATTTTTATTGCCTACTTCTTTCACAAGAAAGCAAGCTTAATAAAGGCTACCTCAGCCTTGTTCACTACCAAATTTCAAATGTTTTGAATAGCGCATGGCACACAATGGTGCTCAAAAAATATCTGTGGACTGCATGATTAAACTAAAATAATACTATAAAAGTTGGGAGTAAGAGGGGGGAGACAGTATGATAATATAAATGAGCTAAAGTGTCTTATTTTCATATCAAAAACTCATTAGGGGTACAAGTGTATTTTTGGAGTCTTGAAGACAACCAGAAGAACAAGGTTTCCCAGGCACTATCAACATTTAAGTAGGGACTGTCATGTGCATTGTAGGATCCCTGGTCTCTACACACAAAATGCCACTAACACCCTTTCCTGCAGTTGTAACAACCAAAAATGTCTTTGAACAGTGACAAAGTTTCCCTAGAGAGCAATATCACTCCTAGTTGAGAAACACTGCATCATAAGGAGTTAAAATCAGAAAAGTTAAGAAAGGTTTGGCATTCTAGAATGTGATACTGAGTCTAGGCAAGTGCAAAAGGGAAAACCATTTTTATTATAAACTCTGTACTATAGAGTTGTTGTTAAGTGTATGCAGTTTTCTGATACACGTTAATATTCACTCAAAAACATTAATGAGGTAGAATCAATGGGGCTTTGTGACAAGCTGGCAATATGGAGTGACAAAGAAGGAAGAGTCAATAATGATTAGGATTCTGGCATGTGCAACTGGGTGGATGATGGTTATTTTCATGGAGACAGGGAATACAGGCAGGGGGATAGTTTTCTTGTAGGAGCAGGGAATAATGGCTCCAATTTCACATGTGTTGAACATGAAATATCTGTGAGATATTCAAGCTGTAGGCATCAAATACATTAATCTTGACTCAGTATATATAGATGTCTGAGTTATTAACATATAGATGCTAATTGAAATAATGGCAGCAGATGAGATTCCTGGAAAGAGAAGGGACTTGAGAACAGGACCCCACAGAACAGAAACATACTGAATGTGTAATATTTTAGTCTTTTTATGCATCTTAATTTTTAAATTAATTAGGATGATACTGTGAATATGGTTTAAGATTTTTTAAAAACAAATTATATCTTTGGAAAAATAATGCACATTTATTGAAGCCAATTTAAAAACATGTAGATAAGCACAGAACTACTGTCCAGAACCAGAACTGCAGCTTCAGGCCTCGATGATCAAACTGAATAGGCATTGAGCACTAATTATGTGCCAGGCAGATAGAGATTCAATAGTAAACAAAACAGACACCATTCTTGTGTTCATAGAGCTTATCATCTAGTAGAAAATATAGTTAAAGAAAGTAAGAATTTGCAATAGAGTGTGGTGAATGCTATAAAAATCAATAATGGAAATCCACTTCAGCTACAGATGTAGTGGGGTGTGATTAAAGCATCTTCAACGTCCTCCATTTTCCTCTTACTTGGCATGAGCTCAGTTGCAAGAACAGGAAGAAACTGTTTTGAGTTCCTTTGCTCCCTGTACCGTGCAGTAAGAACGTTCAGGAAGGATGGCAGAGAACACAGAGTTGTTTGCCATTCTGGGCCTTACTAGAGGTTCTGTCTAAACCAAGCTTCTCAGTATTTGGGGTTCTGACTCCTTCACAGAGTGTCTCCTTGGATTTGTAAATTGGTTTTATATTTTATAATCTGTTCAGGTAATTTTCCGGAAACTCCCTAGCTGCACTCTCGAGTCAGCCACCCAGCAACATCAAATTCCAAAAAAGAGGAGAGACAGTATATTTCTCAAAAATAAGAAGCATGCACAAATTGACAGCACCTCAATGGACCCTAAAGGTTATAAGAAGCAGAAAGAGATTGAGCTAAAGAAATCACAGAGACATGTCATATTTGCAGAAAGCAATCTGTTCCCTTGGTAATACTGAAGCTGACCCTGCCCCTGAGTAGCAGGAGAGAGCCCCTACTGTCTTGCAACAGCCCCAGATATCTCTCTCTAAAGGCTTGGGCCACAAGGAAAATTGTTGACATTAGGGAAGACAATGCTGGTCCTAATCTTAGAAGAACTATCTGCAAATAACTGGTTTGAGAAAACCTGATATTTCTTAAATATGGTGAATTAAAATGGAACTGGCATATGAGATAAACACAAATAATACATGTACAAGAGAGAAAAGGGACATGAAAACTAAATGGCAGTTGGTGAAAACTCATCTGAAAAATGTTACCATAAAGTAGATGAAAATTTTCACCACATATTTCATATGAATTTGAAAGTTTTAATAAAGCAAGCAAGTAAGAGCTCAAAAAAGGGATGGCAAAATAAGAATGAGAAGTGTGATCTGTGAGGCTTCTGTGAAGAATGTGAGAAAAGAAATTTAACAATCACAGAGATGAAGGCTAAAATGGCAGAAGCACAAGGAAGAGAGAAACTGGCAAAAGCATAGTAATTAGTGTCAAATGTGTGTACATTAAGGACTAAGACTAAAACAAATGTGGTGATTATGTTTACAGAATGAATGTAATGGCGATCCACTCAGATGGAGTAGCAATTATACAATGAACAACAAGTGAAAGAGGAAAGAAAAACAAGGTGGGAGGTAATGTAAATACATTGATTTTGTTATCCTTAATGACTGAGGTCAAAAGATACCAACTAAATCAGACAAATATGGTGATGCGCGTATAAGTCTATTGAATAGTATAAAGATAAACACTAAGAAATATCTAATCAACGAAAATTGCATTAAAAGAGAAAAGGAAGCAGGGTAGAGTACTAAATGTGTATAAAGTTAATCATTAAAGCATTTTCATAACAGCAAGAAAAACGAAAAAAAAAACCAAAATATTCATAAATAGGAGACTAAGTAATTATGACACATTCATGCAATAAGATACTATTCAGCTATAAAGTAAAAACCATTTTTTTTTTGAGATGGAGTCTCACTCTGTAGCACAGACTGGAGTGCAGTGGCACAATCCCGACTCACTGCAACCTCCGCCTCACAGGTCCCAATTCAAGCAATTCTCCTGCCTCAGCCTCCTGAGCGGCTGGGATTACAGGCACGTGCCACCATGCCCAGCTAATTTTTGAATTTTTAGTAGAGACAGGGTTTCACTATGTTGGCCAGGCTGGCCTTGAATTCCTGACCTTGTGATCTACCCACCTCAACCTCCCAAAGTATTGTGATTACAGGTGTGAGCCACCACGCCCAGGCAGCAAAATTTTAATCTAGTGATAATTCAGGATTTGACAAGGTTATTCACATATTGCTCTGTGTGTGTGTGTGTGTGTGTGTGTGCGTGTGCACATGTGTGTTTGTGTGTTTAGGTGTGTCTGTATAATATCTCTAGAATAATGCATAAGAAACTGCCTCTATTGGGAAAGAAGTAAGTAGTTGGTAAGAGGGAGTTAAAAGGTTTTTAAATGTATACCCTTTATCATCCTTTGAATTTTGAACCACTAGGATGTGTTACCCATTTTTAAAAACAAATTAAGTTTAAAAATAAGATAAAATATGGCTGGGCACAGTGGCTCATACCTGTAATCCCAGCACTTTGGGAGGCCAAAGTGGGCGGATCACCTGAGGTCAGGAGTTTAAGACTAGCGTGGCCAACATGGCAAAACACCATCTCCACTAAAAATAGAAAAATTAGCTGGGTGTGGTGGTGGGCACCTGTAGTCCCAGTTACTCAGGAGGCTGAGGTAGGAGAATCACTTAAATCCGAGAGGCGGAGGTTGCAATGAGCCAAGATTTTGCCACTGCACTCCAGCCTGGGAGACAGTGAGACTCCATCTCAAAAAAGTAATAATAATAATAACATAAAATCTAAATAGTTGGCTGATTGGTCTTTGCCCAGCCTTGTAGATATCATGTGAAATGCCTAATATATGTTTTGTAGAGTTTCCTCATTCCACATAAGTCTGTCTTTGTCCTGTCCTCCTTAAAACTGAGGCGAACGGTACAGGGCAATGTCCTGGTTGTCAACTTGCCCCCCTGTGTCCCTTCTCATTTTCATTATTCACTATCAAGAGTAAGTAATTGGGATATTTCTCTGTTTGTACATTTCTCCAAAATAAGAAGCATGCACAAGCTGATAGCACCTCAATGGACCCTATGGATTATAAGAAGCATAAAGAGACTGGGATAAAGAAATTACACAGGTCATATTTGCAGAAAGCAGTCTGTTCAGTTGGTAACACCGAAGTTGAGTCTGCCCCTGAGAAGCAAGGTACAGCCAGTACCTTGCTCAAGAACCTTCGAGTTTTCAAAGCTAATTTTAAAAATGAATAGCCATCAATTTCAAGTTTTCCTAAATTCGAAAAGCTGCCATTACATATTGGTAACCAGGCTTGGGAGATTCTGACCAAAGATCTTTAATATAAGCCAAAGGCAGGGAGGATTCAGGACCTAAAGGAAATATTTATCAGAAAGAAACCTTGTGGAAAGGAGAGAGGAGAGACGAAGGAAAAACAGCCAATCTCATGTCTCCTGGTTCAAATCAATTCCCAAATTGAAACTGTAGAGAGTGGTGGGTATCAGGTATGACCAGATAAGTTACTGGAAAATTTAAGAGTGTTGGGGTTAGTTTCTTCACTTCCATAGGCACAAGTTGAAAAAATGTTGAGTTTAACATGGGACAGCTCAAGTGGTAGGCTAGAAAAGCCTGTGAGAGAAGGCTGGTGATAACATCTCCCATCATTTCCCTTACCTCCATGCCCCATCCCCAGGGGAGAGGGGAAGTTCCCAACTTCATCTACTACCCAGTTCAAAGGACTGGATAATTAAAAATGCAGAACTCTGGATATAGATCTACACATTGACAATCGGTCTTTGTGAGATGCAAATATTTATTCAGAGGAAGGATATGTTTATTTGGAGTGCTTAATTGTGGTAATAGGTTGAGCCATCAAATTGCCTTTCCTTCCTTCAAAATTATCCCATATTCAGATATTTAAGAACAAAGAACAATAAAATATTGATGGCTAGACTTAATCAAGACCTTGCCTGGATTGAAAGAAACATGATTGAATGAACCAGAAGAACTAGTTTGGACTACTCCACTGACAGGGGAATGGGGGAGAAAGAAAACAGAAAAATAAAATGAAGGCAGGGAAAGGGTCTTTAGAAAGATTTCTGGGAAAAAAACATTTGTAGAACACTAGGTCCAAATGCTTTGTTTTTCTTCCTTCCTTCCTCTTTGAGAGTAGCGATGGTGAGGCACTTGACTGTCCAATTTATCATTGCTGTTTTCAAAACAGTAAAAGTCAAAGATACGACCTGTGTGCTGGCATGTAGGATGAGGACAGCAGAGTCAAAATAGCATAGTACTATAGGATGAGGTAAAGACCATGTCCACACAGAAAAACAGATAAATCCATAGGAATAACCCCAAAAAGAAATGTGAATGATCTTTATAAAGAAAATATCACGTAACAAAAAAGTCTAAATAGTTGCACATAGATAAAATTCTAAGATGCCAATCCTTCCCAACTTGATCCATGAAGTTAATATAATTCAATCAAAACATAAATAGTGGGTTCTACAATAAGTGACATTAGTGTAATTTAATAATATATTTAGAGAAAGTTAAGATAGAAAATCTACCTTAAACTGTATGTACAGACAGGCACAAGCATACTCACATACACATACATACATACATACACACACACACACCACACACACACACTCTACTAGTAGGTTAACAATAAAACTAACTCTTAAAAAGATAGCCTGTTTGTATTCCTAAGGAAATAAGCAAAAGTTTTTCTTATAACTTTGAGACAGAAAGGCTGTCATGGAAAAAAAAAAGAAAGGAAGGGAGGGAGGGAGGGAGGAGAAGCAAAAAGCAGTACATATAGAAGTCCTAAAAGAAAATACTGACATAAACAGAAAACTCAAATTTCCTGAGCGATCAAATAAATCACACATACACAAAAATATCAAGAGATGGGGTAAGTGAAACCATTTTCAATGGTTGTAACATGTGACAAGGCTCTTATTTCAAGTGTGGTTAATGACTACCATATGGGTCAGTACAACAAGTCTATACTTAGAAAATGAAATTGCTTTTGTCTTGCAGGTATATGCTAATTTGGGAGAGGACAGAGAACAGTGCCCAGTTTGCCACGGTGTAAAGGTCAGCAGGATGAGAGTTTCTAAGCTTCCTGTGGGCCGGAATATGTCCTGAGAACATACCTGGAGCAGACGTCAGCTCACAAGCACCAACACAGCCCTCCCCACCAACACACACACACACACACACACACCACACACACCATCCGCCTTAGGCCACCTAGTGAGCCGAGGGACTCCAAGTCAGTTAGAGATTCCTGAGGGAAAGGGATGTGTCTCTCACCTTGCACAAGAGTAGATTCCAGGCAGATCCATGAGACAAATCTCTGAATAGAAAGGTGTGAAAGGACGACAAAACTGCCCAGGAGACTGTGTTCATGGGAAAGTGGGAAAGGCTGTCCTAAGCCTCACACCAAAACAAGAGGCAGTAAGGAAAAAAACGGACCCACTTCCGGGATGGAAAGGAGGCCATGAGCAGAGAGAGGAGAGAAGTGGCAGCCAGTGAGAAGACACATCTGGCATCTGTAACAGGCGGGGCAAGGGCCGGCCCTCTGCAGCACTCTGCTGGCCTCTGGTGCAGTGCCCGTCTGCATCATAGAACAGCCAGTGTCCCTCAGAAGACAGGCAAGAGCAGCCCCTTGCCACAGCTGCTTAACTCTTATCCGAGTTGTGCATGGTCAGACGTACAGATTGGGTGAGGGCTGTTCGGGTCCAGGGTGGCACTTAAAAGTAAGGAGATTGGGGTGGACACTGCTTTGAGAGTGACACATGGCGCCCCGGTGAGGATGCAGTGTCTGAGACTGGACATGCCTGCCGGGAAGCTGGATGTCTGCAACCTTGTGTGCACTCACCTGGAGAGGGGGCGGGGTGGGGGTGGCAAACCACAAAATCCCTAGGAGAGGCAGCACGCTGGGGAGGGCACCTGAAGTTGGTCTGGAAGTCAGTCAGTGCCTACAGGCACCAAATGGAAACGGGCTCATGAGATAGATGGGAAGCAAATCCCAGGACCCTTTCTGGAAGTGGAAGATAGCCTGTGGCGGCAGTTTCAGATTGACACAAGAGACGGGCTCAGGCTGAGGCGGCACCATCAGGGCAGGGCACTCCCCACAGAGGGTGGCAAGCTCAGCCTTGCTGACCTTCCCCAACGTTTGCACCTGGGAAGCCCAGAAAGACTGTCTTTGGGTTGCAGCAGGCAGGTATGTATTGTGATTGAAGGCTCAGGGACGTATTTATGTTTGTGTGACATATGGAATGGGGGCACCGGTGCTCTTGCCAGTGCTGAGAGGGAGAGACAAGGGGAGGTGCTCTTGCCATGCATGCCTGGGAAGCAGGCATGCTCCTGACAGTCAAGGGATGAGGGGCAGGACAGAAGGGCTGTGCGTGAGTGCTTTCGAGAGGGCAGTGCCAGAAAATGGACAGGAGGGTTTTGACTTGGGCCAAGACCATGCCGTGGAGACACTTGGACGCTGATGGGCTTTCCTGTGACAGAGTTTGCTCAGGGGATGAGCAGAAAGCCTCTGGGGTGCTCCCTGAGTTAGGACTCAGCTGTGACCTCACTGTGTCAAGTGCCTCAGAGATGGAGGACAACTGCACACAAAGGGAAATTTGGTAGTGTGCAGGGAAGTAGGGAGGTGCATGCTATTCCAGACCACAGGCTAGGAGGATGCCTTTGTGCTCAAAGAGGCTGAGCAATGAGGGCTCACTGAACTGAAGACAGCATTGGCAGAGCAGGCGCCACTGGGGAAAGTGGATGAGGAGCTGTTTGCAGGGAAATCCCCTCTGAAATCAGATTGCCCAGCCAAACTGTGATTGGCTTCGGAGAAAGGGTGGTCCTTCTGACTGACAGCTCTTAGGAACCAAGACAGGGCTCCCAGAGTGAGCCAGCCAAGGAAGCCCCAGCAGTGGGGGAGGGAGGGCGGGTGTCACAGCAACTGCAAGTCACTTGTTGGCCATCCCAGGCACCAGGGCCTGGGAAGAGGCCTGGTCCCCATTCCAGGTGGGAGGATTTCCCAGAGTTGGTCCGGGGACCTGGCAGGCACTCAGGCCCCCTGACCAGCATGGGCTGCCGGGCAGATAGTACAAGCAGGAAAGTTGTAACCCACCTGGAAACCAAGCTGCAGGGGGAAGGGAGAATAAGACAAGAAAAGAAAGCTTTGTTCTGTGTGAAAGAGAACACGCAGAATGCCCAGCCCATAGAGATCGCCGCTGCCCAGGGCACAGTGAGCCACAGGAGCAACCCTGGGAGACTGAGAGGACACGGGGCACAGCAGCAGCCCTGCCCAAGGGAAGCAGATGTGCTTACTGGATTTGTGCTTACGAATTGGGGGAAGGGGACCACCTCTTGACACACACACACACACACACACACACACGCGCACACACACCACGAAAGTGCAGGGAACCTGGCTTTGCTGATTCAGGGGCTAAACCTGCTGGGTGGGATCTGGTCATGTTGGAAGTGGGGGCGGGGCAGAATGAGCTGCCCTGACCCATGGAGTGCTTCTGCGCCCAGGGGCTCGTCCTTTCCTGGCAAGGTGCCGGGACCTCCGATGGAGTGTGCGGAGGTGTCTACGGATGGATGGAGTGGCCATGCCGTGCCAAGTACCCTCAGCATCTGCCCTCTCACCCCCGCGGGGAGTTGATGGAGAGCTCCTCTGTCCCCTTCCTGGGTCCTGCCAAAGGTAGTGGGGATCCAGCAGAAAGGAGCTTCCTCCAAAGGGAGCAGCGGCCAACCCTCTCACTCTGCCAGGAAGTAGCGCTGGGGATCCCAAGGAAGAGGGAAGGAGGGCTGGAAGCAGGTTTCCTCGTGGCTTCGTAGGAGGCGTAGAACTACACGGGGTAGGTGCTGGGCAAGGCGCAGCGTTCATCGCGATCATTGCGCAATAAACGCGCCCCGATGTGTGGGAGAGCGTCCACACCCGCCCCACCCCGATCCCCACCCCCACGTCGGGATGCGCAGACAAAGGAAAAGGCCAGGGCTCCTGATCTTTCTTTCCAGGCCAGCAGTCAAGGAAAACACATTAAGAAGGGATTTCTGTGTGCCGGGCACGGTGCTACCTGCTCCAAGGGTGTCCTCTCTTTCAGTCCTCTCAACAATCCACCTTAATTCCACCAACTTTCCCCATCGTGCCCCTCACCTCCCCCCACCTCCGCCCCCAGCCTCTTCTTGAAATTTATTCTGAGCGCTGCATACAGCCCTCTCTATCCCTGCCTCCTGTGAGCCCTGAGAAGCCTGCATTTGCCAGGGAGCAGACGTCCTAGTCAGCTGGCGTTTACCCGTGCCTTTTTTGTCCTTCTCTCCGTGCAGACTGTAAACTCAAGGACAAGGACCATGCCTCTTTTCTGCCAATCAAAGCACACAAGTTTATTGATGATACACACAGATGCCGGCTTGGGTGGAAGAGGTTAAGTCAGTACAATAGACAGAAGAGCAGTACACTTTTTTGATGAATAGGTTCACCATCCATCAGGCGCGTGTAGAAGAAAGGGTAAACGAAAAATAATTCAACCTAAGCTGCAACAAATGCATTTTCGGCTCAAGCTGCGATACGCGTCTGGTCTCTGCAAAGCGGTCCCGCTTGGGCAGGGAGACCACCACAGGCAACAATAGCACTCGTGATGCTGTAATTTGATGTTCTTTGTCCACAGCAGGCAGCCGAAGTGATCCCCTCACCTCGTGAAGGAGGCTGCCAGGGAGGAATTTACAATGCCAACATTGCCTGCAGCCTGCACAACCAAGAAGTTACTCAAAGCTCTGTGGGAGCCCCTGCCTGGCCAATAAGAGCGTGGTCCTGGATTGAGCGCTGGAACTTTCACCCAATGAGGCGGTGATTGGCTAAGGCTGGATCTTCAGTGACACCCTCTGCAGATTCTTTGACATCTGCAAACCAAGCGCGTTTTGAGTGGAATCGGTCCCATTGTGTTCGAGAGGGCCCTTTATGGGGCAGGGGTTTCCAGGAGAATCTCTCTGTTTCCATTTCTGATAAAGAGGGACATGAATGAGAAGAGCATCTGGGCACCGACTAACTCCCCCGCCAAGACTGGCTTTTCAGACAAACCCATCAGTGGTTTCAAAACCTGAACCTTAGCACATCCACTTTCCTCTGATATCAAAGGAAACTTCAAGTCTGAAACGGACTTGGCAAGCATGTTATTAATAACTGTCATGCTTATTAACAAATTTAATCCAGCCTGCTGCAGAAATGAGTTGCAGCAACGTGACACAGTCTCCCGACACACTTCATTGATGTACATCTTAATCTGGCCCTGACTTTCAATACTCGCATTTAATTTATCTGGGGCACACAAAGCCTCTCTAACCGCGGGGTCTGGAGTGGGGATCGTGTGTCTGACCATTGAGAGGCTGGCCAAATGGCTGTTGATATTCTGGCTAAATGGAAATGCCTCCTCCTCGATCTCGGCAAACAGCAGTTTTCCCTGAATGAAAAGGCACTTGGAGAGGTCAAGAACACAACTGCCATTTTTACAGTTTTGAGCACTCCAAGTATTTTTATGTTCATAGGGGAAGGGTCGCTGTTTTATTGGGTGTGCTCGGTTGGCCTTGCCTCCCCCTGAGGGCCTGTCCTCAGTGCCACCTGGGGCCCCAGGTTCAGTCCAATCCCCATCCTCACTCCAGGGCCGAGCCATAGTTTCAAAATCAAACCAAACATCAGGCTCTTCCTCATCCAGCTCCTGGTCATCGTCCCACTCCTCTTCCTCCTCCTCCTCCAGCTTGTCACTGTCATCTCTTCCTATGGTCAGTTTGTAAACACAGTAGCAGGCACCAGCCCCAATCATCAGTCCTGCCGCCATCCAACCCACTTCCCGAGCCCGGCCCATGCTCAAGTCCGTTCCAGCCTTGGGGCAGGACAGGAGAGGGCCTTGCTCCACCTGATTGAAGAGGTCTCTTAGGTCCAGGATGAGTAACGATGGAGGGTAGCAGTCTTCAGCTTCTTCCAGGCTCCTGCAGCTCTCTTGTGATGAATCTATGGGTGAAATAGAGTATTAAGGCTCCGAGCTATGTTTGGTTTTGTGCCTCACAGAGAGGCCGGATTTCGAGTTGTTGGTGAGAAAGGCAGATTAACAGGAAACAGTTTCTTTGTTCTTTTCTGTCGTCCTCTAACGACCCTCAGGATCCCACATTTCTCTTCCTGGACCCATAGGGAAGAGCAGGAGATTGGTCAGCTAGGACAGTAACAGGGTGAGTAACTCTCAGTTAGTCTCCTTCACAGGACCTCCATTCCCAAAGGTTAAGGGCAGTTTCTCTCACTAACCTCTACCAAAGTCTGGTAAATTCCTTCGTTTTCCCTTGTCTTCTGTTGTCAGTGGTCCTTCCACAGTGATAGACAGAGTCTGGCAGAAGGACAAATGCAAAGACAGGTAGATGGCAACGGAGATATGAAAGTGTAGTGGATGGACTGAGGACACAGGTCCCAATTTCTGCTTTTGTGAATTTTAGGCACTTGAGTTTAAAAGATTTCTCATACTCTACTGACTTTCCTGACGCGGGCCTCCCCCACCCCCCTTGTCGTCCGCCATTTCCCCAGCAAAGGCCGCCACACCCCTTTCCCTGTAATGAAATGGGAGGGGGTGTGGAGAAAGAAGGGGCCAGGAGAGGGCGACTCGGACCCGGCCCTCTCAGATCCCAGCCCCCCTGCTCCGCTACCCCTACCCGTGGTTCTGGGCTAATCCTACCTTCACACTGAACTGAAAGGTTCCAACCAAGGCAGTTTTCTCCTTCTCTCGCCGAGACTTGCGCCGAGCCTTGCAGGCCAGCAGACCTACAAACCTGCAAACAGACAAGGGATCGAGGGGACGGAGTGCTTGGTAGACGGACCAGCACCCGGGACACTGGAACCCCGATTGTGGAACCTTTCTTTCCTCGGAGTCTCTGGAAACGTCATTCACTCCCCTCACCCCAACCCACCCGAAGCCCGCCACTTCTCTCTACTAAAATGAGCACGGGGTGGGGGTGGGAGGCAGTATTTAGAAAGTAGGCGAGAAAGGGACCCAGCCGTGATCGGCCTGAACTCGGATCTGCGGCGCTCTTGGCCCCCTTCCACCCCTACCTCCTTTCAAGCAGCGCCCACCCTCGCACCAACCTGCACAGTCCGAGCTAGTTTCCTTCTTTCTCCACACGCCTGCAGAGTAATAGGGGGCTGGTACCCAGACGGAGACGACTAGCAGGACTTGAGCTCTAGGCGGCTCTTGGTCACGTGACGGCCACGTCACTAGTGCGCTCTGGCCCCCAATTTCCACTCCCACAAGCAGTGCGGCAGGCGCCAGCCTGCCCTGTGTCTCCCCTTCAACCCCCACAGTGGGGCCCTGTCACTTTTTTCCTCTGTAACAATACCAGAAACCAGAAGTGGCCCTGTCTTTCTGGTGTTCGAATTTGTGTTTCTGTAATTCCAGGAAGGGGCAGCATCTTTTCCTGGGTCTAATCTTCACTTACACTTTTTGGGAAATCGTCTCATTATTTCCTTGGCTCTGAAACTCCGCAGACCCTTTCTTAAATTTCTACCCTTTTCCATGTTCAGTCTCTGCACCAACATTGGGGGAGGGGAAGAAACGGAAGTCCAGGCAGTGGCGAGATTTAAATTAGTATTTTGATAACATTTAGGTTCTATTTGGCCCTTTCTTTTTTATTGACTTGAACTACATTGTTTTGTAATCAGAAAAAAAACAATAAAGCTTTTCCCTCTTAAGAAATAATTCAAAAAAAATTTTTAAATGTATATAGCATAAGCAAGATTTCCCAGTTAATAGGGAGGCCTCATTGATTTGGTGAAGTTAGTTTAAATTGAAAATATCAAGTTGAAAATATTTTCTTCTGACTGCATAGGAAATAGCAGCTTTCAAACAACATATTAAAATGTAAAAACATGCCCTTACAACCAACCAGTTGTGCTTTCAATGTGATTTATAAGTTGATGGATAAATCTATACTGAGAAGGTCAGTGTTCTAATTTTGACCTTTTAGGTAAGTGAATTATTGTCTCTTTCTCCTGGCTGAGCTCATAGTATTAGGTGTCAGATGTCTAAGATCTTCATAGAAGATTGCTGGGTGGCTTTCACTCTGGCTTCAAAGGACAGATTTTATGCAGACCCCAACTTCAGATGAATCTTATACCTTCAGATGAATCTTACATCTTCAGAAGAACTTTACAGATTAGTGACTTCACAGATTAGCCTGCCTCTCATTCACAGGGTTTTATTTAAAATCTATTTTGGAGTTTTGTGGTGCATCCCATAAATCATCCAGAAATTGGAGAATTCCCTGTTTTCCCGTTGATGAAAATGAGCCTTGATAGAGGCAATTTTCATTTCATCATGACACTGTTGAGATCTCTCTGGTGTCTGCCATTCATGTATTGTATGCTACTCTAGCAGTGGCGAGTGTTCAGCATTTTCCAGTGGGGATGGTGGTGAGGGTCTGTGGGTGACTGGGAATCACTGCAACATCCCTGATATCTGTGTCGTTTTTTTTTCCTCTCACAAGTTGAAGGGCAATGCACAGGATCTCAAGCAGTTGCCAGAAAAAAGAGGCCTTTTCATTTCCTGCCTTTTGTTACAACTTCACTGAGCCACCTGTACAAGCCACTCAGAATATTCCCAAAACTCAGGGACCAAGTATGCAGAAATTAGTCCCCACGCATCCACCTGTCCCCATTGAGGAGACACACTCTAAATATAGACACTCCAGGCAGCCTCTTTCTTAGAACATGTAAATATGACACCTCAGAGGGAGGGGCTCCCCAGTGAGGGGCCCCTGGTGTGGAGGAGGCCCTTTCAGGAGGCTAGCTAGGGAGTCCTAGTGCCTTGCTGGTGAATATTCAGAAGTCAATATGTCACAAATTCCAGGTCTTCCCCTTTAATAGTCCAAACTCACCAATATTATACCCTATCTCTTTCAGTTTATACCTCATTTGTTTCACCATCGTTTCCTTATACTGTTATTTTTCCATGACTCTTTATTAACTTCCTCTAGACAAGTGAATTGTACTTATGAAGCCTTACTAATAGAACTCTCAGATTCAACTGTCTGTCATTCAGCGTTTGGCTGCTAGGTAGGTAGTTGTGTAAGTGGCTTTTGTTTGTTTTGAATATATACATTAGAGAAAACAAGGAGTATGTAAAACTTAATAAAGACAAGTGACTTGGTGTCACAGACATGGCTTTACAATAAGGACTCACTTTCAAAACACTTAGCCAGACTTCAAGGACAAAAACTACTCCTACCTCTCCTCACTAGTATAAAATATCTACAGCCTTTTGGTATATCCTCCAGTTAGTCCAGTATATAACTTCTCACTACCATTCTCGCAGTATGCCAGACCTTTCCTGGTTTGAATCAACTCCCTGTCTAAAACTTCCTAAAACCCCATGATTATAAAAAACCCTTTCAATTCCCTTACCTCTTTGTTCTTCTGATCCACAATTCTACCAATTCCTACCTGGAGACTGGCATTTCAAAACTGCTTTGCTCTCCATTATACATCTACCAACAAATATTTACTTAAGGACATGTTACAGGGCTCACATACTGTTCAAAAGTGAGGAAGGAAAATGCTTAAGGAAGTCCTCAGGACTGTTAAAAGCTCCTGAGCTTGCAAAAAAACCGATGTGAAACCACTGGCAAAACGAATCTTTTGGCTTAAATGAGTTCACATGTGATATGTAACTTACAAAGTACCAGGAAACGAAGAAGGATCAGCAAATGGTGACACTAATTGAACTGTGGAGGGTGAAAAAAATAAATTATAGAAGGTTCTTATTTTGTAAAGTTATATTACTTTTGGTATTGTGTAATTTTGGTATTATGTCTAACTTAAAGTTGTTTGGTTGCAAACAACAGAGAACAAGCCTGGTTAACTTAGACAAGGAGGGATTGTTGAAGACTAGGTTCGTCTCCGAGGGGTTTAGGTAGCAGGAATTGAAAGATGATATCTTTTCAGGATGTCATAAGTCCATCCGTTTGATGAAGATTTAAATTTTAGTAAGACAGCTTTTGGTTGTTCTGTTTTGGGCACAATACCACACCCTTTTGCTGAGGAAAAAACAATAGGGTATATAAAATGTAAAACGCACTTCCTTTCTTTTCCCAGGGAGAAATGTAAACTATTTCAGCTGTTGTTGTGGATTTGCAGGAGCCCTTTAACCTCTTTGGAAATTAACCCTTTGTTTGTCTATAACTGATGGTGGCAGCATAATCTGCCACAGTGTATCTTAGTTATAATTTCCACCATTGACTAAATAGAAGGATGTACTTATGAAATGATGATGCACAAGGCTGTCCTTTGAGCCAAAGCAGCTGGGCTTCTCCCACAGGATTTCCACAAGGTTGCATCTACAGTTCAGGGTCTCTGCCTCAGCACTGCATGATCAAATCCTGATTTTGTTTGTATGCTGAGAAGAATTGCCTCGGGAGGAAAGACTCCCATTCATAGAGACTTATATAAAAATCTAGCTCTGAATGCTCAAACCTATGGATCTCTGCATTCTTTCTTCATAAGTAAACTGCAAGGGAAGCTGTCTCAACAGGAGTGACAACTGAATTAATTTGCCCTGAGAAATACAATTGTCAGGGGGTACTGGAAATTTCTGTCAGTCTTACCTGCCCGTTCTTTCCCTGTAGACAAGCTATTACTTGGGAAACCACAACTTAGAAAGTTGTTTGGTGAGCCTACAATCAGAGCAAGGGTATTCGTTCATCTTAAGAAGTGGGTGTCAGCTGAGGAAGCATGAAATACTATTATATATCATGGGCATGATTCTGCCAGGGAAAGTGAAATGTCCCATTCTCCTTAGCCAACACTCTTTCTCCTCCAGACAGTGCTTGTGTGGGAAATACCAGCACTTTCCTCTGTCCTTTTCATATATCCCTATGCTTGAATAAGCCCCTTTGCTACACATGATCATTCCCTAAATGCAGGATCATATAGTTGATTTGGTTTCTGTTTACTAAATAAATTTCAATCACATTCTTGTACTGCCTCCCAGAAGTTACATAGATATGAATTTTCCTGGGAGATTGCATGTTCTCAACCTCCTCGGTCTCTTGATTTACTCCCATATTGTCTGTGGATTTTAAAAGTTATGATAATAACCTTTTATTCAAACTGTTAGACAATATCTCACTGAAGGCCCCATGTTCTGAAAAGCTATATTACGTTTTGTATTGTTACCCGTGTTTTTGTATTGTGCTTTAGTTAAGGTTTTTCGGTTGCAAGCAACTGAGACCAAATCTAGTTAACTCAAACAGTGAGGGGATGTAATAATTTTATTCCTTTTCCTACTTTAAAAAAGTTAAATCATTGATGATGGGTGAATTATTCAGTTTGTCAAACCAGTGAGTGAAATAGTTTCATACTAATTGCTAGGTTCCAATTTCAGCCAATTTTGTCTTTGTATGTGTTCCTCTGCTACTTACTTTGTGTATAGATGATATTCTCTAGTTTGTCCAAGTACATTTTGTAATGTTTTCTGTATGCATACCCACTTTGTCAGTGTGCTTGCTTTATCTTACAGATACCTACTGTGCACTTGTGTTTGTTCCTCTGTTTTGTATTTTCTGCGTTGCTGGCTTTTGTGGCTTCAGTGCCTCATCCTTGCTAATGGATGCAGGTGAAAGTCTTTAGCTCTCCTATTCAGAAGACTGGCCTAGTCAGAAGATTTACATACTGTCAGTCACACTGCTTAGCTCATTCAGGGCTGTGCTGTGTGCTAGACCCCAGAAGACATTAAGATTGCTTTGAGTAAAGTGTGCAACACTCTTCACCAAGTAAGAAAATGTGGGACTTTTGGAGGCCATCACTCAACATCATTCTCCAACCTCTACTCATTTCTTCTACAATGGAAATAGCTTTATATTATTTTTTCTCATAAAAAGAATGCAGGCTGGTGGTGGGGGAGGGAGGGAACAAAAATGGCAGAGTATTAAGAAAGTAAAAGTCACACTCTCATTCCAGATTTTCTTTTCTAATCGCTTGTTCCGTTCAGATCTGTGACTAGATTTCAGAGGAAATGGTAGACTTTAATAGCTGGGAGAGGGAAGGTGGAAGGAGAGGCTGCTGTCCCAGGAGCCTAGGGAAGGAAGAGGCAATTTTTCAAAAGAGTACAAGTGGCCCATACCCCAGGGGAAGATGCTGTCCCTTTCTGGTAACTGGAGGAAGGGAAACACAACTACAAGGTGATGAGATTATCAAATAAGAAAGAGTAACAGGGCCTGGTGTGGGGGAGGGAAGAAAGGGGGGCGGGCCCTCTTCTGCCGCACTGCTGGTGGGAGGGGAAATGGGGGACCAGAGTTGGTGGATGACGTAGCTCTCACGTGACCAAGAGCTGACGTGTGCAGAAGTCCTTCTTGTCCTGGTCGTTGTTCCCGTCTGAGTATCAGCTCCCCATTGCCCTGAGGGCGGGCGGGCCTTCAGCTGAGGGAAAAAGGAAGAGGAGAAGGAAATTGTCCCGGATCCCTGCAGGTCAGTGCCTGGGAGATTCTATAAAGTCGGGGTACTTGAGGGCGTAGGGCCGAGACCGTCGCGGCTACTGAGGCGCCTCCGTCGTCTCTCCCACTCGCCGCCCGCTTTCCAAGACATATGTCCCGCCTGCAGCCCATTTCGATGCTGCGAAACGGTGAGCTGGGGGGTGTTTGGGGAGGAGCTCAGAGATCGGGAGATGGGAGACTGCTGGGAGCCTAGGCCCGCAATCCGGAAAGGGAGCTGTGGCCTGGGTGTTGGCCCCTACTCCGTCAGGACAGTGCAGGAGGGGAATGGCTGGATATGGGAGCGGGGGTGCTGAAATGCAACGTGATATGTCAACAGAACCCCAAGAGAGGTAATAGAGGTGGGAAACCTCTGACAACCAGGCCTCCGAATTAGAAAAGAGTTTTATGTTCTGGGGACTACTCCGTCCACCAAGCACTCAGTAGCGGCAGTTTCCCGTCTTTCTGCCTGTGGCTGTGTCTTAGTGACCATGGCTCTGTATCTAGTGGGTCCAAGCGTCTCCCGGGTGGACAGTCTTTCTGTAGGTTGCGGCACAACGCCAGGCAAGAGAAGAGGAAAGAAATTAATCCCAATCGGTGAAGGTCGATTTGAGGGTAAGACCATCTGGGGACCCTAGGAGGGGCAGGGGTGGCGGCGGGGGCTGGAACAAGCCAGAGAAGGTAATAATCTAGGTACAGGTCTGAGTCAGAATGTGTTTCTCGCCCTCTCCGAACTGTGGCGAAATGGCGTGCTTTGTGTGTGTGTGGTGGGGGGGAAGTAGGGGAAATGACAGCAGGGAAACCTATGGGGTAGTTTGTTCGTAATCCTCCTCTCTCAACAGCACTTTCTCCCCATGTTTTCGATCCGTCATCCTGCAGGTCTGCTGTAGCAGGTGGCTTCGCTTGAAGCGAGGGAGGAAGTTTCCTCTGATCAGTAGAGGTCGGTGTGGGCGTGGGGGCTGCCTGGAATGGGGGAGGGGTTAGAAATCGGCCGCACTTTGGAGAGGCTCATCCAATCATGCTTTATTTTCCTTACCTCCCTCCTATTTCAGGCTAGGGAGGGGCAGACCTCTGCATGTTTGGGATGGCATAAAGAGGTTAAAAACAAACCTGATAACCGGGATGGTGAATCAGGAAAACAACAATTGAACAGTCAATCCATGAAGTTCTCCGTTCTCACTGGCTCTGGTCTCTCTGCAGATTGGAAAGGTTGTTAGGAGTGGCACACTGCCAGGGGAAAGAAGGGGCGAACTGCTTGTCTTGAGGAGGTTAGTGCAAGGGTTCTAGTCAGGTCCCTGGGGACATTTGAGGTTGTGATGACTGAGACCCCAGCAGAAGTCTCAGTCTGTGGATTCCATTAGCATTATCTAGGCTTTGGGTGGGGTGAACTGGGATGGGGAGGGAAAGGCTGAAATGAGAGGCATAGAGATTTTGTCAAAAATTTACATTTTCTACCCAGCATTCAATTATTAGTATCTTGTCCCTCTGCGCAACTCCCTGCATAGGGCAGGCAACACAAGCAGAAGAGAAACTCAAACCTGATTTTCTTCTTCCACTCCTAGGTCAACCTCCAAAATCAGCTGTTGTGGCCTTGAAGTGGCTGAAGACAATTACCCTCCACAGGCTTGCGCCCAGTCCCACAGCCTTCCTCCCCTAGCCTGAGTGACTACTCTATTCCTTGGTCCCTGCTGTTGTCAGGGACGATTGCATGGGCTACGCCAGGAAAGTAGGCTGGGTGACTGCAGGCCTGGTGATTGGGGCTGGCGCCTGCTATTGCATTTATAGACTGACGAGGGGAAGAAAACAGAACAAGGAAAAAATGGCTGAGGGTGGGTCTGGGGATGTGGATGATGCTGGGGACTGTTCTGGGGCCAGGTATAATGACTGGTCTGATGATGATGATGACAGCAATGAAAGCAAGAGTATAGTATGGTACCCACCTTGGGCCCGGATTGGGACTGAAGCTGGAACCAGAGCTAGGGCCAGGGCAAGGGCCAGGGCTACCCGGGCACGTCGGGCTGTACAGAAACGGGCTTCCCCCAATTCAGATGATACCGTTTTGTCCCCTCAAGAGCTGCAAAAGGTTCTTTGCTTAGTTGAGATGTCTGAAAAGCCTTATATTCTTGAAGCAGCTTTAATTGCTCTGGGTAACAATGCTGCTTATGCATTTAACAGAGATATTATTCGTGACCTGGGTGGTCTCCCAATTGTTGCAAAGATTCTCAATACTCGAGATCCCATAGTTAAAGAAAAGGCTTTGATTGTCCTTAATAACTTGAGTGTCAATGCTGAAAATCAGCGCAGGCTTAAGGTGTACATGAATCAAGTGTGTGACGACACAATCACTTCTCGCTTGAACTCATCTGTGCAGCTGGCTGGACTAAGATTGCTTACAAATATGACTGTTACTAATGAGTATCAGCACATGCTTGCTAATTCCATTTCTGACTTTTTTCGTTTATTTTCAGCGGGAAATGAAGAAACCAAACTTCAGGTTCTGAAACTCCTTTTGAATTTGGCTGAAAATCCAGCTATGACTAGGGAACTGCTCAGGGCCCAAGTACCATCTTCACTGGGCTCTCTCTTTAATAAGAAGGAGGACAAAGAAGTTATTCTTAAACTTCTGGTCATATTTGAGAACATAAATGATAATTTCAAATGGGAAGAAAATGAACCTACTCAGAATCAATTTGGTGAAGGTTCACTTTTTTTCTTTTTAAAAGAATTTCAAGTGTGTGCTGATAAGGTTCTGGGAATAGAAAGCCATCATGATTTTTTGGTGAAAGTAAAAGTTGGAAAATTCATGGCCAAACTGGCTGAACATATGTTCCCAAAGAGCCAGGAATAACTCCTTTATTTTGTAGTTTAGAAGCAACACACATTGTAAACTATTCCTTTACTCCACCTTGTTTATATGGTAAAGGAATCCTTTAAGCTGCCAGTTTTGAATAATGAATATCATATTGTATCATCAATGCTGATATTTAACCGAGTTGGTCTTTAGGTTTAAGATGGATGAATGAATATCTCTATTTGTTCTGAAAACATGTTTGTTGCTTTTTATCTTGCTGCCTAGATTGAAATATTTTGCTATTTCTTCTGCATAAGTGACAGTGAACCAATTCATCATAAGTAAGCTCCCTTCTGTCTTTTTCATTGATTTAATTTGTATATCATAAATAAAGTTGTATGTTAATGCTGGAAAGAAAAAAAAGAGGAAAGAAAAAAACCATCCCTGCTCTTCACTTTATTACCTAGTTGGAGAGATAAGAAACATACAAACCAAAAGATAACGGAATATCTGGAGCTTATACTCATTGTCAGATGTTCCCTCTGAGAGCACACAGGAGGCAAAAGCTTCTGTGGGATGTGCTAGTCAGCTAAAGCTTTGCAGAGGAGGTGGCAATTGAAAATGAGTCCTGAATGGGGTAGGGTGGTTAGGGCATTCCATGAGGCAAGATGAGAGGGGAATGGTGTGAGAAAGGCATGGAAGTAGGAACCCTCTTCCTAAAACAGTCAGGACATCATTCTACTTAGAGTGGAGAGTGTAGAGTGTGGGAGTAAATAATTTTGGAAAGCTGAGTGAAGCCAGTTGTGGAGAGCTGTTTAAATATTATCCCATTGAACATCCAGAGCCACTAAATCTTTTTTACTAAAAAATAATTGGGGTCCATATGAAAGTCTCTATTACTGTGCAGTGTCAGTAAGGGTGTGGCAAAATGGAGCCTTTCACACGGTAGGGGTGGCCATTTGGTAATGCAGATCATAAGCCTTAAAATATGTAAATGCTTTGTCCTAAGGAAGTAATTGAATAATTGCTCAAAGATTGTATGTACAAGGCTGGTCATCCCAGCACTGCCTAAGATAGTAAAAACTGGAAGCAATTTAATTATCTAGCACACTGGATTGGTTATAAAGTAAGGAGTGTTCACACAGTAGGATATTATATGTATGCTGAAGGAAATCTATACTGCCAGGAAAAGCTATTCATTATACATGGTGAAGTGAGAAAGAAAAAAAGGCTACATAGAAGTATTCGAAGTAGAGTTCCATTTTTTTTTGAGACTAATAAAACATATGTTTAAAAGGACACAAAAAGCTGGAGTTATAGATAATCCAGATAGAAACAGTAGTTATCTTTGGGTAGAAGGATAATGAGTGATCTTTATTTTTTTACTTTTTATTCATCTATGTTTTCTTATTTATCCAAAATGGGTATTGATTTTTAGGAAGTTTTTGAAAAAGGAAAGTGTTGGGAGTGAAGCAAGTGACTGATTGAATGGAAGAAACATTTAGATTAAAAATGAGGTAGGTTGAAGTTTCTTCTCTGAAATGATAGATAAATGCTGAAGATGAGGCTTATTGTAAGGATTAAATGAGATGATATATGCAAAGTACTTACAATGTTCTGGCACCTAGTAGTTCATTAAGAAAATTGAGCACCCTTAATTACCTAGAATGCAGGGTTGGTAGTTTTTTGGTTGACTTTTGTTTTGCTGGGGCATTCTATTATGTTTTATTGTCATTTAATAAATAATAGTAACAATAAAAGTTAACATTTATTAAGTGACTACTGTGTAAAGTTCTGTCATTCCTACAAGGCAACTGTTAAAATACTTTCTCACAGGGGTAGAGTTTTCTTTTTTTTTCCTGAAAATCCAAAGTGTTTCCTCAGACATGATCACACCAGCCTCTGCAATATATTCTAGTTGTTTGGGGGATGTTATCCTACTTTATATATGAGGCCAGGAAAGGGTAAAATCCTCTATTCACTTACCTGGTTTTAGACCCACGTTTCCCTGTATGTATTGTCATGTCTGTAGTAGAAACAAAACCAGGTTGGCTTAAAGTTGCTGAGTATGGTAAACATACTAAATCATGCATATGTAGCAACTCATTTGACACCAGTTTTAAAGGTGGGGTGATGGAAAAGTGAATTAACATTTTTCCTCGCTCCTATTGTTAGATGAGAGAAAAAAGATTTGTGAGGCGATGGGGTGGGGAGGATTAATTCCTTTAAAATAAATTCACTTTGATGTACCTGTGTGACACTCAGATGGCGATATCCTATTGTCACTTGAATGTATTGATCTGGTGCTCAGAGGCGACAAATGGGCTACAAATAAGGATTTGAGAGCCACTGGAGGACGGATGATAACTGAGCACGTGGAAGTAGATGTGATCCTCCAGAGAGAAGCTGCAGAGTCAAAGAGTGAAGGGCTGCAAAAGAATTGTAAGGGACTATGGGCAACTGGGGAGAGAAGCATAGAATTGAAACAATGTATACCCTTCCAGATAATTTTACTGTTCATATACTTATATATTCTTTACATCAAATTGGATCATACTATTGATAAGTTTTCGGTGCCTGATTTAAAACTTTTCTCCTCAAAAAACAATAATATTCATCGGAGATATAATATTTGAAAAAATAGAGTTGAGGAGTACAAACTTGTGCCTTGATCCAGATATGTAGCTTAAACATCTAAAAAAATCCAGATTAAGCCATGTTGAACTTGAGGTGTGGAGTGATTTTTACACCTGGGGTGAAAATGAGGCTAACTCAAGTAGTAAAAAGCCCCAGTGAGGCAGGTACAGGTCTGACTAGCATCCATCCGCTCCTCTCCCCTTTCCCTTGTTCCTTCTCATTCTTCTTTCCACTTCTTTCCTCTTACTTTCCTTATCCTTCTGGGATATCATTGGTGGTAGCCTCTCTGGGCTTCTCTGACCTTTCAACTCCCATAACACCATGCCATGTACCAATGGGCATTTAATACAGAATAATAACTGACATTGCTCTGGTTGCAAGGTGATCCTGGGTGTGACTGGATGCCAAGGATTTTTGGAACCTTTCTTGGACAGAACAGAGACTGAGAAGGAACTAGTCTTAGCTTGGCATGGTCACACGTGCACTGCATGCATTTTTGATGTCCTGCATTTGATCTTATTTAGACTAAATAACCCGGAGTTTTGGGGAAGGTGTATGAGACAGATGTGTGACTGCCTGGTCCAGGCATATCAGGTCACATGCTGATGTCCCAACGTTTTCACATAGGAGATTGTCACCCTCAATCCTTTCGGGAGGGACAGAGTTCTAGGATTGTAGCTGCGGGAGGGACAGAGTTCTAGGATTGTAGCTGATTGTGGCAGTCCATTGGGGCAGGGAGGAGGCAATGTCCTCTATTTGGAGAGGATGGCAGTTCCTGGGAAACGAAGGAAGCCAGAAACCCAGAGGATGTCCTGCTATTTTGATTTTGTTCTCATCTAACAGTGTTAGGAATATAAGTGGGTCTATCCCAGTGCAAACATATTCAAAGAAGATTTTACAAAAGCAGAGTGTTGTTCTGTTATAAATTGTCACCCAATATACATAATAATTTAAGACTCAGGAAATGGATTTTCTTTTTTGAAAAATTCACATTTTTCCTGTCTCATTTCAAAAGACATTTCAAGTGTAGGCTTAGCAAATTGATGTGGTTCAGGCAAATTTTATGTTTATGGCTCTCTTTCATTAATTTCTTTGCTAGGTTCCCTCGAGAATGGCTTTTCAGATAATGATTCATACTATTTTCAATGATAGCTTTTTACATTAATTTTGCATCACATCCCAGGCTGAAGGTTTTCTTTGGTTTCTCTGTTTAAATCATGGCTCTTCCTTGCTTTTAAGCCAGAGCTGTCTCACCATCATCCTGAGGTTCCTGATTTGCCCAGCTCTGAGGCTGTGGTATTAGCAGGATAAGTAATGTTTACTTGTCTGAGTGGTATCGCTCCTTGCTTGACCCTTTCCACTGAGGCCCTCTCAGGTATTGTGCTGAGGGCTTGGGCATACAGGCTTTCAGGGATAGGTGGGAGAGGAGGGAGAAGGGAGAGGGGTATGAAGGAAGCCTTATGAGAGGGGTAACTTTATTCTGACAGGGTGCCCTCAAAATAGGAGAACCTGGTGTATTCATCTCTGCTGTGAGGATAAAGTTGTTGCTGAAATCCAGTCCCTGTATTCAAGAGCTGCAGCACATTTCTCCCTGGACACATTTGTAAATTTGTCTTTTCAAATGCCCCTTTAGCAGAGGCAGAGCATCACTAGGTGGTAGTTTTATGACTATTAACATATATGATCAAATTGGCTATCAGCGTTTAAGAGATATGTACTGTTTTTAGCAGTGTGATTTACTTTTTAAAATTTTAGTTTTTATAATGACAAATGATAGAAGTGTGTATATATATATGGGGTACAGTTATGATACATGAATACATTGTGGAATGATTAAAACAGGCCAATTAACATATACATCACCTTACATACTAATCATTTGTGGTGGTAACATTTTAAATCTACTTTTTAAGCAATTTTGAAATATTATTGAGTATAGTGTCCATGCAGTGAAAGGGACTACTAGAAATTATTCCTCTTGTCTAGCTGAAACTTTGTACCCTTTAAGGAACATCTCTCCTCTCCTTGTGCTTCCCCTTATCCCCATCCCCTGGTAACTACCATTCTACTTTACTTCTACAAATTCAACTTTTTAAGATTCCAAATATAAGTGAGATCATGCATTATTCGTCTTTTTGTGCCTGATTTATTTCACCTAGTACAATGTTTTCTAGATTAACATGTTATTGCAAATGTTGCAACTGACAAATTTTTGTTCTTTTTTTTTTTTAAGATACAGGGTCTCATGTTGCACAGGCTGCTATCAAACTCCTGGGCTCAAGTGATCCTCCCACCCCAGCCTCTGAAGTAGCTAGGACTACAGGCCAGTGCCGCTATCCCTGGCTGGCTAGAATTTTCTTCATTTTAAAGGCTGAATTTTTTCCATTGTATTTCCATTTGCATCTACCACATTTTCTTTACCATCCAATGATGGACCCTTAGGTTGATTCCATGAATTAGCTATTGTGAATAATGCTGCAGTGAACATGGGAGTTCACTGATCACTTTGACATACTGAGTTCAATTACTTTGAATATATATGCAGAAATGGGATTGCTGGATCATATGGTAATTATAATTTTAGCTTTTTGAGTGGCCTCTATACTTTTTTCTGAAATGGCTGTACTAATTTACATTCCCACCAACAATGTTTGAGGGTTTCCTATTCTCCACATTCTTACCAAAAAAGATTCTCTTTTTATCTTTTTGATAGTAGGCACCCCTAACACATGTGAGGGGATTGCAGGGGATAGCTCATTGCAGTTTAATTTGCATTTCCCGATGATTCAAGATGTTGAGCATTTTTTTTCTCATATCTGTTGGCCATTTGTTTGTCTCTTTTGAGAAATGTCTTTTCAGATCCTTTGCCCATTTATAATTGAGTTGCTTGTTTTCTTAGTATTGAGTTGTTTGAGTTCCTTATATATTTTGGATATTAGCCCCTTACCAGATATGTGATTTGCAAATATTTTCTCCCAATTTGTGGGTTATCTCTTGGCTCTGTTAATTGTTTCCTTTGTTGTGCAGAAATGTTTTAGTTGGAGATAATCCCATTTGTCTTTTTCTGCTGTTGTTGCCTGTGCTTTGGTTGTCATGTCCAAGAAATCATTGACCAGACCAATTTTGTGGAGCTTTTATCCTGTTTTCTGAATGATATATGCTCTTACAGCAGGAGGAGACTGCAGTATTTGCAATGCATTCTCCCTTACACGTTGTTGATTTCTTAATTTTCTGGATTTTTAAAAATGGGAAATAATACCTAGTTACTAAAAGTTTTTGAAATCTGAGCAAAATTGTTCCTACTTAATTCTTTTTCCCATTTTCAGTCCTCTGTTCACTAAATGATGATTTTGACTATTTTCATGTTAATTGTTGTGGCCTCCTTACAATAAGCTATAGTGAAAATCCAGACTGAATTAAATGGATTCATAAAACAAAACTTTTCATTTTTATTATCTTCCATCATTTAAAATGAGTTCAAATGGTCTCCTTTTTTGATATTAGAAATGATGGAATATAAAGAAGACCAAATAAAACAACATATAAAACATTTTATAAATCTTTGATTCATTGGACTTGGAGAATGATTCTTTAAAATCAGTTACTAATCACTATCAATCATCATGTCTTCTTAAGTTGGTTCATATAGTCTATAGCCAAATTATAAATTTGGCTTATAATATCAGGGTAAACCCTTATATTATGAATGTCATGACTTGTGAACGTTTATAAATATATGCCACATATAGACAACATTTGTTTAGGTCACTATGGTTATAACTGAGGAAATATTATGGTATTACTAAGACCCTGGAATTGTTTTTCAGCTATTCAAAAAAATTGTTTTTATGCCTCTCAGCTCATACCTGTTTTTCAGCTATTTTTTTAAACTACTGATAGAAGTCTCAGTGTAGAAAGAGACATATATATATGTTTCAGTGTAGAAAGAGAAAAAAAACTATATATGTTTATATATATATGTTTGAGTGTAGAAAGAGAAAAAATTAGCATCTGGTAACAAAGACTATATTATAGTCTCTGCATCAGAGGACAGGATTTTGCATTGAACTAGCCATTTGACTACCACTTGGAGAAATATTTGGGGGTTACCAGCACTCTGAGAGATTATTTTTCACAATGAGCTGTATTTTAATCTTCTTTATTGTGTTTTCTTAGACCATAGAAATAACAAATGCTTATTAAAAATTAAAACAGGTAGGGCCAGGTGCGGTGGCTCACGCCTGTAATCCCAGCACTTTGGGAGGCCGAGATGGGTGGATCACAAGGTCAAGAGATCAAGACCATCCTGGTCAACATGGTGAAACCCCGTCTCTACTAAAAATACAAAAAATTAGCTGGGCATAGTGGCACGTGCCTGTAATCCCAGCTATTCAGGAGGCTGAGGCAGGAGAATTGCCTGAACCCAGGAGGCGGAGGTTGCAGTGAGCTGAGATCGTGCCATTGCACTCCAGCCTCAAAAAAAAAAAAAAAAAAAAAAAAATTAAAACAGGTAAATATATAAAGTAAAATATACAAATTGCCCTCTTTCCATCCACCTTTACAGAGTTATCTACTATTACCAATTTGATGTTGTCCATGCATATACATAGTGATTATACATACATTTTTAACAGAAAATGAACTCTTACTCCATATGGTGTTCTATTCTGTAACCATTTTTTTCACTTAAAATACGTCATGCGTATTCTGCCATGCATATCTTACCTCATTTAACTGTGTTCATGATGTCATTCTCTGTAGATGATCTACATTTTCATGTAGTCATATCCCTCAGCCTTTTACTTTATGGCTTCTAGGTTTTGGGTTGTGCTTAGGCCTTTTCCACACCACAATTTAAAAATAATTTTTATATTGTCTTCAAATAGACAAACTCACAGTTTGTAAAAGGTAGTCTAATAAGTGGCTTAAGTGAATGTGACAACACTTCATTGAAAGCAATCTTAGATTTTTCCAACTATAGTCAATAATAATTGTATACCCTAAAATAAGTCAAAGAGTGTAATTGGATTGCTTGGAACTTAAAGGATAAATGGTTGAAGGGATAGACATCTCACTCTCTCCATGATGTGCTTATTTCGTATTGCATGCCTGTATTAAAACATTACATGTACTCCATAAATATACACACTATGTACCCCCAAAATTAATAAAAATTAAAGTTAAGAAAACAATCTTAATGTTGTCCTAGAACATATGACAATGAATAATCTCATCAGTGTACTTGAGAGTTTGAAAGTCTGCTGGCTATTCCATTCTTCCAACAAGACAGTTATTATATATTATCATATGCACTTGGAACCAAAGATAAGAAACTGATCTTTTTGAGGCATAGAATTGAGTTGTCAGATCTAGAGGGTTTAGGCACTATGAGCTAAGATATTTTGGTGGACACTTACAAAATAAAGTAATATGCTTATCAAAAATGGTAAAATATAGATTTAAATTTATAAAATAAAGTTGGGTACAAATGGAAAAAATAGTAAATCATATAATAGAATAATGAAAAAAAATGAAATAAGTATCAGAGGGACATTAAGACTGATACAATTGGTTGAACTAGCAATTGATGCAATCATTCTATGCACCAGTTCAGTAAGTTTCATAGATAGATTATAGCCATTTACTAGTGACATATGTTCTTTTAATCAAAAGAAATAAGAGAATAATGTTAACACATGGCTATATAGTATAATAGTCCCTAAAAACTTGCTAGAATGGAGAAAAGATGTTGACTTTTAAAATATGCACCACATTTTCTGATTTGCTTATTTATTTTTTAACTTTTAAATAGTCCCTCGTTTTTTAGAAGAATGCAATCATTATCAGTTGTAAATATAAATTAATTTGATCTTTCCCCAATTTTATACTAATTATTTCTTATCTTATTGCAATAGTTATAATCTCAAAAAACACTTAAAAATGGAGATTGTGAGTAACAGTGACTTGTTTCTGGTTTTAGTGGGAATTACTTTGGCATTTCATGGTTTGAATGTGGATTGCTCTTGATTGTTGGTAAAAAGTATTTTTAATATTTAAGTCATTCCCTTCTATTTCTATTAGTGTCTGTTAGGATTAGCTGCTGCTGTTTTTCCCTAGTGCCTTTTCAACATCTATTAATGGAATCATGCACTTTTTCTTCTTTATTTTTTTATGTAGTTAATTATTTTGATAGAATTCTTGGGGGAAAAAAGACATTATCTGTCTCAAAACACACATAGAAAAACATTTTTAAAGAATTTTTTAGAAAAGAGAATTCAGCTTCTAGTCCCAGCTATCTGAGAAGCTGAGCCTGAGAGGTTGAGGCTACAGTGAGCCATGATTGCGCCACTGTACTCCAGCTTTGCTGACAGAGTGAGACCCTGCCTCAAAAGAATTTGGTGTTTGACTATTTATTTTTGCCTTTATAGATCTATCCCTATCAGGTAATAGTATAATTTTTTTTCTTGCTATACTTCTGAGATCTATTTGTCTACATATTTTATAATTTGTTAGTTTTTTATTTTGTTTTCTTAATATTTATTATTGATAACTGCTTATAGTTATCTTTTTATATACTATCTTTAACAGATTTTGGTCTTAGCTTTGTTAGCTTTACAAAATTTATTGGTGAACTTTTTCCTGTTTTCCGGTAGAGTTTACATAACATTGTTATCTTTTCCTTAAAGGTTACATAGAACCCAACTGAAAAATGATCTCCTTTTGGTTTGTTTTACAATGGTAAATCTACAAACACATTTCCAATCTCATCTGTAGTAACTGATCTAGTAAAATTTTCTATTTCTTGGGTTAATGTTGGTAAGTTCAATTCTATTAGGAAATTATATGCTACTTTTATATTTTCAATTTTGATATCATAGGTTTATGTGTAAAATTATAATAATTTTAATCACATCTATTTGTGTGGTTCAACCCTTTAATAATAATTTGTATACTTTTTATTTCTCTGTGTTTTCTTAGTCATACTCATGATAAGTTTATGTATTTTATTGGGGATTTAAAAATCAGCTTTTTTATTTGTCATTTTTACAATTGCCTTTTTTTGGTCATTATTTTAAACTACAATTTTACTAATTTATTCTACTGTCTGGATTATTTCTATTGTGCTTTCTAATTTCTTCAAGAAGAGTGCTTATTAGTTTTATTTTTGGTTTTATTGAATAATAATGGTAATTATGACTGGATTTTTCTCTTAGTATATCTTTAGCAATGGCACAATAAGGTTTGATATGATGTGTTCTCTTTTTCTCTGCTTTCCACATAACTTGCAATTTTATTTTTAATTTTCTTTTTGACATGGGGTTATTTTGGAGATTATTGCTATATTATCAGGCAGTTACTTTTTATGGTCATTTTTATTACTTATTTCTAATTTTATTTTGTTAAGATAAGAGGATATGCCTATATATTTTCTCCTTTTTAGAGTTTATTAATGTATTTTTATGTTGTTGAGGACATGATCAATTTTTTAAAAGTTTTATACATGTAAGAAAAAAATGCACATTCTCTTCTTATATCATGCAAATTTCTTTCTATTGAGTTAATATTGTTGGTTGATTATTTAGATCCTCTAGGTCTTTGATTATCTTTTCATTTAATGAGTTGGTCAAATTTTGATAGAGGTGTATTAAAGTTCTCCTTGTAATTGTAAGAGTTTTTGCTTTATCTGTTTAGTTGCAATGCTGTTTGGTACATACAAGATTATTACTTATAAGTTCTTTTTAAGTTTTGTCTTTTTAAATTCATACAAATAATGATTTAAACTGTGTTCTTTAGAGCTTCCTTTGGCTTATATTAATATTTGCAATCATGTTTTCTTTTTGCTTGCATATGCCTGATATCTCCTTGCTCATTGATTTGTTTCAACATTTCTTTGTTGCTTTGTTTTAGGTGTGTTTCTTGTAAAGAACACATAAGCTGAATTTTTTATTCACTATCATGGTCTGTGCCCTTTTACCTTTAGTGCAACAGTTAATACCCTTGATTTGATTCTCTTCATTTTGTTTTATGTTCCTATTATTTTTACTATTAATTTTATTTATTGAGCCCCATTTTCCTGTTTCTTACATTTTTAGTTTATTCAAACTTCTACTCTTACACATTTATTATATTGTTAATTTGGAAAATTTACTATGTTTTTCTGCACACTTCATTCCATGGGTGCTAGCACTCAGAATCAAACAATATTTCTCTACTGTTGAATCCAAATGAGATAATTATACCGCCTGTTGAGGTACCTTATTTTCCCACTGCTCCCTGACTCCAACAATAGGAAACCTTTGGAAACGTTTATACAAAGTCCAAGTAGCATTCAGTACATAGTGGTTAAATTTGTGATCAGAATTATAGTGAGTTAAAAGGTATTTATTTAAAAGCCGTATTTTCTCAGGTGAGTTTTAAATCACTATCTCAATTTCCTTATGTGAAAATGAAGCTAAGAATTGTATTATCTCTTAGTAAGGTCGTTGAGCTGTTATGTAAAGTGCTTAGAGCAGCACCTGACAAGTACTAAGTGCGCAATAAATGCCCCCTGTGATAATTTAGACATGGATTGTAGTCTTTCTGAATTTTTGCATGCTTGAATATATCTTACTTCACCTCGACTTCTGATGATTATCTAGGTTGGACACACAATTTGGGGGTTACTGCTCTTTCCTTTTAGTAGTGTGTGTATGGTATTTCCTTGTTTTCTTATCTCCAGGATGGCAAGTAAAAATAATTTACTCGTTGGATATTTTTCTTTTTTATGTAACTTTCTTATAATATCTATCATTGGAATTTTTGAATTTTATAATAATACTTCTAGGCATTTGAACTTTTAAAAATTAATGCTGTCTGGAACTTGGGGTATCTTTTTATTGTTTAGCCTCAAGATTTTCTTTAGAGAAATTTTTCTTCATAATTTCTTTACCTGTCACTTATCCATCTGTTTGTTTTCTTCATCCTAGAAATTCATTAATGTATTAGACCTTTTGGATCCATCCTCCAAGATTTGTCTTTTCCTTCATCATTTTCATTTATTGTTTAGATTTTCACCTGATTACCTTGGCTGCTTATTTTTTTTTTCAACAGTGATGCTCTCTCTTTCATTTAATCTGAGGTTTTAAATTTGAAAATCATGTTTCTCAATTCCAGAAATTATTTTTCCTGTTTTAATTGTATATCTTTCAGTGTTATTATTGTTTTTTGCTAAATGTGATATTTGACTTTCTATAGTTCTATTTCAATCAGAAATAATAAACATTTTGAAATGCACAGATAATGGATATGAATTGTCACCCATGGAAATACTACAAGGGACTGGAGAAATTTGGAGAATGGAAAACTCCAAGGAAGATCTTTTGGGGGATAGGCAGAACTGGCATTGATTGAAATCAATTTTGTGATTCTGTATTTTTTCACTCTATCAACGTTTTACTTCATATACTGTTTCTTAGACGTACCTAGAGAGGCCTACCTAAGTTATTGATTAAAGATTTTAAGAAAGTATCTTTAGACTGTAATTCATAATATACTTACTCTCTCAATTTGTCTTCCCCATCTCTTCCAAGTTTCTGATGTTTCTTTTTTCTTTTCTTTTCTATTTTTTTTTTTTTTGAAACCGGAATTTCTCTCTTGTTGCTAGGGCTGAAGTGCAATGGTGTGATCTCGGCTCACTGCAACCTCTGCCTCCTGGGTTCAAGCGATTCTCCTGCCTCAGCCTCCCGAGTAGCTGGGATTACAGGCACCACCACTGTGCCCAGCTAATTTTCATGTTTTTAGTAGAGACGGGGTTTCACTATGTTGGCCAGGCTGGTCTTATACTTCTGATCTCAGGTGATCCACTCACCTTGGCCTCCAGAAGTTCTGGGATTACAAGTGTGAGCCACCGAGCCTAGCAGTCTCTGATATTTCACATTAGCACGTTGATCCAGCTACCATTATTGTATGTTGATTATTTTAGTTGCAGCTTAAAAATAACTGTGCTCAGAATTTAGTGTCAGAAGAAAGCAGGATACGAGCAATTACGTTGAGTAGAGATTGGCTTGACTAACAGCAGATACCATTTCTCAATGGGATCATTTTGTATATGCCCAAGGGAAACCTCTGAATAGTCAGAAGGAAGAAAATATACAATGATTTATAAAGGAATGGGATGATAGATAAAGAAAACTGTTAAACATTGTCACATACCCTCTGACTGGAATCCCGGAAAGAGAGTGCTATATCTTCCTTTCCTTGAAGATAGTTTCTTACTTTTCTTTTTTTTTTTTTACAGTAGACACCTGACAGTTATCACTTCAAGTTTCTTACTTTTTCTTAAAAAAAGATTTACCATTTCATTGGAGATTGTAAATATTTACACGTGCATATATGACAGAGTAGTATGATTTATATGTAAACTTATGTTCTTACTTTTCCCATGATGTTTCTTACTTTTCCATTTTCCCATTCCTTGCTTCAGGAAAGGTTCATGAAAGGGCTTTTTGATTTCTCAAACCTAAACACATGAAGATATCATGTTAAGTATAGTTGGTGCTCTACACTAAGATGTATCAAACTATGGCTTTATTTCTATTTATGCTTGTCAAGGATTCATGTCTTGCATTAGTTGTTGAAAACTTCATGCCACTATCTTTTCAAATATTGTCTGTTCCTCATTTTCTCTAGACTCTCTTTATGGACTTCATTCTAGGTATATTTTGAAACTTTCCCTTTTTCTTCCATGTCTTCTAGCTTCTCATTCATATTTTGTACTGTTTTATCTTTGTGTGCTGCATTCTGGGTGATTTATTGAGATCTGTATTTGAATGTCCTAATTTTCTCCTTGCTTTTAAGTTTGTCTTTGATAGGGCTATAAAAGTTTCACCAGTGTCAGATTAAGTTTTTTATTAGGGCATGTCCTTTGGGTTTTCTCACATGTACAGATTATGAATTCTTCCTATTAATGGAGCTGCCCTGGATTCTGATTGCTCCCAGGGGGCTCTGTATTCACCCATGACCTCCCATAAAAGCTGAGCTTTCTTCTCATATTTCTTTACTGTGGGATAAAGTTTTCTAGTTATCATTTCATGTACTGGTTGTTTTTCTGTGCAGTCTAGATTTAGATCACAGCTCAGTACCAGCTTCCTGTCTTCCATTGCTTAGAGGCATGGTTTTCTGGCCCCATGTGGGATTAAATCCTGGTCTCTTGATCTTAAAGCCAATAGCCATCTGTCTTTATCTCTAGCTCATTGTTGCTAGCTCCTTCTTTGCTTTTTGGAGATTTACATTTTATGATCATGAAATGTAAATATTGACGATATTACTGTTTTTAGAGAAGGTGAGCATTCTATCATATCTGTGAGTTTCAAGTGGGAAGGGGGAAACTTTCTAAGTCAGTTCAGTCTGCTATTGACTGGAAGTTTGCTGAACAGTTTTGTTGGATTAGATTGCGTAGGTGACATGTCATACCTGTTAAGAGAAACCTGAAGCATGACGGCCTTATATTGCTTCCAGATATACAGTATAGAGTCTAACGAGGTTTTCAGCATCTCAGCATAGCAAATGCAGGGAAGCAGCAAAGAAAGTCTTGATCATTCAAGGTTGACACAAACAAAATAGAAAGCCACAATATCTGTAGGGTTCATGAGGAAGGAATGAGAATGGTGAATTATGTAGAACGATAATACTAGACTCACTTGGACCTCTTTCAACAACTCTAAGGTGCTTCATAAGCATCTTTGAAGTTAGACACATCATGGAAAACACAGTAGATCCTAAATTGTTTCCATTTCAGCATCACAATGGGATAGGAAGACAAAATATAAATCATGAGTATTGCTATAGAAAATAAAAGCTGGATGTTTTATACACTTGAGTTTGTGGACTGTGATTTATTCCAATTATACGTATGTGTTAGCTATGGAATTGTGCAGGATGTGTGATTATAAGACATTTATGTAATCCTCTTTGCCTAGTTAATTATACTTTTCCTTATTTCCTCTCAAATTTTAATTCCTTAGGGACGTTTTCTTTGTTCCCTCTAGCCCCTTAGAGTATGTCTTGATCTTCTACTATATACTCTTATATACATACCTGCTTTCCATTCCTTCTTTGTATTTACATGGAATTCTAATTATTTGTACACTCATGTGATTATTTGATCAATGTACATACCCCATTAGTCTATGAGCTTCATGAATACAAAGACCTAGGTGCTCAATAAAGACTTACTAAGTGAATGAATGTATATAATACCTATTTGCATTGTTTGAAATTTTTACAATGACTATATTAGTTTTACTGTTAAAAATCATCCTATTTAGAGCAAATATAAACTTTCTGGGACAGTGGTGTTTAATATATTTAGGGTTATGCTTCCAATTAAAAACACGTTAATAATATATCTTATAGCCTCTCACCTGGAAAACTCACATGCACTGTCCCCTCACTCCCAAAACACAGGCTCGTATACAATTTCCAGGAATTTATAGACCTGTCCAGTTGAGAACACCTGGTCTAGGTTAATCAGTATGGTCAGCAGGTGAGAGTTTCTTGTACACTGTCCTCATCCTGGCTGAGGGGCCACTAGGGAGGAAGATGACTAGCAGGCAGCAACCCTGCAGTAAGGCTAGGTTCCCTAGGTTCCTTGGAGATGCAGAGTTTGGGCATGAAAGGCCCACAAGACTGCACTGCTCGGGACAGGTGGGAGGCAGCAGATAGGGTCCAGGGAGACTTACGCTCAGGCACTGTGAATAAAGGCAGAGTGGGCAGATAGCTGGGTACACTCTCCTAGCAATCACTTCTCCAGGCATCATGAGCACCCTCAGCTGCAGTGGTCTAGAAGGCATGTGTTCTGGTTTCCAGTGACTCTTTTTCTTAGCTGGGGCTGGGTTAACCCTATGGGAGTTTAAGGGAAGGAGGAAGGAAGGATACAAAAACATTCACTGAAGTCACCACCTTGGTTACCTGTCCAGGTATATTTTTGGAGTCAGCAAGAGTCAGGTGCCCATATGAAGGAGATGAGAAGTTCTGAAATATGAGAGGGGATGATGGGGGGGCAGCACCTTCCCCCTACCTTGACTGGGCAGAAAGGATAGGACCATCTCTGCATTCCTAATACCTCTCAGCATCAATCTCACAGCTTTTCCGTTTGCCTAGGGTTAAATCTCATTGTTTAGAAGGATTCAGTCTAATCCTTCTAAATACTTTATCAAAAACCGTACTAATTACCTTATTAAATACCTTAGCATGTTTATAAACTCTTCTTCTGCAGAAAAGCAATACATTCATAAAACTTAATTGGGCTAAAGCACTTCCTCTCTCTTGTTTTTTTTTTTTTTGAGACTGGGTTTCACTCACTCTGTTGCCCAGGCTGGAGTATAGTGGTGCGATTTTGGCTCACTGCAAACTCCTAGGTTCAAATGATTCCTCTGCCTCAGCCTCACAAATAGCTGGGATTACAGGCATGCACCGCCATGCCCGGCTAATTTTTTAATATTTCGTAGAGACATGGTTTCACCATGTTGGGCAGGCTGGTCTTGAACTCCTGGTCTCAAGCCTCCCAAAGTGTTGGCATTACAGATGTGAGCTACTGCGCCTGGCCAGAAATATTTTTTATGATAGATTTCCCCCCAAATTAATTCCTTATTAATTTTTCAGTGACAATAACTTCATTTTTTTCCTGATTGTAAAAATGATTGCATGCTGATTTTTTGTTGTTGTTAGGTGGTTTTTTTTTTTTTTGAGACGGAGTCTCACTCTGTCACACCTAGGCTGGGGTGCATTGGCATGATCCAGGCTCACTGCAACCTCTGCCTCCTGGGTTCAGGTGATTCTCCTGACTCAACCTCCCAAGTAGCTGGGACTATGAGACTACAGGCATGTGCCACCCCACCCACCTAATTTTTGTATTTTTAGTAAAGATGGGATTTCACCATGCTGGCCGGGCTTGTCTTGAACTCCTGACTTCAGGTGATCTGCCTCGGCCTCCCAAAGTGCTTAGATTGCAGGCTTGAGCCACCATGCCTGGCCACTGATGCTTATTTTTTAAGACTCTAATAGTACACAAGGAAATGAAAACATGAGGAAGTACAAATCTCATGTTCATTCTCTGCCTCTGTTACTGACATCCTGTCCGTTCTCTAATTCCAATCCCTGCCTGTCTTTCCACCCTCACATTTTGGGGGGTGGACATATTTGCAGGGGAAATGGAAGACATTACTGATCATGGACATTGAGGGTGGAGAGAGAAACTTGGGCATCAAATTAGCCTTGCGAAATGTACCAGTGAGGTTGAAAACATTTGTAAACCATTGTCCAGGAAGCAGGCACTGAGACCAGCATTGTGGATGATTAATATCTTTTAAAAACATTTTATTATTCCCTCAACAAAGCTCTTGCAAACTGTAGTAGAGGCTGTTAGTGCTCCCCAATATCCGTCTTTTCTGCCTCCTCCTTGGAATCAGCTAGACTGGTCAATAGTGTTCTAGCTATAGTGATCATTGTTCCTTCTGATTGGGTGCAACCATGATACTAAGTTCTGGCCAAAGGATTGTGGCAGGAGTGATGTGTTCCAAATTTTCCCTCATAAAACCTCCTTATGCTTGACCTGTGCTCTCTCTTTTCTCGTCTATCAGCTGAATGGAGAGAACTTTGAGTACCTAGAGAAGGTTGGAGCTACAAGATGGAATGAGCCTGTGACCGTGAATGGCCACATGTAGCAGAGCCTCTCGGCTGACCTGGAACATTAACCTCAGACTCTTTTGGTAATGAGAAGTATATTTTTTAAGTCATACAATTTTTGAATCTTTCATTGCAACAGTTTAAACTTTTATACTACTACAACATTAATAGATTTCTTTGTTTCCTTGTTTTTGGACCTTAGGTGATAAGGATTATACTTACCATATTCCTCCCTTTGTAGCATACCATCTGCATTGGTCTAATCAAAACCCATTTTTGTTCTTTATTAATTCATTTACTACTTTATTTGTTTCCTTTCTTCTCTATTCGTTACTTCCATCTCCTCCCCAAAGGCAAACCATTCTAATATATTTGATGTGTATATTTTTATTTGTTTGAGTTCTTTTAAAAACTTACATTATTTTGTATGCATGAATTTAGAGAGTAGTATGGTGCTGTGGATCTCATTTTGGCTTTTTTTCCCAATCAATAATATTTTTTGAAAGATCCGTCTATGTCACTCTGTGTACATTGTCTGTAGTTTCACACTGTTGCATAATGTGCCATGGTATTCATCCACTCTAACTTCCTCATTTTCCTGGAAATAAAATCTAGATTGCTTCCAACTTTCTGTTACTTCATGCATGTCCCCTTATGGACCTATGTGAAAAGTGTTCTGGAATATATATTAAAAAATGGAATTGTTGAGCCATACAGCGTATGTATAATTCATTTATATATGTCAGATTGCTCTTTGGAATAGCAGTTCCAGTCTAAATTCTTAACAGCTGTGTGCGTTAGAATTCCTCTATCTCTGTACCCTCACTAACAGTTGGAATGTCCCAGCTTTAAATTTTTTGCTAGCCAAATAGGTATAAATGGATTTATAATTGAATTTTAATTAGCAGTTAACTGATTAATAATAAGTTTGAACATCTCTTCATGTATTTCTGAGCATTTTGGTTTTCCTCTTCTCTGGGTATATTTGTCATGTTTTGTCAGTTTATTTATTTTACTTTATTTTGTTTTTTGAGATAGGGTTCACTCTGTCACCCAGGCTGGAGTGCAGTGGCATGAACATGGCTCACTGCAGTCTTGACCTCCTGGGCTCAAGCAATCCTTCTGCCTAGCTGCTCCAAGTAGCTAGGACCAGAGGCATGCACCACCGCACTCAGTTAATTTTTAAAAATAGTTTTTCTTTCAGAGACAGAACCTTGCCATACCTGCCTTGGCCTCCCAAAGCACTGGCATTACAGGCAGAAGCCGCCTCATCTGTCCTCTTCTGTCTCTTTAGGACAGTGTATTCCTGTCCTTTTCTTTTGGATTTGCAGGAATACTTTGTATATGCTAGCTATTAATCCTTTGTTAAAGGTATTGCATATAAGTTTTCTCTGTCATCTATTAACTTTGTTTATAATGCCCCTTATTGAATAGAAATTCTTATTTTTTTGTAATCAAATCTATTAATTTTTTGTATCTTATGGCATCTACTTCTGAGGTTTTGTTTAAGAAATTGTTATCTAATTCTAGGCCACAAATATATTCTCCTATATTATCATCTATTAACTTTATAATTTTAGCTTTCATATTTATTTTATTATCTGTAGTCTGGATTTACACTTTGTGCCAAGGGGGAATTCCAGCTTTATTTTTCTTCAAATAGTGAGCCAGTCTTTTCAATACCATATATTCAACAGTCCATCCTTTCTCCATTGATTTGTGGTGCCAATTTTATAGCATATTAAGTTTCTGTATCTACTTAAATCTGTCTTTAAGCCTTTCCATTTATCTATTTATCTCTTCCACATTACTTTTTTTAGTATGATACGGCAGGGATAGCTGGTATTCACCAAGTGATTTTTGTACTTACTTTCCTAGCTTGCCTTACAGTTAGATTGAGGTCATATGACTATTTGAACTAGGTACTACAAACAAAGCAATGTTTATTATTACTGGGTTAAAGTTATTCAAAACTGGTGTATAAGGCTGTGTGTTTAGATGGAGGAACCACAAGATGCAAGAAGCCTTAGCTAGGTTCCTGAGTAACTGCATGGAAGACTGGAGAGCTGCCTAATCATTAAATTTTATGTAAATAGGAAATAAGACTTTGTTTACTTCACTGAGATTTTGAGGTTTGTTTGTTACTTCAGCATAGCCTATTGTTACTGTGACTGACACATATAGTGTATCTTACTATCCAGTGGAGTAAGTCTCCACTCTAGCCTTCCTTTTCAAATTGATGTAGCTCTTGTTGGATTTTTTAATTTCCATAACAGTGTTAGAATGTATCAACTAAGCTTTGATAGATTTGTAAAAATGTTAAGCCAACTCAGTGTTACCATTCTGATCATGACTTTTTAAAATATATTGCTGGATTCTACTTGCTGGTATTTTGTTTAAGATTTTCACATCTATATTTTGAGACTTGTTTGTAATTTCATTTTTATACTGATCTTGTCAGTTTTAATATAAAAGATATTTGTCTCATAAAATGCATGGAGAACCTTTCTTATTTCTAGCCCATAGAAGACTTGTACAAGATTGGACTTTATCTGTTCCATCTGGATCTATTTTTTTTTTGAGGAGAGGGGCAGGGAACTTTTAAACTAATGATTTAATTTTTTTCAGTGGTTATAGGGCCCTTGGGATTCTCTGTTTCTTTCTGAGCCAATTTTGGCAAGTTTTATTTTTCAAAAAGATGTATCAATTTCATCCACATTTTCAAATTCATTGTCATAAAGTTAATTATGGTATTCTCTTATCTGTTAAAATCACTGCTTATTCATTATCATATCATCTTGTTCATTGCCAATATTGTTTATTTTCACCTTTTTTCTTGATTAGTCTTACCAAAGGTTAGCTTTTTAAATTATATCTTTTGAGGACCAGTTTTTGGCTTTTTAAAATTCTATCAAATATATTTTTTTCTATTTCATCTATTTCTGCTTGTCTTTTTCATTTTATTATCTTTACACTTGTTCTATCGGTCTATCTTTAACTTTTGATTTGGATGCTTAGCTCATTAATGCTTACCTTTTTTTCTAGTCTAACATAAGATTTTTAAAACAGTTCTATGAGATATAATTCATCTAAACAATTCACCTACTTAGTGTAAAATTTAACCTTCTGTACTATGCTTCCAGAGTTGTGCAACCATCGCCATAATGAATTGTAGAATATTTTCATCACTCCAAAAAGAAACCTTGCACCTATGAGTTGTCACTCTTCATGTTGCCTCTGCCACTCCTTTCAACTATTACTTAACTTTCTGTCTCTATAGATTTGCCTTTTCTAGACATTTCATATAACATAAAAACTTAAGACCATAAATTTCCTTTGAAATACTGTTTTTATTGAGAACACATGGACACAGAGAGGGAAGCAATATACACCCAGGCCTGTTGGAGAGTGGGAGGTGAGGGGAAGGATCTTAGAGGACGGGTCAATAGGTGCAGCAAACCACTATGGCACATTCTGCATGTGTATCCCATTTTTTTTAGAATAAATTAAAAAAAAGGAAAATATAGTAATACTGTTTTTACTGAATCCTACAAATGTTGATACTTAGTGTTTTTGTTATTATTCAGTTTTCAGTGTTTCAAAATTTCTATTATGCTTCCTTTTTTAACCCATAACCTACAAAAAAATTTTTTTTTTTATTTCCAAAAACGACTAGAGGTGGTGGCTCATGCCTGTAATTCCAGCACTTTGGGAGGCTGAGGCAGGAGGATCACATGAGGTTAGGAGTTAGAGACCAGCCTGGGCAACATGGAGAAACCCATCTCTACCAAAAATACTAAAAATTAGCCATGCAATGTACTGTGCACCTGTAGTCCTAGCTACTTGAGTGGCTGAGGCAGTATGATTGATTGAGCCTGGGAGGTAGAGGTTGCAGTGAGCTGTGATCATGCCACTGCCCTCCAGACTGAGCGACAGAGTGAGAACCCATATCAAAATAAATAAATAAATAAATAAAATAAATTTCAAACACATGATTTAAAAAAACATTATCTTGTTATTTATTTCCATTTGAATTGAATTTTGGCCAAATAAAGTGATTATTATGACACTGATTCTTGGAAATTGTTGTTATCTTTTTATGGCCAAATTCATCATCATTATTATAAACAGTCCCTTATGCTTGAGAAGAAAGTGTATTCTCCTATTACTTGGTACAGAATTCTGTATATGTCCATTAAATCAGATTGTTGACCAAATTGCTCACAATCCTATTATCTTTACTATCAAGATATATTAATAGAATGTTTTTGTTTTCCATATCCTTTAAATACTTTGGAGAAGTATGTTGAATTCTTCCATGTGATTGTTGATTTGTTCATTTCTTTTTATAGTTCTGTAACTTTTTTTTCTATATACATATATCAGGTTTCCACCCTGATAAAGGGTGAAAACAAATGCAGCTCCCGGAACTCCAAGAGTAAGAGTTTGTATCACTTTATCATTGTGCTCTGCCACTAAAATGACAGCCCTGCATTCTCAGTCCTTGCATTTATTAGGCTGTATTCCTAAAAAGAGAGAACATGAATGTTCCTTGACCCGATTGTTTACCCGGACTAACAAATTAAAGCAAGGAAAGCAGGACTATTCAGTGCAAATAGTTGTGAGAACTGTACTTCTTTGTTCAGGCCCTGGACACACAATATAAAAGGTAATAACTATAGTACTAAATATTTAAGAAATGTTTCAACAGTCACATTTCAGGAATAATAGAATACTACATAGCTGATGCTTAATTCCTGGCACCTATTGTTATAATTTTACTAAGTTAAATCTGTCAAAGAACTACCCTTTTCAGATTTAGCCACACCTGAACTACGCTAGTACTTTCACATATGATGTGATTTAAGGCACAAAAACCCTGACCTTAGGAAATAAAATACTTCCGTATTGTGTGATTTGTAGCTTATTCATTAGGCCAGACCACACATCTCCGTATTGGAATAGGTTTCACCTGAATGAAGGTTATGGAAGTTTCCACTGTTAATCAGAGCAGATGAAGCTGGTTGGACTACCTGAATAGTAAGGATCAAGCCAGGAAATGCTAATGCATCCATCTTCCATATATGAACTCAAATACTACCTCTATCTTATCCAGAAGAAGTCCTTTTCCAGGAATGACGTATTTTCAGGTTCTCCATAGTAAGAGTTCAAAAATTCTTGGGTCTAACCTCACTCAGGGTCATGTTGTTACCACAGCAATGATATTATTTATTAAACAGCCATGGGTTCAATGTCATATGGGTTACAATGATCACAGCAAAACTGGGTAAGATCAACATTAGGCCCTAGGGTCCTTCATCAAGTCTCTCCTAGAAGGAGAAAAAGGAAAAAGGCCATCACCGCCATTATTATCACCACTGATCTCTTAAAAATATCTTCAAGCATTAGAAGCTGTCAAGCTTGCATTTGTGGATACAAGTTTTACAAAATTCTAATTTTGCTTAAAAGCTCAAATTTTATTATTGGCAACGAATCCTGTCAATAGTTTTTCTTCAAATCTCACTTCATTTATTTAAAAAAAAATCTCTGCTAAATACCCAAGTCTGAAAACCCATAGTTTGTCTGCCAGTCATTCTTCAAGTAAAAATAATGTTCCGTGAAAAAAGCAGCTAATTCAGTGCACAACTCAAATCATTATGCAAATATTTACCTTAGAGACAACCATTGTCCTAAGCTATGCAGCAGATGTGCTTTGTGCATATTTCCTATTTCATCACACGAAGTATTAAAAAGACATGCACTGACTCACTGAGATTTTATCATATATAATTTTTGTAAATAAGAACTGTATTAAAGACATTTAAAAATGAATTTGGATTTAAAAAAATTTGAGCGTGTGGTTCTAAAGAATGCACTCACTGTTAGTACAGTTTGGGGACACTGCCATAATCCATGCTAAGGTCCCAGCAGTTTTACCATTGCTTTTGCACCATCAGTGCAAATGTCAACCTGGTGAAAACAGCAAATAACATGTTACTATTGTTTTGAAAAGAGTTTTGACCTTACAGTTTCAGGGACTTGCAGTAGTCCATGGACTATACGTTGAGAACTGCTGACATACAATAGGATTCCAACTGAATGAAAAAAATACACATTATATAATAAACATCTGAAAAAATTTTCACCCAGTTTTAATTGTGTGGACGTTTTAACTGATGACACAGGCTGTTACATGTAGTTAATGTCTTTTCATGCCAATGTAGAAGTATATCACAGTTTTAATAATTATTTTTAATAGATAAATAAGAATTGTATATACTTAGGGGTAAACATGACATTTTGATGTATGTATACATTGTGGAATTGCTAAACCAAGCTAATTAACATATGCATCTGCCCCATATAGTTATCTTCTGTGGTTAGAACACTTAAAATCTACTCTTTCTGCAATTTTCAAGTTTGCAATATACTGTTATTAACTATAAAGGGTGTCAGGAAAGCAGGCTGGTTTTGGAAAAAATCTCTGGGAACCTCCCATTGTCTAATTGCTTCACTGGGCCAGGGAGGAGAGGGAGAAAGTTATGCCTGCTCATAAGTGAACTTGAGAGTGCGGATGGGGCCTCTCATAAAGGCCTCACCACTGCCCCTCTTCTAAAAGAGAGCAGACCTGACCCTCTAACCTTAGGAAGCCAACCACTGGTCTGTGCGAAGAGTCATTCTTTCTGCCACAGTGCTTTTTTTCTCACCCCAAATGGTGACTTACTTTTGTCATTGTGCTGTCTCCACAGTTGCCCCCAAAAGAGGGCTCTTCCCTGTCAGGACCTGCATGAGGTTATACAATCCTCCCTCTTTGTTGATCCACAGACCAGCGTCACGCAGCAGATCTTCATCTTTCTTGTTTTGTTTTGTCTCTTATTACCATCATACACTAACAGTTCCTTTAGTCACCACCCCATTTCACCCCTCAGTATCTCCTGCTTGGTTTATTTTAAATTTCTAATAAATGTTCAGTCTCCAACATAGCTCCAATCCATCTTTCACATTGCCATCATATTATTTTTCCTTTTGTCAAAAATGTTCAGCAACTCAAATAATATGACAGGGTATTATTTCAGTATTTTGGTTTGGAGTTCAGGATCTTTCTCAAATTTTCCTCACTCTGAATTTTCACATTTATCCCTCATCATTCCTCTTCCCATGGCTTCCATTCCAAGCAAGTTCGCTACCTACCTATCACAGGAACAGATTTCTCACTTCCATGTCTTTCTCCAAAGCATTTCCCCCTCCTGGAATACCCTTCTATGTTGTCCTTCAGGGCTCAGTTTAAATGTGCCTTTACGCCTTGAAGCTTTCTCAGCAACCAGTGCTTCATTTAAACAGATGGTGTATATTTGACAAAGAGCATAAACCCAGGTACTGTTAGTAATCCTTTTGTATTTATTAATTATTATTATTATTTTTCACAGATCTTTGTATACACCTTTTTTAATGTACCTTATCTCCCCAGCTGGATTTTAAATTCAAGCATTAGAACGACTTTTTGTCAGTTGAAACATACAATTTTATTGATGATACACAAATGAAGTCTTTGGTGGATAAATTCAAGTCAAAACAAATAATAGAACAGTAGGCCATTCATAATGAACAGGTTTACTGTCAATTCAGAGGAACCAGTAAAAATATTTCCATCCAAGCAGCACAATTAAAGTCACAAATATGTTTTCAGTACAAGAGGTCTATTTATTTGGTATTTATAAAATGGTTCAGGTTAAAGCTGGTGACTGTCACAGACAACATCACTCTGGATGATACATTATTTAAAACTGGCAGCTGAAAGGATTCCTTTAGTATACGAGCAAGTGGAAAAGCAGTAACTTTCAATTTTCAATGCTTCCAGACTGCAAAACCAAGAAATTTCTTGAAGTCTTTTGACAGCACATAACCAATCAGAATTTGTTCACTAGCTTTATAACTTTCACTTTCACTAAGAGGTCATGGTGATTTGCTAAGGCTCTAATTTTCTTAACACACACTCCAGATGCAGTGCATAAGTAAAAGAGGGAACCTTTATTGAATTCTCTATAGTTAAACACTTCTGCTCTGAGATTGTCATAAATGATCTCAAATAGAGTAAGGGCATTAATAAGGATTTCTGATTCCACATAAGAATTATAGAGGGAACTAAATGAGGCTGGCACTTGGGTACTGAGCAGTTTTTTCAACATATCTGGATTTTCGGCAAAATTTGAAAGAATTTTCAAAATCTCAACCTTGATTTTTCCACCTCCCTGAGATAACAAACGGAAAAAGTTTGCAATGGAATTGACAAGCAGGTGCTGGTAGTCATTAGTAATAGTCATGTTTGTTAGAAATTTTAGTCCAACTACTTGAACTGCTGAGTTCAGGTTAGAGGCCATGATATCATCCATCACTTTATTCATGTACACCTGAAGCCGGCCCTGATTTTCATAATTCTCACTCAGGTTATTCATGGCCATTAAGGCTTTTTCCTTAATGTGGGGATCAGTTTTGTTAATCATGTTTGCAATAATTGGGAGGCCTCCCAGTTTGCGGATTGTCTCTTGATTGCATGAATAATTGGCATTGTTGCTCAGAGTGAGCAAAGCTACCTGCTGGATGAAAGGATCATCAGATTTCTGAAGCAAGGCAAGGACCTTCCTGAGATCGCGGACACCCAGAATCTCATCAATTTCATAAGGAAAGGGGCGCTTCTGCATGGCAACGGGTCTTTTTCCCCTCCCTCTGTGCTGAATCTCAGGCTCAGAGTCTGAATCTGACTCTGTGTCAGTCCACCCAGACTCCCCTTCCTCAGAATCAGGGACCTCTGCCAGGAAAGCCTGTCCACCATTAGCAGAGGCTGCAGCAGCTGCTGCAGCCCCATCTCCAGGACGGAAGCCCATCCCCAATTCGTCTACTTCAACCTTGCTTTTCTTGCCCTTGCCCTTGCCCCCATTCCGGGACCTGGCCTTGGCTCCACCTTTGGGTACAGCTCCAGTCGCTGATGTGGCTTTAGGTATAGCCCCAGTGTGAGCCCCAGGGGTTGCTTTCTTGGCGGCAGTTGTTCCAGGAACTGCAGCTGCTCTAGGGGAACCAGAAGTTCCAGGAGCCTCTGCAGCCCCAGTAGGCGCTGCAGCCGCAGTAGGCGTTGGGGGCACAGGAGCCTCAGCTGCCTTGGTAAGCGATGCCACCCTGGGAGCTTCAGCTACCTTGGTAGGTGCTGCTACCCCAGGACCCTCGGTCACCTCAGTGGGTGCTGCTGCCTCGGTGGGCACCACTGTCCCAGGAGGCACTGCTGCCCTGGGAGTCTCCACTTCTATGGGGGCTTCTGCCACTTTGGGAAGCCCTGCCACTGCAGGTGCTTCTGCAGCTGCAAGGGCCTCTGTCACTATGGGAGGTGGTGCTATTGTAGAAGCCACTGCAGCCCCAACTACTGATTCGGCCTTAGGCCCAATCCCGGCTCCATCTGCCTCTTGGGCTTGACTTCCTGCCCCACTCTGAGCCTCAGCGCTGGATGCAGCTGGGGCCACTGCCTCAGCTCCAGCTGTGTCCAGAGCAGAGGCTTCATCCTGGGCCCTGTCCTCTGCTTCAGCTTGGACTGGGGTTGGGGGACTGAATCCTGGCCCAAGGTCAATTGTGAATCCGGCTCTTAGGCCGGCTCTAGCCCTGGCTCCAGTCCCAGCCACAGCCCGGTTTTTGGACTTGGCCATTCTCTTCTTGGTCTGGTCTCTTCCCCTGGTGTATTTGTAGACACAGTACCAGGCACCAGCTCCGATCACTATCCCTGCCGCTACACAGCCAGCATCCCGAACGCGGCTCATGGTGCAGCTGGGGTTATTCACTGATCCAGAGGGTGGAATTGGCTTGGTTAAGGTTAAGGGATGCCTGCTCCTCCGGGTGAGGCTCTTCAGTTTAGGCTTACAAGTTCTGCTGAGGCTTAAGCAGGGCCTAGGGGTAAAGGATAAAAATGAAGCATAGGGCTCTGGTTCACTTCGTGTCTAACCAGTTCTACTTAGGGAAGAGTTTAGGGACACAATGCTTGGTGGGTGGGCTAGCACCGAGACACGGGTATCAAGGCCTGCGTTTGCCGATTCACAGACCTAGTTTAACGTTTTATATCTATATCTTCAACCTTAGCCTGCCCTATCAATGCCTACAACTTCCCAGCATCTAAATGAGGGGACAAGAGACAGTACAGACATCCGCAAAGCTGGTGGAGAGCTGGAAAAACAGTAGTGATCTTAGATTTGGCTATGACGCCCACCCCTACCCCCAAGGTCCCTAGATGGTGCTCACCCACATACCAACCTCCTGGGATCAAGATTGCTTTGCTTTTTCCCACTGTAGCTGTAGTTTCACAGAGGCCAAAAGGAAGACAGACCTGAGGACAGATCAGAAAGGGCGGTTTTGAGCCTTTGGTGGACGAATTCTGGTTCCTTTCTTGATTTGAACCCCTGTGAGCCAAACGTTTTCCCCTCTCAGGTATTCTCCTCAGCCTTTCCTCCCTCAAATATTAACTAAGGCAGATGCCACGCCCCTTTCTCTGCACCAAAAAGAAAGGGCCCAAGGGAAGGATGTATTTTAGAGAGAAGACTCAGGAGGAGCCTCTGGTTCCATACTCTGCCCTGGTCTCTGCCACACTCATACCACGGGGCCCCAAACAATTTCAACCCCAACACTGACCTCCAAGGATTCAAGGCTGTTTCTCCTTACTTCAGTTCAGTTAGAGCTTCATCCTAAGGACCGACTGAAGAGCAGAAATGTAGACTGCCGATTTTAGACAGTGAAAGCCTGGTCGATGGATCAGCACCCAGGACAAGCGTCTCAGTAATTGCCTTCCCGTGTTCGCACACCAGAATGTCAAATGATTCTACCTCTCAGTTCCTTCAACTCTTCTCATCCCACCCCTCCCAACTCAATCCTCCTCCGGCGCAAGCTCCACAAGCACTCAATCCCTCCTTTCGCTTTGCCCCGCCCCGTCCGCCATTTTTCCGGGACACACCGCCACACCCCTTCTCCTGGCTCCGAGAGGGAGGGGAGCGGGGCGAGGGTGCAGTAAAAGCAGGATGGGACGCTGCAAGGGGGATTCCTGCCAAACAATCTAGTGTTCCCCTCCTAGGAGCACCCGTCTTTCACTCCCCAGCCCCTAGGCTTAGCATTAGCTTGCAGAAGAGGGGCCTCAATGTGTGCCTTTTCGAGTTCAGGGTCGTCATTTTCCCCGATGTCTCTGCTATGGGCTCTACCTCCCACTTCCCAACCAAATCCCGCCAACAACCGCCATTTCTCCCGCCTGCATACCCGAATTCCTTTTCCAGGACTGAAAAGACGGGGGTGAACAGCTGTGTGGGCCGGAGGTGTCTGGAAAGCAGTCTGCGAGTTAACAAGGTGGTTTAATACCAGATTCTCTCAGGTTCCCCCACCTCCGCCTCCCGTGAAGCCCAGATAGCGCCAAACCCGCCATCTCTCCAACAGCAGCGAGTACACGCATTTCCCAGCACCCCCAAAGCACAGAGGGCCCGGCTGGGGGAAGGGAGGGTGCGGTGGCGGTGGTGGGGGAGGTCAGGGTAGGAATGAACCGCTCAGATTGTTACTAAATTGCATGCCCCACCCCCGCCCCCTTTCCCAACCTCCCCGCTGGCCTGTGCCGCTGCCACGTTTATTTCTCTTCCCTCTTCTCACAACACAGGACTGGATGTGGGGTCGGGCCTGTGATATAAACAAAACCAAAAAACACTGCCTGGAAAGAAAGTAAGCGGATTCTTCGTAAAGTCTAAGTCTTTTCGTTTTCCCCTCCCCCTTTCCCCGCCGCCCACCAAAATGAGCGGCGTCGGAGCACCTCAGGTCTGTAAAGCCGGCCAGGAGTGGGAGACACGGAGGCACTCGCGGCCTCGGACTCCTGCATCCCTAGATTACCCCTATTCAGGGGTCCCAGGCTGTGCCCACCCTTACACCCACCTGCCCGGATCTGGGGATGTTTTCTTCTCCTCCTCCTCGCCTAGGTTAATCACAGGGCAGCGAGCTGCGCAATAGAGTTGGTACCCAGAGGAGGACGGAGAACGGCGGTCAGGGCTTTAAGTACCTTTGCCCACGTCAGCTCCTGGTCACGTGAGGTTTGCATCACCAGTAAGCTTGGGTCCCCAGTTTCCACTCCCACTAAGAGTACGAGCCCCTTCCTTTACCCTCACTCCCATCTCACCCCACCACATCAGGTCCCGTCACTCCTTTTTTTTGTCTTTGTAGTCCTGGAGGCCCAAAGTAGCCCCTTCTCCCTGCTTTCAGAAATTGCCTTTCTGTGGTTACTGCGGAGGGGCTGCATCTTCTCTGAGGGCTATTGAAAATGTTCGCTTTCTACTTTTTTGTTGGGGAATTGTTTCATCCTTTTCTGGGCTACTGGACACTCTTCCCTTGCTCCACCTCTAGTTCCTCAGCCTCCAGGATTTTCACTGCAGTTGATTACCTGTTCCAGTATAGCTAAGGGGCAGAGTGCCAGAAAGGAGATAAGGATTGGGAGTGGGGTCTGTACTTCTCCAATACTCCTGTTTTGTTTTTAAAACTACCATCATGCTTTATTTTTATAGTAAGAAAATTCAGTAAAACAAGAATTCAGTGTGGGAAGTAGCAACAAAAAAGGGTGGGCATGTTTTCTAAAGAAAAACGACTTCCTGCGTCCACTGGAAAGCACCATTAATTTTGGTTAATTTTTACCTAATAGATCATGAATTCTTTTGGCCACATAGGAAATAGTTTTTAAAATATGCTAAGGTATTTGAATATCTAAAATGGAATACTTCTCAATAAGGTAAGCATATTTTCATATGATCTGTAAATTGATCCACAGAGAGATGTTCAGTTGTCCAATCTTATTTATTTTGGACAAATAATATGCAACTTTTTTCTCCTTCTGGGACAGCTTTTAAGTTGCATAAATAAATGATCCTGTCTCGTCCTGTTAGAGAAACACATTTATTTAATATTCTCAATCCACTGCTAACTGCTGTGTGTGAACCTCCCGTACTTTAATGGCTGTAACCATGACAGTTTTGAACACCTGTCCTAAGATTAGGTTCCAGTTAACGATTCAGCTCTGGGCCAAAGGAAGATCTGTGAGGCCAAGGAAACTGAGTGTGGCAGGTGAAGGGTGGTCAAATCCTCCTTGCCCTGTCAGGAGAAGGGAGGTGCTGTCCCTCTACTCCCTCCCATATGCCAGAGCTGCTCCCTCCTCTCCTTCATTCCGGCACCTGGGTTAGTTGCTCACTCCCAAAATATATCTGGACCAGTGACCAAGTTGCAGACCTGGTTAAATGTCTTTGGTTACTTCTCTCCCTTCCCCAGGTTTTCAGAGGTAACCCACTGATGCATGGAAAGGATTGCTGTTCCTATCTGACCCTGCAGCTGAGGATTTGTGAAGCCTGAAGAAGTGATTGTTGAGGGAAGCTCCCAGGCCTGACTGCTGTCTATCCTTATTCGTGGTTACCAGTGAACGTTGCTCCAAACACTGTGTGCTACTACCACCTGGCCTAAGAGATGCAGCCTCCTAGGCCTCTCACCTCTGGCCTCCTTAGCTCCAGGGCACCCAGGAGGAATCTAGCCTTGCTGAAAGGTTACTGCCTGTCAGTACACATCTGCCTTGGCGCCCTGTCAATGAAATGTATGCCCAGGGAACAATGAACCCATAGTAGGTATTCTCACCTGCTCATCTCTGTGGACCACCTGAAATTGTATTCACCTGCAAAGTTTTGTTTGGGATTATATATGTGGTTAAATGCGTTTTTTTTTTTTTCAGGAACAGAGATCATTGACCTCATCAGTTTCTCAAGGGGTCTGTAACTCATACCCCAAAATTAAGCACTAATACAATGGCCAAGAGAGTCTGTGTTATATATATAATAGTCCAGATTAGGAATTTTTCATATTGTTCTGGTAATACAAGTAATATATACTATTGGTTAAAAATATTCAAAACAATGAAATATATAAAGTATACAGGGAAAGAACCTTGTTTTATCTTTTCCACTCCCAGCCACTGTCAACAGTTTTAAACTTTCTTTTTATACACATATTAGTAAGTGCACTCATGCCTATTAATCAAGTTCCAAATTTTTGCGATCTGTCTTATTAATTCTAATTTAAGGTGGTACCTTTGGTTTATGTAGGTACTATATATAATCATTTGTAAATGATTTTTCATTTCTTCCTTTCCAGCATTTATGCCCCCTTTTCTTTCTTTTTCTGTATGAGTAATTCTGGGTTAAATTAGACATAAAAGAAAATATCCTTAACTTGATGAAGAATATATCAGAAGCTCTTCTGATCTGGCAGATTTGTCCTTCCCTGTGGTCTACGAAGATCACAGAACTTAATGACTGGCATTGACTAGAATGTCCTTAAGAGCCTCCTGATCTTGTTCTTGAAGTCAATGGGAATGCCTCTTTTGTTTCATTATTTAATATAACTTTTGTTTGTGACTGATATATTCTCTTTTTTTTCAAGGCTAATTTCACTTATGTTTGCCAATCTCTCTCTCTTTCTCTCTCTCTCTCTGTTGTGTGCACAGGAGCATGCGTTCCCCCCCTCCCCCGCACCCACACGCGTAGTACCAATAAATACTGTCAGTGAATGGAGGCAAGTCATTAAGTTATGTAACGTTGATAAACCAGAGAGGATGAGTCTGCCAGATCAGATGAGCTTCTAATATCTTCTTCAACAGGTTAAGGATGTTTTCTTTTATACCTAATTTAATTCATCCAAGAATGACTCATTGAATTACGTATAATTCTTTGTTACATAAATGAAGTTTACTCCTATTCCTATTTTACTAATGGTTTTATAAAAATTAGAAATGGTGATATGTTTTATAAAATGCTTTCATTGTGAGATTTCTTTTCTTCTTTGGTTTGCTGTTGTCATGAATGATGTAGACAGGCCAGTCTACCTGTTACTCTTATCTTCCTATAGTTTATTCTCAACAAGTCCAGACACATGTCCCTTGTTCAAATTCCCCACCCACTTCCTGTGTTGTTTAGGGGAAATAGAAAAGTCCTTATTACCACTGACAAGGCCCCACCCTATTCAATCTTACCAGTTTTCTGCCTAATCTACTTCTCTCTATCTAGCTCACCCTGCTCCATCATCTTGGCTTTCTTGATGTTCTTGGAATATACTGGATATGTTCCCTTTACAGAACCTTTGCAGTTGCTTGTCTCAATGCCTGGGATGTAGCCCCCTCACCCCCACCCCATATCCCCACACTTAGATCCCTCACTGACTTCATATCTTTACTCAAAGGTCACCCTTTTAGCGAGTCCTTCATTGGTCACCCATTCTCAAAGTTTACCGTATCTTGACTTTTCATATCCTCTTTCCTGCCATTTATTCTTTCTTTAGTACTTATTAAAAACAATATACTATATGTTTTATTTTGTTGGTTGGTCGTCTCTTTCACTAGAATGCAAGAACTATGAGATTAGAAATTTAGGTCAGCTCTATTCACGGCTGCAACCTCAGCATCAAGAACAATGCATGGCATGTAGTAGGTGCTCAGTACATGCGTTGAATAAATGAATAAATGAATGAATGGTTTTCTTTTTTTTTTTTTTTGAGACGGAGTTTCACTCTTGTTACCCAGGCTGGAGTGCAGTGGCGCGATCTCGGCTCACCGCAACCTCCGCCTCCTGGGTTCAGGCAATTCTCCTGCCTCAGCCTTCTGAGTAGCTGGGATTACAGGCACGCGCCACCATGCCCAGCTAATTTTCTTCTGTATTTTTAGTAGAGACAAGGTTTCACCATGTTGACCAGGATGGTCTCGATCTCTTGACCTCGTGATCCACCCGCCTCGGCCCCCCAAGAATGAATGGTTTTCTAAAGCTGAACCACCTTTACACTAGAGAAATAAGCCTAGCTGGTTGTGGCATATCATCAGATTTGTAAACTCTCAAATAAGTGATTACCTAATCAGGATGTTGTCATGGGAAAAGATGCAGAAAACTTAAGATTGCTTTGAGTGACATGTGTAGAACTCATTATGCCGTGAGAACGGTTGTTTGTGATATATGCCATTTAATAAAAATGAATCATTTTTTATTGAATGAAAATAGTTCTGTAACACTTTTCAATAATAAAAATGCATGTTTGTATAGCAAAGAATAGAAAAGTGTTAACAAGAATGTAACATAATCTGTTCCTACTGTTTCCTTTCCTGACACTCCCTCCCCCATCCTCCTTTCCAGGTATTTTCAGGACTGCAGAGATGAACATTAGTGATTACAAACAGAAGTGGTGGAGGGAGCAGAGAAAATGATGGGTCTGTTTTCCAGAGAAATAGAAATGACCAGTAGCTCAGGAGAAGATGCTGTTTCTTATGGTAATCAGAAAGATGAAACTTTTGTTGTGTGCACAAAGACTAAAAAGAACATAAGCGACAGTGCTTTGCATGGTGGAGGTGGTGGGAGGGAAGGCAGAGAGTGAAAGGCTCTGCAAATAATGGGAGGGGAAATTTGGGACCCAGACTCACCAGCGATGTGGCTTCATGTGACCATGAGCTGGTGTGTTGGTCCAAATAGCAGTTCCTGATCAGCTACCAGCTCCCTAATTCCGTAAAGGCCTTGTGACTGTGGCCAAAGAGGGTGGAAAAGGACAGGAAGGAAACCTGTCTAGATCTTTGCACGTTGGTGTGAAGGTGGGTGTTGATGGGAGACTCCTGAAGTCCAGGTGGAAGGTAGCAGCACAATTTTCTTTCTTTCTTTCTTTTTTTTTTTTTCACAATTTTCAAGTTAAGAGGCACTTCTCTGTTTCTCTAAGGGGATACCCGAACCCAAGCTTGTTCTCATTTTGTGACTTGTCAAAGGCAGGGCAGTGTCAGCAGTAGAAATAGTTGACATTGGTGACATGACAAGGTGGAGGGGAGAAAGTGGTTATCATACAGCAGAGCAATGAAGGACTGTGAAATAAGAGACAGACTTGACAACATGGACCCTGAACAGGGAAAGGTCTGGGTCTGGACCCACATTCAGATGTTGGCACAGCCACTGAGCACTAAGTCCAAATTGTCTCCTCTTTGTTCCTGTCTGGTTTTTGTTTTGGTCTGTCTGTGTCTGCTGCTCTGTCCATCCATCAGTGGTGGGTTGGCCATGCAAAAGGAGGAGAAGCTCAAAGCTTCATTTCCTTCCTCCATCCCCTCCCCCTAAACACTCAGTCCCTACATCCAACTTGACTACAGCTTCAAAATCCAGCCCTCAATGTGTTCTTACTAGCTTAAGGGAGCACCCCTGAGACATTCACAGTGCTGTAGCATGGGCTGAGCTTAGAACTTAGACTTGATGGCAGTGGGACTAGTGACTTGGCTGGTGCCTTGAACTACATATACTGACTGGCCTGTGGTAGACAGCAGAAAATGAAGAGACCAGCTGATTTGTAAAACATTAATCATGTCTACAAAAGTTTAGAAAACACAGAAAACTATAAGAAACAAAATAAAAATAAGCCACCAATAATTACCATTCCTTGTCTGTAAGAATGTGGTTATGTGTATTTAACATTATTGCAGTCATACTGTATATGTTGCCCTGAACTTATTTTTTTTTCAGGTGTGTCACAAGCTATTTCTTTTATTAGTTAATGAAAATGCTTCATAAACATTATATTAATGAATGTTTCATAATAACAAAACATAATAATCATAACCTTACCCTTTTGCTGCCTTTCATGAAGCAGGTATGAAACTTAACTTGTGTGAAAGAGTTATTAAACATCTTTATTTTCTTAAAAAAACCCAGTCCTCTGTAGATTCCAGGATGGCAGAATATCCTATCACAGGGATTTAGGGGTGATGCCAGGTCCCTGGGATTATCCATTACCAAGGCATAGGGGATGTCTTTCTATGCTTGTTATAACTGTGATACGGGCCATCCATGTTTCCATGAGCCTTTTAGATGGGACAGTTAAGCACCTTGGGTGACATACTTAGCATAAAGGGGACAGGAATTGGTGAGATTGGGCATCCTGGATAGGACTCAGCCTCCAAGGTATATCACATGGCCATCAGCATTGAATTTCTCCCATATTCTCTGGATTGCTGGGGAGCAGGCCAGAGGTCCCATTTGCTCAAGGAATTCAAAGACTCCTTTCTTTACCCCTTCAATGGTGGTGGTGGGGCATTTTCTTTTTAGTGTGAGGAAAATCTTTCACTCCTTTAACTCTGTTCTTCACAATGGACTTGGGTTTCTTGGAAACAAACTCTGGGAAGTCCTGACAAACTTTCCTGGAGTCAAGAAAGTACAGAGTTAGCTTGGCTGAGAAAGGGAAAGTGGAAAACATAAATAGACACAGAGATGAAATACAAATTAGTACCTTGATGTCTTAAGTGGGGTTCCCCAGAAGCAGAACTGGGAATGGAGATTCTTGTGAAAGTGGTTTATTGAGGGAGTATCATGAGATGAAACCTATATGGAAGTGAAGGAAGCAGCATAGATCAGGGGAAGAAATTTAGCATAGGTATAATCCAGCTGAAGACTAGCCTCAGCCTGAGCCCGGGAGACTGTGGAATGTGAAGGGCACCAGCAAAAAAATCCACCTTGAAACCAGGGAGCCAGGCTTTTATATCCACTGATTGCAAGACAGGATGCATGAGTGGGTGGGGGGGAGGTGAGAGGAGAGCGGTTTTAATTCCTCAGGTTTTTAGACATAGTGGATCTGACAAGGGCAGCTAAGGGATGGATGCACTGGCACAGTAAGTGGAATCTGGACAGGCCATTAATAGCGACCACTGTAACTAGCCCATCTGAATTCTTGCAATGAAAATGTACTTCCTATCTATGTGTCCCATCCCCCACCAGAAGGACTTAATTGTAGCATTACTAGCTGTAGAATCTCTTCATGTGTGCAGTCTACTAGGAAATGACCAACTTCTCCATTGACAAAAGAAAAGAGAATGCTTGTGCTTCTCCAGTCTTCTAGCTGTTGTCTCGGAAACACTACCCTCAGAGACTAGTTTTCTCTCTTTAACCTATAATCAAATCTTCTCCTTCAGAAGAAGGGACTATACATTTCAGAAAGGGACTATATAACATGTAATTTAGCACCTAGTGAAAATGTGTTCTGCTTGTAATAAGATTAATGGCTGGTGCAAAGTTTGAAGGAAATTTAGACATCGGATGATTGGCTCTGGATAATTTAAAACAGATTTTGGCAAAGTTGTTAAAGGAAAGGCAGGCATCATTCACTTATACAATTCAAGCCGAGCCAAGCAAAGATGGAAGGGTATCAGGGCAAAGGGAGCTTGCCACCCTGATAAATGGACTGCCTATTAATCTAACATCCATATAGTAACCCTGGGCTCTTGGGGATAGAAGGTGCCTTGGAGAAATATAAACTTTGAGCCTCCATATTGCTAATATGAAGAAAAATTAGCCTTATTTATCTTTGTGGTTCCCTTGCTCATTGAGTGTTGTCAAAATTTGGGAGCCAAGATATCAGAAAAGCAAACCCCTCCACAAAGGTTATTGCTGAGACACATATTGTCCCAGATTGCAAATTAATTTTGGGCTTAATGGTTCTGGTGCTTCTGTGCTATGCTAGAGGAACAGGAATCTTTGTCAAAGCTGGAGTTGCTAGGCTTAGGATCCAGTCTACCTGGTGCATTGCATGGCTGTCCTGTCTGGGGCTTGCAACATCTTTGAGACACTGTTGGAGTAGGGCACTGGTATCTCCCTATTCAGGAGCCCTACATTGCTCTACCCTCGTTAACACTTTCCCAGAACAGAGGATTTTTTTTTTTTTTTTAAACAGGGGAGAAATTCCTGTCTTAAAACACAAGTTATCTTGCTCAACTTCACAGATAAGGCCAGAAGAGAATAAACAAATTAACCAAGGCTCTATAGACAGTGGTGGGTCATTAAATAAGATTTTTCTCATTTTTTTGTATTATTTATTTTTTTATTGCATTTTAGGTTTTGGGGTACATGTGAAGAACATGCAAGATAGTTGCATAGGTACACACGTGGCAGTGTGATTTGCTGCCTTCCTCCCCTTCACCTATATCTGGCATTTCTCCCCATGCTATCTCTCCCCAACTCCCCACCCCCCGCAGTCCCTCCCCTATTTCCCCCAACAGACCCCAGTGTGTAGTGCTCCCCTCCCTGTGTCCATGTGTTCCCATTGTTCAACGCCCGCCTATGAGTGAGAACATGCGGTATTTCATTTTGTGTTCTTGTGTCAGTTTGCTGAGAATGATGGTCTCCAGGTTCATCCGTGTCCCTACAAAGGACACGAACTCATGTTTTTTTTGATTGCTGCATAATATTCCATGGTGTATATGTGGATTTTTCTCATTTTAAAAGTATGTATCCAGTTAAAATAATTAAATACTGAGAAATATAACTATTATTCAATTTACTTTCCTCTCCTGTCCCCAGCCAGTTTCCTTTATAATTAAAAGTTATACCTTCTAATGTCATAATATAATTAAATATTATAGAACATCATAGGATACAATGTGAGTGTCTATAGAAAATGTCTCCTAATGTTATCCCTCCATGCAGCAAACCACCACAGCATGTGTATACCTGTGTAACAATCCTGCACAATCTGCACATGTACCCCAGAACTTAAAATATAAAAAAAGTGTCCATAACAAAGGTTCGCAATTCTCAGCTAATTGTTGACTTTATTCAATATGAATATTTTTTTCACAACCATGTTTTCACAGTTCAAACTGGATAGAGTGTAATTGATCAATTAGAAAACGTAGTTTACATTGTGCAAAGAGTAGTTGGTAATAATGTCATTAAAACCAGAAGCCATTATCACTTGCCTTTAAAGAAAACAACCTTGAGACACACCACAAGATGCCTTTCAGTTTTGTTTATCCTTGCAGTGGGTGATAAAGGTGGTAAAAATTGATAAGAATGTGTAAGGAAGCTTTGTGTTAGTTATAAAGCTTGTGGTGATAAGGAAAATGAAAGACATCAGTCCTGAGCAAATATTTCTGAATTTGTTCACTGAAGTCTATTTTACTGTTATATACTTAGAGCTCTAATGAAACCTTTATTATTGAAATTTCTGCAGCAAATATAATTTTGCTATTGCAAGTTTCAACTTCTCTAGACCTTAATTTCATTTTCTCAACTGAAACATGTTTTTAGATGGGAATTTAAAAAATGTTGGTTTCTTTGAAGTGCAAGTACTGCCTTAGAGGAGAGCAGGGTATACTTGTGAATCATGTGAATCATTAAGTAACCATGACAATCCTGACTACTATGTGGAGAAGTGCCTTTCTGTTATCTAGATCTACGGCCCCCAAGGAATTTGAGAATCCATAAACATGTTTTTCACCTCTTTTAGTTTTACTTTAAAGGGCGAGTCTAGAATTGGTTCACTGCCTGACCATACAATAAAAATCAAATCAAGAAGGATTTGGGGACTTCAAACCAATCTCCTGTAATGGGTGAACTTCCCATGTTATATGTTGCAGTAGATCAGATGGTATCTTGGGAAAGGGAATTCTTACCTTCGACCACCAGTATCAACATCCAGAAATGCCTCATAAATCTCACACTAACCCTATGGCTTCCCACTCATCTAGAAAGTACAATATTTATTATAGATCAGGGAGACAGTATGATTCTTAGGCACTCTTACTTCCTCCAAATGCCTGGCATAAAACCCTAGGGTTGCAGCCTCCACATTCTTTTGGAGCATGAATAATAATAATAATAACAACAAATGTGATGAAGCTTTCTATGAGCTATCTATTTCAATCTTCACAAAATGTCATTGGAAATAGGTATTAGTTTAGAGATGAGGAGATGGAGATGCAAAGAAGTTAAACAACTTTGCCAGTGTGCATATAGCTAGAAATTAGTGGAGGTAGTCTGAACTGTGCTCTTCACTTCTGGATTATGCTGCCTGTTAAGGCCAAGAGCCCTCAAAGGCCTTAAGCATACAAAGGTAGTAAAGAATGGCAATTCCTAGACCCCCAGAAACACAGACACACAGTTAGCAGGAAACCACCACAGTAAGGAAAGAAGTAACATTGCCTCTGGGGGATTGCTTCCCCCATCTTTTCCATACCATGTGATAAACTTTAGGCATCTGTTGTCTGTGCCTCAGTTTTCCCTGTTTCTTATTTCTCTTCTCCATTTTCATGATTGGGTTTTCTGTAACCAGCTGATCCTCCCTCGGGGTTCTGAAGGCTGATGACACTCACCTCTTCATCTCCCAGTGCAGGACTCACACCCAAACTCCAGATCCATATGATCAGCTGGTCACTGAAGAGTGCCCTTTGGGTAGCTCACAGACTCCCACAGCTCAACTTTTCTCAACCTGAACTCCTCCACTTTCTCTCAATACATGTTTCTCTTCCTCCTCCTCTTCTTCTTCCTGCTTCTCCTCAAAGAGTTCTCACTCTCCATGAAAGACACCATCAGTGCACCTCACTGCCTAAGCCAGACTCTCTTCTCTGTGTCACCCCCACATTCTATCTGCTATGGTCAAGGTTGGTGCTGCCCCCAAATTCATATGCTGGTGGACTGATGAGTCACCTAATAACCAGCGTGGCTGTATTAAGAGATGAGGCCATTGAGAAGTGGTTAAGGTCCACCCTCATGAATGGGATGAGTGCCCTTAGAAGAGAGGCTGGAGCAAGCTCCCCTACCCGCTCCTGCCGTGTGAGGGTATGGTAACAAGGCACCATGTATGAAGTAGGGGAACCCTCACCGGATACTACATTTGTTGACGCCTTGGTCTTGGACTTCCCAGCCTCTAGAACTGTGAGTAATACATTTCTGTTGTTTATAAATTACCCAGTCTAAGGCATTTTGTTATAGCAGCCCCAGCAAATGAAGACACCATCCATGTACCTCTGAGATGTCTCATCAGTGCACTCCTACCAGATGCCACTCCTGCCTACCTTGGCCAGACCATCTCCCTTCTGGATATCTGCAGCAGTCTCCTCTGCTGTGGGGTGGGAGTGGGGACAGCTCTGATACACTGCCATCAATGAGACCTTCCTAAAATCTGAGTGCTTCCGTGTCTGACTGAGAACATCTCAATGTCTGGCTTCCCACTGTACTGGGGACAAAGTCCAATCAACCTTAATGTGGCAGACAAGACCTTCCATTGCCCTGCCTCTGCCTACCTCTCTATCTTCACCGCTTTGACCCTACTGAACTTTTCTAACATCTCTGAATGCATACTGCTCTCCCTCTCTTACCTCCTAGCTTTTGCATATGTTGTGCTTCCTTTTTGTTAGGAAAGGGAAGTAAGGTCATGTCCCTGCTCAACCTTGATTGGTGTGTTGGCTGTGTGCATATTTTGCTGTCATACCTGAACAGGCGGTCCTTTGCTTGTGTCCTACAATCCAATTGTGGCATCTGTTCCGGCTGGCTTTTACTGCTTTAGCTTTCAGAGGAAAATCCTCTTTCTAATTTCTTGAAGTGTTTGTGTGTATATGTGTGTGTGTGTGTGTGTGTGTGTGTGTGTGTGTGTCTCACTAAAACTCCTATCTATCAAAGTTATACATCTACTTTCTGTTCTTAAAAAACTGACTGCAGGTATATCATCTGTCCTATCAAACTAGGTGAGAAAATGATTTTGTAATTTATTGCCAGAGGCAGACTTTAGTTCGTTGTCTTCGTGCAAGCATTCCTTTAATTATTTAGTGTACTTTCTCATTACTGGTTATTATTGATACTCAAGGGGATGGTAAGATCTAATAACTCATGCCTGCACTGTATTAACATTGTCAGCCTGGATGCCACTTTCTCCAGCTAACGTGACTTTTAAAGAACTCATGCTGTTTTTTTTTTCTGCAATTTTATCTTTAGAAGCTTTGACCTTTGCATCTTTGTGTAGCTTTTTATTTTTATGTCTGAGCCCCTTTCTTTTTTGCTTTCCAATAAGTACTCAAGCAGGAGAGTCTCCTCTTTTAGATACCTTGCTAAATACATAGCATCGTTTATGAACCTGATTTTCGTGTTGGAAATGCTAGTAAGCGCAAATTCATCTTTAAGTTTCTTTAGTTTTTGCCATTCATAAAGCAAGTTTAGTGCCATCTTAGGCTGGCTACCAGTTAAATTCCACCTCCTTAATATTTATTTTCAGGTCAAGCCCCAGTTAATTCATTCTTTATCTGCAATTATATCCTCATCTGCTTTAGATGGTGTTAAACAGAATGTTTTGGTTTCACAAGCCAGTAAAACAATATTCTGATTAATATACTGGTTCTCTTAGTTCTGATTAAAGTGTATTATTTCTTTAGTGATTGCTTAATTCAAATCTAAATATTTGTTTTCTCCATTTTCCAGATTTGATGTTAAATTCTGTGTTGTCTCTCCACATGGACTAATGCCTGTCTCTTGCTCTCAAGCAAGGATAACTCTATGTACTTCTCTTATTTAGAAGCAGTGGTCTTCCAAATGAGCTGCATAGTCCCTAATAGGTGTATGCTTTTATTTTTTAATCTCACCTTTCAGATGATTAAGTTTCCTGTTTTATAATGTACATATCATATTGGTACAATGTTATATTTTTATTATTTATGAAGAGATAAATACTGTATACATACATTGATATGAGTACTAAATTTTTTGCCAGTAGGGGCCCATAATAAAAAACATTTGGGGACTACTGACTTAGAATATTAGCCAGCAGACTTGCATATGCTAAGATACAGCAATTTGCCGTATTGTCAGACACTATAGGCTAGAAAGAATTGAAGTCTCTCTGAATAAAGTGTTCAATGTTTTCAACTGAATGTTCTCATCCACCTTTCATAAATTCTGGAGTTTTCATAGCCCAAAGCATACCATATCAAATCTTGCCTGATGAACTGCATATATAATTAATTCATCAGTACATGATTAGTATCACAGCTCTACATTATTAATTAAACTCATAATAAAACTATTTCATTAACATTGACTTTTGGACCTCATACTAAATCTTGCAATTAAACATTTTCATTGCCTATGACAAATAATTATTCTAATTTACCAGATAGTAAGACCCTCAGCATATTGAAAAGTCCTTAATAATGAGGTAGTTTTGGAAATCAAACTAACAGAGGCTAGATGTACTCAAGCTAATGATTGTTAAATTTACTCAAATAGAAGGCCTTATCTATCCTGTCAGCTTCCAGCTGTAATATAGGTTTGTTCTCAGGTTGATGAGTTTACAGTTATTTGCCCTCCAAACAAATCTAGTAAGTAATAGTACCACTAGTTATTAAAATTCCAAGGCCACATTTTACTAAATTGGAGTTCTAATTTCTCTAAATTATAAGTTGAATGGTATATTTCCAGTTACACTGACATTTCAAAACTACTAGATTGAACTACACGTAACCACTATTTAGATAGGTAGAAATGATAATACCATACTTGTGAAAAGATGTCTTTATTCATTCAAAATATGCCTCAATAGCAGTCATTGGTTTTCTTACCACTTGGAGAATACAAATAGTTCAAATTCTCCAGTTACTGCTTCCTGAGGGACAAATATTTTGTTTCTTAGAAAGAAGACCAAATGATGAAAAAGGTGGTAGTCCTTTGGAGAACATTCCAGTAGATGTGAAAAAGTGCCATAGTCCAATTCATTTTATTCTCTAAGGTGGTTTGTGATGTGTGTAGTAAAAAGCTGTCATACAAAATGCTGGGCCATTATTTATTAGTTAAAGTGGGTTACTTTTGAATCATTAAAAAAAGTAATCGGTTTTATTAAGGTATAATTTACTTACAATGAAGTTAGCTATCTTTAAATGTACAGTTTGATAAACTTCAACAAATGTATCCAGTCATGTAAAGACTACCAGAATCAAGATATAAAATATTCCCATTATCCCAAAAGGAACCCATTAGCAGTCACTCCCCGTTTCTCTCCCACCTCCACCCTCCAACTCTATGTGACCACCAATCTAATTTCTTTCTGTATTGATTGGCTTATTCTGCATATTTAATACAAATGAATCATACAATACAATGCCTTTTGTGCCCGACTTCTTTCACTTAGCATGATGTTTCAAAGTTCATCTGTGTTTACCTTCTATTAGTACTTTATTCCTTTTTTTCCCCAAGCAATATTCAATTATGGGGATATGCCATATTTTTATTTATCCATTCAACTGATGAACATTTGAGTTGCTTCTACTTTTTCATTATTGTAAATAATGCTGCTGTAAATATTTGTGGACAGATTTTTGTGTTGTGAACATACGTTTTTATTTCTCTTGGGTATATATTTAGGGTAGAACTGCTGAATCATATAGTAACTCTATGTTTAATATTTTAAAGGACTGCCAAATTGTATTCCACAGCGGTTGCACCATTGTATGTTCCCATCAGCAGTGAATAAGGATTCGAGTTGCTCCCTTTCCTTTCTGACATTAGTATTGGTAGTCTTGTAATTATAGTCGTTTAGTTTTAAAATCGATAAAGTAAAATTTATCAATTTTTAAATGAATTGCATAATTGTGGTGTCATGTCTAAGAATGTTTTATCCAACCCAAAGTCAATACGTTTTTCTGTATTTTCTCTCTTCTATGAATTTTAGAATCTATATTTTACTTTTAGATTTGTGATCCATTTTGAGTTGGCTTTTTAAGTACGGTATAAAATGAAGGTCAAGGTGCTGTTTTTTTGCACATGGGTTTTCAATTGTTCTAGCATAACTTTTTGAAAAGAAATCTTGCCCTTCATGGAATTATTTTAACAATTTTGTGGAAAATCAATTGACCATGTAAGTGTGTTTTCATTTCTGGATTCTCTAATATGTTCCATACTGATACCAACCTCACATTATTTTGGTTACTGTATCTGCATAGTTAAATTTTAAAATCAGGTTCAGCTGTGCTTAATGATGATAACTTACTTGCTTTTCTTTATGACTGGACAGTTGCCAAATCCATTCTTATTTTTATCCTTAGGCAGCAATATTTTAAATCCAGGGACAACTCAACCAGGCATGGTAGCATGTGGGCTAGACCAAATTATTTGTTCACAAAAGGAGAATCAGTTTTAGCTTCTATTAGATATAGTCATTGGCCAATTATCACTGTGCCTTTGTCTCATTAACCCCCTGTGGTCTGGCAAATAACCTATCATATAGTAGCTACTAAGTACATTGTTAAATCAATAAATAAAACAATGAAAGAATTATAAAATTTTTTTCTGTTTTTTACCTCCCATCCTCATGGCATTACCAGGCCTGGAGGCAAGCTATTTTTCTTTATTTGCTATTTCTTGACATTTTCAGACAATATTTCTTCTCATATTTTACTCATCTTAGCTCCTTTGAATCCTAAGCTGTTCAACCAAACCACCTACTACCCCTTTTCATTTTACTCATCTGTAATTATACTGGTTGTTACTTCTCATTCACTGAAGACTTTAGCAACTGGTTCACTGTCTGCTTTTCTCTACAACATTAATTTTGTTTTCATTCTTAGTGACTTCAACTTCTGGTAAACAGTCCATCAAACACGTCTCATTTCCATGGGTCTTATCCTCCACTCCACATCTCCTAACTACTCCTGTTTGTCATACTGTAGACCTTATCACAACCACTAATGACACTGTCTTTGAAATAGTGATTTCAAGATTTCCTTCTCCAATCAGTAGTTCTATCTTTCCATGTTACTTGCTCTCCTATCCTTACCCCCCAACTTTAATCCATTGACCCCAGTACTGTGTTTCACTGTTCATCAGCTTCCTCTTACTCATAGTTCCCTCCATGGTCAGTTTATATCTATGGTCTGATTCCGTAATCACTGTTGCATATTCCATTATCTCTCTTTATCTCCATCTTAACATATCTGGGTAAATCTGGACCTTGGTTAAAACTAACTCTCTTACTTTTTTTCCGGTTACTGGCCTGCTAAAATTACACAATTCTACTAACTGTTCCCTCTTTCAAATTTTGGCAAGTGGTCAATGAACACTGCATGGCCACCCTACTGCAGTTCCCTAGTGAATTCACTTTCCTAATTTCTAAAACACTATATACTGTCTTCTTGCTCTTCAAAGCCTCCAACACCAAGTGCAAAGTTCTTAACATACATTTGCACATATTTCCAAATCAAATTTTATTGTAATCCCTGGGGATGTGCTATATAACTGACAGGAAAAAATGTTCTCTTTAGACAACTTCCTGTTTTTTTTTTCCTGCTATTTCATTGCTGCACTTGGGGTTTCTCTGATATTCTAAAAATTCAAGTTCGTGCCAAAGAAAGAGATATGGTGGAGTTTAGTTTCCAATTATTTAGACTACTCTTGGCTAAAAACAATGAAAAATGATGAACAAAACACTTTTAAACTATTTAAAAATGTATTAAAGAGTTGATAAGATGTTAAGAAATTGCCAGGCCAAAATCTAAGTGAAAGCAAAAACCCAATAGGCAAAGAAAGCACAAAAACTCTTTTTACTGTGAGGGTATTTACCAAACTGGTGAAAATGAACTCAAATTTTTATGGGCTACTGAGGGTTGAGGGACAGAAGACAAAGTCCGGAATCTGCTTGCCATGAGCAGTTTAATAGTCTCAAAGGAGACATCCGCCAATAAAGCGGTGATGCTAAAAGTGTTAAGGGTGATCTTCCCCATTTCAGCTAGGGTTGCCTTAGCACTGAAGAGATGAGAGGTTCTTAGGATGTTGCATACTTTGGGATGTTCCTTTCATGAAATTTGGAACCCAAACCTCTAACAACTTGTAGTTGAAAAACTTCATATTACTATCAGCAAAGTACACTTTAAAACAAAAATTACTGGAGATACAGAGGAACATTCATAAGAATGATAGATTCAACTCACCATGTTTAAATAAAAATTTAAAATTTGTTTGCATTTAATAACATAACCTTAAAAAGTACATGCAATACTTGAAAGATGCATAATGAAAAATACACAAATCCAAAATAGTAGTGAGAGATTTTAATATGCTTTTTAGTAACTGATAGTTCAGGCAGACACTCCCCCTGCTTACAAAAAAATCAGTAAGGATATAAAAGTTTGAATACCACTTGATTTTGTGGGATTACTATTATTTTTAATCACTGCTTATTCTTCATGAATAGGAAGTTAATAATAGGTATATCAATATTGACAGATGTCAACCAAACCACATTTAACTAGTGACAGATTTGCAGGTATTCATTGTGCACGTTGGATTTTCTAAATTGTTAATTATTTTTAAGGATAAATTCTTAGATTCATCCACAAATTCAATAAACAAAATTTTTTAGTGCCTCCTATGTCCTAGGCATCATTGTAGGTGCTGAAGATGCATAGGGAACAAAACACAAAAATCTGTGCCCTCATGGAGCTTTACATTGTAGTTTGGGAAGACATACATTAAATAGCAAATATAATGAATAAGAACATTATAGAATATATTAGAAGATGATAAGAACTATGAAATAAAAATGGAATATCTTAGAGGGATTGGAAGGTTAGGAAGGGATTGCAAATTTAAAAGAAAAGAGTAGACTTCGTTGAGAAGTAGACATTTACTCAAAGATTTGAAAAAGGAGAATGATTAAGCTATGTAGATACGTGGGTAAAGAAAGATTCCATACAGAAACAACAGACAGGGCAAAAGCCCTCAGGTAGTAGAGAGGAAGCGGTCATTGCTACACCCAGCTCTCCTCTCATCCCTAATGGTTCTGTGCATCTGTCCCAAGATTGTGTTTTGCTTCTAATGGCTGAGGCCTATGATCCTACTGCCCTTTGGGTACTGGAGCTGTTTCACTTGCCTGTGCAGAAAGCCAGAAATCCTGGCAGTTTATGTCCCCCAAGGTGGCCACATAGGGAGTGACTGACTGGTTTGGAAATTTTAAGAAAACCTAGCTCACTTGCTTCAAGGTAGGCCAAAACTCTGAGGCATAATTTACACTTCAAAGTGTCCTTCAAAATCAGGCTGAGGCTTCCACTTTGTTCGAAATCTTACCCATGCTTGGCTTCTTACTTTTCTCTGTCCTGCTTTAAAAACCACCCTTGTTCTGATTTCCGTTGGTAGGGCTTTCTTAAAAAATTACTTGCACATGAATATTTATGACAGGTTTGCTTCCAGCACACATGACCTGAGAGAGGTAGTAAGTTATGGAGTTGTATGTGAAACTTGGGGCTGTATTAGTTTTAGGTCCATGATCTTGGCTAGTTTTTCCAGTTTTCTGCTCTTAGTCATTTAGGAAACAAGACGCATATAAATACACATGTAGAGAATAAATACAAATATAAAACGTAAAGAAAAGTATAAACATGATTTTGCTAAATATGATTTTCTGTGTAATTAGAATATAAATCTATAAAGTACTTAATTATCTATTAATTACAGAAAAGCTAAGAAATAAAGGTAAGCAAATTGGAAAAAGTGCAAACACCTCATTACCCAGAGATAGTCATTATTATTATTTAGGTGTTTAACTTTTCAGAATTGTTTCAGTTTATATATACATTGTAGCAGATATGAATCCCACTTCACAAACTTGGGTGTGTAAGAAATGCAACATTATTATTTTTTAAATATCAAAATTAAATCTGACTTCAAGCTTCCATCCCACTTGAGTGGTGGAAAATTCAGTCTTAGTTGGTTATTTTGTGTCACTGATTTGAAGAGTGCCCACAAAATGGGGCCCTGTGGTTGCTGCTGCTATGTTCATTGTCCAAGCCTAGAAAATGGAGTTGTACTGGTTTTGTGTGAGGATTGGTCCTAGGATTCTGCTGAGACTGGAAGTTTTGATGTTTGGGATCTAACCTGTTTAACTGTATCATAGAGATTTTTCTTCTGAGCTCCTGCTATCTCCCTTGGGCAGTAGTTGGGAGTAGAATTTTCACTTAACAAAGGATCTGCAGGCTTCTATCCTTTTTCACAATTTTGGAAACCCTCCCCATCTGGCTGCTTTCCTTCTTTCTCTTGATCATCTCTCTCCCTGTCCCTGAAGCATAAATTTCCCTAGGAGCTCTGGCTTTTAGAAAACAAAAGCCAGGAAGGGAGGTTGTTGGCAGACAACATCTATTTTCAGCCCTTTGGCACCAACTTCCCTCGTGGTAAAGGAATACAATGGGCCTGATTATTTTGTTGGAATTGGGGGTGGAAATTGGAAAGAGAAGAAAAATACAGTGAACACAGCACAAAACAATAAATTGATCCCTCAATATACTTACCTGCCACACATATTTTCATGATATTGAAATTATGTTGAAAATACTATATTTTTGCTTGACTTTTAAAAGCAATATACTATGTCAAAAATATACTTGAAAAATTACTCTTTTGACAAGTGGGTTTGCTAAAAAATTTCTGCACAGCAAGGAAAACAGTTAACCAAATGAAGAGTCAACCCACAAAATGGGAGAAAATATTATCAACCCATGCATCTGATAAGGGGCTAATATACAAAATATATAAGGAACTCAAACAACCGCATGGCAAGAAAACAAATAAATAACCTGATTTAAAATGGGCAAAGAATCTGAAGACATTTCTCAAAAGAAGACATACAAATAGCCAGTAGATATGTGAAACATCTCTAATTATCAGTGAAACATAAATTAAAACTACAAAATGAGATATCACCTCACACCGGTTAGAGCTGGCTATTATCCAAAAGATGAAAGACAACCTTTGTTGGTGAGGATGTGGAAAAAGGGAAACCCTTGTTACATGTACCCTGCTGGTGGAAATGTGAACTAGTACAGACATTTTGAAAAATAGTAAGGAGATTCCTTAATAAACTAAAATATGATTACCATATTATCCAGCAATCCCACTGCTGACTATATCTCCAAAGAATTTGTCAAAGAGATATCTGCAATCCCATGTTCATTTCAGCATTATTCACAATAGCAAAATTATAGAAGCAACCTAAGAGTCTATCAACAGATGAATGAATAAAGAAAGTGTGGCATATGTATGCAATGGAATACTATTTGGCCTTAAAAAAAAGGAAATTCTATCATTCATGACAATATGGATGGAACTGGAGGACATTATGCTAACTGAAATAAGCCAGGCATAGAAAGACAAACACTACATGATCTCATTTACATGTGGTATCTCAGGAAGTCTACCTCACAGGAACAGAAAGTGGAAAAGTAGTTACTGTAGGCTTGCAAAAGAGGAAGACATGAGGAAAGGGAAAATGTTGATCAAAGGATACAAAGGTTTCGTTGGACTACGGGAATAAAAGTTTTAATAATCTATTATAATACATGGTGACTGCAGTTAATAACAATGCACTGTAGATTTCAAAATTGCTAAAAGAGTAGATTTTTAGCGTTTGTACCACACAAAAATGGTAAGTTGGTGAGGTGATGTATATGTTCATTAGCTTGATTGAATCTTTCTATAATGTATACATAGACCAAAATATCACATTGTATTTATAAACATACACAATTATTGTCAATTAAAAATAAATTTAAAATAAAAAATATTGTCAGCAGTATCCCACTGTTTGTAGTAATCCAATCTATTCTTATTTGTCTTCTAGGTTGTGTTTAATCATATTTTCATTACAAATTCTGCTGCTCTATTCACTGTAATAAAGATAAGGAACCAAACTAAGTGTCAGGTAACAGTTGACTGGATAAAGAAAATATAGTACATATACACCATGGAATAATACGTAGCCACGAAAAAGAATGAAATAAGGTCTTTTGCAGCAACATGGATGCACTGAAGGCTCTTATCCTAAACAAATTAATGCAGGAACAGAAAATCAAATACTACGTATTTTCACTTATGAATGAGAGCTAAACATTGGGTATTCAGGGCAACAATAGACACTGGAGAATACCAAATGGGTAAGAGAGAGAGAGGCAAGGGCTGAAAAACTAACTTGTGGGTAATACACTCAATTCTAGGGTGACAGGTTCAATTGTACCCTAAACCTCAGCATCATGAAGTATACCCATGTAACAAACCTGCACATGCATCCCGGAATCTAAAATAAAACTTAAAATTATATAAAAAATAAATAAATTCTGCTGCATTAAAGAGCATGGTAATTTATTATTTCACATTTACCTAATCTATGTTTTGCACATTGATAATAGCTTTACGATTTTTTTGTATAGAAATGGTTTAGACAAATGAAAAATTTAAAATATAAATGTATCAAGTGAAAGACCCCCATAATCTCCACAGCCAGAGATAAACAGTTTGGTGTATAATTTTTAAGTTATTTCCTGTGCATATTTAGCAAAACTAGTAATATTTAAAATTTTAATTAAAAGAGAATTATTATGTATTAGTCTTAGTTTTGTAATCTGATTTTTCTCACGTAATGTAACATTGTGAGCACCTTGCATATGTTTAAGTATAGGTTAGATCATCCTTTTACATGACTTTATAGTATCTCTTGTATGAATATACCATATTTCTAACCAGCATTTACCGTAATTTAGATTTTTCCCATTTTTCACTCTTACAAACAACTCTTCAATAAACATACTATGCATACATTGGGGTGCAAATTTGATTGTTTCTTAGGAATGGAATCCTGGGTCAAAATGTCAATAGATTTGTGATTCTGATACATAATGCCAAATTACTGCCAGAAAAGGTTCTTTGACACTCAAATCAAACAGAAGATGTTTCTCATACTCTTATTAACATTAAATGTCATGCTTTTTCATATTAGCTAATCTATGGGCAAAAAAGATTATTTTATTTGTTGATTATTAGTGAAGTTGAGCGTCTTTTCCTATGTTTATTGATTATTTGTATCTCCACTTCTGTGAATTGCTTTCCCATTGCCTGTGGGATGTTATTTTTCTTTTCTTCTTACCAGGTTTCTTTTTCATACTAAAGATGATATAAACTCTTTCTCTGATATATTTGTTGCAAGTATTTTCTGGGTTTGTTTTTTGCTTTTCAGATAGAGAACCAGTATCCACTTCTTTAATTTATATTTCTGATTAATGGTAAATTTGAGCATATCTTCACTGACATATTAAGTATAATGCCTTTAAGGAATATTTCAGCTTCATCCATGTCCCTGCAAAGGACATGAACTCATGTGTATACCTATGCAACAATCCTGCATGATTTGCACATGTGCCCCAGAGCTTAAAGTATAATTTTTAAAAAAGAAATATTTCCAATAACTTTGTCTTATAATGTGTGCCATCAGTATTTTTTTTATTTAAATAAAACATGTAAAAGAAAACTGTTTTAAGCAGGTGCTAATAAAATCTGGTTAAAATTGAACGTAGTTATAGAAGATAAAAATATAAGGTCCAGTGTAGTGGCTCGTGTCTGTAGTCCCAGGACTTTAGGAGGCTGAGGTGGGAGGATAACTTGAGGCCAGGAGTTTGAGACCAACATGGCCAATATAGCAAAATCCTGTCTCTACTAAAAATATAAAAATTAGCGGGGCATGGTGGCACATACCTGTAATTCCAGCTACCCGGGAGGCTGAGGCATCACTTGAACTCAAAAGATGGAGACTGCCATGAGCCAAGCTCAAGCCACTATATTCCAGCCTGGGCAACAGAGTGAGAGTCTGTATCAAAAAAAAAAAAAAAAAAAAAAGATAAAAGTATAAAGCATTGAATTTGTTATGTATTTAACTGATAATACATGTCTTGAATTTTGTAATTCTGGGTCTCTTTTTCCCTTTCTCGGAGAAAAACCTTTTTGTAGCTCAGATTTTAACATGTCATACAATGCAGAAATGGCATAAAAGAAATTCAAGCAAATTTTCTACTATTATAGCAAATACTTTGGAGCACTTTTATAACAAAATCAAATCTCTCTCTGAACTCACTGATGTTATTCTCTGAAGTTAACAAATTGCCGTTTATCCTTTATACTACTTATTATGGAGTTCTTTGAAATTCAATTGGATCACATTATACACATTCAGCCTCAAAATGAGACAGGGTGAATGTAGTGAGGATTGCTGTTGAAACCAAGCACACAAAAAGTGCCTTGCATATGGCTTGTTCTATCTGGGAGATGCTGGATAGCTTGGAAAGGGCAGGAGGAAGCTGTCCTTGTGAAAATTTTACATTCCTGGATTTGATTCTATGCACCACCCCTTCTACCGAGTCTTATGTTTCTAAGTTTGGGATTGATTGCATTTTTTTTGCAGTGACTGTTTCATTGTGTGGGATTTGATATTGCCCTTTGGTAGTCCAAAGGAAACACACTTTTCCTGACACAAACAGGGAGTAAAATAAGAGGACAGAAAACCCAGAAAACAGGAAGAAATGGGGTAGATGGTGACTTCATTCCCTTACCTCAAACTCAGGGGTCCATAAGTTGGATGGAGATGGTGGAACCACCTTCTATCCTTCCCCCAGCCCCATCAGGGTGCTTATTCCACCACATAGAAATGGCACTGACTCACGGTGCAATTAGAAACGTGGGAGTGTTTTTTTTCTTTTCTTCACATGCCCTCTAGATCATGCTGCCCCCTCAAATGTATTCACATTTGTAGTTCACCCTTTCCTGCCTCATCCACTAGTAGCCAGGTATAGTAGTCCAGCAGACTCCTGACTCACAGTAGGTTCACCCTCAAAAATTGTGTCTCTCTTTTTTTAAATTTATATATATATTTTATTGTACTTTGGGTTCTAGGGTGCAGAACATGCAGGATTGTTGCATAGGTACACACATATCAATGTGGTTTGCTGCCTCCATCCTCCGGTCATCTATATCTGGCATTTCTCCCCATGTTATCCCTCCCCCCCCCCAACAGTGTGTGATGCTCCCCTCACTGTGTCAGTGAGTCTCTTTTTCCCTTTCAAATGTGCTGCTCTGCCTGTGTCTTCTCAGGCCTATTGAGACTGCAGACCCCATGTGAGACTGTGACTGTATGGTCCTTGCATTCTTAGAGAACTGTATGGCTCTTGATGACCAACTTTTCTAAGTCCAGTGGATTCATTCAAGGGAGCAGGAAGGTAGCTGGATCCTCTTTCGGGAGAGGGCTGTGTCTGGGCAGGAGCTGAAATTCACAGGATCTGTTCAGATCTAGCAATGATAAACAGGGAGATATTTAGTTGTAGAGAAATGTGGTTGGTGGAGTAGATTCTTTTAAAAGAATTAATGTAGCCCCCCTTGGCAAAGTGAGAAAAGCTTTTTATTGAGGACCAGGCAAAGGGCTTCTGAGAAATCACTACAGCTCCTCAGGAGTGATTCAGGCAGAAGGACAGAAGGAGGGCCTTTGGATAAGGTCTGTTCTTGAGGGCTATAAAGGAAGCGGAACCCCATGTCCAGCATAACCCACCCAAAGCAAGTGTAACTATTCGTGGTCACAGTGAAGTCTGGACAATAATTTCACGCAGCAAAGCAGTGGTTAGACAGTTTTGATGAATGCTGCAGCATTTGTCTTCTTTCTTGATGTGCTGGCAAAAACAAATCATGAGTAATTTTTCAGTATGAAATAGGAAATACCAAATAAATCAGCCAGTGAATAAGGATTCTAGGAAAACTAGCAGTAACTCCTCTACCCAAGGCTGAACTGCAAGTCAAGAGTCTGAAAGGCAGTTCCAGATGCTAGGGTAATAATGCAGACTTTAAAAGAACATGGAGATGTGGTTAATAATGAAGTCACTCCATTGCCAGGTCAACAGACATTGAGCTTCTCTGTTCAGATTGCCTTTCAACCTCAGGCTCAAATCACCCATCACTGTGAACTTAGACTGAATGAAAGAGGAGACGACAACTCAGAGAATTGTGGCTGTGGGAAGCCTCCTCTTACAATGCTTAAAAATGATGAAGACCTGCAGTTGGCAGAGTGAAGAGAGGGCCTTCTTTGTGTGGAAAAATCTATCCCTCACAGAGGCTGGTTGGTCAGACATGATTCCGTTACTGTTTCACGTTGCAGCTAATCTCTTCTGCTCCCCATCACATTAGTATCATGCATGGTCTTTCAAATTTGGAAACACTGGACAACTTAACTTCAGGAGACGAAAGATTTTCAAACTTAGTAGACATTTGCAACTTCCAGAAGAAGAGAACAAATAATGGACTAAAAGAGAAAGGACATGTACTTCATTATTGCCTCTTGGCATTTAATAGGTGGCTCTGGTTTCATTCATGGAACCGTTGGTCTCCACACCATCAGGCATAAAAACAGACAACATAAAGATACAACAAATTTCCTTGCCTCTGCCTCTGCATATTTTTGTTGTTGTCTACATAAAACATCTCACTTTGTATAGTTTTTGTAAATAACCTTTACTTTAAATACTCTTTATAATGTGACAGGAATTATAAGTATGCTACATGTGTAATTCAGTTCACACCACAAGCTTATGGTGTAGGTACCACTATTATGCTCATTTTACCAAAGAGATAATGGAGGCTGAAGGGGTTTGTCTGCAGCATGAGCTTATTATAAGTGGCAAGGCCAGAACTGAAACTCAGACTCTATGTCCCCCTCCAGACATGTACTCTCAATCCCTAGGATGTTCCCTAATGAACAGAAAGCATCACAGTCTTCTATGGTTCCCAGTGTGCAATTTGGTGAGACAGAATGACTTCTTATTTTACACCCTCTCAAAAACTTAAGGTTATTACCTCAATTTCTTCTTAGCCTAACATGAACTCCTTTGAGGCTGCAGCATGATGCCAGAGTCAAGAGAAGCAACCCCTGGAGAAGATCCAAGATGGCTGATTAGGAGCAGCTCATGATTGCAGCTCCCAGTGAAAGTACAGAGGGTTAGTGGACGCCACATTTCTGATGGATTTTTATAGCCCACAGACCGGGAGATTCCCAGGGAGAGGAGCTCCACGGATCACCAGTGCAGTTGTTTTGGCCGGCACGGCTGTTTTGCTGGCGCCCCAGTGCAGTGGTTCTCTGTACAAAATACACTGATCTGGGTGCCCTTTTAGTTGGCGATTGGAGCTCTGGGAAGGCAGAGTCACCCATTCATCTGATTAAAAAGGGGACTGAAACAGGGAGCCAGGCCAGGAGATTAGGCAAGAAAGCACCATGAATCTCTGTGCCACTGTTTCAGCTGGCACAGTGGGCCACTGCATGGGAAATCACACAGATTCCGGCGCCTTTTCAACAGGTGACTGGAACATCTGGGAGAGAGTCGACCATTCAACCAAAAAATAAAAAAGGCTCTGAGGCAGGGAGCCAGGTGATCAGGCTCGGCTGGTCCCACCCCCACAAAAAAACAGCAATTGGAAACACTCTGGGTTGAGAGTTTCACAGCAAGCACAGCTGAACCCGGGATGGTCCAGCTCTGTGGGGGAGGGGTGTCTGCCATTACTGAGGCACTCCACCACTACGGAGATAGTCCACCATTGCTGAGGCAGCCCGCCATTGCTGAGGCAACCCGCCATTACAGAGAGAGTCTGCCATTACAGAGGTGGGCCACCATTGCTGATGCAGTTCTAACTAAACCCATATAAACAGGACTGCAGGGAGGTTCACATGGCAGCTGGGCGGAGCCCACAACAGCTCAGCAAAGCCTCTGCAGGCAGACAGTGACTAGGCTGACTCCTCGCTGGGCAGGGAAGCCCTGAAAAAAAGGCAGCAGTACAATGGAAACTCATAAATAAAGCCCTAACTCCCAAGGACAGAACACCTGAGGGAAAAAAAAGGGGTTTATGAGTTCTGCTGCAGCAGACTTAAACATACCTGCCTAGCAGCCCTGAATGGACAATGAAGCTCACAACTCAGCACTTGAGCTCCTATAAAGGACAGACTGTCTCCTCAAGCAGCTCCCTGACCCCCGTATATCCAAAGAGTCACCTCACAAAGAACTGATCAGACTCACATTTGGTGGGCATCATTCTGGGACAAAGGTAGCAGAAGAAGAAACTGGTAGCAACCCTCACTGTTCTGCAGCTGCTGCAGGTGTTTCCCAGGCAAGCAGAGTCTGGAGAGGACCTCAGCAGTCCTACAGCAGAGGGGCCAGACTGTTAGAAGGAAAACTAAGAAACAGAAATAACTTCATCATCAACAAACTGGACGTCCACTCAGAGACCCAGTCTCAAAGTCAGCAACTGCAAAGATGACAGGTGGATAAATCCACAAAGATGGGAAGAAATCAGCGTAAAACGGATGTAAACACCCAAAACCATAACACCTCTCCTCCTACAAGGGATCACAACTCCTCACCAGCAAGGGAACAAGGCTGGATGGAGAATGACTGTGATGAAATGACAGAATCAGGCTTCAGAAGGTGGATAATAAGAAACTTCTGTGAGCTAAAAGAACATGTTCTAACCCAATGCAAAGAAACTAAGAACCTTGAAAAAAGATTTGATGAAATGCTAACGATAATGGACAACTTAGAAAGGAATATAGGTGAATTGATGGAACTGAAAAACACAACACAAGAACTTTGTGAAGCATACACAAGTTTCAATAGCTGAATTGACCAAGCAGAAAAAAGGATATCAGAAACGGAAGATCAACTCAGTGAAATAAAATGAGAAGGCAATATTAGAAAAAAAGGGTAAAAAGGAATGAACAAACTTTCCAAGAAATATGGGACTATGTGAAAAGACCTAATCTATGTTTGATAGGTATACCTGAATGTGATGAAGAGAATGAATACAAGCTGGAAAATAGTCTTCAGGATATTATGCAGGAAAACTTCCCCGACCTAGCAAGGCAGGCCAATATTCAAGTCCAGGAAATACAGAGAACTCCACAAAGATATTCCTCAAGAAGAGTAACCCCAATGCACATAATCGTCAGATTCACCAGGATTGAAATGAAGAAGAAAATGCTAAGGACAGCCAGAGAGAAAGGTCAGGTTACCCACAAAGGGAAGACCATCAGACTCACAGCAGATCTCTCAGCAGAAACCCTACAAGCCAGAAGAGAGTGGGGGCCAATATTCAACATCCTTAAAGAAAAGAAATTTCAACCCAGAATTTCATATCCACCCAAACTAAGCTTCATAAGTGAAGGGAAAATAAAATCCTTTGTGAACAAGCAAGTACTCAGAGATTTCATCACCACCAGGCCTGCTTTACAAGAGCTCCTGAAAGAGGCACTACACATAGAAAGGAACAGCCAGTACCAGCCACTCCAAAAACATACCAAATGGTAAAGAGTATCAACAAAATGAAGAATCTGCATCAACTAACGGGCAAAACAGCCAGCTAGCATAAAAATGGCAGTATCAAATTGACATATAACAATATTATCCCTAAATGTAAATGGACTAAATGCCCCAATCAAAAGACACAGACTGGCAAATTGGATAAAAAGCCAAAACTCATCAGTGTACTGTATCCAGGAAACCCATCTCACATGCAAGGATACACAAAGGCTCAAAATAAAGGGATGGAGGAAGATTTATCAAGCAAATGGAGAGCAAAAAAAAAAAAAAAAAAAAAGCAGGAGTTGCAGTTCTCATCTATGATAAAATAGATTTTAAAGCAACAAAAATCAAAAGAGACAAAGAAGGACATTACATAATTGTAAAAGGATCGATGTAACAAGAAGAGCTAATGATCCTGAATATATACGCAACCAATAAAGGAGCACCCAGATACATAAGGCAAGTTCTTAATGACTTGCAAAGAGACTTGGACTCCCACACAATAATAGTGGGAAACTTTAACACCCCGTTGTCAATATTAGACAGATCAACCAGACAGAAAATTAACAAGGATATCCAGGGCTTGAACTCAGACCTGGAACAAGCAAACCTGATAGACATTTACAGAACTCTCCACCCCAAATCCACAGAATATACATTCTTCTCAGCACCACATCACACCTACTCTAAAATTGACCACATAAGTAGAAGTAAAGCACTCCTCAGCAAATGCAAAACAACAGAAATCATAACAAACAGTCTCTCAGACCACAGTGCAATCAAGTTAGAACTCAGAATTCAGAAAAAAACTCAAAACTGCACAGCTTCACGGAAACTAAACAACTGGCTCTTGAATGTTGACTGGATAAACAATGAAATGAAGGCAGAAATAAAAATGCTCTTCAAAACCAATGAGAACGAAGACACAATGTACCAGAATCTCTGGGACACATTTAAAGCATTTTCCTCTCTAGAGGAAAATATATAGCAATAAGTGCCCACATGAGAAGCAAGGAGAGATCTAAAATTGATTCCCTATCATCAAAATTGAAAGAGCTAGAGGAGCGAGATTAAAAAAAACTCAAAACCTAGCAGAAGAAAAGAAATAACTAAGATCAGAGCAGAATAAAGGAGATAGAGACACAAAAAACCCTTCAAAAAATCTATAAATCCAGGAGTTGTTTTTTTGAAAAGATAAACAAAATAGACCACTAGCCAGATTAATAAAAAAGAAAAGAGAATAACCAAATAGATGCAATAAAAAATGATAAAGGGGATATCACCACAGATTACACAGAAATTCAAACGATCATCAGAGATTATTACAAACAACTCTATGCACATAAAATAGTAAACCTGGAAGAAATGGATAAATTCCTGGACACTTGCCTCCTCCCAAGCCTAAACCAGGAAGAAGTCAAAACCCTGAAGAGACCAATAACAAGGTCTGAAGTTGAGGCAGCAATTAAGAGCCTACCACCCCCAAAAAGCCCAGGTCCAGATGGGTTCACAGCCGAATTCTACCAGACATACAAAGAGGAGCTGGTACCATTCCTTCTGAAACTATTCCAAATAATCCAGAAAGAGGGAATCCTTCCCAAATCATTTTATGAGACCAACATCATCCTGATACCAAAACCTGATAGAGACACAACAAGAAAAGAAAACTTCAGGCCAATATCCATGATGAACATAGATGCAAAAATCTTCAATAAAATACTGGCAACCCAATTGCAACAACACATCAAAAAGCTTATTCACCGGGATCAAGTAGGATTCATCCCAGGGATGCAAGGCTGGTTCAACATACGCAAGTCTATCAACGTAATTCACCACATAAACAGAACCAAAAACAAAAACCACATGATTATCTCAATTGATGCAGAGAAGGCCTTTGACAAAATTCAACAGCCCTTTATGCTAAAAACCCTCAATAAACTAGGTATTGATGGAACGTATCTCAAAATAATAAAAGTTATTTATGACAAACCAACAGCCAATATCATACTGAATGGGCAAAAACCGGAAGCATTCCCTTTGAAATCTGGCACTAGACAAGGATGCCCTCTCTCACCGCTCCTATTCAGTATAGTATGGGAAGTTCTAGCCATGGCAATCAGGCAAGAAAAAGAAATAAAGGGTATTCAAATAGGAAAGGTGGAAGCCAAATTGTCTCTATTTGCAGACAACATGATAGTATACCTAGAAGACCCCATCGTCTCAGCCCAAAATCTCCTGAAACTGATAAGCAACTTCAGCAAAGTCTCAGGTTATAAAATCAATGTGCAAAAATCCCAAGCATTCCTATACACCAATAACAGACTTAAAGAGAGCCAAATCAAGAACCAACTGCCATTCATAATTGCTACAAAAAGAATAAAATACCTAGGAATACAACTAACAAGGAATGTAAAGGGCCTCTTCAAAGAGAACTACAAGCCACTGCTCAACGAAATAAGAGAGGACACAAACAGATGGAGGAACATTCCATGTTCATGGTTAGGAAGAATTAATATCATGAAAATGGCCATACTGCCCAAAGTAATTTACAGACTCAATACTATCCCCATCAAGCTGCCAATAACCTTCTTCACAGAACTGGAAAAAGCCACCTTAAACTTCATATGGAACCAAAAGAGAGCCCACATAGCCAAGTCAATTCTAAGCAAAAAGAACAAAGCAGGAGGCATCACATTACCTGACTTCCAACTATACTACTAGGCTACAGTAATCAAAACAGCATGGTAGTGGTACCAAAACAGAGATATAGACCAATGGAACAGAACAGAGGCATTGGAGGCAACACAACATATCTACAACCATCTGATCTTTGACAAACCTGACAAAAACAAACAATGGAGAAAAGATTCCCTGTTTAATAAATGGAGTTGGGAAAACTGGCTAGCCATGTGCAGAAAGCAGAAACTGGACCCCTTCCTGACACCTTACACTAAAATTAACTCCAGATGGATTAAAGACTTAAACATAAGACCTGGCACCATAAAAACCCTAGAAGAAAATCTAGGCAAACCATTCAGGACATAGGCGTAGGCAAGGACTTCATGACCAAAACACCAAAAGCATTGGCAACAAAAGCCAAAATAGACAAATGGTACCTAATCAAACTCCATAGCTTCTGCATTGCAAAAGAAACAGTCATTAGAGTGAATCGGCAACCTACAGAATGGGAAAATATTTTTGCAGTTTACGCATCTGACAAAGGGCTGATATCCAGAATTTACAAAAAACTAAAGCAGATTTACAAGAAAAAAACAAACAAGCCCATTCAAAAATGGGCAAAGGATATAAACAGACACTTTACAAAAGAAGACATACATGAGGCCAACAAACATATGAAAAAATGCTCATCATCACTGGTCATTAGAGAAATGCAAATCAAAACTACATTGAGATACCACCTCACAGCAGTTAGAATGTCAATCATTAAAAAATCTGGAGATAACAGATGCTGGAGAGGATGCAGAGAAATAGGAACACTTTTACACTGCTGGTGGGAGTGTAAATTAGTTCAAACATTGTGGAAGACAGTGTGGCGATTCCTCAGGGACCTAGAAATAGAAATTCCATTTGACCCAGCAATCCCATTACTGGGTGTATATCCAAAGGATTATAAATCGTTCTACTATAAGGACACATGCAGATGAATGTTCATTGCAGCACTGTTTACAATAGCAAAGACCTGGAACCAACCCAAATGCCCATTGATGATAGACTGGACAGGGAAAATGTGGCACGTATACACCATGGAATATTATGCAGCCAACAAAAACGATGAGTTCGTGTCCTTTGTGGGGACATGGATGAACCTGGAAACCATCATCCTCAGCAAACTGACACAAGAACAGAAAATCAAACTCCGCATGTTCTCACTCATAGGTGGTTATTGAACAATGAGAACACATTGACGGTGGGAGGGAAGCATTACACACTGGGGTGTGTTGGGGGGAAATAGGGGAGGGACAGCGGGGGGTGGGCAGTTGGGGAGAGATAGCATGAGGAGAAATGCCAGATACAGGTGAAGGGGAGGAAGGCAGCAAATCACATTACCATGTGTGTACCTATACAACAATCTTGCATGTTCTACACATGTACCCCCAAACCTAAAATGCAATTTAAAAAAAGAGAGAACCAACCCTTTTAACATTTTGTATGTAGCTCAGTGATAGACTTTTTATAAATTCTTTACATGTCAGCAAACAATGTTTTTGTTTTATTTTATTTTTTCATGTATTATTCTTGAAATATACTTAGAAAATTTTTGTGAGGGTGAAGAACACAATGTAATTTCTTTGGAATTTTTTGTGGGCGATACTGTCATCTGCAAGTAATGACAGTTTTATTTCTTCCTTTCTGATCTAAATAACTTTTATTTCCTCTTCTTGCTTTATTGCAGTGGCTAAAAGTTCCAGCACTATTTTGAATATATGAGTAGTGAGAGCAAAAATCCTTGCATTGCTCCTGATCCCGGGGAAAAAGATTTAGTCTTTTACTGTTGAGTACAGTGTTAGTTGTATATCTTCTGTAGGTGCTCTTTTATCAAGTTGAGGATGTTCCATCTATATTTCTAGCTTGATGAGAGTGTTTATCATGCATGGGTGTTGGATTTTATAAAATTGTTTATCTTTGTCAGTCGATATGATAATATGATTTTTTGGACTATTCATATAGTAGATGGATTACGTTGGTTGATTTTTTTTTTTTTGAGACAGAGTTTCGCTCTTGTTACCCAGGCTGGAGTGCAATGGCGTGATCTCGGCTCACTGCAACCTCCACCTCCTGGGTTCAGGCAATTCTCCTGCCTCAGCCTCCTGAGTAGCTGGGATTACAGGCATGCTAATTTTTTGTATCTTTTTAGTAGAGACGGGGTTTCACCACGTTGACCAGGATGGTCTCGCCTCGACCTCCCAAAGTGCTGGGATTACACGCTTGAGCCACCGCGCCCGGCCGGTTGATTTTTAAATGGTGAAATAGCCTTGTATTCATGGAACATAACCACGCTAATCATGTTATATAATTCTTTCAATAAATTGCTTCATTCTATTTGCTACAGTTTTTAATTTTTTATGTGCTTATATTTATGGGAGATGTTGATCTGTAGGGTTTTTTTTTTGGTACTGTCTTTGTATTGGCTTTGGTATTAAGGTACTCTAGCTTTATAAAATGAAAGTGTTCCCTCATTTTCTATTTTTTAGAATTGGTATTAATTCTTTAAAGATTATTCAACAGAATTTACTTATGAAACCCATTTGGACAAATTAGTGTGATTTAGCCCAGTTTTATTTTTAATGATTTTTCCTTAAGTTTCTCTCGCTGAGAACCCTTCTTCCATTTTTTTCCCTATCTTTACAATGGATGTTTCACTGCAATTTTACATCCTCTCCAAAACTTAAGGTGTTTTAGTTAGTGGGGATGTCAATCTAGCACTTTCCTTTTCAGAACTCTTGGGGAATTTACATCACAATGCTCTGTGGTAGGATCCACAGGGACACAAAGCTGGTAGTCTCTCTGGAATGTTATAGGAGCTCATGTTTATTCATTTAGCTCCCTCTCCTGTGGCTGCTTGGAGAGCAGTGGGCTTTGAATTCCCTCTCCTAAGCTAGCTCACACAGAGAAGCAGGCACTGCAGAAAAGGCAATCATCAGTCTGAAACTTGGAAAGAGGAGGCAGAGGGGGGGTGGAAAGGAGTGGTGCAGAGAACCAAACTGGGAATGTTAAAGTGCCACAGGACATCTTCCTCCTGCCCTTACCAAGTTGTATTCAGAATGTAAAACATAGTGTTTCGTTGGGCATTGGTATTACAGTTGGAAAAAAGTTAAAGAAAAACTCAATTTATACTGGCAATCTTTCTTGATTGCTTTTTAAAAAGTCTCCCTTTAAAAATCATTTTTTCCTGTTACTGTTTCCGATTACAAAAGTAATCCGTGTGGTAAAAACTCAACAATGCAGGAGTATATAATATAAAAAGTGACTTTCTCTTTTCTCTTTTTTTCTGCCCTTTCTCTTTTTATTATTATTTTTTCTTTCTCAGGTTCCAACTTGGTACTACACTTGCCCACATTTTCATTTTCTTACACTTCTCCCTTTTCCCTTTCTCTAAGAGTTCTAAATGATTTTTAAGGGGACTAAAGGCTTCCTTTAAAAAACCAAAGCTACTTGTGTTTGCATAAAGCACTGGCTACTAAGCGCTTACTACATGCACTGCTGTGCACCATCTACCCTGTTCCCAGGTAAATGACTCTACCCACCTCGACAGACATCTACTTACAGCATCTGGCTTAGCCAAGCCATTTCACACTAACCTAGCCACATAAAACTATTTCTGGCTTAATGTCTAACATCTTGGTTAAAGAATATGTTTTTTAGCACTTTTAAGTTATAACTTGAGGTGAAATATTTGTGTGGGAGACTGCTATTAAAATGGTTTTGGCAGTGAACTCTGAGGAGGAAAGCGTTCCTAATTTTGCTCCGTCTCCTATTGGCTGGCATTTAAAGCTGGATAGTTTTGATTGGTCAATCATCTGCGTAAGGCGTTCCTTTGTTTCTTTACTTCCCAGTTAAAGGAGTTGGAAATTTCTGTTATATAAACATGCCTCAGGCTTTGGAGTTAGTTATAGCCCTTCTGATAGTCAAGTACATAGATAGCAAGGATGAAGTGGCTCAGTGTGTGGATTCTAGAGCTGTGCTTCTCACCTGCCTGTCTGTTTGCTTGTCTGTCTGTCTGCCTCCTTATTTTTCAAATCCCACAACTACCATTTACTAGCTATGCAATGTTAGATAAGTTAGCTAACCTAAAAGTGTATTAGCTTTTTCATCAGTGATGGTGAGATTCTGGCAGGATGCACCTCAGGGGGTTGGTGTGAGGATCACATATGTTAATGTATGGAAAACACTTAGAACAGAGCCTGACATGCAGTTAGTCCCATACAAATATTAGCTATTATAGTGACTACGTGGAAATCATTCAGTAACTTATATATGGTCAAGTGACTAAAGTCTCTGTGTGGTCATGGCTTATACACAAGATAAAAATGTAAGTCAGTTATTCCCTAAAAAAGAAAGGATCAGATACCCTAATTCCCACACACCAAGGGAAAAGGGTAAAGGTTTGTAGCAATAACTAAATTATTTCGTGTTTCCTGATAATATTCGGTTCACTCTTCCCATACTCACCTCACTTGATCATTTGTGTGGCTATAGTGGGCACAGAATTCTTGGCAGTGGAACTGACAAGGATAGGTTTAATAGGGTATTTATGATAACCCCTTTCTGAGGCAGCCAGGATTGGGAGTTGACCTCACTCCTGTAGCAAGGAAGGATGTTATGCTGACAGTAAAAAGAATTTACTTGCCAACAGTTTCTCTCTTAATTTGTATTACCCAAAGGCCCTAGATGCCACAGTTACTCTATAAGAAAGAATACTTCAGCTTATCTCTTTGTATCTAAACACCTTTTCCCAATATATTCTCCAATTAAACTAACAAGCCTGCCTATTCTCCCAGACTGTCAAGTACTTCCTATCATGCTTTAATCTTGACTCAGTCTGGACCTGTGGATAATGTCCCTTTCAATAGCTCCTTCAATTTCCTGGACTTGTCATTTTAATTCACATCCCTTTGCCACGCTTCAGCCCTGGATCAATTATGTCTGCAGCTTCGAGGAGCTCCCAGCCCCTGCTGCTACTATGCCTGCTATTGCAGCCACTGGAAAAAATCCTGGTGACAGGGTGCTCAGAGGCTTCATTTCCACATTAATTAGCTCCAGGCTGAGCTGGGCTCTCCATTCTACTTTGCAACCTCTTTACTTGTTCTAGTCATCTCCTTGCACTGTGGTGTATGGAAGAGCAGGGCACTTGAGGTTTCACAAATGAAAAGCCCTTTCCTTTTATGATGGCACAGTGATAATTTGCCAGGCCTGATTCAAGGGCTGTGCTACTCAATTAGATACCCCTTCACACATGCATAATTTTGCGTCCTTTCTTCTACCTTAGCTGTATGTGAAATAATATTTTTGAGATATTAACCCATATTCTTGTTGCTTTTATGGGTATATCACTCTTCTGCCTTCCTGTTATTCAAGCAGATATCTGTGCTTCAGTGAAGGTTTGTAGTAAGATTTCCTGGTTTTAGTGGTTTTTTTTTTTTTTTTTTTTTTTTTTTGAGACGGAGTTTCGCTCTTGTTACCCAGGCTGGAGTGCAATGGCGCAGTCTCGGCTCACCGCAACCTCCGCCTCCTGGGTTCAGGCAATTCTCCTGCCTCAGCCTCCTGAGTAGCTGGGATTACAGGCACGTGCCACCGTGCCCAGCTAATTTTTTGTAATTTTTAGTAGAGACGGGGTTTCACCATGTTGACCAGGATGGTCTCGATCTGTTGACCTCGTGATCCACCCGCCTCGGCCTCCCAAAGTGCTGGGATTACAAGTGTTTTTTATAAAAACCTGTGCTATTATTCTAGGAGCCTCTGAAGCAAGCAAAAATAACAAGGAGAAGGATTTTCCCCAGAGTAGAGAAAAAATCTCTCCAATCTCAGTGGTGATGGGAGAAAAAGAGAGGAAATGATGACAGCCAAGAGTCCAGAGAAGAAGTAAATGCAGATTGTGTCAAGGTGGATTAGGGCCTGGACAACCTTACAGGGTGCCTGTGCCTAAAACTTCATAGGAAATAGTTGAGAGAGGTTTTGGAGTTGAAGGGGCCACCAGACAAGAGTGAGGGACTTTCAGCAGCCATCCCCAAGGGCCAATGACCCAGACCTGTGTGACTTACTACTCGAGGACTAAATGTTCACCACCCCCCAATATCTTTGCTCCCCTCCCCTTTTTGCACTGGAGCTTTTTCTCTCTTAAATAACATTAAAATCAACAGCAATAGTCATACAAAGCAGTGACTTTCCAAGCAAATTTGTAACGGACCTTGGTAGAGCTTGAAGGGAAAGCAAGTTGGTAGGAGCCTGGTTATCAACCAGCACAGCTTTCTCCAAAGTACTTTCCCTTTTGTCTCTTTAATGTGAATATTATTGTGACATTCCCTTTGAATGGAAGATTCAGATCAAAGTTTTGTACAGTTGTTCTGTGAGATATATCTATATGGGTATGATACTAATTTGTTTTGGTTGTTGTTTTGTTTGTTTTGCTTGTACAATGCTGGGACCAGTTCTGAAAGCAATTCCCAATGTTTTCAAAGCAATGACAACAAAAGTGCATGACGTTTTTCAAAGGGAACTATTTTGAAGGTCAGTACTTGTTTGCATTTTAAGTTCGCATGTTTGCTAAAGAAGAAAGTCAGTCTCTTTGCAGGGTCACATGTCACATTTTCACTGTCAATACAGTTCCAATAAAACAGGATTAATACATCTGTTCCTTAAAATGCAAGGGCAGAACTGTGACTAAGTAATATTTCAGTTGGGCCAACTAGAATATTCTTTGCTGGTTGGATTTATTATTTCCACTGCAATAATCGTTTCCATTTCACAATTAAATGACACTTCAACCTCTAACAGGACAGGAAATGGCTTTCTTATTCCAGGGTTCAAGGAAGAGTGCTTGAGAATGAATATTATTTTTCTTTATTATCTTTCACTTACCTAATCCAATGCTGACATACTGGGTATTTCTTGCTTCGTTCCTGAGACTTTTCAGGACTTTACTCAGGGGAACCCTCTGGGCTCTGGGCTGTAGAAGGAGCCCCCTAGACAGAAGAATAACTGCTGGAGAAGAAACAGTTTCTATCCAGATAGTGGATCTGCACCCTTCCTGCTCATGTACACAATAGTCTGAGAGCGGTTTTGGTTTGCTGTTAAGGGGTGGATTCAGCACATACAGCAGGTAGCTGCTGCATCTTGGATGATTTCAGAGACTTCTTTTAATTTATGAAACCCTTGGTACTGACTCTTCTGGTAAAGAGGAGAGTCAGGAAGCTTTTAGGAAGTAGGTAGAAGATTCCATTCAGAATGCTCTGCTGATCATTAGTGGGCGGAACAAATCAGAAGTGATCATAGGACACTTCTATGTAATCTAGGAGGGCAGTTTGTGTCCCTTAGTGCAAAATCATGTTTTAATAAACAGTTGTGTCATCTCTGGTCTCTGTTGCTCTCTCTCTTTTCTTGACAAATTAGAGTCTCTAGACATCTATTTGTTGTGTAGGGTTTTATTTTCTAAATGGTTTGGAAATTTAATTGATTTCCAGATAAAATGGATAGCACTTCTTTTAGTCTTCTCTGGATGAAACTTGAAAGTTGATAAAAAGTATACGGGAATTGTTTCAGCTCAGTGATTTCGGTGACTCAGTTAAGTAATAGATTCTAAAAGGACTAAATATTTTATATATATCTCTCTATCTATCTATCTATTGAGAGAGAGAGAGAGAGAGAGAGAGAGAGAGAGAGAGAGAGAGAGAGAGAGAAAGAGAGACAGCGAGCAAGAGAGAGAGGTTTCACTCTATTGCACAGACTGGAGTATAGTGGTGCCATCATGGCTCACTGCAGCCTCGACCTTCCGGGCTGAAGCCATCTTCCCACCTCAGCCTCCTGAGTAGCTGGGTCTACAGGAGTGTACCACCATGTTTGGCTAATTTTTCAGTTGTTTGTAGAGACAGGGTTTTGCCATGTTGCCCAGCCCGGTCTTGAACTCCTGGGCTCAGGCAATCTGCCCCCTTAGAGTCTCAAAGTGTTGAGATTAGAGGCGTGAGCCACCATGCCCAGCTGGACTAAATATTTAACACACTTAGACTGAATATTAAAAACTCATTGCAGTCTTTACATTTCTATCTTGGGTAGGAGTAACACAGAAGTTACAAGTAAATAAAAGATCAATTAAAAGTTGTGAGTAAATATTTTCAACTCACCAATGTGATGCTGCTACTAATAAATATATATAAAATATTTCTTTTACAAACACACATCCTTATTTCAGAAAACAGTTGTGCTGTATAGAGTATTTCATAATTTTCCCCTTTCAATATAAAATAAATTAGTTTTAAAGTTAATCAGCATTATAAAAATAAGCTGTGGCTCAAAACATATCTTCAGTCTTTGAAAAAGTATGCTATTACTCCAGTCAAGACTATAGAGTGGTGTTTACTTTGGCAGCACATACATTAAAATTGGAATAATGCAGAGAAGATTAGCATGACCCCTGTGCAGGAATGACATGCAAATTTATGAAGCATTCCATATTTTATTTTTAAAAAAGAATATAGAGTGTATCATTCATTCACATTTCTATCATTCTTCAAAGAGCCACAAAGTTAGGAGAACAAATGATTTAAACATTTTAAGCCATTAAATAAATAGCCTTAAAAAGGATTAAATATCCCTTTTAAGAAGAAATCCTTCCGTTGTGTAGCCAAAACCACTCAGAAAAAATTATCTCAACTTCTTTAAGTTATGTTAGTATGTTTCACTTACTTCCATCCTTTAATTACCTCAGTGGATAAAGACAGGAAGAAAGGAATAAAGGAAGGAACTTTTTTCTTAATAAACACAATGATGTCATAAAAGGCCTTACCATTGTCCTTGTTTTAAAAGAAAACAGACATAAACTTCTAACTTCATAAAACAAATCATGCATGAACACAAAAGGTCATTCTTTGCATCACTGCTTATTTCTCATTATTCAAAATGGTAATTTTTTCAGTTACACAATCACTGGAGTTGCTTAAGAAAAAGGGCTAAAATTTACCTATCAAAATGTGCATGAGATCATACAATCTTCCCCCTCTGTCACTCATTTATGGCTACCCCATTTAGTAAATAAAGATGTAGAACACCAGTTAAATTTGAATTTCAAGTGAACATTTTTTAGCGTATGTCTCATGGAATATTTGGCACTCTGTAGTTTATCTGGCAATCCTATCAGCTACCAGATTTTCTTCCTTCTTTTATTGAAATTTCTTTCATTTTCATAACCACTCATCTAATTCCAGCATCCCACAGCTTCGTCCTTACATCAGACCTCATTCATTTCATGCTTGTCCCACAATAACTTTCAGATTGTTTTCCTGTCTCCAGTCTTTGTCCTCTGCATGTCCTTGCCAGAATAGTTTTTTATCATGCCACTTGCCAGATTAAAACTCTAACGGTTCATTAAAAAACAGATAATTCCTGTTATATAAACTATTCAAGAACATAAAGAAATTTATAAAGCTTCCAGATTCCCTTCTATAAAGTTAGCAATAACTACAGAAGAAGTTATAAATATGGTTTCCCGATAAATCTTCCAAAATTGGACACTTGGCTTTCTTAGAAATAACAATGCAAATATATCAAATAAAAATATTAGCAAATAGTATCCAACATTACATTAATAACAATTATTCTTGTTGGGTTTATTTCAGTGATGTAAACGTGGTGATATTAAGAAATCTATTGCTATAATTAATAAAAAATAGTTAAAGGAGGAAAACCTTTTGATCATTCTTATAAATACAGAAAAGGAATGTGCCAATATTTCTCACCTAATTCTGATGCTTTTTAAAGCCTTTATAAAATTGATAAATATATCTCAAGTCAAAAGCTAGAATCATTTATGGGGACATACTGTAGAAGCATTTTCAGCAAAATCAGGAACAGGGTAATAATGGTATTGCCACTATGTTTTAAAGTAGTTCTGGAAGTAATAGCCAGATGCAATTAAATGTGAGAAAGAAGTAACAGGTGTAAGTATTGAAAAGAAGGGAGCAAATTTTATCTTTATTTGTAGATGATATGATTTAATATCTGTAAAGATCTAAGGAAAAGAACGAGAAAGCTACTAGACACAGCAAAGGAGTTCAATAAGTGGCCAGCTCTAGGATTAATATATAAACATCAATAGCTTTCCCGTGACTAAAAAACAACTAGAAGAGCGAGAAGGTTTTGCTTTACTACCGCATTTCCTAAGGAGCTCACTAAGTCTCTGTTGTCAAAATATGTGAAAAACAATCATTTTATTGAGGGTTAAGAAACAATAATGTATCTTGATGAACTGACATCCATCTGGAGCTCAATAAAAGTTATTTCCTCCCTTTTGGAAGCTCTGACTTCACCTTCCACTCTCCTAAATTGGAGTTCAAGTCTGAGCTAAGGCCCCAGTATGACCTGCAGTAGGTGTTTCTTGATGACTGTGAATGAATGAACTGGTACGAGCATGGCTGGGGTTGGAACTTCTTAGATTTGGACCTCCTTAACAATTTACTGACAGCAGTCCCTGAAAGTGGAGTGGCTGTCTCCAAGCCCAGACCATAAACAGTGAAAGGATCAGCCCAGAGGAGTGATTTCAATACTCTAGCTTCTGATTCTGGTTAGTGATCTTTAAATGTTTATCACCTTACTATTACTCCTCTTGTGACTTCCCCTCTTATATTGTCCACACCTCCAACACACATACACACTGATCAAGTTATGGATGGCTGAAGGCGTAACAGCTAATCGCCACTCTTCTTAGCCATATGTCCTGAAAGTTTCCAGTTAAAGAGAAACGAGACTGTTTATACAGAGTTTTTTCTACTATATAAAAAGGTCCTTAGATTATAAATGACTAATGTGGAATTAATTTCTTCTTCTTTATACATAGTTGTACCTACTAAACTGCCTTAGTACCCTATTGCCTTGTCATTGGGTCGAGTAACTGAGGCTCTAAGAAAATGGGAACCAGAATAGATCTAAATACTCAAGTTCAAAGTTGTAGGTTAAAAGAAAAGCAAAAGCAAGTCCAGGAGCATATCAGCGAGGCTTTCTCTGAAGCAGGAGGGAAAGGTAGGGGGGCTGAAGATGGAGAAGCAAAACAAGTGCTCCTGGATGGAGAGGAAGCTGTTAAGGACATGGCTGGATTCTGCTATCCGGAGCTGGGAACCAGGAATGCTCTTGAGGTTTGTGAAGATTTTTTGTCCTCATGGGATAAGACTAGCAGAGGGCATGGCACTCAGACAAAACCCAGTGCATTTTCCCCTCAGTATCTGTGGAGAATTGGTTTCAGGGCACCCTCACCCTATTCCTCCATTCCCTCCCCTGTGGATACCAAAATCCATGGATGCTCAGGTCTCCAATATAAAATGGTATACAAAAAGATAAATACCACACTTTCTCACTTATAAGTGGGAACTAAATAATGTGTACACACTGACATAGCATGTGATAATAGACAATGGAAACTCAGAAAGATGGAAAGTTGAGGGAGGTATATGATGAGTATATTAATGGGTACAATGCATGTTATTCTGCTGATGCATACACTAAAAGCCAAGACTTCACCATTATGCAATATAGCTATGTAACCAAACTACATTCATACTCCACAGATACATACAAATTTAAAAATTTAATAAAAAAGTAAAATGGTGTAGCATTTGCATATAATCTAGGCTCATCCTCTTATATAGTTTAAATTATCTCTAGATTATTTGTAATACCTAATATAATACAAATGCTATGCAAATAGTTGTTACAATGTACTGGTTTTTAATTTGTATTATTTTTATTATTGTATTGTTATTTTTTTATTGCTTTTTTTCCCTGAATATATTCCATCCTCGGTTGGTTGAATCCACAGACACAGAACTGGTGGATATGGAGGGCTGACTGTATTATCTTTTTCTTGAATTTCTGTACTTATCCTTTTCCTCCCCAGTTTGCTACCCTGAGTTCAGTCCTAATTTAGAGCCCTGGTGGGACTGGCTGCTAGCAGGGAGCATGGTCCTATTTTCTTATGTGAAATATGACTGTGTTTTCAAACACTTGCTGAAACTATGCAGAAATGTTCAGATTGTTCTTTATCTACAGACACACAGACAGTAAAAGACACTGCAGATTGCTATTGGCTCCAATGTCATTCCTGACCCAGGGCCCCGGTGTTCCACTGTTTCCTACTGCATGATTTTGCTCTTACGGGACTCCATGACACCTGTTTCTGATTACATTATTCCTCTGTCACAAATCAACATAGAGTCAGAAATTATACAGTATGAAGGGATGGGAAAAAAGAATGGGAGAGGCTGAGGCAGCTCATCCCTGAAGATATAACCAGACAGATAGGTAGAACAAGATTGATACCCTTTTCTGCAAGAATACCAATTTAAAAGCTATCTACACAAAAAAGCACTTTCATAATACCCAAATCATGTGAGCACTCACAATACCTGGTTTTTACTTTGCATCATTGAAAGAGGCACAGAAAAGGGTAGGAAAGATAGTTTTGAATTGCAGACACCATACTTCCCTCATCCCATGGCAGCAGCTATGTGGCACAGAGAGAGAATCCATGCACCTGGGTGAGGAAGAACACAGGTATTGTGACACATTGTGTTGAACTCAGTGCTGCACTGTCACAGCAGAAAGCAAAAGCACACTGAACTCAGCTGATGTCCACCTAGGAAGGAGCATTTAAACCAGCCCTAGCCAGAGGGGAATTGCCCTTCCCAGTGGTTGGAACTTGAGTTCTGGCAAGCCCTGTCACTGCAGGCTAAAGTGTTTTAGGGCCCTAAGTGAAGTTGAAAGGCAGTCTATGCCACAATGACTGCTACTCTTAGGCAAGTCATAGTGCTGAACTGGGCTCAGAGCCAGAAGACTTGGGGGACATGTGACCTGCTGAGACATCAACCAGGGCAACTAAGGGAGTACTTGTGCTACCCCTCCCCCAACCCCAGGGGAGGCTGCACAGCTCAAGATTCCAAAAAAGACCCCTTCATTCTACTTCAGGAGGGGAGAGGAAAGAGTAAAGAGGACTTTGCCTTGCATCTTGGATACCATCTCAGCCACAGCAGGATAGGGTGCAGAGCATGAGGCCCTAGCTCCCAGATGACATTTTTAGACATAGCCTGGGCCAGAAGGGAACCTGCTGCCTTGAAGGGAAGGATCCTGTCCTGGCAGAACCCATTAACCACTATTTGAAGAGCTCTTTGGCTCTGAATAACCAGCAGCAATACCCAGATAGTACGCTATGGGCCTTACGTGAGCCTCTGAGACTTCCTGGCTTCAGGTGAGATTCAGCATATTACCCGCTGTGGTGGCTTTGGGGAAAGACACATTCTTTTTGAGAGAAGTGGAGGAAAAAATAAAGGGGACTTTCCTTTGCACCTTAGGTCCAAGCTCAACCACAGCGGGGGGCGGAGCACCAAGCAGGTGCTTGGGGTCCCCAGTTCCAGGCCTTGGCTCTTTGACACCATTTCTAGACTTGCTCCGGACCAAAGAGGAGCCCACTTCTCTGAAGGGTGAGCCCCAGGCCAGATGGCATTCACCACAAGATGACTGAAGAGCCTTTGGGACTTAAGAAAACATTGACAGTTTTCTGACTGTAGCCACCACAGGCCTGTAGTGGAGGTGGCCATGGAGTGCGGCTCCTCTGCATGTGGAAAGGAGAGGGAAGAGAGAGAAAGATTGTGTCTTATGGTTCGAATGCTAGCTCAGCTGCAGTACAGTAGAACACCAGGTAGATCTCTAAGATTTTTGACTTCAGTTCCTACTCCTGGATGGTATTTCTGGACCATCCAGGGCCTGGGAGAACTTGATGCCCTGAAGGGAAGGATAAAATCCTGGCTGGCTCCACCACCTGCTGATTATATAGCCTTAGGGCCTTAAGTGAACATAGGCAGTAGCCAGGTAATGGTTACAGTAGGCCTTGGGCAAGATCCAGTGCTGTGTTGGTTTTAGGTCTTACCCAACACAGTCCCAATGGTGGCGGCCACAAAGGTGCTCGTGTCACTTCACTCCCAGCTCCAGGCAGCTGAGAGAGAGAGAGAGAGAGAGAGAGAGAGAGAGAGAGAGAGAGAGAGAGAGAGAGAGCGAGAGAGCAAGACCATTTATTTGGGAGAATCTAAGGGAAGAGAACAAGAGTCTCTGCCTGAACATGGAGAGAATTCTTCTGAATCTTATCCAAAACTATCAAGGCGGTACCTCTAAGAGTCTGCATGAACCTCAGTGTTCCTAGGATTGGGGTGCCCCCTAAAGCAGATATGGCTCAGACCACAACACGCACGTCATTTTAAATTCCCAGGAAACCTTACCAAGAAGGATGGGTACAAACAAGTCGAGACTGGAAAGACTACAATAAATACCTAACTCTTCAATGCTGGAACATAAACATTTGCAGGCATCAAGACCGTCCACAAAAACAGGACAGTACCAAATGAACTAAATAAGGCACCGGGGATCAATCCTGGAGATTGATATTTGACCTTTTAGACAAAGAATTCAAAATAGCTGTTTTGAGGAAATTCAATAAAAGTCAAGATAACACAGAAGGAATTCAGAATTTTATCAGATCAACTTAACGAACGGATTGAAATGCTTAAAAAGCATTAAGCAGAAATTCTAGGGTTGAAAACTGCAACTGACATACCAATACAGTTTGGATATTTGTCACTACCTAAATCTCATGCTGAATTTTAATCCCCTCTATTGGAGGTGGGATCTAGTGGGAGGTGTTTGGATCATGGGGATGGATCCCTCCAGAATGGCTTATCCCCTTGGTGATAAGTGAGCTCTCCCTCTGAGTTCACACAAGATCTGTCAGTATAAAAGTGTGTGGCACCTCCTAGCCTATTCGCTCTCTTGCTTCTGCTTTCACCATATGAAGTGCTTGCTCCCACTTTACCTTCTGCCATGATTGTAAGCTTGCTTCCTGAGGCCTCCCCAGAAGCACATGCCAGCACCATGCTTCCTGTAAAGCCTGGTGAACCATGAGCCAATTAAAACTCTTTTCTTTATAAATTCCCCAGAATCAGATATTTTGTTATAGCAATGCAAGAATGACTTAATATGCATCCTGAAGAATGCATCCGAGTATTTTAATGGCAGAATTGATCAAGCATGAGAAAGAATTAGTGAGCTTGAAGACAAGCTATTTGAAAATAAGAAAAGGAGATGAAAGAAAAAAGAAAACAATGAAGCATGCCTACAGAATCTGGAGAATAGCCTCAAAAGGGCAAATCTAAGAGTTAGTGGCCTTAAAGAGGAAGTAGAGAAAGAGAAGTAGAAAGTTTATTCAAAAGACTAATAATAAAGAATCTCCCAAACCTAGAGAAAGATATCAATCTCCAAGTATAAGTAGGTTCTAGATGACCAAGCAGGTCTAGCTCAAAGAAGCCTACCTCGTGGCATTTAGTAATCAAATTCCCAAAGGTTAAGAATAAAGAAAAGATCCTAAAAACAGCAAGAAACAAGAAAAAACAGGCCTGGCACGGTGGCTCATGCCTGTAATTCCAGCACATTGGGAGGTCGAGGTGGGCAGATCACCTGAGGTAAAGAGTTTGAGACCATCCTGGCCAATGTGGTCAAATCCTGTCTCTACTAATACAAAAATTAGCTGGGCATGGTGGCAGGTGCCTGTGATCCCAGCTACTTGGGAGGCTGAGACAGAATTGCTTGAGCCTGAGAGGTGGAGGTTGCAGGGAGCTGAGCTGAGATTGCACCATTGCACTCCAGCCTGGGCAACAAGAGTGAGACTCCATCTCAGAAAAAAAAGAAAAAAGAAAAAAGAAAAGAAGCAACATACAATGGAGCTCCAATACATCTGGCAGTAGACTTTTCAGTGGAAACTGAACAGGCCAGGAGAGAGTGGCATGACATATTTAGTGCTGAAGGAAATACCCTAGAATAGTATATCCAGTGAAAATATCCTTCAAACATAAAGAAGAAATAAAGACTTACCCAGACTAAAAAAAAAAAAAAGCAGAAGAATTTAATCAATACCAGACTTGTCTTACAAGAAATACTAAAGAGAGTTCTTCAATCTGAAAGAAAAGGATGTTAATGAGCAATAAGAAATCATTTGAAGGTACAGACCTCACTGGTAATAGCAAGTACACGGGAAAACACAGAATACTATAATAATGGAGCATCTTCTTTGACCACAATGGAATAAAACTAGAAATTAATAAAAGGAAGAATTTTGGAAACTATACAAACACATGAAAATTAAACAATATTCTTTGGAATGACCAGTGAGTCAATGGAGAAACTAAGAAGGAAATTGAAAAAACTTTTTGAAACAAATGATAATGGCAACACAACACACCATAACCTCTGGGATAGAGCAAAAGCAGTACCAAGAGGGAATTTTATAGCTCTAAGTGCCTAAATCAAAAAAGAAGAAAAACTTCAAATAAACAACCTAAAGACGTATCTTAAAGAACTAGGAAAGAAAGAGCAAACCAAACCTAAAATTGTAGAAAAAAAAGAAATAATAAACATCAGAGAAAATAAACGAATTTGAAATGAAGAAAACAACACAAAACATCAATGAAACAAAAATCAAGTTTTTGAAAAGTTAAAATTGACAAACCTTTAGCCAGATTGGCTAAGAAGAAAAGAGAAAATTCAGATAAAGTCAGAAATGAAAAAGGAGACATTACAACTCATACTACAAAAATTCAAAAGATCATTAATGCCTACTATGAGCAACAACATGCCAGTAAATTGGAAAATCTAGAAGAAATGGACAAATTGCTAAACACACACAATCTACCAACATTGAAAGAGAAAGAAATTCAAAACTTGAGCAGACCAATTTTAACAAGTAATGAGATCGAAGCCAAAATAAAACAATCTCATGGTAAAGAAAGCCCGGGACCCAATGTCTTCACAGCGAATGTCTACCAAACATTTACAAAAGAACTAATAGCAATCCTATTCAAACTATTCCAAAAAACAGAAAAGGAGGGAATACCTTCAAACTCATTCTACGAGGCCAGTATTACGGTGATACCAAAGGCAGACAAGGACACATCAAAAAAAAAAAGAAAACTGTGGCGCATGCCTGTAATCCCAGCTGCTGGGGAGGCTGAAGCAGGAGAATTGCCTCAACCCATGAGGCGGAGGTTGCAGTGAGCCAAGATCGTGCCATTGCACTCCAGCCTGGGTAACAAGAGCGAAACTCTTGTCTCAAAAAAAAAAAGGAAAACTTCAGGCCAGTATCTCCGATGAATAGCAATGCCAAAAAATCCTCAACAAAATACTAGCAAACAAAATTTAGCAATGCATTAGAAATATCATTTGTCATAACCAAGTAGGCTCTACCCCTCAGATGCAAGGATGATTAAACATATGTGAATCAATTAATGTGATAGATCATATCCACAGGATGAAGGATTAAAAACCATATGATCATTTCTATTGATGATGAAAAAGCATTTGATAAATTTCAATATCCCTTCCTGAATGAAAAAAATCCAGAAAAACTGGGGCTAGAAGGAACATACCTCAACATAATAAAAGCCATATACAACAGACCCACAGCTAGTACCTTACTGAATGGGAAAAAATTGAAAGCCTTTTCTCTGAGATATGTAACAAGACGAGGATGCCCATTTTCTCCACTGTTATTCAATATAGTACAGAAAGTCCTTGCTAGAGCATCAGACAAGAGAAAGAAATAAAGGGCATCCAAACTGGAAAATAAATCAAATTATTCTTGTTTGCTGATGATATGGTCTTATATTTAGGAAAACCTAAAGATGCCACCAAAAAACTGTTAGAACTGATAAACAAATTCAGTGAAGTTGCAGGATACAAAAATCAACATATGAAAATAAGTAGCATTTCTATATGCCAATAGCAAATAACCTGCAAAAGAAATAAAATTAATCCCATTTACAATAGCCACACATACAATTAAATACCTAGGAATTAACATAACTAAAGAAGTGAAAAATCTCTACAAGAAAACCTATAAAACACTGGTGAAAGAAATTGAAGAAGACATAAAAAATGAAAGATATTCCATATTCATAGATTGGAAGAGTCAATATTGAAAAAAAAATCCTAAATTTTATATAGAACCACAAAAGAACCCACATAGCCAAAGCTTTCCTAAGCAAAAAGAACAAAGCTGGAGGAATCACATTACCTGCCTTCAAACTATACTGCAGAGCTACAATAACCAAAACAACATGGTACTGGCATTAAAAGATACACATAGACCAATGGAACAGAATAGAGAACACAGAAACGAATCCATATGCCTACACTGAACTCATTTTTGGCAAAAATGCTAAGGACATACACTGGGGGAAAAGACAGTCTCTTCAATAAATAGTACTGGGAAAACCGGATATTCATATGCGGAAGAAGGAAACTAGACATCTGTCTCTTGCTATATAAAAAATCAAATCAAAATGGATTGAAGACTTAAATTTAGACCTCAAAATATGAAACTACTACAAGAAAGCAGAGAAACTCTCCAGGACATTAGTCTGGGCAAAAAAATCTTGAGTAATACCCCACAAGCACTGGCAACCAAAGCAAAAATGAACAAATGGGATCACATCAAGTTAAGAAGCTTCTATACAGCAAAGGAACCAACCATCAAATTAATGAGACAACCCACAGGAGGGAAGAAAATATTTGCAAACTAACCATCTGACAAAGGATTAATAACCAGAATATGTAAGGAACTTAAACAACTCTATAAGAAAAAATCTAGTAATCTGATTAAAAAATGGGAAAAATACTTAAATAGACATTTCTCAAAAGAAGACATATAAATGGCAAACAGGCATATAAAAAGGTGGTGAACATCAGTGATCATCAGAAAAATGCAAATCAAAACTACAATGAGATAGCATCATACCCCAGTTAAATGGCTAAATGGCTTAGATCCAAAAAACAGGCAATAACAAATGCTGGCAAGTATGTGGAGGAAAGGGAATCCTCATACACTGTTGGTGGGGATATAAATTAGTATAACCAATATGGAGAATAGTTTGGAGGTTCCTCAAAAATCTAAAAATAGAGCTCCCATATGATCCAGTAATCCCATTGTGGGGTATATATCCCAAAGAAAGGAAATTAGTACATTGAAGAGATATCTGCACTCCTATGTTTGTTGCAGCACTCTTTACAATAACTAACATTTTGGAAGGAAACGAAGTGTCCAGCAACAGATGAATGGATAAAGAAAATGTGGTACATATACACAAAGGAGTACTACTCAGTGGTAAAAGTTAATGAGATCCTGTCATTTGCAACAATATGGTTGGAACTAGAAATCATTATGTTAAGCAAAATAAACCAGGGACAGAGAGACATGGCCGGGCTCAGTAACTAAACCAATCATATAAAAAAAAATCTAACTAAATGATGCTGGGCATGGTGGCTCATGCTTGTAATCCCAACACTTTGGGAGGCCAAGATGGGCAGATCACTTGAGGTCAGGAGTTTGAGACCAGCCTGGCCAAGATGGTGAAACCTTGTATCTACTAAAAATACAACAACAACAACAAAATTAGCCAGGCATGTTGGTGGGTACCTGTAATCTCAGCTACTTGGGAGGCTGAGACAGGAGAATCACTTGAACCCTAGGGGCAGAGGTTGCAGTGAGCTGAGACTGTGCCACTGCACTCCAGCCTGGGCAACAGAGCAAGATTCTGTTTCAAAAAATAAATCACATTTTCTCCCATTCTGTTCTCATTTATTTGTGGGATCTAAAAATCAAAAGAATTGAACTCATGGACATAGAGAGTAGAAGGATGGTTACCAGAGGCTGGGAAAGGTAGTTGGGAACTGACAAGGAAGTGCTGATGCTTAATGGGTACAAAACACATAGTTAGAAAGAATGAATAAGATCTACTATTTGATAGCATAACAGGGTGACTATACTCGATAATAACTTATTTTTACATTTTAAAATAACTGAAAGAGTATAATAAAATTGTACGTAACTCAAAGGATAAATGCTTGAGGGAATGGATACCCCATTCTCCATGATGTGCTTATTTCACATTGCATCCCTGTATCAAAACATCTCACATATCCTGTAAATATATATACCTACTATGAACTCACAAAAATTAAAACTAAAATTATATAAAAATAAAAGTCAGGCAATAACAAATACTGGCGAGAATGTGGAGAAAAGAAGACCCTTGTATGTTGTTGGTGGGAATGTAAATCAGTACAACCACTCTGGAGAACCATTTGAAGATTCCTCAAAAAACTAAAATAAGGGGGTGGATCCAAGATGGCTGAATAAGAAAAGCTCCGGAGTGCAGGTCCCAGTGAGAACAACACAGAGGGTGAGTGATCACCAGATTTCCAAATGAGTTAATACTATCCACAGATCAGGATTTTCCTGGGCTGAAAAGCACCATGAGTTTCCACATAGCTGTTTCTGCCAGCACAGCAGGTCTCCACACAAAAACTCACATAAATCTGGGTGTCCATTTCAACTGGCACCTGGAATACCTGGGAGACAGAGCTGCCCATTCAACTGAGAAAAGGGGGGCTGAAACAGGGAAACAGGTGATCTGGCTCAGTGGGTCCCAACTCCACGAAGGCCAGCAATCTGAAACACTCTGGATTGAGAGTTTCACAGCAAATGCAGCTGGACCTGGGATGATCCAGCTCTGTGGGGGGAAGGGTGTCTGCCATTACTGAGGCAGTCCGCCATTACAGAGGCAGTCCACCATTACTGCAGCAGACTGTCATTACAGAGGCAGTTCTAACTATACCTCTATAAACAAAACTATCAGGAAGCTCACACAGCAGCTGGGTAGAGCCCACAGCAGCTCAGCAATGCGTCTGCTGAAAGACTGTGACTAGGTAACCTCCTAGCTGGGCAGGGCATCTCTGAAAGAAAGGCAACAGCACGTCAGGAACTTATAAATAAAGCCCCACCTTCAGAGGACAGAGCACCTGGGAAAAAAAGGTGGTTATGAGTTCTGCTGCAGCAGACTTAAATGTACCTGCTCAGCAGCTTTGAACAGAACAGTGGAGCTCACAGCTCAGCACTTGAGCTCCTATAAGGGTCAGACAGTCTCCTCAAGCAGCTCCCTGATCCCCATATATCCAAAGAGACACCTCATAAAGGAGAGATCAGGCTCACATCTGGCGGATATCCTTCTGGGATAAAGATAGCAGAAGAAGAAACTGGCAGAAACCCTTACTGTTCTGCAGCCACTGCAGGTGATCCCCAGGCAAGGAGGGTCTGGAGTGGACCTCCAGCAGTCCTAAAGCAGAGGGGCCTGACTGTTAGAAGGAAAACTAAAAAACAGAAAGAACTTCATCATCACCAAAAAGGACATCCACTCAGAGTACCCATCCGAAAGTCACCAACTACAAAGACTGCGGGTAGATAAATCCACAAAGATGGGAAGAAACAAGCACAAAAAGGATGAAAACACTGAAAACCAGAACGACTCTCTTCCTCCAAGGGATCACAGCTCCTCACCAGCAAGGGAACAAAGCTGGATGGAAAATGAGTCTAATGAATTGACAGAAACAGGCTTCAGAAGGTGGGTGCTAACAAACTTCTCTGAGCTAAAAGAACATGCTCTAACCCAATGCAAAGAAACTAAGAACCTTGAAAAAAGGTTTGATGAAATGCTAATAGGAATAAATAGCTTAGAGAAGAATATAAATGACTGATAGAGTTGAAAAACACAACAGGAGAACTTTGAAAAGCATACACAAGTTTTAATAGCTGAATTGACCAAGCAGAAGAAAGCATATCAGAGTTTGAAGATCAACTCAATGAAATAAAATGAGAAGGCAAGATTAGAGAAAAAAGAGTGAAAAGAAATGAACAAAGCCTCCAGGAAATATGGGATTATGTGAAAAGACCTAATCTACGTTTGATAGGTGTACCTGAATGTGACAGAGAGAATCAATCTAAGCTGGAAAACACTCTTCAGGATATTATCCAGGAGAACTTCCCCAACCTAGCTAGGCAGGCCAACATTCAAGTCCAGGAAATACAGAGAACACCACAAAGATATTCCTCAAGAAGAGCAACCCCAAGGCACATAATCATCAGATCCACCAGCGTTGAAATGAAGGAGAAAATGCTAACGACAGCCAGAGAGAAAGGTCGGGTTACCCACAAATGGAAGCCCATCAGACTTACAGCAGATCTCTCAGCAGAAATCCTACAAGACAGAGAGAGTGGGGGCCAATATTCAACATCCTTAAAGAAAAGAATTTTCAAGCTAGAATTTTATATCCAGCCAAATTAAGCTTCATAAGCAAAGGAGAAATAAAATCCCTTATGAAAGAGCAATTGCTAAGAGATTTCGTCACCACCAGGCCTGCCTTACAAGAGCTCCTGAAGGAAGAACTAAACATAGAAAGGAAAAACCAGTGCCAGCCACTCCAAAAACATACCAAATGGTTAAGAGCATTGAAACAATGAAGAAACTACATCAACTAATGGGGAAAACAATCAGCTAGCATCAAAATGGCAGGATCAAATTCACACATAACAGTATTAACCTTAAATGTAAATGGGCTAAATGCCCCAACCAAAAGATACAGACTGGCAAATTGAATAAAAAGTCAAATCCCATTGGTGTGCTGTATCCAGGAAATGCATCTCACATGCAAGGACACACATAGGCTCAAAATAAAGGGATGGAGGAAGATTTACCAAGCAAATAGAGAGAGAGAGAAAAAAAGGAGGAGTTGCAATCATAGTCTCTGATAAAATAGACTTTAAACCAACAAAGATCAAAAGAGACAAAGAAGGGCATTACATAATGGTAAAAGAATCAATGCAACAAGAAGAGCTAATGATCCTAAATATGTATGCACCCATACAGGAGCACCCAGTTTCATAAAGCAAGTTCTCAATGACCTACAAAGAAACTTAGACTCCCACACAATAATAGTGGGAGACTTTAACACTCCACTGTCAATATTAGACAGATCGATAAGACAGAAAATTAACAAGGATATCCAGGACTTGAACTCAGATCTGGACCAAGCGGACCTAATAGACATCTACAGAACTCTCCACCACAAATCCACGGAATATACATTCTTCTCAGCACCTACACTAAAATTGACCACATAATAGGAAGCAAATCACTCCTCAGCAAATGCAAAAGAACGGAAATCATTAACAAACAGTCTCTCAGACTACAACACAATCAAATTAGAACTCAGAATTAAGAAACTAACTCAGAACCACACAACTTCATGGAAACTGAACAACTGGCTCTTGAGTGTTGGCTGCATAAACAATGAAGTGAAGGCAGAAATAAAGATGTTCTTTGAAAGCAAGGAGAAGGAAGACAAAAGGTACCAGAATCTCTGGGACACATTTAAGGCAGTGTCTAGAGGAAAATTTACAGCAATAAGTGCCCACATGAGAAGCAAGGAAAGATCTAAAATCAACACCCTATCATCAAAATTGAAAGAACTACAGGAGCAAGATCAAAAAAACTCAAAAGTTAGCAGAAGACAAGAAATAACTAAGATTAGAGCAAAACTGAAAGAGATAAAGACACAAAAAACTCTTCGAAAATCAATAAATCCAGAAGCTGGTTTTTTGAAGATATCAACAAGATAGACGGCTAGCCAGATTAATAAAAAAGAAAGAGAAAAGAATCAAATAGATGCAAGAAAAAACAATAAAGGGGACATTACCACTGATTCCACAGAAATACAAACTACCATCAGAGATTGCTACAAACAACTCTGCACATAAACCAGTAAATCTGGAAGAAATGGATAAATTCCTGGACACTTGCACCCTCCCAAGACTAAACCAGGAAGAAGCCGAAACCCTGAATAGACCAATAACAAGGGCTGAAGATGAGGAAGCAATTAATAGCCTACCAACCAAAAAAAGCCCAGGTCCACATGGGTTCACAGCCGAATTCTACCAGATATACAAATGGGAGCTGGTACTATTCCTTCTGAACCTATTCCAAACAATCCAAAAAGAGGGAATCCTTCCCAAATCATTTTATGAGACCAACATCATCCTGATACCAAAACCTGTCAGAGACTCGATAAAAAAGGAAAACTTCAGGCCAATCTCCATGATGAACATAGATGCAAAAATCTTCAATAAAATACTGGCAAACGGATTGCAGCAGCACATCAAAAAGCTTATCCATCACGATCAAGTAGGCTTCATCCTTGGGGACACAAGGCTCGTTCAACATATGCAAGTGTATAAACATAATCCACCACATAAACAGAACCAAAGACAAAAACCACATGATTATCTCAATAGATGCAGAGAAGGCCTTCAACAAAATTCAACAGCCTTTTATATTAAAAACTCTCAATAAACTAGGTATCGACAGAACATATCTCAAAATAACAAAAGCTATTTATGACAAACCCACAGCCAATATCATACTGAACTGGAAGCATTCCCGTTGAAATCTGGCACTAGACAAGGATATCCTCTCTCACCACTCCTATTCAATATAGTATTGGAAGTTCTAGCCAGAGGAATCAGGCAAGAAAAAGAAATTAAGGGTATACAATTAGGAAAGGAGGAAGTCAAATTGTCTCTATTTTCAGACGACATGATTGTACATTTAGAAGACCCCATTGTCTCAGCCCAAAAGCTCCTTAAACTGATAAGCAACTTCAGCAAAGTCTCAGGATATAAAATCAATGTGTAGAAATCACAAGCATTCATATACACCAATAACAGACTGAAAGAGAGCGAAATCAATATGAACTGCCATTCACAATTGCTACAAATAGAATAAAATACCTAGGAATACAACTAACAAAGGATGTAAAGGACCTCTTCAAAGAGAACTACAAACTACTGCTCAAGGAAATAAGAGAGAACACAAACAGATGGAAAAACATTCCATGCTCATGGTTACGAAGAATCAATATTGTGAAAATGGCCATACTGCCCAAAGTAATTTATAGATTCAATGCTTTCCCCACAAAGCTACCTATGACCATCTTCACAGAACTGGAAAAATCCAACTTAAACTTCATATTGAACCAAAGGGAGCCCACATAGCCAAGACAACCCTAAGAAAAAAGAACAAAGCTGGAGGCATCACACTACCTGACTTCCAACTCTACTACAAGGCTACAGTAATCAAAATAGCATGGCACTGGTACCAAAACAGATACAGACCAATGGAACAGAACAGAGGCCTCAGAGGCAACGCCACAGATCTACAACCTCTGAGCTTTGACAAACCTGACAAAAACATGCAACAGGGAAAGGACTCCCTGTTTAATAAATGGTGTTGGGAAAACTGGCTAGCCATGTGCAGAAAGCAGAAACTGGATCCCTTCCTGACACGTTATACTAAAATTAACTCCAGATGGATTAAAGACTTAAACATAAGACCTAACTCTGTAAAAACCGTAGAAGTAAACCTAGGCAAAACCATTCAAGACATAGGCATAGGCAAGGACTTTATGACTAAAACACCAAAAGCATTGGCAACAAAAGCCAAAGTAGACAAACGGGATCTGATTAAACTCCAGAGCTTCTGTACAGCAAAAGAGACAATCATTAGAGTGAACCAGCAACCATCAGAATGGGAAAAAATTTTTGCAATCAACCCATCAGACAAAGGGCTAATATCCAGAATCTACAAAGAACTAAAGCATATTTACAAGAAGAAACAAACAAACAAACCCATTCAAAAGTGGCAAAGGATATAAACAGACACCTTTCAAAAGAAGACATTTATGAGGCCAACAAACATATGAAAAAATGCTCATCCTCACTGGTCATTAGAGAAATGCAAATCAAAATCACATTGAGATACCATCTCATGCCAGTTAGAATGGCGATCATTAAAAAATCTGGAGACAACAGATGCTGGAGAGGATGTGGAGAAATAGGAACATTTTTACACTGTTGGCAGGAATGTAAATTAGTTCAACCATTGTGGAAGACAGTGTGGTGATTTCTCAAGTATCTAGAAATAGAAATTCCATTTGACCCAGCAATCCCATTACTGGGTATAAATTCAACGGTACACGTATGTTCATTGCAGCACTGTTTACGATAGCAAAGACCTGGAACCCACCCAAATGCCCATCGATGATAGACTGGAAAAGGAAAATGTGGCACATATACACCATGGAATACTATAAAGCCATAAAGGACGATGAGTTTCTGTCCTTTGTAGGGACATGGATGAATCTGGAAACCATCATTCCCAGCAAACTGACACAAGAACAGAAAATCAAACACCACATGTTCTCACTCATAGGCGGGTGTTGAACAATGAGAACACATGGACACAGGGAGGAGACCATCACACATTGGGGTCTTTTGGGGGAGAATAGGGGAGCGACAGCACAGCATAGGGAGGTTGGAGAGGGATAACAGGGGGAGAAATGCCAGATATAGGTGACAGGGGATGGAGGCAGCAAACCACATTGCCATATATGTACCTATGCAACAATCCTGCATGTTCTGCACATGTACCCCAGAACCTAAAGTGCAATAAAATATATATTTAAGAAAATTAAAATAAAGCTATTATATGGTGCAGCAATTCCACTCCTAGGTATATACCCAACAGAAAGAAAATCAGTATATCAAGAGATATCTGCACTCCTGGTTGTTACAGCACTGTTTACAATAGCTAAGATTTGGATGCAGCCTCAACAAATGAATGGATGCAAAAAATGTGGTACATGTAAACAATGGAATACTATTCAGCCATAAGAAAGAATGAAATCCTGTCATTTCCCAGAACATGGATGATTCTGGAGATGATTATGTTAAGTGAATTAAGTCCAGCACAGAAATGCAGACTCCACATGTTCTCACTTACTTTCAGAGCTAAAAACTGTAATAATTGAACTCATGGAGATAGAGAGTTTAGAAGGATAGTTACCAGAGGCTGGGAAGAGAAGTGAGAGGTTTAGGAGAGGAGAGTGGGGATCATTAAGAGGTACAAAAACTGTTTAGAAAGAATGAATAATAACTAGTATTTGCCAGCACAATAGGGTGATTATAGTAAAAAATAATTGAATTGTACACTTTTAATCAACTAAAAGGGTATAATTGGATTATTTGTAAGATAAAGGATAAGTGCTTAAGGTGATGGATATCTCCATTCATCCTGATGTAATTATTATTCATTGTATGCCTGTATCAAAATATCTCTTGTACTCCATAAATACATACACCTATTATGTAACCAGCAAAAAATTAAAAAAAAATTAACTAGGCAAAGATTAACTGCTTGGGGACAGACAAATACTTGCAGTTTTTTATTCATGGCCATGCTTGTCAAACTTTTCCCACTTGAAATTTTATTCTTTTAATGGCTCCCCTAATACTCTCCCCCTTCCTACATCTCATTGACCAGAAACATTCACCTGACCGACTCACAACTGGGGATGTGTGAAGGTGGACTGGCTTGAGAATAGGAAAGTAGTCAGGGAGTGGGAGACAAAACTGAGAAGTAAGACTTTCAGCTGGGCTTCATTCCCTAGATAGATAGACAAACAGAGATTAGGCATTAGGGATTGCAGAGGTACTTCAGAAGACATGATGGGATGAGTGGCACAGAAGAAGCAGTGGTTGTTCCAGTATCCCAGCTGGTTTCAGCCATCCCCATTCCACATACACATTGGGTACTAAATAAGTACCCAAGTACTCAACCAGCCCCAGGACACAAGTGTTAATATCAATATTTTCTGATTTAGGACCGGGCTTGCCAAATATTTCCCGCATTAGGATTCACCCAATGTACCCCCTACACTCACTCCAGATTCGTCTGCTACAAGCCACTTCCAGAGAACGTTTTTTAAAAAAATTCTACTAAACTCTAGAAATTATTTAAAATATTTCAATTCAAAAGTTTTTGGAAGGTAATCAGGGTATTGACTAGGAACTGAGAAGGCACAGATCCAAATTTTAGGATAAAGAAAGTATATAGCATGAACTTAACTATATACTATGTTTTTCTCTTCCCCCTCCCCAATCTATGTCTATCTGTCCCTGTCATTCTTTTTCTCACTCTTTTTCTTTCCTCCTCTGAATCTCAAGAGTTTCTTCTTGATGAATATGGCCTTGAAACATCCCTAAACCTGAAAGAAGCAGTGTCATCGATTAATTAAGGTGGATTCTGAAACAAGGGCTTTCTGGTTTCCAGAGAACCCTGATACCTTGATGCACTGAGTCACAGGATAAGGGCAGTAGCTTAAATGTCCATGCTTCCAAATGTCTTTTCTGCAGCTCACCCTCATTCAGCTTCTCTGAGGGCTGGTTGCCCATAGAAGCTTCTTAATGATGTGATTATTCTAACTCAATTAGCAGAGAATGAAAGGAACAAAGGAAACTGATTTTGCAGTTGGCTGGTTATTGAAAGTCATCCTACCTTAAAATGTCAGCTAATTAGCAGATGGTGGGAGAGAGATTTTAATGAGTACTTAGACCATATTATCAGATGTTCTGTAATTACTAATATTATATTTTAACAAATAAACCCAAACATAGGATACAAAAAATTTATTTGAAAAGTAAATTTCTATCACTCTCATCCTAGCCAGACATTAGATTCATAATGTCCAAAATCATAGAAATAACTAATTCTGAAATTAGTATTTTTATAATTAAACACTGATCATTTCTCTTTAATTACTTTGTGGATGCTGAACCTGTAATAATCTTTGGATATACTTGATTCTCAATTTAGAAAGATGGGATGCTGAGAGAGTAAAGTACATTTGAGAAAATAGCATTGGAGGAGAGCCAATGGCTACACATTCTAAAATGCAGAGAAAGTAGCTGTTCTATTCTCTGGAAGAAAAGGCATAAGCAAAGAAAAGCAACATCTAGGTTGACAACTTTGGTTAAAATTTACCCAGCATTTATTATATGTTAGGCACTGCTCTAAGCATTTTACACTCATGATATCATATATACCTCATAACCACCCTATGGGAAAGGTTGTTTGTTATCCTCTTTATGTACATACAAAGGATAACAAACAACCTTTCGGCAGGGCAGTGAAAGGTATGTATGTATATATGTATCCTAACATACATAAAGAGTTTAAGTAGCTTGCTCAAAGTCATACAAATAGCAACAGTAGCAGGATTTGTACCTATATGGTCTGACTAGAAAGGCCAAATTCATAATTGTCATGCAGTTCTTCGAAGAAATATGAGATCACAAATATTCTTGAGTATCAAAAAAGACCAGTAATGAAAAAGCACAGTAGATCATTAAAGGAATGCATAGCTCAAGATAAAGGGCTTAACGCAGTCTCTGGAAAAAATTATTAAATTTTTCTATAACCAAGTTTTTTTTTCTTTTTGAGACAGAGTCTCACTCTGTCACCAAGGCTGGAGTGCAATGGTGCAATTTAGGCTCACTGCAACCTCTGCCTCCCAGGTTCAAGCAATTCTCCTGTCTCAGTCTCCTCAGTAGTTGGGACTACAGGCATGTGCCACCACACCTGGCTAATTTTTATGTTTTTCCTGGAAATGGGGTTTCACTATGTTGGCCAGGCTGGTCTCGAACTCGTGACCTTGTGATCTGCCTGCCTCAACCTCTCAAAGTGCTGGGATTACAGGTGTGAGCCACCACGCCCAGAATCAGGTTTTTTTTTTTTTAAAAAAAGAGGGAAATACACACATATTCACACGTATGTCCAAGTTTGATGGGACAGAGATCATGCACCTGTAGTCTTTTTTTAAGAACTGAAAGTAGATGTATAGCTTTGGTAAACAGGAGTTTTAGTGAGGTACACACACACGCACACACACACACGCACACACACTTAAAGAATGTAGAAATAAGATATTCCTCTAAAAGCTAAACCAGTAAAAAAAGCCAGCCACAATGGATAAGATGATTGGATTGTAGGACACAATCAAAGGACTGCCTGTTCAGGCATGACAGCAAAACATGCACACAAGCAGCACACCAGTCAAGATTGAGTTGGGACCAGTCCGATGAAAAAGAAGAAAGATCATGTCCAGGCAGAAGCACAACATGTGCAAAAACTAGGAAGAGAGAGAGAGTGAGAGTGAGAGTGAGAGCCAGAGAGAGAGCATGAGCAAGAGTGAGAGCCAGAGGCGGGGGGAAGAGAGAGAGAGAGAGCGAGAGAGAGAGCGAGAGAGCAGTATGCATTCAGAGATGTTAGAAAAGTTCAGTAGGGTCAAAGCGGTGAAGATAGAGAGGTAGGCAGAGGCAGGGCAGTGGAAGGTCTTGTCTGCCACATTAAGGTTGATTGGACTTTGTCCCCAGTACAGTGGGAAGCCAGACATTGAGATGTTCTCAGTCAGACACGGAAGCACTCAGATTTTAGGAAGGTCTCATTGATGGCAGTGTATCAGAGCTGTCCCCACTCCCACCCCACAGCAGAGGAGACTGCTGCAGATATCCAGAAGGGAGATGGTCTGGCCAAGGTAGGCAGGAGTGGCATCTGGTAGGAGTGCACTGATGAGACATCTCAGAGGTACATGGATGGTGTCTTCATTTGCTGGGGCTGCTATAACAAAATGCCTTAGACTGGGTAATTTATAAACAACAGAAATGTATTACTCACAGTTCTAGAGGCTGGGAAGTCCAAGACCAAGGCGTCAACAAATGTAGTATCCGGTGAGGGTTCCCCTACTTCATACATGGTGCCTTGTTACCATACCCTCACACGGCAGGAGCGGGTAGGGGAGCTTGCTCCAGCCTCTCTTCTAAGGGCACTCATCCCATTCATGAGGGCGGACCTTAACCACTTCTCAATGGCCTCATCTCTTAATACAGTCACGCTGGTTATTAGGTGACTCATCAGTCCACCAGCATATGAATTTGGGGGCAGCACCAACCTTGACCATAGCAGATAGAATGTGGGGGTGACACAGAGAAGAGAGTCTGGCTTAGGCAGTGAGGTGCACTGATGGTGTCTTTCATGGAGAGTGAGAACTCTTTGAGGAGGAGCAGGAAGAAGAATAGGAGGAGGAAGAGAAACATGTATTGAGAGAAAGTGGAGGAGTTCAGGTTGAGAAAAGTTGAGCTGTGGGAGGCTGTGAGCTACCCAAAGGGCGCTCTTCAGTGACCAGCTGCTCATATGGATCTGGAGTTTGGGTGTGAGTCCTGCACTGGGAGATGAAGAGGTGAGTGTCATCAGCCTTCAGAACCCCGAGGGAGGATCAGCTGGTTAGAGAAAACCCAATCATGAAAATGGAGAAGAGAAATGAGAAACAGGGAAAACCATGATACACAGACAGCAGAGGCTTAAAGTTTATCACATGGTGGGGAAAAGATGGAGGACTTTTGTTTTCCCCCAGAGGCAATATTATTTCTTTCCTTACTATGGTGCTTTCTTGCTAACTGTGTGTCTGTGTTTCTGCAGGTGGAGTAGGCTGGGGTTGTTATTCTTTTACTACGTTTGTATTTTTTAGGCCTTCCAGAGCTCTTGGTGTTTGTCTACTTTTGAGGAAGGTAGTTTCCTTTTCGTTTACTTCCTACCTCTTTCAGGCTGTCCGTGTAGTTCTGTCTGCCTGAGCTTGCCAGTGGGGACTTTTTAAACATGTACATTATGAGGCAGCATAATGCATTGCTGAAGAGCATTTGGCGTCATAGTCCTGATGGTTGTCATGGTTACTTAGCCATTAACACAGCTAAGTATGCATTAGAAGCAGGTCATTGCCTAAGTCTTGGGAATCCTTTTCACATGGATGGCTTTGTAGATGCAATTGATTTTCTGTAACTTTATGTATTTTTTCAGGCACCAAAAATATGTCTTTTAATTATAGGAAGAAATCTCAAAGAGAGCAGAGAGTAAAATGAATTATAGGAAACAATTTCAACAGGAGATAATTTTCACAGCAAGGTAGTAGTTACATTCCCAAGGGCTCAGGGACCTTCTAATATCACCTGGCTTTTATTCCCAACTTCTTGTCCATCAGAAAATCTGTGTGCTTTGTGGCCCTATAGTATTTTATTTATTTATCTATTTATTTATTTTTTACAAAAGGAAGAGATTTGTTGGACTTACAGTTCCACATGGCTGGGTAGACCTCACAATCATGGTGGAAGGTGAAAGGCACTTCTCACATGGTGGCAGACAAGAGAAGAGAGCTTGAGCAGGAAAACTCTCATTTTTCAAACCATCAGGTCTCCTGAGACTCACTATCACGAGAAGAGTGCAGGAAAGACCTACCTACATAATTCAACCACCTCCCACCTGTTTTCTTCCATGACACGTGGGAATTGTGAGAGTCACAATTTGAGTTGAGATTTGGGTGGGGACACAGCCAAACCATATCACCTGGCTTAGGATGAGTCAAAAACATTTCCTCTAATTCATAATATCCTCTTCAAACTTTACCAGGTTGGTCAAACACCCAAACTATTCTAATCATACTTATATATTGGCCCTATACTATTTTAATATTCTGGAAACCAAAGACAACACAGACACCTAGTTGATGTGTATCTCCTAAAAAGCACAGAAACTCACCCTGCTTCAACAGGAGAGGGATGAAGATTTTGCCCCAACATAACTTCATTAGACAACACACTGTAAATTATAGAAAAAGCACTGACTGTCATACAAAATATAGATGAGAAAGGTTCTTTTCCTTTTTGCTGTTACATTTTGAGTGCTCTTTATATCATGGTTTAGCTATTTGACAGGAAAAAAAATGGCTGTTTATAAATGGGAAGAGTTCGGGATAATAGTGAAGTGTACTGACATTAGCAAAGTGCCTACTATGTGTCTGACACCGAATTGGGTATTTTTCATTGGTTTTCTTTTCAACTTCTACCAATTAAATGACCAGTGTTTATCTTTCTAATGCTCTTCTAACTATATCTGTTTAAAGAAAATTTGAATATCTCTGTACATATTATTGCTTGCTTAGAAAATAACTTTCACTGCTTCGTTTTTTTTTCTTCTACTAATGACACATATGCACTGGGAAGCAATTAGAAAATACAGATGAGTGACACTTAGGAGTCCAGAGTCAGAAATGCAGCCTGAACATCACAGAGCAGGAATCTTAGGAGGGAAGGTAGGAAGGAGATGGTAAAGCAGTGGGGAAGGGCTGCTGCTGTAACCACCAGACAGAGCTTTCCAGAAGTTTGTCTGGCATAGTAAGCACATCAATGGCAGGCAGCCTCTGCTAAGATGTTTTTTTAAATCTGTTGAGATTTCCTCCAGACAAGTCAGCTAGGCCTCTAGTTTATGCTCTTCTTCTCCCTCCTCCCACTATATCCCCTACTCTCCCTTAGCTCCCTCCTACTACTTCTAGCCTACTCCTCCTACAACATACACAAATCAGGCTGGGAAATGCCATAGTCTGTCCAGAGTAGGCAGGGTGCTGTCTCAGTCCTAGGGAATCTCCCACCTTCAGCTAAAAAGAAGCTCTGGGTGTGCATGCACATGTGTGTGTATACATATGCATGGGTTTAAAATAAAAATAGGATTATGTCTTTTGCAGTTTTTTTCTGATTATAAAAGTTATGCTTGCTTATTGAGAAAAAAGATATTCAGAATCATGAGATTCAGAAAATCATGAGATTCAGAAAAGTGTAAAGAAAATAGAAATTACCTAGAATCTTATAATTCAGATGTTCAGTTATGTTTTTGTACTTTTGTTTGTAGAGCTTAGAATTTTTCTGTGCACAAATATATATGAACATACAATTTGTAGCAACCATTTTAAATTTAGCCATATGTTGTGGATGGCTAAATTTTGATGTCAGTCACAATTTGTATCTTATTTTCTGAATTACTTTAAAACAATATTTTTATGTTTAAAACTTTAATCTCTATTTTTCTGATTTTAAAGGTAAAAAATTCTTGTAAAAATAAAATAATATGCAAACATATGACATAGATAATGAAATTTTCCTTCATTTCTTTCACCTGTCAAGGCTGTAGAAATATCTTCTGTTAATAATGTCAGAGATGGCCGGGCGCGGTGGCTCACGCCTGTAATCCCAGCACTTTGGGAGACCGAGGCGGGTGGATCACGAGGTCAAGAGATCGAGACCATCCTGGTCAACATGGTGAAACCCCGTCTCTACTAAAAATACAAAAACTTAGCTGGGCATGGTGGCGCGTGCCTGTAATCCCAGCTACTCAGGAGGCTGAGGCAGGAGAATTGCCTGAACCCAGGAGGCGGAGGTTGTGGTGAGCCGAGATCGTGCCATTGCACTCCAGCCTGGGTAACAAGAGCGAAACTCCGTCTCAAAAAAAAAAAAAAATAAATAATAGTAACGTCAGAGACGTTTGAACCAGAGCAACTCCATCTTAAATAGGGCTGAGTAAAATAAGGCTGAGACCTACTGGGCTGCATTCCCAGAAGATTAGGCATTCTAAGTCACAGGTGAGATAGGAAGTCAGCACAAGATACAGGTCATATAGACCTTGCTGATAAAACAGGTTCCTGTAAAGAAGCCAGCCAAGACCCATGAAAACCAAGATGGCAATGAGAGTGACCTTTAATTGTTCTCACTGCTACACTCCCACCATGACAGTTTATAAATGCCTAGGCACCGTCAGGAAGTTACCATATATGGTCTACAAAGGAGAAGTATGAATAATCCACCTCTTGTTTAGCACATAATCAAGAAATAACCATAAAGCTGAGCAACCAGCACTCCTCCGGGCTGCTCTGCCTATGGAGTAGCCATTCTTTATTACTTTACTTTTCTGATAAACTTGCTTTCACTTTACTGTATGGATTTGCCTTGAATTCTTTATCGTAGTAGATCCAAGAATCCTCTCTTGGGGTCTAGATTGGGATCCTTTTCTGGTAACAATAATACATTGATTTTGAAACTTTTTTGAGATATCTATCTATCTATATGTAGATAGATATTCTTTCATAAAAATGGGATCATACTGAAAGCGTATTACTCTGCATATATCTTTCCAATCCATTCCTATATTTGCAGTGTTTGCAAGCTGCTTTTTTCCACTTAGCATAAGTGACAAGCATATTTCAGGTCAATAAATATGCTCCTACATAATTTTATGAATGACTCACTATTCAGTAAGATTTTTTCCAAGTTTTAAAATTTTAAGTAACCTATTTTTCTGATTATAAGTTATATATACTTGTTGTAAAATTTTAAATGATATAAAGTTATATAAATTAGGAAGTGGCATTTACCTGTTTCTCTCCATTCCCCTGTGAAGGTTGCTACTGGTGTCTATTCTTCCATTATTTTCTTTGCAAATTACCCGCCCCCCCTTGTCTCTGTCTCTGTCTCTGTCTCTCTCTCTCTCTCACATAAACACACACACACACACACCATTTATTTTGTACAAAAATTGGATCATACGGGGTATACTGTTTAGCAACTTGCTTTTTTTTAAAAAAAAAAAAACAACATAGATATATTTTTATGACAGTACATATAGATCAATTTCATTTCCTTTAAACCTTTCAGAGGGTTCTTTTGCATAAGTGTATACTTTAAAATGTAATCAAATGAGCTCTAAATGCTCTTTAGACTTTACAAAGTGTTCACTATTATAAATTATGCTAAAATGGACATTTTTGCATACATATTTAATTATGTGTGGTTATTTTTGTATGATACATTTTTGGAAGTGTAATTGCTGTCTCAAAGAACATGCATATTTTCTGTTTTCCTAAGGACCACCAAATTTGCCTCCAAAAGACTGAGACAATTTATGGCCCAATCCAGAGTGTAAGAAAACGCCAGCTTTCTGGAGCACCATGTACCTTCAACACATTAAAAAAAATGGTCCCCTGCTATAATGTGAAATACATATTTAGTCTTCATTTCCGTTTCCTGACATACAGCTAAAATCCTTGGAATCTCCCCATCGATGAATATCTTTTGTATGCTAATGAAATGTCTGGTGGCTGGGGGCCCCTAGGTAGCTTCAGAATGGGGGACTAAAAATGGGAAAGACCACAGCAGGATTAAAAGGTTCGGATTTTCAGCCCCATCTCTTAACCTGTAGGAAGTAGAAAAGGGTTGAATGTTGAGTTGATCACCAACGGCCAATTATGTAATCAATCATGCATACTTAATGAAGCCTCATAAAAACCCAAAAGTATAGGGTTTGGTTTCTGTAAGGCAGAATGTGTGGGAGTTCTTCAAGGACTGCATTCCCAGAGGGGGCCTGGAAGCTCTGAGTTGCTTCTCCCATATCTCACCCTATGCATTGCTTTCATCTGGCTGTTTGCTTTGTACTATCCTTTATTTTAAACCAGGAAGTGTAAGTAAGTGTTTCCCTGAGTTCTGGGAGCTTCTCTAGCAAATTAATTGAACCAGGGGAAGGGATCATGGGAACAACCAATTTGTAACCTGTCAGCCAGAAGCTCAGACCACAATCTGTGCTTGTGACTGGGATTTAAAGTGAGGAGCAGTCTTGGGGAATGAACTCTCAACGTGTGAGATCTGATCCTCTCTTTAGGTAGATAGTGTCAGAACTGAATTGCTAAATTTAAAGGACATTCAGCTGATGTCTGCTACAGAGGATTCTGTAGCACTGCTTGCTGATGGGGAGAAATCCCCACACATTTTGGGGACCAGAAGTCACAGAAGTATTCCTTGTCATATTATACTAAATGATTAAGAGTAGGAGAAAACACACTTTGGTTTTTCCTCTATATCACAGACCGCTTTATCAAAATTACCCCTGTAAATCCAAGGATTGCCAGAAATAACCCTTGACAATTATTGTGGTGTGTGGTATGTTTCTGTTCATGTTTGCAACTGCCTAGAAATCCTCCTTCTTTCCTTTTGCACCTTCCTGGCTGCTTTTCACATGTGATAATGATTCTTTCTCTAAATTCAGGTCCAGGCCAAAATTAGGGATTTACAGAGAAGAGCATTCTTGCAACTTTATCCTTATGCATGTACTGAACTGTATCTTAGGAAAAATTCCTAGAAGTGGGACTGCTGGGATGAAAGGATGCATATATTTTAAAGCCAAATGCTTTATAATACATGCTTTTAACTCCCAAGTTTATCTCCCGCTTAAACTCTCCTCTTAGTTTCAGACCTGATATTAAACAACTTACTTTCTTTATGTTAAGTGAAATAAGCCAGGCACAGAAAGTCAAACATCACAATATTCTCACTTATTTGTGGGATCTAAAAATAAAAAGAATTGAACTCATGGACATAGAGAATAGAACAATGGTTACCAGAGGATGGGAAGAGTAGTGGGGGGCTAAAGGGGGAGGTGGGGATGGTTAAAGGGCACAAAACTACTTAGAATGTATAAAACCTAGCGTTTGATAGCTCAGGAGGGTGACTATAGCCAATAATAACTTAATTATCTGTTTTAAAATAACTCAAGTGGTGGCTCACGCTTGTAATGCTAGCACTTTGGGAGGCTAAGGCAGGAGGAGTGCTTGTGCCCAGGAGTTTGAGACCTGCCTGGGCAAACATGGCAAAAGCCAGTCTCTGCAAAAGACAGAAAAATTATCTGGGCTTAGTGATGGATGCCTGTAGTTTCGGCTACTAGGGAGGCTGAGGTGGAAGGATCGCTTAAGTCTGGGAGGTCAAGGCTGCAGTGGGACGTGGTCCTGCCTCTACACCCCAGCCTGGAGGACAGAGTGAGACCCTATCTCAATTAAAAAAAAAAACCAACAAAGCTTAAAGAGTATAATTGGATTGTTTGCCACTCAAAGGATAGATTCTTGAGGGGATGGGTACCCCATTCTCCATGATGTGATTATTTCACATTATATGTATGTATCAAAATATCTTATGTAAACCATAAATATATATACCTACTATGTGCCCACAAAAATTAAAAATTAAAAAAATATTTTTATACAAATAAAAAAAGAAAAAAATAATTTCTAATTCAAAATGTAAATGTGCTATCTTATTTAAATTTCTATTTGGCTAGTTACTAGGGAAGGTGCATACTTTTTGTTTATTGGTTGTTTGGGTTTTTTATTTTGTGAACTATCTATGTTATGGCAAAGCATTCAGTGTTCTTTTTTAAAAAAACTAATATTTTCTTATCACAAAAACGTACATGTCATAAAATTTCAGGCAGTGTAGGAATGTGCAACATGGCAAGTACAGGTTCCCTAGATCAAGACTAACCTTGAGGAATCACCACTGCTGACAGTGTGAGAATTATAATTCCAGAATCTTCTAGAGATTTTTGAATGCCATCCATTTGGCTTTACAGGCTCCTGAAGTTTCATTCATGGTTTTATTATCTCAAGAGGTGTTTTGCCCACTAATGTCTTTGTCAAATAAAGGCAGTAGGTTTATTTTGACAAATCTACTTTTGCTTTCACATCTCAAACTCAAGATGTCAAAAAACTAAATTCATCATCTCTGCTCTCTCCCATCCTTCATAGCCCTCCTTCGTCCTCCTTATCTCAGTTAGTGGCAGGCAACATCACCTATTTTTTTTTTTTGCTTTCTAAGGTGTATATTTTGGACAAAAGTCCTTCCACATTTATTACATTTGTAGATGTTCTCTTCTATAGAGATGCTCTATTGAGCAAAATTTAAGCATCAGTAAAAGACTTTGCTACCTGTTTTACATTTGTACAGTTTCCCTCCAGGGTAAATACTGTGGTGTTCTCTGAGGTGTATATTTTGGACAAAAGTCTTTCCAAAATTATTACATTTGTAGGGTTTCTATTCAGTACTGATTCCTTAATTTTTGGTAAGATGTGAACACCTGTTAAAAGCTTTGCCGTATTCTTTCAATTTGAAAGGTTTCTTTCCAGTATGGGTTCCCTGATGTTGTGTAAGGATTGAGTAGTAGCAGTTAATGGGTTTGCCATTCCTTACATTTTAATGACTTCTCTCCAATATACATTTTCTTATGTCTATTTAGATGTGATGATTGACTAAAAACTTTTCTACCTTTATTACATCTGTGTGATTTTTTTTCCAGTAAGAATTATCTGATGCTGAGTAAGTGCTGAGAACTGGTTAAAATTTTCCCACATTTCTTAGCTTTGAAAGGCTTTTCTTGAATATAGATACTCTGATGTATAGTAAATTTTGAGGATTGCTGAAAGACTTTCCTGTATTTGTTACATTTGTAATGATTATCTGGAAAATAATTATTCTGATGTTTTCTGAAATTTGAGCAGTGGTTAAAGTTTTTCTGAGTTTCATTACATAAGGTTTATTTCAAAAATTGATTTTGATATTTATTTATAGAAACATGTTTCTATATAGATGTAGCTGATGTAAGTTGAGTTTTCTTCTGAGATGTTCTATGCTCTTGATCTCCTGTGGCAGTTAAATTTCTGTTATGAGTAGTTGTTGCCCATCGGTTATGCACATTATAACATTCTTTTTGCCCTTCACCTCCACTCACACCTTCACAGTTTTTATTAAGTGTAAATTCTCAAGGCCACAGCTTTCATATCTTCCCAATATTACTTTTTGAAATGAAACATTTATGCCCTGCTTTGGTGAAAGGCTTTGGTTGTAATGAGATGACAAATCTGAATGTGTGGTTGTCTTATGTCTCTTCACATCCCAGCACTCTTTCTTTTGCTCCAGACAGGTGATCAGGTCTAGCTTAGAGACAGTGAGATCATTTCCCAGCTTCCAGAGGGTCCTGGCATTCCCTCTACAAATCTTCCAGTACCTGCAGTTCACAGGGAGACTGAGGCTGAGGTAGGGATACCTGGAGGCTCTTGGAGAATGGGAAATGGAGCGCTAGAGACCAGTGTCGCCTATTTTTACCAGCTAGAAAGCGTGACTCCTATCTCTCTGTCACCTTCTCATCCAGTTTATCTCAAGTCCTATTGATTGTGTCTCCCAGGTGTATCTCGAATCTGTGTGCTTCTCTCCAACTTCATTTTTACCACACCAGAGCAAGCTAACATCTTTTCTTAACCAAGCTGCTACAAAGACCTCCTAACTGGCTTTCTTATTCATTTAATTTTTTTTAAAGTAGAAGGCATATATTACATGAACTTCCAGGAATATAAAAAGCCAGGCAAATTATATCACCATCCATATTTTCACATAGAAACACTGAATTTTTCCATTTCGCATTATTCATAACATTTAGCCTTGTTTTAACTTTTTGCATATCGAAATGTGTAAAAGACACTGACTGCTATGGACTAATGTTTGTGAACCCCTTAAAGTCATATGTTGAAACTCTACCTCTACATTTGATATTATTAGAAGACGGGACCTTTGGGAGATGATTGGGATTAAATGATGTCATGAAAATGGAGCCCTTGTTAATGGGATTAGTGCACTTTAAAGTGTCATGAGAGAGATTGCTTCCCTTTTCTGCCCTCTACCATGTGAGGATACAATGAGAAGCTGACAGTCTTCAACCCAGAAGAGGCCCCTCACCATAACATGACCATGCTAGCATCTTAATCTCAGACTTTCAGCCCCCATAACTCTGAGAAATGAGAACTCTGCTGTTTGAGCTACCCGGTCTATGGCATTTTGTTATAGCAGCTGGAGCTAAGACATTGACTTTCACTTTTTGAAACTAGATGCCACTAATAAGCAAAGTGTTAGAGTAAATGAGGGATATTGTAATATCTACATTTTTGAGAGAAAAATTTTGCATTTACAAAATAACTGATTAAACAATTTGAAATTATCTTTGGGTTTTAGAAATATTAGGAGACACTTGGTCCTGTGCAAACCGTAGCTATTCTGATAATACCATGGACATGGAGGGGAGTCTGGAATCCCGAATGCATACCTTCTAGTTTAGGAAACAAACAAGCAGTAGTTTCTCTTTTTAAAATGTGTAAGATGAATGAAAAAATTTACATAGATGAAATTTTTCTTTTAATTGAGATATTGCAGAGAGCAAATGCTCACTTTTCTCTACTCCTATGTGATATTGTGAAATATATATTTGGGTTCTCATTTCCATTTCCTGGCATACAATTCCTAAAACTCTTGGAATCTCCAAAGTGATGGTTTTTTGTATGCTAATGAGATGACTGGAGGCTTGTGGCTCCTAGGTGTTTCAGGATGGAGGCTGGTCATGGGAAAGATCAAGGCAGGATTAGAAGGTTGAAACTTTCAGCCCCAACCCCCAAACTCCACGGAAAGGAGAGGGGCTCAACGTTAAGTTGATCACCAATGGCCAATGATGCAATCAATTATGCCTATGTAAGGAAGCCAACATAAAAAACAAAAAGAACTGGGTTTGAAGAGCTTTCAGGTCGCTGAACTTGTGGAAGTTCCTGAAGGATGGTGTGCCCAGGGAGGGCACTGAAACTCCACGCTCCTTCTCATACCTCATCCTATGCATCTCCTAATCTTATATTTTGTCATATTTCCAAATAATAAGCTGGTAAATATGTTTCCTTAAGTTTTGTGAGCTGCTCTAGAAAATTAATTGAACCCAAGGAGGAGGTTGTGCGAACTCCAATTTATATTCAGTTGGTCAGAAGAAGAAAAACAACCTGGGGCTTGGGATTGGCATCAGATGTTGGGGGGCAGTCTTGGGGACTAAACCTTCAACTTGTGGGATCTGACCATGTGTTCAGGTAGATATTGTCAGAATTGAATTAGAGGATGTGTAGCTGGTGTCTCCTGCAAAATTGATTACTTGCTTTGATTACATGTTTGGTTACTGAAGTCTTCTGTATTGATTGTTCAGTGACAGTATAGGAGAAACTGAGCTTCTGTTTACCCTAGTTTTAATCGAATTCGTTATCTTGCTTTCTTTTCTCTTTCCATCCTTTCTCCTTTTTTCTTTCTGTCCTCCCTCCCTCTCACTTTCCCTTCCCTCTGTTCCTTTTCATCTTTTTTCTTTGTTCTAAAATATAATTCATACACCATAAATGCACCCTATTAAATTGCACAGTGGAGTGAGTTTTAAATATTTACAAAGTTTCGCAACCATCATCACTCTCTAATTTGAGAATAATTTCATAACCCCAAAATGAAACCCCATATCCATTAGCAGTCACTCCCCACTGTTCTCTCTCCCCATCTCCTGGCAACCATTAATCTATTTTTTGCCCCTCCGAAATTGCTTATTCTGAATATTTAATATTAATGGAATCATACAATATGAAATCTTGTTCTTCTGAGTCTGTTTTTTTTTCACATAACATACTGTTATTGAGGGTCATTCACACTGTAGTATGTATCAGCATGTACTTCATTCCTTTTTAAGGCTGATATTTCATTGTATGGATGTATGATACTATGCTTACTCGTACATCAATTCATAGGCATTTGTGTTGTTTCCACTTTTGAGCTAATATAAATAATGTTTTTATGAATATTCATGTACAAGTTTTTGAGTGGAAACATGTTTTCCATTTTCTAGTACATATATACCTAGGAATAGAAGTGATGGGTCCCATGCTAACTCTTGGTTTAACGTTTTGAAGGACTTCCAAACTGTTATCTAAAGTGGTTGCAGCATTTTATATTCCCACCAGCAATATGTGAGGCTTCCAATTTATCCACATCTTTGTTAATATTTGTTATTGTTTATATTTTTATTATAGCCATTCTACTGAGTGTTGAGTGGTATTGAATTGTGGTTTTGATATGCATTTTCCTAATGACTAATAATGTTGAGCATCTTTTCATGTACTTACAGACCATTTGCATATCTCTGGAGAAATATCTATTTCAGATACTTTACCTATTTTAGATTGCATTGTCTTTTATTATTGTTGAGTTGTTATAGGCCTTTGTAGATCCTAGATACTAAATTCTTATCAGATATGACTTGAAAATATTTTCAACCCATCCTATGGGTTGTCTTCATTTTCTTGATGAAATTTTTTTTCCTAAGTTTTGAAGCACAAAAAATTAAAAGTTTTCTGAAGTAAAATTTATTTATTTTCTCTTTCATTGCCTGTGTTTTTGGTGTCATATTTAAGAAACCATTGCCTAGGTCAAGTTCATCAAAATTTCTCTCTCTGTTTTCTTCTAAGAGTTTTACAGTTTTAGTTCTTATAAGTCGTTGATATACTTTGGGTTAACTTTTGAAAATGGTGTGAAGTACCAGTGCAAATTGATTCTTTTGCATAAGAATATCCATTTATCCCAGCACCATTTGTTGAAAAGACTATTCTTTCCCCATTGAATGGTCTTGAAACCTTTGCTGAAAGTTAATTGACCATTAACGTTAGGGTTTATTTCTGTATTCTCAATTCTGATCTGTTAATCTATATGTCTACTCTTTTGTATCATTACCACACAGTCTTGATTATAGTAGTTTTGTAGTAAGTTTGAAATTGGAATGTGTGAGTCCTCTGACTTTGTTTATTTCTTTTTCAAGATTTTTCAGCTATTCCATGTACCTTGCATTTCCACATTGATTTTAGGATCAGCTCATGCATTTCTGTAAAATGTCAGCTGAAATTTTGATAGGGATTGTATTGAAAGTATTGATCAATTTGAGGAGTATTGCTGTTATCTTAAGAATATTAAGCTTTCCAATCCATGAACATCAATGCCTTTCCATTTATTTGTCTTTTAAAAATTTCTTACAACAGTGCTTTGTTATTTTTCAGTGTGCAATTCTTGCCTTCCTTAGTTAAATTTATTCCTAAGTGTTTTTGTTTTGTTTTGTTTTGAGACATAGTCTCACTCTTTCACCCAGGCTGGAGTGAAATGGTCTGAACACGGCTCACTGTAGTCTCAACCTCCTAGGATCAAGTGATCCTTCCACTTCAGCCACCCAAGTACCTGGAACTACAGGTGCCACCGCCATGCCTGGATAATATTTTGTTTTAAATTTTTTATAGAGATGGGGTCTTGGTATGTTGCCAGGCTAGTCTCAATCTCCTGGGCTCAAGCGATCCCCCTGCCTCTACCTCCCAAAGTGCTGGGATTATAGGCATGAGCCACTGCAACTGGCTCTAAGTATTTTTTTGATGCCATTGTAAATAAAACTGTTTCCTGAATTTTACTTCTGAGTTGTTTATTGCTTGTGTATTAAAATATAAATGATTTTTACATACTGATCTTTCAGCCTGCAACTTTGCTAAACTTGTCTAGCTCTAATAGTTTATTTGTGGATTCCATAGGATTTCCTATATAAGAGACCATGTCATTTTTGAAATAGGGAGTTTTACTTCTTCCTTTCTAATTTGGATGCTTTTTATTTCCTCTCCTTTCCTAAGTTTCCTGGCTAGAATATCAATACAATATTGAATGGAAGTGGTGAAAGAAAGTATCCTTGTCTTGTTCCTGCTCATAGTGTCTTCATTTAATGAATCTTGCTTTTGATTCATTCTCCATCTAGAGAGATCATTGAAAACATCAACTACACCAAGTCACTACCCATCCTAAGCATGCCAGTGAATTTCTATCCTATTTAAAATCCAAATTGCTTCTCCCAGCTTATAAGGCCCTCCGTGCCCTTCTCTCCCAACCTTATCTCATATTGCTTTTCTTTTATAAAATTAATTTATTTCTAAATTGACAATAAAAGTTTATGTATTTATTACGTATGATTTGATGTTTGAAATATGTATACATTGTGGAATGGCTAAATTAAATTAACATATGTATTACCTCTCGTACTTATCCTTTTTTTAGTAGTGAGAACATTGAAATTTTCCTTTCTTAGCAATTTTTAGGAATATAATATAGTTGTCCCTTGGTATTGTTGGGGGCTTGGTCCTAGGTTCCTGTGGCTACTAAAATCTGGATGCTCAAGTCCCTGATCTAAAATGGTGTAGTGTTTACATATAACTTAGGTACATCTTCCTATATATTTTAAATGATCTCTGGATTACTCATAATACCTAATACAATGTAAATGCTATGTAATATTTGTTACACTGTATAGTTTTTTTGAAAAAAGATTATTTTTATTGTTGTATTGCCATTTAAAAATTTTTTTCTGAATATTTTCAGTCTGCAATTGGTTGAATCCACTGGTGCAGAACTCGTGGATATGGAGGGCTGACTGTACATTGCTATTTACTATAGTCACAGTGTATCTCTTGAACTTATTCCTCCTATCTTCATATTACTTTTCTTACTCTGCATGATAGCCACATGTACCATACTCTCTCCTGCCACAAGCTCTGTATCATGCTGTCCTTCTCCTTGGACAAACCAGTTTCTTCAAGAACTTTTCCCCTTTGTTCTAATTCAGAATCACATGTGAAAACCCTATCCATGAATATGAGGAGTCCAGTTTCCTCCCTTTTGTTCCTAATATTGTTTCTGTGTGCTGCTGAGAAAAATGAGATAGCCTCAAGATTTGGTCTCAAGGTCCAGGTGTGCCCAATGTTTCTTCAGTATTTCACTGCAATAATCTCTTAGACAATTTTAGCAGTGATCACATCACATTTTTTCCATTTTTTTAAAGCCTCTGAACCTTCACCATCTTGTTATTTTTCCTATTTAGTGTTAAGCTCTTAATCTTTGTTTTGGATCCCTTTCCCTTCTGCATCTTCTGTGACCTTATTCCATTAGTTATTCTCAATTTCTTCTGTAGTTTCAACCTCTCTTCCTGCTATGTTTCCAATAGGTTTAAAATGTACCCAAATTGCTCTCAAAAAAAGGCAAAACACAACCCAACAAACAAACCTTTCCTTACCTCTATACCTCTCTTCAGCTATTCCTCTATCTCTCTCCAGCACTTCCCATCCAAACTACTAGAAATAACTGGGTACATTCTTTATTTCCACGTTCTCATCCTCCACTTTACTGTTTGGTTTGTATCACTGCCTCTCCTATGAAATTACACTTGCCAAGGTCATAGGTAACACTGTTGTTGTTAAAGAGATAATTCTCAGTCTTTATATTTAAGTTATTTCTTACTAGCATTTAGTCACTTCCCCCATTAAAAACTTATTTTTCCTGTATATAAGGGAAATCCATGATCCTTGTTTTCTTTTTATGTTTTTATCTTTTGTATGACCCTCAATTAAAAGTCTAAACCTTTTAGAAATATATAATATAGAAATGAAAGAGCTCTGTAATCTCATCCCCCCAGTCACCAGGACTGTTAGCAGATCAGTGTTTATTCTTCCAGACTTTTTTTGTATGCCAAAACGAATGTACTATATATAATAATAATTTTTGGTTAAAAAGAACTTACATTATTTAAAGTTTTTTGCAGCCTCTTTTTTTTTTCTTTTTAGAGACAGAGTCTCGCTTTGTCACCCAGGTTGGGGTGCAGTGGCCTGATCTGAGCTCACTGAAACCTCCTGGGTATTAATAGCTGGAATTACAGGTATACACCACCACACCAGGCTAACTTTTTTTTGCTACTGTTTTACAGACCGAGTTTCGCCATGTTGCCCAAGCTGTCTCCAACTCCTGAACTCAAGAGATCTGCCCACTTTGTCCTCCTAAAGTGCTAGAATTACAGGTGTGATTCACCAAGCCCAACAACAGCCTCCTTTTTACTTAATATATCTTGGACTGCTTTCCATGGCAGTCCGTATAGTTCTACCTCATTTCTTTTAAGTGCTTCATCTTTCTTCCATGGCAAAGATTTGCTGTAATTCATGAAACTCTCCTGTATTGATAGATGTTTACCAATGTTTGCTCTTACAAACAATGCTACAGTAAAATTCTTGTGACTTGTGTAAATGTTTCCTTGGGACAAATTTGTAGAACAAGAATTAAGATATGTTAATACCGTAAGAGGAAACTTTTTATTTCAGTACAAATATGTGGTTATTTAGAAGTTTGGATAATACATCAAGGTGTAAAGAAAATAAAAGTCACCACCAACTTCTCAGTCATAGATTACCAATTGTATTTGTCATTTAGTGTATGTCTACAGTATTACTGTGCTGTCATTTTATATGCATTAACTCGCTTAACCCCTGTGACAGTCCTGAAGGGTCAACATTATTATACCCAATTTTATAGGTGAAGAAACTAAGTCTTGAAGGGAATGAAGAAATGTATTAATGATTGCATGACTAATAGGAAATGGAGTTAGCATTCTGGCCAAAGTGCTGTGCTAGCATCTCTACATGTGCAAAACATGGAACTATTATCTCTATTCTTTATGTCAGGAAATTGAGACTAAGAGAGACTTTAGACGTTTTGCTGTGGGTCGAGAGTGAGTAATTAGCAAAGTTAAGTTTCCAACCTGGGTATGACTTCAAAGCCTTTTCTTTTTCCTCTAGATCACATTTTCTACCTCTTCTTACTGTGAATATTTTTATAATTTTTTACAATTATGAAAGTAATGCACATATATAAAATGGTAGAAACCATGTTCAAATTCAGAGAAGAAAACGTACATACCAAATAGTCCCAGTCCCCTACTAATAATTACTTTTGTGGTGTATTTCCTCCCATTATGAATGTATTTATGAATTTTTATAATTATTAAAGTAATGCACATCTATGTAACTGTAGAAACCATGTTCTACATTTTTATGAATTTTTGCAATTATGAAATTGTAATGCACATCTATGAAACTGTGGAAACCATGTTCAAGTTTAGCGAAGAAAATGAACATACCAAATAGGCCCAGCCCCCTACTAATAACGACTTTTGTGGTGTATTTCCATCCATTATTTTCTATAGACCTTCAGGCCTTCTTTAATCTCCTGTCTTATACTTGATCCTTCTATTTGCCCTCTTCTTCCAGATATTCACCTGGCCGGTTCTTTGTCATTCAGGGTTTAGTTTAAATATTACCCTCTCAGAGAGTGCTTTGCTGATCATCTAACCTAAAGTAGCCCAAAGTTACTTCTAGCTCTTACTGTGTTTCATATTCTGCATAGTATTTTTTGTTTTTTATTTTGAAGTTTTTGTTTCACTTTATGTCTCTACCCCAGAAGCTACACAATGCCATATGGCAAGTTAAGAACCATGTATAAGTTGATCCCTTCTGTATATCTTCTGTGCCTAAAACATGGACATGATAGGCACTCAGTAAATGTTTTTGAGTCCCATCAATGGATGAATATTTCTAGAACAGCGCTAGAAGTAAGAGAAGTTTGCAGGTATTTCTTTAGTAAGTTTAGTTGTCCAGACACTGTTACCACACAACTCTCCATTTGCTTATTGAATCACGTTTTTTTTTTGGGGGGGGCAATGCTTATCCCTCTGAAAAGTTTGAACAATTAAACCATAATTTGCTTTCTTAATGGCTATGTTAATGTGCCTTGCTCTCTAACATATTATTAAATAGCTACTTGTTTACTGTATATTTTACTTGATTAGAATGTAGGCAGTAAAAGGACAGATCGCCTTCCTTTTTTTTTTTTTTCAGTGCTGTATCTCTAGCACTTGGGATGGTGCCTAGAACATAGAAGATGCTCCATAAGTATCTGTTAAATGAATAAATATCTCCTGATATCAATGTTGGATTTACAATTCTGCCTCTTGGGCTAATAAAACCGGATCTGTGGGCCACATGGATTACATGGTTTCCAGGTCAGTCTTCAGATATCTTAATTGCCTTACGAAGGAGAGAAGATGTCATGGAGGAAAAGAAGTTAATATTTATCAAGTTCCACACATGCATGAGACACCTAAATTTTATCTCTTCTACTTACAACTTGTTGAAGTAGGTATTATTCCCACTATGTAGATGAGGACACTCAAGCTTAGAAAAGTTGAGTAACTTGATCTAGGTAACCCAGCTAGGAGGTGACAGGGCAAGAAATTAATATCAAATAATATTCTGAAGTCCAATGGGCTGATATTCACCCACAGACTCAGAAAGTTACTGCAGTCTCCATTCTGGTCACTAGTGGCTTTGAATCCTGTTGCACTTTTATATAGGTTACTACAAAATCTCTAGATGGATAATATTGTTTTTGAATGCATCTCAGTGTATTGGTTAATATTGTTCAATGAGATCGATTTTTTTTAGCCAGAAAATAAATAAAAAATGCTTTCTGTAATGCCTAAACCACCATTTACATATGAAAAACAATAATAAAACATTTACATCACATGTTATAGACAGAGAGGTAATATATTCGCTATGTGAAGATCTTTTACATCTTCCACCAAAGAGAGGTCAGAGGATATGAACAAGAGATTTAGAAAAAAAAAACTAATATAAAGAGATGCTCAGTAGCATTAACATTTCAAAAACTGTAATAGAATAAAATTACTTTTCAGGCCTATTAGGCTGACAAAGATGAAAAATGTAATTGAGAGTCAGCACTATGCAAGATGTGACAAAGAGGTATTTTCATACTATGTAGAAAGCATGTAAATTGTTGCATTTTTCTAGAAGAGAATTTGGAATTATCTACTATAAGAAAATGTATTCATATCATTTGATTCCAAAATTCTACTTCTGAATATTCCTACAAAATTCTTCTTTTAAATATACAAACATGCCAACCAGGTTAGTGGCTCATTCTTGTAATCCCAGCACTTTGGCTGGGGTGGGAGGATCACTTGAGGCCAGGGGTTAGAGACCAGCCCGGGACCAAAGCAAGGCCTATCTTTACAAAAAATAAAAAAATAGCCCAGCTAGTGGTGTGTGCCTGTAGTCCTGGCTTCTTGGGAGGTTGAGGCAAGAGGATAGCTTGAGGCCAGAAACCTGAGATTACAATGAGCTATGATTACACCACTGCCCTCCATCCTGGGTGACAGAGTGAAATCCTGTCTCCAAACAAACAATAATATATGTACAAAAATTAATTGCAGTAGTATTTGTAACGTTGAAAATTATAAGTGAATCAACAGAAAAAACAGAGAAAAACCAAAAGTGACTAAATCTCTACGAATGGGAGAAATGAGAGCTATATTTCAGTATAGTACTTTCAAACAATAAAATATTCCACAGATCTAAAGAGAAATGAAGAAGCATTCTTCACTGGAAAGTTTCATTTAAAAGTTTTATTGACAGTAATATGTCTAAGATATATTAAATGGAGAAAATCTTGCAACAAAGTTATGATCATTTTGTAAAAAATATATTTTTAAATCAGTATATGCACTTTCAAATTAATGAAAGATATACACAAAATATTAATAAATAATATCATCAGTTTTTTTCAAAGAAGACCAATAATTGGGGAAGTGCAAATGAATGATTTTTCTCTTTTTGCTTTCATGTTTTCTAAGCATTTCATAATGAACACATTTGTGTAATAATAAAGAATAATGATGTACTTTCATCAGAAATTACCAGGGTATATTAATATTAGCCTAGGTGATGTAATATCTAATAAATTTAACATGGTGTAAATTCCTTTCTGGCCCCATGCAATATAGATGAAGATATAATTTCAGAGAAATTTTATGTAAGATGTTAAAAGAGTGAGGACACATATTGATGACAATGAAAGATGTACCTATAGCCATTTTCATGAATTGGTATTACTTCAAAAAAGAAAACAAAAAATGGGAAAGTATAAAACCCTAGACTATGTAAATCAAACGCAGGAACTATGCCAGTGGTCTCATCAAGATGCGAATAATGGGGGAAATATCACATAAGACTTTCCACTGAGAAGCTGACTGGATAGAGTGTTGGAAAGATAGCCCCAGATCCCAAAGAGTCTTACCATAGACACTGAAAGTGGAAAGCGTTAAGAGAAAAACCAGTCTGTTCTCTGGAAAAAAGTGTCACGGGTAGGGTGAGGGTCAGTGATGGCTGTTGCATGCATAGCTTGGTAATAAAAAACAACCTTTTACATTCAACACTGACATTCTGAAGTAGCCTTTGCATAACAGCTGCATTAAATCAGCCTGGTCAAAATGTCCTGCTTTTCTCTGAGAGAAAGAGCCTCTGCAAGAGAAAATAGCATACAGGATGACAACAAGCATGCTATGAGGGACTTGGGGTTAACAGAGACTTGCAATAAGAATACCTACCAGGTAAACAGAGAAATACTTTCCCAAATTCTGCCTCTAGTGATTAGAATACAATTGTTTTCTAAACCACTTTGATAGAACTGGTCATATTGTTGTAATCAATTGTTTTTTAAAGAAGACCAACAATAAGGGAAATAATATAAATACCTAGGCGCTACAGCGAGGTGAGTTTCCAAACCCTTAAAATAATTTGGAAGTAAGCATACAACTTGAGAATCAAAGAATAACAATCTACTGGCAATGTTTATTGTTATCCAACTCTGGGTCTAAAGATGAAGATAAACACTACATATATTACTGAAGAATTTGAGTACCATTCCTCCAACCAAGGTAATTCTACAGTGTCAGGGATGAAAGGCACTTGCATTTATTGAGCAAAGTCTAAACTGTGTCCAGGAGACACATTAGGAGGCCTGGGATAAAAGCAGATGTCAGAAGTCCTAGGAAAAATGGGGAAATATATTTTTGGAAGAAAACTGAGGAATAGATGGCGTAAGTGTGACTCATGAGGTGGCAGAATTTAGGAAAGGCACAAGAAGAATGAAATGAGTTGTAAAATGACCCGAAAACATCTAGACAAACTGGATCTCTGACCTCTAGGAAAGGGTATCTTCTGTAAGGGGTAATGGCTACCGTGAAGCACCAGATTGCACAGCATTCTTGTAGATAAGTATGGGCTGGTAATGAGAAAGAAGACTAGGTAATCAAAAAGAGCCTGGCACAAAGACTGTAGGTCCAACTTTGTTGCAAAGGACTGTGTATTACTGATGATTAATTCTAGTACCTATGGAATACTATGCAATGGTATAAACAGATGATCAAGCAACATATGGGATGTCTCAGCAGATTCCTTCTTGGACAAGAGAATTAGATACCAGAATGCTCCCTCTAACAACATTCTCATATTATATAAGACACTGCACTGCAGACCTTATGTCCAACTCCAGAAAATGAGGGCAAAATATCTAAGAGAACTGTGTATCCATCTGTCCCACCACAGGCAATGTATCAGGCTGAAAATTAATCAGTGGATACTCGAGACCAAAACAAGATCTGGATAAGCAGAAAATGTAAGCTGATAACATTCCTGTCGTGATTGTTAAAGCAAACCCTCTCCCTTTAATTTTGAAGTAAAAAGGCAAACAAATAAAATCTACACAATATGTATGTAAGTAGTGGCCAGTGTGTTTATAAGTCAAAGGTAGGATTCCTTAAGAGCAAAAATTATCGTATTATGTTTAGGTAAATTTAGAATTAATTTAGGAAGAAAACAAAATAAAATTTTATTATTATTATATCTTAGTTTTACTTCATTCTTTATATGACATTCAAAATTTGAGGTTTTATTCTAATACTAACATAATATTAGCCACTTTTAAAATTATTTCTAAAAAATTCTTAACCTTTATAGGTTAAAAATGTCAACTAGAAAATGAATCCTAGGGTTATTTTTGTCTGTATTTTGAAGTAGCGGTAAAAATAGGTGGCTGGTCTGTACTAATACTTTTGAATGTTGTTTACTATGCTAGTTATTTGTAATAGTGGTGCCAAGAGATAATAAATAAAAACTTTTTTCTCTGTTACCTTTTAGGGTCCTGAACCCTTTCCCCTTGTGAAGAGATAATCAGTCCAACTTCCAGGAGATGTTGCAGTGATTTAGAGGTACCCATGGAACCTCAGCATCAAATCCAATAAAAAATGCTGAGCCCTAACTAATGGTAAAGGTCCATGTCTAACATGAATTGATGAGTGAGAGGTGCTGAATTAAGGAATAAAATCTCATATTTCAACCAACACTTAGGGTTTGAATATTGATTGCTTGGATATACAGGTACATGTGCTTTCAAGTCCTTCCCTTAATCATGGTTCAATCTTTTGTATGGACCATACCATCTACTAGATCAAGGATTTGTAATATGGCCTGTGAGCCAAATCCAATCTATCCTCTGATTTTGTACATAAAGCTTTATTGCAATATACCCATACTCACTCACTTATATATGGTCTCTGGCTGTTTTTGAACTACAACAACAGAGTTGAGTAGTTGAGGCAAAGACTGTGTGATCCCAAAAGACCAAAATATTTATAGTATGGTCCTTTACTAAGAAAATTTTGACAACTTCTGGGCTAGATGGTCAAAACGGATATGGAACAACCAATATAATTATTTCAGAAGGCCCACTCCCTGGTTAGCCTGACAAATTCTATGTTGGGTCTTCTGTTCTTTCTGTCCACTGTATATTTTCCTAGAACTATTAACACAAAGCTGAGGAATGGGTGGAATGTTCATTTTCAATGAGTTACAGTTTTCTTAGGGACAATGGTATAAGAGATTCATATAATCCTTCTTTCTTTCTTTTTGAGATGGAGTTGCCCAGGCTGGAGTGCAGTGGCATGATCTCTGCTCACTGCAACCTCCACCTCCCAGGTTTAAGTGATTCTCCTGCCTCAGCCTCTCGAGTAGCTGGGATTACAGGCATACACCACCACACCTGGCTTGTTTTTTGTATTTTTAGTAGAGACTGGGTTTCATCATGTTGGCCAGGCTGGTCTTGAACTCCTGACCTCAGGTGATCCACCCGTCTTGGCCTCCCAAACTGCTGGGATTACAGATGTGAGCCACTGTGCCTGGGCTTTTTCTAAAAAATATTTTAAAAGCCAGAAAACAGAAATACACAGTACCAAATCTGGGAAAGAGGCCACTGAATCTGAACATTTTGTGATTTTTGTCAAGCAGCACTTAATTCACAGATGTGGATGGCTGAGGTTGGAGAACTACTCAACAGAATCCAGATGTCTAGGAGACAGAAAAGCTTGACCAGATGAGGGTTAGGAGAAGAGGTGGGATCTCTGTGGAAGAAACGAAATAGATGATGGGGTAAGTGACTCTGTAGTGATCCAGGAAAGATGGTGCTTCAGATTGTACTAATACATTTGGAGAAAGATAAGTTTATGAAGGCTCTCAAGATTAAAAACCATGCAAAGCTCTGCTAGACCATGGGCTCTTTGGCCTACCTCATGAAAGAGCCTCTCAGAAGGGAAGACACCAGCTGTGGATTATGTTTTCAAATTCTAGGAAACAAGCTGCACAGAGGGCCAATGTTTATATTATGAGTCACAGCAGGGACAGGTGGTGGGTCTAGACTTGAACGTCTGCGTACGATGTCTCTGACTGCCAGGATTGTTCTGAGGAGTTGTTTGTGGGAGTGAGTTTGAAAAAGAAACAAGGGAATGAAAAGGACTCTTTCTTTCAGTGATCATTTTATACTTTGGACTTTTTTCTTCCATTTGTCAAGGACAAATGATAGCAATGTACGAGGGATGTTGTAGCAACTTAAACTAATCAGCAAAATTTCAGCAGGACCTTTGATAAAAAGTACTGCACCACTAGATACTACTAGGACTAGGAATACTATGAGAATGAACAAAGAGAGAAATGAATGCATGACAGGGAATATCCTGGATAACGGATAATGAACAAGTAATAAAAAATAACCACCCCCTTTTTAAATGGAGAGTCAGAATTCAAAAATATTGACTGCTTGGAAACTCCAGTATCTTAGGTTTAAAGCTCTCCCTTTTATTCCTGAACTTTTATCTCTAGAATTTTATGTGCCATCTGCCAAATGTCCTAGCTTTTCACTATAACAGCTGCTAACGTTCCATGGGTCCACTCCTTAGTTGGTAAAGATTGACATCATGACCATATTATTACAGGACTGCCAAGGAAGCCAGGCCAAGTATGATTTTTCATAACCACTTCAATTGTTGCCTTACTTTCTTTGACAAAGACCTGAATTAAAGAACAAGAGAGAAACCTGTAGAGCATGACAACGAGAAAGAAATAGACATGGAACTGCTTTAGGCAGAAACACACACACACACACACACACACACACACACATTCCCAAGTGCACACTTACAGACAAGCGGAAGGACTTGTTCTGGACAGCTGAAGCAATATGCACTCCTGCAAGAATGAGGCTTTCATTTCATAGCTCATTATTAATGCAGGGGAGCTCGAGGAGGAACAAGGATGTGTTCTACAATTCTATGAGAAAATTCAATCTGCAATTTGAGCTAGAGGACAGCAGCAAAGATAAGCACTCAGTGGAGCATCTGACCCATACCTAGTTATATTTCTACTAAAATGTCCTTTTTCAATTGGAACTAATTATGAGTGTGTAACTGATAGTGAGGAACAGCAAGCATCAAATAATTTTTCAACTCATTTGCCTTCTCGTTGTGCTATATTGTTTCATGTGATAGATAGATGGGTTTTTGAATGGTGGGATCACCTTGGACCAAAGTTATTTCTGCATTGTGTTCAGCCCCAGTAGCCCTGTTTCAGTTCTCAAGCAGGCGAAGCATCCCCTGGAATTCTATTTCTTTGCTCAAATTGTTCCCTCTGATCATGCTGTGTCATATACCTACAAGCACTAACTCAGTGTTTCTTGGTGGTGGTGATAACAGACATGCCATGCTTCTAGGACTGGACACTCCATGAACTTGATTAGGCACATGCCAAAGCCCTGAGAGCACAGATTGGGAAAATAACAAGGATGGATGTGAATTCTCTTCCACTTACATCCTGGGAGAGTCAACTAATAAAGTGTAAGAATTTTCATCTGAAACATTGAAATAATAAATGTGGCCTCATAGGCTTACTTTAAATATTAAAGGAGATAGCATGCAGAAAGCTCATCAACACTGGCAGGCACAATTCACATGAGTTTCCATAGTTCTGTAGAGGGCAAGACCCTTGTCTATCTGGGTGTCATTTGTGTTTCACAAGTGCTTTTTGACATTTCATAAATAATTGACATGTGTGTGCCTAATGTGTAGTGTTCTATTATTCCTGCAAATTAATTTCTGTCAAAATAATTCATTGGCTTTAACAGATGTCCCCAGCCGAGAACCCAGAATGTTTGCTCCGCTGGGTCTCATGGGTCTTTACAACATTCCAGGACGGGTGGAAAGGCTCCCTAATTTAATCCCGGTTATCAGTTGGCAAGCAAAAGGGAAATGACTTGTTCAAGGTCATGTCATCAATGATGTCTACATTCTTGGGACCCAGAAAGTAACCCTGACTTTCACTCCAGCATCCTGGAGTGATTTGCTTTGTAGCTTTGTGATTGTATAGACCTTCTGTGGCAAACAGGGTAGCATAGACACCCATATTATGTGCTTGCCTGATGCTTACTTTGAGATTCAAAAGGAGGAGAAGGGAAAAAAGTAAATAGAAAAAAGGTGAAGTCTGTCCTCCTCTTTGAACTCACCGGGCAAATCATTCTATTAGATTGAAACATACCAAATTCCTGTTTTTGTAAGTAAAAAAGAGCAAATATCAGCAATTTCATGTGGTTTGGCTAAATATAATAAAGAATGCACTGTATTTCTGGCATAATGTAAATGCATATTGTTTTTTCTTCTCTGTAGCAGTTCCAAATGCTTTTTATCACATAATTTCACAATTGCATTATAGTAATACCACCTCTGCTACAGAAGGGAAGGGACAGGATGGGAAGAAAACTTTTGCTGAGTGTCTAGTACAGGCTAGAAACTCTGTTAGGCATGTAACCAACTTTTTACTTTAAATGCCCCAAAATCCTGCAAGTAGGTATCAGGGTCTCTTTTATTCTCATATTTTCACTAAGTGTGCTCTGTGAGGCTCAGAGGAGTTAATTACATTTTCCAAGATTACAGTTAATAAGAGGCAGAGTAGGAGTTCTAAAATAGTTGTGTCTGACTTAAAAGTCCAAACTCTTGCCAATTGCCATGTGGTGCCCCTTTTACATGATAAGCTGTGAGGATTCAAGGCCATGTTGGTCTAAATGTGTTGGGTATAGTCTGAATGAGATCATAGACATTCAGCTGGTTAGTTATATTTATCTTCCTCAAATGAGCATGTGTAGGTAGGCAGTTTTCTATGTGAGTCTGGAATTTAAGAGAAATATGTTTTGGGATGAAGCCATGGAATTGGAATTCCAGTGTCTGGTACCTAATAAAGCATGATAAATATTTCTTGAAGTAATGAATTATTAGATGAATTAGTTTTTGAGAGTCACCAGCAAGTAAAATTGCGTGTATATCCTCCAAATCATTTTCTATATATATATATACGTTTTTCAGAGTATTTGAAATCATGCAGTACAAACTGTTTCATAATCTTTTAAAAGTAACTTTTATTGATTTTGTAGTGGGTATAAATTTTCAGGATATAAAATTCAGTGGGTAAACAAATGTATCTCTTTGTTTTTATATAACTGATCTTAGTATACATTATGAGCCTCATTCTTTCTCTTGTGGAAAACTTAATCTTGCTAATCAAGGGTACATTCAGTTACCTTAGGGTTTGTTCAGTTAATCCAGTATGAGCTAAATCAATTTATGCTGGAATCTGAGCCTCAGGAGTGAGGGAGTTAGATTATATCATAGAATCCTAGGTGGGAGGAGTAAATAAGAATGATTTGTCTTGGCTGGGCGAGGTGGCTCACGCCTGAAATTCCAGCACTTTGGGAGGCAGACGTGGATCATGAGGTAGGGAGTTCAAGATCAGCCTGGCCAACATGGTGAAACCCTGTCTCTACTACAAATACAAAAAAATTACCCAGGTGTGGTGGCACACGTCTGTAGTCCCATCTACTCAGGAGGTTGAGGTAGGAGAATCGCTTGAACCAGGGAGGCAGAGGTTGCAGTGAGCCAAGATCATGCCACTGTACTCCGACCTGGGTGACAGAGCAAGACTCTGTTAAAAAAAAAAAAAAGAATGGTTTGTCTTATAGCAGTTAGGCCTGGAAGAACAAGTAACTACACTTAAATGAGAGAAGTGAAAAATCTACCCAGTAACTAGCCTTTTCACCTGACAAAAGCAAATCCTGGGGAAGATAGCACCAATTTTCTAATTTGAGTATGGACAAATTTCTAGACAAATTTTGGAAAATAATTATAGTCTTACTTTCTTTGACAGGGTGACACCTAAGATGAGAAATATGTTTTCTTTGTGAAGGAATGAGGCTTTTTTAGGGGTAGGAAATGTGGCAAGATGAAATATTACTTGATATATTCCCTTCCCTCTCACATATGAGTTTTACCCTCTTTTTGTCTCCATACCTGGGACACCATAGCTTCACAAGAATTCTTTCTTTCTTTCTTTTTTTTGGAAGAAAAGGGTGATTTATTTGGCTGGGAATGAGTTGGCATAGTTGCCTAGCCAAGCTCCTCTAACAAAGAAAACCTCTTCCTTTATATAGGCTTACACCTCTAGATATTACATGGCTTCACAAGGATTCTATGTGTCATCATAATGTGGGTAGAGTATAACAGAGATGGCTTCATTTCATATGATGGCAGGAGAAGGCCTATGGTAGTCCGACTGAGTTTTCCAAATTATTCTGAGGTGTCAGAAAACAGTCCAGTTTTTCTCTGTTTCCAAGAGGACACAAAAGTTAGCTCAGCAAGACTGTCTACAGTCCTGAATCAGTTTTATGGTCAGGATAGTAGGTTGCAGCATGACAACATGAACAGCATGTTTGAGGTTTAAATGGGAATTAAAATATTTTGGAGGATATCACCAAATACAGGTAAAGATCAAGACACTATATAAGCCCTGACAATCTAGATGTCATATGGGGAGAAAAAGAGGGTGAAAGAGAAACACAAACTGATTGAATTTATCATAAATTGACCAAGCGATCCAAGAAGGTACTGAATTTACCCTGAATTGGAGACATTATACCTCCTATTTACAGCTGACCAGGGCTCAAAATGGAAATTAGGTTCAGATACAATATAGAACACTTGAGCACAGGGAAGGGAACAACACCCACTGGGGCAGGTGGAGTAGTGGAGGGGAGGGGAGGGACAGTAGGGGGCTGGGAGGTTGGGGAGGGGTAACAACAGGAAAATGCCTGATGTAGGCGACTGGGGGGGATAGAGACAGCAAACCATCATGGCATGTATGTACCTATGCAGCAATCCTGCAGGATGCAGGATGTGCACATTTGCCCCAGAGCCCAAAGTAAAGTAGCACTGAGTGCTTGACTCTGGCTTGAAAATTTATGCCTACAATATTTCTCCTTCTTTGTAAATATTGTATTTATCTATTTGGGAAATTTTATAAAACATAGCAGAATTCAGGCTTTTGATCAGAAATGGAACTTAAACATCTTAGATAAAAGACAGAAAAGGCAGTGAGGTAAAGATTATCAACTTAATCTAGTAGAGAGCTATCTGGAAGTCTGTTTAGTAAAGAAAGTATTCCCAGAACTCCCAGTTATTTTCAGAACTCTTTAAGACATATGACAGAAACACATGCTTATTGTAGATACATGTAAATAGTATAGAGATGTATAATCTGGAAGATGAATCTGTATATATTTCCTCCTTCCTCCAAAAAAATTCTTTAATTTAAAAATCCTTTGATAATTTCCTTGCACTTATTATACTAACACCTATGTATATATATACAGTCACATAAAGTGTTCAGACCCTTTGCCTATTCCACTGTTGATTTGTAAGGGCTCTTTATATATTATGAATACTGACCATTTTTATAATACATCTTGCAAATATTTTCTCATGGATGAGGGTGAGGAGAAGAGTTAGAATCTTTGTGGCAGAAGCTTGAAGTAGGGTAGGGACTTGGTAGGGATCTGGGAGAGATGGTGCTTCTGATTGGTGCCTATAGTAGATCATGTTCCCCAATATGGCTGCATAAATAGCTCTCATTTCATATGCTCTTTTGGACTGTGACTTTGCCTCTATCCCATCAAGGAGATAAGTCTGTTTCCCCTTTCCTGGAATCTCGGTTGGCCTTGTGTTTGTTTTTGACCAATAAAACACAGCAGAAATAATGTCTGGCATTTTCTTGGCTATGCCTTAAGGAGTCTTCAGCTTTTACTTTTGTCTCGTGGAGTGTTCTTGCTTGGAATCTAGCCACCATGCTGTAAGGAGCCCAAGAAGTCATGTGGAGAAGCCGTGTGGAGAAACGAATCTTTCTGCTGCCAGATCCAGCTGAGCTCCTGTCAGTAGCCTGCATCAACCTTCAGTCATGTGATTGAGGCTGTTTTCGACTTTTTGACCATCCCAGCACCCTAGCTGACACCGCTTGAGCAAAAGAACCACTCAGTAAGCCAATAGAATTATGACAAGTCAGGACCGGGCGCGGTGGCTCACGCCTGTAATCCTAGCACTTTGGGAGGCCAAGATGGGTGGATCACCTGAGTTCAGGAGTTCAAGAATTATGACAAGTAGTAATAAAAAAAATTCATGTTTTAAGTATCTATGTTTGGGGTGGTTTGTTATGCAGCAGAAGATAACCAAACACTGTCTATGTTTGGGTTGGTAGAATATGGGAAAGATTGTGAAGACTCTCAAGATCTGATGAAACATGACTCTCTGGCCCATCTCTCCTATACAGGGGTCTCTGAGAAAACAGAGTCACCAGCTGTGGATTATATTTCAAAATTCTAAAAAAAAGAGAGAGGTTTGCCTGGAGATGTTTCTATGTAATGAGTTTAGAGCCTAAAGTCTGCATATGATGCCTCTGAGTTTTCTTTTTGTTGTTTTTTGTTTTTTAAGGAGGAGAACGGTCCCTTAAGTTTTGAAACAGAAAGCAAGTAATGAAACGGCCTCTTTCTCTCTGCATATTTTATAGTCTGGACTGACTTCTTTCATTTCAGAGGGGAAAATTTGATCAACATCCAAGAGGTGCTGCAGTATTTCACAATCACCAATAGACCCCACTACCAAATGCAATGAAAAAGGTTATACATGAGCTACTTCCACAATTCAATTTGTTACAGACAGGAGGAAGGAAAGAGGGAAGGAAAAAAATCTTAGAATAAGAAAAATATGCCATATCATTTTAATAAAGGGTAAGGATTCTGAATATCGGTTGTCTGGGCACCTTGTTGACATGATTACATTTCTGGAATGGAATGTACAGTTGTTCCAGACGGTCACAATAACATCCATTAACATTCAGCAGATCTACTCCTCTGTTAGCAAAGACCTTGGCATCAGGGTCAGCACAGCCAGAACTGCCAGAAAAACCCAGTCAGGTATGATTTTTTACATTTACCTAAAAGCCCATCTTAAATCCTTGGATAAGGGCCTGAATTCATAGATCAAAAGAGAATCCCCAGTAAGAGAACAGCAATAAAACAACAGACATACAGAAACTTTTAGTAGACAGAAGCAGAGATACAAACAATACTTGTATGATTGTGTCTATGTATTTATAGAGCACTACTATCTTAGAGCAATCTCTCTTTCAGAACGATATCTCAGAGGCTTGCTGACATAATTAAATTAGTTGACAACGTAAAGAAGTTGTCACACTGAGAGTTCCCTTAGCTTGTCCCTTATTGCGCAGGTGCCATGTGTTTTTGAATGGTCTCCGAATTCTACCAGACACCTTGCCCAACTGCACCATAAGCGGTTAAAATAGAAAATTAATAGCAGACATTTATTGGGTAATTACTTTCTAGAAGCCTAATTTTCTTACAGATAATTCACACTAAATTTGTTTCCCTGCACACAACAGCTTCTTCCTTTCCTTCTGAGAACTCAGAATGCTTACAGAAGTGGAGGTGTCATTTATCTTTCAAATATTTTGAATGTTTGGGATTGCTTTATCCTATCACCAGGGATTACTTAGAAACTGGGACCCAGACAGAGCTCCTGACTCTTGCTCTTGTGTCCCTCCTGCAGACTCATCATTACGTGCTAGGTTTCTATTATGTATTTTAACACTCTGAGACTTGAAGAACACTAGAATCTTCCAAGTCATACACATGCATCATGTTAAACTAGAAGGTCAAAATGAATGAGAAAAAGTACAATGACTAAATTGTTCTATTATACAGAAATTGTATTGGATTATATTCATAATGTAAATAAACATGTATTTAATTTTCTTTTTGCTCTTATATTTCTAGGTGTTCTTGATGATAAAGTTGTGCTATTGAGTTTATGGCTGAGTCATTTCTGCTAAGGAAGGGAAGAGATGGAGTGGGAAAAAGTGAATATGTGTTGAATTTTCTGACTGAATGGTTGAGTGCACTACATTTCATATCCTTTCTTTTCAAACACAGATAACAGTCTCCCTGTACAGATCAGGAAATTAAGTCTTAGAGAATTTAAGCAAACTTTCCAAGTTTAAACACCTTAAATAAATGGCAGAACATGAATTTTAACCCATATTTGTTTGATTCCAAACTCAATGTTCTCTCTCTGCCCTATCACACTACCTTCTATTTGTATGATAAGCTTTTAGAGCTCAAGGACTGTATAATTTGAATTGGCTTGATAAAGTGTCCATGCCTGGTCATAAATAATATTCATTATGCTGTAGTTGTATAACAGGGTCTGGAGCTCAGATAAAAAGGCCTGGGGTGGAGTAGCCAGGTGTCGTGGCTCACGCCTCTAAACCCAGCACTATGGAAGGCTGACGTGGGTAGATCACCTGAGGTCAGGAGTTCAAGACCAGCCTGGCCAACATGGTGAGACTCCGTCTCTACTAAAAACACAAAATTAGCCGGGCATAGTGGCACATGCCTGTAATCCCAGTTGCTCAAGAGGCTGAGGCTGGAGAATTGCTTGAACTCAGGAGGTGGAGGTTACAGTGAGCCAAGATTGTGTCCTTGCATTCCAGCCTGGGCGACGAGAGCAAAACTTTGTCAAAAAAAAAAAAGAAAAAAAAAAAAAAAAAGAAAGAAAGAAAAAGAAAAGGCCTGTGGTGAAGATATAATTTGGTCTGAGAGTTCTTTGCACTTATTTGGTATACCATAAGTATTTGTTGAATGAATAAAATAAAGAGAGAAAGAAAAAAATGAGTATCTGTTAGTTATCATTAAATCAACAAATAAAACTGGATAAATATATCCCCTAGAATGGGGATAATTCTGTACACGCTGTTTCATAAAATGCATTTTGTAAATAAAGCAAAGTATATTTCTTTTATCTTGTTAAATCATATTTTTAGCAGCTATGATAGAATGTACATTATAGATCTATTATAGGGTGAAAATGGTAACATTTTTAGTATTATCTAGCACATAGTAGACTAAACAAGTATTACTCTTGCCTCCCTGCCTTCTCTCACCCATAAAATATATGATTTTAATGTAATTTAAATAGCAAAATTATTATAGAAAACATTAGAAATGTAGCAGCAACAAGTAAAATGTAAATATATTTTATTAATCTGTGAGCTTCAGTATCATTTCTGTGTTGTAGGATGAATTACTTGGTGAATATAGGAAAAGGGGAAAATAATCATTATGCCATTTTATTTATGTGCATGTGCTTTCCTGTCTCTGACCTTTTAGTGGATCATCAGAGAAGTAGTTTTTCTTTTGAGTCCTAGAAATAAATGACAGTATGATCCTGCTTGTTCGAAGAGTGAAGATAGAAGATCTAGAATCCAGATACCAGACCCATTACCAATTACTGGACCATGGGTGCCTGTCTTTCTCTGAGATTGCCTCATTTCTAAAATACAAAGTACTGTACAATAGACTGAAGAGTAAGAAATTGACATTTTTCTTGGTCAAAATGCTCCAATAGTGACTATTTTATACAGTTAATTTTAATATAACAGTGGTTAAGAGTATGAGCTTATTATGGTAAGACTTGGGTTTGAAATTAGATTCCACATGAAACCAGTTATGCTTTTTATGCTTTCTTTACCTGTAGTTTCTCATCTTTTCAATGTAGAACAGAATAGTACCTGCACCATCATATGTAATTGAAGATTAAATGTGATACTACAAGTAAAGTGTTATTGATAGATGCATACCAAATGCTCTTTAAATGTTAGCTACCTTTATTGTTGTTGTTAATTACTATTCTTGACTTTTTAAGAGCAAATAATAGAAGAAAATGTCATATTTTTAGTTATTAAGATGTTTTATGAAGGAATGATATTAAAACAAGATAAGACTGGTAGAAAATCTGAGATATAGTTTAATGGAACAGAATAAAATCTCCGTCCCAAGGTTTTAAATGTGATAAACTTGATATTTCTAATCAGCAAATAATACGGATTATTCTGGAAATGGCATTGGGTCAGCTGGTATATTTTTTCATTTAAAAACATAAATTTTAATCCTTCTCTTACTTTATGAAATATGAAGGAAAAAAATCCACCATGGCATTGGTATAAAAATGAATACACAGTTTAGTGGTAAATAACAAAAAGACTAGAAATATTACCGAATTACACAACATGCATTTTAAGTATTTACTACTCAAGGTTATTAGTAGTTTCCAATTAAACAACAGTGAAACACCACTTACCTTATTAGCAGACAAAAGTTAAAATGGTAGATGATGGATGCCAAGAGTTGTTGGGGATTATGGGGCCCTCCATACACTGCTGGTAGAAGTACATCCTGGAAAGCAACACAGAAGTGTTTAGTCATGGCTGTGTGTGGTGGCTCATGCCTATAATCACAGCACTTTGGGAGGCCGAGGCAAGTGGATCACCTGAGGTCAGGAGTTCAAGACCAGCCTGGCCAACATGGCGAAACCCCATCTCTAGTGAGCCAAGATGGAGCCACTGCACTCCAGCCTGGGAGACAAGAGTGAGACTCCATGTCAAAAAAAAAAAAAAGGCATTTAGTTGTATAGAAGGTACACATTCTCAGTGACCCAACAGGTCTGCTCCAGGATGAATATCTCAGAGCCATTTTAATATAGCTAAATAAAATAATATGTATAAAGATATATTTGTGGTAGCAAGAAGTTGAAGGCAACTTGGATATCTACCACAAGGACAGTGAAAAATGCCTGTTTGTTTTTGAGAATCATTAGACATACTATTGTGCATTTCTGATACCTAGTCCTTTCTTATCCACAAATCAACTCTATTATCAGCCAGTTAGTGAATTTCTCCTAGCTCCGGTTTCCTCAACCACAAAAATAAGGGAACTGCATGAATCCTCACGGTGACTTTATTCTTTTTTATACCCTCTGATGTACAGTTCAGTGAACTCTCATATACCTTTATGCTTTTTGTCTCTACCTTTTTCATGTTAGAATAATGGGCAATGACTTTGAAGTAGTTTAAATATTAGGTGTTTGACTCTCTTTAAAAGGAAACTTTGTTGTTATGATCTTTAAGTAATAAGGATAACCAGGCCGTAATTCATGTATCCAGAATGCTGTAAGTGAAGCTATCTGGAAAAAACAGAAAATGAGAGCTTAGAAAATAACATTTTCTTAAGCACTGAAATTTTACTTGAGAAAAGATTAGAAAGATGTGATATGATATAAAAAGGCTAGAGAGACCTGATCATGGTGCTTTTTCTTATTTTCTCTCTTGATCATTTTAAAACTTTATCTTAAATTCCAAATTACAAAAAATAATACATAGTAAGGTATAATAAAATGTTGATTGTAATAGTAAAAAATTTCAATTACTCAAGGAGTATCTGAAGTAAAATGGAAAGTCTAGCCATCAAGACCAAACAACATTATGTAATGCCTGTGTCTATCTCTTGCAAATTCTCATGTAATTTAATGGAACAAACCTGCTTTTTCAGGCCTCTTTCTGTGGCATCTGGCTGAGTCATACTGTTTTCAGAGGGACTCTGCTGTGTCAAACTACATCTGCTGAAACAAAGAAAGAAGAGCTTACCTTTAAGTAGGAAAATAAATGGCTTTCTTTTTCCAGGGTCTAAGGCAGACAGAATGTTTGGAATCATTTAATTACTTTCTGCATTAGTCACCCAGCCCTGATATAAAACTTTTGCTGCTAAGAAGTTTCTCTCAGGGAGCAAGCCAGGCCAAAGTCTAGCATCAAAACCAGCAATTTTTGCCTAGTCATTTGTTTGAAACTTCCTTTCTCTTGGACACCAAAACCTGAGAGTAACAACCTTAAGGGGTCCAGAAAGGTGCAAAGAATTCATAATAATGAAGGTACCTGTAACATTTTGCAAAGTCTAAGCATCTTTCTGTGTATCAAAAAATCTTTGAATGTTCCAATAATGAGAGTAGAGACCCTTCATTCCGAAGACACTTGTGATCAGTGGACAGAATAGCCATCTACTCAGGAGATGGGAAAGAGAGAAGCTGGTATCTCTCAGGATAAGATCCACTTATAGGTTAGATTTTGGCTAAATGTAGTGCTGGTTGGGAGGTATGGGTTGTGTCATAATAATGATTATACAAGATTTCTAAAACAATGTTAGATATTCTTTCTCCAGGGATACTGACTCCAAGTCCTATGTGCTTGCCATTAATTGTCCACACACTGCTTCACTATGTGCTTATGTTTAACATTGCCATTTACTACTGGCCACTCTGAGGTATATTTACTGTTATTATGGCTTCAAAGCTTCTTTCTGCTCGGTGGAATCTAAGGTCTGCACTTTCTAACAGGACATCACTACATCCACACTCCTCACTTCCCTGAGGCTTTTTTCACTTAATTCCAGTTTATGGACTTTAAATTGGTACAACTTTTCTTGTTGGCAGGTAGGGAATTAAATTAAGCATGTGTATACCATTTGAGGCAGCAATTCCATGCCTTGAAATATACCCTACAGAAATAGTTAAGGATGTGCACAAGTGTACGGAAACAATAAAATTCATTGACCTAAATTCCTGGTTTTGGTCTTTTCCACAAACATAAATTTGTCTAAGGGAAAAGAGAACACAAAGACTATCTATCAGGGAATGTGGGATATGAAAACAGGTAAGTGTTTAAGGACACACAAGCACACACATTCATAAGCCCTCATGTGCACACATCAAACTGGTCATCAAGTCTATTTATAAAAGCCTAGAAAGTATGCAAATGTGACTCAGAGGTACAAAGAAGACAAACTATTATTAAACATTATTAAAAGTAATGGCAAAAACTGCAGTTACTTTTGCATCAACTTAATAGTAGATGAGCTATTAAAATAAATCTATTTTAAATGCAAATGTAAAATACATCCTTTAGCAACAGAAAGTGATTAAATATCATTTGTCTCATCACTGTTTATTACAGAAAAAAATTGTTACTTCCAAGGTAGGATTATGAATGTTTTATTTGTTTAATTTTTTTGTATTAATTTTTTCTTTCACAAATAGATGTTACTTATGAGATACATAAAATTAAAGAAGAATGCAGATCTGTCAATCAAAAATTGTGAGGTTATCATTCATATAAGAATGTAAGTCCCTGTAATTTTAATAGCATGTGGAAACTCATTTGGTTTTACCTAAATCAAGTTAAGTGGTAATGAAATTGTAAAAGGGCAAAACCACTCTTTGGTATACCAAAAATTATTCTTAAGAATTGACAACACTTTTCAACTTCAATAAAAACATAGATGAGAAGCCTTAGAGGTGTAACACATCACAGCAGTAAACAAAATACAGACGTGGTCCCTGTCTTTCTGGAGCTTGCAAACTAAAGGGAAAGATAGTGAAGCCAGCAATAATAAAGTTTTGTAGTTGCTATAATAGGAGAAGTCAGTGTGCTATGAAGCAGAGCAGATAGCCCAAGTACCCACTTGGTCTTGGGTGTTTTGGGGAGGCTTCCAATAGGAAGTGATGTTTAAACTGAGACCTGAGGGCTAAGGAGGCATTACCCAAGTAAAGAGCAGAGAGTGGAGCTAGTGTGGGACCCTAGCCAAATATAACAGGCAGGAAATACTCTATAACCTGGTTCATCCCTGGGGATATCCTGTGTGGAAATCCACTACCTGGCAGTTGGGCATGTGCAGAAACCGCATGAAACATAACAGGTCAATTGTGGAAAGTGTCTGAACTCTGTAGTTCATGTCCATGACAGAACCCAAGGTTGAGAGCTCCTAAGAGGTTGTCTTATCCTTAACTCTTTCTATGCCATCTTGACAGTGAGCTTCAATCAGGAGAATAAAACAAATCATTAATATGCAAAAAAAAAACAGTTTAAGTGATATGGCAGAAATGCTGATACTTTGAGTATCAGGATGTCTCTACTCTCCACCCCTTTTCCCTTCCTTTTAGAGGGTGGCCCTCCAGGACTCCTAAACTTCTCCAGTTTATGTTAGTGGTCTACGATTTCTGAGCCTGGTTATGTTTGTACAGGTGAACACTAACACTAGGCATGTCTAGTAGAGCATAAACCATGTAGTTTTAGAACTCAGGAAAGAGGAGGCCAGGTGGTAGTGATAGATTCAGGCTGGCAGTGGCTAGCACACAGAAGATACTCAAACACTATATGGTCAATGGAAGGATGAATGAGTGAATGAATGAATGGTGTATTAGTCTGTTCTCATGCTGCTAATAAAGACATACTTGAGACTGGGTAAATTGTAAAGGAAAGAAGTTTAAATGACTTAAATGACTCACAGTTCCACAGGGCTGGGGAGGCCTCATAATCACAGTGGAAAGCAAATGAGGAGCAAAGTCACGACTTACATGGCAGCAGGCAAGAGAGCTTGTGCAGGGTAACTCTCATTTCTAAAATCATCAGATCTTGTGAGACTTATTATCTCCACCTGGCCCTGCCCTTGACACGTGGGAATTATAATTCAAGGTGAGATTTAAGTGGGGACACAGCCAAACCATATCAAAGGAAGTGAATGGATGAAAGAATGGCAAATTTTTGAAGACAGCAGAAAATAAAACTGTGTGTTTACCTCTTCAGGCTGTTTCTATCCATATTTGTCTTTTGAAAATAGTTTTGACAAATGGGACCTAATTAAACTAAAGAGCTTCTACATAGGAAAATAAACTATCAACAGAGCAAATAGGCAATCTACAGAAATGGAGAAAATTTTTCCAAACTGTGCATCTCACAAAGGTCTAATATTCAGCATCTATAAGGAACCTAAACCAATTTACAAGAAAAAAACCAAACAACCTCATTAAAAAGTGGGCAAAGGACGTGAACAGACATTTCTCAAAACAAGACATACATGTAGCCAACAATCATATCAAAAAAGCTCAACATCACTGATCATTAGAGAAATGCACAACAAAACCACAATGAGATACCATCTAACACCAGTCAGAATGGCTGTTATTTAAGTCAAAACATAACAGATGCTGGAGAGGTTGTGGAAAAAAAGGAACATTTATACCCGGTTGATAGGAGTGTAAATTAGTTTAGCCATTGTGGAAGGCAGTATGGTGAATCCTGAAAGACCCGAAGACAGAAATACCTGCAATCCCATGACTGTATATATATCCAAAGGAATATAAATCATTCTGTTATAAAGACACATGCACCCGTATGTTTACTGCAGCACTATTCACAATAACAAAGACATGGAATCAACCTAAATGCCCATCAATGGTAGACTGGATAAAGAAAATGTGGTACCTATACATCATGGAATACCATGCAGCCATAATAAAGAATGAGACCATGTCCTTTAGAGGACATAGATGGAGCTGGAGGCTATTATCCTTAGTAAATTAAGGCAGGAACAGAAAACCAAATACCCCATGTTCTCACTTATAAGTGGGAGTTAAATGATGAGAACACATGGACACATAGAGGGGAACAACACACACTGGGACCTTTTGGCAGGTGGAGGGTAGGAAGAGGGAGAGGATTCAGAAAAATAACTAATGGGTACTAGGCTTAATACCTGGTTGATGAAATAATCTGTACAACAAACCCCCATGACCCAAATTTGCTTGTGTAACAAACCTGCGCTAGTACCCCGCACTCAAAAGTTAAAGAATGAAAATAATTGAGATTGTATTATATATCTGCTTTCTAATCTGATATTTAAAATATTGTGGATCTTCATCGTTGATGTTTTTCCTTTCAATATAACTTAAAAAATGCCCATTGATATTAATGAGAGTTGCAGTTTAAAAATTATAGAGCAAGAAGCTTAGGAATGAGAGGGCTCTTCATGTTGCATCTTGCCAATCAGCTTTATGGAGGTCTCCTGTAACAAAAATATTGCTAGAAAATACAGTAACTGCCTCAAACTTTAGAGAAGAGAAACACACATTCCTCAGCCTGATTGCAGGAGGAGGAAGTGTGTGTGTGTGTGTGTGTGTGTTTGAATTTGTGTGTAAATATTTTGGGTTATATATTTTAACATACTTTACAGATACATTGATTTATTCTGAAATAATAAGAACTTACTGTATATTTTCTAATTAGATTTTTCTCCATTTAAGAGTGTACTTTGGGTTGGGCATGATGGCTCACGCCTGTAATCCCAGCAGTTTTGGAGGCTGAGGCAGGTGGATCACGAGGTCAAGAGTTCAAGACCAGCCTGGTCAAGATGGTGAAACCCCGTCTCTATTAAAAATACAAAAATTAGCTGGACATGGTGGCAGGTGCCTGTAATCCCAACTACTCAGGAGTCTGAGGCAGAGAATTCCTTGAACCCGGGAGGCATAGGTTGCAGTGAGCCGAGATCGCACCAGTGCACTCCAGCGTGGGCTACAGAGCGAGACTCCATCACAAAACAAAACAAAACAAAACAAAACAAAACAAAACAAAACAAAACAAAACAAAACAAAATGTACTTTGAAGACCTTTTCACGTCCATACGTATACATGATTTGTTTTATAATTCAGTTTAAAACCAGCTATTTTCTGTGTGTTGAAAGTGTCAGTAATTTTTTATGACTATAAAATAGATACATACTTATTTAAACAAAGTGAAACAATATAGTAGTACATTACTAGAAGGTAAAATTTAGCCTCCTTTATCTCACAACTCCTTTTTTTTTAACAGACTTTTTTTCTTCCCATAATATATGCAGAAAATAATTCTCTCTCATCAGTCTCACAAAACCTGCTCATTGTGCTTTCAGCTCTATGATGACCTTTTCTTATTGCTTGAGTAATGCCTGCCTAACCAATTTTTTGTTTTATTATTATTATTTTTTTAATTTAAGGCCACGGATGAATCTGGAAACCATCATTCTCAGCAAACTGACACAAGAACAGAAAACCAAACACTGCATGTTCTCACTCATAGGCGGGTGTCGAACAATGAGAACATGTGGGTACAGGGAGGGGAACAACACACACTGGGGTAGGTTCGGGGTTGGGGCTAGGGGAAGGACAGTGGGGGCGGGTGGGGAGGCTGGGGAGGAAAAACACTGGGAGAAATGCCTGATGTAGGTGACGAGGAGACAGAGACTGCAAAGCACCACGGCGTGTTTGTATCTATGCAACAACCCTGTGGGATGTGCACATGTATCACAGAGCTTAAAGTACAATTAAAAAATTTTTTAGATATTTGGAAAAAAAAAGAAAAGAATGAGATATTCTCTGCCCATTCTAAATTTTACAGAAATAACTCAGGGTGTCTTGTTCTTATAGATAATTTTTTAAAAATCTCACAACTCTTTACTCCAATGATACCACTGGTGCTAGTAGGCTATGTGCTCTTTCAAATGTTTTCTCTTGCCAATTAGATATTAACTTAGATATACCAATAGACTATACAAATACACATATAATTTTATATTCTTTTGCAGAAATGAGATCATATATTCATAATACTCTGAATTTTTGAAAATTTATTTATTATACGCTAAATTTTTAGGTACATGTGCAGATCGTGCAGGTTTGTTGCATAGGTATACACGTACCATGGTGGTGGTTTGCTGCAACCAATGCCCCGTCATCTACGTTAGATATTTCTTCTAATGTTATCCCTCCCCAATCATCCCATCCCCTGCTATCCCTCCCCTAGTCCCCCACCCCCGACAAGCCTCAGTGTGTGATGTTTCCCTCTCTGTGTCCGTGTGTTCTCATTGTTCAACACTCATTTATGAGTGAGAACATGTGGTGTTTGGTAATCTGTTCTTGTGTCAGTTTTCTGAGAATGATAGTTTTCATTTTTAACTTAATATTTTATCTCTTTGTTTTATTTTCATTTCTATAATTATTACCTGTGGTTGAATTTTTTTCATTTTTTATTGCCAGGGCATTACTCTGACGTTTCTGCCTTTTAAGAAGTATTTATAAATCTCCATTTATATTTCCTGATTTAGAAGACAATACAGAAGATATTTTAAAATGCCACTGGAATGCATTCTTCACTGTCCTGACCATCTCTAGGGAAATTCCTGCCTTCTGAACAATTAGATTCAAAGCCCAGGAGACTGCAGGTCAACTGGGAGAGAACTAGGACCTTAGAGACAGTGCAGATTTTGAATCCTCTCTCCACCACTTTCAAGCCGTTGTTAGACTTGAGGCAAGTTACTTATGAGTCTTATATTGTTCATCTGTTTAATGGAGATAATACTAGTTGCTTTGAATGGTGGTTACTAAGAATAAAGGAGGTAAAGTGTAATGTTTACCCTACATCGGATAAATTATAGAAATGTTATGTTCATTCTCCCCATCTTACCTTCCCAAACTGCAACACCAACTTTTCTGCCTGGACCCTACACCATCTCAGGTACCAGTCAATCCGTGTCTTAGCACAAGGGGCATATTTCAGTACTACAGTTGTCAGTACAAACGAATGAAATTATCATTGCATTAGTTACCATACATGCATGATACAGGTGACACAATAAGAAAATTATCAGACTATTTCCCTTTGTTTCACTTTCTCGGTTAATTCTAGTGAAGTTTCCTATTGAATCTAGAAAGACAAGATGCCACAAAAGAACAAAGCATAACAATGAATTTGTTTGAGGGATAGTTTTTGCATTGAGATTCAGATGATTCAGGATCCGACAACTGGCTAATTGTTGAGCTTATCTTGGGTAAGTCACTTCTGTTCTTTCAACCTCATTTCTATAACAGAATGATGCTGTCTGTAAGTGTTTAATAACATGGATTTTGGAGACACACAGTCCATTATTACAACTTTCCCAATAACTGTGTGATCTTGCACGTTACTTAATCTTCTAAGCTTCTGTTGTTACTTAATCTTCTAAACTTCTGTTGTTCTTTCTCTTTCTTTCTTTCTTTCTTTCTATCTTTCTTTCTTTCTTTCTTTCATCTTTCTTCCTTTCTTTCTTTCTTTCTTCCTTTCTTTCTTTTCTTTCTATCTTTCCTTCTTTCTTCTTTTACATCTAACCAAGGGATAATAATACTACCTATTCTACATGGTGGTAGGGAAGAACTAAAGAGCTAACATATGAAACATTCTTAGCAGGATGACTAGCACATAGTGAGTGTTCAGTAAATTTTAGCCATTATTGGAATTATTAGTCCTCTCAACCAGGGCCAAAAACAGAGTGAAACGAATGAAGTACATAGAACTAACAATTTAAGGAGGCATCCCCCTTTGGAGTTATGCAAATGCTAATGCTGCACCTGTACAATCCTGAGTACCTCCATGAGAGAAAGTACCCCTTTTAGACTTGCCTCATCTTAGTCTATAATAGGATTTCAGCTTGGTATTTTGGTTTTGCTCGCTAGAGAACTCAAGGAACTCTGAACATCTGCAGTGTGCTTGGCACTGTAATTCCTTTTTTATATATTTTACCACATCTATTAATCACTTGTGACTCTGGTGTGGGGAATTGTCACCTCTTTTTCACAGATTAGGAGACTAAGGCACAGAGAGATGAAGTAACTTGTTTTGGGCCACATGTTCACTAAATGGATAAGAGGTAGGAACAAGTGTCCTTTTGGTTGCCAGTTTAATGTTTCTCCCAGGATATCACAAAATCTCAACTGTAAATCCTGTATTTCTAAATCAGGTAATGTTTTCTTACTGTGTTGATGTGTGAAAAAAAGGGAAAAGCATGCATTTATTTCTAGAAAGATCCTAGTCCTTCTTCTCTTATTCATTACCTGTCTGATCTTGAGTAAGTAATTGAATATTTCTGGACTCAATTTTGTCTCCAGAAAAAAAAGAGAGGTGATTGTCATTGTTAAGAGCTCTCTAAATATTTTGCACCTGTAATTCATAATTTAATTCTGCCCTTTTCTGTTTTGTCTCTTCTCTCTTGTTAAGTGAATAGAAATGTACAAAGATGCCCTTAAACACTTTGAGGTTGAACTCTTTTTGAAAGTAATGTCTAAAAATAAAAGAATTCATTAAAAGTAAGATGATAAACCATCTATTCTATATAACAGAATGTTACCTATGGAGATAGTATAATAATACAGGGAATATTTATCAAGAAATGTTCAAGAAATAGGAAATATTGTTTGAGGTTACGCCTGATACAAAGTTAAGGAGGTAATCAAACAAAACCTGAGTTTATTAGCTGTAACTATACAATAATAACTTTGGTGTTCTTGTGAGGGTTCATAAACTGGTTGCGAAGCCAGTTACTACTGTCTTGATCAATGACAATCTCTTTGCACAGGGATGTGGCTTTATAAGAATGGGCATCTCTTTTGAAAAGCAATCCTGGTCTTTGTTTAAAAGTCTGATGTTGGTGAGGAAGGATAGAAGTATACCCTATAGCCAGGTGCAGTGGTGGGTGCCTATTGTCCCAGCTCCTCAAGAGGCTGTGATGGGAGGATCACTTGAGCCCAGAGTTTGAGGCCAGTCTGGGCAACACAGCAAGACTCCATGTCTTTTATAAAATAAAGTATATCTTATGATTCCATTGTCATTTGAGTATAGAAAAGTGGCCTTTGGTTGACAGTGGGAGGACATTATAGATAAGATTGGGAGGGCAGCTTGATAGTGTCTCTTAAGGGAATGGATATACTTTGTTTTTATTGGGACTTGAGTGAACTCTGGTTGAATACGATGCTTCTGTGGATTTATTTTGTGGCAAAATAATAACTAAAAACTTTAATTCATGGAGCTTTAAAGTACTTTACATCTTTCTCATAAAACTGACATTGGTACCCTGGGGCTAATTAGTTTGAGGCTGTGCCATTGGCAGTAATTAGCTCTAAGTTGCCTTGTGATTTCACCATACATTGATTTGCTACAGTCTTAAACACTTGATTATAATATATAGCTCGTTTCTTCTCTTGCACAGTCCTGAGTGGTTGAGGGCAGGACAGGTGAAATTTAGATTGGTGAGATCAGAAAGATGTGAAGGTATTTACCTGAAGTTGTTATAGAATTACTGAGTTAGGACTTTCAGTGGGATGCAGACAAACCTCCTGATGTAAGTGGCCTCTCCAGAAACCAAAGTACTTGCATTGTTCCTATGAGTACCTTGCTTTTTAAGAAAACAAAGGAACAAGGATTCTCTGACATTGACATATAGAAGTAAAATAAGAAGACAAGAAAGCACATTGTACATAAGAAGTGCATGCATAATATTATTATTTTAAAAAATCTCCCTCCACCTGCCTAGAAGTTCCTGTGCTCTTAGGAAAACTCTGACTTGAGGCATAAAAATGGTTCCCTTTTCAGAGAGGGCGTTGATCATAAAGGGCCACAGGGATTCTCTTGTAAGCTCGAAACTGTCCCAGAAATCTATCACTCTGTTCTGGCAGAAAGTTTTCAATGGAAAACTTATTTTTTAATGAGCATTCATTATGCATGGATCATAATTAGATCTCAATAAATATTGGTCAAATTTATTTGCATTGAACAGAATCTTCAGTAAGGTCTTGAGGGTCCTGATCAGCTATATCCAACGACAGTTATTTTAATAAAGGTGACCACAGAGATTAGCAAAACCATGAATCAGAAAAAAACGTGAATCAGAAAACAGCTTGACAAGAGGAGACAGACAAAAAGCAGAGGGAGGAGCTCAACATACAGATTAGCCAGATACTTCACCATGTCACTACTTCATCCCTGAGGAAGCCTTGTGGAGAAAAGTAACATAGCTCAGAGGGAAGTGTCTGTTCCTCAGAATAAGTATTATTGAATGAATGAATTAATGCATGAACAAGGGAGATGCAGACTTGTGAGTCATCACCAGCAAATAAAAGCAAATGTACCCTTTCTATATTTTCTCAGACACAGACATTTTCAAATACGTTTTGGATCATATTATACATATTGTTTCATAATCTGTTATTAATAAGTCACAATGATTGCTAGTGTTTCTTCTTGCAGAAATTGATACTTTTCTATTGCAGCAAAGGTAGAATATTGAGATAATTGCCACCTGTTGGTCAAATGCAGAACTACATCTCTGACTATTTCGGAGGAGGCACTGTAAGGATTTGAGGAGGGAGGGGCCTCTGGCCTGACCCACCAAACAGGGCTTGCTGGAGGCTTGAATGGCACAGGCAGCCCTTCCTGCAGAATCGGTTGCTGCCTGGCTCTCTGAGCTTCTGGCAGGAAGTTCCACCCTTGTCTCAGATGAAGAAAAAGCTGCCAGTGTGAGTGTCTCTGAGGGAGTGTGTATCAGTTGTGTGTATGTGTTTGTGCAGATATTTTGTATTTGCATCATAACATTTTAGACACATTTGCTTTATACATGTACATATAACAGTATTAACAACAACAAATGGGACTGATTATATTACATATATAGTATGCAATCTGTTTTTTATGCTTAATAGGGAATACCTTTCGAAGTGAGCGTTTCTGTAACATCAGTTGTGTGAATCAGATCGTAACAAAATTTTTCCTGTGCTTTAAAAATTTTATCTTGATTACTTTTCTGAATTACAAAACTAACACATATTTGTCTTTTAATGATATCAAACCATGCAGAAATGTGTAAATGTAAAATGAAATTGTGCTTTATTTATCCTCCCAAGACAAACATTTTTAATGGTGTGCTAATATATTCTACAAATGTTTCTATCCCAGTATAATGCACCAGCATATGTAAGTACTTTTATACAAAAGCCCTAAATACATATATACACAATATAGATGTACACCACTGTATACCTATTCAATAAAGACCATGAGACAACATGTTGATCTGTCCCTCTTCTTTTTCCACTTTTGAAATCTTAAACTTTTTATTTGTATTTATTTGTTATTGTGTTTGGATTGTTTTCCAAAGGTTTGTTGGGGATTTACTTTGCTCAGTACCTGTCACCCAGGTACTGAGTATAGTACCCAACAGTTAGTATTTCAACCCTTGTGTCCTTCCCTAACTTCTGCCTTTAGCAGTCTCCAGCATCTATTGTTGCCATCTTTATGTCAATGAGTACTCACTGTTTAGTTCCTGCTTGTAAGTGAGAACGTGGTATTTGGTTTTCTGTTTCTGCATTAATTCGTAGAAAATGGCCTCCACCTTCATCCATGTTGCTGCAAAGGACATGATTTCATTCTTTTTTATGACCATGTAGTAATCCATGGTGTATATGTACCACATTTTCTTTATCCAATACACTGTTGATGGACACTTAGGTTGATTCCATGTCTTTGCTATTGTGAACAGTGCTGTGATCAACATATGAGTGCATGTGTCGTTTTGGTAGAATGATTTATTTTCCTTTGGATGTATACCAAGTAATGGAATTGCTGGGTTGAATGGCAGCTCTGTTTTAAGTTTGTGGAGAAACCTCCAAACTGCTTTTTACTGTGGCTGACCTAACTTACATTCCCACCAGCAGTGTATAAGCATTCCCCTTTCTTTTTTTTTTTTTAATTTTTTATTGGATTATAGGTTTTGGGGTACATGAGCAGAGCATGCAAGACAGTTGCGTAGGTACACACATGGCAGTGTGCTTTGCTTTTCTTCTCCCCTTCACCCACATTTGGCATTTCTCCCCAGGCTATCCCTCCCCACCTCCCCCTCCCACTGGCCCTCCCCTTTTCCCCCCAATAGACCCCAGTGTTTAGTACTCCCCTTTCTGTGTCCATGTGTTCTCATTTTTCATCACCCACCTATGAGTGAGAATAAGCATTCCCCTTTCTTCACAACCTCACCAGCATCTGCTATTTTTTGACTTTTTAATAATAGCCATTCTGATTGGTCTCATTGTGCTTTTGATTTGCATTTCTCTAATGTTGGGCATGTTTTTCATATGCTTGTTGGCCACGTGCATATCTTCTTTTTAGAATGTCTATTCATGTCTTTTGCTTTTTGCTTCTTGATTTAAGTTCTTTATTGTTACTGGATATTAGGCCTTGTTGAATTCATAGTTTGCAAATATTTTCTCCCATTCTGTAGGTTTTCTCTTTACTCTGTTGACAGCTTCCGTTGCTGTGTAGAAACTCTTTAGCTTAATCAGGTTCCATTTGACAATTTTTGTTTTTGTTGCAATTGGTTTTGAGGACTCAATCATAAACACTTTCACAAGGCTGATGTCCAGAATGGTATTTCCTAGGTTGTCTTCCTAGGATTCTTTTATTTGAGGTCTTACATTTAAACCTTTAATCTATTTTGAGTCAATGTTTGTATTAATATATAGTGAGAGGTAGGTGGTCCAGTTTCTTCTGCATGTGGCTAGCCAGCTATCTCAGCACAATTTATTAAATAGGAAGCCTCTCTCCATTGCAACTTTGTCAAAGATCAGATAACTGTGGGTATGTGGTCTTATTTCTGGGTTCTCTATTCAGTTCCATTGATCTATGCGTCTGTTTTTGTACCAGTACCATGCTGTTTTGGTTATTGTAGCCTTATAGTATAGTTTAAAGTCAGGTAATATGATGCCTCCAGCTTTGTTCCTTTTGCTTAAGATTACTTTGGCTATTTGGGCACTTCGTTGCTTCCATATGACTTTCAGAATTTTTTTTTTAGCTCTGTGAAAAATGACATTGGTATGTTGGTAGGAATAGTGTTAAATCTGTAGATTGCTTTGGGCATTATGGCCATTTTAATGATATTGATTCTTTTTATCTGTGAACAAGGGATGTTTTTCTATTTGTTTGCAAACTGACACTTTTGGGAGTGAAAGATGGTCTGTGAAACAACAGACTTAAATTGGAACCACATCAAGCCATATGCTCATGAACATTAACTCAATGTTTGTAATATACATGTATATTTTTTCACATTTCATATTTCTTTTTATCAGTTTTTGTAATGTGTTTTAAATTTTCATTCATTTTTATATTAAAAGACAATGTGGTTAATTATAAATGTTTGAAGAATACACTAGAGTGTAGTAATTGCCAGTCTACTGGGAGATTAGACATAGAGACCATTCAAAGCCCATAAGGCCACAAGATGCAGTGAGAAAAGCTTGGGTTTTAGAAAAATTCCAGGTCTGTAATTTAGGATATTAATGACCTGGGTATACTGGTTTGAACTCTAGGTAAAAGTAAAGATAGTAATCTCTACTTTGAATGTTTGGTTTTGAGATTAAAGGAGATGAAATATAAAGTTACTATGATGTAGGATGATTTTCTTGTTCATTTCCATCCAGCAGATCACCTCTCCAGTCTTTTAAAGCCTGAGCTTCTGCCTGAGTCCACACACCACTTCAGGGATCTGCCAAATCATGTGGCCCTACACCCAGGTCTCTTTGCACAAAGGGCAGGATTTCATTTCCTCTATCTTCTTCATCACCCAAAGGGGTTGTTGAGTGGGGATCTGTGGGTCCACAATAGCAGGGGAGTGGAATCTGACCACTTCTCAAGCTCTGGAAGCCCATCTTCTAGAAGGGAGGCTACTCTGGGTTTTCTAGGGAGGGTGAAGGATGGAACAATATTCCTGCCTCTTACCAGATGTATGACTCCGAAAAATTGATTTATATTCTGTGAGCCTGAATTTGTCCACTGCAAAATGGGCAAAAATGGGAACTTTTCCCACAGAACTGTGTAGGGAAAATAAGAGAGCTTAATGAAATGTTTGGTGCATAATATAACTTCAGCAAATGTTTGTTCTGCTCACTGTGACTCCTCACCACCATAAAAGAGACTTCAACATAAAAGAAAGAGCAGAACTGTCAGAGCATTTGGAAATGTAACAACAAGAAAGAAAATGTGTAGGTATTTACATAATGTATGAATTTGGGTGCCATCTCAGTTGTAGGATGTTATCAGAGGAATTTGGAAAAAGTGAAGACAATATTGTACTATTCCCTTTTACGCTGTGTGAGTTTCTGTTCCTGTTACTTCACCTTCTACTTGAACATCTGAAGAAATAGTTTTCCAGAAAGTCCTGGAAAAAGGAGACAGTACAGGGGAACTAAATATAATAAAGGCCATAGGATTTTGGATGAGTCACTACCTCTGTGCTGGCCTCACCTCTAATACCAAGTCACATGCAATATAACTGGTTAGGGGGTTTGGGCTTTGGGTACTACTATTTTCTGGTTGCATGACTTTTGGCAAATTTTTTAGCCACTCTGAGACTCATTAAAAAGTATTTCAAATGGTTGTTATAATGGCAAAACCTCATTAGGCTGTACTGAAAATTAAGTGAGAACATGCATATAAGCATTTAGTAAAATGTCTGGCACTAAGTAATCAATAAATGATCTCTTCATGTTCCTTTATCAATGACAGCCTTTTCAAGATAATCAGAAGAATAATAAAGGGATTGGGGCTGGGAAGAATGTAGTGTATCACCTTAGATGATAGGTTCTATTAAGCTGCAGTATGAAAAGAGTTCAATGGTGTAGGAAGAACTGACATACATGTTAATGGCACAGAATAGAAACCTAACAAGCAGAACCAAGTGTACACAGACCTGGAGAATTTCATAAATGTGGCATTTCCTATTACTTAAGAATTCATAGACACTAAGAAATCGGTGGTGGGTCATTGGTAAACTGTTTACTAACAAAAGAATGGGAAATCTTATTCTCATGCCATATGATATAATGTGAAACATTAGTATACAACACCATATATTTATCCAGTATGGTTGCAGTTCTGTAAAATGGGTATGCAGCCGTAAACATACTTGCATATATGTGGATATTTCTAGTTTCAATGAGATGCAAGAAACCATGAATACTGTTTATCAATGACAGTGTGATTGGAAGTTACTTGTATCTTTTTATACATGTCTGTACTTTTGATAATATCCTAAATGGAGATGAATTATCTTTACAAACAGAAACAAAGTCCATAAAAGCTTTTAGGGAACACAAGGCAGTGAGATAGGTTGCAAAGAGAAAAAGTTTTGGAACTATACATACCTTGTATTCTGCTCTGGCTTTGCTTATTGCTAGGGAGTGACCCAAGGCTAAGGTACTTACCCTTTCTGATTTCCCATTTTCTTGTTCTAAAGAGGAGGAAAGTAATTCTTTCAGTGCAGTGTTCTTGAAGTTATTTGATGGAATTATCAAAATATAGATAAATATGCTGTGCTTTATATTCAAGTATACCGGATACTCCACTCCAGCTCTTAACCCTATAAGATTCTTCACCCTCTGAACTTCAGTTTCCTTATCTTTAAGTTTGTGATAATATTGATCTTGAAATATTATGTATATTAGCTGTCCAACACAGTGTCATAATAGGCACAACTTCCCCCCATTCCAGGTAACTATTTCCGAGAATATTATATATACTAGTAATATAAAAAAGAGGTGATTTTTTTTTTCTGACTGGTGGCCAAATAATTGTTGGCAATTCTTATGTTCTTCAAATAATCTTATTTTTTTTCCATTTAATTAAATATTTTATATCACGAGGAAACTTGATCCAGCCATTCTGTTTTGAGGAATTTGTCTTACAACAAAACATGTTTCAAGAATTTCCTATTTGAAACAATGGTACAACCATGATGATTGTGCATACATTTTTGGAATTTTTGTAAAATTTTCCATAGGATGAATTCCTGAAAGTAAAAAAATTTAACCAAAGCATATGGCATTGCCAAATGAAGTTTTAAAATGTTCAATGCCAATTTCTAGTCCCCTAAACGATAGTGGGAGTTCCTCTTTCCCTGAATGCATCTCATCAGTTGAAAAGTTGCTTAGGTACTTTGATACTGCAATTTCTGTTGCAGGAGTTTGTCCTGCAGGACAATCTGTACAGAGCAATATATTGCAAGGATTGGAGTTTACCCTGTGGTTGAAGCACAGGGACCAAGTAAAAAAAGTGTTGAGGATCACCAAAGTGAAACAGTTCAAGTGACTAGTCATATACTCTAGGCTGGATTGGGAAGGAGAGTGCAGATTTTAGGGGACTGACGCACTGAAAGGCTCAGGGGTTGGGTTCCATGGTACTTTCCTCCCTTGCTCTCCCCTCCTCCCACCAGACTCTGCAGACTCCTCTGTGCCAGGCCCTGGGATTGCTGCTATATACAGTTAGTTGTACCTCCCTTAATCCTCACAACATTTTCAGCTCCATTCTCTCGAGGAGAAAACTGGGATTCTGACAGGTATTCATCAAATCCTTTCCCCATTGCTTGTTTTTGTCAGGTTTGTCAAAGATCAGATGGTTGTAGATGTGTGGCATTGCCTCTGAGGCCTCTGTTCAGTTCCATTGGTCTATATCTCTGTTCTGGTATCAGTACCATACTGTTTTGATTACTGTAGCCTTGTAGTATAGTTTGAAGTCAGGTAGCATGATGCCTCCAGCTTTGTTCTTTTTGCTTAGAATTCACTTGGCTGTGCAGGCTCTCTTTTGATTCCATATGAATTTTAAGGTGTTTTTTTCCAGTTTTGTGAAGAAGGTCATTAGTAGCTTGATGGGGATAGAGTTGAATCTATAAATTACTTTGGGCAGTATGGCCATTTTAACAATATTGATTCTTCCTAACCATGAGTATGGAATGTTTCTCCATCTGTTTGTGTCTTCTCCTATTTCCTTGATCAGTGGTTTGTAGTTCTCCTTGAAGAGGTCCTTTACATCCTTTGTTAGTTGTATTCCTAGCATTTTATTTTCTTTGTAGCAATTGTGAATGGCAGTTTGTTCTTGGTTTGGCTCTCTTTAAGTCTGTTATTGGTGTATATGAATGCTTGTGATTTTTGCACACTGATTTTATATACTGAGACTTTGCTGAAGTTGCTTATCAGTTTCAGGAGATTTGGGCTGAGACAGTAGGGTCTTCCAAATATACAATCATGTCATTTGCAAATAGGGACAATTTGACTTCCTCCTTTCCTAATTGAATACCCTTGGTTTCTTTTTCTTGCCTGATTGCTCTGGCTAGAACTTCCAATACTACATTGGATAGGAGTGGTGAGAGAGGATATCCTTGTTTAGTGCAAGATTTCAAAGGGGGTGCTTCCAGTTTTTGCCCATTGCATATGACATTGGCTGTGGGTTTGTCATAAATAGCTTTTATTATTTTGGGATACGTTCCTAGTTTATTGAGAGTTTTTAGCATAAAGGGCTGTTGAATTTTGTCAAAGGCCTTCTCTGCATTTATTGAGATAATCATGTGTTTTTTGTCTTTGGTTCTGTTTATGTGGTGGATTACGTTTACAGACTTGCATATGTTAAGCCAGCCTTGCATCCCCAGGATGAAGCCTACTTGATTGTGATGGATAAGCCTTTTGATGTGCTGTTGCAATCAGTTTGCCAGTATTTTATTGAAGATTTTTGCATCTATGTTCATCATGGAGATTGGCCTGAAGTTTTTTTGTTGTTGTTGTGTCTCTGCCGGGTTTTGGTATCAGGATGATTTTGGTCTCATAAAGCGATTTGGGAAGGAGTCCCTCTTGGATTGTTTGGAATAGTTTCAGAAGGAGTGGTGTCAGCTCCTCTTTGTATGTCTGGTAGAATTCAGCTCTGAACTCGTGTGGACCTGGGCTTTTTTTGGTTGGTAGGCTATTAATTGCTGCCTCAACTTCAGCCCTTTTTATTGGTCTATTCAGAGTTTAGACTTCTTCCTGGTTTAGGCTTGGGAGGGTGCAAGCGTCCAGGAATTTATCCATTTCTTCCAGGTTTACTGGTTTGTGTGCATAGAGTTGTTCGTAGTAATCTCTGATGGTAGTTTGTATTTCTGTAGAATAGGTGGTGATATCACCTTTATCATTTTTCTTGCGTCTATCTGATTCTTCTCTCTTTTTTTTTTTATTCATCTGGCTAGTGGTGAGACCAAATTTTGATAGGTCTGAGGTACAGATGCAATTTTATTTTATTTACACACACACAAGATTACAGTTATCCCAATACCACATATTGAATAGCCTGTTTATTTCCCACTGACCTGATCTTTCCTCTCTCACATGTTGAGGTTTCACATGTTTGTGGTTCTGTTTCTAGGCTCTCTCTTAGGTTCTATTGATTTATTTGTAAGGTTGCCAGACTTGGCGCATAAAATACATGCCCATTGTTTATCTGAAATTCTAATTTAACTGTGCTGCCTGTATTTTGCCTGGTAAATCTATTTGTTCCTGGGCATATTTCACACTGTCTTGATTACTACAGCTTTGAATAAGTCTTTATGTCCAATAAAGCATATCTCCCTACTCAGTTTTGGACTTCAGAATTATCTTGGCTATTCCTGGCGTTTTTGCTGTTCCTAATACACTTTAATATCAGCTTGTAAATTTTTAAGGACTCTTTTATGGACCAGCATAATACCAATTTTTATAAATGAGCCATTTACAGAATGCTTGAGAATAATTTGATTTTTCTAATTTTTTATTTTTAAGATTTTATTTTTATTTTTAATTTTGGTGAGTACATAGTAGGTGTATATATTTATGTTATACATGAGATATTTTGACACAGGCATATAATATGAAATAAGCACATCATGGAGAATGGGGTATCCATTCCCTCAAGCATTTCTCCTTTGTGTTACAAACAATACAGTTAGATGCTTTTAATTAGTTTAAAATGGACAGTTAAATTATTTACTATAGTCACCCTGCTGTGCTATCAAATAGTGGGTCTTATTCGCTCTTTCTATTTTGTTGTACCCATTAATCATCCCTATTCCCCTCCAGCCCCCACTACCCTTCCCAGACTCTGGTATCCATCCTTCTATTCTCTATGTCCATGAGTTCACTTGAACAGATTTTTAGATTCCACAAATAAGTGAGAACATGCGATGTTTGTCTTTCTGTGCCTGGCTTACTTCACTTAACATAATGATCTCCAGTTCCATCCATGTTTTTGAAAATGACTGACTCTCATTTATTTTATGGTTGAATAGTACTTCATTGTATATGTACCACTTTATTTATTTATTTTTAGATAGAGTCTTGCTCTATCACCCAGGCTGGAGTGCAGTGGTGCAATCTTGGCTCACTGCAACCACTGCTTCCTCAGTTCAAGCAATTCTCTGTACCTCAGCCTCCTGAATACCTGGGATTACAGGCACCTGCCACCATGTCTGGCTAATTTTTGTATTTTTTTAAAAGTAGAGACAGGGTTTTACCCTCTTAGCCAGGCTGGTCTCCAACTCCTGACCTCAGGTGATCTGCCCACCTGGGCCTCCCTAAGTGCTGGAATTGCAGGTGTGAGCCACCGCTCCCAGCCACCACTTTTTTTTTTAATCCATTCATCTGTTGATGGATATTAAGTTGCTTCCAAATCTTAGCTATTGTAAACAGTGCTGCAACAAACAGGAGTGCAAATATCTCTTTAATATACTGATTTCTTTCCTTTTGGATATATACCCAGCAGTGGGATTGCTGAATCATATGGTAGCTCAATTTTTAGTTTTTTGAGGAACTTCCAGACTGTTCTCCATTATAGTTGTGCTAATTTACATTCCCAAGAACAGTGTATGAGGATTCCTTTTGCTCCACTTCCTCGTCAGCATTTGTCACTGCCTGTCCTTTGGATTTAAGTCATTTTAACTGTGATGAAATGTTATCTCATTATAGTTTTGATTTGCATTTCTCTGATGATCAATGATGTTCAGCACATTTTCATATGCATGTCTGCCATTGTATATCTTCTGTTGTGTACTGTCTATTCAAATCTTTTGCTTATTTTTTATAGGATTGTTAGATTTTTTCCTATAGAGTTTGAGTTCCTTATATATTCTGGTAATTAATCCTTTGTCAGATGGGTAACTTTCACGCATTTTTCTCCCATTCTGTGGGCTGTTTCTTAACTTCGCTGATTGTATCTCTTGCTGTGCAGAAGCTTTTTAACATTTGTCCATTTTTGCTTTAGTTATCTGTGCTTGTGGGGTATTGCTCAAGAAAGTTTTGCCCAGAACAATGTCCTGAAGGTTTTCCCCATTTTTGTAGTAGTTTCGCAGTGTGATTAAAGACTTAGATTTAAGTTTTTAATCCATTTTGATTTGATTTTTGCATATGGCAAGAGATAAAGATCTAGTTTCATTTTTCTGCACATGGATATCTAGTTTCCTCAGCACTATTTATTGAAGAGATGGTCTTTTCTACAGTGTAAGTTCTTGGCACTTTTTGTTGAAAATGAATTCACTGTAAGTGTATGGATTTGTTTCTGGATTCTCTATTCTGGTCCCTTGGTCTATGTGTCTGTTTTTATGGCTGTACCATGCTGTTTTGGTTACCATAGCTCTGTAGTATAATGTAAAGTCTAGTAATGTGATTTCCCCAGATTTGTTCTTTTTGCTTAGGATAGCTTTGGCTATTCTGGATCTTTTGTGGTTCTATATAAATTTGAGGATTTTTTAAGTTTTTGAGAAGAATGCCATTGGTATTTTGATAGAGATTGCATTGGATCATAGATTGCTTTGGCTAGTGACATGGTTTGGATCTTCGTTCCCACCCAAATCTCATGTTGAATTGTGATCCCTAATGTTGGAGGTGGTACCTGGTGGGAGATGACTGGATCATAGGGTGGTTTCTCATGAATGGTTTAGCACTATCCTCTTGATACTGTTCTGAGGTTCTCACGTGATCTGGTCATTTAAGAGTGTTTGGCACCTTCCCACTCTCTCTTCCTCCTGCTTTGGCCAAATAAAGTGCCTGCTCCCACTTCATCTTCTGCAATGATGGTATGTTTCCTGAGGTTTCCCTAAAAGTTGAGCAGATGTCATGCTTCCTGTACAGCCTGTGGAGTCATGAACCAATTAAGATTCTTTTCTTTATAAGTTACCAAGTCTCAGATATTTCTTTATAGCAAGGAGAGAACAGACTAACACAGGTAGTATGAACATTTTAACCTTATGAATTCTTTCAGTCCATAAATGTGGAATATATTCCCATTTTTTAGTGTCCTGTTCAATTTCTTTTATTAGTGTTTTAGAGTTTCATTATAGAGGTCTTTTACTTATTTGGTTAATTCCTAGGTATTTAATTTTACCTGTGGCTACTGTGAGTAGGATTACTTTTTAAATTTCTTTTTCAGATTGTTCATTGTTGGCATATAGAAATGGTACTTACTTTTGTATGCTGATTTTGTGTTCTGCAACTTTAGTGAGTTTATCAGTTCTGATAGTTTTCTTGTGTAATCTTTAGGTTTTTCCAAATATAAGACCATATCATCAGCAAACAAGCATAATTTGTTTTATTTCTTTCCAATTTGGATGCCCTTTATATCGTTCACTTGTATGATTGCTCTAACTAGGACTTCCAGCACTATGTTGAATAACAGTGGTGTCAGTCAGCATCCTTGTCATGTTCCAGATCTTAAAGGAATGGCTGTCACGTTTTCCCCATTCAGTATACCAGCTGTAAGTCTGTCATATATAATAATAAAAGCCTATTATGTTGAAGTATGTTCCTTCCATCCCCAGTTTTTTGAGTACTTTTTTTTATTATTATGAAGGGATGTTAAATTTTATCAAACGGTTTTCAGCATAAATTGAAATAATCATATGGCTTTTGTCCTTCCTTCTCTTAATATGATGTATCACATTGATTTATTTGTGTATCTTGAACCATGCCTACATCCCAGGGATAAATCCTACTTGGTTGTGATGAACGATCTTTCTAACATATTTTTGAATTTGGTTTGCTAGTATTTTGTTGAGGAGCATTTTTTTCATCCATTTCTATCAGAGATGTTGGCCTGTAGTTTTCTTTTTTTTGTTGTTGTGTCTTTGTCTGGTTTTGGTATCAGGATAATACTGGCCTCATAGAATGAATTTCAAAGTACTTCTTCCTCCTCTATTTCTTGGAATAGCTTGAGTCAGATTGGTATTAGTTCTTCTTTAAATGTTTTTAAAGTTCAGCAGTGAAGACATCAGACCCTACACTTTTCTTCACTGGGAGACCTTTTATTACTGCTTTGATCTCATTACTTGCTATTGGTATGTTCAGGGTTTGAATTTCTTCCTGTTTCAATTTTGGTAGATGGTATATCTAGGAATTTGTTGATTTCTTCTAGATTTTCAAATTTATTGGTATATTGTTGCTCATAGTAGCCACTAATGAGCCTTTGAATTTCTGTGGTATCAGTTGTAATGTCTCCTTTTTAATCTCTGTTTTTATTTATTTAGATTTTCTCTCTTTTTTTTCTGAGTTAATCTGGCTAAAATTTATCAATTTTAACTTTTCAAAAGCCTGACTTTTAATTTCACACTTATTTGTGTTTTCTTTATTTCAAACTCATTTATTTTTGCTCTGATTTTTATTATTTTCTTTTTCCCACTAATTTTGGGTTTGGTTTGTTATTGCTTCTCTAGTTCTTTAAGCTGTATCATTAGATTGTTTCTTTGAAGTTTTTCCTCTTTTTTTGATGTAAGCACTTAGAGCTATACATTTCCCTCTTAGTACTGCTTTTGCTATGTCCCATAGGATATGGTATGTTGTGTTTCCATTATCATTTGTCTCAAGAAGTTTTCCAATTTCCTTCTTTATTTCTTCCCTGACCCAATTACTATAATTCAGGAAAATATTGTTCAATTTCCATGTATTTGTATAGTTTTCCAAATTCCTTGTTATTAATTTCTAGTTTTATTCCACTGTGGTCAGAGAAGATGCTTGATACAATTTCAGGTTTTTGGAATGTTTTAAGACTTGTTTTGTGACCCAGATATGGTCCATCTTTGAGAATGATCCATGTGCTGAGTAAAAGAATGTGTATTCTGCAGCTACTGGATGAAAAGTTCTGTAAATATGTATTACATCTATTTGGTCAATAGTGCAGATTAAGTCTATGTTTCTTTGTTGATTTTATGTCTGGAAGATCTGTATAATGCTGAAAGTGGGGTGTTGAAGTCTCTAGCTATTATTGTATTAGGGCCTTTCTCTCTCTTCAGTTCTAATAATATTTGCTTTACATATCTGTGTGCTCTAGTATTGGGTGCATATACATTTAAAACTGTTATATCCTCTTGCTGAATTGAACATTTTATCATTATATAGTGACCTTCTTTGTCCATTCTTATAGTTTTTTCTGGAAATATATTTTGTCTGACATAAGTATAGCAACTCCTGTGTTTTTTTCTTTCCATTGGCATATATTTTTCCATCTCCTTATTTTCATTTTATGCGTGTCTTTTTAAGTGAAGTGTGTTTCATGTATGCAACAGATCAATGGGTCTTTTATTTTCATCCTTTCAGCCAATCTATGTCTTTTGATTGAAGAGTTTAGGCCATTTACATTCAATGTTATTATTGGTAAGTAAGAACTTACTCCTGCCATTTTGTTACTGGTTTTCTGGATTTTTATGGTCCTCTCTTCCTACTTTCTTTCCTTCATGTCTTCCTCTAGTGAAGGTAATTTTCTCTGGTGAAGTGATTTTGTTTCTTGCTTTTTATTTTTTGTGTATCCATTGTGTGTTTTTTGATTTGAGGTTCCAATAAAGCTTGCAAATACCTTCTTATAACCCATTATTTTAACCTGATAACTAACAACTTAATGCTATTTGCATAAACAAACAAACCAAAAGAAAACTAATAAAAATTCCACACTTTAACTTCCTCCTCCCTTTGCTTTTAATCTTTTTGTTATATTTATTTATATCTTATTTTACTGACTATGTCTTGAAAAGTTGTTGTAGTTATTATTTTTTGATTGGTTCATCATTCACTTTTTCTACTTAGGATAAAAGTAGTTTACACATCACAGTTACAGTGTTATAATATTCGGTGTTTTTTTGTGTCTACCTACTATTACCAGTGAGTTTTACACCTTCAGGTGATTATTACTCATTAATGTCATTTTCTTTCTGATTGAAGTACTTCCTTTAGCATTTTTTGTAGGACAAATCTGGTGCTAATGAAATCCCTCAATTTTAGTTTGTCTGGAAAAGTCTTTATTTCTCTTTCATATTTAAAGGATATTTTTGTCAGATATACTATTCTAGGGTAAAAGTCTTTGGTTTCTCTTTCAGCACTATAAATATGTCATGCCACTCTCTTGTTCTGTAAGATTTCCTCTGAAAAGTCTGTTGCTAGATGTATTGGAGCTCCCTTGTATGTTATTTGTTTCTTTTTTCTTGCTGCTTTTATAACCCTTTGTTTATCCTTGACCTTTGGGAACTTGATTATTAAATGCATTGGGTTAGTCTTCTTTGGGTTAAATCTGCTTGGTGCTCTACAAACTTCTTGTGGCTGAATGTTGATATTTTTATCTCGATTTGGGAAGTGGTCTGTTATTATTCCTTTTGAATAAATTTTCTACCTCTACCTCTTTCTCTGCCTCCTTTTTAAGGCCAATAACTCTGAGGTTTGCCCTTTTGAGGATATTTTCTAGATTGTGTAGGTGTGCTTCATTGTTTTTTATTCTTTTCTCTTTCATCTCCTCTGACTTTATATTTTCTAATAGGTTGTTTTTGAGTTTGCTTGTTCTTAATTCTGCTTGATCCATTTTGCTATTAAAGGATTCTGATGCATTCTTCGGTATGTCAATTGCATTTTTCAGCTTCAGAATTTTTGCTTGATTCCTTTTAATTATTTTAACCTCTTTGTTAAATTTATCTGATAGAATTTTGATTGATTCTCTGTGTTATCTTGAATTTCTTTGAGTTTCTTCAACATAGCTATTGTGAATTCTCTTAAAGGTCACATATCTGTGTTTCTCCAGGATTGGTTCCTGGTATACATTTAGTTTACTTGCTGAGGTCATGTTTTCCTGGATGGTACTGATGCTCATAGATGTTCTTCAGTGTCTGGGCATTGAAAAGTTAGGCATTCATTGTAGTCTTCACTGTCTGGGCTATTTGTAGCTGTCCTTCTTGGGAAGTCTTTCCAGATACTTTAAAACACTTGGGTGTTGTTATCTAAGTTGTATCTGCTTTAGGGGGCACCCCAAGCCCAGTAATGCTGTGGTTTTTGCAGACTCTTCAAGGTATCACCATGATGGTCTTGGACAAGATCCAGGAAAATTCTCTGGATTATCAGGCAGAGAGTAGTGTTTTTGTCCCTTATTTTTCCCAAGCCTATAGAATCTCTCTCTCTCTCTCTCTCTCTCTCTCTTTTTATTTTGAGCTGCCTAAAGCTTGGAGTGGAGTGACACAAACACCCCTGTGGCCACCACTGCTATGACTGTGCTGGATAAGACTTGAAACCAGTATAGTTCCTGCTATAAACCCTCCCTGACTAGTGCCCATGTTCATTCACTGCCCTGGGGCTCCACAATTAGCAGGTGACAATGCCAGCCAAGCCTAGGTTCTTCCATTCAGAGTAGCAAAGTTCCCCAGGCCCTGGGTGGGTCTGTAGGTACCATCTGAGAATCAGGGACTAGGGTGAAAAACCTTTGAAGTCTACCTGATGTTCTATTTTATTGTGCCTGAGATGGCACTCAAACCACAAGGTGCAGTTCTTCTCACTCTTTCCTTCCTTTTCCAAAGGCAGAGAAGCCTTACCCCATAGCTGCTGCCTTTTCTGGTCATGAGGAGTACTTCTAGACTATGAGTGTTATTCTCTTAAGACCCCAAAGCTCTTAAGTCTGCTTGTGGTGAATGCTGCCTAACCTAGGACTCATCCTTTAGGGCAGTGGGCTCCCCTATCTCCCAGAAAGGGTCCAAAAATACCTTCCCAGAGTCAATTCCTAGAATTGGATGCTTTACTCCCCTGTGGCCATGCTGGTACCTAAGGTACAAGACAAAGTTCCCTTGACTTTTTCCCCTGCTTTTCTCAAGCCAAAAGAGTTTTGCTCCATATGCACCACAGCTGATAATGTGCTCAGTCTCACCTGAAGCCAGCTAGTCTCAGAGGCTCACCCAGGGGCCTCAATTTAGTACCTGGGTATCACTGCTGGTTATTCAGGCCCCAAGGGCTCTTCAGTTAGCAGGTGATGAATGCTGTGAGGACTGGGTCCTTTCCTTCAAGGCAGTGGGTTCTCTTCTGGCCCACTGTGTGTCTAGAAACATCATCCAGGACCTAGGGCTTGGAATGGGGGCTTCATAACTCTGAGAGGTGCCCTATCCTATTACTATCCTAAGGTACTGAGATGGTACCTTAGATGGAAGACAGAGCCCTCTTCACTCTTCCCTCTCCTCTCCTCAAGCAGAAGGAAGGAGTCTCTTTTGAAGCCATGAGCTGTTAAGCCTGGGCTAGGGGAGAGGTGATGCCAGCACTCCCTTGGCTGCCTCAGCTGGTGTCTCCCCAGTCCACTGTCACTGGGCCTAGTTCAGCACTAGGCGTTGTCTAAGAGTTGCAGTCCTTATGACTTAGACTGCCTTTCAAGTCACTTGGAGACACAGTGCTGTAGCCCTTGGTGGTGAGGTTTGTGGGCACTCCAGTTTTGACTTCTGTGATGGGTGATTCCCACTCTAGCTAGTGTTGATTTAAATGTTCTCTTTGTCAGCTAAATTTGTTCTGGTTTTCCTTTCTGCTCCACTATGACAGCACTGAGTTGAATGCCTCATAATCAATTGCACATAATTGTGTTCTCCTTCCCCCAGCTCCCAGAGATGCTTTCTGCACCACACCACCACTGACCAGGATTGGGGAAGGGTGGAGTTGGTGATTCAGGACTGTTTTGTTTATCTCTTCAGTGCCTCTTTCAGTGATATGAATTTAAAACTATATATTGTGAGTGCTCATTTGATTTTCGGTTCTTGTGAAGGTATTTTTCCGTGTAGATTTTAACTTTGTTCCTTGCTCTGGGAATGGTCAGTGGAGCCTTGTATTCTGCCATCTTCTGTCTCATTTCTTCTGAGTTTTTAAATTGTTGGTGCAGAATCATGTGTCCATTAGATCAAGCTTGTTAATTTTGTTTTTCAAGTTTTTTGTATCCTTACTTATTTTTTTTACCTGCTTGATCTATCAATTACTGAGAGGGGAATGTTAAGAACTCTCACAAATGGTAGGTATGTCAATTTATCTTCATAATTCGTTGATTTTTGCTCTGCAATTTTGAAGCTATGTTAATAGGAGGCATAAAAGCATATAACTGTGATACTTTGCTGGAGAATTATACCTTTCGTCATTCTGTGCTGATCATCATTATCCTTAATAATGCTTTTTGCCTTAAAGACTGTTTTTTTTCCTGATAATAATACAGCTATGCTTTTTTTTTGCTCAATATTTTGCTGATGTCTATTTCTGTCCCTTTACTTTAAAAATTTCTATGCTGTCATATTTTAGCTATAAATCTTGTTAACTTACAGTGTCTAGAATTATTTTCCCCTTCCTGTGTCATTTCATTTTAGCTGTATCTCTGGTAAATTGCATATAACTGGACTTAAAAAAATCAATCAGATATTGTCTTTTTAAAAACTGGCTGAGTTAGTATGATTTCCTATACATTTAGATTTATTTGTATCACTTTATTTTTCTACCTTTTCTATGCCCTACTTTTTGTCTGTTTTCCTGGCAGTTTTTGAATTCTTTCAGGCTTTTTTCTTCTCTCAAATCCTTGGTTTAATTCTACTCTTCTGTAAATTATGCAATAAGTTATGATTATTTTAGTCATTATCATTAAGATTTTTTAGCAATATACTTATTTTATTTTAAAACTAGAAAGCTTGCACAGAGGGGAAGGGAAATAATCAAACGTGAACCGTTTCTCTCTTAGCTATTTTTAAATGTTTCCTGTTGTTTCTGACAAGTATTCTCTCAATGTTTCACCAACCTCTTCAACTCAGGACTAGTCTTAAATGTGATCCGTTTCCACCCCACTCCCCTTCTGCCCAACTTGGGTTACTGGGATCCACTTTACTTACTGTCAGTCTGACTGTTTTTAGGTATTCAGTTCTATAACTTTGAAAAATAAATGTAGTTGGCAACCATGACCATCACAGAGGCATAAACATTTCTATCACTGGTAAAGCTCAGTTGTGCTATTGTAATCAATCCCCTTCTCCCTCCCACCAGTCTCTGGAAACCTCTAATGATTTTTATCTCTACAGTTTTATGTTTTCCACAATGTTATAAAAGTAGAATTATACAGTAAATATTCATTTGTTTTTGTCTCGTTTCTTTCACTTAGCATAATATTTTTAGGTTAATCTGTATTATATCATATATCAGTCACTTAATTTCTTCTTAAGGCTGAATAATACTAATATTTCAATTGTATGAATTACAGTACCATATATTGTTTATCCAGTCATCAATTGATAGACATTTGGGTTTTTTCTACTTTCATCTATTATGAATAATGCTACTATGAACATTCATGTACACATTTTGGTGCAAACGTATGATGTTTTCAAGTCCCTTGGGTAAAATAACTTGGAGTGAGATTGTGGGTTAAGTAAAATCTTTGTCTTAAATTTATAAAAACTGCAAAATTGTTTTCCAAGGTTATTTTACCATTTGAATTCCTGCCAGTGCAATGTATGACAATTAAGTTGCTCTGAGTTTTTGTCAGCCTTTTTTTAAAAAATTTTTTATTGCATTTTAGGTTTTGGGGTACATGTGCAGAACATGCAAGACAGTTGCATAGGTACACACATGGCAGTGTGTTTTGCTTCCTTTCTCCCCTTCACCCACATTTGGCATTTCTCCCCAGGCTATCCCTCCCCACCTCCCCCTCCCGCTGGCCCTCCCCTTTTCCCCCCAATAGACCCCAGTGTTTAGTACTCCCCTCTCTGTGTCCGTGTGTTCTCATTTTTCATCACCCGCCTATGAGTAAGAATATGTGGTGTTTCATTTTCTGTTCTTGTGTCAGTTTGCTGAGGATGATGTTCTCCAGATTCATCCATGTCCCTGCAAACGACACAAACTCATCATTTCTGATTGCTGCATAATATTCCATGGTGTATATGTGCCACATTTTTCCAATCCAGTCTATCATCATTGGGCATTTGGGTTGATTCCAGGTCTTTGCTATTGTAAACAGTGCTGATATGAACATTCGTGTACATGTGTCCTTATAGTAGAACGATTTATAGTCCTTTGGATATATACCCAGTAATGGTATTGCTGGGTCAAATGGAATTTCTATTTCTAAGGCCTTGAGGAATCGCCACACTGTCTTCCACAATGGTTGAACTAATTTACACTCCCACCAACAGTGTAAAAGTGTTCCTTTTTCTCCACATCCTCTCCAGCATCTGTTGTCTCCAGATTTTTTTTTTTTTTTTGAGACGGAGTTTCGCTCTTGTTACCCAGGCTGGAGTGCAATGGCACGATCTCGGCTCACTGCAACCTCCGCCTCCTGGGTTCAGGCAATTCTCCTGCCTCAGCCTCCCGAGTAGCTGGGATTACAGGCACGCACCACCGTGCCCAGTTAATTTTTTTGTATTTTTAGTAGAGACAGGGTTTCACCATGTTGACCAGGATGGTCTTGATCTCTCGACCTCGTGATCCACCCATCTAGGCCTCCCAAAGTGCTGGGATTAGAGGCTTGAGCCACCGCGCCCGGCCGTCTCCAGATTTTTTAATGATCGCCATTCTAACTGGCGTGAGATGGTATCTCAATGTGGTTTTGATTTGCATCTCTCTGATGACCAGTGACGATGAGCATTTTTTCATATGATTGTTGGCCTCATATATGTCTTCTTTCGTAAAGTATCTGTTCATATCCTTTGCCCAATTTTGAATGGGCTTGTTTGTTTTTTTCCTGTAAATCTGTTTGAGTTCTTTGTAAATTCTGGATATCAGCCCTTTGTCAGATGGGTAAACTGCAAAAATTTTTTCCCATTCTGTTGGTTGCGGATTCACTCTAGTGATGGTTTCTTTTGCCATGCAGAAGCTGTGGAGTTTGATTAGGTCCCATTTGTCTATTTTGGCTTTTGTTGCCAATGCTTTTGGTGTTTTGTTCATGAAGTCCTTGCCTACTCCTATGTCCTGGATGGTTTTGCCTAGATTTCCTTCTAGGGTTTTTATGGTGCCAGGTCTTATGTTTAAGTCTTTAATCCATCTGGAGTTAATTTTGGTGTAAGGTGTCAGGAAGGGGTCCAGTTTCTGCTTTCTGCACATGGCTAGCCAGTTTTCCCAACACCATTTGTTAAACAGGGAATCCTTTCCTCATTGCTTGTTTTTGTCAGGTTTATCAAAGATTGTATGGTTGTAGATATGTTGTGTTGCCTCTGATGCCTCTGTTTTGTTCCATTGGTCTATATCTCTGTTTTGGTACCAGTATCATGCTGTTTTGATTACTGTAGCCTTGTAGTATAGTTTGAAATCCGGTAATGTGATGCCCCCCGCTGTGTTCTTTTTGCTTAGAATTGACTTGGCTATGTGGGCTCTCTTTTGGTTCCATATGAAGTTCATGGTGGTTTTTTCCAGTACTATGAAGAAAGTCAATGGTAGCTTGATGGGGATAGCATTGATTCTGTAAATTACTTTGGGCAGTATAGCCATTTTCACGATATTAATTCTTCCTAACCATGAACATGGAATGTTTCTCCATCTGTTTGTGTCCTCTCTGATTTCGTTGAGCAGTGGTTTGTGAAGAGGTCCCTTACATTCCTTGTGAGTTGTATTCCTAGGTATTTTATTCTTTTTGTAGCAATTGTGAATGGCAGTTCGTTCTTGATTTGGCTTTCTTTAAGTCTGTTATTGGTGTATAGGAATGCTTGTGATTTTTGCACATTGATTTTATATCCTGAGACTTTGCTGAAGTTGCTTATCAGTTTCAGGAGTTTTTGGGCTGAGGCGATGGGGTCTTCTAGGTATGCTATCATGTCGTCTGCAAATAGAGACAATTTGGCTTCCACCTTTCCTATTTGAATACCCTTTATTTCTTTTTCTTGCCTGATTGCTGTGGCTAGAACTTCCAGTACTATATTGAATAGGAGTGGTGAAAGAGGGCATCCTTGTCTAGTGCTGGATTTCAAAGGGAATGCTTCCAGTTTTTGCCCATTCAGTATGATATTGGCTGTTGGTTTGTCATAGATAGCTTTTATTACTCTGAGATACGTTCCATCGATACCGAGTTTATTGAGGGTTTTTAGCATAAAGGGCTGTTGAATTTTGTCAAATGCCTTCTCTGCGTCAATTGAGATAATCATGTGGTTTTTGTTTCTGGTTCTGTTTATGTGGTGAATTACGTTGATAGACTTGCATATGTTGAACCAGCCTTGCATCCCCAGGATGAATCCTACTTGATCATGATGAATAAGTTTTTTGATTTGCTGTTGCAATCGGCTTGCCAATATTTTATTGAAGATTTTTGCATCTATGTTCATCATGGATATTGGCCTGAAGTTTTATTTTCTCGTTGGGTCTCTGCCGGGTTTTGGCATCAGAATGATATTGGTCTCATAAAACGTTTTGGGAAGGATTCCCTCTTTTTGGATTATTTGGAATAGTTTCAGAAGGAATGGTACCAGCTCCTCTTTGTGTGTCTGGTAGGATTCGGCTGTGAACCCATGTGGACCTGGGATTTTTTTGTGTGGTAGGCTCTTAATTGCTGCCTCGACTTCTGACCTTGTTATTGGTCTATTCATAGTTTCAGCTTCCTCCTGGTTTAGGCTTGGGAGGACACAGGAGTCCAGGAATTTATCCATTTCTTCCAGGTTTACTAGTTTATGTGCATAGAGTTGTTTGTAATATTCTCTGATGATGGTTTGAATTTCTGTGGAATCTGTGGTGATTTCCCCTTTATCATTTTTTATTGCATCTATTTGGTTGTTCTCTCTTTTCTTTTTAATCAATCTGGCTAGTGGTCTGTCTATTTTGTTGATCTTTTCAAAAAACCAGCTCTTGGATTTATTGATTTTTTGAAGGGTTTTTCGTGTCTCAATCTCCTTCAGTTCAGCTCTGATCTTAGTTATTTCTTGTCTTCTGCTGGGTTTTGAGTTTTTTTGATCTTGCTCCTCTAGCTCTTTCAATTTTGACGTTAGGGTGTCAGATTTGGATCTCTCCATTCTCCTCATATGGGCACTTATTGCTATATACTTTCCTCTAGAGACTGCTTTAAATGTGTCCCAGAGATTCTGGTATGTTGTGTCTTCGTTCTCATTGGTTTTGAAGAACTTCTTTATTTCTGCCTTCATTTCATTGTTTATCCAGTCAACATTCAAGAGCCAGTTGTTCAGTTTCCATGAAGCTGTGCGGTTCTGGGTTGGTTTCTGAATTGTGAGTTCTAACTTGATTGCACTATGGTCTGAGAGGCTGTTTGTTATGACTTCAATTGTTTTGCATTTGCTGAGCAGTGCTTTACTTCCAATTATGTGGTCAATTTTAGAGTAGGCGTGATGTGGTACTGAGAAGAATGTATATTCTGTGGATTTGGGGTGGAGAGTTCTGTAAATGTCTATCAGGTTTGCTTGCTCCAGGTCTGAGTTCAAGCCCTGGATATCCTTGTTAATTTTCTGTCTGGTTGATCTGTCTAATATTGACATTGGAGTGTTAAAATCTCCCACTATTATTGTGTGGGAGTCTAAGTCTTTTTGTAGGTCATTAAGAACTTGTCTTATGTATCTGGGTGCTCCTGTATTGGGTCCATATATGTTTAGGATCGTTAGCTCTTCTTGTTGTATTGATCCTTTTACCATCATATAATGGCCTTCTTTGTCTCTTTTGATCTTTGTTGCTTTAAAGTCTATTTTATCACAGATGAGAATTGCAACTCCTGCTTTTTTTTGCTCTCCATTTGCTTGGTAAATCTTCCTCCATCCCTTTATTTTGAGCCTTTGTGTATCCTTGCATGTGAGATGGGTTTCCTGGATACAGCACACCGATGGGTTTTGGATTTTTATCCAATTTGCCAGTCTGTGTCTTTTGATTGGTGCATTTAGTCCATTTACATTTAGGGTTAATATTGTTATGTGTGAATTTGATACTGCCATTTTGATGCTAGCTGGCTGTTTTGCCCGTTAGTTGTTGTAGATTCTTCATTATGTTGATGCTCTTTAGCATTTAGTGTGATTTTGGAATGGCTGGTACTGGTTGTTCCTTTCTATGTGTAGTGCCTCTTTCAGGAGCTCTTGTAAAGCAGGCCTGGTGGTGACAAAATCTCTGAGTACTTGCTTGTTCGCAAAGGATTTTATTTTTCCTTCACTTCTGAAGCTCATTTTGGCTGGATATGAAATTCTGGGTTGAAAGTTCTTTTCTTTAAGAATGTTGAATATTGGCCCCACTCTCTTCTGGCTTGTAGGGTTTCTGCCGAGAGATCTGCTGTGAGTCTGATGGGCTTCCCTTTGTGGGTGACCCGACCTTTCTCCCTGCCTGCCCTTAGTATTTTCTCCTTTATTTCAACCGTGTTGAATCTGACGATTATGTGCCTTGGGGTTGCTCTTCTTGCGGAATATCTTTGTGGTGTTCTCTGTATTTCCTGCATTTGAGTGTTGGCCAGTCTTGCTAGGTGGGGGAAATTTTCCTGGATAATATCCTGAAGAGTATTTTCCAGCTTTGATTCATTCTCTTCCTCACATTCTGGTACACCTATCAAACGTAGGTTAGGTCTTTTCACATAGTCCTACATTTCTTGGAGGCTTTGTTCATTCCTTTTTGCGCTTTTTTCTCTGATCTTGGTTTCTCATTTTATTTCATTGAGTTGATCTTCGACTTCTGATATTCTTTCTTCTGCTTGGTCAATTCGGCTATTGAAACTTGTGCATGCTTCGGGAAGTTCTCGTATTGTGTTTTTCAGCTCCTTTAATTCATTCATATTCCTTTCTAAGTTATCCATTCTTGTTATCCTTTCCTCGAATCTTTTTTCATATCTTTTTTCAAGATTCTTAGTTTCTTTGCATTGATTTAAAACATGTTCTTTTAGCTCACAAAAGTTTCTCATTATCCACCTTTTGAAGTCTAATTCCGTCGTTTCGTCACAGTCATTCTCCGTCCAGCTTTGTTTCCTTGCTTGTGAGGAGTTTTGGTCCTTTCTAGGAGGCGAGATGTTCTGGTTTTGGGTGTTTTCCTCCTTTTTGCGCTGGTTTCTTCCCATCTTTGTGGATTTATCCACCTGTCGTCTGTGTAGTTGCTGACTTTTCGATTGGGTCTCTGAATGGACACCCATATTGTTGATGATGAAGTATTTCTGTTACTTGGTTTTCCTTCTACCAGTCTAGCCCCTTCACTGTATGACTGCTGAGGTCCAATCCAGGCACTGATTGTCTGGGGTGCACCTATAGCAGCTGTGGAACAGTGAGGGATGCTACCAGTTTCTTTTTCTGCTATCTTTGTCCCAGAATGATGCCTGCCAAATGTCAGTCTTTTGGATATAGAGGGGTCAGGGAGCTGCTTGAGGAGACAGTCTGTACTTTATAGGAGCTCAATTACTGAGCTGTGAGCTCTGTTGTTCATTCAGGGCTGTTAGGCTGCCATGTTTAATTCTGCTGCAACAGAACTCATTTAAAAAACCCTTTTTTTCTCAGATAGTCTGTCTGGGAGGGTTGGCGCTTTATTTTTGAGTGTCCATTGTGCTGTCCTGCCCAGTTAGGAGGCAGTGTAGTCACTATTTGCCTGCCGAGGCTCTGCCCTGCTGGAGTGAGGTTCGCCCTGTTGCTGCAGGCTCTGCCCTTCTGCTGCGGTCTCCGCCCTGCTGCCACGGGCTACGCCCTGAGGCGGAGTCTCTCTGTTTTAGCGGGTTGCCTTGGCAATGGCAGGCTGCGTCAGCAATGGGTGTGTACCTCAGTAGGGGCGGGTTGCCTCGGTAATGGCAGACGCCCCTCCCCCACAGAGCTGTGCTCTCAGGGAACCTCTCCACCAAGAGCGTTTGGAATCGCCGTTTTGTTTGTTGCACTGCGCTACCCCAAATGCTGTGTCCCTGGAATCTCCTGGGCTGGCTCACTGTCCAAGTCCCGTTCAGTCTCAAGTTCAGCCCTCTCAAGTCTCAGGTTGCCGGTTCTGCAGGGCACCCAGACCAGTGCGCTTTGTGCAGAGTGCTGTGTAGCTCTGCTGTGCTACGGCGCGGGCCGCTGCTACACCGGCCAAAACCTCTGCCTGGCATCCCGCGTCTCTTTTATACCTGCAATTTCCCCGTCTGTGGGCAACAAAGATCCATCTGGAAATGCGGCCCCGACTCACCCTCTCCGCGCATGCACCGAGAGCTTCAATCCTGGGTTGTTCTCACAGTGCCATCTTGAGTCCTCCCTTTGTCAGTCTTTTGAATTGCCTTTTTAAAAAAATAAGTTTAGTCTGTTTTTAGATTCTCCTTCCATCAAAACAAAGCTAGATAAAAATTTATTCTGTCTCATAATTTCCACTTCAGGGAATTTATCTTATCACTTATTGTTTTTCAGCTATACTTCCATTATTAAAGGAACTAGATCAAAACAATGGACTTTGAGAAATTATTTTTCACCTCAATTTTACAAATACTGTATCACAAATATTTTACAGTACAAACTTAGGAAAGCATCTTTTCACCTTCTTAAAAGATTCTTCACCTCCTAAATAGAAATAGAAGGGAAGCAATGCTATTAAGTATTATATAAGCTAGTTGTTGCAGCGAAATAATCTATTAACATTCTCATAACACTAGTCTAGTGACATTATTATTATTGTGAGAATTTAGTAAGAATAGTAGGAAGGGGCCTAGCAAATAGTAGAAACTGATTAAAATGTCACTAACTGGTCATGCACAGTGGTTCATGCCTATAATCCCAGGACTTTGGGAGGCTGAGGCATGGGGATCACCTGAGGTGAGGAGTTCGTGACCAGCCTGGCCAACATGGCAAAACCCTGTCTCTACCCAAAATACCAAAATTGGTTGGACATGGCAGCAGGTGCCTGCAATCCCAGCTACTCAGGAGTCTGAAGCAAGAGAATCACTTGAACCTAGGAGGCAGAGGTTAGAGTGAGCTTGTTATTTGTAATTTCCCCTACATTTATGAATGTGTTTTCTCCATTGTTTAGATTGAGGGTGAATTCCTGTTACATTCAAAAACAAACTCACAAAAGTACATACCGTAATCAAGGTGTTCTTCAGTGTCTGGGCATTGAGTAGTTAATTATTAATTGTAGTCTTCACTGTTATCTGACCTAAGTTGTTCATAGGTCCTTTGTGTGAAGCCACAGACATGAGAAATTTTGAGTGCACACTCATTGGACCCTTTCCAAATGAGAAAGTGTATCTGAAAATGGTGAAGCTGGTGGAGTTACTAGGTGAGTAAAGATAATAAAACCATTAGAGGCTGGGTGCGGTGGCTCACACCTGCAATTCCAGCACTTTGAGAGGTCAAGGCTGGTGGATCACCTGAGTTCAGGAGTTCGAGACCAGCCTGACCAACATGGTGAAACCCCATTTCTACTAAAAAAACAAAAATTTGCCAGGCGTGGTGGCGTGCGCCTGTAATCCCAGCTATTCGCAAGGCTGAGGCAGAAGAATCACTTGAACCTGGGAGGCAGAGGTTGCAATGAGCTGAGATCATTCCATTGCATTATAGCCTGGGCAACAAGAGAGAAACTCCATCTAAAAAAAAAATAGGATTATAGTATTAGGATGTGCTGGGGAAGCACGTCCTAAACAAGAAATGATATTTAAACTGAGATCTGAAGGGCAAGGAGGCATTATCCAGGGAAAGAGGATAAGTAGGAGATAATCTGAGATTCTAGCCAGATATAACAGACGGGAAATGCTGTACAACCTGGTTCATCCCTGGAGAAATCCACTGTGGAAATCCACTATTCAGCAGTTGGGCACGTCCAGAAAACTGTATGAAACTTAATGAAACATTATAGAAAGTGGCTGAACACATTTTCCTCTCTTTGCTCTGACCCCAGCTCTCACAGCAGTGTTACCACTATTACTATATACTGTATGGGATTTGGAGATCTTCTCAGGATAGTGTGAAATGGTGGATTTTAGAACCAAGTTTGGAAAGTAAAGATGCTTGTGAGAGTGATAAGAAGAAGAAATATTTATATTTGTGGAACCATAGGAAAGAAAACTTCTGAGTAAAGGGATTTGATCAATATTTTGATTTACACACTCTTGCACTATTTGCTATGCAAAATGACTTTTAGTAGATGATTGTTTCATTTTCCCAAATGATATTTTTCACTGGAAAAGCCAGAAATTAGAGATTAGTACCATCTAGTGACGAGTTCCACAATGGCTACTTGTACATCATTTAGCAGAAACCCTGGGAAGGAGAGGCCCCATCAGAAGGAACTTTCTAGAATTTACTCCACAAATAAAGTGGCCCAGTCAGAGCCTACAGAAATTGAATTATATTAAATCATGTGCCAGGAAGTTTTCTTCAGCCTCCTCCATGATAAAAAGAAAGCTCTCTGTGTATGTGTGTTTGTGTTTGTGTGTGTGTGTGTGTGTGAGAGAGATGATGTTTATATATATATATATATATACACATACGCAAATGCCTGCATACAGATGTATATTACAAAATGTTTTGTAACTTCTTTTTAAAAATTATGTGTGCATATATGTATGCATATTTTATATATATTTTTTCATGTCTAGAACTATATTTCGACAGAATTATTTTTGTGATCAAATTTCTAATGAGAAATATACAATATTATAAAATTTTATCTCATTTTAATTTTTGCTGACTTCAAAATTATGTATTTATTCCAAAAATAAATGCAGTGGGTAAATAAGTATTCATTGGAGAAAAATTTTTAATCTTTTGTCCTGTTATATAACAAGATGCCCATCCTTAGTAATGTAGTTTCTGTTCTCCAGATATATTTCCATGTTCATAGTAGTACATAGGTAGGTTCAGATGACATTACATATTGTTTTCGAAAATTGTAATCACTATATGTATAGTATGGTTACTAAATTCTATTGTTTAATATGTATTTTTCACATACATTATAATTTTGTTCTTCCTTAGTCTTTATATGTTTGTGATGCATAATTCTTGCTTGAATTATTTCACTTCAGACCTATGAATAAAAGACTTTTAGGTATTCAGACTTATTTATATATTAAGAATATTAAATACCTGCCTATAAAATATGCTGGAATTGCCCCGTAATTCATATTTCTTTAAAATTATTTTTATGTTTTTGGATAGCCAAAGTCTTCTTTATCTTTCCCATATCTTTTATAATTAAATTAGTAATATAAATTGCTGTAAAGAATTTGGAACCAGTTAAAATGTATTTATAACTTTATGATCATTGTTAAAAAGAAAATTTGCGAACCTACTGATAGTGTATGAGATTTGGGGATATTGTCAGGAGAGTGTGTGAAATGGTAGATTTTAGAATCAAGTTTGAAAAGTAAAGATGTTTTTGAGAGTAGTAAGAAGTTACTGACATTAACTTTCTTCTTCATAGTAAGAATGAAATATTAAAAACTTCTGAAGGGCCAGGTGCTGTGACTAACACCTGTAATCCCAGCACTTTGGGAGGCTGAGGCAGGAGGATTGCTTGAACCCAGCAGTTCGAGATTACCCTGAGTAAAGTAGTGAAACCCTGTCTCTACAAAAAAGTACAAAAATTAGCCTGGTGTGGTGGTGTGTGCCTGCCTAGTCACAGCTACGAGGGACGCTGAAGTGGGAAGATTTCTTGATCAAGGGAGGTCGAGGTGGCAGTGAGCCATGATTGCACCACTGCACTCCAGCCTGGGTGACAGAGCAAGATCCTGTTCCCCCTCCAAAACAATCCCAAAGAAAACAAAACTAAAACAAAACTTGGAGGAACAGAATTCATCATTGAAACCTTTTTATTCTATGTGTTTTTCCGTCTTTGTCATTTCACCTTTTAGTTGAATGTTAAAGAAGCAATTTTCCATTAAGTCTGAGAAAGAAATGACAGTCATGAATCCACTAGAGAATGGTATCAACCTACGCCTCAGATACCAGGTTCATCACTGATCATAGGACTTTCAGTGAGTCACCGCCCCTGTGCTGGTCTCTGTAACACACAATAATCCTTTATATAGAAATAGGTCATTGCTCAAGTGTCATTTCCATTAGTGAGAACTGCAATGATTATACTACTTTTAAAAGTTCACACCCCTTATGCACTCCCCATCTCCCTTCCCTGCATTAATTTTTCCACAATAAAAAGACAGCATAAACATTGTTAGTTCTCTTTCTTAGCCATGCACTGTTTTCAGTGCTTTGTATGTGCTAACACATTTATTTCTCAGATCAAGTTTAATAGGGAAGTACTATTATTATTATCCCTAAGGTCACACATTTTAAGTGGGCAGAACTGCCACTGAAATCCACCATCATGGTTCCTAAATACCTTCTCTTAACTGTCAGTCACATTGTGCCTGTCTAAATTAGCTAGGCCATATCATATATTCCATATTTTACTTACTTGTTTATTATCTTTTACCAACCCCATTAAAACATTAACTTTGAAAGTGCAAGAACTTTGTTCATTTTGTTCATGGTTATATCCTGAGGCAGAGGCATAAAATGTCCTGTAGCCACCAAGTACAAAGTCTGATATTAATATCACCACTACAGCTTTCTCTTATGCTTACTGTTTGTGTGGTACATCTTTTTCTTTCCTTTTACTTTCAGCCTATTTTGCCTTTATAGTTAAACTGTATTTCCTGTAGACAACATATATTTAGATCTTGTTTTTGCATATATTCTCATAATCTTTGCCTTTTACTTGTGGGTGTTTATTAGCATTTAAAGTAACTAATAATAAAATTTGATTTAATTTTAATATTTTTCTATTTTAATGCATCCCCTTAAAAATTCCTCTATCCTTTGTTTGCTTTCTTTTTTGCCTTTTCCAACTTTTAGGTTCAGAGGGTACATATGCCAATTTGTTACATGGATGAATTACATGTCGCTGGGGTTTGTTGTACAAATCATTTCAACACCAGATAGTGTATTAGGGTTCTCTAGAGAGACAAAGCTAGTAGGATATACATATATATGAAAGGGAGTTTATTAAGGACAGTTGACTCACACAGTCACAAGGTGAAGTCGCACGATAGGCCATCTGCAAGTTGAGGAGCAAGGAAGTCAGTAGTGGCTCAGTCTGTGTCCCAAAACCTCAAAAGTAGCAAAGCCAACAGTGCAGCCTTCAATCTGTGGCTGAAAGTCTGAGAGCTCCTAGCAAACTACTGGTATAAGTCCAAGAGTCCAAAAATTGAAGAATTTGGAATCTGGTGTTTGGGAGCAAGAAGTATCCAGCACCAAAGAAAGATGAAGGCTGAAAGACTCAGCAAGTCAGCTTCTTCCACCTTCTTCTGTCTGCTTTTTCTAGCCTCATTGGAAGTTGATTAGATGGCGAACACCCAGACTGTGGATGGATCATCCTGAGGGTCGGTCTTCCTGTCCCAGTCTACTGACTTAAATGTTATCTCTTCTGGCAACCCAGAAATCCCCAGATACATCCAGAAACAATATTTTGTATCCTTTGATCCAATCAAGTTGACAATATTAACCATCACAAGTCCAACTCTTGTCAACTTGAACCCATACACATTTCTTGAAATCATACTTAATCTCCAAATAAAGTCAATCATAAAGTCATAATTAAGCCTAACATAATACAGCTATCCTCTGTTCAGTTGGAAGTGCACTAATCCTTAACCTTACTACCTGATAGGTAGATTGTCAATCCTTACCCTTCTTATTTGTTATCCCCTCAAGTAGGCCTCAGTGTCCATTGTTCCTGTCTTTGTGTCCATGTGTATTCAATATTTAGCTCCCACTTACAAGTGAGAACATGCAGTATTTGGTTTTCTGATTCTGCATTATTTTGCATGTGATAATTGCCTCCAGCTGAATCAATGTTGCTGCGAAGAACATGATTTCATTCTTTTTCTATGGTGGCATAGTAGTCCATGGTGTATATGTATGACATTATTAAATCCAATCCACCTTGATGAGCACCTAGGTTGATTCCATGTCTTTGCTATCATGAATACTGCTGTGATGAGCATACGGATTGGCACCCATTTAAAAATGGGAAGTTGAGTAAGGGGCTGATTCCTTCTTAATGTCATCCCAGCAACCCCATGACTTTTGAACTTATGACTTTTCTTTTTCCACAAGAGGAGTGATCCTCAGCACACCCTAGGATACTCATCTTTCTTTCCGTGTAAGTCCTCTACTCCTTCGCAGCCACTCCCTCTGATTTCCAGTAGGGACAACTGTACAGAATAAGAATTATGTTTCTGGGGAATTTTTGCTCAAAGTCAACAATCTACTATCTGTGAGCGTATAATTGCCTGACTTTTAAACCCATTGTGCAGATCTCTCTTAATTAGTTTATGTATCCCAAAATAGGAATAATAGTTCATGCTTTGCATACATTGTAGGATTCTTTTGTTTAAAAACCTGTGAAATTGCATTTTAAAATGTAAAGCATAATTTAATGTAAGTTGCTCTAGGGTAGTGAATGTATTTCAAGATTGTAGGTATTTGCAGTGACTAAAAAGTGTGAACTAAGGAATCTTGCTGTCTATTGGCACAAAAAAAGTGAGAGGAAAGCAAAGCAATGTGTATATCTAATTTGAACCCATTTTTCTAAATAAAGGAAAGATCAATTTCACCATTAGCATCTCTGAGGCTCTCTAACTCTGAGAATGGTAAAGGGCCTCCCATATCACCGGTTTTCGAACTAAACTCTAAGTCCCTCGAAAGCAGGGGTTATTGTATATTAGGCTTCTCTTGACCATGTTTTACTTTCTTAATAAACATCAGCTGCTTGGCCTGGTGTGCTTCCTGCATTTGAGAAGTATAACAATCTATCTAGTCAGTGGCAATTATCCCTGAATCTGCTGGCTTTACCATACCTGAATAATGAAAATAAAAACCTACATTTTATTTTATTTTACAATTTCAACTTTTATTTTAGGTTCAGGGGGTACATGTGCAGGTTTCTTACACGGATATATTACGTGATGCTGAGGTTTGGGGTACAGTTGATCCCATCTCCCAGATAGTGAGCACAGTATGTAATAGTTTTTCATCCCTTCCCTTGCAACTACCTTGCCTGCTAGTAGTCCCCGTGTCTACTGTTGCAATCCTTATGTTCATGTGTACTCAGTGTTTAGCTACCACACATAAGGGAGAACATGAGGTATTTGGTTTTCTGTCCCTGTGCTAGTTTGCTAAGGATAATGGCCTCCAGCTCCATTCATGCCCCTGCAAAAGACATAATCTCATTCTTTTTATGACTGCATAGTATTCCATGATGTATATGTACCACATTTTCTTTATTCAATTCATCATTGATGGACATCTAGGTTGACTCCATGTCTTTTCTATTGCGAATAGTGCTGCAATGAACATGCACTTGCATGTGTCTTTATGGGAGAATGATTCACCTTCCTTTGGGTTTGTATCCAGTAATGGGATTTCTGGGTCAAATAGTAGTTCTGTTTTAGTTCTTTGAGAAATTGCCAAACTGTTTTCCACAGTGGCTGAACTAATTTACGTTCCCACTAGCAGTGTATGATTGTTAACTTTTCTCTACAACCTTGTCAGCATCTGCTATTTTTTGACTTTTTGATGATAGCCATTCTGACTGGTGTGAGATGCTATTTCATCGTGATTTTGATTTGCATTTCTCTAATGATTGGTGATGTTGAGCATTTTTTCATATGCTTGTTGGCTGCACGTATGCCTTTTTATGAAAAGTGTCTGTTCATGTCCTTTGCCTATTTTTTAATCAGGCTGTTTGTTCTTGCTTATTGATTTGTTTAAGTTTCTTATAGATTGTGGATATTAGACCTTTGTCAGATGCATAGTTTACAAATATTTTCTCCCTTCTTGTAGGTTGTCTGTTTACACTGTTGATAGTTTCTTTTGCTGTGCAGAAGCTGTTTTAGTTTAATTCAGTCCCACTTGTCAATTTTTGTTTTTGCTGCTATTGCTTTTGGAGTCAGTCATAAAATCTTTGTCAGGGCCAGTGTTCATAATGATATTTTCTAGATTTCCTCCTAGAGTTTTAACAGTTTTAGGTTTTACATTTAAGTCTTTAATCAGTCTAGAATTGATTTTTGTATACAGTGAAAGGAAGGGATCCAATTACAATCTTATGCATATGTGTTTGCCTTCTTTTAAGTTAAATAAGTATGTTTTAGAATTCCATTCTGCTTTCTCTATTTACTTATGGCTATACCTTATTGCATTTTAAAGTGATTGTTTTAGGGATTACATTATAAACCACTAATCTTACTGTGTTCTCAGAGTTCATATTGTACAACTTCACATAAAATAAAAGAACATGGCTGTTAATGCATTTGCTCTTACCACTGCTCCCTTTTATACTATAGCTATCATATATATTATACCCACATACATTAAATCATAATACATTATAATTTTTGCTTTAAAGAAACTTGTATTTAAAAGAAATTAAAAGGAAAATAAAATGCAGTGGTTTATATTTACACACATATTGGCCATTTTTTATGCTTTTCATTCCTCTTTATAGATTTTATTTTGCATCTGGTATCATTTCTCTTCAGCCTAAACAACTTCCTTTATTATGTCTTGTATTGCAGATATACTGACATTGTACTTTCTTAGTTTTGCTTATGTAGCACTGTCTTTATTCACCTTACACTATCTTTGTGAATGATACCTTGTAGATTCCAAATTTTGTTCCTCTACAGCAGGTGTCCCCAGTCCCCAGGTCATGGACCAGTACTGATCACTGGCCTGTTAGGAATCAGGCCGCACCTCAGAAGGTGAGCCATGGGCCAGCAAGCATTACCACCTGACCTCCACCTCCTGTCAGATCAGTGGAGGCATTAGATTCTCATAGGAGTGTGAACCCTATTGTGAACTGAACAAGTGAGGGATCTAGGTTGCATGGTCCTTATGAAAATCTAATGCCTGATGGTCTCAGGTATAACAGTTTTATCCTGAAATCTACCCCATACCCCATCGGTGGAAAAATTGTCTTCCACAAAACCAGTCTTTGTCCCCTAGTGCCAAAAAGGTTGGGCTCCACTGCTGTACAGAGTATGAACTTGTTTGTTGGTTGGAGCAACAAACTAATCCAATCTCTTTCTCCTGCAGTTAACACCAGATGAAATATTTTAGCTAAGTCTAAAAGAACTGAAACTTACTGTTTTCCCATGTATAGTTCAGGGGTCAGCCAGATGTTGGAGCCACAGTTTTATACAGATTTTTGTGGCACTCTCTTTGTGACTTTCACCTTTCACTGTATTATTTACTTATTTTTCGGCTGCTATGGTTGTCCCAAAATGTGGCTATTGATTCCTAAACTAGTAAGACTACAGATTTATCCAAGTTTTAGCCACTGCACACGTAACCAGGCAAAAAGCCATAAAAGCTGGCATCCAGAAATATTTCTTCTTCCAAATTCTACTTTCCTCTGATCTCTGCTTGCTTTCAATATTTCTCAAGTGCTTTAAAGTAATGAACAAAAAATGTTAATTTTTCTGTTACACAGTTACATAATATAAGCACTACTAAATCTTAGCATGAAGCAACTAGAATGCAGAAGTATCATTATCAAGGTACCAAAATGTATACATCATACAGTACTCTAAGAAAAGAAAATCATGATGTGAAAATATGTACTATGATAATCTCATAAATATTCTAAGGAGACAAATAGGTACTAAAGGGAAAGTTCTTTTTTTAGGTTTTATTGACACATAATGATTATACATATTTATGGGGTACATGTGATATTTTGGTACACACATATAATGTGTAATGATCTAATTAGGGTATTTGAAATATTCATTGCCTTGAAAATTTATAATTTCTTTGTGTTGGGAATATTTCAAATCTTCTCTTCTAATTATTTTGAAATATACAATAAATTGTTAGCCATAGTCAGCCTACTGTGCTGTCAAAACAGTATGGAGGTTTCTCAAAAAATGAAACATAGAACCGCCATATGATCCAGCAATCACACTACTGGGCATTTATCCAAAGGAAAGGAAATTGATATATCGAAGGGATACCTGCACCTCTTTATGTTTATTGCAGCACTATTCACAATAGCCAAGATAGGGAATCAACTTAAGTGCCCATCAACGGATGGATGGATAAAGAAAATGTGGTATATATACAGAAAAGAATACCATTCAGCCATACAAAATAATGAAATCCTGTCATTTTCAGCAACATGGATGGAACTGGAAGTCATTATATTGAATGAAATAAGCCAGGCACGGAAAGACAAATGCCACGTGTTCTCATTTGTAGGACTTACAAAATTTGATTTCGTGGAGAGAGACAGTAGAATGTTAGTTAGCCAAGGTTGGGGAGGGTTGGGGAAATGAAGAGAGATGGTTAATGGGTACAAACATATGGTTAGATAGGCGGAATAAGTTCTCATATCCTCAAGTGCTTTTAGATACTTATTTTCATTTTTTTCCCCAGAGTTTATAGTTGCTACCTATAGGAGGTTTGGTTCAATGGAACTTACTTTGCCATTACTGGAACTAAAATATGTACTCTGCCTTTAATTATGAAAAGGATGAGCCATTGACTTTCTTGCCTGAAAAGGTTGAATGCAATTTAATTGTGAAAGTGAGGTCTGTCTACTTCAGTCGACAGAGAGAATACAATTAGGGATGAATTCTTTACCATAGGCAAAAAAGGTTTAATACATAGGTCTATATAATTAGAAAACAGAAACATTAATTTAAATAAATCATGTTCTCACCAGAATGCCTTGATTAGAAATATGTGAATGCTTATAACACATTATTGGAATTGACTTTCCTCCATAGCATTCAGTGTCTTAAACCATAACATGTTCCCTTCAGCCACATTCTCAGCTGAAATAACTTTGCTTCTATGTGTATATATACATATGTATGTATGAGGTATAAACATGTAATAAATATGGAGAGATATATTTTCAAAGGAAAATTTAATCTTGCAACATCTCTTTGCAACATGCCTTTTTCATACAACAGCATATTTTCCAAGTAATAGAATACATTTCTAACACTTGATTTTTTTGGTTTTCTTCACAAACAGGCTTATCATGTTTTTATTATTTTGTTTACTTTCCCTAATTATAAAATTAATGTATTTTTTCCAAAACAAGTAATATACATATATATATATATACACACATGCACACACACACACACACACACACACACACACACACACACATATATATATCTTATATATATGTATAAGGAAAGAAACTATTTCTAAATTTTAACTTCATTTATCAGTCGTTGTTATCAACCCTAAATAGTCACTAATCTCCTTTCTGTCTCTATGTCTATGCTTATTCTGGACATGTCATACAAATGAAATCATACAGTATGTGACCTTTTGCATCTGACTTATTTCAGTTAGCATAATGTTTTTAAGGTTCGTCCATGTTGTAGCATGGGCCAGTACTTTTTTATGGCTGAATAATATTCTATTGTATAGATGTACCACATTTCACGTGTACATTTATCAATTGATGGGCTTTGATTGTTTTCATCTTTTGGCTACTATTAATAATGTTGCAGTAAACATTCATGTAAAAGTTTTTGTTTGAACATCTGTTTTCAATTCTCTCACGCATATACCTAAGAGTGGAATTACAGGACATATGTTCATTTTTAAACAAAGCTAAAAGTATCTGTGCAAAATCGATGGAAGCAAATAGACAAAAATAAACAAACCTATTTATGGTTTTACCAAATTGCTGCTTAGAAGCAAGGACCATCAGGGAATATGGACAAATACAATACTTGAACCTTTGAGAGAGGGTATTTACCAGTTAATGGTTTTCTGTGGTTACAAATAAATATTACAAATGCAGAAGGCAGCAGGAGTTGCTTCTGCTACTGGAAATCCAAATGCATTAAATACATTCTCTAGGCTTTTAGGCACTTAAAGTTATGTTGACTATTTTTGATACAGCTCTTATAAAGGCATAAAGCATACCACTCTGAAAACAGACAAAGACTGTTCAGACAAATACCTACGTCTAATGTGAGCCGGTTCAATTGAAATGCTGTCCCCACATCACTCATTGGGTCAGTTGAAAATATCATGGCTAGAGACAACTTGGCACAGAACTGAATTTATCCAAGATGTATCATCCATGAATACCCCATTGTAACCTGCCCGCTGGAGGCCACATAAGAAAATATGACAGTACTAAATATGGCAAACAAAAATTTATTATGTCCTATCAAACATTTTTCTAATGTGGTATTTGAAAGTTTCTTCAAATATGCATTTCCTTTATTTGTTTAGAAATGGAAAAATGTGCATATTTATCGTATTCATCTCAGAAAGGCTATGTGGAACAGTGGTATGATGTAGAAAACTTTTAACTTCAGGAAACTCAAACTCAAAGGCCTATGAGGTCAACTTGATAATGTAGATAATATAAGCAGGGGTATATAAAAATAACAAGAACTTTTGCTATGACAAGTTATTACTCTCTCTCCAGTTTTACTGAAATAAACAGTATTCTTAGTGTTTTTTTTCACCAACATTTCACAATTTTTATTTTTTAGCCGGGCATGATGGGATGGGCCTATAGTCCCATCTTACTTCAGGAGGCTGAAGTGTGAGAATTCCTTGAGCTCAGCAGTTTGAGACTATGCTGAGCAAACTCACTATAATGAGACTCTGTGTCTAAAACAATAAGTACATAAGTTTTATTTTTAAAGAGAAGTAATAATTGTATTATTTGTGAGGTACAATGTGATGTTTTGAGATACATATATATACACACACACACAAACACACAGATTGTGGAATGATTAAATCAAGTGAATCAACATCTCCACTACTTAACCTAATTATCATTTATTTGTAGTTAGCATATTTAAAATCTACTCCTTTAACAAAAATATTTCACTTTTCTCTTTACTGTAATAAAAGAAACAGCAATAATAGTACAATAAAAACTAACTTTCTGTGTATGTGTGTGGATAGGAAGTGACAGGACCCATGGTGACTGGGGATGAGGAAGCTGCTACTCAGCTCCAGCCAGTTGTTTCCTTAAGGGCATGCAGGAATGTAGGCCCTGTGTGGCAAAACCTTCTCATTTTTCAAGATAAGCCAAGGAGCTGTATTTATATATTAAATCTTTCGATTTTTAGATGTTGGCAACTGTTTAAAAATGAAATGTTATGTGGATAAAATTGTATTCCCCAAATCATCAATTTTTACGCTCCGTTGTAAATTAATATTAATTGAAGGGATATGACATCTAAAACCAGGCAAGCTAAATTCAAAAGATGAAAGACAGACATGAATAATATTGTACAATTAACTTTATATAAACAAAAAGTCCACTTAAAGAATTAGAAAAAGAAAGTCAATACAATTAGGAGCAGACACACAAAGAAGCTTACATTACTTGCTTTGTCCAGACATAAGGAGTTGAGAAGAGTTTTTTTTATTGCCAGAGTTATTATGCAGGTTAATGAAAATGTTTACCCAAAAGTTGGAACTATCAAGGATGAATATAATATTCATAAGAAAAATGAGGACACTATGATCAGTTCTCAAGAGCCTTTCTAAAATTAGAACAGCTCTCATTTTCAGCCTGCCATGCTAATATCACTGCCTTGTGTTTTACAGGGATTTTCGGTTTATATGGACTCTTGTTTGGATGGCCACAGTACCCCTTTTGGCAAAGAGTAATGATCTGCATTTCATAGATCAGGAAATCAAGAGCATAAAATATGTTGCTGAAAAAAGACTAGGAATAAAAAACCTTTTATTCATGCAAATCTCAGTTGCAAATTCACATGGTGGAGGCGGAAATGTCAACCGGATATCTAGAATATAGAAGGAACTAGTCTTTGCTGAGCCTCGAATACTATTTTTAAAGTCCTATTAATGTGAAAGACTGAGGACTCCTTGCAACCTTATTTAAAAAGTTTTATCTGCTAATACATGGACAGTGTTTGCTGAGAGAAATATATTTGTCATTTGACTCTAAAAAAATCACCGATGCAAAAATCTCATTGTCAAAAGTAGGCAGACAGCACAAAAAAACCATAATTTTTCACTGAATGATTTTCCTTGAAATTAAACGTTTTTATTTGAATGCAATCATCAACATAAGACTGAATGACAATATATTTACTTATGAGTAATATAAAGTGAAACCATACAAATTGAGAACAAAATTAAGTTGCCTTGATAATTATTCAAAAAGTGTTTGACCAAAACAGACCCCTGTCCCAGTCTAAATACTCTCTATTAAATTCTCAAAATAAATATGGCTGACTACAAAGAAATCCTTACTATGCTTTTGAAATGACCCATTTTCATGCTCTGGGAAAAGAAATGATTTTGCAGAAGACATGAGAATGTTGTGTTATTTTAAGGTGAAGATGTGAATGTCTATATGGAAAGGCAAGATGAACTTGGACATTAAACAGTAGACTGAGAATTCTGATTTGGTTCCCTTTTAGCACAGTGCTGCCGAAGAACTGCCAAGTGCACCTTGCGCTCGGATGTGTAATGTATCTTTATAACTGGTCTGATCATCCTCATGGCTCCATCTACACCTGCATTTTCTGGCTCTCCTTTTGAGAATGCCCACAATCTCTCAGGTTGGCCTTGCCTTTTGCCCAGCCGTTTTCCATCATAAGGTTTTGGGCACATGGTTGGTTGTGGGATGGGGAGACAAGGGGCAGTGGTAGCTTGCTTGTCCCTGTGGTACTAACTTGCTCCCTGCACTGGTGACTGTTAAGGTGTGAGGAATCTTATTCATGACATTTCTGCTTTGTTCTCAGCCCTTTCATTAGCACTGTGTTTTTATAGATAGCCAATAAATTGATCTTTACTTTCATATATGCACATGCATATATTATCATACAAACAAATAAATGGTAAATAATTTAAAAATAAATAGATTATTGTGAAGTAGCAAAAATTCTGCCTAACAAGATTTTTAAAAGTAAAACAAGATAAACTATAGACAGTGTCTGGTGATATGATTGTATGTCTGTAAAACCCCATATAGTCTCTGGCCAAAAGGTCTTTGATCTGATATACAACTTAAGCAAAGTTTCAGGATACAAAATCAGTGCACAAAAATTAGTAACATATCTGTATACTAATAACATCCAAGCTGAGAGCCAAATCAAGGACACAATCACATTCAGAATAGCCAAGAAAAAAATAAAATACCTAGGAATACAGCTAACCAGGGAGATGAAAGATCTCTACATTAAGAATTACAAAACACTGCTCAAAGCATTCAGAGATGACACAAACAAATGGAAAAAGGTTTCATGCTCATGGATAGGGAGAATCAATATTGTTAAAATGTCCATACTGACCAAAGCAATTTACAGATTCAATATTATTCCTAACAAGCTACCAATGACATCCATCACAGAATTAGAAAAAAACTATTTTAAAATTTATATGAAACCATAAAAAAGCCTGAATAGCCAAGCAATCCTAAGCAAAAAGACCAAAACTGAAGACATCATATTACCTGACCTCAAACTATACTATGCGGCTACAGTAACCAAAACAACATGGTGCTTGTACAAAAATAGACACATAGACCAAGGGAACAGAATCAAGAGCCCAGAAATAATGCCACACACCTACAACCATCTGATCTTTAACAAAATTGACAAAAACAAGCAATGGGGAAAGAACTCCCTATTGAATAAATGGTGCTGAGATAACTGGCTAGCCATACGCAGAAGACTGAAACTGGACCCCTTTCTTACACCATACAGAAAAATCAACTCAAAATGGAATGAAGACTTAAATGTAAAACTATAAAGACCGTGGAACATCACCTAGGAAATACCATTGTGGACGTACATCCAGGAAAATATTTCATGATGAAGATGCCAAAAGCAATTTCAACAAAAACAAAAATTGACAAATTGGACCTGATGAAAGAGCTTCTGCACAGCAAAATAAACTATCAACAGAGTAAACAGAGAACTCACAGAATGGGGGAAAATATTTGCGAACTGTGCATCTCATAAAGACCTAATATCCAGAATCTATAAAGTACTTAAATCAATAAGCAAAAACCAAATAACCTCATTAAAAAATTGGCAAAGGACATATAGTAAAATGAACAAACACTTTTCCAAAGAAGACATACACACAGCCAATAAGCATATGAAAAAGCTTAACATCATGAATCATTAGAGAAATGCAAATCAAAACCACAATGAAATACCATCTCACACTAGTCAGAATGGCTATCATTAAAAAGTTGAAAAATAAAAGGTGCTGGCAAGGTTGCAAAGAAAAATGAACTCATACACTGCTAGTGATAATGTAAAATAATTCAGCAACTCTAAAAATCTTGTAGAGTTCTCAGAGAACTTAAAAGAGAATTAGCAGTTGACCCAGCAATTCCATTATTGGGTATATACCCAAAGGAATATAAATCATTTTACCATAAAGACATATACGCATGAGCAAAGCACTATTCATAGTAGCAAAGACATGGAATCAACTTAAATGCCCATCAACGGTAGACTGGATAAAGAAAATGTGATACATATACGCCATGGAATACTGCACAATCATGAAGAATGAGATCATGTCCTTTTCAGCAACATGGGTGGAGCTAGAGGTCATTATCCTAAGCAAACTACTGCAGGAACAGAAAACCAGATATCACACATTCTCACTTCTAAGTGGGAGCTATATATCTAGTACATATGAATATAAAGAAAGAAACAACAGACACTAGGGCCTCCCTGAGGGTGGAGGATGTGGAGAGGTTGAGGATCAAAAAGCTACCTATCGGTTATCATATGGTTTGGCTTTGTGTCCACACCCAAACCTCATGTTGAATTGTAATCCCCAGGTGAAGGGAGGAACATGGTGGGAGGGGATTGGATCATGGAGGTGGTTTCCCCAATGCTGTTCTCATGATAGTGAGTTCTCATGAGATCTGATGATTTTGTAAGTGTTCGGAAGTTTCTCCTTCACACTGTCTTTCCCTGTCACCTTGTGAAGAAGGTGCTTGCTTCTCCTTCACCTTCCACCATGATTGTACGTTGCTTGAGGCTCCAATCACCATGTTTAACTGTGAGGCAATTAAACCTCCTTCCCTTATAAGTTACCCAGTCTCAGGGAAATTCTTTATAATAGTGTGAAAAGGGACTAATACAGGATACTATGCTTATTACCTGGATTATGAAATAATCTGTACACCAAACCACAGTGACACACAATTTTCCTACGTAAGAAACCTAAACATGTACCCCTGAACTGAAAATAAAAGTTAAAAACAATAAAAATAAAACATCTGGAACATACCACTCCTTTAGGCGATATTATAAATGTCAATTCCAGAGTTCTTCATTCCATCAATGGGGGGATTTTGATGTAAAATGAATGGCATAACTATATTAAGGATTATTTGAAAATATACACACAAAACATGCTGTGTACATGTATTTATGTAACTTGTGACCTTTGATGTTATTTTTTGTAGCGTATGCTTTTCTTTGGAGTTTCAAAGAGAAAAAGATATTTGTGCCATTTCTTTTTATTATTTAATGAGATATCCTACCAATTCTTTACTCTTCAGTTTAACATTGGAGAAACACACACTCAACTCCACATATGCAGAAACAAATTGTAGTAGTCTTTCTCCAAATTAATATGTCCTGCAGGCAGTTGAAAATGAGAGTCTGAGACTCAGAGAAAAGAGTGGGATAGACAAATGGACTGGAGTTGGCAGTGTTTCCCCCTCCCCGCCCCCACCCCCCACCATATGTACTGAATGAAATAATAATTGTGAGATAACCAGCTTTGGAAGTCATTATCAAAAAATAAAACAGAAATACACATTCAATTATTTTTCTCTACACATGAATTTTTCAAATATATTTAGTACCGTTTATTTCACAGTGTCTTTGTCTCTCTCTGCAAAAATTGTTACTTTTCCATCTCAGCAGAGGTGGAATATTGAGATAATTGCCACCTGCTGGTCAAGGCCAGAACTACATCTATGAATGTCTGGGAGGAGGCTCTGTAAGGATTTGGAAGGCGGGGGGCCTCTGGCCTGACCCACCACACAGGTCTTGCTGGAGGCTTGAATGGCACAGGTAGCCCTTCCTACTTAATTTATTGCTGCCTGGCTTTCTGAGCTCCTGGCAGGAAGTTCCACCCCGTCTCAAATAAAGAGAAAGCCAACAGTGTGAGTGTCTCTGAGAAACTCTATGTGTGTGCGTGTGTTGGTATTTTGTATTTTAGGTTATATCCTTTTAAACACATTTTTAAAATTGTTTTTTAAGTTCTGGGGTACGTGAGCAGATCTTGCAGGATTGTTGCATAGGTATCCACATGCCATGGTGGTTTGCTGTCTCCATCTCCCCTGTCACATACATCAGGCATTTCTCCCAGTGTTATTCCTTCTCAACCTCCCCATCGTCCAATGTCCCTCCCCTAGTCCCCCACCCCCCAACAGACAGCAGTGTGTGATGTTTCCCTCTTTGTGCCCAGGTTTTCTCATTGTTCAACACCTGCCTATGAGTGAGAACATGCAGTGTTTGCTTTTCTGTTCATGTGTCAGTTTGCTGAGAATGATGGTTTCCAGATTCATCCACGTCCCTACAAAGGACATGAACTTATCCTTTTTTATGGCTGCATAGTATTCCATGGTGTATATGTATCACATTTTCCTTCTCCATTCTATCATTGATGGACATTTGGGTTGCTTCCAGGTCTCTGCTATTGTAAACAATGCCTCAATGAACCTACGAGTCCATGTGTCTTTATAATAGAACAATTTATAATCCTTTGGATATATACCCAGTAATGGGATTGCTGGGTCAAATAGTATTTCTTTTTCTAGGTCCTTGAGGAATTGCCACACTGTTTTTCCACAATGGTTGAACTAATTTACACCCCACCAACAGTGTAAAAGTGTTCCTATTTCTCCACATCCTCTCCAGCATCTGTTGTCTCCATATTTTTTAATGATTGCCATTCTAACTGGTGTGAGATGGTAGCTCAATGTGGTTTTGACTTGCATTTCTCTAATAAGCAGTGAGAATGAGCATTTTTTTTCATATGTTTGTTGGCCTCATAAATGTCTTCTTTTGAAAAATGTCTGTTCATATCCTTCACCCAATTTGAATGGGTTTGTTTGTTTTTTTTCCTGTAAATCTGCTTTAGTTCTTTGTAGATTCTGGATATTAGACCTTTGTCAGATGGGTAGATTGCAAAAATTTTTTCCCATTCTGTTGGTTGCCAGTTCACTCTTAATGATTTTTTCTTTTGCTGTATGGAAGCCCTGGAGTTTAATTGGATCTTATTTGCCTATTTTTGCTTTTGTTGCCAATGCTTTTGGCATTTTAGTCATGAAGTCATTGCCTACACTTATGTCCTGAATGGTATTGCCTAGGCTTTCTTCTAGGGTTTTTATGGTGTTAGGTCTTATATTTAACTCTCTAATCCATCTGGAGTTAATTTTAGTGTAAGATGTAAGGAAAGGGTCCAGTTTCAGCTTTTTGCACATGGCTAGCCAGTTTTCCAAACACCATTTGTTAAACAGGGAATCTTTTCCCATTGCTTGTTTTTGTCAGGTTTGTCAAAGATCAGATGGTTGTAGATGTGCAGCATTGCTTCTGAAGCCTCTGTTCTGATCCATTGGTTTTTATCTTTGTATTGGTACCAGTACCATGCTGTTTTGATTACCGTAGCCTTGTAGTATAGTTGGAAGTCAGGTAGTGTGATGCCTCCAGGTTTGTTCTCTTTTCTTAGGATTGTCTTGGCTATTTGGGCTCTCTTTTGGTTCCATATGAAGTTTAAAGTGTTTTTTTCCAGTTCAGTGAAGAAGGTCAATGGTAGCTTGATGGGGATAGCATTGAATCTATAAATTACTTTGGGCAGTATGGCTATTTTCACAATACTGATTCTTCCTAACGATGAGCATGTTTTTCCATCTATTTGTGTCCTCTCTTATTTTCTTGAGCAGTGGTTTGTAGTGCTCCTTGAAGAGGTCTTTTACATCTTTTGTTAGTTGTATTCCTAGGTATTTTATTCTCTTTGTAGCAATTGTGAATGGGAGGTCGTTCATTATTTGGCTCTCTTTAAGTCTGTTATTGGTGTATAGGAATGCTTGTGATTTTTGCACACTGATTTTTTGTATCCTGAGACTTTGCTGAAGTTGCTTATAGGCTTAAGGAGATTTTGGGCTGAGATGATGTGGTCTTCTAAATATTCAATCATGTCGTCTGCAAATAGAGACAATTTGACTTCCTCTTTTCCTAACCTAATACGCTTTATTTCTTTTTCTTACCTGATTGCTCTGGGTAGAACTTCCAATTCTATATTAAATAGGAGTGGTGAGAGAGGGCATCCTTATCTAGTGCCAGTTTTCAAAGGGAGTGCTTCCAGTTTTTGCCTGTTTAGTATGACATTGGCTGTGGGTTTGTCATAAATAGCTTTTATTATTTTGAGATACATTCCATTGATACCTAGTTTATTGAGAGATTTTAGCATAAAGGGCTGTTGAATTTTGTTGAAGGCCTTCTCTGCATCTATTGAGATAATCATGTGGTTTTTGTCTTTGGTTCTGTTTATGTGATGGATTACATTTATAGATTTGCACATGTTGAACCAGCCTTGCATCCCCAGGATGAAGCCTATTTGATCATGATGGATAAGCTTTTTGATGAGCTGTTGCATTTGGTTTGCCAGTATTTTATTGAAGATTTTTGCATCGATGTTCATCATGGATATTGGCCTGAAGTTTTCTTTTTTAATTGTGTCTCTGCCTGGTTTTGGTATCAGGATGTTACTGGTCTCATAAAATGAGTTAGGGAGGATTCCCTCTTTTTGTATTGTTTGGAATAGTTTCAGAAGGAATGGTACCAGCTCCTCTTTTTACCTTTGGTAGAATTTGACTGTGAACCTGTCTGGACCTGGCCTTTTTTTGATTGGTAGGCTATTAATTGCTGCTTCAACTTCAGACCTTGTTATTGGTCTATTCAGGGTTTCAGCTTCTTCCTGGTTTAGTCTTGAGAGGGTGCAAGTGTCTAGTAATTTATCCATTTCTTCCAGATTTACTGGTTTATGTGCATAGAATTGTTTGTAGTAATCTCTGATGGTAGTTTGTATTTCTGTGGAATAGGTGGTGATATCCCCTTTATTGTTTTTTATTGCATCTATTCGATTCTTCTCTCTTTTCTTTTTTATTAGTCTGGCTAGAGGTCTGTCTATTTTGTTAATCTTTTCAAAAAACCAGCTCCTGGATTTATTGATTTTTTGAAGGGTGTTTTGTGTCTCTATCTCCTTCAGTTCTGCTCTGATCTTAGTTATTTCTTGCCGTCTGCTAGCTTTTGAGTTTTTTTGATCTTGATTCTCTAGCTCTTTCAATTTTGATGATAGGGTTTCAGTTTTAGATCTTTCCTCACTTCTCATGTGGGCATTTATTGCTATAAATTTCTCTCTAGACACTGCTTTATACATGTCCCAGAGATTCTGGTACATTGTGTCTTTGTTCTCATTGGTTTCAAGAACATCTTTATTTTTGCCTTGTTTTCATTGTTTATCAAGTCATCATTCAGGAGCAAGTTGTTCAGTTTCCATGTAGTTGTGCGGTTTTGAGTGAGTTTCTTAATCCTGAGTTCTAATTTTATTGCACTTGTGGTCTGAGAGACTGTTATGATTTCCGTTCTTTTGCATTTGCTGAGGAGTGATTTACTTCCAATTATGTGGTCAATTTTAGAGTAAGTATGATGTGGTGCTGAGAAGAATGTATATTCTGTGGATTTTGAGTGGAGATTTCTGTAGATGTCTATTAGGTCTGCTTGGTCCAGATCTGTGTTCAAGTCCTGGATATCCTTCTTGATTTTCTGTCTCGTTGATCTGTCTAATATTGACAATGGAATGTTAAAGTCTCCCACTATTATTGTGCAAGAGTCTAAGTGTCTTTGTAGGTCATGGAGAACTTGGTTTATGTACCTGTGTACTCCTGTATTGGGTGCATATATTTTTAGGAACGTTAGCTCTTCTTGTTGCATTGATTCCTTTACCATTATGTAATGGCCTTCTTTGTCTCTTTTGATCTTTGTTGGTTTAAAGTCCATTTTATCAGAGACTAGGATTGCAACCCTTGCTTTTTTTTTTGCTCTCCATTTGCTTGGTAAATCTTCTTCCATCCCTTTATTTTGAGTCTATGTGTGTCTGCATGTTAGACTGGTCTCCTGAATAGAGCACACTGATGGGTCTTGACTCTTTTTTTTTTCCAATCAGGTAAGGAATTTGGATTTTTCTTTTTTTTTAATTACATTTTAGATTTTGGGGTACATGTGCAGAACATGCAAGACAGTTGCATAGGTACACACATGGCAGTGTGTTTTGCTTGCTTTCTCCCCTTCACCCACATTTGGCATCTCTTCCCAGGCTATCCCTCCCCACCTCCCCCTCCCACTGGGTCTTGACTCTTAATCCAATTTGCCAATCTGTGTCTTTCGATTGGGGCATTTAGGCCATTTACATTTAACGATTATATTGTCATGTGTGAATTTGATCCTGCCATTTTGTTACTGGCTGGTTGTTTTGCCCATTAGTTGATACAGTTTCTTCATTGAGTCTTTGGTCTTTACATTTGGTATGTTTTTGCAGTGGCTGGTACTGGTTGTTACTTTTCATGTTTAGTGCTTCCCTCAGGAGCTCTTGTATGGCAGGTCTGGTGGAAATGAAATCACTCAGCATTTGCTTGTTTGTAAAGGATTTTATTTCTCCTTTGCTTATGAAACTTAATTTGGCTGGATATGAAATTCTAGGTTGAAAGTTCTTTTCTTTAAGGATGTTGAATATTGGCCCCCACTCTCTTCTGGCTTGTAGGGTTTCTGCTGAGAGATCTGCTGTGAGTCTGATGGGCTTCCCTTTTTGGGTGACCCGACCTTTCTCTCTGGCTGCCCTTAGCATTTTTTCCTTTATTTCAACCCTGGTGAATCTGACAATTATGTGCCTTTGGATTGCTCTTCTTGAGATGTATCTTTGTGGTGTTCTCTGTATTTCCTGGATTTGAAAGTTGGCCTGCCTTGCTAGGTTGGGGACATTCTCCTGGATAATATCCTGAAGAGTGTTTTCCAGCTTAGATTCATTCTTCTTGTCACATTCAGGTACACCTATGAAATGTAGATTAGATCTTTTCACATAATCCCATATTTCTTGGAGGCTTTGTTCATTTCTTTTCACTCTTTTTTCTCTTGTCTTGCCTTCTCATTTTATTTAATTGAGTTGATGTTCAGTCTCTGATATCCTTTCTTCTACTTGATTGATTCAGCTATTTAAACTTGTGTATGCTTTGTGAAGTTCTCCTGCTGTGTTTTTCAGCTCCTTCAAGTCATTTATGTTCTTCTCTAAGATGGTTATTCTAGTTAGCATTTCATCTAACCTTTTTTCAAAGTTTTTAGTTTCTTTGCATTGGATTAGAACATGTTTCTTTAGGTCAGAGAAGTTTGTTATTACTCACTTTCTGAAGCCTGCTTCTGTCAATTCGTCAAACTCATTCTCCATTCATTTTTGTTCCTTTGCTTGTGAGGAGTTGTGATCCATTGGAGGAAGAGTGGTGTTGTGGTCTTTGATAATTTCATCCTTTTTGGGCTGGTTTCTTCCCATCTCCATGTATATATCTACCTTTGATCTTTGAAGTTGGTGATTTTGTATGAGATCTCTGAGTGGACTTCCTTTCTGTTGATGTTGAAGCTATTTCTTTTTGTTTTTTACTTTTCCAACCAACAGTCAGGCTCCTCTGCTGTAGGACTGCTGGAGGTCCACTCCAGGCCTTGATTGCCTGGGAATCACCCATGGGGGCTGTGGAGCAGTGAGGATTGCTGTCTGATCTTTCCTCTGGTAGCTTCATCCTAGAAAGGTACTCACCAGGTGTCACCCACAGCTCTCCTGTATGAGGCATTGTTTTGGTTATACAGGGTTCAGGGAGCCGCTTGAAGAGGCAGTCTGCCTGCAGAGGCACCACTGGGCTGCCTCAGACTCAGCCCAGCTGCTGTGTAGGTTTCCTCTGGCTTTTGTTTATGCAGGTGAGATTGGACCTGCCTTAGCCATTGTGGATACCTTTACCCACTCCGAGCTTGATTGTCCTGGGTTGAGTTCAAACTGATGTGATAGCTGCAAAACTCTCAAGTGAGAGGGCTTCAGTTTGCTTATCTTTGTGGGGGTGGGACCTGCCAAGCCATATCACCTCTCTCCCTGCTTTCAGCTCTCCCTCTTTCTGGGTGTGGGTAGATCCATCCCACAGGCATTCTTGGTGCTAGTCAAAACTTCCTCCCATATCTGTACCAATAACTTGTGGCACCTGGCTGGCCAGAGGTGTTGCTCAGGTCTGTGCTGGGAACGTGTGGAGCTTCTCAGCCTGGTGGCGTTCTCCTGGACTGTGGGTTGCAAAGCTCATGAGAGAAGTGCAGTGTCTGAACCAGAGTGCCGAAGGGGTAAAGTCCCCAATCCTCTGGTCATTTGCATTGCCTCAGTTTACCCCCCTTGGTTTGTCCCCTTTGGGCTACATCCACTGTCCAACCAGTCCCATTGAAATGAACATGGCACCTCAGTTGGAAATGTGGAGATCACTCACGGTCTGCATATCTCTCACTGGGAACTGCTCTCCAGAGCTGTTCCTATTTGGCCATCTTGGTGGGAGTCACTTTTAAGCACATTTGATTTATAACATGTACTTCTACACTCAGGAGTATTATCAACAATAAGCAGAACCAATCATATTATAAATACAATGTGTAATTTGCTCTTTTAAAAAACTCACCATTAACTATGAATTCCTTTTGAAAAACTAATTTTATTGTAAATTGTAAGGTGTACAACATGATGTTATAAGATATTTATATATAGTAAAATGGTTACTAGAGTGGAACGGATTAACATCTGTCATGTCACAGAGTTTCCTATTTTCCTCCTTGTAGCAAGAACAACTGTAATCTCATTTAGCAAAAATTCCAAATACAATACATTATTATTTACTGTAGTTCTCGTATTGGACATTAGATCTTTTGACTTGTCTGCACTACATGTTTGCTGCTTTGTATCTTTGACCTACAACTCCCCATTTCCTTCTCCAACCCTAACCCTTGTAATCTCTATTTTCTCATCTCCCTCTATATATTTGACCTTTTAAAAATATTTGACACATAAGTGGGATGCTGCAATATTGGTTTTTTCTATGTCTGGCTCATTTCATTTAGTATAATGACCTCCAGGTCCATCCATGTTGTGGCAAATGGCACGATCTCTTTGTTTTTTTTATATTGCATTATTTACATTACTAAGTGCAAATTGCTTTCTAGGCCAGTAGACTTATACAAAATAAATTACTGAGATTAGATCATAATGTTTTTAATCTTATTTTTTTGCAAATTTATAACAATTACTTTTCTAAATCATAAAACTAATGTATGTTCATAATTAAAAGAAATTGAGCAAAAGACATGTTTATGTGGAAAAAGAAATGATCCTGTATCAAAGTGAAATGATCCTCCTTCACTTTGCTGATGTATCCTTTGTTAATGGTGTGGAGCATATTCAACAGATGATTTTTTTCTTCATAGAAAGAAAATGTTCATGATAATATATTTACATGGAAACATATATATATATTTACATGGAAATATATATATATATAAAATATGTATGAACATGTGTTATGAGATGAATGTTTCTATCTTCTCAAATTTATACATTGAAGCCCTAGCTTTCTACCTGATAGTATTTGGAGGTGGGGCCTTTGGGAGATAATTAAGTTTAAATTAGATCACAAGAGTGGAATCCTCATGATAGGATTGATGCCCTTATAAGCAAAAGAAGAGAGAGAGAGAGATCTCTTACTCTCTTCACAAGTATGCACCAAGGGTCATATGAGCAAACAGCAAAAAAGTGCTTGTCTACAAGCCATGAAGAGAGCCCTCACCAGACGCTGAATCTGCTGACACTTAATCTTGGACTTCTCAGCCTCCAGAACTATCAGAGATAAATGTCTGTCACTTAAGTCACTCAGTCTGTGGCATTTGTTAGATCAGCCTGAACAGACAGCATATATATATATATATATGTATATGTATGTATTCTTCATGAAAATGGAATGACTGCAAACCTTATCAAGCAATTTACTGTTCTTAGCTGAGAATAAAGGTACCTGGACTTTTGTTTGTGTGTTCATTGCTGTTGGATATCTTCTCATTAGTTTAATTTCATTCCTCTAAGTCCCTATGAGATTTTAAATTTTCATGTTTCTCTTCTGGTTAAAGAGAGTTCCTGGCATATAAAGTGGTTTCTGAGATATATGTGGATAATTTCTCCTTCAATTTTTAATGCAACTTTACATGTTAAAATATCATGATTTTAATGATGAAGAAATGAATACTGTTCATTGTGAAAGTTTTTAAGAATCACAGGAGTGTAGAGATTGCCACTTTAAGAGAATATTTTAGATAGAAACCATTCAAAGTCCAGGAAGACATCCTAGTGAGAAAGTCTTGGGTTTTAGAGTCCCTGGCCTGTGTTGTACAGGCTTGGCACTAAGGGCAACTTGCTTAGCCTCTAGAATCTTGGATTTTCTCATTTCTTATAAGAGATCATTATTATCTACCTTGAATTTATTATCATATTTAGAAGAGGTACAATCTGAAATTCCTTATACATGACTCAAGCTTTGATAAACAAGAATTTCCTTCCTCCATGTCACTTTCTCAATGTCTAAAACCTGTACTTTCATCTGAATTATTCACCACTTCAGGAGCTGCCAATCAACATACCTCCTAGCCTAGGACAGGATTTCCTTCCCACGAACATCATCACTAAGGGGATTTGTCTAGGATGTTCCCATATAGGCATGACAAATCTCAGTTGCACTACCAGAAAAGTTTACAACTACCATTTCTTACCCCTGGAAGCCCACATGTACTATAGAAGCTGCTGGGTATACTCTGGGCAGGTCCAGTGGCTGAATTTCATTGTTGCCTCTTACCTGGATGTGTGGTTTACCCTTGGCAAGCCTGGAGCTGATCATCAGTAAAACGAAAATAATGATGCTGTCTTCTCAGAGTTGTTTCAGGTAAATGAGAAATCCATGGGAAGCTTTAGTGGTTACCATCTTAGCCACACCCTGCCTTCTCTGCAGAGGAGATGTCTGTGACAGAAACTAACTCTAAGAAAGAAGAGTTGGGACCCTAAGTGTATGGATGGAAATGTGTGCAGACTTTCTTGATGTATTAACAACCATGGTGACTGTCCAGTATTTTAGGATGAGTTACCTGAGGGGCTTTGGAAGTCAACAGAAAAATCCTCATGCCATTTTCTGCCATCATATGTGCTTTCCTGTCCTTAGTACTTTGTCTTTTATGTTGTAAGGGAAGAAAGACTGTAAGAGGTGCAAGATAAAGAGATTTCCTTTGAGTCTTGGAATGAAGAGACAGTGCAGAGGAACCAGTCCTAATAACAGATCTGCTGTAGAGAAGGCTGCAGTCAAAGGAACTGTGTCCTGATAGCAATCCCATCACTTCCACAGAAGCAGAAGTCTCTTATCCAAAAATGTTAGTATCTATTTTTGGGGGCATATAATAAAGTAGAGAAAAAATACTATAACAAAATACACCAAAATGTTAATTGTGTTCACCACGAAGGGGTTTGAGTGCTGGATATATTTTATTGTCTGTATTTGAAAGTATTTTCCACATGGTCCAAAATAAGTGTGGATTACCTTTATAATAATGCTTTATTGTTAACTAATTAAGAGCGCCATGTCTGGAGATATAGTGGAAGGAACAGGGCTTGGTAAGGTGAGATCTGGGTAGTTACTTTAGATCCGTGAGCCTCAGGGAGCCTGGAGTTTGATTCTTTGCCCACAGGGCTCCTCGGGGTGGAAGATGTGATTAAATCACCACATTGTCCACAGACAAGATCTATATTGTTATATTGATTAGTCACTGGTTCCTTCATGCTTTAGAGAGTGACATTATGGCATCTACTGCTTTACTCTGTGGTCCACTGCACACTATGACCCCATATGTTGATCCCAGAGCACCTCTACCAACATTTCAGCAGTGTGATTCTCCAGGTATTCTATAAAGGGTAAGGTGCTGTTTTGTTTAGTTTGTGTTCATCTTTATGATCTGCATTGGTGGTTTTCAATGTTTGGTTCCCAGACCAGCAGCGTCGGTATCACCTGGGAACTTGCCAGAAAGTGCTAATTCTTAGGCTCCATCCTAGACCTACTGAATCAGAAACTCTTGGAGTTGGTCCTAGCAATATTTTCTTTCTTTGTTGTTTGTACAAATTTATGGGGTATATCACTCCCCAGTTTGTCACAAACCTCCGAAGTGATTCTGATGCAAGCTGAAGTTTGAGAACCGTATTCTCTACAAAATTTAAAGTAGTAAATGAAGTGTTAATTGCTGAGTTAAAGAACAAATCTTGATTTTATTTCCATACTTTTCATAATATCCATTCAAAGTACAATTTGTTCATTTTGTGAAATGACTGTTTTTTTCATTGAAAAACAAAATTGAAATTGAAGGTCAGTCAGTGCCATCTGCTGACCCAATCCAGGACTGCAGCTTGGATATCACTGTAGCAAGAGAACTAGGAAGGAAGGAAGGAGGAAAAGGAGGGCTGTGGAAGCCCATCAGAATAAACTTTCTGGAAGTTATACAACAGATAAACCATTAAGTAGACATGGAGACTGATCCCGTGGGCGTTATTAACAGGATGTTTCCTTTGACCCCTCTCTCAAATTAAACACAGTTGAGTGAATGTTATGTGTGTGGTTATAAATATAATGTGGTATGTAAACTTTTATGTTACAGGATATTTAACATCTTTTAATGTCCAGAAATATATGTTTTTCAGCATTAGTTTTGTAATCAAACCACAGCTAGGTTTATTTTATGCTGTCATAATTGTATCTTGGTTATTCTGCTAATTAAAAATCAGTGTGCTGTATATGTTCCCCCAGCTCTTGAAAACTTTGGAGAAATATACAATTTTAAGAGTAATTATCTTGTGTTTTCCCTATTACTATGTTCTTTCTCAAGATAATAATTCAATCGATTTGTAATTATTCTCCAGATTGGTTTCCGTGGGCTCATTTATATTTCAAAATATGACACGTGGCCAGGCACAGTGGCTCACGCCTGTAATCCCAGCACTTTGGGAGGCTGAGGTGGGTGGATCACCTGAGGTCAGGAGTTCGAGACCAGCCTAACCAACATGGAGAAATCCCATCTCTATGAAAAATACAAAATTAGCCGGGTGTGGTGGTGTGTGCTTATAATTGCAGCTACTTGGGAGGCTGAGGCAGGAGAATCACTTGAACTTGGGAGACAGAGGTTGCAGTGAGCAGAGATTGTGCCATTGCATTCCAGCTTGGGCAAGAAGAATTAAACTTCATCTCAAAAAATAATATGTATGTGTGTGTGTATATATATATATATATATATATATATATATATGAAATATGTATATCCTGAAGGAACTATATATTCTACAAAAATCAGATCATGTTGTATATTACGCTCTATATCTTGCTTATACATTTATATATCTCAATGCTTTTGACCAGATTTCTTTAATTTTTGGTGTGGTTAAGCAACTTTACATATGTGGATTGCCCTTACTATTCATTTTTTTCTTTAAATTATCACTTGGTAGTCATGTACACAATTCCGTTAGCTAGTTAGATTTCCTTATTTGTCAGTTATGTTAATTATGTCTGTAAATTATAGTGCAAATGTGTTGTGTCCAATGCAGAGCCCTCCCTCTGGTGTCCTAATATGAACAGACACTTTATGGTTGCTCTCCTGGGAAGAGGAGGTATGGCATGCATGCTAGACTTAATCACTGCAGAGCTGAATGCTCTCTTCTGCTTTCAGGGAGGTGACAATACTGACACCCACTGTTAATTTGTGAAGTCCTGGTCGCTGCCCTAGGAGCTGTACATCTGTGCACACTGTGACCTCTTTGCTCTGACCCTAGGCAGTTTTGTCCATCAGCTCTCTCGGAACAAAGTTATAGCCACTTAAATATGTAACTCGTAATGTGAATTATATATTTTAAAATAAGAAAGAAGTAAGTGGCTATTTCAAGATGAGGAAAATTTTTATTTGTCAAAAAGAAGGTTTCATAACTAGCATTGAAAGTAGCACTTTTGAGGTTTACTCATTTTGCAAAATTAATATATCAGCATATTAACTGTCCAGTCTGCACTCCCACTCCAACCAGAAGATATTCATGATTAATAATTTAATGTCTATTTTGTTGATTTTTGTATATGTCTTAATAAAATCCACATTTATCCGAATGTAAAAGTATACTCTTTTACAAACTTGTGATTGTCCTCTACATCTGTGTTGATATTTATCTGTTTCACGTAGTATGAGAGCTTGTTTCACATTTCATCACTTATATAGTTGGGCATATTTTCAAATATTCACTGGGTATTTACGTTACTTTCGTGTACATTCTGTATTGTAATCTTTTGTCCATTTCTCTGTTGGTTAAGGTATCAAGGATATTAACCATATATTTGCAATACAGGTTGCAACTATTTTCTTCCAGATTTTTATACACTTTGTACTCTTAAATTTTGCAAAACAGATGGTGTTTAAATATATATAATCATGTGTCACTTAATGATGGTGATACTTCTGAGAAAGGCATGGTTACATGATTTTTGTTGTTGTATTGATGACAGCAACAGGTTGTCTGGAGTGACCACTAACATCATGCTGGCTGCAGCAGGGAGAGGTGTGGCCAAGGCTGCACCCTCCATGGAGCCAGTGGGAGCAGGGAAAAGTGGGGGTGAAACTCTTTGTGTGCCCCCACAGCCACCCAAGCCATGGCTGTGGACCTAGACATCCCTGTGCTCTTGGGTGTGGGAGCAGGTGGGAGCCCTGCCCTCTAGGGCACAGCTGTAGCCACCCAAACCACAGCTGCAGACCTGGGCCTCCCACTCCAGGGAGTGGGCAACAGCCCCACCCACCACCAACGCACCTGTGGATCTAGGCATCGCTGCACTTTTGGGAGCCCAGGAAGGCCCTCCATGCCACTGCAGGTTCAGAAGTGCCTGCTCACACTGCCTGGCTTCTCCCTGCGGTAGGCACCCACTCCAATATCAGAGAAAAGTTGGGGCCAAGCCCAGGCACTGTTGCCACCTGGCTGGGTGTGCACATGCTCAGTGCAGTGCTGGCATGAAAGCCCCTTGCCACCCCAGCCCTTTATGTTCTTTGGGCACTGACAGGAAGCTGAGGGGAGGCTGAAGGCAGCTGAGGCTGGCCTGCAGGCTCCCCTTGGCACCTACAGCCTAGATGCTATAAATGGCAGCAGGAGGCAGATAGGTTCCTGGGCAGAATTGGATAGGTCCCTGGTGAGACCCTACCCTCAGGCCAAGGAGGGCCTGAAGGCTGGGGGTTGAGCTGTCAGCCCCGTGGACCAGAGTGGGAACTTGTGGTGCCTTCTCTGGGCCTGCCCATGGCTGCCCATGGACCAATCAGCTCACACTTCCTCTCCTCTGAGTCCCAAAAAAGACTTGGGCTCAGCCAGACCTGAGCAGTCACCAGGATGACAAGCTGCAGAGGGGAGCAACCCACTTTAAGGCCTCCCCTCTGCTGACAGCTGCAGAGACGATAGGATGACCTGCCTGCAGAGACAAACCACCCACTCTAGGGTCTCCTGTATGCTTAGAGATGCACAATGGAACAACCAGCTGCAGAGAGGTGCTACACTCTGTTGATAGCTGAACATTTGTTGAGATGACTTCCCTAGCTGTTCTAGGGATTTCCTCTGAGCTGTTCTAGAACAGAGAAAGTCCACAGGGGACAGCTCCTTTCCTTTGCTCACCCTCTACTTACCTGCATACCTTATTCTTCATGGGCTCAAGACAAGAAGTCAGGACCCACCAATTGAGGCTAAAAGAGCTGTAACACAAACAGGGCTCAGACATGCTCTGTATTAGTCCATTTTCATGCTGCTGATTAAGACATGCCCGAGACTGGGAAGAAAAATAAGTTTTACAGTTCCACGTGGCTGGGGAGGACTCACAATCATGGCAGAAGGCAAGGAGGAGCAAGTCACATCTTACATGGGTGGTGGCAGACAAAGAGAGAGCTTGAGTAGGGGAACTCCCATTTTGTAAAACCATCAGATCTTGTGAAACTTATTCAGTATCACAAGAACAGCATGGGATAGACCTGCCCCCATGATTCAGTTACCACCTACCAGGTCCCTCTGACAACACATGGGAATTGAAGATGAGATCTGAGTCGGAACACAGCCAAACCATATCATTCCTCCCCTGACCCCTCTGAAATTTTATGTGTACATGTTACAAAACCAATCATGCTTTCCCAACAGTTTCCCAAAGTCTTAACTTATTTCAGCATTAACTCAAAAGTCCACAGTCCAAAGTCTGATCTAAGACAAGGCAAATCCCTTCTGCTTATGAGCTTGTAAAATCAAAAGCAAGTTAGTTACTTCCTAGATACAATGGGGGTACAGGCATTGGGTAAATATACCTATTCTAAATGGGAGAAATTGGCCAAAACAAAGGGGCTATAGGCCCCAGGCAAGTCCAAAATCCAGTAGGGGAGTAAAATCCTTTTTTGTTCGAGACGGAGTTTCACTCTTGTTACCCAGGCTGGAGTGCAATGGTGCGATCTCGGCTCACCGCAACCTCAGCCTCCTGGGTTCAAGCAATTCTCCTGCCTCAGCCTCCCGAGTAGCTGAGACTACAGGCACTCGCCACCATGCCCAGCTAATTTTTGTATTTTTAGTAGAGACGGGGTTTCAGCATGTTGACCAGGATGGTGTCGATCTCTTGACCTTGTGATCCACCCGCTTTGGCCTCCCAAAGTGCTGGGATTATAGGCGTGAGCCACTGCGCCCCCCGGGAGTAAAATCTTAAAGCTCCAAAATGATCTTCTTTGACTCCATGTCTCACATCTAGGTCAGGCTGATGCAAGAGGTGGGCTCCTATGGCCTTGTGCAGCTTCACCCCTGTGGCTTTGAAGGGTATAGACCCTCTCCTGGCAGCTTTCAAGGGCTGGTATTGAGTGTCCGGATTTTCCAGGTGCATGGTGCAGGCTGTTTGGTGGATCTACCATTCTGGAGTCTGGGGGACAGTGGCCTTTTTCTCACAGCTCCACTAGGTGGCGCCCCAGTAGGGACTCTGTGTGAGTGCTCCACCCCCACATTTCCCTTCCACACTGCCCTAGCAGAGGTTCTCCATTAGGGCCTTGATCCTGCAGCAAACTTCTGCCTGGGCATCCAGGTGTTTTCATACATCCTCTGAAATCTAGGCAGAGGTTCCGAAATCTGAATTCTTGAATTCTGTCCACCCACAGGCTCAACACCACATGGAAGGTGCCAAGGCTTGGGGATTCCACCCTCTGAAGCAGTGGCTTGAGCTGTAACTTGGCCTCTTTTAGCAATGACTGGAGCGTCTGGAATGCAAGGTACACCAAGTCTCTAGGTTGCATAGAGCAGGGGAGCCCTGGGCGCACCCCATGAAACCATCTTTTGCTCCTAGGCCTCCAGGCCTGTGATGGGAGAGGCTGCCATGAAGACCTCTGACGTGCTCTGGAGACATTTTCCTAATAGTCTTGAGGATGAACATTCAGCTCCTTGTTACTTATGCAAATTTCTGCAGCCGGCTTGAATTTCTCCTCAGAAAATGGGATTTTCTTTTCTACTGAATTATCAGACTGCAATTTTCTGAACTTTTATGCTCTGTTTCCCTTTTAAAACTGAATACTTTTAACAGCACCAAAGTCCCCTCTTGAATGCTTTGCTGCTTAGAAATTTCTTCCATCAGATACCCTAAATCATCTCTTTCAAGTTCAGAGTTCCACAAATTTCTAGGGCATGGGCAAAATGCTGCCAGTTTCTTCACTAAAACCTGTCAGGAGTCACCTTTATTCTAGTTCCCGTCAAGTTCCTCATCTCCATCTGAGACCGCCTCAGCCTGGACCTTATTGTTCATATCATTATCAACATTTTTGTCAAAGCCATTCAACAAGTCCCTAGGAAGTTCCAATTTTTCCCACATTTTTTCTGTCTTCTTCTGAGTTCTCCAAATAGTTTCAGTCTCTGACTGTTACCCAATTCTAAAGTTGCTTCCACATTTTTAGGTATCTTTTCAGCAATGCCCCACTCTAGTGGTACCAATTTACTGTATTAATCCATTTTCATCCTGCCGATAGAGACATACCCAAGACTGGGAAGATAAAGGGGTTTAATGGACTTACAGTTCCACATGGCTGGGAAGGCCTCACAATCATGGTAGAAGGCTGGGAGGAGCAAGTCACATCTTTCATGGATGGCAGCAAGCAAAGAGAGAGCTTGTTCAGGAAAACTCTTGTTTTTTAAAAATTTTACTTTAAATTCTGGGATACATGTGCAGAATGTGCAGGTTTGTTACATAGGTACACAGGTATATATGTTCCATGGTGGTTTGCTGCACCTTTCAACTCATCCTCTAGGTTCTAAGTCCCACATGCATTAGATATTTGTCCTAATGCTTTCCCTCCCCTTGCCTCCAATCCCCCAACAGGCCCGGGTGTATGGTGGTTGCCCTCCCTGTGTCCATGTGTTCTCATTGTTCAACACCCACTTATGAGTGAGAACCTGCAGTGTTTGATTTTCTGTTCCTGTGTTAGTTAGCTTCATCCATGACCCTGCAAAGGACATGAACTCATTCTTTTTTATGGCTGCATAGTATTCCACAGTGTATATGTGCCACATTTACTTTATCCAGTCTATCCTTGATAGGCATTTGGGTTGGTTCCAAGCCTTTGCTATTGCAGGTAGTGCTGCAACAATCATACGTGTGCATGTGTCTTTATAGTAGAATGATTTATACTCCTTTGGGTATATACCCTGTAATGGGATTGCTGGGTCAAATTGTATTTCTGCTTCTAGATCCTTGAGGAATCACAACACTGTCATCACACAATTTACACTCCCACCAATAGTGCAAGAGCATTCATATTTCTTCACAGACTCACCAGCATCTGTTGTTTCCTGAATTTTTAATAATCACCATTCTAACTGGTGTGAGATGGTATCTCATTGTAATTTTGATTTGTGTTTCTCTAATGACCAGTGATGATGAGCTTTTTTTTCATATTTGTTGGCACATAAATGTCTTCTTCTTGCATTGATCCATTTCCAGTTATGTAATGCCTTTCTTTGTCAGTTTTTGATCTTTGCTGGTTTAAGGTCCTTTTTATCAGAGACTAGGATTGCAACCCCTGCTTTTTTTTTTTGCTTTCCATTTACTTGGTAAATGTTCTTCCATCCCTTTATTTTGAGTCTATGTGTGTCTTTGCATGTGAGATGGTTCTCCTGCATATAGCACACTGATGGGTCTTGCTCTTTATCCAATGTGCCAGTCTGTGTCTTTTCATTGGGGCATTTGGGCCTTTTACATTTAATGTTAATATAGTTATGTTTGAATTTGATCCTGCCATTTTGTTACTGGTTGATTGTTTTGCTCATTAGTTGATGCGGTTTCTTCATTGTGTTGTTGGTCTTTAGTATTTGGTCCATTTTTGCAGTGGCTGGTACCAGTTTTTCCATTCCACATTTAGTGCTTCCTTCAGGAGCTCTTGTAAGGCAGGCCTAGTGGTGACAAAATCCCTCAGCATTTGCTTGTTGTAAAGGATTTTATTTCTTCTTTGCTTATAAAGGTTAGTTTGAGTGGATATGAAATTCTGGGTTGAAAATTCTTTTATTTAAGAATGTTGAATATTGGCCTCCAGTCTCTTCTGGCTTATAGGGTTTCTGCAGAGAGATCCACTGTCAGTCTGATGAGCTTCCCTTTGTAGGTAACTTGACCTTCCTCTCTAGCTGCCCTTAACATTTTTTCTTCATTTCAACCTTGGAGAATCTGATAGTTTTGTGACTTGGGGTTGCTCTTCTCAAGGAGTATCTTAGTGGTGTTCTCTGTCTTCCTTGAGTTTGAATGTTGGCCTGTTGGCCTGTATTGCTAGGTTGTGGAAGTACTCCCAGATAATATCCTGAAGTGTGTTTTCCAACTTGGTTCCATTCTCCCCGTCATTTTCAGGGACCTCAATCAATTGTAGGTTTGGTCTTTTCACATAGTCCCATATTTCTTGGAGGCTTTCTTCATTCCTTTTCATTCTTTTTTTCTCTAATCCTGTCTTCATGCCTTATTTCAGTAAGTTGATCTTCAGTCTCTGATATCCTTCTTCTGCTTGATCGATTTGGCTACTGATACTTGTGTATGCCTCATGAAGTTCTCGTGCTGTGTTTTTCAGCTCCATCAGTCATTTATGTTCCTCTTTAAACTGGTTATCGTAGTTAGCAGTTCCTGTAACCTTTTCTCAAGGTTCTTAGCTTCTTTTCATTGAGTTAGAACATACTTCTTTAGCTCAGAGGAATTTTTTATTACCCACCTTCTGAAGCCTACTGCTGTCAATTTGTCAATCTCTTAATCTGTTCGGTTTTGTGCACTTGCTGGAGAGGAGTTGTGATCATTTGGATGAGAAGAGGGATTCTGGTTTTTGGAATTTGCAGCATTTTTGTGCTGGTTTTTCCTCATCTTCATGGATTTATCTACCTCTGATCTCTGAGGTTGATGACTTTTGGATGGGGTTTTTGTGTGTGTGGGTCCTTTATGTTGATTTTGAGGTTTTGCTTTCTGTTTGTTAGTTTTTCTTCTAACAGTCAGGTCCTTCTTCTGCAGGTCTGCCGCAGTTTGCTGGAGGTCCACTCCAGACCCCGTTGACCTTGGTATCAACAGTGGAGACTGTAGAACAGCAAAGATTGTACTGCCTGCTCTTTTCTCTGGAAACTTCATCCCAGAGGGGCACTGGCCTGATACCAGCTGGAGCTCACCTGTATGAGGTGTCTGTCGACCCCTGTTGGGAGATTTCTCCCAGTCAGGAAGCACGGGGTCAGGAACCCACTTGAGGTAGTCTGTCCCTTAGCATAGATGGTGTGCCATGCTGGGAGAATCTCTCCTGTCAGGAACCCCTGCTCTCTTCAGAGCTGGCAGGCAGGAATAATTAAATTCACAAAAGCTGCACCCACAGCTGACCCTTCCCCCAGGTGCTCTGTCCCAGGGAGGTGGGGGTTTTGCCTATAAGCCCCTGACTGGGGCTGTTACCCTTCCTTCAGAGATGTCCTGCCCAGTGAGGAGGAATCTAGAGAAGCAGTCTGGCCACAGCTGCTTTGCTGTGCCCAGCCCAGCCCTCCTATCCTCCATAGTACTGTCAGGGGAAGACTGCCTACTCTAGCCTCAGTAATGGTGGATGCCCCTCCCTCTACAAAGCTCGGTCATCCTGGGTCAACTTTAGACTGCTGTATGACAGCAAGAATGACCAGCCAGTGCTTCTTAGCTTGGTGGGCTCCGTGGGAGTGGGAGTCACTGAGTGAGACCACTTGGTTCCCTGGCTTCAGCCCCCTTTCCAGGGGAGTGAATGGTTCTGTCTCAGTTGGGTTCCAGTTGCCACTCAGGTATAAAAAAAATACTCCTGCAGCTAGCTCAGTGTCTACCCAGACAGCATCCCAGTTTTGTGCTTGAAACCCAGGACCCTTGTGGTGTAGGCACACAAGGGAATCTACTGACCTGTAGCTTCCAAAAATTGTGGGAAAAGCGTGGTAACCCAGTCAGGTATCACAGTCTGTCATGGCTTCCCTTGGCTGGGGGAGGGAGGTCCCTGGCTCCTAGGACTTCCTGGGTGAAGTGACACCCCACCCTGCTTCTGTTCGCCCTCTATGGGTTGGACCCACTGCCTAACCAGTCCCAATAAGATGAACTAGGTACCTCAGTTGGAAATGTAGAAATCACCAGACTTCTGCATTAGTCTTGCTGGGAGCTCCAGAGCTGAGTTGTTCCTATTTGGCCAGCTCGGCCCTTCCCCCTCAAAACTCTCATTTTTAAAACCATCAGATCTCGTGAAACTTATTCACTATCTCAAGAACAGCAGAGGAAAGACCTGCCTCCATGATTCAATGACCTCCCATCAGGTCCCTCCCACAACACACGGGAATTGAAAATGAGATTTGAGTGGGGACACAGCCAAACCACATTATGCCCCTTGCTCATCATGTTGTGGGTAAAAAGAAGGAAAGAAGAGCTGTGGCCCTTCAGGGAGCCCAGACCTGGGAGCTCCCCCAGCCAGGGTTGTGAATCCCTCTTCAGAACTCTGTGGTTCCTGATGTCTCCAAGCTTCTGGATGCCACTGTGTTCCCTGGTGCCAGTTGTGGAAGCTGCTTGCAGTGTGCCTGGTGCAGCTGCAGCCTCATGGAGAGCCAGCACCCATGCTGGCACCTGGAGTTGCCCACTCTAGTGCAGAGTGGAGTGCACAGTGGCCAGACCCCGTGCTTGTTCACACCCCTTGTTGCTCTGTGCAGTCTCTCTTGTCAGGTATGGGATCCAGGCCAGTAGTGTGAGTGAGCACAGCCTGCCAAACCAAGCTGGTGGAATGAGCCCAGCAGGTCCAAGGAAACACTCAGGCAAGGGTGCCACCAGCTGCAGAGATTTCTGGCCAGAAAAGCAACACCCTGAATATCCTGTAACAGTATGAACATTATACACTGTACTTACACAAAACTAGATGGTATAGCCTACTACACACCAAGGCTATATGCTGCTATAGCCTATTCCTTCTAGGCTACAAACCTGTACAGCATGTTACTGTGCTGAATACTTTAAGCAATGGTAACACACTGGTAAGTATTTGTGTATCTAAACTTAGAAAAAGTACAATAAAATACAATATAAAAAGTAATCTGTATAGGGCAGCTCCATTAAAATCTGAGAAAAGCACTGTCATATATGTGGTCCATTGTTAACTGTGCCTGGTGCAGCTGCAGCCTCATGGAGGCTGTGGAAAGAGCGAGGTGAGAGAGAGAGAAAGAGAGAGAGAGAGAAAGAGAGAGAGAGAGAGGCACTAATGATTATTGTTAAAGAGAGAACACACGTAGGCTCATTGATTGTCTTCCCAGATAACAGAGCAGAAAAATAACGGTATTCTGTGTAATTATAGGTTTTGAGTTCCTGGACATTAATTTGCAAGTTTGGTTCTCTAGGGAAAGTTGCTTAACTTCTCATAACTCCTGTACACTGATCTGAATAATATCTACAAAGAATGCTAACTTAACTTGAATAGCTGTAAAAATTAAATTAGTTTTTCTGCCAAGATGGCTGAATACGAACAGCTCTGGAATGTAGTTCCCAGCAAGAGCAACACAGAAGGTGAGTAATCTCTGCATTTCCAACTGAGGTTCATGTCACTGGGACTGGTTAGACAAGGGGTGCAGCAAGCTGAAGCACAGTGGGGTGTTGCCTCACCCAGGAAGCACAAGGGGCCAGATAACTCCCTTTCCTAGCCAAAGGAAGCCATCAGACTCAGAGCAGATTTCTCGGCAGAGACTCTACAAGCCAGAAGAGAGTGGGGGCCATTACTGAACATCCTTAAAGAAAAGAATTTTCAAGCCAGAATTGTATATTCAGCCAAACTAAGCTTCAAAGTGAAGGAGAAATAAAATCCTTTACAGACAGGCAAATGCTGAGAGATTTCATCGCCATCAGGCCTGCCTTACAAGAGTTCCTGAAGGAAGCACTAAACATGGAAGGGGCAACCAGTACCAGCCACTGCAGAAACATACCAAATTTAAAGACCATCAACACTATGAAGAAACTGCATCAACTAATGGCAAAACAACCAGCTGGCATCAAAATGTCAGGATCAAGTTCACATATAACAATATTAACCTTCAGTGTCAATGGGTTAAAAGCCCCAATCAAAAGACACAGACTGGCAAATTGGATAAAGAGTCAAGACCCACTGGTGTACTGTATTCAGGAAACCCATCTCACATGCTAAGACACACACAGACTCTAAATAAAAGGGTAGAGAAAGATTTACCAAGCAAATGGAGAGAGAACAAAAAGCAGGGGTTGCAATCCTAGTCTCTCATAAAACAGACTTTAAACCAAAAAAGATCAAAAGAGACAAAGATGGGCATTACATAATGGTAAAGGGATCAATGCAACAAGAAAAGCTATCTATCATAAATATATATGCACCCAATACAGGAGCACACAGATACATGAAGCAAGCTCTTAATGACCTACAAAGAGACTTAGACCCCTGCACAGTAATAGTGGGAGACTTTAACACCCCACTGTCAATATTAGACAGATAAATGAAACAGAAACTTAACAATGATATCCAGGACTTGAACTCAGATCTGGACTAAGCAGACCTAATAGACATCTACAGAACTCCCCACTCAAAATCCACAGAACATACATTCTTCTCAGCACCACATCGCACTTACTCTAAAATTGACCACATAATTGGAAGTAAAATACTCCTCAGCAAATGAAAAAGAATGGAAATCATAGCAAACAATCCCTTAGACCACAGTGTAATCAAATTAGAACTCAGGATTAAGAAACTCAGTCAAAACTGCGCAACTACATGGAAACTGAGCCACCTGCTCCTGAATGACTACTGTATAAATAATGAAATGAAAGCAGAAATAAAGATGTTCTTCTAAACCAATGAGAATGAAGACACAATGTACCAGAATTTCTGGTACACAGTTAAAGCAGTGGCTAGAGGGAAATTTATAGCCCACAAGATAAATGAGTAAAGATCTAAAATCAACACTGTAAAGTCACAATTTTTAAATTTCTTTTGAACTGAAGGAGTAAGATCAAACAAATTCAATAGCTAGCAGAAGACAAGAAATAACTATCAGAGCAGAACTGAAGGAGATGGAGACACAAAAAAACCCTTCAAAAAATTAAGGAATCCAGGAGTTGTTTTTTTCTGAAAAGATCAACAAAATAGATAGATTGCTAGCCAGACTAATAAAGAAGAAAAGAGAGAAGTATGAAATAGATGCAATAAAAAATGATAAAAGGGATATCATCATCAATCCCACAGAAATACAAATCACCATCAGAGATTACTACAAACACTTCTATACAAATAAACCAGTAAATCTAGAAGAAATGGATAAATTCCTGGACACTTACACCCTCCCAAGACAAAACCAGGAAGAAGTTGAATCCCTGAATAGACCAATAACAAGGTCTGAAACTGAAGCAGCAATTAATAGCCTACCAACTAAAAAAAGTCCAGGACCAGATGGGTTCACAGCAGAATTCTACCAGAGGTACAAAGAGGAGCTGGTGCTATTCCTTCTGAAACTATTCCAAACAATAGAGGAAATCCTCCCTAACTCATTTTATGAGACCAACATCATCCTGATACCAAAACCTGGCAGAGACACAACTAAAAAATAATATTTCAGGCCAATATCCATGATAAACATTGATGTGAAAACCCTCAATAAAATACTGGCAGAGGAAATCTAACAGCACATCAAAATGCTTATTCATCATAATCAGGTCAGCTTCATCCCTGGGATGCAAGGCTAGTTCAACATATGCAAATCTATAAACATAATCCATTACATAAACAGAACCAAAGAAAAAACCACGATTATCTCAACAGATGCAAATAAGGTTTTCAACAAAATTCAACAGCCCTTCATGCTTAAAACTGTCAATAAACTAGGTATCAATGGAATGTATCTCAAAATAATAAGAGCCATTTTTGAGAAAACCACATCCAATATCACACTGAATGGGCAAAAACTAGAAGCATTCCCTTTGAAAACTGGCACAAGATAAGGATGCCCTGTCTAACAACTCCTATTCAACATAGTATTGGAAGTTCTGGCCAGGGCAATCAGGCAAGAAAAAGAAATAAAGCATATTCAGTTAGGAAAAGGGAAAGTCAAATTGTCGCTATTTGCAGATGACATGATTGTATATTTAAAATACCCCATTGTCTCAGCCCAAAATCTCCTTAAACTGATAAGCAACTTCAGCAAAGTCTCAGGATACAAAATCAATGTGCAAAAATCACAAGCATTACTATACACCAATAACAAACAGAGAGCCGAGTCATTAGTGAACTCCCATTCACAATTGCTACAAAGAGAATAAAATACCTAGGAATACAACTAACAAGGGATGTGAAGGACCTCTTCAAGGAGAACTACAAACCACTGCTCAAGGAAATAAGAGAGGAAACAAAGAGATGGAAAAGCATTCCATGCTCATGGTTAGGAAGGATCAATATCATGGAAATGGCGATACTGCCCAAAGTAATTTATAGGTTTAATGCTAACCCAATTAAGCTACCACTGACTTTTTTCACAGAATTGGAAAAAAACACCTTAAACTTCATATGGAATAAAAATAGAGCCCGCATAGCCAAGAATACTCTAAGGAAAAAAAGCTGAAGGCATCACATTACTTGACTTCAAACTATACTACATGGCTACAGTAATCAAAACAGCATGGTCCCTGTATGCAAACAGAGATATAGACCAATGGAACAGAACAGAGGTCTCAGAAATAACGCCACAGATCTACAATCATCTGATCTTTGACAAACCTGACAAATACAAGCAATGGGGAAAGGATTTCCTATTTAACAAATGGTATTGGGAAAACTGGGTAGCCAGATGCAGAAAGCTGAAACTGGATCCCTTCCTTACACCTTATACAAAAATTAACTCCAGTTGGATTAAAGATTTAAACATAAGACCTAACACAATACAAGCCCTAGAAGAAAACCTAGGCAATACCATTCAGGACATAGATATGGGCAAGGACTTCTTGACTAAAACAACCAAAGCAATGGCAACAAAAGCCAAAATTGACAAATGGGATCTAATTAAACTAAAGAGCTTCTGCATAGAAAAAGAAGCCATCATTAGAGTGAACTGGCAACCAAAAGAATAAGAAAAAAATTTTGCAATCTACCCATCTGACAAAGGGCTAATATCCAGAATCTACGAATAACTCAAACAAATTTACAAGAAAAAAAACAAACAGCCCTATCAAAAAGTGGGTGAAGGATATGAACATTTTTCAAAAGAAGTCACTTATGCATTCCACAAACATATGAACAAAAAGCTCATCTTCACTGATCATTAGAGAAATGCAAATCAAAACCACATTGAGATACCATCTAATGCCAGTTAGAATGGTGATCATTAAAAAAGCAGGAGACAAATGCTGGAGAGAATGTGGAGAAATAGGAACACTTTTACACTGTGGGTTTGAGTGTAAATTAGTTCAACCATTGTGGAAGACAGTGTGGTGATCCCTCAAGGTTATAGAACTAGAAATACCATTTGACCCAGCAATCCTGTTACTGGGTATATGCCCAAAGGATTATGGATCATTCTTTTACAGAGACAAATGCACACATATGTTTATTGTGGCACTGTTCACAATAGCAAAAACTTGGAACCAACCCAAATGCCCATGAATGATAGACTGGATAAAGAAAATGTGGGACATATACACCATGGAATACTATGCAGTGATAAGAAAGGATTATTTCATGTCCTTTGCAGGGACACAGATAAAGCTGGAAACCATCATTCTCAGCAAACTGACACAAGAATAGAAAATCGAACACCACATGTTCTCACTCACAAGTGGTGTTGAACAATGAGAACACATGCACATAGGGAGGAGAACATCACACACTGGGGCCATTTGGGTGGTAGGGGACTGCAGGAGGGATAGCATTAGGAGAAATACTTAATGTGGATGACAGGGTGATAGATGCAGCAAACAATCATGGCACGTGTATACCTATGCAAGAAACCTGCACGTTCTGCACATGTATCCCAGAACATAAAGTATAATAATAATAATAAATAAATAAATAAATAAAACGCCCTTCTTCATCTAAAACAAAAAAGAATTAAATTAGATAAGTACTTATTGATTAAAGTCCTTATGTAAATATCAATAACCTTATTGCTGGTCACTTTCCAGAGAGAGCAATAACTCTGTTTTCATATAAGCCTTGCTTAACACCTCAGGGGCCAGCTCAACCATGTGGCTCCTACACCCAGGTTTCCTGGCACAAGATTTTTATTCTTATAATCAATATCATATTGAAGGAGTATTCATGTGGACACAATTCTAGGAAAGCTTAAAGCAATCACTCCTTAAGCTTTGGAAGCTTATCATCTAAAAGCGGGGGGGGGGGGCGGCTAATGGGAGTATTGTGAGGAGAGAAAGAGAAAGAAGCCCATTCCTGCTCCTGACTTGATGTGTGACCCTGAAAAAGTATAGTATTCTGTGGATCTATCCGTTATTTTTGCAAAATGGGAATTATGTTACCTTCCTCAGAGAACTCTGATGGGGAAAAAAGGAGAAAACCTACAGAAATGTCTGACACAGTGTAAGACTTGGAAAAACATTAGTACTGCCCAGTTCACTTCCTCCCACAAGACAGATGTCTTTTAAATAAACCATAGAGCATATTTATCTTGGAGAATATCAAAATATACCCAGAAAAGAGAAATATGCAGATATTTACCTAATGTGTGAGTTTTTGGTGTCATTTCTGTGTCTTGGGGAGAGCAAGGAGTTTTAAGACAGAGAAACAATTTGCTTTTATTTCAGGTGATTTCCAATAGTCTTATTTCCCTTCTGGTTTGAGACCTGTGGAGCATTTTCCACCAAATCTTTAAAAAAGAGCATAGGCCGGACACGGTGGCTCAAGCCTGTAATCCCAGCACTTTGGGAGGCCGAGGAGGGTGGATCACGAAGTCAAGAGATCGAGACCATCCTGGTCAACATGGTGAAACCCCATCTCTACTCAAAATACAAAACATTAGCTGGGCATGGAGGCACGTGTCTGTTATCCCAGCTACTCAGGAGGCTGAGGCAGGAGAATTGCCTGAACCCAGGAGGCGGAGGTTGCAGTGAGCTGAGATCACGCCATTGCACTCCAGCCTGGGTAACAAGAGAGAAACTCCGTCTCAAAAAAAAAAAAAAAAAAAAAAAAAGAGCATAAATGAGAATAAAGCAATATTGGCATCCATGCTGAACCACAGGAACTTCGGTGAGTCCCTCCTCCTGTGCTGGCCTCAGCTCTAACAGAGAAGAAGACTCAATACAGAAACAGTGGTTGTGAGCATGGGGTTTATAGAGTGAGGTACATGTGGAATTGCCCTTTAGTTGAGAGACACTTAATCTTGAGTAGGCAATTTCTTTTATCTGAATTTCAACTTTCTTCTTGTGCTACATGGGAATTGGGATGGTACTTGCTCCTTAAAGTTGAGGTGAGGATTAAATGGATTGTTGCATTGAAAACACTCAGAACAATGATCTATTAGTCTGTTTTCACACTGCTGTAAAGAACTATCCAAGACTGGGTAATTTATAAAGAAAAGAGGTTTAATTGACTCACAGTTCTGTAGGCTGTACAAGATGCATGGCTAGGGAAGCCTCAGGAAACTTACAATCATGGCAGAAGGCAAAGGGGAAGCAAGGCATGTCTCACTTGGTGGCAGGAGTGAAAGAGAGAGAGAGGGAGGGAGAGAGAGATGAAGGGAGGGAGAGAGAGAGAGAGCGAGAGGGAGAGAGAGAGAAAGTGCCACACTTTTAAACCATCAGATCTTATGAAAACTATGTCCTTCAGTTCTGCTCTGATCTTAGTTATTTCTTGTCTTCTGCTAGCTTTTGAGTTTTTTAGATCTTGCTCCTCTAGCTCTTTCAATTTTGATGATAGGGTGTCGATTTTAGATCTTTCCTTGCTTCTCATGTGGGCATTTATTGCTATAAATTTTCCTCTAGACACTGCTTTAAATGTGTCCCAGAGATTCTGGTACATTGTGTCTTCATTCTTATTAGTTTTGAAGAACATCTTTATTTCTGCCTTCATTTCATTGTTTATCCAGTCAAAATTCAAGAGCCAGTTGTTCAGTTTCCATGAAGTTGTGAGGTTCTGAGTTAGTTTCTTAATCCTGAGTTCTAATTTGATTGCACTGTGGTCTTCTGAGAGACTGTTTGTTATGATTTCCATTCTTCTGCATTTGCTGAGGAGTGATTTACTTCCAATTATGTGGTCAATTTTGGAGGACGTGTGATGTGGTACTGAGAAGAATGTATATTCTGTGGATCTGGGGTGGAGAGTTCTGTAGATGTCTATTAGGTTTGCTTGGACCAGATCTGAGTTCGAGTCCTGGATATCCTTGTTAATTTTCTTTCTCGTTGATTTGTCTACTATTGACAGTGGAGAGTTAAAATATCCCACTATGATTGTGTGGGAGTCTAAGTCTCTTTGTAGGTAGTTAAGAACTTGCTTTATGTATCTGGGTGCTCCTGTATTGGGTATATATATATTTAGGATTATTAGCTCTTCTTGTTGCATTGATCCTTCCACCATTATGTAATGCCCTTCTTTGTCTCTTTTGATCTTTGTTGGTTTAAAGTCTATTTTATCAGACAGTAGGATTGCAACTACTGCCTTTTCTTTTTGCTCTCCATGTGCTTGGTAAATCTTCCTCCATCCATTTATTTTGAGCATATGTATGTCCCTGTATGTGAGATGGGTTTCCAGGAACACAGTTTTAAGAATGAAGAGATTCTACCCCATTCCACTTTTATTTTATTTTATTTATATTTAGATAAGTGTCAATGCCTTGTTTTGGAGAAGAAATCATGCACTGGCTGCCTGTTTTTCTATAAAGCTAGAAATTAGGGGGATATTGAGCCATGTGTGGTGCTCACACCTATAATCTCAGCACATTGGGGGTCCGAGGCAGGTGGATCACCTGAGGTCTGGAATTCAAGACCAACCTGGCCAACATGGTGAAATCCCCCACCTCTACAGAAAATACAAAAATTAACTGAGCATGGTGACAGGTGCCTGTAATCCCAGCTACTCGGGAGGCTGAGGCAGCAGAATAGCTTAAATCCAGGAAGCAGAGGTTGCAGTGAGTCGAGATCACACCATTGCACTCCAGCCTGGGTGACAGAGCAAGACTCTGTCTCAAAAAAAAAAATAATGGGATATTGAATTAAAGAAAGCTTTGACTGTCTTGTGTGTCAACTTAACATTCCATAGGCTAGATACAAGGGTAGTTTTTATTTCCTTTTATATGAAGCATAACTAAATGGTAATTTAGAATCACAATTTTGCAGTTAACATGTCATAAATATTTTAAATTACTCATTTATGTTATTTTATTAAATAGTTGCCAAGCAAGAAAGCTATCAAAGGCTATTGGGGTTGTGTCAACAGCATCCAGGAGCCAACTAGAAAAGGGTTGCAACAGTAAATTTGAGCATCATTAAAAACAATAACTGCAATGAACTGATGAGTTGAAACACATCAAATATGTTAAACTCTAAGAATTCATAATAATACCAAAAACATCTTTATTGGCCACCTTTGGAGGATGATACTAAGAGAATCCAAATTGTCCCCTCACAGTGACCAGTTTTTGAGAGGAATTTTCCATTTATAGAAGGTTTTTTGGCCAGGTGCAGTGGCTTACACCTGTAATCCCAACATTTTGGGAGGCCGAGGCTGGTGGATCATCTCAGGTCAGGAGTTCAAAAACCAGCCTGGCCAACATGGTGAAACCCCATCTTTACTAAAATACAAAAAATTAGCGGGGCATGGTGGTGTACATCCAGTAACTGGGATTACAGGGAGGTTGAGGCAGGAGAATCACCTGAACCCAGAAGGTGGAGGTTTCAGTGAGCCAAGATGGCACCACTGCATTCCAGCCTGGGCAACAGAGTAAGACTCTGTCTGAAAAAAAGGGGGTTGGGGGTTTTTGCTTGTTTGTTTCTTCGTTTTTGAGATGGGAGTCTTGCTTTGTTGCCCAGGCTGGAGTGCAATGGTGCAATCTCAGCTCACTGCAGCCTCTGTCTCCCAGGTTCAAGCTATTCTCTGCCTCAGCCTCCCAAGTAGCTGGGATTACAGGTGTGCACCACCACACCCGGCTAATTTTTGTATTTTAAGCAGAGGCAGGTTTCTCCATGTTGGCCAGGCTGGTCTCAAACTCTTGGCCTCAAAAGACCTGCCCACCTCTGCCTCCAAAAGTGTTGAGATTACAGGTGTGAGCCACCACTCCTGGCCAATTTCCTTTTTTTTTTTCTTACTAATAAATGAAGAAGGAATTATAGAAATGAAGTATCACCATCTTACAAATCCCTAATGAAATAATGAATCTAGGCTATTACCATTGATGGCCACTGACATCACAACAAAAAGAGCTTCAGTCAGATACTATGTACCTCTTGAAAGAAATACAAACAACACTTATGAAACATTCCTTCCAGAAAGTCAACCCTGAATCAGAATAAGCCTCTAGATCTACCAGTTTACAGGAAAATAGGAAACAAAATAATATGTTAGTCGATACCACATGGACGCAGTCAGCAAATTCCAGAATGTGGAAAATTTTACAGGCTAAACAACATGTTTTCTTCAACAAGGAAGTTGAAATAATTTTAAAATAAAGCTAGGTGTGGTAGCACATGCCTGTAATCCCAGCTACTTGGCAGGCTGAGGCAGAAGGATCACTTGAGTCCAGAAGTTCAAGTACAGCTTGGACAACATAGCGAAACCCCACCTCAAAATAAAATAAAATAATTTTAAAATAAAATAGGCAGAAAATTAATGAATTAAGAGAAACTTCTAAAAAGTCAATAAAATACAATATATGGACTTTGAATCCTGTTTTACAGAAATTATAAAAGAAAAATTAGGCAATTAAGAAAATTAGAACAGTAAATGAAGATTTAATAATTTTAAGGAACGTTGTCAATTATTTTATAAATAATAATACTGAAGATATGGATTTTTAAGTCCAAATTGTTTAGAAGGATTAAATGAGACTAGTTATGAGTTTATAATTGTTGAAGTTGGTTGGTGAGAATATGGCAATTCATTATTAATCTACCTTTATATCTATTTGAAAAAGCCCACAATAAAAAGAAGCACGTATAGGTAGTACTTTAAAATTCAACAATCTGGCCGGGGGTGGTGGCTCAAGCCTGTAATCCCAGCACTTTGGGAGGCTGAGGCAGGTGGGTCACGAGGTCAAGAGATGGAGACCATCCTGGTCAACATGGTAAAACCCCATCTCTACTAATATACAAAAAATTATCTGGGCATGGTGGCACGTGCCTGTAATCCCAGCTACTCAGGAGGCTGAGGCAGGAGAATTGCCTGAACCCAGGAGGCGGAGGTTGCAGTGAGCCGAGATCGCGCCATTGCACTCCATCCTGGGTAACAAGAGCGAAACTCCATCTCAAAATAAATAAAAATAAAAATAAAAATAAAAAAAATCAACAATCCAAAAACAACAGCATTAAATATGGGCAATAGACATGAACAGTACTTCTCAAAAGAAGACGCATACATGGCCAACAAATAGTTGAAGTGTTCATTATCACTAATCATCAGAGAAATTTAAATGAAAACCACAATAAAATACCATCTCATGCCAGTCAAAATGGCTTTTGTTAAAATTTATTTTTTTTTTAATTTTTTATTGAATTTTAGGTTTTGGGGTACATGAGCAGAGCGTGCAAGACCATTGCGTAGGTACGCACATGGCAGTGTGCTTTGCTTTGCTTCTCCCCTTCACCCACATTTGGCATTTCTCCCCAGGCTATCCCTCCCCACCTCCCCCTCCCACTGGCCCTCCCCTTTTCCTCCCAATAGACCCCAGTGTTTAGTACTCCCCTTTCTGTGTCCATGTGTTCTTATTTTTCATCACCCGCCTATGAGTGAGAATATGCGGTGTTTCATTTTCTGTTCTTCTGTCAGTTTGCTGAGGATGATGTTTTCCAGATTCATCCATGTCCCTACAAACGACACAAACTCATCATTTCTGATTGCTGCATAATATTCCATGGTGTATATGTGCCACATTTTTCCAATCCAGTCTATGATCAATGGGCATTTGGGTTGATTCCAGGTCTTTGCTATTGTAAACAGTGCTGCAATGAACATTCGTGTACATGTGTCCTTATAGTAGAACGATTTAAAGTCTTTTGGATATATACCCAGTAATGGGATTGCTGGGTCAAATGGAATTTCTATTTCTAAGGCCTTGAGGAATCGCCACACTGTCTTCCACAATGGTTGAACTAATTTACACTCCCACCAACAGTGTAAAAGTGTTCCTTTTTCTCCACATCCTCTCCAGCATCTGTTGTCTCCAGATTTTTTAATGATTGCCATTCTAACTGGAGTGAGATGGTATCTCAATGTGGTTTTGATTTGCATCTCTCTGATGACCAGTGACGATGAGCATTTTTTCATATGATTGTTGGCCTCATATATGTCTTCTTTCGTAAAGTGTTTGTTCATATCCTTTGCCCACTTTTGAATGGGCTTGTTTGTTTTTTTCCTGTAAATCTGTTTGAGTTCTTTGTAAATTCTGGATGTCAGCCCTTTGTCAGATGGGTAAACTGCAAAAATTTTTTCCCATTCTGTTGGTTGCCGATTCACTCTAGTGATGGTTTCTTTTGCTGTGCAGAAGCTGTGGAGTTTGATTAGGTCCCATTTGTCTATTTTGGCTTTTGTTGCCAATGCTTTTGGTGTTTTGTTCATGAAGTCCTTGCCTACTCCTATGTCCTGGATCGTTTTGCCTAGATTTCCTTCTAGGGTTTTTATGGTGCCAGGTCTTATGTTTAAGTCTTTAATCCATCTGGAGTTAATTTTAGTGTGAGGTGTCAGGAAGGGGTCCAGTTTCTGCTTTCTGCACATGGCTAGCCAGTTTTCCCAACACCATTTGTTAAACAGGGAATCCTTTCCCCATTGCTTGTTTTTGTCAGGTTTATCAAAGATTGTATAGTTGTAGATAGGTTGTGTTGCCTCCGGTGTGTCTGTTTTATTCCATTGGTCTATATCTCTGTTTTGGTACCAGTACCATGCTGTTTTGATTACTGTAGCCTTGTAGTATAGTTTGAAATCCGGTAGTGTGATGCCCCCCGCTGTGTTCTTTTTGCTTAGAATTGACTTGGCTATGCGGGCTCTCTTTTGGTTCCATATGAAGTTCATGGTGGTTTGTTCCAGTTCTGTGAAGAAAGTCAATGGTAGCTTGATGGGGATAGCGTTGATTCTGTAAATTACTTTGGGCAGTATAGCCATTTTCACAATATTAATTCTTCCTAACCAAGAACATGGAATGTTTCTCCATCTGTTTGTGTCCTCTCTGATTTCGTTGAGCAGTGGTTTGTATTTCTCCTTGAAGAGGTCCCTTACGTTCCTTGTGAGTTGTATTCCAAGGTATTTTATTCTTTTTGTAGCAATTGTGAATGGCAGTTCGTTCTTGATTTGGCTTTCTTTAAGTCTGTTATTGGTGTAGACGAATGCTTGTGATTTTTGCATTTTATATTGATTTTATATCCTGAGACTTTGCTGAAGCTGCTTATCAGTTTCAGGAGTTTTTGGGCTGAGGCGATGGGGTCTTCTAGGTATACTATCATGTCGTCTGCAAATAGAGACAATTTGGCTTCCACCTTTCCTATTTGAATACCCTTTATTTCTTTTTCTTGCCTGATTACTCTGGCTAGAACTCCCAGTACTATATTGAATAGGAGTGGTGAAAGAGGGCATCCTTGTCTAGTGCCAGATTTCAAAGGGAATGCTTCCAGTTTTTGCCCATTCAGTATGATATTGGCTGTTGGCTTGTCATAAATAGCTTTTATTACTTTGAGATACGTTCCATCGATACCGAGTTTATTGAGGGTTTTTAGCATAAAGCGCTGTTGAATTTTGTCAAATGCCTTCTCTGCATCAATTGAGATAATCATGTGGTTTTTGTTTTTGGTTCTGTTTATGTGGTGAATTACGTTGATAGACTTGCGTATGTTGAACCAGCCTTGCATCCCCGGGATGAATCCTACTTGATCATGATGAATAAGTTTTTTGATTTGCTGTTGCAATCGGCTTGCCAATATTTTATTGAAGATTTTTGCATCTATGTTCATCATGGATATTGGCCTGAAGTTTTCTTTTCTTGTTGGGTCTCTGCCGGGTTTTGGTATCAGAAAGATGTTGGTCTCGTAAAATGATTTGGGAAGGCTTCCCTCTTTTTGGATTGTTTGAAATAGTTTTAGAAGGAATGGTACCAGCTCCTCTTTGTGTCTGGTAGAATTCGGCTGTGAATCCGTCTGGACCTGAGGTTTTTTTGAGTGGTAGGCTCTTAATTGCTGCCTCGACTTCTGACCTTGTTATTGGTCTATTCATAGTTTCAGCTTCCTCCTGGTTTAGGCTTGGGAGGACACAGGAGTCCAGGAATTTATCCATTTCTTCCAGGTTTACTAGTTTATGTGCATAGGGTTGTTTGTAATATTCTCTGATGATGGTTTGAATTTCTGTGGAGTCTGTGGTGATTTCCCCTTTATCATTTTTTATTGCATCTACTTGGTTGTTCTCTCTTTTATTTTTAATCAATCTGGCTAGTGGTCTGTCTATTTTGTTGATCTTTTCAAAAAACCAGCTCTTGGATTTATTGATTTTTTGAAGTGTTTTTCGTGTCTCAATCTCCTTCAGTTCAGCTCTGATCTTAGTTATTTCTTGTCTTCTGCTGGGTTTTGAGTTTTTTTGATCTTGCTCCTCTAGCTCTTTCAATTTTGACGATAGGGTGTCAATTTTGGATCTCTCCATTCTCCTCATATGGGCACTTATTGCTATATACTTTCCTCTAGAGACTGCTTTAAATGTGTCCCAGAGGTTCTGGCATGTTGTGTCTTCGTTCTCATTGGTTTCGAAGAACTTCTTTATTTCTGTCTTCATTTCATTGTTTACCCAGTCAACATTCAAGAGCCAGTTGTTCAGTTTCCATGAAGATGTGAGGTTCTGGGTTGGTTTCTGTATTCTGAGTTCTAACTTGATTGCACTATGGTCTGAGAGGCTGTTTGTTATGATTTCAGTTTTTTTGCATTTGTTGAGCAGTGCTTTACTTCCAATTATATGGTCAATTTTAGAGTAGGTGTGATGTGGTGCTGAGAAGAATGTATATTCTTTGGATTTGGGGTGGAGAGTTCTGTAAATGTCTATCAGGTTTGCTTGCTCAAGGTCTGAGTTCAAGCCCTGGATATCCTTGTTGATTTTCTGTCTGGTTGATCTGTCTAATATTGATAGTGGAGTGTTAAAGTCTCCCACTATTATTGTGTGGGAGTCTAAGTCTCTTTGTAAGTCATTAAGAACTTGCCTTATGTATCTGGGTGCTCCTGCATTGGGTCCATATATGTTCAGGATCGTTAGCTCTTCTTTTTGTATCGATCCTTTTACCATTATGTAATGGCCTTCTTTGTCTCTTTTGATCTTTGTTGCTTTAAAGTCTATTTTATCAGAGATGAGAATTGCAACTCCTGCTTTTTTTGCTCTCCATTTGCTTGGTAAATCTTCCTCCATCCCTTTATTTTGAGCCTTTGTGTATCCTTGCATGTGAGATGGGTTTCCTGGATACAGCACACCGATGGGTTTTGGATTTTTATCCAATTTGCCAGTCTGTGTCTTTTGATTGGTGCATTTAGTCCATTTACATTTAGGGTTAATATTGTTATGTGTGAATTTGATACTGCCATTTTGATGCTAAGTGGCTGTTTTGCCTGTTAGTTGTTGTAGATTCTTCATTGTGTTGATGCTCTTTAGCATTTAGTGTGATTTTGGAATGGCTGGTACTGGTTGTTTCTTTCTATGTGTAGTGCCTCTTTTAGGAGCTCTTGTAAAGCAGGCCTGGTGGTGACAAAATCTCTGAGTACTTGCTTGATTGCAAAGGATTTTATTTTTCCTTCACTTCTGAAGCTCATTTTGGCTGGATATGAAATTCTGGGTTGAAAGTTCTTTTCTTTAAGAATGTTGAATATTGGCCCCCACTCTCTTCTGGCTTGTAGTGTTTCTGCCGAGAGATATGCTGTGAGTCTGATGGGCCTCCCTTTGTGGGTGATCCAACCTTTCTCTCTGGCTGCCTTTAGTATTTTCTCCTTTATTTCAACCTTGTTGAATCTGACGATTATGTGCCTTGGGGTTGCTCTTCTTGTGGAATATCTTTGTGGTGTTCTCTGTATTTCCTGCATTTGAGTGTTGGCCAGTCTTGCTAGGTGGGGGAAATTTTCCTGGATGATGTCCTGAAGAGTATTTTCCAGCTTGGATTCATTCTCTTCGTCCTCTTCTGGTACACCTATCAAACGAATGTTAGGTCTTTTCACATAGTCCCACATTTCTTGGAGACTTTGTTCATTCCTTTTTGCGCTTTTTTCTCTAATCTTGGTTTCTCGTTTTATTTCATTGAGTTGGTCTTCGACTTCAGATATTCTTTCTTCTGCTTGGTCAATTTGGCTATTGAAACTTGTGCATGCTTCGCGAAGTTCTCGTATTGTGTTTTTCAGCTCCTTTAATTCATTCATATTCCTCTCTAAGTTATCCATTCTTGTTATCATTTCCTCATATCTTTTTTCAAGTTCCTTAGTTTCTTTGCATTGATTTAGAATATTTTCTTTTAGCTCACAAAAGTTTCTCACTATCCAACTTCTGAAGTCTAATTCCGTCATTTCGCCACAGTCATTCTCCGTCCAGCTTTGCTCCCTTGCTGGTGAGGACTTTTGGTCCTTTTTAGGAGGCGAGGTGTTCTGGTTTCGGGTGTTTTCCTCCTTTTTTCACTGGTTTTTTTCCATCTTTGTGGATTTATCCACTTGTCGTCTGTGTAGTTGCTGACTTTTCGATTGGGTCTCTGAGTGGACACCCAGATTGTTGATGATAAAGTATTTCTGTTACTTGGTTTTCCTTCTACCAGTCTAGCCCCTTCGCTGTATGACTGCTGAGGTCTACTCCAGGCCCTACTTGTCTGGGGTGCACCTCTAGCAGCTGTGGCACAGTGAGGGTTGCTACCCATTTCTTTTTCTGCTATCTTTGTCCCAGGATGATGCCTGCCAAATGTCAGTCTTTTGGATATAGAGGGGTCAGGGAGCTGCTTGAGGAGACAGTCTGTACTTTATAGGAGCTCAGTTGCTGAGCTGTGATCTTTGTTGTTCATTCAGGGCTTTTAGGCTGCTATTTTTGATTCTGCTGCAACAGAGCTCATTAAAAAAACCCTTTTTTTCTCAAATGCTCTGTGTTGGGGGGTTCGGGCTTTATTTTTGGATGTTCGTTGAGGTGTCCTGCCCAGCTAGGAGGCAAACAAGCCACTGTTTGCCTGCTGAGGCTCCGCCCTGCTGTTGTGAGGCTCGCCCTGTTGGGGCAGGTTCTGCTGTTCTGCTGTGGTCTCCGCCACACCCTGAGGCAGAGTCTCTCTGTTGTAGTGGGTTGCCTCGGCAACGGCAGGCTGTATCAGCAGTGGGCGTGTATCTCAGTAGGGACAGGTTGCCTCGGCAACGGCTGGCTGCCTCAGCAGTGGGCGTGTATCTCAGTTGGGGTGGGTTGCCTTGGTAATGGTGGACTCCCCTCCCCCACAGAGCGTCTCAGACCGACTGCATGGAAATCGCGGTCTTGTTTGTCCCACTGGGCTAGCCCAAATGCTCTGTCCCTGTAATCTCCTGGGCGGGCCCACTGTCCAAGTCTCGCTCAGTTTCAAGTCCAGCCCTCTCAAGTCTCATGTTGCCGGCTCAACAGGGCACCCGAACAAGCGCGCCCTGTGGGGAGCAATGGGCAGGGCTGGCCGCCACCACCCCGGCTGCCGGCTTCGCCAGGCAGAGGCACTGCCAGGCGTCCAGCTTCTCCCCTATACTTGGGAATCTCCCCGTTCCGTGGGCAACAAAGATCAGTCTGGAAATGCAGCTCCAACTCACCTCTCCGCAGACTCAAAGAGAGCTCCAATCCTGAGTTGTTCTCACAGCGCCATCTTGAGTCCTCCCCCTAAATTTTTTTTAAAAGCAAAAAAAGTATTGATGAGGTTGCAGAGAAAAGGGAATACTTATACGTTGTTGGTGGGTGTGTAAATTACTTCAGCCACTAGGGAGAACACTTTTCTCAAAGAACTAGATTCTCAAAGATGTCTCAAAGAGCTAGAGTTGAACTACCATTTAACTCAGCACCCCATTACTGAGTATATATCCAAAGGAAAATAAATTGTTCTACCAAAAAGACACGTGCACCAGTATGTCATTGCAGCACTATTCACAACAGCAGACACAGAATCAACCCAGGTACCCACCCACCAATGATGGACTGAATAAAGAAAATGTGGTATATATTCACCATGGAATACTACAGAGCCATTAAAAATAATGAGATCATGTTCTTTGCAGCAACATGGATGCAGCTAGAGGCCATAATCCAAAGCAAACTAATGCAGAAACAGCAAACCATATACCTCATTTTTCACTTATAAGTGGAAGCTAAACATTGGGTGCACGTGGACATAAAGATGGGAACAATAGACACCAGGGACAGGGGAGGCTAGAGGGGGATGAGGATTGAAAAACAACCCATCAAGTACTATGCTCACAATCTGGGTGGTGAGATGATTCATACACCAAACCTCAGCAACATACAATTTACCCATTTGACAAATCTGCACATGTACCCCTGAACCTAAAATAAAAGTTGAGAAAAGAGACATTCATATATCTCCCTTTTATACACAAAATCATAATAAACCAGAACAGAATTATCTATTTGTGCCTTTGTTAAGATGCACATTGTAATAGTTGTGTAATTCTTAAGTAGATTATAAATTATCTTTAAAACAGTTTAGTGGTGATAATCTAAATTTTTTTTGTTTTATTATTTACTATAAATATGCTCTTTGTGGAGTATCTAGTAACATACTTTGCTTAATAACTTAAAAAAATACAAATAAATGCAATTAATGGCCTAAGATTTGAGCTCATCGCAGACATAAATGCAGCATTGGTCTAGTTGATGGAAATGATTTGGCAAAAGCAGTAATGAGATCAGAAAAGAGAGTATAATTAAATGTATTCTGTAATTAAATGTTTGCCTACTTGGAGACTTAGGACTGTCTACTTCCACTCTAATTTGTAACTTATTACCAAAGCACCATGTTTCCTATCACCGTGGGCCATTTGTACCTGTCATTCCTTCCACCTGGAATCCCCTCATTTGCCCGCTACATTTGATGAGCTACCTTCTGCTTATCCTTGGAATCTCTTCTTACTCATTGGAATGGACTAAATGTGTCCCTCCTTCCCTCAAAAAATCCATATGTTGAAATCCCAATGCCCAATGTGATAATATTAGGAGGTGGGGCCTTTGGGAGGTAATTAGCTAATAAGCATGGAGCCCTCATGAATGAAATTAATGCTCTTATAAGAAGAGTCCAGACAAAAAAAGGATAAGTTCATGTCCTTTGCAGGGACATGGATGAAGCTGGAAACCATCATTCTCAGCAAACTGACACAAGAAGAGAAAACCAAACACTGCATGTTCTCACTCACAAGTGGGTGTTGAACAATGAGAACACATAGACACAGGGAGGGGGACATCACACACCAGGGCCTGTCGGGTATGGGGGGGACTAGGGGAGGGATAGCAGGGGTTGGGAGGATTGGGGAGGGACAACATTAGGAGAAATATCTAATGTAGATGACAGGGGGATGGATGCAGCAAACCACCATGACATGTGTATACCTATGTAATAAACCTGCATGATCTGCACATATAACCCAGAACTTAAAGTATAATAAAAAGGAAAAAGAGGAGGAGGAGGAGCAGGAGGAGGAGGAGGAGGAGGAGGAGGAGGAGGAGGAGGAGGAGGAGGAGGAGGAGGGGGGGAGGAGGAGGAGGAGGGGGAGGAGGGGGAGGAGAAGGGAGAGACCAGAAAGCTAGTTTGCCCTCTTTCTATCATGTGAGAGTACAGTTAAAAGTTAGCTGTCTGCAACCCTGGGAAAAGGACCCTCACCAGAGCCCAACCATGCTAGCACCCTGATCTTAGACTCAAGAAAGGTGAGAAATAAACTCCTGTTGTTTACAAACCACCCAGTTTATGGTATTTTGTTATGACAGTTCGAACTGACAAAGACATTCACTTTGGGAAGGATTCACTACCTCAATGATGTGCTAGAGTCAGTTTGGCCTGACTTAAAAGAGCCAGTTACGAACATCTCTTCCCAATTACGTGTTCAGTGACATCAAGTTAGTACCTTGAAATTCGCCGTGATGAAGTATTTACACCATGGAAGTAAAGAAACACTACACATCAGGGCTTTTATTTTTTTCGGAGAACTGATTGTTAAATATTTTTCAACACACCACAGCCCTGCTCCTTCCCCACCCCATCCCAAGTGTGGGTTAAATGGTTCTGCTCTAGGCTCTGATAATGCCCTAAACTGACACCCATCACTATGTTCTCTGGTTACTTATCAGTCTTCCCCTCCAGGCTAAAATTTTCTTGAGGTTAGAGACACTATATCTCTAAAATCCTACTCAGCTTCTGGCTTACAAACATATATAGGGATTTTTGTTTTGTTTTGTTTTTTGAGACGGAGTTTCGCTCCTGTTACCCAGGCTGGAGTGCAATGGCGCAATCTCGGCTCACCACAACCTCCGCCTCCTGGGTTCAGGCAAGTCTCCTGCCTCAGCCTCCTGAGTAGCTGGGATTACAGGCACGCGCCACCATGCCCAGCTAATTTTTTGTATTTTAGTAGAGACGGGGTTTCACCATGTTGACCAGGACGGTCTCGATCTCTTGACCTCGTGATCCACCCGCCTCAGCCTCGCAAAGTGCTGGGATTACAGGCATGAGCCACCGCGCCCGGCCAGGGGATGTTTAAACGTTCTAAAACTCTTCAGGGTCCAGGCTCCCTCTCTCTCCTCCCTATCAAGCAGCAGATGGCTACTGTGCTTGCCTTTCTGATTCACCCTCTTCTAGGCTGCCATTGTACATCATCCTCTTATTATTAACATCAAGGGACTGCAATAGCATGCAGATCCAGTAATACCTGGCATAGCAAATTTTCAAATCCACTCATATACAGGAGATAGAAGTGGTACCACAAGTAGAGTTCTGGTGTAGAGGAGAACCCCTGTAAAACGGCTGTCACCAGAAGCCTCAGAGTTCTAGCTCAGCTGGCCATCCTTGTCCGAAACTACAAATTCTTAGACCGCTGGAAGCAACCCAGACATTCCAAGAGTATTTAAGTCTTGCTACTCCACAGGCTTGTTACTCAAACTGTGATCTCAAGACAAGCATCATCAGCACCACGTGAAAGCCTGTTAGACATTAGACAGGCAGAAGCTTAGGCCCCACCCCAAGACCTATTGGATAAGAGCCTGCATTTTAACCACATATCCCAGGTGATTTGTTTACACATTTCAGTTTGAGAAGCATGGGTCTATAGAACATTGAATTTACTGAAACTGAGCAATTAGGAACTTAGAGCCACGGAGTTTAGGGTATTAATGTTAGTGGCCCTTCATAATAACAAATACTATTTTTGTGTCACGAAAGTATGGTAAAGATTTATATTCATTTTGGCATTGAATCAAAAAAGAACTCTATAATTTAGCGAGTTCAAATCGACCTAACCCTGAATCTTGAAAGCACACCATCTCAAAATGAAGCACCGTAATAAACACCACAGTTAAACAAAGCCTGGACTTGAGTCCTTCCTGTTCCACTCACTAGTTGAGTGATCCTAAAAAAACTAACCTTTCTAACTGGTCATCTCCTCATCTGTAAAATGGTGATAATAGTACTTTATTTTCAGGATGGTAGTAAGAATTAAATAAGAAAACTGTCTAAAGTAACTGGTGTGTTGTAGTTGCTCATTCAATGTGAGTTCCCTCCCTCCCTACTGCCTCCTTTCTGGGAAAAAAAATCGTAATTAAAAAAAAAAAACAGCTTGGCTGGGCACAGTGGCTCACACCTGTAATCCCAGCACTTTGGGAGGCCGAGGAGGGTGGATCACCTGAGGTCAGGAGTTCGAGTCCAGGCTGGCCAACATAGCGAAACTCCATCTCTACCAAACATACAAAAATTAGCTGGGTGTGGTGGTGCATGCCTGTAATCCCAGCTACTTGGGACACTGAGGCAGGAGAATCACTTGAACTCGGGAAGCAGAGATTGCAGTGAGCTGAGATTGTAGCAGTGCACTCAAGCCTAGGTAACAGAGTGAAACTCCATCTCAAAAAACAAAAAACAACAACAACAAAAACCAGCCAACCATGTCATGGAGAACCTTTGGAAATTTAACAGGAAAAAAGAAAATAAACAGTATTTTGTACATTATATGATAACTTTACATTTAGATAAGTGTCAATGCCTTGTTTTGGAGAAGAAATCAAGAGATTACAGATTAACTCTCTTCTTCGTTGTTCTTGCTCTGTAAATAACTAGGAAAGACCAGAGACTAGACTTCCCCCTTCCAATCACTGATCTTTGTTATAGACTGCCTCCTTTATTGTCCTGCATCTAACTCAGATCAGATAACACCCCCAAACAGGTACTCCATGCAGTTAGGTCTTCACTGTGGATTGTTAAATATACCTTTCTCGCAAGAAGAAGACCACCTCGACGATTGGTATCATTGCAACCATACGTTAAGCCTTCCATAGAAAGACACTGAAATTCTGCTAAACTTCCCTGAACCTTATCTATATAAATGATCTTGAACTTCTACTCTTTGGAACACTGACTTGCATTCTTTGGAATCTGTGCTTCCTGGGCAGGCCGTCCCCAACCTTTTCACTTGCATAAACTCCCAAACTAGATTGTGATCTTTTTGCTTATTTTAGGTTGACATAGGGTTGAAGGAAAAAACATTACGTTCCTTTTAAATGATTTGGTAGGATTTCCTTTCATTCTTTGGACTTTCTAGATTAGCGTCAGGAGTAAATGTTGTATTCATTTATGCTCTCTGGGAAGCTCATTTTGTCCTTATGTCTTCATCTGTCAAAATACATACATAGAGCAGGACAGGGCAAGATGGCTGAATAGAAGGCTCCACTGATCGTCTCCCAAACACAAACACCAAATTTGTCAACTATCTACACGAAAAAAGCACCTTCAAAAGAACCAAAAATCAGGTGAGCACTCCCAGTACCTGGTTTTAACTTTATATCACTGAAAGAGGCACTGAAGAGGGTAGGAAAGACCATCATGAATTGCTAATGCAACCCTTCCCCCATCCCCTGGCAGCAGCCACATGGCATGGAGAAAAAAATTCATGTACTTGGGAGAGGGAGAATGCAGTGACTGTGAGACTTAGCATTGAACTCAGTCATGCCTTGTCATAGCAGAAAGCAAAGCCAGGCTGAACTCAGTTGATGCCTGCCCACAGAAGGAGCATTTAACCCATCCCTAGCCAGAGGGAAATTACCCACTCCAGTGGTCAGAACTTGAGTTCTGGCAGGCCTTGTCACCACAGGCTAAAGTGTTCCGGGGCCCTAAATAAACTTGAAAGGCAGTCTAGGCCATAAGGACTCCAATTCCTAGGCAAGTTCTAGTGCTGAACTAGGCCCAGAGCCAGAGGACTGAGGGTCATGTGACCTGTTGAGACATCAGCCAGGGAGGCTAAGTGAATGCTTGTGCCACCCAACCTCCAACCCCAGGCAGCACAGCTCACAACTTTAAAAGAGACCCTTCCTTCTATTTCAGTAGAGGAGAGGGAAGAGTAAAGGAGACTGTCTTGCATCTTGGATACGAGCTCAGACACTGGATAGGGCACTGGGCAGAGTTATGAGACCCTTATTCCAGGACTTAGCTTCCCCAAATGACATTTCTAGACACACCATGGTCCAGAAGGAAACCCACTCCCTTGAAGGGAAGGACTCTGTCCTGGCAGGAAACCCACTCCCTTGAAGGGCAGGACTCTGTCCTGGCAGGAAACCCACTCCCTTGAAGGGAAGGACTCTGTCCTGGCAGAACCCATCTCCTGCTGACTAAAGAGCCCTGGGTCCCCGAATAACCAACAGCAATACCCAGAAAGTACACCATGGGTCTTGGGTTCTGAGATGTGCAGGTTTCAGGAGAGACCCAGCACATTCCAAGCTGTGGTGGCTATGGTGAAAAACTACATCTGTTTGAGAAATGCAGAGAGAAAAGTAAAGCGAACTTTCTCACCGGGCACGGTGGCGCATGCCTGTAGTCTCGGCTACTTGGGAGGCTGAGGTGGGAGGATCCCTTGAGCCCAGGAGTTTTGGTCTGTAGTGCGTTATGCGAATCGAGTGTCCACACTAAGGTGGACATCAGTATGGTGACCTCTTGGGAGCAGGGAACCACCAGGTTGCCTAAGGAGGGGTGAACCAGCCCAGGTCGGAAACGGAGCAGGTCAAAACTCCCTTGCTGATCAGTGGTGCGATCTTGCCTGTGAATAGCCACTGCACTCCAGCCTGGGCAACATAGTGAGACCCTGTTTCTAAAAAAAAAAAAGAAAGAAAGAAAAGAAAAGAAATAGATAAATAATAAAAAGTAAATAAATAAATAAGAGAACTTTCTCTTGCACCTTAGATATAAGCTTGGTCCTTGGAAGTACAGCACTAAGTGGGTTCTCAGGGTCCCTGATTCCAGGCCTTGGCTCATGGACAGCATTTCTGGACCTGCCCTGGGCCAGAGGAGAGTTCATTGCCCTGAAGGATGAGTCCCAGGCATGGAAGCACTCACTATAAGCTGACTGAACAGCCCTTGGGCATTAAGTGAACATTGATGGTAATCTAGAAGTACTCCCCCATGGGCCTGTGGTGGCAGTGACCATGGAGTGAGGCTTCTCTGCCTATGGGAAGGGGAGGGAAGGACACAAGCCTGGCTGGCTTTGCCACCTTTGGATTGTAGAGCCCTAGGGCTTTGAGCAGACATAAGTGGTAGCCAGGTAATGGTTACAGAGGTCCTTGGGCAAGACCCAGTGCTGCGCTGCCTTCAGGTCTGACCCAGGAAAGTGTCAGTGGTGCTGGCCACAGGTGTACTTGTGTCACTTCACCCCTAGCTTCTGAAGTCTCAGCACAGAGAGAGAGAGAGAGAGAGAGAGAGAGAGAGAGAGAGAGAGAGAGAGAGAGAGAGAGAGAGAGAGAGAGAGAGAGAGGGGGGGAGAGAGAGAGACTCTGTTTCTCTGTTTTAGAGAAAATAAGGGAAGAGAAAAAGAGTCTCTTCAACATCCAAGCCTTTTGAATACCCAGAAAGCCTTCCCAAGAAAGATGGGTACAGATAAGCCCAGACTGTGAAGAATACAATAAATACCTAACTCTTCAATGTCCAGATGCAGATGAATATCCACAAGCATCAAGACCATCCAGGGAAACATGACCTCCCCATACAAAATAAATAAGGCACCAGGGACCAATCCTGGAGAAAAAGAGACAAGTTGTCTTTCAGACAGAGAATTCAAAACAGCTGGATTGAGGAAATTCAAAGAAATTCAAGATAACACAGAGAAGAAATGCAGAATTCTACCAGATAAATGTAATAAAGAGATGGAAATAATTTAAAAGAATCAAGCCGACATTCTGCAGCTGAAAAATGCAATTAGCATACTGAAGAATATATCAGCGTCCTTTAATATCAGAATGAATGATGAAAAAGAAAGGATTAGTGAGCTTGGAGACAGGGTATTTGAAAATATAGCCAGAGAAGACAAAAGAAAAAAGAATTTAAATAAATGAAGCACAACTACAGGATCTAGAAAATAGTCTCAAAAGAGCAAATCTGGGCCAGGCATGGTAGCTCACACCTGTAATCCCAGCACTTTGGGAGGCCGAGGCAGGAGGATCACAAGGTCAAGAGATTGAGACCATCCTGGCCGACATGACGAAACCCCATCTCTGCTAAAAATATAAAAATTAGCTGGGCATGGTGGTGCATGCCTGTAGTCCCAGCTATTCGGGAGGCCGAGGTGGGAGAATTGCTTGAACCTGGGAGGTGGAGGTTGCAGTGAGCAGAGATCATGCCACTGCACTCCAGCCTGGTGACAGAGTGAGACTTCATCAAAAAAATAAAAGAGCAAACCTGTTATTGGCCTTAAACAAGAGATAGAAAAAGAGATGGGGTAGAAAGTTTATTCAAAGGAACAGTAACAGAGAACTTCTGAAGCTAGAGAAGGATACCAACATCAAAGTACAAGAAAGTTATAGAACACGAAGCAGATTTAATCAAAGAAGGCTACCTCAAGGCATTTAATTATCAAACTCCCAAAGGTCAAGGATTAAAAAAAAATCCTAAAAGCAGCAAGACAAAAGAAACAACATGCAATGGAGCTCTGAAACAAATAACATACACCTGGCAGCAGACTTTTCAGTGAAAACCTTACAGGCCAGGAGAGAGTGGCATGACACGTTTTAAGTGCTAAAGAAACAAAGTTTTTACCCTTGAACAGTATATCCAGCAAAAATATCCTTCAAACATGAAAAATAAAACTGAGGAAAAATGAGAACACATGGACACAGAAAGGGGAGCACTAAACACTGGGGTCTATTGGGGGGAAAAGGGGAGGGCCAGTGGGAGGGGGAGGTGGGGAGGGATAGCCTGGGGAGAAATGCCAAACGTGGGTGAAGGGGAAAAGGAAAGCAAAGCACACTGCCATGTGTGTACCTACGCAACTGTCTTGCATGCTCTGCTCATATACCCAAAACCTAAAATCCAATAAAAAAATTAAAAAAAAAAAACTGAGGGATTTCATCAATACCAGAGCTATCCTACAAGAAATGCTAAAGGTAGCACTTCAATCAGAAAGCAAAGAACATTGATGAGCAATAAATAATCACCTGAAGGTATAAAACTCACTGGTAATATGAAGTGCACAGAAGTACTCAGAATATCATAACACTGAAACTGTGGTGTGTAAACTACCCTTAGCCTAAGTAGAAATACTAAATGATAAAAACCAATCAAAAATAATAACAACAACAAGTTTTCAAGACATAGACAGTACAACAAGATATAAATAGAAACAACAAAAAGGTAAAAGCAAGGTGGGGGAATAAAACTAAGGTGTAGAGTTTTTATCAGTTTTCTTTTTGTTTGTTTATTTCTATGTTTATACAAACAAAGTTAAGTTGCTATCAGCTTAAAATAATGGGTTATAAGATAGTATTTCCAGGCCTCATGGTAACACCAAATGAAAAACATACAACAGATACACAAAAAAAATTAAACAGCAATAAGTTAAATCCTACGATCATAGAAAAATACCCTCACTGAAAGGAAGACAGAAATAAAGGAGAGAAGGAAGTGAAGCCCACAAAACAACCAGAAAGCAAATAACTAAATGGCAAGAGTAAATCCTCACTTATTGATAATGAAATGGAATGTAAATGGACTAAACTCTCCAAGCAAAGGACATAGACTGGTTGAATGGATGAAGAAACAAGATATAACAATTATAAATATATACGCACCCAATACTGGCACACTCAGATATAAAAAGAAAATGTTTTTAGAAGTAAAAACATAGGCCTCAATACAATAATAGCTGGAGACTTTAACACCCCACTTTCAGCATTATACAGATCTTCCAGACCAAAAAAAAAATCAACAAAGAAACATCAGACTTAATCTGTACCACAGAACGAATGAATCTAATAGATATTACAAAATGTTTCATCCAATGACTGAAGAGTATACATTCTTTTGCTCAGCTCACAGATCATTCTTTAGGGCAGATATATGTTAGGTCACAAAGCAAATCCTAAAACATTCAAAAATTGAAATAACATCAAGCATCTTCTCTGACCACAATGGAATAAATCTGGAAATCAATAACTAGAAGAATTTTGCAAACTATACAAACACATGGAAATTAAACAATATGCTCCTGAACGATCAGTGTGTCCATGAAGAAATTAAGAAGAAACTTTTAAAAATTTGTGAAACAAACGATAATGGAAACACAACACACCAAAGCCTTTGAGAAAAAATGAAAGCAGTACTGAGGGAAGTTTACAGCTATAAGCACCTACATCAAAAAAGAAGAAAAACTTAAAATAACCTAATGACGCATCTTAAACAACTAGAAAAACAAGACCACACCAAACACAAAGTTAGTAGAAGAAAAGAAACAATACAGATCAGAGCAGAAATAAATGAAATTAAAATGAAGAAAACAATACAAAAGATCGATGAAAGGAAAAGTTGGTTTTTTGAAAAGATAAAACTGACAAAACTTTACCCAAACTAACCAAAAAAAAAAAAAAAAAAGAGGGAAAACTCAAATAAAACCAGAGATGAAAAGGAAACGACATTACAACTAATACTGCAGAAATTCAAAGGGTCATTAGTGGCTACTAAGAGCAACTACATGCCAATAAATTGGAATATCTAGAAGAAACTGATATATTCTTAGACACATACAACCTGCTAAGATTAAACCAGGAAAAAATCCAAAATGTGATCATACCAATAACAAGTAATGAGATTGAAGCCATAAATAAAATGTCTCCCAGCAAAGAAAAGCTCAGGATCTGATGGTTCCACTGCTGAATTCTACCAAATATTAAAAGAACTGATACCTATCCTACTCAAACTCTTCTGAAAAATAAAACAGGAGTGAATACTTCCAAACTCATTCTACAAGGCCAGTATTACTCTGATACCAAAACCAGACAAAGACACATAAACAATATAAGCCAATATCACTAATAAGTATTTATCCAAAAATCCTCAACAAAATACTAGCAACACAAATTCAACTACACTTTAGAAAGATCATTCACCATGACCAAGTGGAATTTATCCGTGGGATACAAGGATGGTTCATAGGCAAATCAATCAATGTGGTACATCATATCAACAGAATGAAGGACAAAACCGTATGATCATTTCAATTGATGCTGAGAAAGCATTTGATAAAATTCAGCATCCCTTCTTGATAAATACCCTCAAAAAACTGGGGATAGAATGAACATACTGCAACATAATAAAAGCCGTATATGACAGACCCATAGCTCTTATCATACTGAATGGGGAAAAACTGAAGCCTTTCCTCTAAGATGGGGAACATGACAAGGATGCCCACTTTCACCACTGTTATTAAACATAGTACTGTGTATTAGTCCGTTCTCATATTGCTACATAGAAATACCTGAGACTGGGTAATTTATAAAGAAAAGAGGTTTAATTGGCTCATGGTTCTACAGTCTGTACAGGAAGCATGAAGCTGGTATCTTCACTTCTGGAGAAGCCTCAGGAAACTTACAATAATGGCAGAAGTAGGCATGAGCAGGCATATCTTACATGGCAGGAGCAAGAGCAAAAGAGAAAGAGGGGGGTGCCATTCACTTTTAAACAATCAGATCTCACAAGAACTCTATCATGAAAACAGCACCTAGGTGATGGTGCTAAATCATTCATCAAGGATCTATGCCTAAAATCCAATCACCTTCCACCAGGACCCACCGCTCCCCAACAATGGAGACTACATTTAGACATGAGATTTGGTAGGGACAGAGATCCAAACTATATCATAAAAGAAATCCTAGTGACCGCAATCAGGCAAGAGAAAGAAGTAAAGAACACCCAAATCAGAAAGGAAATAGTCAAATTATCTTGATTTGCAGAAAATGCGATCTTATATTTAGAAAAATCTAAAGACTCCACCAAAAAACTATCAGAACTGATAAACAAATTCAGTAACGTTGCAGGATATAAAATCAACATACAAAGGTCAATAGCATTTCTATATAGCAACAATGAACAATCTGAAAAAGAAATCAAGAAAATAATCCCATTTACAATAGCTACAAATAAAATAATATACCTAGGAATTAAGTTAACCAAAGAAGTGAAAGATATTTATAATGAAAACCATAAAAAACTGATTAAAGAAATTGAAGAGGTCACAAAAAACTAGAAAAATATTCCATGTTAATGGATTGGAAGAATCAACATTGTTAAAATGTCCATACTACCCAAAGCAAACTAAAGGATCAATGCAATCGCCATCAAAATACCAATGACTTTTTTTCACAGAAATAGAAAAAAAAATCCTAAAATTTATAGGGAACCACAAAAGACCCAGAATAACCAAAGCTTCCCTAGGCAAGAGCAAAAAGAATAAAACTGAAGGAATCACATTATCTGATTTCAAATTATACTACAGAGCTATAGTAACAAAAACTGCATGATGCTGTCATAAAAATAGACATATAGGCCAATAGAACAAAATAGACAACCCAGAAATAAAACCCTATATCTACAGTGAACTCATTTTCGACAAAGTGCCAAGAACATAGATTGGGGAAAGGATAGTCTCTTTAATAAATGGTGCTGGGAATATTGGATATCCATATGCAGAAAAATGAAACTAGACCCCTATATCTCCACATACAAAAATCAAACCAAAATGAACTCAAGCCTTAAATCTGAGATCCCAAACTATTAAACTACTAAAAGCAAACACTGGAGAAACTTCCTAGGACATTGGAGTGGGCAAAGTCTCTTGAGTAGTACCCTGAAACCAGACGAAAAATGGGCAAATGGGATTACATCAACTAAAATTAAAAATAAATAAAATAATTTTTTAAAAAAACTTCTGCATAGCAAAGCACAATCAACAAAGTGAAGAGACAACCCACAGATTGGGAGAAAATGTTTGCAAACTAATTATCTGATAAGGGATTAATAACCAGAATACATAAGGGGTTCAAACAACTCTATAGGAAAAAATCTAATAATTCAATTATAAAATAGGCCAAATATCTGATGATGTTTCTCAAAAGAAGACATATCAATGCCAAATAGGTTTATGAAAAGGTGCTCACATCACTGATCATCAGAGAAATGCAAATAAAAGCGACAATGATAGGTTGGGCAAGGTGGCTCACGCCTGTAATCCCAGCACTGTGGGAGGCCAAGGTGGATGGATCACTTGAGCTCAGGATTTCCAAACCAGCCTGGCCAACCCGGTGAAATCCCATCTCTACTAAAAATACAAAAATTAGCCAGTGTGATGGCACCCACCTGTAATCCCAGCTGCTGGCTGAGGCACAAGAATTGCTTGAACCTGGAAGTGGAGGTTGCAGTGAGCCGAGATAAAGAAAACTATAAAAAACTGATTAAAGAAATTGAAGAGGACACAAAAAACTGGAAGAATGTTCCATGTTAATGGATTGGAAGAATCAACATTGTTAAAATGTCCAGAATGTTAAAATGTTCTGTTAAATGTCCAACAATGTTAAAATGTCCCCACTTGCTCTGTATCAGTTACAGAGCAAGACTGTCAAAAAAAAAAAAAAAAAAAAAAGTGGCCAGGCACGGTGGTTCACACCTGTAATCCCAGCAGTTTGGGAAGCCAAGGAGGGTGGATCATGAGGTCAAGAGTTCAAGACCAGCCTCCAGGCTGACCCACATAAGGAAACCCCTGTCTCTACTAAAAATACAAAAATTAGCCAGGCATGATGGTGTGTGCCTGTAGTCCCAGCTACTCGGGAGGCTGAGGCAAGAGAATTGCTTGAACCCGTGAGGTGGAGGTTGCAATGAGCTGAGATCGCGCCACTGCACTCCAGCTTGGGCAACAGAATGAGACTTCTCAAAAAAAAAGAGAAAGAAAGAAAAGAAACTACCTGGAATGCAACAATTCGATACCATCTTACCCCAGTTAAACCGGCTTTTATCCAAAAGACAGGCAATAACAAATGCTTGCAAGGATATGGAGAAAAGGGAACCCTTGTACACTGTGAGTGGGAATGTAAATTAGTACAACCACTATGGAGAACAGTTTGGAGATTCCCTCACAAAAGTAAGAACAGAGCTACTATGTGATCTAGTAATCTCACTTCTGGGCATATACTCAAAAGAAAGGAAATCGGTATATTGATCATATATCTGCACTCCCATGTTTATTGCAGCACTATTTACAATAGCTAAGATTTCGAAGCAACCTAAGTGTTCATTAACAGATGAGTGGATAAAGAAAATATCGTACTGGCTCGGTGCAGTGGCTCATGCCTGTAATCCCAGCACTTTGGGAGGCTGAGGAGGGTGGATCACGAGGTCAAGAGATCGAGACCATCCTGGTCAACATGGTGAAACCCCATCTCTACTCAAAATACAAAACATTAGCTGGGCATGGTGGCACGTGCCTGTAATCCCAGCTACTCAGGAGGCTGAGGCAGGAGAATTGCCTGAACCCAGGAGGTGGAGGTTGCGGTGAGCTGAGATTGCACCAATGCACTCTAGCCTGGGTAACAAGAGAGAAACTCCGTCTCAAAAAAGAAAAAGAAAAGAGCATAAATGTGAATAAAGCAATATTGGCATCCATGCTGAACCACAGGAACTTCGGTGAGTCCCTCCTCCTGTGCTGGCCTCAGCTCTAACAGAGAAGAAGACTCAATACAGAAACAGTGGTTGTGAGCATGGGGTTTATAGAGTGAGGTACATGTGGAATTGCCCTTTAGTTGAGAGACACTTAATCTTGAGTAGGCAATTTCTTTTATCTGAATTTCAACTTTCTTCTTGTGCTACATGGGAATTGGGATGGTACTTGCTCCTTAAAGTTGAGGTGAGGATTAAATGGATTGTTGCATTGAAAGTACTCAGAACAATGATCTATTAGTCCGTTTTCACACTGCTGTAACGAACTATCCAAGACTGGGTAATTTATAAAGAAAAGAGGTTTAATTGACTCGCAGTTCTGTAGGCTGTACAAGATGCATGGCTAGGGAAGCCTCAGGAAACTTACAATCATGGCGGAAGGCAAAGGGGAAGCAAGGCATGTCTTAACTTGGTGGCAGGAGTGAAAGAGAGAGAGAGGGAGGGAGAGAGAGATGGGGGAGGGAGAGAGAGAGAGAGAGAGAGAGAGAGAGCAAGAGGGAGAGACAAAGTGCCACACTTTTAAACCATCAGATCTTATGAAAACTCACTCACTATCAAGAGAGAACAGGAAGGGGGAAATCTGCTACCTTGATCCAATCATCTCCCACCAGTCCCCACCCCCGATACTTGGGGATAATAATTTAACCTGAGATTTACGTGGGGACATGGAGACAAACCATAGCAAATGTCCAGCATCTTCTAGTGATGAATATGCATTTGCATCATTCATGTATTTATTCTTACTCCTCCCAACCATCCAAAAAGAGAGTTGTGTGAATGAGGTTTGCATTGCCAGGCAATGTAATTGTTCTGTGGTGCTGCGCCTTCATCTGTGTTGGGAACAAACTAGTTGACATACAGTTTAAAGGAAGACTATAAAAGCTCAGTAGCAGTCCCAGATATGTAACATTATTTAATAAATAACAGATTTGGCATTTCTAACCAGTGCATTAAGATGCCTGATTAAAGAAATGAGAATGTATCTGTAGATGGTTCAATAAAAATCAAAGTTCAATACTGTCCCCATGGCAAATTATTTAATATTAATTAAAACATCAACAAAACAATAAAGCCCCCAAAATTATGTATATATCACAGTTCTATGAAATGTCACTGCAATATACATGCAATATATTCGCACGTATGCAAGCAAACCAAATATAAGAAAATAAACCACAGGAAAACGTTACGTTTTTTTTTTCCAGTGACAATGGGATTCCTGGTTATTGATATTTTCTTCTCTATGATTAACTGTATTTTAATCATTTGAATCATTTGGTAAAATGAGTATACTTTTGTGATAGAATAAACTTTAGGCTTCTAAAATTTTTGTTACTTATCCAACACATCAAATATGCAAAATCTTATAGAGAGCCATGAAGTGAACACTTGTGTATCTACTACCCAGATTAAGCAATAAACTTGACAAATGTTTGAGCCCATCCCGTCATTTCAGTTGTCCTTCCTTTACTCTTCAAATGGAACTCATAACCAGAATGTGGCGTTTATATTTTCCATAAATTGCTTTATAATTTTATCGTGAATAAAAGCATTCTTAAAGTATTATATATGTTGTATGCATGAATTTTCATACTGTAGGTGTCTTTATTTTCCATATGATCATGAACTGAAATTACATTTTTCATATGTATATATAGTCTTATTCTTATAGGTCTAAGGGATTTATTTTCATGGCTATAGAATATTCCACTGTAAGAATGAAACACAATGTATTTTTTTGACTAATGGTGATGGACATTTTTGCTTTTACTATAGTTTTGCTCTTACAAACAATGCTGAAATTACCATGATTACAGATGAGGCCATGTACCCACATGCCGACATTCTCTAGTTTCTTGCTGCTCAAAGTGTGATCGATGAAATAGTAGCTTCAGTATTACCTAGTATATTAGCCAGGGATCTACCAAGAAACAGAACCAATAAGGTGTGTGTGTGTGTGTGTGTGTGTGTGTGTGTGTGTGTGTGTACTTTTTAAGGAATTGGCTCCAGTGAATGTGGAGCCTGGAAAGCCTGCAGGGAAGTCTGGCAGGCTGGAGACCCAATGAGGAGCTGCAGTTCAAGTCTGAAGGCAATTTGCTGGCAGAATTTCCTCTTCCTCAAGGGAGGTAAATCTTTTCATTCCTGAAGGCCTTCAGCTGGTTGGATAAGGCCAATCCACATTCTGTAGGGTAGTCTGCTTTACTCAAAGTCGACAGATCTAAATGCTAATCTCATCTAAAAATACCTTGACAGAAACATTTGGAATAATGTTGGACCAAATATCTGGGTATGTGGATAGGTACATGGCCTATTTAAGTAGGCCTAAGTTGATACACAAAATTAACCATCAGACCTGGGATCTTGTTACAAATGCAGATTTTAAGGCCATGTTACAGACAATCACATCTCCAAGCTCCCACAAAGTGTGCCCTCCTGTTATTACACCACCACCTTTCTTTGATGCAGGTTAGAGTGCTAAGAACACCCAGATACCGCTTCTACCCATCTTATTTTATTTTGGTGGGGGTGAAGAACAGAGTCTAACTTTGCGTGACCTAGGTTTGAGGTTTCTGCTCTGGGATATGGCCATCAAAGGGGAGAAAGGTTCACATCTAACTACTGGCTTTCTCCAGCACAGGAGTAACAGGAGGGTGGGATCATAAGGAGTGCTGCATAGAGGAGGATTCTGAGATCATTAAGGGGATGAAGCTATTAAAGCCTCATGAGCAGACAACTAGGATTAATGGAATCCATATTTGCAAAGATCAGCAGCAATTAGGCACTAGGGCTGAGGGCAGGAGCTATAGGCAGGAATCCCAGGCAGGAACCTGGGGTTCCTGACTATAGTTAGGGGTAAGGGGATCAGTTCAGAGGCAAGTCCTGGGACAAACTATTAGGGGTGCAGATTAACACACAAGAGCCAGAGGTATTCTAAGGTAAGGCACAAAAGTTACTTGGAGAAGACAGATAGAAAAGGGCATCACTCACCCTGGAGTTCCTGTAGTTGCTTCTGGACTCCTTCCACTGAGGTTCCCTGGCTCTGATGAGGATAGGGAGGGCTCCACTACCCACCCACACCAACAAACCTTGTAAGAAGTGCAACTTTGGGCCAGGCGCAGTGGCTCACGCCTGTAATCCCAGCACTTTGGGAGGCCGAGGCGGGTGAATCACAAGGTCAAGAGATCAAGACCATTCTGCTCAACATGGTGAAACTCCGTCTCTACTGAAAATACAAAAAAATTAGCTGGGCATGGTGGCGCATGCCTGTAATCTCAGTTACTCAGGAGGCTGAGGCGGGAGAATTGCCTGAACCCAGGAAGCGGAGATTGCGGTGAGCTGAGATTGCACCAATGCACTCCAGCCTGGGTAACAAGAGCGAAACTCTGTCTCAAAAAAAAAAAAAAAAAAAAAAAAAGAAGTGCAACTTTGCTGGGTGACTGTAATCTCAGCTACTTGGGAGGCTGAGGCTGAAGTACTGTATGAGCAGAGGAGTTTGCACCCAAGAGTTTGAGTTCAGCCCGGGCAACATAATGAGACCCCAAACTCTAAAAACAAGTACAGCCTGTTGGAGGTTTCTATAAACTTGATGCTATCATAAGCAATGGGCAGGAAAACAAATAACATATGGGAAATAATGCCTCTTCTCAGGGATAAGGCCTTACAAATTCCACAGCCCCAGCTTCCCTGCCACCCTATCTCTAAGGAGAGTGTGCCAAGGCCCAAGGAAATGAACACAGCAGCTGTGGCTGGACTCTCCTGGCTGTGGCTGCCATTTGCTGCTTTCTTTCCTAACCAGCCTTTCCAGTCCACGCTCCACACAATTGGCACATGGATGAAAAACGTCAAGAATAAAGTCATCACTGCAGAACTATCTATATAAAATTATAGCATAGTGACATAAATACCTTTATGTCAATGACTTTGTTGACTAAAATGGATATAAAACTGCATCTGCATTATAATTTATTTTATATAAAAATATGTGTACATATATATATTTATGTGCACGTATAAGTTTATTCAATCATTTATGACTGAATTGTTCTCAATGACTCTAAAAAATGGCTGTCAATTTACATGCTCAGGAACAATGTATGCAAATACTCATATGTCCTCCCTTCAACTTCAGAAATAATCTTGGGAAGCATACACTTTGCCTGACAATTTAAACTTCCACGACTGTGTCCTAATGGACAATTTGGAGAGAGAGAGTGTGTGGGCGTGTGTGTGTGTGTGTAGAGCTAGAGTGCTCAAGAGATAAGAGAGTGAGTTCAGGTGTTCAGAGTTAGCATTTACTGGGAGCATAGAACCACAGGAATCTTGGGAAGTGGCAGAAGGATGAGTGACTGAAAGACCATGGCATCTGAGCTGGCTAGAGAAGGAGGTCAAGGCTGTGGAAGCCTGATGATGTACATAGAGGAAGTAGAGAGGCCATGTGATGGGTTCCATGGTTCCTGCCCACAAAGGAGCCCTGGCAGCTCTCAGATCCTGAGTTGAACAGGCACTGTGGTTGATGAATAACACGTGAGACCATCTCTAGGCCCCAAGATGACGCTGAGAAGCACAGCAGTGCTTAGCATCTCTGCTCCCTAGGTGAGAGAACCAAGGCTTAGAGAGATACGGGAGGTTGCCTTTGACTGTTGAGGCATTACAGGGAAGAACAAGATGGGCATTATTCTTTTTGTAATGACAACTATCCCCTTAGTTCCTAGTTTTAAGAAATTCACACTCCAACATACGGATCCCTAATGTACATGTACATAAAGAGCTGAAAGGTACAAGTGGTAGGAAATAATGTATGCCAAACACAGAAGTGGAGGCATAATTTATAGGACCATGACTTGACAACGTCATACTGCTATTATTTTAATTTTGAAAAGTATGCCTGCTGATTGTCTAATGTGCAAGCATCACAGAAGTGTGGGCAATAAATTGGGCAAATGTCCCGCTCAACTCTTGCCTGCAATTTGGAACTGACCACCTTACGGTCAGTTCTCAACAACTGCTAAATGCCAGTCATTGAGAACTGACCATAAGGTGAGATTCTATGCTACTGCTGTTTGTTTAGAAGTGAAAATAAATGGCTGAACATCGTCGAGAACATGGACATGGAGCACCCGATGTCAGCTCTCTGAGGAGTGCGCTGGGCCGACGAGCTGAGTCTTCTTCCTCCTGCAGGTGCTGACCTCAGGCTCCTCCTCGAATAGTGCACCTTCGGGAAAGGGAGGGGTCGAGACGGTGGATGAAAGCTCCTGGTGTGCCAAGGTAACATGCCTGCTTCTGTGGGCCTCCAGATCGAGCATCTGGCAGGGTTCCACTGTCTCTCAAGGTCAGTCTCTGGAAGGAGCGTGTGTCCTTTCTCATCAGGGTTTATTGACAAAATTACCTATGAAGGAAAGCCAGATTGATGTACCTGCTAAGGCCAGCCAGGGGCGAACAGGTATGCAGGGCTTTCAGCCCTGGCCCCACTGGTGCATGGTTGGGGCAGGAGAAGAGCAATCCAGGTCACACAACGTACACCGTGCAACGTCACTCTTTATTATGAAAATAAACAGGGATCATGAGTGGGGCAAATACACAGGGCAAGTGGCTCTTCGGGTGGTTATGGCATTGCAGCCTGCCCGTTAACTTTGGCTTCCTGATCGGCCAGGCCTCCAATGCCGCTCCTGGGCATGGCCTTCGGCTGGTGAAGAGAGGAAACAAAGAGGATGTGAGTGAAGACAAAGAAGACGTGGAAGGGCTTCTTTCAGGGGATCTGCTTGAAGGCCTCCGCTGGGATCTTGCCCTTGGTCTAGAGGAAGTAAAGAAAAGAAGGAGTTGGGATGTCAGCAGAGCCAGGTGCCCTGAGTTCCATCCCCATGCTACCCGGACTCCATCTTCTTGGCCCTCCTGACGGCCCAGAGACAGCCGTCTTTTGCCCACTTGATTCCCAGACCTCACCTGGAGCACAGTGAAGATCTGACCAGCTCTGGTGTAGTTCCACTCATTGTCCTGAAGGCACCTGGGGTGGGAGAAGAACAGGTGCTCTCCATTACTGCCCCAGGACAGGCACGCCGACCGGGCAATGCCACACTTACTCTATGCTACCTTTCTTCCGGGACACACGTATCAATATGAGCACTCTTGTAACCATGAAAAAAGGCCTAGGGAAAACCAAAACGCCTATCCCTGACATTCATGCCCACCAGAATCCCAATCAGAAAAACAGGGGTATTCAAATGAACAAGGGAGCTTAATACATACTGGTAAAGAAAGATGTTCAAGAAATAACAAGTGGAAATTCAATAATACGTTTCTTTTTGATTGAGATATAACACACGTACTGTAGCAGTCACACCATTTTAAGGTGTACAATTCAGTGCTTTTACGTATATTCACAAGATTGTGCAACCATCACAACTATCTAATTCCAAACTATTTTGATCACCTCAAAAAGAAACTCCTTAACTGTTAGAGACGACTCCCCGTCCTCCCTTTTCCCCGGATCTTGGCAACCACTACTCTGCTCTCCGTTTCCGGGGACCTGCCCGTTCTGAACGCTTCATGTGAATGGAATCATGTAATTATGTGGCTTTTTCTGACTGGCTGCTCTCACTCAGCACACAATGTTTTCAAGGTTCACCCATGTCATAGTATACATCACAACTACATCCTTTTGTATGTATGAATGAATAATTTTGCAATAGTATTCCACCGTATGGATGCGCCACATTAATCTATCCATTCATCAGCTAAAGGTCACTCGATGTGTTTCCATTTTTTGGCTATTTTGAATAATACCACCATGAAAATTCATGTGCAAGTTGTTGAATGGGCATATATTTTCATTTCCTTTGGCGTGGGATTACTGGGTCATGTGTTAACTCCGTATTTAAGATTTTGAGGAACTGCCAAAATCTTTTCCCCAGCGACTGCTCCATTTTGTGTTCCTAGCAGTGATACATGCGATTTCCAGGTTCTCTGCATTCTCCCCAACATCTGTAATTTTTCTTTCATTGATTAAAGCTATCCTAGCAGGTATGAAGTGGTAACTCAGTGTGGTTTTGATATGCATCCCCCTAACGACTAATGATGTTGAGAAGTTTTGCACGTGCTTGTTGGTCTTCTTTGGAGAAACGTCTATTCAAATCATCGCCCCATTCTCTAACTGGGTGGCTTGTCTGTTTCTTGTTGAGTTGCAAGGTTTCTTCTTGTCAGCGATGTGATTTGCAAATCTTTTCCCCTGTTCCACCGAGTCGGTTTTCCACTTTCTTGATAGTGTCTGTTGATGCACCAAAGCTTTTAATTTAGATGAAGTCCAATTTACCCTTTTTTCCCCCTTTGGTTGCTTGTGCTTTTGGTTTCCTATGTAAGAAATGGTTGCCTAATTCAAGTGTACATCTTCATGAAGATATACATCTTCATGATGTATACATCTTATAGTGTTTTACAGTTCTAGCTCTTACTTTCAGGTCCTTGATCCATTTTCAGTCAGTGTTTGCACGTGATGTGAGTTAGGGGCCAAAAGTAATTATTTTGCAAGAGGATATCCACTTGTCCCAGCAACTTCTGTAAAGAAGACTATTTTTTTCCTCCGCTGGATTTTTTTCAGCACCCTGAATGATAATCAACTGAACATAAATGACTCGGATTATCTGTGGACTGTCAATTCTATTCCATTGATTCCCTTGTCTGTTCCTACGTCCGGACCATGCACTCTTGATTAATGTAGTTTTGTAGCAAGTTCTGAATTCAGCAAGTGTGAGTTTTCTAATGTTGTTCCTCTCTTTCAAGATGGTTTTGGCTGTTTTGGGTCCAGTGCATTTCCACATGAATTTTGGGATTACCTTGTCAATTTCTGCAAAGAAGCCAGTTGGGATTCTGGCAGGGACTGCAATCAATCTGTAGGTTGTTCTGGGCGGTACTGGCATCTTAATGATATTAAGCCTTCCAATTGATGAATAGGGGATGTCTTTCCATTTATTTAAATCTTCTTTCGTTTTTGTCAGCAGTTTTGCAGATTTCAGAGTGTAAGATTTGTGCTGTGCTTAAGTTTGTTCCTACTTATTTTATTTCTTCTCATGCTACTGTAAATGGACTTCTTAATTTCATTTCTTGGATTGTCCCTTGCAACTACGTACACAGAAGTGCGAATGATTTCTGTATATTGTATCTTGCAACCTTGCTGAACTTTATAGTAGTCTGTTGTGCTGGATTCTTGCAGATTTTACATACGGAAGGTAATGTCATTTGGACATTGTGCCATTTGAACACTTATTTACCTATACCTTTAAAAGCATGATACCTTTTTCATGGGCCCACTTCTTTTTCAAAGCAAAATATCCCGGTTGTTATTTTTTCCAAACTGCACGTGAGTCTCCACTGCTCACTCCTCTGATGTCCCAACCCCCCCCATCCCCATGTACTCCCAGCACTCACTTCTGAGACCATTCCAGCTTCATCCCAGACTGGGCAGAGAAAGCCTGCACCATTTCCTGCCGCTCCTGGGAGAGGGAGAGCTCAGAGCTGGAGGAGGGTGTGGACACTGGGATGGAGAAGGTACTCTGAGTCTCTTGGGGGCTGGCGTCCCTCACAAATAGCTCGTCATTCACGATGCACAGACTGGAGGAAAGAAAAATGCACCCTCAAACCGGATAGGTAGACAACTCCACACCCCCGACAACAGGATCCTTCTTAACCACTGCCACTCAACAACCAAATTCCTTCCATATCCCTACTGTGGCCCCCTCCCAGAGTTTTTTGGCTGGTACCCTCTTACCCTCCCATGGAGTCCACTTTTGGAGAGACTGTCTACCAGCTTCACTAGATTTTCAGATCTAAGCCCAACACGTTTACCCTGCACAGGTGCCCAAGGAAGTGGATAGCCTTATTCCGGTTTTCAGAGAAAGGCACCGAATCACAGAGAGGTCGGCTAAGTTGATGAAGGTCACACAGTTTGTGAGTGTTGAGGTGAGGAAAAGAACCCTACTCTGACTCCAGGGCCCGCACTCTTAAACACTAGGCAAGACTGCTCCTTGGATCTACCTGTCGGCCTTCCACAATATTGAGAACACTCCAAGGACTGCACCCACCACATTCCCACAACACTATCCCCAGGCTGGGATGGGTGCTACCACCCACAACACAGCACTAACCTGGAACTGCTACCGGGGGTAACGATGAAGGTCCGGGTGAAGGCGAGAACAGAACCCTGAGACTGTCCTTCCACTTCAAAGACAACAAACACCACCACCTTAGAGTTGTACAGGCTTTACATGCTCACACAGTGATCCCCAGTCAGAGTCTCGCTTGACACTCACACAGAAGGGGGGTAGACCAGGACAACTGTTCACATGGAGTCAGGAGGACATGGCAGGAATGGGGAGGGCAACGACGGGAACAATCCGCTCCCAGTGATAGGGCCCCTATCATGTGTGGGGCCCCGTGAAAACCACAAGTTCACTTGATTCCTATTTCACAGTAGCCCAAGAGATGGGTTATTGTTGGTCCGATTTTGCAAATGAGGCAACTGAAGGGTTAAGTAACCAGCACAAGTTCACAGGGTAGGAACCTGGGATGAGAGCTGTCAAACTCCACAGTCTGTGTCCTTAAAGCACGCCTGAGCTGAGCAGGGCAGACAGGCATGGACCTAGTTCAGACCAGGGTGGTTTGCGGGCACAGTGGGGGTGGGAAAACGTGGAGGGAAGAACAGGAGGGAAAGGGACAAAATCAGGGAAGCTGGGAGAGTTCTGAGAGGGAGCCCAGTCGGCGGTGGGAAGCAGCGGGGATCTGGGGAGGGGACTCTACAGACACTCACCTTCCTTGAACACCCCGTTGACAGAAAAGCAGAGCATCCACTTCTGAAAGGGAAGGGCTCAAGTGCTCAGGATCCTCATTAACCTCCTTACCCACCTCTGGCTCTCTGGGCCTGCCCGAGGGAGGAAGCAGGTACTCACCGTCTGGTACCACATGTCCACCAGGATGGAGCTGAGGTCATGCTGAGTCTTGGGCAACGTGCTGAGGAAGTCCACAATGTCATGTTTTGTGTGCTTCAGCAGTTCCTCCCTCAGGTCTGTAGAGGAGAGGAGAAGGAAGGAATGGGGGTCGGGGGCTGCCACACTCTGATCTGTGGCCTCTGTGATTGTTCCTGCCACACCCCCTTACCTTGCCCACTCTTCCCCCTCACACACTTACAGGGGTCCTTGAGTGTTTTTATATTCCTGCTATCCTCGAAGTACTGTCTCAAGCTCTTCCTAGGAGAGAAAGAGGAGCAGGAGTGGGTGGTCCGGCCGGTGTGGACATTTCCAGGAGCTGGCCTGTGTCTGCTGGGGAGACACACGGCCACGGAGCAGGGTCTGAGCCCTGATACTCACGGGGCTGAGTCCTCGGGGTTGAAGGGAATAGTCATGGAGAAGCAGGCCTCCTCATGGTAAGCACCAAGGAGACCCCGTCGATCTCCAGAGTCATAGATTGAGTAATATCTGTGGGAAAGCAGTGAGGATAGGCTGTCTCTGTGGCCTGGGCCCCAGATGAGACCGGAGAACCCCCGTGAACTGACCTGTTCATGGGTGGCCCAGCCTGCCTCAGCCCTCCACTTCCTCATGGTCCCAGGGATACTCACTGCTGCAGGAACTGCAGGACTGTATGCTTTAGGGTCTCAGATCCATTACAGCTTTCCTGAAATCAAAAGACAATTTGGACCTATGCAGTGGACAAAGCCTCCCTTACAACACTCCAAATCTTGCTTGGTCCTTCTTCCTCACCTTGCAGGGTTTCATTAACTCAGAGCTGTCGGTGTCAACATTCATTGCTGGGGCTAACTCTCGGCCGTCCTGGAGAAGGAAAGAGGAAGTCAGCAGTGGAGACCAAGGAGGTGGAGCCGGATGACCGGTAAGATGAACATCTTCCCGGGGAGAAAAAGCATCAGAGGCCAGGTGGGAAATGGCCCTGGAATTTCCGGTGGGTGGCTTTCTCATGAGGTGCCAGACATCTCTGCAATTACATGCCAGCATGGGTGTTTGTGTGCGTGTGTGTTTATGGACACATTTTTCCAGGCAGAATATTCTTGTCCTTTTCAGGAATCCATGCCTCTAAAATGGACGAGGGTCTGATATAAGCATGTAGTCTAGGCAAGACTCAAAGGACTTGAGGGCAGGTGTGGAGGTCATGTTCTTGAGTAGGAGGAGACTGACGGTATGATAGATACTTACCAGGCGTAACAACTTGGGGAAACAATTCTGGATGGCACTGTCCGAAACCAAAAATAGAATGAAGTGACTGACAGTTCAGGGTTGTGTGGCCTCTCTCCCTCTCCTTTGTTCTGGTTAGCTTCCACCTAGACTGCCCTGACTCCCTTTTCTCCAGCGCCACAAGAAGCAGCATTGGGAGCCCAGGCTCCAGGGCTTTCTTCCCCTCCCTCTCTTCCTCATCTTTTTCCAAGCCAACATGCAACATGGAAGGCTCCGCAGGGAGCAGGAAATGGGGTGGGAACCCAGGGCTCTGCTACCTCACTGGCTGTCCATCAACCTGGCCAAGAGCAGGCAAGCCCTTAGGGATGGCCCGGGGTGCTGGGACAGGGAGGTGAGTGAGGCCGGGCTCAGGGGACAGGAAGGGGAAGGCGGGGGGGGATGACAGTAGAAATGGGGTGAAGGTAGGGGTGGGAGATGAGAGACAAAGGAGAAGCAGGATGCAAAGCAAAGGGAAGGGAAAGATGCTCTACTGTGGGGGTGGACTTCAGGGAGGAAGAGAGGAGAAAAGGGCTTCCCTGCTGCAGCCCTTTCCCTCACCGCCCCCTGGCTGGCCCTGGAGACCGAGGCAGGAAAGGAAAACATGTACCTGTTGGGCTCGGGCCCACTGGATGCAGCTGGAGCCTTTCTCACCTGTGTGAGCTCAGTCTGAGCTGGGCATGGGAGACAGAGCAGCCACGGGGACAGGAGACCTTCTCCCAAGAGGAGTGAAGCGTCAGGCCCCAGCTTGGCATGGGGTTCAGAGTCTGGGGACCCCCTCTCCCGGCCACTGCATTGTCTTCTGGTGGTCCCTGGTGCCTGCACCCCAATGTGCTGGCACCTTGACCGAGGAAGGCTACCCGTCTCTGGCTACCCAGGGCTCCTCTGAGGGCCCAGGCAAGACAGTGTGAGGTGTGCAAGGAAGGAGGGGCAGTGGCTTGAGAGGTCTGTCTTTCTGTCTCCTCAACCTCTTCTGCCCAGTGCTGACTCGGGAATGTGGCCCACTTCTGGTTCCCTGACTCCTTAAAGCCAGGTTTCTCCTCTAGGGGGGCCCAGCTTCTGGCATTGGGCCAGAGGAAGAGACGGCACGACAGCAGCCACCCAGGGCCTCGCCCCCCAGCATGGGGCACGGAAGCCCCCACGCCAGCCCAGGACAGGTGTGGGGACCTTTCTGGAGCAAGAGAAGGAGAACCCCTCTCGGGGGAGAGTGGAGGGAAGTCCCATCTCACCATGGAGGCAGGAAGGCCTGTCTCAGCATGAGGCCCAGGGCCACAGGACTCTTCTCGGTCCAGGGCACCAGCATCTGAATACTGCTGGTCCTGGGGAGGTGGGGGAGCCCCACTTCCTGGAGCACACCCACAGAAGACCGCTGGAGGAGGCTGGGCAGAGACAGGAGGGAAAGGCACCCCAGAGCAGGTGAAAAGGGGAGCGTGTCAGAGGAAGGAAAGGAGACAGCTAAGCATAGATGATTGAGTGATGCCGAGAGAGGAGAGGGAGAGGGAGGGGGAGGGGGAGGGGGAGGGGGGGAGAGGGAGAGAGAGGGAGAGGGAGGGAGGGAGGGGGAGAGAGAGAGAGAGAGAGTGTGTGTGTGTGTGTGTGTGTGTGTGTGTGTGTAGGAGGGGAGGAGGTCTGTGGTTCCTCCCAGAGGACCAAGGCTGCCTCTTCCTGCAGTGGGGCACCTTCAGATACAGCTGTTATGCAGGGAGCAAAGACGCCCAAGAAGGGCGACAGGGGTTGCCACTGACCTTACGTAGGCAGACTCGTCAGAGAAGGTGCTGCATAAGGGGTTCCCTTCTAGCCACAGCTCTTCGAGCTTCAGCCCTTTCACCTTGCCCAACTCCCACACCGACTTCAGCTAAGAAAGATGGGGAGAAAACTGGAGGAGGGCCAGGGAAAGACAGACACCTGGGACCCTGGGCCCCAAATTCCCCCAACCCTCACAGTCACCTACAGACACCAGACACCTCTGCCTGCCTGTTGCCAACATCCTGACGTGTACTGCCATCCATCCTCCACCCAAAGTTGATCTGGCTCCCCCTTCTCACCTCATTTCTGGAGAGGTTCAGGATCTTGACTTTGGGGGCCTTCTCTGTAATGTCAGACAGGCCATCCAGCTGGTACAGTTTGTTGTTGCACAAGTTCAAAGACAGTAGCTTTGGGTCAAGAAGAGTTAGTGTGGCAGCTACTGTCTTGGGCCTCGGAGACAAATCTGCCCTCCACCTTTTCTCTTCCACCCCTCTTACGAAAAACCAGCACTTGGCCTAAGGCTTTACCTCAGGGAAATTCGATTCAATGACCTTCAGGGTGGCAGCCATGCAGTTTCTTCGATTCAGGATTATATCAATATCATGGCCCGTCAAGTCTTTGGGAAGCCAAGAGAACGGAATCAGAAGGCTGGGAGGGCCCTGGCTGGACCAGAGCCAGCACCAACCCCTCCCTAAATTGCCATTCCTAAGTCTCCCTCCCAGGCAGACTGCTCTGCCCCCCCACTTGCCTTAGAATTGCTGCTGTCAGCCATACCTGGGTCAAAGCGGAGACTTTGGAGATCAAGAGCTTGCTTGGAGACATCATATCGTTTGTCCATGGTCAGCTGCAGAGGTCGAGATGAAGACAGAGACTCTGAGGTTCTCGTGGTGGTGGTGGTGGTGGTGGTGGTGGTGACAGGGAAAGAGGGGGCCAGGGGAAGAAGAGGTGCATCCAGGAAGTGGGTATGCAATGATCCTGGAGTCCGTATTACCTTTAGCAACTGCATTTGGCTTGGCTTCAACTTATTCTTCACAGAGTAGGGTGCAGTAGACTGATTGACAAATATGCATATCTGCAGGAAGGAGAGGCAGGGTAAGTACCAGGACCTCTAATCCCAATGAGGGTGACCAGCCTCCTGGCCTGTCTTCCTGCCCAGAGACTAAGGACAGGGAATGCCCTCCGCACACACCTTCCGGTTCTGGTCATCACAAATCGTATAGTTGACATCCTTCAAAGCGGAGGCAGTACCAGCACCTTGCACAAAGAAGTGTGCCCGATTTTGGAAGTAGTGGAACTACAGGGAGTGAGGGCAAGAGCAACGGTGTCGGAGGCCAATGGCCCCTGCTGAGCCAGGCCTCTCCCCGTACCCCGTGCCCACTCATCTGGCTTCACCATGCTCTCTTACATCGAGTGGAGTGAAGGGGACACTGCAATGGCTCTGGATTGAATTCATTAGCCACGCCTTGTCATACTTTCCCCCATAAGGAATCTGAGGGTAAAAAGAAGACATAGGAGAGAAGGGAGAGACAATATGGAACAAACGATGGAGAACAGAACCAACCAGCTCTTTTTTCTTTCTTTTTTATTCCAACCTTCTACGTAGTTTGGACTTCTAAAAAAGCGACCCCTGACATGATTTCTTATTTATTTGTGTGCCAAATATGGATTCCCTAAACTCCCTTTCCCCTCATTCTGAAGCTCTCCTCCAAATAATCAACTTAGGGTGTTTTATGTGGTCTCCTTTCTATCAGGTTCCAGAGTAGTCTACCTAATGCAGACCTCACCAAGATACTCACTGTGACCTTGAACCAGGCCCTCGTTTTTCCATCTCGCGTGTCCTCCATCATTTTTCTCTCTGGAAGTTTTCTGTTTCTCCACGTGGTAGTATAGATTTGATCTTCACTATGCCATTTCACTAGCTTCCTGCTGCGTTCAATGTTATAAGGAGTGCTGTGGGGAAGAGGCGAGAAGGCCGGTATCCATTAAGTCTAAGAAAGTCTTCTATACACGCTCCCCTCACTGACGCCAGGGCTACAGTTAGGATTGCTTAGCCATTATTCTGCTTCCAGCATTCCTCAGTTCTCTAGTGAGAGAAAAGAAGGAAGACCACGGAGGACAAAAGGGTTGCACAGTCCCGGGGGACTGCTACGTGCAAACCAGGCTGCCTGGTCGCTTACTGTCTTAGTTGGCGGTCCTTGTGGACATCCCCCATCTCCACGCTTCCATCATTCTCCTGGCGCTCTGAAGGCAGAAGCTCATGCCCACCGTGTTCATAATGAGGGTTCCTCTTGTCAAAATTATCCTGGAAAGGACTCCCACCTTTCGTTCTCCCATGGTCATGGCGTCCTGCAACGGGGAACAAGAAGACAAGTTCGAAGACACGTCAATGGCCCGCTTACCACTTACCGTGCCGTGGGCTAACTCCATGGTAGGGCAAGCAGAGCGCCAACCCGCCCCAAGGGACTGGTCGCACAAGCCCCAGCAAACAAACTCCTCTGCCTGTCCAGATACAAGGGCCTTATCTCACAGGTGGCACAATCAGGGGAGGAATCTTGGGAGAGGAAGCAACTGTGTTGAACCTCTTAAAAAAATGGAGCAGGAATTACACAGAACAGAGGTGCGCGTGTCCATAGCTTAGACTAGATACCAGACGCACACCTGGAGAGGGTCCTAATCTTGCCTTCTCTCGGGCTTCTCCAATCTAACACACCGACCACACCAACACCTGGGAGACAGCCTCTCTCACACCTCCCAAATCCAGTCCCCCAAATGCATTCTGTGAACCATCAGCAAGCTGTACTTCTTTCCCGGTGTAGCACAGGCTTTAATGACAAGTGACACTGATGTAACAGCTTCTGAAGCTGCCCCCCTACCTCCAGCCTTGCCCTCAACAATAGTCAGTTGGAAATATCCAGAGCAGGCTTTCTTTTTGTCCAGCCTGAAATGCTTTCAGCCCAAGAGACAACTCTTCCCAAGCAAGTGACAGAATTCCCAGAAAGAAAGAAAATCAGCAAGGATATTGAAAACCACTACAGTAACAGGATCTGAAGGACATAAGTAAAACACTGTGCCCAACAACGAAAGCAGAGCATGCTTTTTCTTTCCCCCTCTACCGTCTTGTAGCACTCACGAAGGTAGACCATCTCCTGGGGTATCAAACAGACCTTAACCAATCTCAAAATGTACACGTCGTCTCAGGGTACCCGTATGAATAAAATTTCGGTCACTGCTGATCTCTCTGCAATGTACTACTGATTATGGCCGGGCCTCAGATGAACTTCTGTGGGGGCTGGGGACGGCGGGTCACTGCTTTCACTGTGTGTGACCCACTGTCAGGACAGTTCTGCTCCTCTCGGCTGTTCTGGGATTTTCCCTGTGTGCCATTAGAAGGGATATTAAATGTAGGCAGAGCATTTGACCTAGACATTCCTGATGCTCGGTCCCCACAACTTGGAGGTGGACCTGGAGGGCTCACTTTCTCTCACACTCTACATCCCACCGATCAGGATGGATGTATCTTCTCTTGGCTCTACCTTTAAGATATATCCAGAGTCTGGCCACTTCTCACCCCCTCCATTGCTACCTACCCTGGCCAGGTCACCAACATCTGTCTCCTGCATTATGCTGCCATCCAACCTGTCCTTCCGCTTTTGCCCTTGGCTCCCTTACCATCTATTTTCAACACAGCAGGCAGAGGGACCTTTTTAACGCCTAAGTCCAATGTTGTCATCCCTCTACTCAAAATCCTTTAACCGGGGTTTGGGGCCCATCGGTATGTTAAAAAGCTAGGAGTACATAACAATACGCAGCTACAGTGACAACGACAACAACAACAGCAACAACAAGGACCCCTATTGCTGACATTTGGAGGATGCCCGGAAACAAACTCATTTTCAGGAAAGTCCATAAATGAAAGGGAAAAAAATCAAAGATTAAAGTGAGGGTGAAGGGCACGTGGTGAATATATGGAGCATAGGAAGAGTCACCGTCATTTCTGAGAACCAGCATTACTTCAGAAATAATGTCACTGAGGGGAAGAAGGTGTAAAAGTGAGCTATCCAACAGCTACAGCTACAGCCTCAGGCAAGGCTTTGTGTTGGAAGACAGCACAGATGATAAAAAGCCACAGAGGGAAGAGACAGAGAGAGAGAGAGACGCTGAAGACAGAACACACACAGGCGCACATCCACTTGCTGAACTCTGGCATCTCAGCACAATCCCTGTCTCGTAGCTGCGCTGCCAGTGTTACAGGCGATCCCAAGAGTACTCTAAACCAGCTAGTGCTTCTCACCCAGACTGCCTGGGCTTCCCCTCCGGCCCCACCATGTACTGGCTGATCCTCCCACACAGACATAGTAGTGAGTATCCTTTATGACATCACGTGCATTCCTACTGGTACTTCCTGTGTTATTCTGGAATTCTGCCTATGTCACTGCCATGCCACTGAGTGCATCAGCATCCCTGCTATGGCATGGAAAGAATGGGGTAAGAAGAAAGCCAACACTTGCCCAGTGGCAACCAACAGTTGCTCCGTGTTGGGCACACTCACTAGGTTTCTCTTGACCTCCTCACAGAAATCCCATGACAATCGTATCCACAGTCTCTTTTCAGATCATGGATATGAGGCTCACAGACGTCGGGTACATTTCCCAGCCAAGTAAGTGGCAGAACGGGAATTATGTCGTCACCGATATTGGTCTGCCTCTACACCCTGAGTGCTCCTCCAGTGACTGCAGTGGTTCTCCCTTAAATGGCAAGCTTTCGGGTCTCAAGGACAGACTTTGGTGAGCAGGCCAGGGATGATGTTTTGTGTTAGTCACTCCTGTTGGGGTGGGAACCAGGTGCTTGGATAAGGTGGAGATCTCTGTCTTCGACCAGATGGGTGAAATCTGTTTGGGCCACGGGTTTTCAGATTAGGAGTCACTTTGGGCGGGTGGTGTCTGTGGCACAGAAGAAGGGCCTCATTAATATTTGTTAAAAGAATGCATGTGATGTAGGTTTGGGATCATTGGCAAAACCACTTTTGAGAATACATCCACCTCAACCATTTCTACCGACATGTATTTGTATTTATTCCAGACCTATTCGGGCTGCAAAACTATTTCATAACCTGCTTGCAAAACTAGAATGAACTACTTTTTTCTTCTGCAACATTAATATTTTTTTCATTAATGTATCCTTAGAAATAGAACTAAGTACCTCCCTGCAGACTAAGGCTAGAACGGCAGCTTTGAGGATCTCAGAGAAGGAGGCTTTTGCAAACAGCAGTGACGGAAATGAGGAGAGGCGTTCCCTGAATCCAGCAGACAGAGCTTTCTGGGCATGGGGTCTCTGTAGGAAGAATGTTCTGGACCTACAGGCATGTTGTGTTCACTCAGCCTTCCGACAGACAGGAAGTACCATCCCTGTCTCAGGGAAAGGGAAGAGTGTGGGTCTGTGTGTCCATGGAGCCCATGCAAGCAAGTATTTGTATTTTGTGTTACATGCTTCTAGAATTAGGTTACAGATAGGCATGACTCCAAGTCATGTTGGGAAACGCATCGCCACACAACACTGGAGACCACCGCACATTTCTTTTCATGTGTCATGTATTATATATGGCCAAATTTTGTTTCTTGTTCAGAATACGCTTTTTTCTTTTTTTTTTAACCTCTCGGTGTTTTAATATTTGAATTGACAGTTTTAAAATAAGAAAGTAATAGAGTTCTCTGCACACAAAAGTAATGGAACAATATCCGCGGGTTGACCAGGGTTACAGAGCACCCCCAGCGGGGGAGACCAAAAAACCCAGTGGAACACAGCCAGGGCTTCAAAGTGGGTGTAAGATTTTGAGTCCCTGATCTACCATTCCCAGGAGAAGCACATGAATATTTTTAAGCATAAAGTGGTATTTTCCATGAGATTTACACCACCATACCCTTCCAGTAACCGTGTGTGAGTCTAATTTTCTGCGATATGCCTAACCATTCAGAAGTCATTCTTACACTTTGATCCAGACATTTCACTTTTTGAATTTATCACATAAATCGCTCTCTGTCTAAATATATACATACAATTATATGGCTGTGCCTTACAGGTGCCTTGGGACAGAAGGATGACGGGACCAGAGAGTGGCTGATATTTTCCTGGGAGAAGTAGAAATGACTGTCCTTGGAATCAAGTAGACATGGCAAGGAAGGGGCATGACATACAGAGTGAAAAGGCCAAGGGATGGATGTGTGGGTCAGAAAGGAGAGGGTGAGGTGAATACAGAGAAGACAATGAAACACACATTGAAAAAGCCCCTAGGGAACTGAATTCATCCTGGTGATACTCTCCCCTCTGGAAGCCCTCCTTCCTTCCTGTCCGTGTACATCTTGTCTGTCCCTGTTACTTCACTTCAAGTTGAACACCAGAGAAACAGTTCCCGCACAGTCCACAAAAGGAGAGATGGTACAGGGCAACAGTGTGCAACGACGAGTTTCTTGCCCAGAAGCCTGGAGTCAGGGGTCACTGGCTCCAGACACCACACCCATCATTGCCCATCAGACTCTCAGTGGGCCCTCTCGTACCACTCATTCCAGCCTTGACACAGAGTCGCACAGGATTGGTTATGGGCACAGGATTTGAAATCAGATCCATCAGGATTGCAATCCTGGTGCTAAACTGTATGAACCAGGGCAAGTAACTCGCTGTGACTCAAGTTCTTTTTGCTCCTTTTCCCCGTGACTCAAAGATAGTAACAGTTTCAACCTTGCGGGCTACTGTAAAAATTAAGTGAGTTAACACACAGAACTATGTGAAAAGCACCTGGAGAAATGCCTGTGACCTAACAAGCACTATAAATAAGTTGTCTGTTGCTATGTCCAGAACCTAGTACAACATCTGGCATTTACTGAGGGAGAAATATGTGTTAGTTGTATTCGTTGTCATTAGTCTTCCTGGAAATGACAAGGAAAAGAGACGAGTGAGTTGGATCCGGTTGCCATGTCAGCTGTAGTTTTACAAAGCGGCAGTAGTAAAACAGGGCAGCCCCGGCCCCAGTGGGGCGTCATGTGACATATGGATGAAGGGAACCAAAATAAAATGCTGGGAGCATGCAACAGGTTATGTGGAAGGATTCAGTAGGGGACTTAAATGCCCATTTGCAATCTTTGAGGAAACAAAATATATTATTATGCAAGAAATGTTTCAGGTTTAAGTGGCAGACTACAAGAAGCCAGGCAGAAGATTCGTCACACCACGTGATACAAAGGGAAAGGAAAAAAATGTCAGGTTATAAAACTGTATATTATAGTACGATTCCTCAGAAGAAAATGCCAATGAAAAATTCTGTTTTCATTTGTAAATATAAACACAAATAAGTCAGAGTAAAGGGACACGTGAGAATGTCAACCATGTGTAGAAGCAGGTGGCTGGAATGCAGAATGGTTATACTTTCACACCTATGCTTTATACTTGTACAAGTGGATGATTATGGCTGGGTCAGGGTTTTGTCAAGGGCTTGGGAAGAAGCACGTTTCCTATTGACCCATATACAGCATAATGGAAACCATTTATTATTGATAATCAGGTGTGAGTATCTTCCCTCTGATTAATAAGGTAACCTCACTTTTGACGACTCATTCAGCTTCTCCTGATCCCAGGTTCTTATATGTAAAAACCAGGGATTAGGGCTAGCTACCACATCAATCAAGATATAGAACATATAACACACCCCAAAAGGTTCCCAGTTGATCTCCTCTTCATCCCTTGGCCCCATGCAAACACTGATCTGCTTTCCGTTAGTACATATTCGTTTTCCTGTTCTAGGATTTCATAGAAATGGAATCAAAGGCCCTGTACCCCTTTGTGTCGGGCTTCTTTAACTCGGCATGTTTCTGTGACCCATCCATGTTCCTGACTTTTCCTTGCTGAGTAGTAGCCCCTTGATGGACATACCACAATTTGTTCACTTTTGATGTTGTTTTAATGAAGTTTCAGGAGGAAGTGATAGGAGAAACTTGCCTTCAATTAGCCATCTTTCTTGGACAGCCTTCTATTCTTTTAACACGGACATAATTTCATCCTTTATCACTCCTTTGCCTCTCTGGGGAAATATTATCTTAATGTCTGCTTCAGTCGCTTCCATTTTTTCTATTCCCTCAGTGCCAATGAGGGAATTTGTTGAGTTTGTGCCATCCCTTCCATGTTGACCCTGGGTTGTGGCTGTCTTCTGCAGAAGAAACTCCACTGCTGAATCAGCCCTGGGCTCACAGACACTTTGCTTTAATCCATACCCTGCTCTGGCCTTGCTGGCAGTTTAGCTTCAACCCGGACACAAGCTGTGGTGGCCCCTGCTTTACCAGTTTTCTCACTTCCTTTCTGTTTGAAAAAGACATTCTCCTCGATTTCTTACATGGGAATCTTTATTTCATATTTTCCAGTGTAACTCTGTATTTATCATATATTGTAACGTTATCATTCTGAAGCCACAATTACAACATTTTAAAAGTATATATAGTAAAATACTTGCATTCTTATCACTTAAATTGCTCAAGCAGTTCTCAACCATGATTACATTAGAGCCACTTGGAGACGTTGAGACAATTCACTAGCACCAGGGCACACCCAGAACAATCAAAGCAGAACCGGGGTTAGATCCAGGCAACCACATTTTTAAACTCTCCACGTGAATTGCAGTGTGCAACCAAGGTTGAAAACAACTGTGCTAAAGCCTCAGCTTTTGGCTTATGCTTGCCAGAGGATCCTAGGAATAGCTGCCTCCTCATTTTGCTGACCTCTCATTCAGCACCGTTTTGGGGACCCAATGAGTCTATTAGCTTAGAGCGGCGGTCAGCAACTATGGCCCGTGGGCCAAATCTATCCCAAATCCCCATTTCCTTCAAGGTCTTTTGCTTGCAACCAATTTTGGCGCCTAGCAGTGTGTTAATCAAGGTCCCAACCTGCCTATGCCAGAATTCACTCGAGCTGTTTTATACAAACAAGATATCTGTAATAAAATATATTACATAGCTTACAAAAACTCTGTGAGGGCCAGAAAAGCAGGCCTGGATGCTGCACAGCCAGGAGAAGTCCACCTGCATTATGAAACCGCCACAGCTGAAATGCCACTGTTGCCTGCCCATTAATTGACATGCATGACAGAGACTGAATTCTAGAAAATCTACAATGGCTGCCCCATAAAACCCAGAGACCTCCCTCATCGCAGGTAGTCCACCCCACATATAGCTCCCATGTTATTCAGTTCCACCTCTGAGTCTCATGTTGGCACATATGCTTCACATGATAGATATCCCATTTGGGACCCTAACTGCAAGGGGCTCTGGTAAATTGTGTGTGTGTGTGTGTGTGTGTGTGAGAGAGAGAGAGAAAGAGACAGAGACAGAGAGAAAGAGTGTGCACCCATGCATGTGGTGGTGTGCATGTGTGTTTCCTTTCGTGTTCCAACTTTCTAGTCTCTACAGTACAGGAAAGCATATAAGAATGTTCAAGAGTGTTAGAATAGCTGCCAAGTAAGCAGATTCATAGTATATTTCACAAGACATTTTTTTTTCTATTGTAAATAGTGTATTTACAGTAGAGATGGTATTTTCTATTTGTTACAATGGTTTGTGTGTATTCGTCTTATATCCAATAAACTTGTTAATCTTCATTATTAATTTTAATTTTCTGTAGCTTCTCTTGAGTTTCATATGAAGATAGGCACATTGAGAGCTATAAATTTATTTTCACTTTTATACATATATTCATTTATGTACGTAGGCATGCATACACCACAGTTTACTGCACTGCCTAATACGATATAAGGCTTACTGCACTAGATTCAGTACGACATTGAACAGAATTTGTCATACCAGTCATCTTTATCCCTTTTCTGATTGTAAGGAGAATACTTCTAATGTTTTACTATCAAGGGCAGTGTCTGATGTGGTATATTGTTTCGCTGCCCACTGTCAATTTAAAGTGATAGCTTTCTATATTGCCTATCCGCTGAGAATTACTGTTATTCTTTTTATTCAATTCTGGCTGGTTGATTTATTGCATACCTTTTTTTTTTTTTTAATGATCTTTGTGCTATGTGTCCTGTCCTCCTCCCTTTATTCAGCTAATGTGTTAAATACATTACGGATCTCTTAAACTGTTAAACAAAGCTTGCATGCTTGGGATTAAATACAACTTCGTCATGCTGTATTATCTGTTTTACCCATTGTTGGGTTTAGTTTGGCATTAATTGATTTATATTATTTGTGCTTATATGACTAATTCAGATCGGCTAGTAATTTTGCCTTTGCACGTATTCCTTGTCAAGAATATATTGAACAAACTAAGATGTTCTATTCCTTCAGTATGGAAAGTTATATTTTTCCCCTGGAATTCATCTATTTAATTTAAATTTTCAAATTATCACATCTTTTTCATAATGTGATCTTGTCCATCTTTTCTGTCACTGTAAGTGTGACACTATCTTCATTCCAAAAGTGTCTTACCCGCACCATCTCCCTAACTTTCTCTGCCCATGTGGCCAGAGATTTTGTCATTATCTTGTGTTTCTGAAACACTGACATCTAGCAATTTTGTTCAACTCTATCACATCTGTTTTCAGTTTCATCAAGGTAGGCTCTAATTTGTATCATTTTTCCTTGACAGAGTGGAAAGGCGTGGAGATTATTCTATATTAAGTGAATGATCAATGAACTGTCCTTTCATCTACCACCTGATTTTATTTTTATAATAGAATACAATGGATATTCGAATATCCAATTGGATATTCAAATATCCAAACATTCCCTTGTTTGGAAAAGACCTTTGGCTTATCAATGCTGGTCTTTTTAACCAGTGTCATCTTGTCTGTTCAATTAAACTATCAGATGATTAAGGGAGAGGGAATTGCATCGTTGATGTAAAAGAATTTTTACTATAAGCTTCCCGTAAGAGAACAGCAGACAGTGTAGAAAGAAGCAGAAAGGACATCGACTTTGAAATCACACCAGGGTGGATTCAAATCCTGATTCTGTCACTTACAGCCGATGTGGTGTTAGGCAAGTACTTAATCCCTCCCAGCTTCGATTCCTTCATGCAGTAGTCAGTGCTGCCACTTACCAAGTGTTTACATTCTCCCCTGTCCCAGCGCACCTGGTAGAACTGCCTGTCCTGACTGCCTTCCTTGGGGCATGGTCGTGCATGTGACTAGCTCTGGCCAATGGGTTGTGCGTGACCAGTGACATGGGTTATTTCCGGGCCAGAACGTTTGGTTGTTGGTTTGAGATCCCTTAGGGCTCTCTCCCACTCTGATGCAGTGACTAACCATTTTCTAGATGGTGGCTACTCCATTAGTTTGGGTCTCTGGGTCATTCCAGTAAGAATCACTCAGACCCAAACGTCCCCCATTCCATGAAGGATGTGCACCTGCCATAAACATGTAGCAGGAGTGAGAAATAAGCCACTGAGGTTTGGGGGTTGCCAGTAAGCACAGCGTTACACTCAGCCTCTCCTGACTCATATAGCTCATCTATCAATTAAAATAACACCCTCTCAGGATTTTCCTGAGGGTTAATGCAGTAACTTGAATGACGGCCAAGGTTATCACGGTGCTTGACATATAACAGGGGCTCAAACTATGGCAGCTATAATTATTAAGTAATAACAAAATGGTTCTGAAGAAGTGTGTGTGTGTGTGTGTGTGTTTTGTTTTTTGTTTTTTTTTTAATAAAATGAGCAGTACTGCATCTGCTTGTCCTGACAGGTAAGTTGTATCCTGTTTTCAAGAGTGGGGCACTTTATTTGCTGCCACAGGTAACACTTCCTAATCACTTGCATTTATGCACATATTGTTTGCTACCACCAAGGTATCAGACGCATGCTTGACGGTATCTCTGAAGAGTAAAAATGTGGAAAGCTTCAAGCAGGAGAGACTGACTAATGACATAAAATAAAATGAATTAAAGAGCAGTAACCAATTTCCTAATGAGCAGACTACAACTACTATAAACCCACACTCCACTGTTCTGAGTATAAACAAAGGCACAAGGTTTTAAAGCGTTAGAAGATGTAGTCTGAACAGGGTTTCCCCAAATGTTTTCTGAAGAACACTGGTACCTCAAATGCTCTATGGAAAAACTGTGCCATTCCCATATAAGTTGGGGAGAGTAGCCCTCCCTTTCGGACTCAACGTTGTATATTAGCAGATCATCTAACAAATTCCTACAGTATTAGTTTACCTTCAGTTCTGTATGTCCCACACTTCCTTAGAGTAGAGCACATTTTGTTGTTGCTTTGTCCTGGCCCTAGTGTCTCACAGAACAGACTTGGAAATGCTGAAATGAGAGAAAAATCGATTATTCGAGCTGCATGTGATATCAAATATCACAAGTCATAATATTCTCTAGCCATCTGCCAAGCAATACTTAAAACCCCCTAAGTTTAAGCACTATCTTGCTAATTAGCTCAACTTCATTCACCCAATGCCACTTTCATAACGTACCAAATGTTATCACCCATGATTGTACCTTAAATCCATTCACTATACTTTTCCACAGGAAGAAAAGGAGAGTTTTCAGGAAGGAATCTAAGAAGCAATCACAAAATCGGGGGGTGATGGGGGAAGAATCAGAAACAAAAGAGTGTCAAGCTATACTACTATAAGCCACTGAGGGATCCTAAGCACAAAATAAAATTTGTCACCCCACTCCCCAATGTACTTTGTAAAGCCAATGGAAGTTCAATTAAAGTATAACAAGTAAATTCTGAGTCTTCACATCATGACGACTTGGACACTTTCATTGAAATATCAAATTCTCTTTAAAAAAAAAAACAATAGCACTTCTCCTCTCTCCCTTTCGCCCACCCCTCTGAGCCCATGTTTAGAATGTTTAGTAGAAAAATAAATCACGGAAACAAAGAGAATCTTTACACAATAAAACAAAAGACAGAAATTAAGACGGGGTCTGGAATCGCCTATACAAACTGGCATCTAGGAAGTCTCGAATGTCCTTAATAACAGCATGGTCCGAGGAGGGGCAGAAGAGAGAATCACCTGGCACAAACAGTGAATCAGGCAGGGTGACGGGGAAAGGGTAGGGCTTCCAGTGTGGGACCGGGGTGGTGGGGGAGGGGGGATCCCATCGGGCTTCCACAGCCCTAACCCTGACAGACGACTTACAAGTTTGTGAATTCCCGCCCCGCGCGGCCCCGCTACCCACCCCACCTCTCACATCTTAGTCCCACATTCTGCCCCAGAGCTTTCTCCTCCTTCACTTCACTCTCTACCAACGACAGCTCCTGTGAATCCAAGATCAAGGCGGACGGCAGACATAGATGCATAAAGCGCGCGAAAGCACACAGACGCATGCACGAGAGCATGCACGCACGCACGCGCGCACGCACGCATGCGCACAAACACACGGTTTCTCCGGCAAGCGTATGCAAGTTTGGCCACATTAAGAAAGTCCTCTGCCTACCTCCACCCAACCCCCTCACCCCCCGGCCCGCTTAAGCCCCCCCAACCTCCACACACAGCCTCTGTTATTTGAAGATTGCTCAGCCGCCCCTTAAAGCCCAATTCTCAGAAAACTTCTTGTAATGGCTGGTTCCCCTAATACCGGACTTCCTTCCACCGCGGCAGGATATGAAAGTTGCCGGACAGCTTGAGCCGCAGTCCGATAAAACTTTCGCCTGAGTCAGGGTGTGGAGCACAGTTCTAACGGTAGTCTACCTCGGTAGTTCTTACTCCTCAGAAAGTCACGGTCAGGAGACCTTCCCTACACTTGAAGGGCGGGTGCCTGTACCTGACTAGAAGGGCGGCTGCCTGTACCTGACGAGAAGGGCGGCTGCCTGTACCTGACGAGAGGAGAGGTCACAGGTCACACAGCCGCCGGAAGTACGTCTCCGACAAGACTCGCGAGAGTTCAATCTTCCGGTGACTGAGAGGGCGTGGAATCTCCTGTGACCACAGGAGCCACGTGTACAACAGACCTTGGTTAGTTGCGGTGCTCACGTGACCACAAGGGTTTTGCCTGCCACATGATGATAGGAGCCACTTGGCTGCCCACACACGGATCTGCAGAGTTCGGCAGCTCACAATCTTCCCATGACAGAGAGGAATGAGCCTGACTCTGTGGCCATGGGGAGGAGTGGGTGGGAACAGTGTACATGACCATAGCATCCACATGCCCCTGAACAGTAGGTCATCTACATGACTTCGAGGGCTGAGACTTCCACATGGTGGTAGCCATTAATGGCCACGTGAGGGAAGAATCCATGTGAGCAACAGGGTTCAGGAGTCCACCATGCTCTAGTGACTGGAAGAGCTGGACCCACCACATGACCATAGCAGCAACATGACAAGAGAGACCACACGACCTCAAAGTTTTAGAGCCCTTGGTGCTGATATGACCAGGAGAGCTCTACCAGTAGGACTCATAATTGTACAATTCACATGATGGTGGCATCTACGTGACCTGCAGCCTTAGGATGTGGCAAGGCTCAAGTACCTAGGAGCGGTGGGTCAGCTTGGGTCAACTGCCTGAGGGAAGAATGCAACCACTGTAGAGATCTCCTGATCTACATGTTTCAGGAGACCATTAAGTTCATGAATCCCCAACCTCTGATAATGCTCACGGTTCTGAGATGGTGGTACCTCCAGATAACCTTCCACAGCAGATAAACTTGAGCTTTCTCTACACCCATCCCTTTTTGTTTGTTTGTTTGTTTGAAATGGAGTTTCGCTCTTGTCGCCCAGGCTTGAGTGCAATGGTGCAATCCTGGCTCACTGCAACCTCTGCCTCCGGGGTTCAAGTGATTCTCCTGCCTCAGCCTCCTGAGTAGCTGGGATTGCAGGCACCGGCCACCATGCCTGGCTAATTTTTGCATTTTTTTTTTTTTTTTTTTTTAGTAGAGACAGGGTTTCACCACGTTGGCCGGGTTGGTCTGGAACTCATGACCTCAGGTGATCCTCCACCTTGGCCTGCCAAAATGCTGGGATTACAGGCATGAGCCACCGTGCCCAGTCCTTCTATCCTGCCATAATATATTCTATGTGTTTTGGTTCTAACAAACATGAAATTTAATACTTTACAGTGAAAAAGATCCTCACTAAAACCATAATCGTAGACACTACACTACTGCAAGAGCCCAAGCCGTTTGTACAGATCAGCACTGTTGACTTAATTTCATACAGGTACAAAGGAGATTAAGGCAAACCTGATGAATTTGAGTTGTCCATTTGAAAAAGAAAATGTGTATAGTGATTAGTATGTGCCACACACTCCAAAGGTTAACACATTTAAGAGTGCTAACTCTATGGAGTAGGTACTATAGCAGAATTTTACAGACAAGGAAATGGAAGCACAGAGGCATTAAATCACTTGCCTAAGAGGTCACAGACATTGTAGGTGGCAAGCCAGCTGTCTCCCCGAGGCAGTATGGCACTAGACTGTTCTGACTGCCCCCGGGTTTTCCAAATGAAATTAATTTTAGTTCAGCCTTATTAATTCACACAAACTGGAAGCCAGACCCAGTTACTGAAGTGTTGAGATCTTGGATGTTCTCTTTGAAATGCCCACTAAGTAATTTCAAGTATTAGTAAATAGCACCAGTCAATGCTGAATCTAATTAAGGACCTCAGGAGACGCAGTTAAATGTAACCCACTATTAATATATAAAATATGTGTATATAAAAGACAGCATAAAATGGCTTGAGGTTAGTTGAAAACATTTCCTTCTTATAAGAATTACTGAAAAGAGAACTATCAGCACGTTTAAAACATCATACCTGGCTCTTGCCTGAACTACAACAATTTTGAATTCGTAGCATCTGAATTATAATCAGATTTTACCGTTTCATTATTCTGCCTGTGTCTCCCCAGAAAGGACAGAGAAAAGAGAAGGAGAGTACACATTGCAGTGGTGGTTGTTGTTGTTAATCGCAATTTCACGAACCCCATTATTGCTGATTTGTGTGGGAAAGTGCGGCTTCATCAGCATATCCAAAATGAATTTGGTGGAGTGGAGTCTTTCTGGTTTGCTTGCAGAGGCAAGCAGTGCTATCCAAGCATTGGGATTACTCTGCCAGGTTCCCACCCTGTGCCCTGGCTACATAAATAAGCAGAAGAAAACTCAACAGACCAAATGTTCCACCACACTTAAAAGTGCAATATACTACTGAGGACAGCAGGCTGTGTTTGTGGTTCTAAGGTTATCAAAGGAAATCATGACATTTGGAAGGAAGGACTAGGAAGTGCAAATCAGTGGGTCTCGGATAATTCTGGAAAATTACTTATGGGACAGACGTAAATAAAGGATATAAAATGGGGCCACATATTTATGAAAGAACCTACAATGAAATTTCATGTTGGATTTAGGAAGTATCTACACACAGTCACAGGATGGAAGCCTACTTCAAGACCTGGTATCTGCCCCAACCCCAGTTCCTATCATTACATACAGATGAACAGATCACCAGTAAAAGGCACAGCAGAATTTTATCTAGCCCACCTATGCTCAACTGGAACTTACTCAGTATTGATGGTGATTATGGTCAAATTCTTTCACCAAAAGACAAATCCTGATTATAACTCTTACTTTAAGTCATATTTTGCTCCCATCAGGCTTGATACTCATATCATTAACCCTTCCTCTGAGATGATTATCAGGAGTTTGTTCAGATTTTTTTTTTAAGTTACATCAATGGAAGTCTGTAGGCGCTCTAGTATACACAGACAGTAGGGGAAGGTAACTCTATGGACAAAGGTTCATATGTCTGGGGTCCAGTTTAGGCACTGAATTTATTAGGCACCATGTTTATTTGGGTGAGGCAGGTTGACAAGCCATTTCTCTTGCATGTGATATGGCAAGATTTAGCGGGAACAACTTTCTCTTCTTTTATCTTTTTGTTCTGTGGTGAACATTTTGGAGATCTGTGCTAGGGGCTTTAGGAGGATTAGCTTTACCTAAGACAGAAAAGAGAGAAAGGGGAGTACTGGAACTCCCTTTCTAGAACTTACTTCTTTAGAACTCCCCTAAGTATCAGAACGGTTGTGACGTCATTAAATTAAACATAAATACTCTCATGTTTTTGGTTTGAACACGGATACATACGCCTGAACTAGATGTCCTATGTAAATTAACTTTCAGAAAGTAAAATGACTTACCTAGCAACAGCATAGCAGGGAAAGCATAAGCTGGGACCCTGTCATTACCGGCATTGGATTCAACATATATTTTTCTGTGTTCCTTTGTGAAATTCGTTAACGTCGCTAGAACTAACTTTACGTCAGTGCCAAGCAATGGGAAAAAAAGAGAAGCAGTTGCACATAGTGCTCGCTGGCAAATTGCTCAATATGCCAACCCCTCAATGCCAGGTAAAATTCAACACCTCTAGGTAATAGGCTCACTTTTTGAGGACTACCACAACATACAAATACAAAATTGCATCTACAATGTAAACTTTCTTCAGGCAAAGGATGGAGAGGAGTGAAAAGGTAGGGATTCCATAGAGGGTGTTTACTCAAGAGCAGTGCCATTCGTGAGGATGCAGCTCTCTGGTACAATGTGGAAACTCCCTCCACTGTGAAGACCATTAAATAACAAAAAGAGGAATTATGATTCAAAGATTTCTAATGTACTAAGAGGAGAGAAGTTTAAATTTCCCAGATTGCTTCTTGTTATCTTCTCAAGGCAACCGCATTTTTCAATTCAAGAAATAGTTCTAAATACTCTCTTGGAAAATATTGTCAGATCATTTAAAAAATATAGTCAGCCACATTGTTTTCTTTTTGGTGTATGAAAAGTTTAGCCTTTGTTTCTTGTGATCAGCTTATCACTGATAAATTATTATCAGTGATTAGATACTGCGGAAAAATGCAGAATATTTAATGTTTGTTTTATTTTTTTAATCCTTGGATTTTAAACATCACATAGTTTGTCAACAGTTATAGAATGACTCACTGGCCAGATGGCTCAATTAGCTAAATCAATCAAGGAGTTAGCAAATAATGAACAAATGAACATGATTAAGCTCATTTGACAGTGTAGATGAAGGCTAAGGCAAAACATGAGCAAAAAGCACATTACATACCTTGTCTATGCTATACTACAACGTCTTTATTAAGAGCTTCCATTTATAGATGGATAATTTTCCAATCTGCATATTCGCAGATTGGGTGATTATCTTATTTTTAATTTTCTTTTCATATACATATTTGGTATTGTTATGGAAACATTCTTTTTAAAGCACGAATAAATGCAGGTATTGGAGGAAAAGGTTGTTCTTTAATTTTGGTACATTATATGAGTCTGACTTAATTCTTTTTTGTTGCTATTGACTCAGGGTGGCGGCAAAATATTATGGAAACTATTTAGGGAAAGTTATAGATTGTAGTTTCAAACCTTTTGGAAGGCCAAAAGGTTTTATTGAGGCAGGCTGAAGGCAGCCACCTCATTAACATTAGCATAGGAAAGAGACAGACAGAGATCAAAGGCTTTACCCCACACCCATTTGTCTCCACTCTGTTTACTCCTGTTACCTTTGTGCTAGATAGCCCTCTCCGTGGGAGATCAAAGGGGAATTACCTGTTAATAGTGTTTACTCTGGGCCCCGGAACCTAAAGCTTATATCATTTGTATAACCACTATTTTAGCCATGTTAATTATCCACAAGTGTGTTAACTTAGAACATCTGCTGTAAAATCTTGAGGGAATAAAAGTGTGAATGGACACAGGGTCTGGGTTGATTGGTTGCTTTTCACCCTCTGAAAGCAGCCAACAGCCATCCCTAGCCCACTTGTATCACTGTAATGGTGTGAGAGTGCATTCATTCATCCATCGTTGAGTCAGGGTCTGCAGGTCAGACTTCTGCAGGCAGTGACCGAAGTCTCAGGTGGTGACCCTGACGTGATCGGGGCCACGTTTTTTTGTTTTTTGTTTGTTTGTTTGGTGAGATGGAGTCTCACTCTGCCACCCAGGCTGGAGCGAAGTAGTGCAATCTCTGCTCACTGCAACCTCTGCCTCCCGGTTCAAGCGATTCTCCTGCCTCAGCCTTCCAAGTAGCAGGGACTACAGGTGTGTCTCACCACACCTGGCTAATTTTCTGTATTTTTAGGAGAGATGGGTTTTCACCATGTTAGCCAGGATGATCTCGATCTCCTGACCTCGTCATCCACCTGCCTCAGCCTCCCAAAGTGCTGGGATTACAGGTGTGAGCCACCACGCCCGGCCAGGTCTGACTTTCTTCTAAAGACCCAGGAAATCTCAAGAGGCATTCATTATGGGATTCTTAAATCTCACAGTTCTTAAGATTGCTCCGTACTGAAATCTGAGGATCTTCAATATCTTTATGAAGTCTGTGCCGGTGTTGACAGAAAGATAAAGCTTAACAGTAAATATGAAGAATTCATTTACTGCTAGTCAAATTATCCTGGTGCAACATCATCTCAGGACAACACTGAATAGAAAACTTTGCTGACGAGTTGAAAGAGAATGAATATGGGATTTAAGAATCCCACAGTGGATGCCTCTGGAGGTTCTTCCAAAACATACACTGCACAGGGGAGAACTCTCTGCTTTGTAACTGCCTATTCATGAATTCAATATAGGTAGCTCCTGAACAAAAGTATCTGTCTTTGTTATCTGGAGAGTCATTCTGTTTGGAAACAAGAAGGACTTGAAGATTGTGGTTACTACACTCATAGTGGTATATAGGATTTGAGTCTGTGCCTGCAGGTGACATTTTTGTTTACCTACACAATACACATTCTTCACCTTCCTGATAAGGCTCGGGCCTCCATCAGTGTATCTCCTCCCAATACAGTCATGTGCTTGGGGATATATGGCCACTTTCTTAGCTCCAAGAGTGTGCCCGGAATTAGTCTAATCTAATCCAATAATCCAATGTCCAATCCAACAGTGGTTGGGTCAAGATTTAGCCTGGATCTTTACATCTTTCAATTACTGGCTCAGTTAACCAGGAAACGCACCCTGCCTCAGAACTCTCAGTTATATAAACAAATGTCTTTCCTTATTGGATAAGCCAGTGAGACTTGCACTTTCTGTTAGTTGTCGTTTAAATATCCCTGACCAATACACATACAACTTTATGGCCATTCTGGACATTTTCCAAAGGTGGTTTTCTAAAATAAAAACAACGTATTGGTCTTTTGGTCAAAGACTTTTACGTCTCATTCAGAATTTCTACACCTAATCTTGTCACAATCCTGGATGATTTCAACATTCGTGTAGAAAACCAGTCTGATTCCAAGCCTCGTGGCTGCAAGACCCCTTCTATTTTAATGGTCCTGTCAACTTGACTTTGACTCTCATTTGACTGCCATGCTCATGGCCACTCACTGGATCTTGCTACTTCTTGGAACTGCCCCACTCTGAAATAGTGCACTTTTATATTTTATCGAGGCAACTTTCGTATAACTCTGAACATCGTGTTTTATATATTTCTCGGCTACGTTTTTGAGTGCATGTAAGTTCAGCCTTTTGGCTCTTTGATAAAAGTTCTATCATGATGACATGGTGGCCTTCTTTATTCCGAATAATGGTTGTTGTCTTAACGCCTTTTTTGTCTGCCAGTAATACAAAAGTAACAGTTTAAATGGTTTGACTTAGGTCTGGCATATATATATATATATATATATATATATATATATATACATTTTTTTTTCTTTAACCATCACTTCATTTGCTTCACTTCTGTGACAGGCCAGAAGAGTTATGTTCATCATGCCCAATGTTGAGATGGCATTGCTATGAAACACAAGAGGGCCAAGGTGAGAGAAGGGGCAATGAACAAGCAGGCGTATGACATGCTGGGCTTTCATAATCCTGCCACTTCTCAAGTTCAGAAGACTCTTTACGGGCCGAGAGGCTCTGGTGGATGGCAGGAAAGATGTGGGAGAACTAAGCCCCAGATAGGACTACACTAAGACTACTTTATGACTCAAGAGTGTTTCACCGAGGAGAGAAAGGGGCATTTACTGCTGAGGATTTGGGACTGGAGTACAGTTAGACAGCAGGAATGTTTTGGTGACCGATGGCACAGCATAGTGAGAAGAGTCAGTAATAGCATATCGTATATATCAATCGCTTTAAAAGTAGATTTTAGATATTCTCAGAATAAAATGTGATAAGTAGGTGAGATGATGGACATATTAATTAGTTTGAGTTAATCTTTCTAAATGTATATGTACACTTTTCAAAGTATCACATCGTACCCCATAAATATATACAGTTTTTGGTCAAATTAAAAAATAAATAAATAAAATTTAAAAACAAATGAAAGGAACACAGAGCTTGAAGTCCACCTCTTTGCTATTACTAATAGAACCTCTCTTTTACTTCATGATACTTGACCTTTCTTAGTCTCAGCTTTCTATTTAGCTATAGACAAAATTGTTACAAAATAACAAGGTGCAGAGTTTTGAGATACAGTGCAACGTTTTCCCTTTTTCGGGACACGATTCTGTGCTTTTTGACAAAAGCATGCAACCACGTGACCAACCCAAGAATTAAGATCTTGGACATGTCCACACTTCCATAAGGTGCCCTCATGCCCTTTTAAAGATGATCTTCTACAGCCCAGGAGAACCACTGATTGATTTGTTCTCTCTCTCTCTCTCTCTCTCTGTTTTTCCCTTTTCTATAAAGCCAAATAAATGGCATTGTATGTAGACTTTTGAGTATGTATTCTTCCACTCAGCATAATGTATTTGAGAGGCATCCATTCTATGGTACGCATATTATGTTATCAGTACTTAGAACCTGTCTTGCTGTCCAGTAGTGTTTCATTGTGCGTACACACCACAGTTTGTTCATCCATTCCCCAGTTAATGCGCATTTGGGATGTTTCCAGTTTTTAGCAAACTAAGAAAGATTTGCTTGCAGGTTATTCTGGGAAAAAGGTTTTCATTCCTCTTGGGTAAATACCCTGGAGTGGGATTGCTGTGTAAGTGTATCTTCAGTTTTATGCAAAACTGCCAAATTGTTTATCAAAGTGTCTGGGCCATTTTATATTTCTACCAACAATGAGCAACAGTCCCTTTTGTTCTATTTGCAGCACTTGCCATTGAAACAGCATGGTACCAGTACAAAAACAGACACGTAGACCAATGGAACAGAGTAGAGATCTCATAAATAAGACCGCACATCTACAGCCATCTGATCTTTGACCAACATGACAGAAAGAAGTAACGAGGTAGGGATTCCCCATTTACTAAATAGTGCTGGGAGAACTGGCTAGCCACATGTAGAAAACTGAAACCAGACCCCTTACTTACACCTTATACAAAGATTAATTCAAGATGGATTAAAGACTTAAATGTAAAACCTGAAACTATAGAAACCCCAGAAGAAAATCTAGCCAGTGCCATTCAGGATATAGGCACGGGCAAATACTTCATGACAAAAATATCAAAAGCAATTGCAACAAAAGCAAAAATTGACAAAGGGGATCTAGTTAAACTAGAGAGCTTCTGCACAGTGAAAGAAACTATCATCAGAGAGAACAGACGACCTACAGACTGGGAGGAAATGTTTGCAATCTATCCATCTGACAAAGGTCTAATATCCAGAATCTACAAGGAACTTAAAGATATTTACAAGAAAAAACAACCCCATTAAAAAAGTGGGCAAAGGACATGAACAGACACTTTTCAAAAGAAGACATTTATGTGGCCAAAAAACACATGAAAAAAAGCTCAACATCACTGATCATTAGAGAAATGAAAGTCAAAACTAATATGAGATACTATCTCATGGCAGTCAGAATGTGATTTTCTTTTTTTATAAAGTCATGAAACAACAGATGCTGGCGAGGCTGTGGAGAAATGGGATCGCTTTTACACTGTTGGTGGAAGTGCAAATTAGTCCAACCATTGTGGAAGACAGTGTGGCAATCCCTCAAAGACATAGTATCAGAAATACCATTTGACCCAGCAATCTCATTACTGGGTGTCTACTCAAAGAAATATAAATCATACTATTATAAAGATACATGCACACGTATGTTCATTGCTGCCCTATTCAGAATACCAAAGACAATGAATCAACACAAATGGCCATCAATAATAGACTGGATAAAGAAAATGTGGTACATATACACCAGAGGATACTATGTAGCCACAAAAGGAACAAGATCATGTCCTCTGCAGGGACATGGATGGATCTGGAAGCCGTTACCCTAAGCAAAGTAACACAGGAACAGAAAATCAACCACCACATGTTCTCCCTTAAAAGGGGGAGCTGAACAATGAGGACATATGGTACACGGGAAGGGGAACAACACACAATGGGGCCTTTCAGGGGGGTGGAAGGAAGGGAGAGCAACAGAATAAATAGCTAATGCATGTGGGGCTTAATGCCTAGGTGATGGGCCAATAGGTGCAGCAAACCACCATGACGCACGTTTACCTATGTAACAAACCTACATGTCGGGCACATGTATCCCGGAACTTAAAATAAATTTTAAAAACACATGAAGATTTTTAATAAAGAAAAAGTTTTAGGTCTAAAAATGACATTATCCATTAACTTCATGAAAGTAGAAATCCAACAGGTCACATTTTTAAAGCACTGTGAAGTGAAAGTTGAAATGTCAATGAAAGTGAAATGAACAATTAATAACTAGCCACATACAATTTTTTTTTTTTGGAGACAGAGTTTCACTTTGTCCCCCAGGCTGGACTGCAATTGTACGATCTTGGCTTACTGTAACCTCCACCTCCCGGGATCAAGCAATTGTCCTGCCTCAGCCTCCCTCCCAAGTAGCTGGGACTACAGGTGCCCGCCACCACATCTGACTAATTTTTTTTTTTTTTAGTAGATACGCAGTTTCACCATGTTGGCCAGGCTGGTCTTGAACTCCTGATCTCAAGTGATCCACCCGCCTCAGCCTTCCAAAGTGCTGGGATTACAGGCGTGAGCCACCGTGTCTGGCCGTCACATACAAATTTTACTTAAGATCAGTGTATACGACTATTGGATTAACAAGAAAATTCAAATTAAGAATATTTTACAAAGTCACAGTAATTCAGAGAAAGTCTTGCGACCAGAGTCAAGGGACTTGAATTTAACTGCTGCTACCAATACCAGTTTAATGTTACAGAAAACATCAATTCTGGCTTTGTCCACTACTATTCACTAAATAGAAGCGATTCTTTCAGAAAAGTGCTGGAAACATAAAAATATCTTCAAATATTAATAAAGCATTCACATTCTAAACTTAATTATACCATATATTATACCAGAGAAGGTGGTGACATTCCAAATAAAACTAAATTCAGAATTTCTCATGGAAAAAAAAAAGGAAGCGTAGTATGAACAGTTCTTGCCTTCGTCTCATCTTATAATTGTGATATGGAGTAGACATATTTTTTCCCATGACTTGGCAAATTTTGTTTCTCAGTTTTAAGTGTTGATCAGCTTCCATCATTTTATTCTTTGTTCTTTCTATGTCATGAACATCTCCAAGGAATCCTGTAGTGTAAACTTTTTTGCAAGTGTCACTTTCACTGGGATATCTTAATCCTTTCCATCAAAATCTTTTTCCAATTTCTGCGTCCAGCATTATTTCTTGTCATTTACTTGCCTGCTTTTCTCTTTGTTGGCCAATTCCCTTTTTAAACTATCCAATTCTTTGGGAAAATGTCACATGAGTAGTTCACTGGGAGACAAGGAGGTAACTCAGCTTCATTCTTGGCTGTTGATGCATGAAATAAATAATAGATACTCAGTGACCAAACACGGTGAGATTTTAAAAGAAAAGTGGCATGACTGGTCACTGATCCTGATGCTCATCTATTACTTAAATAGTGATTTGTGGAGTGACACAAGCAGAATTTGAAAGAAGTGGCATGACTGGCCGCTGGTCATGATTCTCATCTGTAATTTCAGTAGCGACTTGTGGACTGAAAAGCCAGCAGCAAAGTGTGGTCTTTATGTAACTACTGAGAGTTAGTTTACCATGGTAACTGAAATTTGACCCATACTGTGAAGGGAGTGATGTTATTTAACTAAATCACGGTAAATGACCTTCCTGCATATCGGAACTGTGCAAAGGGAGGACTGCATATAAAAATACACTTGACCTATGTTTAATATTAACCTGATATACAGCAACCGAGGTACACTCACTCCTTAGTTCTAGGAAGTTTTTCATAAATTCCTGGAAATTTTGTACATAGCCATCACGTCAGTAAATAGGGACACTTTTTTGATGACTTCATTTCCAGTCTGTGTGCCTTTTAGTGCTTTCCTTTGCTTTATTGTATCGGTTGGGTCTTCCAAGGAGGTATGGAATAGGAATGCTGAGAGTGATTGTCTTTGCTGCAGTGCTATCATTTCAACATGGTGACCAGTATAAACACATTAGTATTTGTCTTCTTTTTTTTTGTTTTTTACTATGTGTTTGACCCGTAGTATCTTATCATTTCATCACGTAAACAATACACATAAGTTATTCATTATTCTACATTTTTTGTTTCTCACTAAGTCTTGAATATTCAGTGTGCGTTTTACAGTTATCGTACATCACATTTTGTAGTAGTCAAATTTCTAGTGCTCAGTAGCCACATGTGTCTAGTGTCTACCATGCTGAACAGTGCAACTCTAGGAGAAGAGCAGAGGGAGCAAATGCATATGGAATTATGTATACCCTGAAGAAAATGTACATGAAAAACCGGTATGGGAAAGTAAGGGGAGAGAAGTGGGGTAAGTAAGCAGAGGGAAGTAAGAGAAAAACCTCTCGGAGGATGTAACACTTAAGTTATGGCCTGAGTCTTGATGAGCTATCCAACAGCATATAGAGGCCAACGTGGATTGAACAGAGTCTGCAAGGGGCAAAGCAAAAAAACAAACAAATAAACACATAAATCTGGCATATAGATGGGTTAAATAGCTTTCCCAAATCCCCCAAGAAAAGAGTGGGGAAACAGACAAATCGTAGAACGATCTGTGCCGTGAGTGACTTGGTGTAGGGTCTTATTTGCCTATTCATTCTTAGCACCAGGAACAGTACCTAATTAATAACAGAACTTTGGTGAATCTATGTAAAATAAGGGCAAACTGAGCCCCAGGCTTCTGAGACCCAGGAAAGGAGATAGCAATATCCTGATAAAGACACCAGTAGGTAGTGGGCATAGTTTGTTTATTGTTACTTATCATTTTAATTGCCAATGGTTTCTCATAAGCAGCCTGAGGCAATCATGAATACAACAAGATCAAAGGAATTCAGTGAGTAATATTGGCTTCAGTAACCAGCACCTACTCCAGAAAAACATCCAGGAAAGGTTTCAATTGTCCCGACTGGTGTCAAGTACCCATAAGTGAACCGATCAGTCTGGACGGGGAAATGGTGTGCCATGACTGGGTCAGCCCACGTCACATACCCATCACTGTGGTCATTAACGAGATGGAGGATGTAGAGGGCAATGGGCTAGAGACCCACAGCACTTCTCAATGTCTGCTGTTTCCTTCTTAGGGCTTTTCTCTTATAGAGGTCAGTTACACACCCAATCTCCCCAACACCAGTTTCCTGGAATAGCAGAATTTTACATTATGTGTCTTTAAAAACTGGGCTTCAGGCAAGAACACTCTGTTTTAGTGGCCACACGTCAGTGATGAAACAGCTCCTTGTCCCGTGAAAATCACTCAGGATGGGTGTTCTAGTTCATGTTGTTCTGTTGTACTGCCTGCAGCATCACCTTCAACTGGGCCTGCAGTTCAGCAAGCTTTCATGTCCAAACTGCCACAACAACGCCATTGTTCATAGCCGTGGACAGGAACAGGATAAATCACATACTTCAGCTCCATCCAGGCTGTTAAGTGCTGCAGAGGACTTGTGAGCACAGGCATTGTGATGGGGTTGAAGACAAAGCTAGGGACACAGAGGTGGGAACAGTGGCTCAGGGCTGGGGTGACAACAGAGAAAGTAAAATCAGTTATCAGGCAGTTGTCTACCTCCAGATGCTCCAGGGTCCCTGAGACCTTCTCCAGCAGAGCCAAGAATGACCCAGAAACTTCCCAGGACATCTGATTGTTACTCAGACTCAACAGTTTAGATGGGTAACCTGAGAGCTCTGGGATAGGACAGTGATGTCTCTGGTAGAAAGTCCACAGAGAGACACATACAGTGGATACAAATGAGATAGCAGGACTCTGTAGAGGGAAAAAAGGAAGGTATTTCTGAAGAATGAGGGTTGGACAAGAGCAAGCAGTTCTGAATTATAGATGCTTATGACTCTAGAATAAAGTCATCCGTATGTCCATTGTAACAGCAGTTAACATTGTGGGCTTTAGAGTCAGACTTAATAGATTTGTGACCCTAAGAAAGTTACTTTTCCACCCTGAGACACAGTTTTTTAGTCTTTCAAATGTGTACAATAGCAATTATTATACAGGGTTGTGGGAAAGATTCAGTGAAAAAGAATTTAGCTTAGTGCCTACAGTATAATTAGCAGTGTACCTAGTTCACTTACTTGATGGGGATGGGTCTGGGAAAGCAGCCGACTGAGACTTACCTTTGACGAATTTCCAAATGACAAGCTCTCCATTCAAGTCCTAAGCCTTGGGAAAACTACAGGAACAAAATGATGTGGCAGTATTACCTATTGTGACCACTACATGGGGATTTGCATCAGTGCTACAGCATAAGTTATTTCTCCAACTGAACGCCTCCCCTTCTTCTCTAGAAGGCTATAAACTCCAGTAAAAGGACTGTTTTCTCTTTCATCTTAGTGTCTGCACGTGATTAACTGACTGACTGACTGACTGACTGGGCACAGCTGACTTTTCTAATCCTTTCTCCTCAGCATGAGGGACTACATGCTCTAGCTTGGCCAGTTTCAAACACCCAGCAGTGCCCGTGCTGCTGTGGAAGGAGAAATGGGTTACAAGGTGTTTAAGAATATCTATGACTAGTTGCACTCCTTTGTTCATAATGGGGCATTCAGGGAACCCAGGTCCCTCCCCAGCCCCTCATCCGGAAATTTTGTCCAGCCGATCCATGAGGGAGAAGAAAGACAAGCTGAGTTCCTGGGGGCTGTTCATCTGCTCAAGATGAGTGAGAAAAGTTGAGAAGTTTCTCTGCTTACAGGATTTTAAAGTGATTTTAGACAGACTAAGTCTGTCCAGGTGGATCTTCGGTGCCAAAAGGGTGTTGACTTCACCCAAATAAGCCCGATCTCCTTCCAGGTGATCAGTGCATCCCAGTTCCAGAAACTGCAGGATGCTTTCATGGGCAGACACTTGATCAATTTGCAAATCTCTGCAGCAAAGGTGCAAGGACCCAAGGCTCTGCTCAACTTTACTCGACAGGAAAGAAAAGAGTTGCCTTCTTCTCAGGGGAAAGGTCCTTTCTCAAGGGAAAGGTCCACTAACAATCCCGTGCATTCCTTGGTTGGGCTGAGACTCAGGCTCTAAACGTACAATTTCCAGGGGCCTAACACTGCACTTGGCTTCTTCTCTTTTCAGGATAGAGTGCTGAGAGTAAACACAAGACTGAAAACAAAATGGAAATGTGCTCCTGATCTAAGAACATGTGGTTCTGCTGTCTGGGTCCTGCCTTAAACCTAGCACCCTCCGTTTTGGCCCCCTGTAGAGAGAGGAAGACAGAACATGAAAGGTAGCTGATTTTAATCTAACCCAGCAAGATCGATGAGGAGAAGCAGGGACAAACCCTTTATCTTTGCTCTTCACTCCACATAAAATCTACCAACAATTTTTTTTTCCATACAAACTCAACATCTTTCATTATTTTCCCCATCCTTCCTTCTCCTCTGATCCCCCCAGTCTCAATGCCCATGTTGTTCTTCTATGTAATCACACCCAGTAGGTAAATCCATCAATAGCATTCTCAATCACCTCTATTCCATAATCACCTCTGTAAGACATTAGAGTCTTTAAGGTGACCTCAAGTGTTGGACCACCAACCTCACAGAGATCCTCAGCATTCACCCTCAACTACCTTTAGGAGACTGTTAGGCCATCCCCTGCCTCAGGCTCCAGCATACCCTCCTGATGACTCACTATGTCTCCAGTGTACAGAGGGTTACCAAGAGGAAGAGTTCTGGGCAGGGAAGATATGCAGACCATCAGTCGTGGCTCCCAAGATTTCGTAGTGTGACTCTGTACACTCAGTGGTCCAACACGGAGACAACGGGAAGGCCAAATCCTCACCATGGCCTTCAGTTTCATCTTCTGCCCTCCCAAGAAGGCAATGATAAACAATGGAACATAGAGGCCCCATGGGAGCTCCTCAAGAGCATGGAGAGCTGCAAGCTCTTCACTCGGCAGACCCCATGCAGCAAGCTCTAGCAGTGTGGCTGGCGCCTTTGGGTCCATCTTCACGAACCTGCTTTAGGGTGAGGAGCATTAACAAATCCTGAGAAGATTTCCACAGTCTCTTGACTGCCACCAAGGATAGTAATGGATGAAATACGCATTGAACAAATCTAGGGTGAATCCAACAGCCACTTCAAGAGAACTATACTAGAATAGAAAAAGACTTGTATGTGTGTATAAATGTCTGTGTTTGTGTGTGTGTGTGTGTGTGTGTGTTTGTATACACACATACATACATTTAGATAAGATAAAATGCCATCCAAAATCAGCTGTAAGTCAGCAGAAGGCAACGTCTAACCACCCAGACACCTGCCTCCCAATGTTTCCTGTGAAAAGGATATAAACCAATCACAAAGGAAGATGATGTAAATCTATACAGAAGCCACATCCTCATCGTTACTTAGAAACGGATAATGCCAAATCTTTAGTAACGAGTAAAAAGAGAAAAAGCATGAAATACCAGCACGTGATCTGTCATGCTCCCATCACCAGGCTTCGTGGCAAGCAAAGACAGACCAAGAAAAGCTGCAAGAGATACAGAGAAAGGAAGAGGCAAGTTGATCTGAAACTACAGTTAAAATGACTGGGCCCATACTAAGTCTAAAAAACACCGAAAAGGTGTCCCAGATAATGAGAGCAGGGACTATAGGGAAGGGCCTCTAAAATAGGTGTAAGGTAAAGAGGTAGAGATGATCTTAGAATGTAGTCTTTGGGTTGGGTGCAGTTGCTCACGTCTGTAATCCCATCACTTTGAAAGGCCCGAGGCAGGAGGATCATTGAGCCCATGAGTTTCAGATCAGCCTAGGCAACATAGTGAGACCTCATCTCTGCAAAACCTTAAAACATTAGCCGAGTGTGGTGGTGTGTGCCTGTGGTCCCAGCTACTCGGGAGGCTGAGGTGGGAGGATCGCTGGAGCTCAGGAAGCAGATGTTGCAGTGAGTCGAGATCACACCACTGCACTCCAGCTTGGGCAACAGAGCGAGACTCTGTCTCGAGAAAAGAAAAAAAGTACTCTTTGAAATGCACGGCTTCTGGGGAAGAGTAAGGGCAGACAGCAAGGGAGAAGCATGCTTTGGCACTTTGGTAATGATGGGAAAAGAAACAAGGGGAAAATGAAGAATCTTGAAACACATAGGACAATCACAGAATCACAGCTCTCATCACTTCTTTGTCCACTACCAAAATAAACAAACGAAATCAGTAAATCTAAGGCCTGAATTTTTCTACACTGACAGAAAATAGCACCATTAAAATAGGAATCCAGAAAAACAATCCAATATCATATAAATGAACAAAAGGAAGGAGAATTCCTTACAAATCGTTCCAGAAAGAGAAAAAGAGCAGAAGAAAAAAGTTCACACGTATTAAACAACCATGAGACAGAAAAAAACAACAACTGTAAGTCAACCCTCCAAACAGAATTAATTCCATTCAAAGAAGCATTTGAGATTATAAAACCTGCCTTGATTTAGAATATAATTTAAAATGCTAAACTCAGAAACGGACTTTAAAAAAGTCTGAAGTAATGATTTGATATCCAGCTCAGCTGATCCTTCACAAATATCACGGTTTATAGAAAATCGGACAGGAACTTCGGAAATTATGTACCCATCAGCACTTCCTGAGGACTCCACTAGAGAAAGGGTCTACAAACTATGGCCCACTGGTTGGAGTATTTACTATATGGTTCTTTACAGAAAACGTTTGCTAACCTATATTCTAAAGGGTGAACTGGGATTGTCATTCCAAAGGTAATGACAGGAAAATCTTCCCTAAAACATCTGAGGGTGAGCTTTTGGTACCTAATACCAATATGAAGGTGGAGCAAGGAAAACGACTAATGTGCATTTATTTTATATTTTGGAAAAAAGAAATAGTGCAAGTAAGTTGAGAGAAATGAGAGGGATAGGAAAAACCATAGTAAACTTTTTTCTTTCATAAGGCAGTAGATGAGTGTCGAAGGAGACTACAGGTTAAAAACTAACTAGTGGACCAGATAGTAAAATGCTCAATAAGAAAACAGGTGCTAAAAATCTTCTTTTTTTTTTTAATGACAAAGTTTACATGTTAACGTTAAAATTGAAACTTCACAGTGAAGATATAATACTTAGGAATATTTATGCACAAATTACCATAGCATCCACCTTCGTAAGGCCAAAAAGTATGGAGACGTTGAACCACAGTAGTAACAGGAGATTTAATACATGGCAAGTCTCAGTACAAGGCAAATCTGGTGGTACAATAAAGAGATGTATACAGAAAATCTAAACAACATAATTAATAAGATACATTGTATGTGTGTATACACACATAGGCATAGATACACACACACACATGCACACATAACTCTACACCTTGGAAATGAAGAATAAACCACCTTGTCAGAAGCTGATGGCATGTTAATGAAACACGACTATAATTATCTCACAGTGAAGACCTCATTAATTTCCTTGAAGTAGAAATATTCCACCCACCCTTTGCAATCGTGATGAAACAAAAGTAGAACTTACTAACAGAAACTGAAATCAGAAAGGGTCTTCTACCTGGAAAAAAAAAATGGTTAAGCCTTCTATTAAGCAAACGTTGAGACAAAAAGGAGATGCAAACTGAAGTTACAGAAATATTTAAGAAGAGTGACAATGAGCGCTTATGTATGAGAATCTGTAGAAGATATTTAAAGCAGTGATTGGAGGCAGATTCAGACCGCTAAATACTCTGATCAGTAAAAATGAAAGAACAAAATTAAATAAATTAAAGCATTGTCTCAAAAATCTACTAAAAGAACAACCAGGGAATCCAAAAGAAACGCAAATAAATAAATAATACAAAGAAATTGCCAGTCTTGGTGGCTCACACCTGTAATCCCATCACTTTGAGAGGGTGAGGTGGCAGGATCACTTGAGGCCAGGAGATTGACACCAGCCTGGGCAACATAAGGAGACCCTGCCTCTACAAAAATAATAATAATGATGATAATCATTAGCTGGGCATGATGAAACATGCCTGTAGTCCTACTTACTCAGGAGGCAGAGGTGGGAAGATAGCCTGAGACCAAGAGCTGGAGGCTGCAGGGAGCTATGATCACGCCACTGTACTCCAGACTGAGTGATCCAGGGAGACTCGGTCACTAAAATGAATGAATGAATGAATGAATGAATGAACGAGCTGAAATTGATAAGATACATAGTAGGAAATCAATATGTGCATATTTATTAGATCAAAATCCTGTTTCATTTTCATGGACCAACTCACTAGCTAGATTAATGAAAGAAGAAAGGGAGAGAGCACAAATGCACAAAATAGTAAATGACAAATGATAATCATTTAAACAGAAAAAAATGAGGTTACTTTTCAAGGCTGTATGCAAATAAATTTTAAAATGCACATGAAATTGATAATTTCCTAGGAAAAACAGATTATCAATATTTTCACTCTAATGTTGGAAGGCTTAAATTGGCCAATTTTCATAGAAAAATTTATTAAGGAATGACTCCCATGGAGCACCTGGCTCACATGCTATTACAGGTGAATTCTAATGAACTTCAGAGATCAGATAGTATGCCAGAGTACCAATGCTCTATAAATTATTCAACAGCCTTAAAAAGGAAATTTTCATAACTCCCTTGATGAACCAAGTGTGACATGGGGAGATAAGTGTAGATGTAAAAAAGCTAGATAAAATATTAGTGAACAACACCCAACAACGCATTTAAAAAATCATAATATACTTTGGCAAAGTAGGATTTATCCCATCAATGCAGGTTGGTTAGATATTAGAAAGTACCTTGATATCATCCACCATATTAATACAATTAAAGACAAATATCATATGGTTATCACCAGAGATGCTGAAAAAGCCTTTGGAAAATTCAACACCTCTTTATGTTAAAAAATAGAAAAGCCTCAAGAAAATAGGGATCACAGGATGCTTTCCTAACATGAAAAAACATATATACCTAAGTCAGAATGCTAGTAACTTATTCAATGCGGTGGGGGGCGGGGGGCCACTCAAAGTTTTCCCCGGGGATCAGGAACAAGGAATGCGCGCTTACTACCTCACACCTATTCAATCTTGTATTACAAGTCTTATAGTCAATTGACTAGAGAAATCAATCATTCTCATAGGAATGAATTTCAAGAACTAAAAAGCACAGCAAAGGAAAGAATCAACAACGTGAAAAGGCAACTTTCACATGGGAAAAAATAGTTGTGAACCGTATATATGAATAAGGGTTTAATATCCAAATTTTATAAGGAAATCATACAACTCTATAGCAGAAAAACAATCCAATTTAAACAATGGGCAGAGGGCCTGAATAGATATTTCTCCAAAGAAGACATACAAAATGACTAACAGGTATAGGAAAAGGTACTCAACATCATTAATCATCAGGAAAATGCTACTATGAGGCAACACCTTACGACCATCAGGATAGCGATCATCAAAAAGCCAAGAGATAACACACATTGCTGAGGGTGTGGAGAAAAGGGAACCCTCGTACACTGCTGATGGGAATATAGATTGGGGCAACCATTATGGAAAACAGTACGGAGGTACCTAAAGAAATAGATTTTTTTTTCTGTTTTAGAAATAAAATAGTAGTCCTACATTTTTCTATTTTAGAAAAAAATATGGTTGTGAAAAATAGAACTATTGTATGACTCAGCAACTCCTTTTCTGGGTATCTACTCAAAGGAAATAAAATAACCACCTTTAAACGCAGTTGATCTTTTAAAAGTACCTGAACTCCCATGTTCACTGCAGAATTAATCACAAGCCAAGATATGGAAACAACCTAGGTGGGACGGATGTTTACATGCCCAACGAAGGGACGGATGGACACAGAAAATGTGTTGTATATTCACACTTTTAAAAGGAGATCTTGCCACTTGCCAAAACATGGATGAACCTGGAGGACATTATGCTAAGTGAAATAAGCCAGATACAGAAAGAAATATTGCATGATCTCGCTTATATGTGCAATCTGAAAAAATAAAAGTAAAATAAAACTCAAATATACAGAGGCCGAGAATAAAGCCGTGATTACCAGGGTCGGGGCGGGGCAGAAGGAGTGGGAGGAGGAAAGGGGGAGGTGTAGGTCAGAGGATACAAAGTAGCAGATATGTAGGATGAAAGAGACTAGAGATCTAGTGTACAACATACAGAATACAGTTAATAAAATTGTACTATTAAATATGATGTGGCATTTTTGCTAAATGAATAGATTTTAGCACCCCCTGCTACCGAAACCAAAAATGGGTAACTATGTGACATAATGGTTATGTTAATTTGCTCCACTATAATGATTGTCTTACTATTTATATGTGTCCCATAACATCATGCTGTATACTTTAGATATACACAATAAAACTTACATTTTATAAAATAAGTAAAGCCATCTCTATGTGCAGGTGATATTATGGTATACCTGAAAAACCCTGTGGAAACAATGATAAATCAACCGAAACAGTAAAAGAAGTCACTAAATATTCTATTGAGGATTTTTGCATCAATGTTCATCATGGATATTGGCCTGAAATTTTGTTTTTTAGTTGTGGCTCTGCCAGGTTTTGTCATCAGGATGATGTTGGTCTCATAAAATGAGTTAGGGAGGATTCCCTTTTTTCTGTCATTTGGAAAAGTTTCAGAAGGTATGGTACCAGCTCCTCTTTGCACCTCTGATAGAATTCTGCTGTGAACCCGTCTGGTTCTGGACTTTTTTTGCTTGGTAGGCTATTAACTGCTGCCTCAATTTCAGACCTTGTTATTGGTCTGTAAAGAGATTCCACTTCTTCTTGGTTTAGTCTTGGGAGAGTGTAAGTGTCCAGGAAGTTATCAATTTCTTCTAGATTTACTGGTTTATTTGCATAGAGGTGTTCATAGTGTTCTCTGATGGTAGTTTGTATTTCTGTGGGATCAGTCGTGATACCACCTTTATCATTTTTTGTTGCATCTATTTGGCTCTTCTCCCTTTTCTTCTTTATTAGTCTGGATGGCAGTCTATCTAATTTCTTGATCTTTTCAAGAAACCACCTCCTGGATTCGTTGATTTTTTGAAGTTTTTTATGTGTCGCTATCTCCTTCGGTTCTACCCTGGTCTTAGCTGTTTCTTGTCTTCTGCCAATGAAATACTGGCAAACCGAATCCAACTGCACATCAAAAAGCTTATCCCTCACAATCAAGTAGGCTTCATCCCTGGGATGCAAGGCAGGTTCAACATATGCAAATCTATAAACGTAATCCATCACGTAAACAGAACCAGAGGCAAAAAACACATGATTATCTCAGCAGACACAGAGAAGGCCTTCGACAAAATTCAACAGCCCTTTATGTCAAAAATTCTCAATAAACTAGGTACAGATGGAACATATCTCAAAATAATGAGCTATTTATGACAAACCCACAGCCAATATCATACAGAATGGGCAAAAACTGAAAGCATTCCCTTTGAAAGCCAGCACAGCACAAGGAGGTCTTCTCACACCACCCGGATTCAACATCATAGTATTGGAAGTTCTGGCCAGGACAATCAGTCAAGAGAAAGAAATAAAGGATACTCAATTAGGAAAAGAGGAAGTAAAATTGTTTCCATTTGCAGATGACATGATTGTATATTTAGAAGACCTCATAGTCCCAGCCCCAAATCTCCTTAAGCTGTTAAGCAACTTCAGCAAAGTCTCAGGATACAAAATCAGTGTGCAAAAATCACACGTATCCCTACACACCAATAACAGACAAACAGAGAGCCAAATCATGAGTGAACTCCCATTCACAATTGCTACAAAGAGAATAAAATACTAGGATACAACTAACAAGGGATGTCACGAAGGACCTCTTCAAGGAGAACTACAAACCACTGCTCAAGGAAATAAGAGAGGACACAAACAGATAGAAAAAAAAAACATTCCATGCTCATGGTTAGTAAGAAGCAATATCATAAAAATGACCATACTGTCCAAAGTAATTTATAGATTCAATGCTATCCCCATCAAGCTACCATTGACTTTCTTCACAGAACTGGGGGGGAAAAAAAGCCTTGAATTTCATATGGAACCAAAACAGAGCCTGCACAGTCAAGACAATCCAAAACAAAAAGAACAAAGCTGAAGGCATCACACTACACGATTTCAAATGATACTACAAGACTACAGTAATCAAAACGGCATGGTACTGGTATCAAAACAGATATACAGACCAATGGAACAGAACAGAGGCCTCAGATATAGCACCCCACATCTACAACCATCTGATGTTTGACAAACCTGACACAAACTAGCAACGGGGAAAGGATTCCCTATTTAATAAATGGTGTTGAGAAAACTGGCTAGCCATATGCAGAAAGCTTAAACTGGATCCCTTCCTTACACTTTATACTAAAATTAACTCCATATGGATTAGAGACTTAAACATAAGACCTAAAACTATAAATACCATAGAATAAAACCTAGCCAATACCATTCAGGACATAGGCATGGGCAAAGACTTCATGACTAAAACACCAAAAGCAATGGCAACAAAAGCCCAAATTGACAAATGGGATCTAGTTAAACTAAAGAGCTCCTGCACAGCAAAGGAAACTATCATCAGAACGAACAGGCAATCTACAGAATGAGAGAAAAGTTTTGGAATCTACCCACCTGACAAAGGGCTAATATCCAGAATCTATGAAGAACTTAAGCAAATCTACAAGAAAAAAAAAGAACATCAAAAACTGGGCAAAGGATATGAACAGACACTTTTCAAAAGAAGACCTTTAGGCAGCCAACAAACATATGAAAAAAAAGTTCATCATCACTGATCATTAGAGAAATGCAAATCAAAACCATGATGAGATACCACCTCATGCCAGTTAGAATGGCAATCATTAAAAAGTCAGGAAACAACAGATGCTGGAGAGGATGTGGAGAAATAGGAACAGTTTTACACTGTTGGTGGGAATGTATATTAGTTCAACCATTGTGAAAGACAGTGTGGTGATTCCTCAGGGATCTAGAACTAGAAATACCATTTGACCTAGAAATACCATTTTACCCAGCAATCCCATTACCAGGTATATATCCAAAGGATTATAAATCATTCTAGTATAAAGACACATGCACACATATGTTTATTGTGGCACTGTTCACAGTAGCAAAGACTTGGAACCAACCCAAATGCACATCAATGATAGATTGGATAAAGAAAATGAGGCACATATACACCACGGAATACTATGCAGCCATGAAAAGAAGATGAGTTCACATCCTTTCCGGGGACATGGACGAAGCTGGAACCATCATTCTCAGCAAACTGCCACAAGAACAGAAAACCAAAGACCACATGTTCTCACTCATAAGTGGGAGTTGAACGATGACAACCCATGGACACAGGGAGGGGAACATCACACACCAGGACCTGTCAGGGGGTGGGGGGCTAGAGGAGGGCTAGCATTAAGAGAAATCCCTAATGTAGAGGACGGGTTGATGGGTGCAACAAGCCACCATGGCACGTGTATACGCATGTAACAAACCTGCAAGTTGTGCACATGTACCCCAAAACTTAAAGTATAATAAAAAAGAATGAAATACAATAGAAAGGAAAACATCTATGCAATCCAATATTTACGATTCAAAGCCCGACACATCCAAATTAACCATAAACAAAAGTAAGATGAAAAAGAGAAATACAGCTTTATGAAGAAGAAGAGAAAACCTGCCTGAAGAATTGTAAAGAGAGAGCATGAAGTGATTAGCCATATAATTGAAGCTAATCACACCTGCGGGTAAGGGATACATAGACAGTGGAGTGGAGAGTGGACCACTGAGCAATCCAGCTGGATTTGCCTTTCCTGTTAATCCCTAAACCTTGACCCTAGGTAACGTAGGCCAAAGTAGGCCTAATTTATAGAAAATTTGTAGAAAAGATACTGGTGTAATTCACCTCGTTGGAAGAAGACTTGGAACCATCTTGGGAGCTACACTTCCTTTAAAAATCTTGCCATAAACAAGACCCAGTCTTGTGGGTGGGGCCCAGCGTCTTAACAGTTCCTTCTCAAAGCAGCCGGGGAAGAGAACTTCAATTGGCTCAGCTTGGTCAGGTGATCTCCTTTGACTTATCAGCTCCATGGGTGGGGGATGAGGCTAGATTCCTGCCCCTCCCCCTCCTGGAGCTGGTGGGAGGGGGAACAGGGAAGGAGGGGAAGAGAAGGCAAGGGTGGGGAGGGTGAGGGGCAGGGAGGATGGTGAGCCGGGGGGGTTGGGAGTGTGTGAAGTGGAAAGGGAGGGTGTTCTGATTATAAGCCTGCCCCACCTGCTGAGATCATCTTAGGTGAAAAGTGAGCCACAATGTCATTGCATATGACCCCCAGCACTGGCCAGCCAGGGTTTCTTTTCTTTTCTTTTCTTTTTTTCGTTTTTTTCTTTTAATGGAGTCTCACTCTGTCTCCCAGACTGGAGTGCATCGGCGGGATCCAGGCTCACTGCAATCTCAGCCTCCGGGGTTAAAGCAATTCTCCTGCCTCAGCCTCCCTAGTAGCTAGCATTAAAGGCACCTGCCACCATGCCCTACTGATTTCTGTATTTTCAGTAGAGATGGGGTTTCACCATATTAGCCAGGCTCATCTCAAACTCCGGACCTCATGTGATCTGCCTGTCTCGGCCTCCCAACGTGCTGGGATTACGGGCGTGAGCCACCGTGTCCAGCCCCAGAGAGGGTTTCTACCAGTCCACGCCTCAACACAGACAGTTAAAAGTCCAAATTTAGGCCGGGTGCGGTGGCTCACGCCTGTAATCCCGGCACTTTGGGAGGCCAAGGCGGGTGGATCATGAGTTCAAGAGATTGAGACCATCCCGGCCAACATGGTGAAACCCCGTCTCTACTAAAACTACAAAACTTAGCTGGGCATGGTGGCGCATGCCTGTAGTCCCAGCTACTTGAGAGGCTGCAACAGGAGAATCGCTGGAACCCGGGAGGCGGAGGTTGCAGTGAGCCGAGATTGTGCCACTGCACTCCATCCAGCAGCCTGTGACAGAGCAAGACTTTGTCTCACAAAAAAGAAAGAAGGAAAAGTCCAAAGTTAGTGGACATGTAGCAGGGGATGTTTACTTAAAAACTGCGTGGCCACTTGATGGCAAAAGGCTGCCAGATATTAGTGTCCCTGGTTCTCTGATATATTAAAGAAAGAACTGAGTCCTGACCAAAGATAGGAAAAATGTGTTTGTCTTCTACAGTGAAGCCAATATAGCATCTACACTGACACCTGACAAAGGCGGCACAAAGGAGAAAACTTCCACCCATCTAACAATGCTATCAATTACAAGGCAGCCAATACTCCTTTGCATGCCCAACCCTCAGCCCACACTCCTGATTCCATTTCTTGCCTATTTGATTTTCTTTTCCTCACAGTCATCTTTTGGAATACGATATATTTTACTCAATGCTGTTTTTGTTTTTCATTGTCTGTCTCCCATAGTGGAAAAAGTACAAATTCCAGAAGGGTAAGTATCTTTGTCTATTGCTCATTAATGTATCCTAAGTTCCTATAACAATGCCTGCTTCACTGGACAATTTGAATGAATAAATGAATTAATAAATAAATGAATTTTTCTCTAGCCACACTAGCCTCCTTTTTATTGCTCTAACACTATCTCTGCAAGCATACTCCCATAGCATTCTGTGTTTTTCTGTAACAGCCTGGCCTAAGCTATCCCTATAGTGACCTTGCTTACTTAGTGTACATCTCTGATCACATGATCAGACATGTGGTACTTTTCTTCACGACAGTTAGCATGTCACCGTGTTGTTTTTATGTTTTGTTGTTTTCTATTACTCTAATTACAGGTAAAGACGCAGATCAGCTGTGTCTGTTTTAATTTTTGCAGTACAGTGTCATCTTTCAGTAGATGTGGTAATGAGCATCAGCTATCTTAGGATTGAATGCATGGCATTGCCACTCTGTAGCTAAATAACCTCGGCCAGGTAAACTCTTCCAAGGTTTTATTATCCATCTTTAAACTGGGAATAGTAATAAATTCAAGCTCATAAGGCTGTTGATGGCATTTCATTAAGGTAGTTCATGTACAGTTATGCACCACATAATGACTTTTTGGTCAATGATAGACCACATATATGATGGTGGTCCCATCATATTATAAGGTTATATGTTCAGATTCCTGTTCTGACACCATCCTAGCACACAAGATTGCTGGTTCACCTTGCCTCTTTACAGATGGCTGTGGTGGGAGCTGAACTTTTACCCTAGCCCCACTGGCACTTTTCCAATAAAAAAGGGGGCACCAATTCACAACACCTTGTTACCTCAGAGGTGGGGTGGGGGAGGGTAGGCACAGTTATTTGCTAGGCCTCAGGGAAAGGGCAACTGGATGGCTGACTCAATATTTTGTTGCTGCAGTGTGGTGGGGCAGAAGCCTAGCTTCGCACCGGTCTCTGAGAACATCAGGGGAAGGAGTGGAAAAAGAGAGTGCCAACAAATCCTGCCTTCCACCACCTGATTCCAACTTGAGGATGGGTGGAAGAGGAGGCATAGCTCTCCCTAAGGCCTAGCTGGCACAGGAGGCCAGCGGGGGAAGGCAGAGAGTGTCAATTAGTCCCACCTCACACCATTTGATTGAGTTTGGATGTGTGTAAAGGTTCACGTTTCCACTGGACATCACTGACCCCAGAGATGGGGATCAATGGAATGCTTACTAGTCCCAGCGTGGACTGCCTTGTTCAGTGTTATTGATGTCAGGTGAAGGTGAAGGCTCATCTTGCTGTTGGACACCACTGACACTACCCTGACAGGTGAATGGGATCATCACCATCTGCTTCAGAGAGGCAGGATAGAAGACAAGTTTCCTTCTTGTTCCCTGAAACCTTGGTGGGGTGGGGGAGGTAAGGTTTTTCCATTGTTGCTTGTCTAGCGTAGGGGAGGGGAATTTGTCACAAAGGTTACTTCAGTTTTTAGATCATGCCTTCTCTGGTCCTTTGGCTGAGGAAATAGGCTTTTCTTGGTTGCTTTGTGTCTGCCGTTGTCAGTGGTTCTGGACTGGAGGCGTCTGTGGTACCCTCTCTGTGACATTGCGTGGAAATAGAAAAACCAAGAGAATGCGCTGCCTGCATTCTTGCTCGAGTCCTGAGAGCACGAGTCAGTCTGCTTTCTCCTTTCCACGTTTCAGAGTTCCCTTTGCTGGTTTGCTGTCATATTCAGGGTGTTCTGGTGTAGAGGGACCATGTGGGAGGAAAGGGCAAACTCTAGCTTGGCCAGAGCTGGAGGTCTCTAGGATGTTTATTTTTGAGAATTTTATTTTGACATCTCTGGTGGCCCTACCAAGATCTGCCCATCTCTGGATCATCTATTGGATTGGAGAGCAAGCAGTCCCTTGATTAGTAAATATAGCAATAAACTTGCCTTTGTGGTATTTTGCTTCTCCCAGAACTTCCTGATTTCTGAACTCCTATGACTCATGATGCATTCTCAATAAAATCTGCCATATTAAATTCATTTTCTAGGCTTTCATGTTTACAAGTGTGCCTATTTAACTCTCTGAGACATATTTATTTATTTATTTAAATATTTGTTTCTCTCAGCAGTGACCAAACACCAGTTGCAAACTGATGTTTTCCTTACACAAGATTTTTTTACAAGTCAGAGTCTGAAATGTCTGGTCTGACTTGAGGATGGAATCTATGAATGAAAATAACTTCCCTGTGGAAGATACTGGTAAACTTTTTGTCTGCTCTGAGTCTGTTGTCCTGGCCTTGCTAACAAGGTTTGACAGTGAAAGACTGTGAAACCTTCTGAATGTGAAATAGTGTATTGGAAGTGTTTCTCTGTTTAATTAATTCCATAGGTTGGGGGTCATGACATTCTAAAATACATGAGAAAGGAGACGATTTTCTGAAGAATAGGGAAGGCGCATATTAAAACCGTTACACTGACCAAGTGTCCATTCTCCGGCATCTTCTTACAATGACTTCTCACTACAGGCCAATACCTCTGACGAATATTGATGCAAAAATCCTCAATAAAATACTAGCAAACCCAACTCAGCAATACATCAGAAAGATCATTCATCATGACCAGGTGGGATTTATCCCTGGGATGCGAGGACAGTTCAGCATATGCAGCTCAATCAGTGTGACACATCACATCAACAGAATGAAAGATAAAAGCAGTATCATTATTTCAATTGATGCTGAAAACCCATTTGATAAAATTCAACATTCCTTCCTGATAAAAACCCTCAAAAAACTGGGTATAGAAAGAGCATACCTCAGCATAATAAAAGCCATATACAACAGACTCACAGCTAGTATCATACTGAATGGGGAGAAAGTGAAAGCCTTTCCTCTAAGATCTGGAACACGACAAGGATACCCACATTCACCACTGTTACTCAATATAATACGGGAAGTATTTGCTAGAGCAATCAGATAAGAGAAAGAAGTAAAGGGCATCCACACTGGAAAGGAAGAAGCCAAACTATCTTTGCTGATGATATGATCTTACATTTAGAAAAACCTTAAGACTCCACCAGAAAACTATTATTAGAATTGATCAAACAATTCAGTAAAGTTGCAGGACACAAAATCAACCTACAAAATTAGTAGCATTTCTATATTCCAACAGGGAACACTCTGAAAAAGAAACCAAAATTAATCTTACAATAGACAAAAATAAAATTAAATATCTCAGAATTAACCAAAGAAGTGAAAGATCTCCACAATGAAAATTACAAAACATTCATGAAAGAAATCAAAGAGGACACAATAATGGAAAGCTATTCCACATTCATGGATTGGAGGAATCAATGTTGTTTAGATGTCTGTAATACCCAAAGAAATCTACAAATCCCACAAGAACACCAATGACGTTCCTTACAGAAATGGCAAAAGCAATCCTAAAACGTATATAGTAGCACAAAAGACCCAGAGTAGCCAAGGCTATCCTGAGCAAAAAAGAACAACACTGGAGGAATCTCATTACCTGACTTCAAATTATGCTACAGAGCTACAGCAACCAAATCAGCATGGAATTGGCATTAAAACAGACCCACAGTCAAGTGGGACAGAACAGAGAACGCAGGAACAAATCCACGCACCTACAGTGAACTCTTTTTCAACAAAGGTGCCAAGAACATACATTGGGAAAAGGATAGTCTCTTTAATAAATGGTGCTGGGAAAACTGGATGTCCTTATGGAGAAGAATGAAACTTGACCCGTATCTTTCGTCTTATATAAAAGTCAAAGCAGAATAGATTAAAGACGTAAATCTGAGACATCAGCCTATGAAATTACTACAAGAAAACACCGGGAAAACGCTCCAGGACATCATTCTCGGCAAAAATTTCTGGAGTAGTACACGAGAGGCACTAGCACCCAAAGCAAAATTGGACAAATGGGAACACGACTAGTTAAAAAGCTTCTGCACAGCAAAGGAAGCAATCACCAAAGTGAAGACACAACCCACAAAAAGGGAAAGAATATTTGCAAGCTACCCGTCTGACAAGGGGTTAATAACCAGGAAGGCAGCAAATCACACTGCCACGTGTATACCTATGCAACTATCTTGCATGTTCTGCACATGTACCCCAAAACCTCAAATGCAATAAGAAAAAAATATAACCAGTATAATAGATACGGAGCTCAAACAACTCGATTGGAGAAAATCTAATGATCAGATTAAAGAATGGGAAGAAGATTTGAATACACATTTCTCAAAAGAAGACGTGCAAATGGCAAACAAGCAGATGAAGAGGTACTCAATATCACTGATTTTCAGAGCAATGCAAATCACAACCACAATGAGATGTCTTCTTACTCCAGTTAAAGTGGCTTGTATCCAAAAGACTGGCAATAAGAAATTCTGGTGAGGGTGTGAAGAAAAGGAAACTGTACACTGTTGGTGGGGATGTAAATTAGTACAACCACTATGGAGAACACTTTGCCAGTTCCCAAAAAGAATACAATTTGAGCTACCTTATGATCCACCAATCCACCTGCTGAGTATATACCCAAAAGAAAGGAAATCACTATATTGAAGAGGTATCTGCACTCCTGTTTGTTGCAGTGCTGTTTACAATAGCAACACTGGGAAGAAAACTAAGTGCCCGTCAACAGATGAATGGGTTGAGAAAATGTGGTACATATGCCCAGTGGAGTACCAGTCATAAAAAGAATGAGATCCAGTCATCTGCAACAACAAGGATGGAACTGGAGATCTTTATGTTGAGTGAAGTAAGTCAGGCACAGATAGACAAACATCGCATGTTCTCGCTTATTTGTAGGACCTGAAAATCAAAACTATTGATCTCGTGGACACAGAAAGTAGAAGGATGGTTACCAGAGGCTGGGAAGGGTAGTGTGGGGGCAAGGGGCAGGTGGGGATGATTAACGGATACAAAAAAAAAAAAAATAGAAAGAATGAATAAGGTCTAGTATCTGATATCACAGCATGTTGCCTAAAGCCAATAATAGTTGAATTGTACATTTTAAAGTACCGAAAAGGATATAATTAGATTGTTTGTAACACACATGACAAATTCTTGAGGGGACGTGATGTGATTAACACACATTACATGCCTGTACCAACATATCTCATATGCCCCATAAATATATACACCTACTATATACTCACAAAAAAGTAAAAATGAAACATAATTAAAAGAACTTAAGGGTAAGGAACTAGGCTATCTGGCAGTAAAAATAACTAAGCAAAACATTCAAGGTACTGCTGACTTTGTTCGGCCACTTAGACAAAAATGAGAGAAAAGATAAATGTTTTAAAGATGGAATGTGTAAATTAAAAGAGAGGAAGAAGGCAAGTATTTTGAAAAATTTCACTCTAGCCATGTAAAGAATGAAAAGGCATGTTTAGGAGTGCAAACTAAAGGCATGGCCAAGTGACCACTCTGCTAATGAGATTACCAGGGATAGAAGGGGAACAGGTGCCACTGAGTAAGACAAAGGCCACCGGAGAAAGGCCCTGACGGCATTTCAGAGTGTTTCCAGGCTGCTCCTCCACTCACATGCTCAGAGCAGAGCCCAAAGGCAGTTTCCAGAGAGGCACCCACAAGACCTCAACATCTGCTGCCCGGTGCTGCGTTTAGTGCCTGCTCCCCGCACCTTCATACAGCACTCCTTAGCTGTCCCCGCCATAGTTCAAGGGGGCCCAGGTGCTGAACAGGCTGCCGGTCTGGAAGGCTCAAGTGGTGGATCTTGGCAGCATCCAAATGGTGCTAATTCTGCAGGTACACAGCATTCACAAACTATGGGTCTGTGACCGCCTCCACCTAGATTTCACAGAATGTTGCAGACAGCCTGAGGGCCCATGTAGCGACCTGACACAGGGGCACAGCTGCCAGAGACAGTCCCAACCAGACCAGTACCTGATAGGGCCGTGGGAACAAGTCAGTCACAAGGAGTCCCAATTCGGGTCACATCTAGTAGAGGCGTGGGAGCTGGACTGATACCAAGACCCCAGAACTGTAGTGCTACCAGCATTTAATGCTACACTGGGAGAGCTGGAGGAACAAGACTCCAATCTGTGAGAGCTGCTGGGTGGACTGAGCCCAGCAAAGCCATAGAGGCATGGCTGCCTGAGAATTTGGGGGCTCAATCCCTGCCCCAGTGTGCCCAGAAGGCAGAACTTGGAGCTAAGAAACATATTCTCAAGCCTCAAAATTTAATGTTGTTTGCTCTGACGGGTCTTGGACTTTCTTAGCACCAGTTATGGCTTTTCTCTGGCCTCTCTCTCCCTCTTGGAATGAGAATATCTATCCTATGCCTGTCCGGCCATTGTATTTTGGGAATAGACAACTTGTTTTGATTTCACAGACTCACAGCTAGGGGAAATTTGCCTCACTCTGGATCCTGCCTTGAGTCTCACCCATCTCTGATGTAAATGAGACTCTGGACTTTGGGTACTGGAGTGAGTTAAGGCTCTGGGGCTACTGGGATGGAATTAATGTATTTTGCATGTGATAAGGACATAAATTTGGGGGCCAAGGTCAGGAAGCAATGGTTGGTTTGAATGTGTCCACGAAAAACCGTGTGTTGGAAACTTAATCCCCAGTGCAACACTATTGAGAGGTTGAGCCTAATGGCAGGTGTTTAGGTTATGAGGGTTGCACCCTCATGAATGGATTAATGCCAGTTATAAAAGGGCTTGAGTCTATGAGTTTGATCTCATGCTCTCTCTCACTTGTGCTCTCTAACCTTCCCACCTTCTGTTATTGGATGACACAGCAAGAAGGCTCTCATCAGATGCAAGACCCTTCCTTGAACTTCCCAGCCTCCAGAACCGAAAGGTATAAATTGCTGTTCTTTATAAATCACTCAGTGATACAGTTTGGCTCTGTGCCCACCCAAGTGTCATCTTGAATCATAATCCTCACATGTGGACGGAGGGACCTGGTGGGAAATGACTGGATCATGGGGGAGGTTTTCTGCATGCTCTTCTCATGATAGTGACGAAGTTCTTGCAAGAGCTGATGGTTTTGAAGTGTGGCGCTTCCTCGCTCTGTCTCTCTGTATCTCTCTCTCTGTATCTGTATCTCTCTCTCTGTATCTGTATCTGTATCTCTCTCTCTGTATCTGTATCTCTCTCTCTGTATCTGTATCTCTCTCTCTCTCTCTCTCTCTCTCTCTCTCTCTCTCTCTCTCTCTCTCTCTCTCTCTCTCTCTCTCCCGATTGCTGCCAGGTAAGAGATGCCTTGCTTCCCCTTTGCCTTCTGGCATGGTCCTTGGTTTCCTGAGGCCTCCCCAGCCATGCAGAACTGTGAGTCAACTGAACCTCTTCCGTTTATAAATTACCCAGTCTCAGGTAGTATTTTTATAGCAGGGTGAGAACAGACTAATATATAGCGAGTCTTGGGTATTCTCCTATAGCAGCAGAAAATAGACTAAGACAGGTATCTCAGGATTCACTTGGCCCTCATCCTCAGGACAATGAAAAACAGTCAGCCTGGGCCCTCACTACCTACCACCTCTAACTGAAAGTGAGCCTGCTGGGTGTCCTGTGGGTTGAAATGGGAGAGGGTCTCAGAACCCTTCATGCCCTGTGAGGTCCCGAGGCCAAGGATTGGCACTGGCATATTCGCCCATGGTGTGGCATGTTGGAACTGACCTTTTACCACTGTCTTCACATGGTGTTTGTGAGGAGAATCTGTGAGATTTGGAGCTGGGGTTCAGAGAAAATTGAGGGGATCTGTCAAACAAGGCAAGAGTAGACCACAGACCACATTGTCAGGGTCACATGAGCAAGATGGAGTTTTCAAAATAACTCCTTTCCAGAAGGGCATAGTGAGGAGAGCCCTAGGAGTCAGAAGAGACTCTACTTCCTGTTCTTCGTGCCCCCTGAGTTTGCTACCAACACCCAGGGAGCTGTTTCCAATTGAGTCACCCCTGCAAAGCAAATTATAGTCAGCAGACCTGGAACCCTACAAGGTACTTGTAGCTACAGACGTGGGGGAACTCTGAGGGCCTGCTGCTTGCCAAGCTCTGTGTTTGCTGCATTGCATTATATTTTTTTTCCTTCATGTGCTCCTCAAACAAGATTGTGATATGCAGAATTACCAACTTCTTGGCCTGTCTTAGGTTGCTGAGATGTAATGAGTTGTAGAAGCTTGTCAGGGTTCATTCAGATGCTACAAGAAATTGCCATCATTGGAGCGGAGCTCTATTGGATGGGCACGATTTCACTACACATAGTTTTAATAAACTCTTGCTCATCACATATTCTTAAGGAAGGATAAAGTTACAGAAATATCTGAAAGTAACTGAATGACAGAAAAAAAATGTTCAGTCCATCTCAGAGTGAGCATATTAGAGACAGACGTGGAAAGTATAATGGAAATAGGAAACATAATTTAGTGGTCACTGGAATGAGAGTAGAAAAAAAATCACACCTTTTCCTTTTAAAATATTGAATGTACATAGATGCTATCTGTTTGTCAGAGTCAGACTTCTAACCTCAAAAGTCCCAGGACAGCTTAGTTTACAGGGAGGAGGGAGTGATAAAAGGGACTGATATGCAGTGCATCAACCAGAAATTTCTATAACTGTCCATCCCTTGACAGCAATCCCTTCTTGTGTCCCTGTGCCCCGAGAGAGGACAACCAACCCCTGAGATAGCAGAAGATAAATCTGCACATGAGAGTTTGAACATTCTAAGTGATGGAAGTGTAATATATAAATCACACACCTGCACAGATAGGTGTAACTCTCAAGTCAAGAGTTACAATCTTTCTTTAAAAAAAAAAAACATAGAATGAACACTTTTTAAAATAAATATATATATATATGTGATTTCTTTGTAAATTTGCTGTTACATATTTTCAAGTGTTTCTCTCAAGAAATTTTCCTGATTAAAAAACACTAAGCATTATAAATGTATATTTACAAGACGAAAGCATTCTACATCTTCCATCTATATGACCCCATCACTATGACCCATACATATTCAATGTAAAAAGATTGGTGTATATTTTCAGATGTGTTTCTTTTTGGGTCATATGTTTACTCGCCTGCCGTAGTCTGTGTTCTACTGCTGTAACAGAATGCACAGACTGGGAAATTTATAAAGAAGACAATTTTATTTGGCTCAGTGTTCTGGTGGCTGGGAAGTCTCAAGAGCATGGCACCGGTATCTGGCCAGGGCCACTGAAGGCATTACATGATGATAGAGTGTGTGAGACAAAGAGAAAATGGGGTTCTCACTTAGCTTTTTATCAGGAACCCACTCCCATGATAACTGACACACTCTCGCAATAATGGCATTAATCCATTCATGAGGGCAGAGCCCTCGCGACCTAATCTGTTCTGAAAGGTGCTACCTCTCACCATTTTTATGACAGCAATTAAGTTTCCAACACATGAACTTTGAAGGACATATTCAAAGCGTAGCACTACTTTAAATATTTTTGTGAGTATTTGGTTGTTGGCTCTTTTTAAAGTTTGCAATCACATAAATAATTCACTTCAAATTTGCTTCTTTACTTATTTGGACATCATATTTTCATTTCTTCGACTAAAGTGTGGTTTTGTCACAGGCCAAGTCTCACTAACGCAGGCCCCATACAACTGTTTCAGTTTTGACTCAGTGGTGAATTTAAATACTAAAAGCTAAAACAGCCAGTGCCCTTATACAAAGGCTAGAATGTAACAAAGGTCCACCAAGAATTTTGCCTAGGCCTTCCTGGGCCTTAAAGCATGACAAGATAATGAAGAAATTGCTAACAGGACCCGTTCAGGATTAAACAAGTTTCATGGGAGGGGTCTGAAGAAACTCACCAGGTTTCCACAAACAAGCTTTATTGGGGACCAAGGGAACTCCCCAGACCTCCATGGCTTATCAGGAGACAAGATAAAGGTAATCACCCCAGCACACAGACCCATTTAGATACAGTAAATGTACTGACGCTCCAGAGGAAGATCTTAGTTATACATTAGAAGAAGCTAATCACTTATGTCTTTTGATGAATGCATACTTACACGTAGACATATAGCTGAGGAGGTATATAAGCTCAGGAGAACTTTGTAATTCTGAGTTGGTCTGGCAACAACTTCCAGGCCTTCTCCCTGTAAACAATTACAGAAATAAAAACTTCCTTTTCTCCCAGTTCATCTGCATCTCGTCATTGGGCCTCAAGAACAAGCAGCCCGACCCTCGGTTTGGTTTGGGGACAGTTTGGCATGTGTCCAGGGGTTTATTAGAAAAGCGTTTTGCTTTATAGGCAAAGTATTTGTTGACATCTTTTGTCCCATTCTCCACTGATTAGCATAAGTCCTTTGTGGTCAAGCGTATTTATGATCTAAGTGGGTAATACTGTTTACAAATATTTACTCATGGCTTTTCACACTTTTAAATTTTTTTCTTCTGGCAGTGCAAAAATTGTTTTAATTTATTCATTGATTTTTTAAATTTAAAAATAAGGCAACTCGTGGTGGAAAACATAAAACTGAGTATTGGTGTTGTATCAGCTACTCAACCACTGGAGATTCCAGCCGTCAAAGCCTTGAAGGCTTCAGAACACAATGGAAAAACGGCTTTAGATCTAAATCTACACTTGTGAATAATGGGGTTCATTGAATGCGTGTTTGGCTTAAAAGTGATACCATGTCTAGCGCCTCTAGCTTAAAGTAATTAGGTAAATGTTAATTTCCTTCCCTCCTTGGAGGTCATTTTTTCCTGTGCTTCTGCCTGAACTCCACACGCCACCAATCCATGTGTCCCTATACGCACGCCTCTGGACCTAGGGGGCTGGATTTCATCTCCACCATGATCTTCACCATCAAGTGAGGGGAATTTATGTGTAACTTTCGGGCATGATGTAGACACCAGGGTACTTAAAACTAGACCTGTGGCCCTGGAAAAGCTTTTTAAATATGTTACAAATAGAAGAAAACCTAGGCAATGCCACTCAGGACATAGGCATAGGCAAGGACTTCATGACTAAAACACCAAAAGGGATGAATAAAAGGCCATAATAGACAAGCGGGATGTAATTAAACTTAAGAGCTTCTGCACAGCAAAAGAAACTATCACTAGAGTGAACTGGCAACCAACACAATGGGAAAAAATTTTTGCAATCTACCCGCCTGACAAAGGGCTAATATCCAGAATCTACAAAGAACTTAAATCTACAAGAAAAAAAATTTAAAAACCCACCCAAAAGTGGGCAAAGTATATGAGCAGACACTTTTCAAAAGAAGACATTTATGCAGCTAACAAACATATGAAAAAATGCTCATCATCACTGGTCATTAGAGAAATGGAAATCAAAACCACATTGAGATACCAACTCACGCCAGTTAGAACGGCGATCATTAAAAAATCTGAAGACGACAGATGCTGGAGAGGATGTGAAGAAATAGGAACACTTTTACACTGTTGGCGGGAGTGTAAATTACTTCAACCATTGTGGAAGACAGTGTGGCGATTCCTCAAGGACCTAGAAATAGAAATCCCATTTGACCCAGCAATCCCGTTACTGGGTATATGCCCAAAGGATTATAAATCGTTCTAGTATAAAGACACACGCACACGTATGTTCACTGAGGCACTGTTTACAACAGCGAAGACTTGGAACCAACCCAAATGCCCGTCAGTGATAGACTGGATAAACAAATAGTTTCTTTTTTCACAAAGGCTGAAAGAATGTCAAGTGCAATCATGATAAAATCTCCTTACTCAGGGATTCTCTTCTTTATTGTGGCACAGATGACTATGATAGTGACCCTGCTCTGCGCTCGCTGAACTAAAGCTCCTGTCACTGCACTAAGACACTTAGTTTGTGCCTCCCCTCCCTTACACACTCTGCTGAGGGGGCTAGTGGCTATTACAGGGTTGGGGTCACAGCAAAGACGGCACAAACATAATTTTAATTGAGATAGTGAAATATTTTCTGTAGTCTGGAACTAAATGAATTATACATAAGAAAAATCACGATCAATACCCTACTCAGCAATAATCACCATGTGGCTGGTTCCTGAGAAGCTGTAGTGTGCAGGAACAAGCTCAAGTGTGCAGGGAAAAGCTTGTGGAAGAGCCAAGGGACATACATAAAGTCACCAACCTGCTTCTGTGTAAATAAAACTTGTTATGTGATCTCCTTCCATCTTTGTGAAACCTTTCACAATCGGTATTACCACTGTCCTACCTACAAGGAGGGGAAAAGTTAGAGCTGATTAATAACTTGCCATAGGTCACGATACTAGGAGAAAGAGAGAGAGAGAGAGAGAGAGAGAGAGAGAGAGAGAGAGAGAGAGAGAGAGAGAGAGAGAGAGAGGAGAGAAGAGAGAGAGAAAGCAGAGAGAGCAGAGACTTAAATACTGGACTTACCCTAAAGTACAAGCTGTTTTGTACCGGCTCCTGGAGCCACCACTGCTGGGACTGCCCTTTAACACTGATCAATCCAGAGGCTGGAATTCTAAGACCTCCAGGCATTCTTCATTAACTCTTAAGACATGAAACCATATTACTTCTTTAATCATAAAAATCTATTATAATTAAAAAATAGATGATTGCAAAAAAAGTAAAAGACATATGAAAAAAATTGGGAAGACAGCTTGGCAAATATATCTCAGATGAGAGATCGACATCCTTGATACACAAATAACTTTACAGAAGAATACGAAGATGATGTCAACCTGGAATTCTCATGAAGAGCAACAAATATGCCAAATAAAAGGCCATGAAAATGTTCCAAGTTACAGTAACTACAGAAGTTGTAATGCAAAACTTGAGATAATGCATTAAATGAAAAGATAAATTTTCAGAGGGCAAAGGCTGGGACACCGAATAGACTTCTTTTCTTTGCCCATGGGAAGGATGCTACGAAACAGGTTCTTCTCGTGTACTGTGGGTTTTCATGTCAAACTTTTATAATTTTAAGTTTCACTTGGCAGAATCCCTTAAAGTTTAAGATGTTTATACCATTTGTATGAAATTTAAAATGTTTATGCCCTTGGTGTAGAGAAAGCCCCAGGGAGCTGATGAGGGCCCAGCATAATACGGGCCCCTTTTGAATTTCTCCTTATGGTCAATATCCCTGCCCCCACCCCGCAACCCATTGACCCTGCTGCTAAGGGTTAGGGGTTAAACATTTTCCCAGTGTGCTGATGAGAAATTCTGTGTGGAAGTCCCCACACAGAGGCCGATCCTCAGACATGCCGACCTGGCTCCATACTTGTGTATTCCTTTACACCAGAGCCTCTGGCCTCACAAACCTCTCCCCTGTTGATTTTTCTGAATTTGCAGTTTACTCCACCCTCAGGGCCCCAGTGGAGTTTGTAGTCAGCAATGGCCGCAGCCTTATCTCCTTGTGTGCAAACTGACTCTGCTCTGAACTCGCTGAAACTAAAGCCCCTGTCACTGCACTAAGATGCTTAGTTTACGCCTCCCTTGCAGACACACAAAGTCACAGATAGAGAGGCAGACATGAAAGACAAGGGAGTTCATGCTTGGTGAAGATGGAGGTGTATTAATAGTGGTCCATATACGTGTTGGAGGGCCCTAGTCGTCATACATTTCACAGATCACAGCCTGCATGGGGTGATGGGTACTAACACTCACCCTGTGCCACATAGAGCTGTAAAGAAGACTTTGGGGCTCAGGAGAGAAGAGTGGGCTGGGAAATTAGGCTAGTGCTGGCACTTTAAGACTACGGCCTGGCACTTTAGATGATGAGGTTTGTTAAAGCTGTTAACATTTCCAAATGCCCCACCTTGAATTCTGGAAAGAGTGAGCCATTGGCTCTTCTGCCTGAAGATGCAGGTGCCGTTTGATTGTGAAAAATTGAAGGGAATTTAGCTGACAGAGTTACAACAAAGCCTTTCAGGCAAAGATCTGTCTGAATACTTAGGGAATTGAAACAAACAACTAACAGAAACATAGTTCAGACTTACTCTGAAATATGTGACCTATGTTCCTTGCCACATAGACCCCAGCAAAAGCTGCTTGAGTATACTTACAACATGGCAGCTAAAGCCCCCAGAACAGGGGGTGAGCGAGAGCGAGAGTGGCGGGCCACGGCCAGTCTCTAAAGTTGCACACGGTCATTTCTACTCGTTCTTCTACATTTATCCCCACTTCCTAAGAGCAATCCAATCCAGAGCAAATCTTGACTTCCTTGAACCCTCCACAAAAATCAGTTAACACAAACCAAAATCCTAAAATAAGTCATCTCTAACACCCTCTTATTGGGAGACCCCCATGGGTCTCCCTGGTTTACATTCTTCCTCACTGCAACGAGCCAAAAGCCCACGTATGTTTGGCTCCAGGTGTGCTCCTGGTGATCTTTTGGCTAGAGAACGCTGCCAGTGACATGGTCCAAAACTGGCTGGCCACCCAGAGGTGGCCATGCAGAGCTTCCTAAGCCTCGTCACTCCTTGTTGCCACAGTATTGGGGCTCCGCACTGGTCAAAAAATTCTGTGAGGGGCAACATCCACTGTAGATGCCTGTACAAGCTGTGGGTAGATTGTCTGTGGAACGGTGAGGAGTGTGAGGTGTAAGTAAGGGCTGATTAGGACACAGGGCAGCAAATGGCAGCCACAGCCAGGAGGCTCCAGCTCCAGCTTCTCTGCTCATTTCCCCAGGGCCTGGCGCACTCTGCTTAGGGATACGGTGGCAGGGAGGCTGAGACTATAGTATTTGTGAGGGCTTAGCTCTGGGAGGAGGCATTATTCCCTGTATGTTGCTTCTCTTCCTGCCCATCGTGTATGAAGGCATCAAGCTCACAAACACCTCCAACAAGGGGTGCTTCTCTCAAGGAGCCTCTGTGGGGGAATGAGCCCAGAAGCAGCTATAGGAACTCCAGAGGAGAGTAGCCTTCAGGCCCTCTTCCATCCCTCATCTCCAACTAACTTTTGTGCTTTCCCTCAGAATACCTCTGTGTCCTGTGTATTACTCTGCGCTCCTAACAGCTTGTCCCAGAACTTGCCTCTGAACTGACCCCCTTACCCCTGGGGTTCCTGCCAATAACTCCTGCCCTCAGCCCTAGTACATAATTGCTACTGATCTTTGCAAATACGGATTCCATTTGTCCTAGTGGTCTGCTCGTGAGGCTCTAATGGCATCATTCCCTTAATGATCTCAGAATTCCCCTCCATGCAGCACTCCTTATGATCCCACCCTCCTGTAACCCCCATGTTAAACAAAGCCAGTGGTTGGATATAAACCCTTCACCCCTTCAGTGGCCACATCCAAGAGCAGGAACTTCAAACTTGGATCACACAAGGTTAGACACTGTTCCTCAACCCCGTCAAAAGAAACTAAAGTGGGAAGAAGTGGTGTCTGGGTGTTCTTAGCACGCTAACCTGCATCATGGAAAGGTGGTGATTTAACGGTGGGAGGGCGCACTTTCTAAGGCTTGAGGAGGGAGGTGATAAAGACATACCCTTAGGGAAACCAGTAGTCAGGGAATCCCAGGACACTGCTTGCCCCCCAGGAGAATGTCACTGTTGAACAGGCTATCTGCAGGCTGGACTGGACTCATCACCAGCGCTCTGCCAGCACCTTGTTGGCACTTAGCGATTGCTTGATGTGCACATGAAGTCTTAGCTATCACTCGGTCTGTATCACTGTAATCCGCAGTGTATTCGTTTGCTTAGGAGTGCCCTAACAAAGTAGCACAGACTGGACAGCTTAAACAACAGAAACTAATTTTCTCACAGCTCCAGAGGCCAGAATTCCAAGACACGGTACCGGTAGGTTTGGTTTCTTCTGCGGCCTCTCACCTTCACTTGCAGACAGCTGCCTGCCGTTTTGCCGCCTCTTCGTGTGGTAGTCCCTGTGTGTGGGTGCATCCCTACTATCTCTAATACTATACGTCCTAACTGCCTCTTTTTACAAGGACAACAGGTAGATTGGATGAAAGCACACACTAATGGCCTCCTTTTAACCAAACTACCTTGTTAAATGTCCTACCTTCAAATACAGCCACATCGTGAAGCACCGGGGGTTAAGCTTTCAATGTATGAATTTTGGCGGACCACAGTTCAGTACATAACAATCGGCGACATTAAAGCACAGAGCAAGGAAGGGGCTTGCCCGCCATTTCAGTGGCAGGTTTTACAGCTTCTAGACTGTTATTTCCTAGGTCAGGCAAGGCCTGGATTTTGCCCAACCTTCCTCCTTTGTCAACACGGACGCCCTATTTACCAAACCTTCAGTCCGATACTTTATGTGACATCCTTTCAATTTTCTTCTTTGGGGTACCTGTGCTCTCCCAGGCAATAGATTTTCTTTCCTCAAGTTTCTGCTCCAGTTTGTTTATAGATGCCACTGACCTCTGAAGCGGGAGCACATCCTTACATACACTGTCCACAGTGAGACGGAAGAGAGGTAATGACAGAGCCCAAGAAGTGAGGATGCTGTCTGTTTACGGGTTGAATTGTGCCCCCCACAACATTTTGTATGTTGAAGAGCTAGCCTTCAGTACCTCAGAATGTTACTTTATTAGAAAGTAGAGTTGTTGCAGTTGTGATTAATTAAGATGAGGTCATACCAGTGTCCGTATAAAAGGGGGAAATTTGTACAAGACATGCACAAAGTGAAAGTAATGTGAACAGTCGTCGGGAGAACACAGCCATCTCTAAGCCAAGAAGAGAGGTCTGGAACAGATCGTTCCCTCACCACTCTCACAAGGAATCAGTGCTGCTGACACCTTGATTTCAGATGTCTAGCCTCCACAACTGTGAGAAAATGCGTGTTTGTTGTTTAAGCCACCCAGTTTGTACACTTTATCACAGAAGCCCCAGCAAGCTAATCCACCTTGTAATCCACCTCTCACAGAGCTCCCTGCTGCCCTTAGTAACTGCGGTGCATGCTGCTGTTCAGTGTCAGGGAAAATGGTGTTTTCCAAAAGATCTGTGGCTCCGGAACTCAGACAACTCTTGGCACTCCCGGCATCACTGGGACCTTATGTGTGTCCCAAACTTACCACCTGCCTGATGGCAGTGGGGTGTTTAGGAGTAGAGGCTCTGGTAACAGATTGCCTCCATCTGATTCTGGGCTCAGTCACTCAGTAGCTGTATGATCTTGTCCAACTTTCACTGTGCCTAATTCCTCAGCTGTAAAAACTGGCATATAATGCAACCGATCTCAAGGGCTTCTTTTGAAGACTAACTGGGGCAATTTAATTACAGATGGCGTAACTGTAGCTCACACTGCCAGCGTAATAATCTCTCTGGTCCAGATTATGCCTGTGCCTGCGCTCTGCATAGGGGCATGGTGACACAGGACAGGCATCAGAAAGGGAAGAAACAGCCTCTAAACCCCCAAATTACTTCGGTTGTGATGTGTTACCTCCCAGGATCTGACTCAGGAGACCATTCTGACCTTGGGGCGGGCATATAAGGTGGCCGATCAGCTAGCCCTAAAGGCCCAGAAGCCAGGCAGACGGAAGATTCTGCAGCTGGGAAATCGAAACAAAACCTTCCCAACCACTCTTTAAGCCTCAAGTTGGCATAAAGAAATTGGCAATACATAGATTCCAGTCACTGAGGCTCTCTACCTCCTCTCTAGCCTTGGGATTTGAGGTCCTTATGTGGTACCGCATGCAGAGAGACCTTCCCACACTTCTAGAGACTTTGCCTCTCAGAAGAAAAAAACTTCCTTCTTAACTACTTTCTCTGCTGCCAAGGTCTTCGCCTTGGGAGGGCAGCCGCCACTTTAGCACTAGGTAGACAGTGGTCAGCCACAGTGCATTGCTTTGCTAACCTCCCTTGCCGGACTTATCCCGGGGTTAAGCCACTGTGAGGCCACAAGGAATACCACCCACAGGGGAGCTTCTGGTAATGGAGATTAGTAACCACTGGGGGTTGGGGCAGGAATCTGACGGCTGATTAGGTATAGGATTTCTTTTTAGAATGATGGAAATGTTATCAAAATAGATTATGGGGAACATCGCACAACACAGCGAGTGCACTGAAAAGAAAGACTGAATTGTATCTTTTAAAACAGGAAACTTTTTGTCGTGTGAATTCTATCTCAATAAAGAATGTGGCAGAAGGGAGGGATTCGTGCAGCAAAGAAAGCCTTTATTGTCTTAGAGAATACCTAAATGATCACAGACTGTTGGTAGAAATATGGGTGATAAAGGCACTGCTGCTGAGGGCTCAGAAAGAAGTAAGAAACATGTTTTTGGAACTGGAAGACAGGGCATTCTTGTCACATGGTGGCAGAAAGCTCAGCTCAGTCTTGCCTTACATTTGTGTGGAAAGCAGAACTTATCAGGGGTGAATCTGAGTATGTATTTGAGTAGACTTTCCAGTAACGTGTTGAAGCTGTGGCCTGGTTTCTTAGTGGTGCCTATGGTATAATACAAGAATAAGAAGAGAAACTGAGGGATGAGATATATTAAGCAAAAAGGATCCAAGACTTTAAGACGTGGGAAATTCTCAGCCTATTCAGACTGCACAAAATGCTAAAGTTAGGAGATTTACTCTCAGGAAAACATGCACTAAGGAGAAAGCCAAGGATATGGCTGGAGAATCTTTTGCAAGAGCTTTGAAAGAATAAAAAGATCAGAATATTCACAGGGTTACATGAAATTATGCATGTGACTCATGTATCCACTCAATCATCTCAACGGAATCTAGGAATATAGATAAGATTATCCAGGAAAGATCTGTGAAGGATCCTCTTGTCCAATGGAAAGAATCCTTAACACATGAGGTTTTTAAAGAATGCCATGCCAGCAGAAACACTGCCAACTTGAACTAAAGTGACAGAGGATGAAATAAAAGAAGGCTGTTGGACTTCCAGAGTTCTACAGGCAAGAAACAGGCTGATAAAAGTACTCTGCTGCAAACATGTATTACTCTTCAAAACAAAAAGATGACTCTGAGGACAGAGCCTGGCTCTGTCCACTTAAAGGGTGGAGCCTCAGGCATAGAGGGCAGAGCCTCTAGCCACACAGGAATATTCCCAGGCCTTGAAACCTAAGGGAGTTTACCTGATTAGATTTCAAGTTGGCCTGGAGCTGGTAACTTTTTGCTTGCTTTCAGTTTTTCCCATTGGGAGGGTGACTGTCTATAACTATCATCCTGTGTCTGAGTCACCACTACAATCAAAAAGAGGTAACTTCTTTTTCTAGTTCGCATGGCCACGGATGAAGAGAAATTTTGCCTCAGGAAGGATCACACCCAGAGTCTGTCTCATACCTAGCTTAGATTTACAGATGAGATTTTCGACTCGAGTTGGTGTGTCACGTGTTAAGACTTCTGGGGATATTCAGGTGAGGCAAACGTAATTTGTGTGTAGAATGAACATGAATTTTGGTGAGTTAGAGAGGAGAATGTGTTAAGCTAAATAATGGCCTCCAAAGATATCCACGTTGTAGTCTCTGGAACCTCTGACTGTCTGGTAATAGTTTCCTCTCAGTAGGAGAAATGAGATACAAAGGTGGGAAAGAAACTGAATTTTCTCTGTGCTGTATGTCATTTTTAACCATGTGCATGTTCCATCTATCTATCTAACTGTCCATCCACCCATTCCTAAAGGGTGAACAGAATTGAGTGGAGCTATCTTTCCTTTCTTAGGACCAGGATTCCCATTTCCTCCATGTGGAAGCACAAGAGGATCAATAAACTCAAAATCTCTAAGAAATCAAGACAAATCAGATTGTAATTATAAAGCATGAAGCAAAGTTTCACTGCAGCCCAAAGTCATCTCCATAGGGATCCCTTCAGAGCACATTTGTCTGCAAGATAATCTGCCTTCCGGAATTAATATTTTTTTTTAAATTGTATTAATATTGTCCAGTCAGATTAGAAAATTTGACTAGGCAAGGCTCACTGCCAATTTATTAAACATGAAACTTTCATCTGCCATGGTCTCTGTCCTGAAACTATCTAGTCACAAGATTAGAACACCTGAATGATCCCCTCCACAGCTTGCCTGTGTGCCTCATCTCCAGCCAAGGTAAAAATAGAACTGTTTCCCCAGCTATGGCACCCGTCTAGTATCCATCCTCTAGGAAAGCCATTAGGTGGTTCCCTTGGGACTCATGGAACTCCAATCTAATCTGTTAATTTTCTTGGACTGAGTAAATTGCACTCAGCTCCTTCCTCCTCCAAAATAACGCGGACACTAATTTTTTTTTTTCACCCAGTTTGGGCCTATCCCGTAAGTAAGCTGCTATATTCCCCCGTCCATTCTAAATCCAAACCTAGTCCAGATCGAAACCTATTTTTTTCCCCTAATTTTCTAGATTGCTGCTTGTCGGCTGCACTTGGCCTAAGAATGATGGGATAAACTGCTGCAATCTCTAAAAACAAGCCCAAGTCCTTGTGGACCAAGAACATTTATCGTTTGTGATGCAAGTCAGCTGATGTTCATAACCTGGCAGTTGGAGTCCCAGAGTAGGAGCGGGAAGAAGCATGGCAGCTGCCCCACTCTTGAATACTCACATCGATTCTGTCAAGAAGAACAAGATGTTCTAAGCCTAGAGATGCGGAAAGAGAAGATTCATTCAGCTGTAGAAATAGGACCAGGGGTGAACCTGATATGACATTCACTGACCTAATTGCTTGGGTTTACTGTCATTATCAGAGGTTCCAAGCCAGACTCCTAGAATCACTGGAAGGAAAGAGAAGTCCCATGGAAGCCAAGACCTGTCCTTAGCTGAATGCTTGTTGCCAGACAATATCAAGTTTCAACCAATCCCCAGTTTTCATACTGCTTCAAACCACATGCTAGAACAGTAGTTGGGAACTCTTACTATTGCTGTATCCTTGAAAATTATAAGGAAATGTGGTGCTATAAATGGGAGTTCTATGTCTTCTCTTCATCTGGAATTCAGTGAATTTCTGACTTCCAGAAGCCCTTATATTCATTCTCTGGATAATCCCAAAAAGAGTTTTCCCAGCCCTCAAGGGAATGATTTTTCACTGGAGAAAATGATGCTGGTACCTGTAGGGTAATGAGTTACTCCTCTCCCCCACCAGACTACCTAAGGCTGTATGTCTGCTGCCTGAACCCTGAAGGCCAGGTGGTGATCCAAGGCCATGCATGGTGCCCCGCTGAGGAGACGATGTGTCCCCGAAAACCAAAACATCCCGGAGGGTACCGGGAAACATACCAAGAAAAAGAGTCTCATTGCATATGGAAGGCAAAGAGCCAGAAAATTAGCTTAAAAGCTGCTTGCAGGTGAGTGGCAGTGCAGATCCCCAGAGCTGTCCTGCTGCCACCCAGGAATGCCCTATACGTAAGTCCCAATCAATTCATCTGCTTATCAAGCTGGACTTGTCCAGGTCACTCTTTGTTCTTTTAGCTCTTCCCCATTTTTTGGGGGGAGTTGGGGGCATTATTGTATACAGTCCCAGGTTTTTCCCTTATCAGTACCTGATGCCCTGATTCTGGCTCAGGCCAGAATACCGAAGAATGATCAGCCGGCGAAGGGAAAGCGGAGGGCCCACTGGATTCTCACTCAGCTAGTTAGGGGATGAGGGTGCAAAACCAGGCTTCAGCTAGAGCACAGGAGGAACTGAAATTTACTTGCAGCTCAGAAGTTTATTAGTCAAGGGGATTGGGCCAGATGGTGTTCATATGCTTGACTCCTGCATCCCAGTGTCCTGGCTGTAACGAGGAAGACGGCTGATTGTTTCACTAGCTGCAGGTGATGTCATAGCAGAAACATGCTGACCTCTCTCTCCTGGGTTCCCTTTGCCATGGCTGGGGTCCAGCACTATCAGACAGGCTCCACATCTGTTTCTTGTGCTTGAGCTGGAGGGATGATGCTTTTTAGGATACCAGCATAGTATGGGCTAAATACCTGCTGATTATGGTGCATCAGACTGACAAACTTCCAGCCCAGTTCTGCCAACTCTCTTTCAATGAGAATGAGGCCTCTAGGAAAGTGTAGCAGAGACTCCTTCATGCCATGCAGCAAACAGAATTTCAGAAACAAACGGATCCGCTGATCTATGAGCAGGGGGAAAACAGTGAAAAGAGGAACAAAGAAGGTTCAGAAGAAATTCACAATGCCTTTGCACTATCTGCTCACCAAAGTTTTATGTTAACCGAGTTATTCACTGACCTCTTCACTCATTTGGGTAAACCATATACATGAAATTTTTGTTTGTCTGGGGGAAGGGAATGCCATCAAGCTCCCAAAGGACAGTGTGTGATCAAAAGAGGCCGAGCTAGTAAATTTCTGGCGGTTCCTAAGATTACTTTATATAGCTGTACACGGGATCCCAGTGCACGTTTAACTTAACGAGAGGACCGTAGGCCTAGTACCTGAAAGTAACGACACATGTTGCAGCCAGTGCACCAAGTTCAGGCCCAGGAATATTTGTGGCAAACTGGCTTCCACACTCTCCTCTGGAAAAATGTTTTATTTTTGTATCCCAATGCAGACTATGATCAGATGCTAAACTTCAAAGCAGGTGGCCAAATTCACTGCTTCCATTCCAGCATGGAACATGTCCTACAGCCTAATTCAGCACCGCTTCCATGGAGAGTAGTACGGACCCACGTGGTAGCTTAAAGCATAGGATAGAGAAAGGGCTTCTCCATATATCTTGGCTGACAGTTAGAAAATGACCAGGAATAACTCCGTGGGGTTAGTGCAACAGTATCCCACCCCTGTGAGTCACAGATCTTGGGTGCAGAGCCACCTTCAAACCACATACGCATTCTTCAAACAGAAGAAGATCTATTAGAATCGTGCACATTATAGACGAGGAAACTAAAGCTAAAATACTTTCCAAATGATCATGCCTTTTCATTTTTAAATGGGTAGGTAACTCACTTTCAGGGTAAGGTCTCCCTGCCCACCCCCCACATTCTTGCCACTTTTCTGCAACACGACCATGGGGATTCTTACCAACGACGCTACGAATGCAGTTCACTTTCTTGGCGATGTCCTGGAGTTGGCCTAGAAGAGATGCTGTATTTTCACTGCTCAGAGCAGTGAGGCCCACGTCCTTGAGGCCTTGATGGATTTCCTGAGACACCTGTTCACTCACACTCAGCATAGCCTCTTCGGGCCTAGATAATGAAGGGCAGAAGGCAGAGTGGGCCAGGCAGAGGGGCAAAGCCCAGAGAGCCTCATAACAGAAGCCAGACCTATCCCAGCAAGAATTCCAGATCTCTGCCACCAGAAGACAGCATTAGCCACTGGGCAAGTGAAATAAACCCGCAAGGTACCACCTGATCCAAGCATACAGTACCATATGCCACTTCAAAGAAAACAAAGTAAATTGGGCAAGGGTTCAGTGCCATCCTTGGATCCACTCAGCATTCTCCACTCCCATCAACTTTATTTAAATATTGTTTTAAGTTCCTATTGGGTATTTTTCATGGTTTTTCTCCTACTCCATCGATTAAATTGCACATATATTGAGATGCCTTGACTTCCAACTCCTCCTTTTACCTTGTTACAGTATCCCTGCCCCTACATGCAGTGAATGGTCAATATCACTGACCAACTTCTGGATATGCATAGCACAAATCCACTGTCATTCAATCAAGGATATAATGACTCACTGATAGCAAGCACATAAGGGATATTTGTGGCAAACTGGCTTCCACACTCTCCTCTGGAAAAATGTTTTATTTTTGTATCCCAACCCTCAATACAACTTATCAAAGACACCAAAATACTTGGAGATGGTTCCCAAAGGCCTTTGTGTGGTTTGTGATGAAGAATAAGCAATAATTGTATTAACTATTAACATTACCAGCCTATGTCCCAAATACCACACATTTTCCTCTTTAACAGAGATCTGTGAATCTCACCTGGAGATTAATTCCTCAGTCAGGGCCTTGGTGATGCATTTCAGTCTATCCACAAATTCAGGTGAGCTGAATAAAACTCCACTAGAGAAACTTCTGGCCACTAGCAAGACTGAGTCCAGAATGGTTAACTGGTGCAACTGGAATGCCATTTCCTGGAGCCGGATCCTGTCCATCAGCAGAGTCTGGTGTGGGAGCGAAGGATAGCCCATCAGAAGAGGAGAGTTCAAATGCAGGCACCGAATACAATAGAATCGGGCAATGCCCCAACACACATCCCTACCTCGGGGAATTCTTCGTTTTCAGGATCCCAGCAGAGGAGGTTGAGGTAGCCTTGGTATAGCACCGTTGTTGGACTGGGCGGCTCGGAGTCGTAAGCTGCCCGGTTTGGAAGTGAACACGCCGTGCAGGAGGAGCCAGGTGAGTAAGAAGAACTCGGACATAGCATAGTGATGTCTGTGGCTGCTTTGGTTAGCCATTTTGTGGTATAACTGAGGAGACCTACGACAGAGAAGGGAATATGCATCTTAAAATCCCAGGGCTTAAAGACAAAGGCTTTGAGACATGCTCTTGGTCAATAAAGACGTGTTTTTGTAGGTCTTTCTGTCTTAGCAAAACACTCCTTCTCCCTACCCCTTGTCCGAGGAAGAAACATTCTATTCAAAAAATAGAAAATAGTCTCTACTGCTATAGGAAGGCAGACCCAAGATCAAATCTCCCCTCTCCTGCCCTTAGATTTTAAACATACTGGGCCGCTTATCAAGGAGTTCCTGAAATTTAGCTTGTTCATGCTGGATGGAATGCTCCTGCTGGTAGGGTCGAAAACTCTTGATGGTATAGTTCGCCATGCCCATTTTCATTAGGCCCAGAACACGGAAGATGCCCCTGCCATAGGGAGAAACAGAACATTTACACTATTAAAGGAAATCTAGTGTGAAAGGGTGGAATCCAAGCAAGGAGCCATAAAAGCAGAGTACTTGAGAGTTAGAAGAAGCCTGAAGGCCGGGCGCGGTGGCTCACACCTATAATCCCAGCACTTTGGGAGGCCGAGGCGGGTGGATCACGAGGTCAGGAGATCGAGACCATCCTGGTCAACGAGGTGAAACCCCGTGTCTACTAAAAATACAAAAATTAGCTGGTGGGCATGGTGGTGCGCGCCTGTAGTCCCAGCTACTCGGGAGGCTGAGGCGGGAGAATTGCTTGAACCCAGGAGGCGGAGGTTGCGGTGAGCCGAGATCGTGCCATTGCACTCCAGTCTGGGTAACAAGAGCGAAACTCCATCTCAAAAGCAAAAAAAAAAAAAAAAAAAAAAAAAGAAGCCTTAAAAACAAACAGTCCTACTTCAACTTATGAATGATGGTACTGTGGCCAGTGACCCAAGACCATAGAGTGAGTCGATGGCAAAACTAAGGACAGTTATACCTCCTGACATGTTAACTACTGGATTTGAGCTCTTCCCCCTGCAGTCATTCTGTCACCTTGAAAAAAGTGGAAGGAAATCACCAAGGCGTTAACAATTACTATGTGGGTAGTTGGGATGTGGGTGACTGAATTTCTAGCTCATTCAGCAGATCGTTTTACTTTTGCAGGTCCTGGTTCTTCTAGCTGTGAAACACGGATAATCCTCTGTCCTGTCCCCTCACAGGGTTTCAGTTGGGACGAACAGGAGAACATCTAGGAAAAGGCAATTTGCAATCTATAGGAGAAAGAATTACTGTACCTTAATGTCTTAACAATATCATGACATAAAGGAGGCCCAACTGATCCAAAGATCATCGAAGGAACCCTGAGAGGCTATCCTTAGAAAGTAAAAGCCAATTATCCAGAAAGGAGAAAAGGTGCCAGTCAGGTCGTCAGTACACAAGAGCCAGATAGGACAGGGACTATATCACAGTATCTTGCTCAGAGTTCTCTAGCACAGTGTCTAAGGCAGATTTGGGGGACAGAACATCTAGACTCTCACCTCAGTAACCGCACTGGATCTGTTATGGTCTCTAGTTTCTGCACTGCTTCATCTCGAACTGGTGCACATAGCAGGGCCATCAAATTGAGAATGTAGTTAGAAAGACGAGGGACATCCAGGGCCCCATGTTCTGCTTCCTGCTTGAGAAGATCTGTGTCCAGAGCTGCTTCTATCTCGTTTCTTAGGCGGCTCTGCCGTGGTAATAGCAGTGACAGCAAGATCTGCCCAACAAAGGAAATCAAAGGAGCCAAGTTCTGTTTAGAACCCCAAACTTTCTCCAATGAACTACGCTCTTAGGCCAAAGCCACCCCAGATTATGTCTTCTGGGGGTCAGAAAACCGAGTCTATAGGTTTCCTAGAGAGTATGATTTCTTTCTGTTTAGAGGACAATTACCATTCAAGGTTTCACTGGGATCACTTATAGTAGTAGTCATTATTATTGTTTAGGTAGAATGAGGTTAAACATATAAATAAAAACAAGAATGTGACTTTAAATGTGTGGGATACAAGAAATATGAAATACACACCACCACAAGGAGATGAGGTATTCTTAATAAAGGGTAAGGACATTTTTAGATTGTTTTGCTCCAAAGTGTGAGGATAAAATTGAAATAGCCTTTTGACCCAAAAATGTAAGTTCCTTGTGGGCAAGGGCTTTCTTATTCATCTCTGTGTTTCTGAAACACATAGACCATAGTGGGGCTTCAGTAAGAATTTGTTTAATTGAATTATATATTGTTACAGTAATTGCTCAATTGTCAAGTTTCATCTTATACAAATAAAACGGAAGCTGCCCCATCCTATCTGTTTAAGTAGTAGGCCACTTTAAAAAGTATGCTACTTAAGATATTCATAGCCATTGACAATCCAAAGTTTTGAGATGCCCAGGAACTTCCCATCCACGAATGGGAGGTTGGTTACTCACCTCCTTAATTTCTTTTAGAAGTCTAAGAGCACAGGTAAAGTCAGGAGGAGTACTCAATAGCTGTTCTTTCAGATGGGTCCAAAAAGCATTGCGCATTGTCTCTGCGAATGTGCCCTCCACACTGTAAGAAGGGTTAAATGAGCAGATTTCTCTTTGCCTAGAGAATTCATACAGGATCATAATCTCCCAAACAGCATTTAAAATTAAGAAAGACCATTACATTGATAGGCTAGGAGGACCTATGTTTGTTTAGCCTTGAGAAGGGCTGAATAAACTGAAGTTAGTCTCAGATGGAAAAGCACTGGCTACATTCTCTCAGAAGAGTAACTCATGGTTCCAGAGATGCTCTCTTCCTGCAGCAGGAAGAATCATAAACTAGGAGTTGAGGCCCCAGTTTCTAACCCTAGTTCTGCATGTAGCCTGGATATGTGACTTACTTTCCACTGCCATACACTTAAACCTTTGAACCAGATGCTATTTCCTTCAGGCCTGAAATCTGGGAAAAAATTTTACCTCTCGATAATACTTGAAGGTGTTTTGAGACACTTTAACTTCAGCAACCCCAAAACTGAACTCTTTATCGTTCTCCTTTAAATTTGTTACTCATGTATGTTTTGTTCTGTAACCAGAAACCAGAGACTTTTTCTCTTTAGAAAATATTATAGTAATGTATGCATTTTATTTACAAATATACAAGTGATTAAAATATATGAAACAAAAATTCAAAGTTTCTCCTCTAACACAACAATCTAACCTGTAAAAGTTCAACTTTTATCCATCTGAGGTGTACTGTAGTCCTTCTTAATTCCTTTCCCCTCATGTCTTATCCACTGAGTTACCAAATTCCAGGGATTTTACTTCCTAAATATCTCTGGAATCAGTCCCCGCCCAGTATCATCTCTTTCGTGAGCTATTGCTATAGTCTATTAGCCACCTTATACCCATAAAACTTTACCCCAACAATGACACATATTTTTAATAAAATCAATTAGTTTTTCAAGATACAAATCTGATCATAATAGCATAGTCATTTTAAGTTTTTCAGAAGTTGCCTATCACCAGCAGTGTACATGGCCTTTAAGACCCTTCACGATCTTATTCTGCCACTTCTCCTACCTTAACTTCCTTTCTCCTCCTATTCCTTGTGCTCTAACAATAACAGTCCACTTATAATGAATATATAATTGCCTTCCAACCCTCTATGCCTCTGAAATGACATTTCTTCTTCCAGGAGAGTTCCTTCTCTCCTAAACCACCTGAAAAGACTCAACTCAGGTATTACCTTATTAGGAAAGTTCACCGACCTTCCCTAGGAAGCTGAGCACTACATAGAATTCCACACACTAGATAGATATGAGATGACTTGTCACTCTATTCAATAGCTATTTGACTATCTTCCCTACAGAAGCTTTTTGATGGCAAAGACAGTAACTCACTTAACTTTATGTCAGCTAAGGTAGTATTAATAGGGAAATTTAGGAAAACGTCCACCTCGAAAAGGTAGAAAGATCTCAACGAATATCATAACTAAAAGAACTAGAGACTCAAAAGCATACTAATCCTAAAGCTAACAGAAGACAAAAAATAACCAAAATTAGAGCTGAACTGGAGACTAAGACACAAAAATCCATTCAAAAGATCAACCAATCCAGGAGGTGTTTTTGAGAAACATTAATAAAATAGATAGGCCACTAGTTAGACTAAAGAAGAGAAAAGAGAAGATTCAAATAAATACAATCAGAAACAGCAAAGGATATATTACTACTGACCCCACAGAAATACAAATAACCATCAGAGAATAAATATTATGAACACCACTGTGCACATTGTGAACTAGAAAATCTGGAAGATATAAATAAATTCCTGAACACATACACATCCCAGGACTGAACCAGGAAAAAATTAAATTCCTGAACAGACCAATAACAAGCTAAAATTGAGTCAGTAAAAAATTAGCCTACCAACCAAAAGAAGCCCAGGACCAGAAGGATTCATAGTTGAATTCTATCAGATACACAAAGAAGAGCTGGTACCATTCCTGCTGAAACTATTCCAAAAAGTTAAGGTGGAGGGACTCCTCCCTAGCTCATTCTATGAGGCCAGCATCATCCTGATACCAAAACCTGGCAGAAACACAATAAAACAACAAAAAATCTTAGGCTTATATATATATCCTTGATGAATACTGATGTGGAAATCCTCAGCAAACTACCAGCAAACTAAGTCCAGCAGCGGTTAAAAAGCTCATCCACCACAATCAAACAGGTGTTATCCCGGGGTCCATGGTTGGTTCAACATACGCAAGTCAATAATTATGATAAATCACATAAACAGAGATGAAGACAAAAACCACATGATCATCTCAATACATGCAGAAAAGGCTTTCAATAAAATTCAACACCTCTTCATGTTAAAAATTCTCAATAAACTAGGCATTGGAGGAACATACCTCAAAATAATAAGTGTCATCTATGACAAACTAACAGCCTTCATCATACTGAATTGGCAAAAGCTGGAAACATTCCCCTTGAAAACCAGCACAAGACAAGAATGCCCTCTCTCACCACTCATAGTCAGCATAATGTTGGAAGTCTTGGCCAGGCAATTAAGCAAGAAAAAGAAATAAAGAGCATCTAACTAGGCAGACAGGACGTCAGCCTATCCCTGCTTCCAGATGACATGATCCTATATCTAGAAAACCCCATAGTCTCAGTCCCAAATCTTCTTAAGCTGATAAACAACTTCAGCAAATTCTCAGGATACAAAATCAATGTGCAGAAATCACTAACATTACTATACACAAACAACAGTCAAGCCAAAATCCAAATCAGGAATGCAATCCCATTCACAATTGCTACAAAAAAATTAAAATACCTAAGAGTAGAGCTAACCAGGGAGGTGAAAGATCTCTACACATAGAACTACAAAACACTGCTCAAAGAAATCAGAGATGACAAAGCAATTTTTTTTAAAAAAAATCCGTGCTTACAGATAGGACGACTCAGTGTCATTAAAATGGCCATACTGCCCAAAACAATTTATAAAGTCAATGTTAATGTTATTCCTATTAAAGTACCATTGACATTATGCACAGAACTAGAAAAAAAACTATGTTAAAATTCATACAGAACCGAAAAAGAGCTTGAATAGCCAATGCAATCCTAAGCAAAAAGAACAAAGCTGGAGACATCATGGTACCTGACTTCAAATTATACTGCAGGGCTACAGTAAACAAAACAGCATGGTACTGATATCAAAACAGACAAACAGAACAATGGAACATAATAAAGAACCCAGAAATAAGGCTACACACCTACAAATATCTGCTTTTCTGAATAGCTGACAAGACCAAGCTACATGAAAAGGATTCTTTGTTTAATAAATGATGCTGGGAGAACTGGCTAGCCATATGCAGAAGATTGAAACAGGACCCCATCCTTACTTCATATACAAAAATCAACTCAAGATGGATTAAAGATTTAAATGTAAAACCCAAAACTATAAAAACTCTGGAAGCTAATCTAGGCAATAGCATTCTGGACATAGGAACGGGCTAAGATTTCATGATGATGATGATGCCAAAAGTGATTGCAACAAAAACAAAAATTGACAAAGGAGATCTAGTTAAACTAAATAGCTTCTGCACAGCAAAAGAAACTATCAACAGAACGACAACCTACAGAGTGGGAGAAAGTTTTTGCAAACTGCATCTGACAAGGTCTAATATCCAGCATCTATAAAGAACTTAAATTTACAGAAAAAAAAACAACCTGTTAAAAAGTGGGCAAAGTAGGTGGACAGACACTTTTCAAAAGAAGATATACATGCAGACCAACAACCATGAAAAAAAACTCAGCATCGTTGATCATTAGAGAAATGCACATCAAAACCACAATGAGATTGCATCTCATCCCAGTCAGGATGGCTATTAATAAAAAGTCAAAAAATAACCTGATAGTGAGGCTGCAGGGGTTGGGGGTGGGGAAGCATCACTTGTACCCTGTTGCTGAGGAGTGTAAGTTACTTCAACCATTGTGGAAGACAAGGTGGAGATTCCTCAAAGACTGAAAAACAGAACTACCATTTTTCCCAGCAATCTCGCTACTTGATATATACTCAAAGTAATATAAATTGTTCTGTCATAAAGACACATACACATGTATGTTCATTTCAGCACTATTCACAATAGCAAAGACATGAAATCAGCCTAAATAGCCATCAATAATAGACTGGATAAATAAAATGTGGCACATACACACCATGGAATACTGTGCAGCCACGAAAAGAACACAATCATATCGTTTGCAGACACTTGGATGGAGCTGGAGGCCATTATCCTTAGCCAAACTAACGCAGAACAGAAAATCAAATATCACATGTTCTGACATAACTGAGAGCTAAATGATGAGAACACATGGACACATAGAGGCGAACAACACACACTGGGGACTATTGGAAAGTGGAGGTTAGCAGGAGGGAGAGGATCAGGAAAAATAATTCATGGACACTAGGCTTAATACCTGGGTAAGGAAATAATGTGTGCTACAAACTCCCATGAAACAAGTTTAACTATATAACAAACCTTCACATGTACCCCTGAAATTAGAATAAAAAAATTAAAGAAGGAAAATGAAAAAAAAATTTGTAACTTTCTTTTGTTGTTGTTTTTTCTGAGACAAGGTGTCACTCTGTTGCTAATGATGGACTGTGATTATTGCTCCTGGCCTTGGGTGATCCTCCCACCTCAGCCTTCTGAGTAGCTGGGACTACAGATGCACACCATCGCACCCAGTTAACTTTTGTATTTTTTATAGAGACATAGTTTCATCATGCTGCCCAGACTGGTCTTGAACTCCTGAGCTCTAGTGATTCACTGGACTTGGCCTCCCAAAATGCTGGGTTTATAGGCAGGAGCGACTGTGCCTGGCCTATATTCAGTAACCTTTAAAATAAAATAAACAACTATTACTGCTTTATTTTTGATATAGCCATGATATTTGGTGAATTTTCTTTGGATGCGATGTTTCCCAATATATAATCATGTGATTCTAAACAATACTTTTATTAGTACACATGTTAGTTCAGGTTCCCTGAGAAGCAGACACCAAGACTCCTGTGAAAGAGATTAATTATGGGAAAAGGGGGAGAAGGGGAGGAGCAGAAGGCAGGAAGAACCTCCCGATCATAATGCTGAAATGATGTTTGTGAAGAAAGAAGAGGAAGGAAAAAATTAAGATGGGTAGAAATACTTTCAGACTGTCCCACAGTTCTAAGGTTTCTGACAGGTTGATAGGGATACCATGAGACAAAGTTGCCTGTTAGAGGAGTTCCTCATCTCTAAAGAACTGACCTGCACTACTATTTCCCATTCAGTGATTATCTGGGAGAAGTCTGAGGGAAGCATGGCTTTGGTGCAAATGCAATGGTTGGTCCCAAGGGGCAGCAGTTGAGACCATCAAGCAACTATGCTCCCTATAGCTGGTGATCTGAGTAGCACATTTTCATAGTTACCACAGTCTGCCTTTGTACTGCACAGATCTATTTCTCCATTCAGCTTCATGGAACAGTTCCTTCCTTATTCCTTTGGCCTTCTCTTTATGAAGGGAAACTTTGAAGAGGGACAATAGTGGGACACACTACAGCCTGTATTGCTGAACTTAGTTTCTGGTCCAGAACTGGTAATTATTCTCTTCCTTTCCACTATTCATTTGAAATTCCCCTCACACACAGTTGTTATCTTGACTTGTCTTGGAAGCTTACCTAGTCATGTGAACCAAACCTTCATTGTGGAGGTGTCCAAACTCTTTTCAATGACATTATTCATTCACAGTTAAATGGGGCAAGAGAATACCAGGAGGCACTCAAGTAGATCACCTGGTTTCATATGTATTCCTTTCTTACTCATTTTACTAAAGCAGCCCTACACCCTCCTACAATTCAAAGTCAATCACTCCTATCACATGTGGATTCCTCTTCTTGGCTGCTGGTTCCTGACATCAGTAGTCCAATGCTTGTTCAAACCACTGCCGTGATGATTGTGGGCCACTATGATGAGAAGTAGGCACACTCCTGAGTTCACCCCTTATTCTTAATCCCATTCTTCCAATTAGATCTAAAGCCTAACATAAGGGTCTGTGATTTAATGCATATACTGCATCCTGGAGGACGCCACCCAATTACTTCAGGGTTTACTTTTATTGGTGTTTTATCTTTGCCTTTAGAAGTGTTCTGTGAGGTCAGCTCCTTCTGGATGGTGCAATATTTGATATGTGAAGTGGATCCTCTTGTTCTGGATCCATTTGTGCCCCTTCTTTACGATGAAGTGACTACCCTGTTCAGATGCACTGTTGTGTGGGATTCCAAGACTATGGATCAGGAACCCCCAAATCCCCCAGATGCTTATTGAGGCTGTGCAGGCACAAATCCATGCCCAGAATAGGTATATATTCCAGTGAGCATGAACCACTGACCCTTCCAGGATGAAAAGGGTCCAACATAGTCAATTTACTGCTAAGTGGTCTTTATAAATAGCGTCATATTTGAGAAAGAGCCTTGATCTCTGTTGCTGCAGTTTGGATATTCATACAGGGAAGCAGCTAACTTGTCTTGGTACATAGAAGTCTATGATACTGGGCCCATATATCACCTCTATTTCTGCCACCATGGCTAGTTCTTTCAGATGCCCATCAAACCAGTCCTGAGAAGACCGAAATGAATGCTGGTTAATGTCAAGGCCAAAGTCGCTTTGTCTGCTGAGTTCTTCAGTTACTCTTTCATAATTGATGCTTTCTTGTGAACATTAAAACAGGATTGATACAGAAATCTTCCTATTTCATGCCACTCCCAATATGTCTATCCACATGCCTCTACTCTATACTTCCCTTTCCTGATCTTTTCCTTTCAAGCTCCTGACAAGATCACCAGACCTTTGGCTACTGTCCAATAATGCATATATATTACCACCATGGACCACTTCTTCTTCCACAAAAAGTGGATGATCACGTATGCTGCTTGCAGTCCTACCCACTGGGAAGATGTTCTCTCTCTCTCTCTGCTGCCTTTCAGGACCATTTCTAAATGTGTGTGTAATACAGTCACCATATATTTTGACTTACTTTCACATGCCAAGCTCATCCAGTAAAACAAGCTTGAGCTTCCCCTCCTCCTTCAACTGGTTATATGGAACCACATACTTTCTTTTCTATCATCTATCTATCTATCTATCTATCTATCTATCTATCTATCTATCATCTATCTATAATTATAGTTTAAGTTCAGGGGTACATGTGCAGACCATGCAGATTTGATACATAGGTATGCATGTGCCATGGTAGTGGTTTGCTGCATCCATTGCCCAGTCATCTACATTATGGATTTCTCCTAATGCTATCACTCCCCAATCCCCCTACCCCCTGCTATTCCTCCCCTAGCCCTCCCAGTGTATAGTGTGTAATGTTCCCCAGGCCACAGTTTGTGATGTTCCCCTCCCTGTGTCCGTGTGTGCTCACTGTTCAACACCCATTTATGAGTGAGAACATGTGGTGTTTGGTTTTCTGTTCTTGTGTCAGTTTGCTGAGAATAATGGTTTCCAGCTTCATCCATGTCCCTGCAAAACACATGAACTCATCCTTTTTTATGGCTGCGTAGTATTCCATGGTGTATATGTGCCACATTTTCTTTATCCAGTCTATCATTGATGGGCATTTGGGTTCGTTCCAGGTCTTTGCTATTGTGAACAGTGCCACAACATACATGTGAATTCATCTTTATAATAGAATGATTTATAATCCTTTGGGTATATACCAAGTAATGGGATTGCTGGGTCAAATAGTATTTCTATTTCTAAATCCTTGAGGAATTGCCACACTGTCTTCCACAATGGTGGAATTAATTTACACTCCCACCAACAGTGTAAAAGTGTTCGTATTTCTCCACATCCTCTCCAGCATCTGTTGTCTCCAGATTTTTTAATGATTGCCATTCTAACTGGCGTGAGGTGGTATCTCAATGTGGTTTTGATTTGCATTTCTCTAATGACCAGTGATGATGAGCATTTTTTCATATGTTTGTTAGCTGCATAAATGTCCTCTTTTGAAAAGTGTCTGCTCATATCCGTTGCCCACTTTTTGATGCATACTTTCATATGGTTCAAACCAAAGGAGAGGCACTGGTGCAACTGTGGTGGGTAGCATGGGGATCTGGGCTATCTGCTCATATACCTAACCTATGTCCTCTGGTTTTCCTTGGATTTAATTAAGGATATTCTGTTTCCACTGTATAATGGGCTACTGCTGGATTCATCCTACTTTATAACTTAGAGGGTATAAAATGTGTTGCTTCAACACCCAAGGATACCTCCCAAGTAATGCACTTCCTTCTTTGTGGGAGATGATGCAAGATGCAGTAACTTTTCTTTTACTCTGGAGGAGATATCCTGGCATTCTTACAACCATTGAACCTATTAAAATTTCTGTAAAGTAATGGGCATATCTTCTACCCTCCAGAGCCCATGTGTCTTACAAAGGCCTCTAGTGTAATAACCACATTTTTCTATTCCTGTCCGATCAGCAAGTCATGGATATAATGGGTCAATGTGATGCCCTGTGGGAGTGTATATTTTGTTTGCCCTGAAGCAAAACTAGAAATGGATGTGTTATCTCTTCCATGTGAAAGTAAAGTTCCTGATTCTCTTTTCAAGTAAATGCAAAAGAATACATTTACCACATCAAAAGCTACATACCACGTAGTTGGGCTTTGCTAATTTACTATAACAATGTTACCACATGTATACTTATGCTACAAACCTGCACGTGCTGCACAGGTATCACAGAACTTAGAGTATAATAATAAAAAAAGAAAACGAATATGTGCATATTATCTTTGCTTTTGAAGGGAGATATTTTGACTGATTTAGAGTAAAATGTGAATAGTATATTTCTTGGAGTGGGGATAAAACTGATATTATCCTTCTACCGTACCTGTGTTTTCTAATTTTGCTGAGGGCTTTTTCTGGTATCTTGGGAACTTGCTCAGCCCAGGTGTAGGACAACCTAGAAGTGCCAGAGATTTTATCATCCTCAGGGTAACGTCCGCCAGTAAAGGAGCCAAGTCTGTAGAAAAATACCCCAACTTCTCTTCACTAGTTAGTATAATTCTGAGGAGCACTCTAAATTGTTTCTGAGACTTGGAGGGTCCCAGCAGAACTGAGCCAATTGCCTTTTGGTCTTGTCAGTATCTGGTGCTGCATTTTAAAATACTTTTCCATCCTAAGATTATATACAAAATAATATGCTAAGTTCTATTCTTAATGGTTTTATGTCTTTTTGTGCAAACATCTAGTGTTTATTTTTAAGTGTATGAGAATAATAAGGCACTTCATTGTTTTTCAAAATAGCCGATTATTCTGACACAATTTCTTCAATTTAACCTTTCCCCACTGATTCAAAATATTTCAATCGATTTAATAGCATTTTTCCATATTTGGGTTTGACAATAGGCTTTCTTTTCTCATTAGTTCTATATTTATTCCAGTACAATATTATTTTAACATTGTAATTTCACAATATATTTTTAACTTTTAAGTTCAGGAGTACATGTGCAGTTTTGTTACATACGTAAACTGATCCTCTCCCTCCTCCCACCCTCCATCTTCCTGTAGGCCTAAGTGTTTGTTTTTCCCCTCTATGTGTCCATCTTAATACATTTTCATCTGTCAGGGTGGCTTCCCCAAATTATTGTCCTGAATTCTCAGGGCTGTTATTGTAAGGTGAAGTTACACTAATACAATTTAGAGGAGATCGTCAGTTTGTCACAAGTTCTCAAGATATGAAAACCCACCAGCAAGGCTCTATTAGACTCAACGCATCACCTCATGGAAAGACGTGCAGATAGAGATCCTTCACAAGAGAAACCACCCTTATATGGCAAAGTCCTTAAAGGAGGTAGGGGAGTGCATTCTGGAAGGTCTATATTTATAATATGATTCAGCAGTCGAAACAGATTGTCATATTTTTACAACTAAAATCCTGTTTTTTCAACTGAAAATAATTGTATTGTCTAGTAATAAAAACAACAAAATGAATGCATGCTGATGAAAAACAAAAGGATCCACCTTCCCAAATAAACAAAAAGGAAAGTAATTGAAGTGAAAAAATTTTTGAATGCCACTTCCTACCTATTTTCCAGACTTCCTAGCCTCGTGCTCCCCACCCCTTCTTCGGGTTCCAGTCTGGGACAAAGGCCTGCAAAACTGTTAAGGCTTTATTTTCTGGGATGCGAAGGTGAGAGAAGTGTGCGTTTAAGGATATAGAAGAGGAGGAAGCGATTATTTAAAAGCTCCAGCAGAAAACAGAGAAAGCCAAATACAAACTACAAAATATTATGACCCGTTTGGTCTTGGGGATCGCTAAATTAAAAAATAGAGGGGTGGGTGGTGGTGGAGAAAGCAAGAATCAGGAGAAAGGTGGCCCCGCCCACAGTCCCGTCCGCACCCTCCTGCCGCACTGCGGGATGAATGGTAATTGGAAATCTGAGCTCACAGTGACGTGGCCCTTAGGAGACCCAGAGCCAACGCGTTGATTAGTCTCTCCTAGTTGCGGTCTGGTAGTCGTCGGTGGCAGTGGGACGGCTCGCTGTTGCTCTGAAGGCAGGCGAACCAGCTGCCCAGGAAAGGAGGAAAGTGGTAGAAGCCGACTCCACAGGAGCTCTAAGCAGGTTGGTGGGCTCTGAGCGGTGTGGGGGCGGCAGAAGGCAAAGACAAGAGCGGGTCCACGACTGGATTATCGACCCCTTTCCAGATACACAGCAGTTTAGCGTGAGAAATGGATCGGTTGGGGAGGGGATCTCCCAAGGGGCCCGGATTGAGAATGCATACCATTTGAGATCTCCTAGGAGGCTGACGATCAGGCAATGTCTGATTGAGTCCGGCCGGGGGAGGAGACTGCTAGGAAATGGCCTGCTTACTGCATGGCCGCCAGAGGGAGGTGCAGCAGGCAACCAAGGGATGGGGAGTGCGGACCCTACCAAGGTTTTAGGCCTGTGTTCTAGGTATCTTTTCTTCATCCTTTACCCATTTAGAGCTGGAAATGATAGGCTACGGGGGCCGAGGAGAGGAATTGCTGCAGAGGAGGGGGACAGAGATTAGGTCTGGAAAGCAGGTCCCTACTGAGGCAGTTGGGCGGGCGAGCTTCTGACTGAGGGACAGAGGCTAGGAGCGAGAAACTGTTTTTGGTCCCAGCAGGTAGGTCGGTGTAAGCGTCGGCGCTGCTGTAGATCCTGGAGTGAGAATGACAAAGCGCAGAGACCGCAGCAGGTCGTAGTTTGCAATGCCCACATACCTCCCTATCGTCCATCTTGATGCATAAAATGGTGGGCAAAGGAGTAGGGCCTGACGGATACCTAGATTGAAATTCTCTGTGAATAAACCACATATCCGTTCAGCAAGCTCTTCTAACTCCCCCGCCCGGCAAGATGCATTCCAGAAATGGTAATTTGGTGACAGGTAGGAGGAAATAGTAGGGATGAGAGCCTAAAGAAGAGGTTAAAATGTTTTGGAAATAATAATCTTTGATGCCTATTTCTCGAAGGTGGGATAGCCTGTCACAGGTTGGGAAGAGAAGCCGTGAGACAGGATGGAGGAGAAACAGAAGGTGCTAATACTAGGAGAACCATAAATCAACTCCCAGCACCGGTTCTTTGATCAAATGATCAGTCCTGGTAATTGTCGCATTTGTCTTCAGGTCTTTTAGTACGTTCGTGCAGCAGATTTCAAGACTAAGAGAGAAAGACTGCCTCATCCCTGCAGGTAGGTTGCCTGGGGCCCTCTGGTGTAGGGGTATCAAGGATCAGAGTAGAATCTTGGTGACTCACGGCCCTTCCTGCCCGAGTTAAGTGCAGGAGAAACTTAGGAGAGTCTTCAAAAACGGCAAGCCTGTGTCTGATGAGGGAAGAAGGGAGTAAAGGGGCACTCCTGGAGAGCTTATTAGGATCCCAGGGAGCTGAATGAAGTCTGGTCTTTCTATGATTGTCACCCTCCCGCAACTCGTCCTGCATTTTGGTGGTAGGAGTGGCCTGGGCAAGGGATTTTCAGGGAAAATGGTGGGCTTTGGGGCAGCGCTGGGTCTGGGGTGTCCCCTACAGGGCTCACAAAGTTTCTCAGCTGGGAAAACTTTTCTCAAACAGAGCTCTGAATCCTACCAAGTATTCATTCCCTCTTATGTTTTTGATCTTCTAGGAAGAAAAAACAGGAAATAAAAAACTCAACATGGAAAATGTCCCCAAGGAAAACAAAGTTGTGGAGAAGGCCCCAGTGCAGAATGAAGCTCCCACTTTAGGAGGTGGTGAAGACCAGGAGCCTGAAGGAAATATTAGAGGGGTTCAGGCTCCACGTGCCCAGGATTTTGGAGAGGATGTGCCCGATAGGCTTGTTGATAACATTGATATGATAGACGGAGATGCAGATGATATGGAACGGTTCATGGAGGAGATGAGAGAGCTAAGGAGGAAAATTAGGGAACTTCAGTTGAGGTACAGTCTGCGCATTCTTATAGGGGACCCCCCTCAGCATGATCATCATGATGAGTTTTGCCTTATGCCTTGAATTTTGAGGTTAATAATCATAAAATCCCTGCTTTCCAAATTTGCATTTTTCCTAGTATACCTTTAATGTGAACCTTTTGACATTCTTCTGCCATTTTCTGATTAGAGATTGCATTTAGATCTAGTCTGGAAGTTTTTCTGTCAGAAGAGGATTTTCATCAGCTTTCATGGAAAGATGTTTATTGCACACTTTAAAGTTAATAAAGCAATTTAAAAGTAGTCTATAGATATGCTATTTCATTTAGAACCATATGTACGCGCACTATATATAAAATATATAATTTATGTGAAATATATATATATGAAAACCAGAATGTGCTTTTTCTATGTCGTATAGTTACTGGTACTTTTAAATTTCTTTATGTTTTTTATTGGTTAGCTGGTTTTTTTTTCTCACTTTTTCAAAATTAATACCTATGTTTTGTATGTATCACGAAAAAAAAAAAACAAGAATCAACAAACTTGCCAATCAGCTTATACAGGGAATGAGGACAATTAATAAACACTTGAAGCATGATTTAAAGACCTATAAATCTTATATTACCTGTAGATCTCTCATTTAGAAACATATATCTGATAATAACAGATACATTACATTATAAATGTCTTAGAGAGCTGTGTGGGAATCAAATGAGGTAGTGACTGAGCTCTGTGTCTTGCTCTATTTATACATGCAAGGCTCCAGCCCTCCAGGTGCCCTTCATTTTTAGGGAAGATTCCAAAGAGTGTACCAATCAGGAGTCCAATTGATTTATAGGTGAGTACAGGTTCAAAATCTGAAATGCTTGGGACTAGAAGTATTTCAGATTTCTGTTTTTTTTCCAGTTTTTGAAATACTTGCATGTACACAGAGGTATCTTGAGGATGAAACCCAACTCTAAACATGAAATTTATTTAATTTTGTATATACCTCAAACACATAGCCTGAAGGTAATTTTATACAATATTTTAAATAATTTTGTGTGTGAAACAAACTTTGCATATATGAAGTCAGGTGTGGAATTTTTCCACTTGTAGCATCATATCATGTTCAAAAAGGCTTGGATTTTGGAGCACTTCAGATTTTGGATTTTTGGATTAGCAGTGCTCAACTGTACATGCTTTTCTATTCATCTGCTACTCTGGCTTTCTTTTCCGCACAATGCCATGACTATTAGGCACATCTCCTCTTCTGCTGGGTCTTGCTCCCTCCACTGGCTTCTACCACTGTGGACATACTGGACTCCTGAAGATGACAAAGACCCACCAATTTTGGGTCTTTGTGGACCCTTCAGTGGTTTCACTGGACCCTTCAGTGGTTCAAATCCCCATTTTGCCTTTTCGAAAATGTATGAAATGTTCCTCCCTGCTTTAGAGTTATACTTAAACCAGGTGGATACTTCACCAACACTGCATACAGATGCAAACAACCCTTTATGGTTTTCTTGTACTTCCTTCTTCATCCCCTTCCCCGTGACAAATTTGAGTGGCACTCATGATAGTGTGCTCAGAATTGTATTATCTCTTCCATCCTCTGAGGAATATAGCCCAGTATCTTGACTATCCATTTTCTGTGCAGACATTGCTATGGGTTTCATTCTGCACATACACAGGAGTTGTAGGGATAATTTTATGTTCTCAAGACTGTTTTGGTCCACAGCACCCTGATCTTAGGAGTCCCCAGTAGTCTACACGAACTTACACAGATCCAGATAAGTTTCCTTCTTCCTTTGCTTTGAGATTTGCTGTGTCAAATAAACCTGTAACTAAAGATTGATGGGAAATAATGGCAGGAACTGGGGATCTGGTAGGTGAATCATAGTTTTAAAGCATCATTACAGTCATCACTGTTCCCCACTAGTCTATGCCCTTCTCACAGTAAATATTTTGTCTCATTTATCCTGGCACCCTTAGCGTTTAGTACAGGGCTTGATAAGTTGTAGGACACAACAGTTAATTCTAGCTGAGTTGAATCCTGCGATCTGTACCCAGGGTTGCTTCTGATCATTTATGGGCAAGTACTTATTTTCCCTACAGACTGTAGCTTGCAATTAAAAAGGAACACAGCAGAAGAAGAATTATGCACCAATTTAAAAAAATGCACTCATCATAACATTATATATGTCAGTGTTTATCAACATGTGCTATATAGACCAGCTACATCAAAATTGCCTGAAGAACTGCCTAAAAATTTAGAAAAAATGTGTTTCACTCCATACCCACCATACCCTAGTTAATCAGGCATCTCTGGACTTACATAAATTAAAGTGGAGGCCCCAGCTTTAGTCTAATCTTAGACACCCCTCTCCCCATCCTATATTACATAGAATTGGGTGGTTGGTTGGTTGGTAGACAGATCTGAGACCTGTGAAAACACTACACAGAATTTAATTTATGCATCAGGCATTATTTCACTATTAGATGGTGCCCTTCTTAAAGAGACAATTACTTTTTATTTTTTAATGCTGTTGTCTTTAGTACATAAGTTCTCAGTCTTTGCTTCAGATTTGAAATACCTGAGGATACTTTAAAGTGGAGCTCAGGACCCAATTCCAACCAGTTGAATCAGACTCATTAAAAGTGGGACCAACAGATCTTTACAGTGTGAAAGATCATGTGGTGATTCTGATGTAGAGTTGAGATCTGAGTGAAATTTGTGGCTAAAATATCTTTGATTTATTTTCTATGTACTACCCCTGATTGACTGTGTTACCCTAACGAGGTTAATTCATTTATGTAGAATTTATATTTTGTAAAAGAAATATCATAAGAAGGAGTTATACTCCCAAATCACCATGACATCCTTTTAAGAAAATATTTGCCAGTGTTCGTCCATCTTCACTATCCTATCAAACACTTCAGAATTCCAGTTGGAGCCTGTTTAAAATAAGTAATTCTGGCTGCTATCCAAAATCCACTTTTTGGCAATGGTGCTCAGGTAACTACATTGTTAGCAATCTTTCAGGTGATTCTGATGCACACTAGAGATTAAGGATCACTTGCACATACATTTTTATCTAGATTACATTAAAAACAAACCAATAAAATAAAATATAAATGTCCACCCAAATTCAGGGAACAGAACAACAAGGAGAAGATATATATGGGCACCAAAACTAATTTAAAAACTAAAATAAAAATTTTAGAACATTAAATCATAAAGGGAAAGATTAACATTCACTATGTGAAAAAATATTAAATCTTCTGCAAAGTAAAGCAAGACTGTAAATAAAGTTCAAGGAACTTCAAGAAATTTCATGGTATCCATGATACCATGGAGACTATAGTTAATAACAATATTGTCTGCTTGAAAATTGCTAGGAGAGTAGACATTAAGTGTTCTCACCACAAAAATTGATTAGCATATGAGTTAATGCATGTGTTACATTGCTTGATTCAGTCCTTCCACAATGTGTAAAGATATCAAAACATCATTTTTTGTATCATAAATATGTACAATATTTCTTCTCAACTAAAAATATAAATTAAAATAGAAGATGAGATATGAAGAGCGAAGGCAGCCATCAGCAAGCCAAAAAGAAATCCCTCAGGAGAAATCAAGCCTGCTGACACCATGATCTTGAACTTCCAGCCTCCAGAACTGTGAAAAATAAATTTCTACTATTTAAACTACCCAGTGTGTGGCATTTTGTTATGGGAGTCCTAGTAGATTGATAAAAGATATGACACATGTTGATAATTATTAAGGACTAGGGGAGACAGTAATAATCAAAAACTGCTTTGTGGGTGAGGGGTTTTACTCTGGGTGATGAAAATGGTTTGGAACTAGATTGAGGTGATAGTTGCAAAACATTGTGAAGATACTAAATGTTATTGTATTGCTCACTTTAAAATACTTAAGTTTCTGGATATTTTTCATTGTAGAAAAATATATATAATATAAAATTTACATTTTAGCCATTTGTAAATGTACAATTTACTGATATTAAGTGCATTCATTCTGTTTTAGAATCACCACAGGTATTCATCTCCAGAAATTTTTTGTCATTACAAACTGAAACTCTGTACCCATTAAACAATAACTTCCTATTTCCCATTTTCCTCTCCCTATATCCCCTGGTAACCTGTTCTATTTTCTGTCTATATGAATTTGACTTTTCTAGGTATCTCATATGAGTGGAATCATACAGTATGTGCCCTTTGGTGTCTGGCTTTTTTCACTGAGTATGTTTTCAAGGTTCACTAATTTTTTAGCATGTAGCGGAATTTTATTCCTTTCTAAAGCTGACTAACATTCTTTTGTATGTGTATATAACATTGTTTACCCCTTCATCTCTTGATGTATTTGAGTTGCTTCCACCTTTTAGCTACTGTTGATAATGCTGCTAGGAACTTAGATGTGTAAATATCTGTTCCAGAGTCTGCTTTCAATTATTTTGGGCATATACCCAGTTTTAAAATATGGTGATTTTATGTTAATTTTTTTAAGAAAGGACATAATGTTTTTATAGTCGTTGTATAATATTACATTCCCACCAGCAGTGTGCAACGGTTCTAATTTCTCCACACTCTCCTTGCTTTAGTCCATTTTGTGTTGCTAAACCAGAATACCTGAGGATGGGTAACTTATAAAGAAAAGAGGTTTATTTAGCTCATGGTTCTGTGGGCTGGGAAATACAAGAAGTATGGCACCCATATCTGCTCTTCCTCTATTGCAGGCCATGTACTAGGTCAAAATATTGAAGGAAAGTTCAAAAGGAAAGCTGAGATATGCAGAGATAAACAACAACCCACTTTCTAGGGAACTAACCTGTTCCAGTTATAACTAATCCAATCTCATTTGAGTGTGAACTCACTCCCTCCAGAGTAGCACCAAGCCATTCATGAGAGTTCCATCCCCATTATCCAGAAATTTACCACTAGGCCTCATGTCCCAACATCACCACAATGGGGATGAAATATCACCATATATTTTGGTGGGAACAAACTTAGACCACAGCACTCACCAACACTTATTGTTTTGTTTTGTTTTGTTTTTGATAACAGTGATCCTAATAGGCATGAAGTAGTGTCTCACTGTGCTCTTGATTTACATTTCCTTATTGATTAGTGATGTTGGGTATCTTTTCATGTGCTCATTGGCCATTTGTATATCTGTGGAGAAATGTGGATTCAATTTCTTTGCCCATTTTTAAATTAGGTTCTATGTGTATTTTTTGTTCTTTTTATCACTGACTTATGAAAGTTTTAAAATACATTCTAGATTTTAATCCCTCATCAGATATAAATCTGTGAATATTTTCTTTTGTCCTGTAAGTTGCCTTTTCATTCTCTTGACACTGTCCTGTGATGCACAAAAGTATGAAATATTGATCAATTTTTATTGTTTTGTTGCCTATACTTTGTGTGTCGTATTGAAGAAGCAACAGCCAAGGCCAGTGTCATTAAGTTTTCTCCTATGTTTCTTCCAATGTTTTCATACTTTTAGATTTTACATTAAGGTCTTTGATTCACTTTTAGTTAATTTTTAATAAATGATGTGAGATAATAGTACAACTTCATTCTTTTGCATGAGAATATCCAATACCATTTGTGGAAAAGACTACCTTTTCCCCATTGAATAGAAAGTAACTGGAATGAAAAATTTGTTAGAGCAGTTCAATAATGGGTTTGAAATGAATGAAGAAGGATTAGTGAGCTTGAGGATAGGTAAAGGAAGATTATAAGGAACAAAAAACAAAGAAAAATATAGAGACATAGAGAACCATGGTACACCATCAAGCATACCAGAATAGCTACAAAGGGAATTTCATAAAGAGATGAAAAAGAAAAGCTGCAGGAAAAAATATTTGAAGAAATAATGACAAAATGTTTTTTGAACTTGATGAAAAACACAGATCTACAGCTGACTTCTTACCAGAAATTGTGGAGGCAAGAAGACAGTAAGATGACATCTTCAGAAAGTTGAAGGAAAAAGACTGTTAACTAACACTTTTTAGTCAGGAAATGCTCCTTAAAACTTTAAGGATAAATTAAGACACTTCCAAATAACAAACAGTGAACAATTTTTAACTAGCAGAGTTTGACAAATTGACAGAAGCAGGCTTCAAAAGGTGGATAACAAACTTCTCTAAGCTAAAGGAACATATTCTAACCCGATGCAAAGAAACTAACAACCTTGAAAACAGATTAGACGAAATCCTAACTAGAATAAAAAGCTTAGAGCAGGCCGGGCGCGGTGGCTCAAGCCTGTAATCCCAGCACTTTGGGAGGCCAAGGCGGGTGGATCACGAGGTCAACAGATCGAGACCATCCTGGTCACATGGTGAAACCCCGTCTCTACTAAAAATACAAAAAATTAGCTGGGCATGGTGGCGCGTGCCTGTAATCCCAGCTACTCGGGAGGCTGAGGCAGGAGAATTGCCTGAACCCAGGAGGCGGAGGTTGCGGTGAGCCGATCGCGCCATTGCACTCCAGCCTGGGTAACAAGAGCGAAACTCCGTCTCAAAAAAAAAAAAAAAAAAAAAAAGCTTAGAGCAGAACATAAACGACTTGATGGAGCTGAAAAACACAGCACGAGAAGCACACACAAGTTTCAATAGCTGAATCTATCAAGCAGAAGAAAGCATATCAGAGATTGAAGATCAACATATATGAGGCCTACAAACATATGAAAAAATGTTCGTCATCACTGGTCATTAAAGAAACGCAAATCAAAACCACATTGAGATACCATCACATGCCAGTTAGAATGGCGATCATTAAAAAATCTGGAGACAGCAGACTAGAGAGGATGTGGAGACATAGGAACACTTTTACACTGTTGGTGAGAGTGTAATTAGTTCAACCATTGTGGAAGACAGTGTGGTAATTCCTCAAGGATCTAGAAATTGACATACTATTTGACCCAGCAATCTCATTACTGGGTATATGCCCAAAGTATTATAAATCATTCTATTATAAAAATACATGCACATATATGTTCATTGTGGCACTGTTTACTATAGCCAAGACTTGGAACCAACCCAAATGCCCATCAATGATAGACTGGATAAGGAAAATGTGGCACATATACACCATGGAATACTATGCAGCCATAAAAATGAATGAGTTCATGTGCTTTGCTGGGACATGTATGAAACTGGAAACCATCATTCTCAGCAAACTGACACAAGAACAGAAAATAGAACACAACATGTTCTCACTCATAGGTGGGTACTGAACAATAAGAACACATGGACACAGGGAGGGGAACATCAAACATTGGGGCCTGTTGGGGGTTGGGGGACTAGGGGAGGGGTAGCAGGGTGTGGGGGAATTGGGGAGGGATAACATTAGGAGAAATATCTAATGTAGATGACTAGGGGATGGATGCAGCAAACCACCACAGCATGTATATACCTATGTAACAATCCTGCAAGATATGCAGATGTACCTCAGAACTTAAAATATATATATATATATATATATATATATATATATATATATACATGACAGTGTGATAGGCAGAATAGTGGGTTTCCAAAAGTTATGCATGTCCAAACTCCTGGAACCTATGAATATCACCTTTTATGCCCAAAATAGACTTTGAAGATGTCATTACATATCTTGAGATGTTATTAAGTGTCTTATTATCCTGAATTATCTAGGTGGGCCCTAAATGGAATCACAAGTGTTCTCATAAGGAGACACAGGGAAATTTGACACAAAGGAGAAAGAAAGGAATGTGATGATGGATGCAGAGGGACATTTGAAGATACCATGTTGCTGGCTTTTAAGTTGAATGAGGGGGACACAAGCCAAGGAATGCAAGAAATTCACCTCTAGAAGTTGAAAAAAAGCAAGGAAGTGGCTATCTGCTGACTCTGGTTAATACTCCATTGAGGTATTTTAATTTCTTACTTCTAGCATTGTAAGAGAATAAGTTTTTTCTATTTTAAGCCTCTAAGTTTGTGGTAATTGTTACAGCAACAATAGGAAATTAATACAAATAGTTATAAATATATATTTGTCTGTAGCTTTTTTTCTCTTATTTAAATAGAAAGAAAACGTTATAAGACAATAATAACAAAACAGTGTTTGTTGTGGGCTTATATTCACTACAGATGTAATGGCTAAAATGTAATTTCTATGACATCCTATTTCTCCTCCTAGAGCACAAAGGAGGAAAGAGGAAATGAAGATTTATTATAGCAAAGTTTTACATCCCATTAAAATTAAGTTAGAATTGATACAAATTCACTTGTTCTAAATTAAGATACTAATTTTAATCCCTAGGTCAACTACACTAAGAAAATAATTTAAAAACTTTGTAAAGAAAAAGGATAATTGAAATGGTACACTGAAAATATCCTTTTAAAAGTAATTTAATAGTGGAGAAACAGAGGAACAAAAATACAGAACAAATTGAAAACAGCAAAATGGCAGGTGTAAATATTACCTTATTAATTATTGCATTAAATATAAGTTGATTAACCACTTCATTCAAAAGGAAGAAAGTATCAGAGTAGATAAAAAAGGCATGATCCAACTATATACTATCTATAAGAGAATATGTTTAAATAAGCAAATAAAATTAATGTGAAACAATGGAAAATATATACTATGCAAAGAATAACCAAAAGAGTCAATAAAAAAGACATTAAGACAAAAAAAAGGTTATCTTAGAATAAAAAAAGGTGTTATATAACAACCAGTCCAATCCATCAGGACTATATACAAATTATAAACATATATGAACATAAAACAGATTTCCAAAATACACAAAGCAAAAACTTACAGAACAGTAGGAAAAAAAAAGAATAAAATAAAGACAATCTAACGATAGTAATTGGAGACTTCAAAACCACACATTCGAAATTAATGGAACAAATAAGAATATCAGCAAGGTAGAAGACTTAAACAAAATTACAAAACCAACTAGAATAACAGGCATGTAAACAACACTCCAAACAGCACAAGCATACACATTACTGTCAAGCACCCATGAAACATTCTCCTGGAAAGACTACATAATAAAATCCTATATACACTTAAAAGTATTGAAATTATAAAAATAATATTCCCTGATCATAATGGAATTAAATTCATAATCAACGACATAAGGAAATATGAAAATCCTGCAAATATGTGGAAACTAAACAATATGCTTCCATTCAACCTGAAGGAATCATGAGAAAAATTAGAAAATACTTTTTTTTTAAAAAAACATAACACATTAAAAGTTATGGGATATAGTTAAGCAGCGTTTAGATAGAAATGTATAACTGTAAATGTTTACTTTGAAAAGATAAAAATCCCATATCAGTAAAGTTTTATCTTAAAAAGCTAGAGAAAGAAGAGCAACTTAAATCAAAGAAATCAAAAGGTAGGAAATAGTAACTATTAGAGTGGAAATAAACAAAATACAGAATAGAATATCAATGAAACTAAAAGTTGGCTGTTTGAAAATATGTATAAAAACAATCTGAAAAAAATTCAGCTACAGTGACCAAGAAAAAAAGATGAAAACTTAAACTATTAAAATCAGAAATAAAAAAGGGGTCATGATTAATAACTCTACAGATATAAAAAAAAGATTATGGCTGGGTGTGGTGGCTCACGCCTGTAATCCCACACTTTGGGAGGCCGAGGAGGGTGGATCACGAGGTCAAGAGATCGAGACTATCCTGGCCAACATGGTGAAACCCCGTCTCTACTAAAAATACAAAAATTAGCTGGGCTTGGTGGCGCACGCCTGTAGTCCCAGCTACTCAGGAGGCCGAGGCAGGAGAATTGCCTGAACCCAGGAGGCAGAGGTTGCATGAGCCAAGATCGCGCCATTGCACTCCAGCCTGGGTAACAGGAGCGAAACTCCATCTCAAAAGAAATAAAAATAAATAAATAAAAAGATTATAAGATAATACTATTAGCAACTCATGACAACAAATGAGACAAAGTAGATGAACAGTACAAATTCTAAAAAAGACACAACCTACCCAGCTGACTTGAAATGGAAACACAAGTAAAATCATTAAAAATGGCAGAGTATGGAACTCTAGGACTCCATAATGAGCAATTAGTGAGCTGGCCAAAACTGTTACCATCGGCTTTCTCAGAACTCTGGAATCTAGTCAAAACATTATAACAATGAGAGGGAAATTTGGTGAAGAATAAAAGCTGCTACTTTGTGATAAGAAATAAATTTTCAATTGCCTATCTATCATTCTTTATGCCCCAGATTGGCAGTGATTTGTTGATGACAGCCCACTATACTGGTTTAGATAGTACCAGTGGTAGGGACTTGTATGGTATTCTCACAGAAATGTGGTATGGTGCTCAGCCTGCCTGGCAGCACTTTCATCACTAAGGCTTTTATTATACCAGACTGGGAGCACTCCCAGGGCTTGGGCTGCATTGACTCTCAAGTTGGCTTTTGCCAGCAGCATTTAAAATCACAGATATTGGCCACAGAAGTCTGCAGCAAAGGGCAACACTCAGAACAAGCAATGAACTTCTCAGCCTGAGAAGACTGAGAAGGAAGAGTTTGGGAAACAAGATATGTGGAAGAACAAGCATTTAAAAGAAAAAGTTTATATATACTGGAAAATCAAGAAGGCCATGTGTATGCCAAGGGTGGGACACATATTCAGAAAAGACCACAGAAAATGCAAGCATGCACCTTAGCATGAGTTTCAGGCTCTGCATAAGAAAAGTGTAAGGCATTAAAAAAGTACTCCAACTCAGAGCTCATCTGCAAAGACTGGGAAAATATGTTTTTTACTCATTGGTTTTCTTTTGTTGGCTTTAAGTATTTAAAGTAACAGCATCCAAACACCAGCTGACTAATAAACTAATAAAACACACTTTATGGCCATGCATGACAAAAAATACATAACTTGCTAAAATGGTTTTAAAAAATCACTAAACAAGTAAACAATAACCCATGAGAGAGCAACAACAAAACCCAACTAAGAGGGAGAATCTAATTTCCAGAGTCAATACATTATAATCAAAATATACAGATTTCAACAAAACTTTGTGAGGCATGTAAGGAAATAAGAAAGCACAACCCATACACAGGAAAGACATAATTAGAAACTATCCATGAAGAAATCCATGTATTAGAATAACTAGAAAATATTTTTAATCATCTGCCAAATACATGATACTATACTATAGTGACAAGAATATTAGCAATTTTCTAGTTCTTTGGGTTCAGTGGTGGTTTCACAAATGTGAAAAAGAAAAACAATGAAAGGAGATAAACAGTGGGGGAGGAGAGAAGAGGGGAAAGGAGGGGAGGGAGCAGCAGTAAGTGGGAATAGCATGTTGTGAACCAAAGACTATGAATTTGTGGATCTGAAATTCATATTAAAAATGTTTTAATGCTTTCTTTTCTAGCTGTCTGACATTCTCTTTCTGTGAAAACTGGTCAACTGTTGGAAGGTAACTTTCAAGCGTGGGGAGAGGCCAACGGACATGACAAGAAGGAAGTTGGTGAAATCAATTTGGGGTGCAGGGGCTTTTGAAATAAATTTGGGGTACAGGGCCTTGGGGTACCGTGTCTCTCAGGGTCCCTCAGGCAGTGATGTCCAATAGACAGTTGGCAAAGCTGATACGAGACACTGAGAAGGGCATAGCCTGGAGATGTAGATCTGGGAGTCATCGGTGTTTACAAAAAAATGAATGAGATCAAACAGGGAGAGAGAATTTGAGGACTGAGGAGAGAGGAGGCCCAGGACAGAACCCCAGGAACAGCGCCACTCAAGGTGGCAGCTCAGCTTCCTGGCAGGCACCACCACCCCAGCCTCTGGAGTCAGGCAGAGATTGTCTTGAAAGCGGGCTCTGGAGTTCTGGGTCTGAGCGCTCTTGGCAAAGTCGGGTACCCTCTATCATCAGCTGTGACACCTGTCGATAATGGGCATCAGAGAGAGGGGAGATGCCCTGCGAGGATGCTGTGGGATGCGCCAGGTAAAGTACTTGGGGTCAGAATGCCACCCCCTCCTCCTCTTCTTCCTGACGCCCCCTCCCCAATTCCTTTGTTACACACACCCTCTCCCACCTTCCGCAGCCTCCTGGTCCCTAAGGGATGGATGGTGAGGTGGATGGGAAGGGGGTGGTGATGGCCGAGCTCCGGTGACGCGGCACTCACGTGAGTGACCAGGCGCCTACGTGGGCACCAGCCCCCGTGCCCGCCCGCCCGGCCTGCGGTCCAGTCCCAGCGCCAGCCCAGAACCAATTGTCTGAGCTGCCCGGGCGGCGGAGGAGCAGCAAGCCGGCTTCAGCGAGCTGGAGGAGGCACAGGCCTGTCCGGGGTCCCGGCAGGTCAGTGCGAAGGTGGGCGCTGCCGGCGGACCCAGAGAAATGGTGGAGGTGACTGGCAGTAGGAGTGGGGAGGAGGTGGAGAAAGGATCCGGGAGATGGGTGACTACAGTGATGCGGTGCGGGCGGGGGCGGGTACGGGGGCGGGGGCGGGGGCGGGGGAGCCTGGCCCGCCTTCCGGACGACCCGCTGCACTGAGCCCTCCATCCATTTTAGTGCTGGAAATGCGGGTTAGAGGGAGCGACCCTGCAGTGCGACAGTGAAACGCAGATATTCTGGAAATAAACCCCTCTCATAATCTGCACCGGTGGACACATCTGACCTCCGCAAAAGCAGTGTGGCGCTGGGACAGGTTGCCTCTGGGAGAAGGGGACACAGAGACAAGCGCAGTTTGGAAAGCTTGAGGGTTTGGTGCCCCAGGACTGGAAAGAAATGGCGGCTGGGGTGTGGGGGAGGTAGGGGAGGAAAACGTTGGGTGAGCAGGGCCTGGACTCAGGAAAGGGATCCGAGTCCCTGTGAGCCCGCTGAGCGCGCAGCCCCTACCCCTGTCTCCTGTCTGTTTGCAGGTCTGAGCGTCTGTTGTTCCCAGCGCTCTGTGAGGCCTGAAAAGGAGGAACAACCTGTCCAGAATCCCCACAGGTCCGTGAAAGCGGGGTGGGGAGCGGGGGTGGGCTGCATGGACAGGGGCCCACAAGGGTTAAGGGTGTGGAGGGCCCGGCTATGGCCGAGTTGGGGCCCCTGCCCATCCCCCCACCCACATGAACAGGCACCTTACCAGGCTGAACCAGTGCAGAGGCGGCAGGGCCTGCCAGGCAATGGCTGGCTCACGTGTGTGGGAGGAGTGGCGGGCTACATGGTGGGCAGAAGGCCCTCTTGGAGGCCCAGCCAGGTTAGTGGAACCCTCACCACGGGTGAGATGCAGGTAATATCCAGACCTGCATTCCGCCCCACACCCTCAGTCTCTCATGTCTCTTCTTTGTCTCCTCTTCCCTCCACCCCCACCCCTCAGGACAGGAAAAGGAGAAATCTCAGCATGGAAAAACCCTACAATAAGAATGAAGGAAACCTGGAAAACGAGGGAAAGCCTGAAGATGAAGTAGAGCCTGATGATGAAGAAAAGCCAGACGTGGAGGGGAAGACAGAATGCGAGGGAAAGCGAGAGGATAAGGGAGAGCCAGGTGATGAGGGACAACTGGAAGATGAGGGAAGCCAGGAAAAGCAGGGCCAGTCCGAAGGTGAGGGCAAGCCACAAGGCGAGGACAAGCCAGCCTCCCAGGCAAAGCCGGAGAGCCAGCCGCGGGCCGCCGAAAAGCGCCCAGCTGAAGACTATGTGCCCCGGAAAGCAAAAAGAAAAACGGACAGGGGGACGGACGATTCCCCCAAGGACTCTCAGGAGGACATACAGGGAAGGCGTCTGAGCAGTGAGGAGATGATGAGAGAATGTGGAGATGTGTCAAGGGCTCAGGCGGAGCTGAGGAAGAAACAGAAAATGGGTGGTTTTCATTGGATGCAAAGAGATGTACAGGATTCATTCGCCCCAAGGGGCCAACGGGGTGTCAGGGGGATGAGGGGTGGAGGTAGGGGCCAGAGAGGCTTACACGATATCTCATACCTTTAATGCCTTTGGCCTTCCATTCTGACTTCTCTTATGAGAATACTGCCAGCCCTGCTTTTCCTGGTAGGTATTTGCCAGGCCCAGTGCTTTAACCTTAAGCTGATATTTTTGCTTTAAATGTCAATCTCTTTACCAGCAGCCTTTAACCCAACTACAAAGCTCTATATTTTAGTAGAGGATTTTCACCCATGTGCATGGAAAAAATGTTCATGACACATTGTAAAATAATAAATAAAGAGCAGTTTGCAGAACCGCATATACAATATCAGCCCATTTTTATAAAAACGTTAGTGTTCATATAATGCGTTTGCGCACAAAGAAAACTCTGAAAGCATGCACACTAGAAAGTAGGCAATGATTATTCCTGAAAGGTAGCCAATAATAGGTCTAACCTGTATTCAAAAATGATTCCTACCACCTCCTTTATGTGTACCTCTATGGCATTCCTCTGCTGCTGTGCATATCCCTGTCTTCCCTAGGTGTGTCCAGGTCAGTGGGCACTGTTGCTCATGTTCCTGGGTCCTCTATAATGCTACGTAACCCCCATGTGTGACTCTTTTTCTTTGCTTTGCTCACTCATCTCTACTTTTTCTTTACTAAGGGATATGGATTATATTTTTCATACTAAAAATAAAAGCTGAAAACAATACATAATAAGAAATTGAACTGTTCAGTGAGCTTATGAAGGCAATAAAGACACTTAAAGTTTGTGTTATCATAACATAAGATGACAGGTAAAATTCATATTGTCTCTGGCACTAAAAGCTAGTGGAATAAACCTGGAAATCCTAACAGATCTATTGCTGTAGGAGTCAAGCTTGTCATTTGTAAAATAAGGATAATACTTGCCTCACAGGACTGTTTGGTGGATCAGATGAGGTGTTGAGTATGTGAGCTGTGTTGTGACCTGGTCCCCACCAGGCACTCAGGGGAGGAACAGCTCCTACACTATTCCCATACAGTGGCAGGAAAGTTGATGGAATCGGACACATCAGGGGAGGGCTGAAGGAGTTACCACCGTGTCAAGGCAGCTAAGAAGTAGATGTCACTGTTTCTTAGATATTGCCACGTGTGCTGGGCACTATGCCCTTTTCCCCCAGGTCCTACACCCTTTAGTGATAGAGGATTTATGGTGTTAAAGCCCAGTCATTTTCTCTGGAGTCACTGGTGAGCAATGTCCACCAACCCTTTACCCCTGTAGAAGTGGATAAAGCCCTCTTTCCAGTTTATAGTTACAGCAACCAGGTACACATGGATATCATCACCTTGGTGCTGCTTGGGCCTCTTATTAATAGTTTCCAAATTCTTTTTTGGCAAAATGATCATTTATGTGTATTTCTTGTTTGTTTTGCATACATAAATATTCTCCTCACAAAACTCAGATATTGCAGGCTAGGCCAGGAAAAAAATACCTGCATGATAGTGACTATGCTGTTCTCATGGGTTATATCTTGTCTGCAGACTCCCTTTTCTCTGTTGAGTTCACTCTCAGGAAATTTGTCAGGTAACACTTTAGCAGTTCAGCAGACCCATCAATACATTTGAGTTTTAAATCCTTTGTAATGAACATGTTGTGGTCCACGAACCAGCTGCATAATGATCACCTGGGAACTAATTAGAAATGCAGAATCTCAGGTCCTGCCTCAGATCTACTGAGTTAGAATCTTCATTTTAACAAGATCCCAAGATGATTCCTATGACATTGAAGTTTGAAACGCATCGCCTTAGAAAGAGACTCTTGGCTTCCCACTCCTACCTTTACATAAAATATGGGCCTAAATAATAAACATATGTGCCATATAAGACACACATCACAGATTATTAAATAAGCCCATGTTTTTCAAAATGAAGTTGTCCTTCCCCCACAAAAAGTAGATCTTGAAATCAATGCAATGGGTCAAGACAGACAATTTTTGAAAAATGAAATAGGATAGAATAGAGTTGAATACAAACAGAAAATATCAAATTGCATTGTAAGTAGAGTGAATTTTTTTGTGAAATTTGTGTTTCAGTTATGTGAGTATGTTTGTGCACCATGAGTTATGACAAAAATAAATTTCTGACTGTGGGCTGCAGTAAGAAATTTGAGAAAGACTTCACTGGATTCTGCATCTCAAAGCATAGCCTGTCCATTTTATATTTGTATTTCTAGTGCCTAACACAAGTAACTGACAAGTAGTAAGTACTTAATAAAAATGTAAATAATAATGACTGAGTCTCCAAGTTTAGCCCCTGTCTACCTAAATAACTCTGGACAAATAACTTAAATTGTCTAACAGGGTTTACTTATATTCCCGAAAGTACTGGGGAGCTATGGGCTTCACAGGCTGTACAAGGCCTGCTATATATAGTAGAATATCAGTAGAGATATTAGTTCACTATACATAGTTCACAGTCAAAGCTTCCCTTACACATATTCAGCAGCACCAAGGAGAGCTCCTGCACTGTAAGGCGTGGAACTTCTCAGCCCCTGGAAAGTGAAACTAAACAGCTGTATAATCTGTGCTATAAAAAGACCCAGGACCAGATGAGGTGGCTCACATCTATAATCACAGCACTTTGGGAGGCCGAGGCAGGTGGATCACCTGAGGCCAGGAGTTTGAGACCACCCTGGCCAACACAGTGAAACCCCGTCTCTATTAAAAATACAAAAAGTTAGCTGAATGTGGTGGTGGGCACCTGTAATCCCAGCTACTTGGGAGGCAGAGGCAGGAGAATTGCTTGAACCCAGGAGGCGGAGGTTGCAGTGGGCCAAGATCATGCCATTTAACTCCAGCCTGGACAGAGCGAGACTCTACCTAAAATAAATAAATAAATAAATAAATAAATAAATAAATAAATAAATAAATAAAATAAGATGCACTGGAGGGCTCTGTATATGCCATAGGAGCACAGCTTCACAAAGGAACAGAGGAATGCCTGCCAGAGTGGGAAATTATGAGTGGTAAGCTGTCCTGGATGGGTAGCAGTTAAGTACATACCTGCAGATGACCTTACTAGACTTAGTTTGAAGGAATTAAGACTTTAGATTTTAAAGACAATATACATCATACTGATTTTGTTCTTGGACTCCACATGGTTTCCAGTTTTAAGTGGTACCCAGAGCATGAAAAAGATCTACAGTAGTTTCAGACTGTAGTGGGAGCTTCTCTGACACTTCAGCCTCATGACCCTGCAGATCCAACTGTGTTATGTCCATGCTAGAAAGAAAGGCTCCACAAAATTTTAGAAACCTCCAACGGTAGAATTAAAGTATATGCCTCTAGGGTTTTTTAAGCAAAATCATTCCCTCTTTTCTTGGCAACTAATCTACATTTGAGAATCTGCTCCTGGCTTGCTATCAAAACTAGTAGAGACTTAACACCTGACCATGAGGTATTAGTTTTCCATACTACCAAGCTACTCTTAATGAATGTATTGCTGTCTACTCTGTTGAAAAATAAAGTTTTGTGTGGACATCATCTTTCAACTATTAATTGCAAATGGCTTTACAAGATCAGAGCTGAGTAAGCCAAGAAGCCACAAGTAAATTTCATGTGCAGTTTGATCAGACTCACTGACTCTCTCTCAACCAACATATATCACATATGGCATCTTGGAGAGTTCTTCATCCTTGTGACCAGTTAAAAAAAAGAGATATAAAACAATGTATCAGTTCCTGGATGTATCTTCTTGGTATATTGATAGTAGGTATAAGTGGATGGCTGCCTCACTGTAGTCTTACTTAGGGATAACCCAGAACAGTAGAAAAAAGACATGTAGGATTTTGTGTGAATCGTATGGTTGTCCATTTTGCATAGAACCCTTAATTATTGGAGGTATGGATCTACCCTGCCTCATGAGCAATGACTAAAATACTGGCTGGCCAGTGACATGGAGAGAATTAGTTGGACAATTAATGATAAGGATTTTAGATGTCCTAGACATCTTAAGGAGGATTTAAAATTTCAGCCAGACAGAGTTTTCATTGGAGGCTCTGAGGGAAAATTTGCATTCAAGTTCTTTCATGTTGTTTTCAGAATTGTTTTCTTTAAAACCTTGTGAGGTGAGTCTTGCATAAATTATACTAGGTTTCACTCCATTGAAGAAAATTCACACTGACAGATATTTTGAGATCATCTTTCTCTATTGTTGTTTCTTGCTGGTATAGCTGAGTGTGGCTGCTTTCAGTTCCTAAAGGCTATGTGCATTCCTTGCCACGTGGTACCCTCCAGCTTTAAGGCAGCAACAGCTAACGGAATCCTTTTTATGCTTTTAATGTCTGATTTCTCTGTCTCTGACATCTAGGATCGACCCTTCTAGTTTAGTTGAGAGAATATTTGAGTCATGCTTTCAATCTTTGTGTGGCTGAGTGTTCTTTCTTATTTTTCTAAGGTTTCAAAGAAAGACTGTAACAACTACATCCTCCGCTTTTTCTCTGTGTCATACTTTCAGGAGGAATCTCTTAATTTTAGTATGTTTTGTCATTTGGATAGGATGGGTATTTTCCAGTCCTCAAGTTTTAGTTCCTTTTTATTTAACAGCTATTCTTTCAATATATCTCTCTCATCATCTTTTGCCATAAGCAGCAGGAACTAACCAGACTACACTTCAAAACATTGCTTGGAAATAATCACAGCTAAATGTCCCAGTGCATCACTTGCAAGTTCTGCTTTCCACATAACTGTTGGAAAGTATTTCTCTAATTTTCATGCTACTACATATAAGGATCTTCTTTCCTCCAGTCTCTAGTAACATACTCCTCACATACTGTTGGCCCCTCACCAGCAGAATCTTTAAGGTGTATGTTTTTACTTACAGTTAGATAAAGATAATCATGTTCCTCAAAATTCTCCCAGCCTCCATCAACTGCCGGCTTCCCCAGCCACTCTCATATATTTAGGCATTCGCTACTTTCAGTAACAAAATCTTTATTAATAATCTGTTACTGTGTAACATATCACCAAAGGTAGCACCTTCAAACAATACCTACTTTTTATCTGACAGTTCTATAGGTCAGAACTTTGGAATTCATGACTGAATTCCTTTATCAGGGTTTCACAAAGCTAAAATCAAGATGTCAGCTAAACTGAGTTCATATGTGGGGGTCTTGACAAAAAATAATGTACTATCAAACTAATTACTCTTGGAAAAAGTTACACTTGTAAACTAAAAAGAACGTCTCAAGGCCCCCACCGACTGAACAGACCAATTCTTAGCCAAAGGGACTGCAGAGAAACCTTAAAACCTGAGTTCCTGGCTGTCACAGGATGCTAGGTCAGACACTCCTCATTATACCCCCTCCCTTTTACAATTTAGAGAAAACAACTGACGACCATAAATGTATGTGTGTGTGTGTGTGTGTGTGTTTGTGTGTGTGTAATGCTAATAGAATGGAATTTCTGTGGCAATAAGATATGAAATTACAAACAGGACCTAAGGTCATGGCAGGTAAGGGTTAAGTCATGAATGCCTACACTTAAAGAATAAACTATGTTTTAACTGCTACAAGGTTTTTCTTTTTCTCTAGCAGCTGCACAAGCACTGGCCTTGAGGTAAGTGATATTAAAACAATTGTATCTCACTACCAGACGCTAACTGACTGATTCTCTGTTCCACAAGCCATAACTACAGCTTTCATTGGACAAGAGACTGATTTCAGTAACTTTCTCCTGATAAGAGCACTGACCAGGGACTGGTTCTGGGCCAGTTTACAGAGGCCAGAACTTGAGCACCTTCATGTCCCTGTTTTACCTTTTGACTTATAGAGACTTATTGTAATACATTTAAATGTTAAGTTTCCACCCCAAGGGGAACGGGGTTCAAATATAATATGCATGTTTATTCAGTAGGCATGCATTAGGACTCACTTAATGATATTCATATCTCCTCCCATAACCTGTTGAATATGTGTGCTTAGCCAACCCATCCAGCATAAATTCCTGTTTTAACCCTTCCTCCCTCAAAGCGCCTTTTTCCAGGTTCTGCCAGAGGCTATGCTTCCGACTGTCAGAATGGCCACCTTGCAGGCTGTAACTCTTTATAAAAAATAAAATCTCCTTTCCAAATTTACAAATTGTGCCATTTCCAAGTCAACATACTGTAGGTCTGAGGTCCCTAGTTAGGACAGAAACAGAAAATCTTAATTCAAGTTGTGATTGATCTTATTTAAAGATAGGCTTTAGAAATTGTGAAAACAGGTTTATTTTCCATTCATCTTTATTTCTAGAGCATAACCTTACCTGGTCCCAACTAAAAATCAAGGATGGCCGGATGTGGTGGCTCACGCCTATAATCCCAGCACTTTGGGAGGCCGAGGCTGGTGGATCACAAGGTCAAGAGATCGAGACCATCCTGGTCAACAAGGTGAAACCCTGTCTCTACTAAAAATACAAAAATTAGCTGGGCATGGTGGTGTGTGCCTGTAGTCCCAGCTATTCGGGAGGCTGAGGCAGGAGAATTGCTTGAACCCAGAAGGCGGAGGTTGTGGTGAGCCGAGATCATGCCATTGCACTCCAGTCTGGGTAACAACAGCAAAACTCTGTCTCAAAAACAAAATACAAAAACAAAGTAAAAATCAAGGACATATACCAGGACCCAACCTCCCTTGGAACCTGAACTTCAATTTCTGTGGGCCAGCCCCTTGAAACTGCTGAAAACGTCACCATTTATCAGCCTAATATCCTCAACTTTTCTATCAGCAAATGTCTCAAAGCAAAAAGTTCTACCAAGTCTAAGTTTCACATCTGTGGAATTCTTTTCTCTTTAAAATTTTGGTCACACAAGTCTCCAGTACTTTGCTATCTTCCCAATGTTTTCAAACAGATTGTTTTCTGTTCAGCTTTTCTAGTAGTTCTTCATGGGAGAATTTGCTCTGAAAAAGGTAATCTACAATTGCTGAAAACCTTACTTTTCTTGTCCTCCTAATTAAGAACTTATTCCATAATATGTGCCCTTTAGTGATGACTTCATTGAGAAATCAATGTTTTGACACTCTGTCCACCTTGTGAACACTTCATGCACATAACTCTCCTTTAAACCTCCTCATCACTAATTTTCCAAGTTTGTTCTTTCCAAGACCCTGAGAAGCCAGCCAACCCACGTGCTCACAAATCAGGCTGTCTCTCTTTCCATGCCAAGTGAACAAGTTATATCATTGAAATTTCTGCCCATTAGGAAGATTTCTCTCTGTTGCTGTATTTCCTGAGTGAGATGGGAGTATAGCAGCCTTTCTCTTCCAGTAGGTTCCAGAATGCCATGCACATTCATCTATAAACCAGACCCACAGTTTTCTATTCTCTGGTTACAGGAAATTTTCCATTAGGTCACAAATGCGTGTTGGTAGAGAGGTGGCCAAGCAATAGGAGACAGTACCTTGAGAGTCTGAACTTCTTGCTTGTGTAGTTTTCTTGTGCCTTTTAGTCATGTTTAAGTTCAGTCAGTTATGTATATTTCTCATCTTAAAATAGAATTCTGCTGTGCATTTCTAGTTATGTGGTTTGATGAATTAAACAGTGCCTCGTTCATGATAACATTTCGAGGTGCATAGTTACTTGGAATTCTGTAGTCAGATGCTGGGTACCAGCCAGCACTGTGGAGCTACTTTCCAAATATAGAGTAGTTGTTGGCTTATTTCCTCTATCACATCATCTCACAAACTCCCCAATCTGATTATTTATTATGATACAGTTTGAGGTCTCCAGAAATTAATCTCAGTTCAGAGCCTTTAGCTAATAACTCCCAAAAGATTTTGGTATTTTATTTTCCTTAGTGCACAGTCACTCTGAAAAGTGTCTGTAGGTCCCACTGGGGAAAGTTTGATGTAAGATTCACAGTATACACCAGTGTCTGCAAGATTATACCTTAGAGGTATGCTTCCTTCCCCTCAGTTGGGTAAGAAGTTTAGAAAACATACAATATCATCTAGAGTTAGACTTTCTAGTAGACCTAGAATTTTTTTCAGCCTGAATATGTCAGGCAGCATCCAATAGGCTGACCAATTATTTCCTTTTAAAGTATTATGCAGCCATCAAAAATTATGAGTTCACATCCTTTGTAGGGACATGGATGAATCTGGAAACCATCATTCTCAGCAAACTGACACAAGAACAGAAAATAAAACACCACATGTTCTCACTCATAGGCGGGTGTTGAACAATGAGAACACACGGACACAGGGAGGGGAGCATCACACACTGGGTTGTGTTGGGGGGAAATAGGGGAGGGACAGTGGGGAGTGGGGAGTTGGGGAGAGAAGCATGGGGAGAAATGCCAGATATAGGTGATGGGGAGGAAGGCAGCAAATCACACTGCCATGTGTGCACCTATGCAACAATCTTGCATGTTCTTCACATGTACCCCAAAACCTAAATGCAGTAAAGAAAAAGAATGCTCCGATTAGCCATCACCACAAATCCCTGTGGGCCAAAAATTTACTAATTACCATTTAATTCCTGTGGCTAATTGTGGTAGCTGCACTCACCTTGTCTCAGATTATTAAGCCCTGTCACCTGATTTCCACCACTCTAGGATTCCATAATTCACATTAAGATGAGGTACAAGTTGAGGTAGGATAATTCTACTGCAGCGTTCTCCACCATCATCTCCAGCCTACAAAGCACAGGCCCACAGAAATCTTCAAATATGCTCTTGACCCTCTCACCAATGCATTTCTTTTTCTTTTTTCTTTTCTTTTTTTTTGAGACGGAGTTTCGCTCTTTTCACCCAGGCTGGAGTGCAATGGCGTGATCTTGGCTCATCACAACCTCCGCTTCCTGGGTTCAGGCAATTCTCCTGCCTCAGCCTCCTCAGTAGCTGGGATTACAGGCATGCACCACTGTGCCCAGCTAATTTTTTGTATTTTTAGTAGAGATGGGGTTTCACCATGTTGATCAGAATGGTCTCGATCTCTTGACCTCGTGATCCACCCACCTCGGCCTCCCAAAGTGCTGGGATTACAGGCCTGAGCCACCGCGCCCGGCCCCAATGCATTTCTTAATGCCTCAGAGTATGTCTGCACAAATGCCCCTATCCCGTAACAGAGTTTTACTCCTTCTCTACTAGTGTCCTTACTTTATTATAAAAGTGACTGCATTTGGAGCATTTAATTGGCAGCAGAACTGCAACACCATGAGGACCTAGCCTTGGTTCACAGCTATATCTACCCTAAGATGAGGGACTCCTTCAAACCTATCTTAGAGGCTTTCTGGTGCTGCACATATGTGCTCTGCTGTATTTTCATAGCTTCCAATGTCCTCTTTTTCCTATGCATACTCTCTAGGGTTGTCAGATGAATACAGATGACTCCAGAAACTTTTTGGTAATTATTTTTGTTTTAATACTTAGGTAACATAGTCACTTGATTTCTCAAAGCTTTGGATTCCACTTGCACTTCATTCCATGCCACCAGTGGTGTATGAATGATCATGATACTACTACATGCTGTGTACCTATGAACTTCTTCTAACACCTTCCCCCTACTGTTCTCAATCCTATTGTCAGTAGTTTATTCTTTACTTCCTCAAATTAACAAGGAACCCAATTCCCGGGGTGACTTCCTGTATCTGTTACTATACCTGAAAAGTGCTTTGCAGGAAATAAGGGGTACATTTGCAGTGGAAAACGTGAGGGCAGTTCTTAATAAAAAAGAATAGACAAATATATGGGAAGGGTATTAGAGAACCAAAGTGAATAGTGCAATGCACCATGGCTACTAAAGGTGGGATTACCAGAAGTGGGCCTGAGGGACAGAGGGAAAGAGAGGTAAATAAAAGTTAGAGATATAGAGCCTATGTGGAGAGGGCCACCTTCTAGGAACATTGGGAGAAGGGACTTCATCAGCATTTGACAACACTGCAGGCAACAAGCTGGGAGAAAAATTTCCTGACTGCACTCATCACTGCTGGCTCCCAGAAGAAGAGGGGCCCTTTGATGTGGTCCATATAGGACAGATTCCCTTGAAAGACAGAGCATGGTAAAGAAGAGTGGAGAGTGAATTGGGATGGGAAGATGGAGAGATACCCAGAAAAGAGAGAGGGCCATGCTAATAGTACTCACTAGGAATTGTGCCTGCAGCTTTATGCATATTTTAAGGAGGATTAAAAGCATATTGTCTTGTAAGTGTGAGCTCCAGCAGGGCTGAAATTTGCCTGAGCTTTCTATTGAAATAAGAAATATACCTCCATGGCATTGACCCATGGTAAATGATTAAAACATATTAATTAAGAGTGCTATTTGATAATCATGGGTCTGAGGAACTTGGGGTGCATTTTACCAGCCTGTTAGCTTTATTGATAACAGTGAGATTGATCATTTTAAACCTAGTCTCAGTGAACCTCATTGCTAAGGGCTCTGCTGTTGAAACTGGCTACACAGCAAGAATATGCTTACATAACCAGCAATGTACCAAACCTGGACTGAGACTTTATTTTGCGTTTTCTGGTTTCAAGGTATTCTGTGCATAAATTAATGGTTCCTGATCCGAAAAAAGAAGTGCGTCTTTGCAGGGCTATTATAAAGAGGGAGGATAATCAAAGCTCATACCTGGCCACCCCAGATCCTTTACTATGAGACAGCTTTTGACTACGATGTTTCTCCTTAACACTGGTGCTATGTTGCATCCGTTTTTTTCTCCAACAAACTATAGATTTGCAATCATCACCATTTGGGGTCCTGTGAGTCTTCTTCAGAAATGGAACTGTTCAGCTGCCACAGTTATCACGACATCTGGAGGAAAAAATACACTATACTATGATATGCTTTGACTTTGCTTTGTTTATAGGTATGATTTTCTCTAAAGATACTTTCAGGCTCTATGCAATAAACATATTAAACTCTGCCATTATGGGTTTTTACTCTTAACCTTTGTTATATAACCTAGAAAAGCCTTCACATTCCCCACCAAAAAAAATACACTGTAATTCCTTTTTTTCTGCTTATCTTATGGTTTACAGTTAATAAGACCAAGATCATAGTGAGTATATAAATCAGTGGTGATTAGCCTTTATCATGAATCAGAGTCACCTAGGCAGCCTGTTTAAAATGGAAATCCTAGAGCTCCATTCAGTGGATCTGAGGTGGGGATCATAAGTTCAAATTTTTGATGAAGTCCTATGGTGATTCTGATATGTGCCAAACTAGCCCACTTTAAAATGCATTAGTAAAGTGAGATAAGATTAAATTCATGGTGCAAATCCTTCATGATGTTCCTTTTGGAAATGCAAGTAAATGCTGCCAGAGATATAGAGTCCACAGTTATTTATATAGACAGGGAATGATCTCAGACAAGAATTCTTGACTTAGGTATTATTATTTACAAATTTATTAAGAATCTATTACTTGTCAGGCACTGTGCTAGGCATTAGGGGTACCAGAATAGAGAACAGGTTGTGCTTGTTCAAGCAGAGTCCAATGTTTCTCAATTTTAAAAAAACCTCAGCCCAGAGTCAGAAAGATATTGTTCATATATACATAACTGAAATACAAATATCAGAAAACAATTTTAATCCTACCTACCTGCCATACAATCTGATGTTTACTATCTGGTTCTGGTTGATTCTACTATATCTGATTTCATTTAAAAATATTGTAAGTCTCGACCTACCAAATTTGTTTTAAACTCTGCTAGTGTAGGAAGGTGAAACTTCAGTTTGACAAACACAGGTCTATTTAATAATCTGTGATTTGCATCCTATGAAGCACATGTATACATCCTTCTAGGCACATGTATCATGAAAAGGTGGAATTGCGGAGGCTAAGAACTTCCTCATAAACCTTGCTTCTCAAACTTTAAGGTGAACAGGAATCACCTGCAGATCTTGTTAAAATCAGAAAAGATTCTGATTCAGTAAGTCTGGGACAACGATCTGAGATCCTACATTTCTAACTGTCTTACAGGTGGTGCTGATGCAGCTGGTCCATGGACCACTATTTGAGTAGCATTGCTCTAAAAATTACAAATGTGGGTAGGAGTGTTAAACTGGTAAGGTGGGACCTGGCAGGACTTTCCTATAAGATAATTTCCTCTAAGGAAAGAAGAGTCAAGCATACAAGGCACTGACAGATGAGAACAGATAAGTGTGTGCCACTCATATTTTACCCCAGCCTCTATAACTGAATTTGGTGGAGAGATGGCTATACGTAAACACTTACAAACCAACAAGCATAGAAATAATTGTTTTTTTAAAAATCTGAAATTCCCCAGGGGCTGAAGCATCACTGAGGTGTTACTCTATTGGGCAAGTATAACTAAAATGAGGAAAGGGACTTTATCCACATTTCCATAGTTGTCGTGGAATAGGGTGAGTAGGCTTGGCTCACTGGGGAATTCAGCAAAATCAACTGGGCCTGTTACCTTGAGAACTTCAGCCCATCAGCATCAATGGGAGCTTTAGAAAGATGCAAGATTTATGAGAAGGAGCACAGTGCCCAGTGGACATGACATTGTCTAAAAGAGGATGGCACCCACCTTTCAGTTTCCTAGACTTATTCCTGGATACAGGTAAGATATACCCTAGTCCTCTTCCAAGTGTCTGAGGGGTTATTTTTTCTCCTAGTGCAGGGGAGCAAGTAGATGTCAACCCAACACAAATATTCTGTAACTTATCCAACCCACTGAGCAGTTGTGAAAAACAGGGTATTAACTCCATTTGACAAAAAACATGACTGTCCATTAGAGCAATGGATCTGTAATAACCCCATGTTGGCTTCTCCAGACGAATCCCACAGTAGGCAATGTGAGTTTTACCTATCATTTTAAGTTCTGACAACAAGAACTTTAAGTGTCTCTGCTGAATTTCGTAGGTTCACTGGACAGTTATTCTCATCACTTTTTACATACTGTGTTCAGATTTTAAAAAATATTTTACTGTTTTTGTAAGAAAAGTAATTTATGTTATTTGGGGAAAGATAGATTAGCAGAAAGAAAGAAAACAAAGAAATGAAATAACCTGCTATCTCATAACTCAGAAAACTACTGTTAATCCTTCACGTATTTAACAAAAACAGACAGATTCTGTAGATGATATTATAAGCTGCTTTATTTTTCCAAGAATCATAACGTCTCTGCAATGCACATGTGTGAATATCTGCTACTGAAACATAGAGCAAGCAAGCACTGGCAGTTGGGTCAAAAGGCTACTGGTAGCAGGAAGAACACCTAAAGCAAAGTATTACCACAGGTAAAACATATGACCTGACAAATGCCTGTCAGGGACACTACACATAAGGAATGTCTTCAGTGTCCCTTCGTGGGGCCCTGCAGCCACCCCTGAACTCCCTTGGACCCCTAGGATAGAAGGGGTCCTGTAAATTTCTTTGCATCCACAAAAACGCCCCCAACTTCTGTTTGCTTTTTCTCCTTTTATCCTCCACCCTAGCCATGTTGTCAAATTCTCTTATCATGTCCTCATTGCTGAAATTCATATCATGTATGGCTTCCTTACATTGCTTGAGGTAATGAGCCAATCCCTTGTTGGTTTTTCTTTTGGCTTTCCTGGGTACATCATCCTCAGCTGGGCGCTTTCCTGCAGCCCTTGTTTCACTGTCTGGCTCTCCCTCACTCCCTGGCTCTCCCTCACTGTCTGGCTCTCCTTCCCCCTCAGCCCTTCCCTCTCTCTCTGGCTTTCTCGCTCTCTCTGATCCTGCCTCCATCTCTGCCTCTCCCTCCTTCTCTGACTTTCCTTCTTCTTTTGCCTTTTCCTCACTCTCTGGCTTTTCTTTATGCTTTAACATTTCCTCATCTCCTGTCTTGCCCTTGTTTTCTGTCTTTCCCTCATTTTCTAACTTCTCCTTGTCTTCCAGAGTACAAGCTACTTCTGGCTTTCCCTCGTCCTGTGGCTGTTCTTCATTTTCCATCTTTCCTTGGTTCGAAGGCATTCCTTCATTTTCACTGCAGAGTCTTTCCATGTCGAGATTTCCCCTCCTTTTCCTGTCCTGGGGAATGGGGGCAGAGGGAAGAGGACACAAAGAGGAGACATGGGAGACTGAGGGTGTGGGGTGGAATGGAGGTCTGGACAGTACCTGCATCTCATCTGTCGTGAGGGTTCCCCTAAGCTGGACGTGCCTCCAAGAGGGCCTTCTGCCCACCACGCAGCCCGCCACTCCTCCCACACACATGAGCCAGCCATTGCCTGGCAGGCCCTGCCACCTTCTCTGCACTGGTTCAGCCTGGTAAGGTGCCTGTTCATGTGGGTGGGGGGATGGGCAGGGGCCCCAACTCGGCCATAGCCGGGCCCTCCACACCCTCAACCATTGTGGGCCCCTGTCCATGCAGCCCACCCCGTCTCCCCACACCGCTTTCACGGACCTGTGGGGATTCTGGACAGGTTGTTCCTCCTTTTCAGGCCTCACAGAGCGCTGGGAACAACAGACGCGCAAACCTGCGAACAGACAGGAGACAGGGGTAGGGGCTGCGCGCTCAGCGGGCTCACAGGGACTCGGATCCCTTTCCTGAGTCCAGGCCCTACTCACCCAACATTTTCCTCCCCTACCTCCCCCGCACCCCAGCAGCCATTTCTTTACAGGCTTCGGGCACCAAACCAGGATGCTTTCCAAGATGCGTTTGTCTCTGTGTCCCCTTCTCGCAGAGGCAACCTGTCCCAGCGCCACACTGCTTTTGCGGAGGTCAGATGTTTCCATGGGAGCAAATTGTGAGAGGGGTTTATTTCCAGAATATCTGCGTTTCACTGTCGCACTGCGGGGTCGCTACCCCCACCCCCATTTCCAGCACTAAAATGGAGTGTAGGGCTCAGTGCAAGGGAGCTGGAGTCGAGAAGGCTGGTCAGGCTCGCTTCGGGGTTCTCCCTACCCCGCTACCACCCGCTCCACATCACCCTCCTCACCCTTCTCTGGGATCTCTTCTCCACCCCCTCCCACTCCTACTGCCAGCCACCTGCACCCCTGTCCCATGGTCCGCCGGTAGCCCCGCCTTCACACTGACCTGCGGGTACCCAGGATAGGCCCGTGCCTCCTCCGGCTCGCTGAAGCCCGCTGTCTGTTCCCACGCCGCCCCAGCAGCTCAGACAGCTGGTTCTGCGCGGGCGCCAGGACCCGACCGCAGGGAGGGCTCGGGGGCTGGTGCCCACGTAGGCGCCCGGCGGGTCACGTGAGCGCTGCGTCACCGGAGCTCGGCTCCCCCTTGCCTGACCCACCTCACCATCCATCCCCCAGGGACCGAGAGGCTGGGGAAGGTCGGGGTCGGGGTGCATTTGTGTAGCAAAATAGGGTCACAGAGAAGAGGAGGGAGTGGTGTTCTGACCCTAAGTGCTTTACCTGGCACATCTTAAAGCATCCTCGCAGGGCATTTCTCTCTGATGCCCATTATCGCCAGGTGTGACAGCCGATCAGAGAGGATACCTGACTTTGCCAAGAGCGCTCAGCCCCAGAACTCCAGAGCCCGCTTTCAAGACAATCTCTGCCTGACTCCAGAGGCTGGGGTGGTGGTGCCTGCCAGGAAGCTGAGCTGCCACCTTGAGTGGCGCTGTTCCTGGGGTTCTGTCCTGGGCCTCTTCTCTCCTCAGTCCTCAAATTGTCTCTCTCTGTTTGATCTCATTCATTTCCTGTATACACCGATGACTCCCAGATGTATATCTCCAGGCTATTCCCTTCTCTGTGTCTCATATCAACTGTCTATGGGACATCAGGGCTTGAGTGTCCCTGAGGGACCCCAAAGCCTGTGTACCCCAAATTGATTTCACCAGCTTCCTTCTTGTTGCCTCTGTTGGTCTCTCTCCACACTTGAAACTTACCTTACAACATTTGACCAGTTTTCATAGAGCAAGAATCTCAGACAGCTAGAAAAGAAAGCATTAAAACATCTTAAACATGAATTTCAGATGCACAAATTTATCATACCCCATGGATCACATCACACCCTTGTCATTGATCCCTGCTTGACCCTCTTCCTTCCCTTTTCTTTCCTGTCCTCCTATTTCCTTCCCTTCCCATCCTTCGTCTTTTTTTCTTTCCTTTTCTTTCACATGGGTGAAACCACCACCCACAAAAACTAAAAATCACCAATTTTTTTTAGGCTTCTCCAGTGTAGTGCCATCTACATGTATATATACACATATGTATATTTATATACACATACATGTGTAGGGGTATATGTGTGCCCATATGTGTATATAGTGTGTATTTTTGTACATAAATCTGGGCACCACTATTTTCATTTTGATTTGCAAAATATAATTACAAGATTATAAATTATGTGTATATATACAGGAACAAACAATTCTGATTATATTTCTGCTACAAATCTTTCTTTATTCAGTAAAACCTTGATCTTCCTAGGATACTTTGCTCTATCAATATGTGTATTTGTCATTATCACTACATCACCAATAATTCTGTCCTCAATGTTGAGTTTTTTCTGAATTCTCGAGGCTATGTGTTTTCATTTCCTCCATATAAACTTTCATAAAATTATTATAATCATTCAAAAATTTGATAAAAGTAATATCAAATCATAGTTTAAAAGCTTTCTGTTTTAATAATCTAGTGACAGTGATTTTAAGCTGTCATCAGTAATTACTTGCTAAGTTATTTTGCTGATTGTAGCCAACATATTGAACAACTATTACTCCTATTTTTAAAACATGTACACAAAAATGTGGAATTCGAAATTAAGTTCAAAAAATGTCATTTTATGTAAATTAAAAATCTGTTCACAAAATGAGAAGTCAACACAACTTTTGCATTTGCATGTACTAAATTGACACATTGTTCCTCAGGTAATTACTAGTTTTGAAGAAGATATTACAACAGTTATCTTGATGCATAGTATATGTCGATAAACATATTTTTAAGTTAAATGTTTGTCATCTACTTCTTTAGAAAAGTAACCATTACTAAACATACCATTCACTTGGGACCTTTTGTTTTTTATTGCAGAATTAAAGAATCATTCCCATAGGTAAAATAAATATAGACATATATAAACACTATAAAACCACTAAGTGATACCAATACCTGGAAGAGACATACAGAAAAGGGGAAACTTCAGGCCAATATCCTTAATCAATATGGATGTAAAAATCCCCAACAAAATACTGGCAAACCGAATACAGCAGCACACCAAAAAAGGTATCCACAATGATCAAATAGGGTCTATCTCCAGGATGCAAGTTTGGTTCAATATACACAAATCAATAAATGTGATTTGTCACATAAACAGAGCTAAAAACAACGGCCACATGATCATCTCAATAGATGCTGAAAAGGCTATGGATAAAATTCAACACCTGTTCATGCTAAAAACTCTCAATAAACTAGGTATTGAAGGAATGTACCTCAAAATAACAAGAGCGATCTATGACAAACCTACAGCCAACATTATAGTGAAGGGGCAGAAGCTGGAATCATTTCCCTTGAGAACTAGAATAATATAAGGATGTCTCACACACTGCCATACAAAACCATGGCAAAAATGGAAGTAAAAAGTGGAGATCTGTGGCAGGCATAATAATTTTCTGCAAAGATATCTAGGTCTTAATGCCTGGAACCTGTGAATTTTATCTTATATGGCAGAAGGGGACTTTGCAGATGTCATTAAGTTAAGGATCTTAAGATAGGACGATTACCAAGGATTATCCAGAAAGACCCTAAATGTAATAACAAGTATACTTATAAAAGGGAAACAGAGATTTTACTACAGAAGAAGAAGGCAATGTGAAAACCAAAGCAAGATGCTACACTGCAGACTTCGAAGATGAAGGAAAAGGCCATGAGCCAAGGAAGGTAAGGAACGCAAATTCCAGAAGATGGAAAATGTAAGAAAATAGAGTCTCTCCTAGAACCTCCAGAGGAAGCAAAACTCTTCCAATATCTTTACTTCAGCCCAATAAAACTGCTTTTGGACTTTGGACTTCCACAATTGTAATAGAATTAGCATGTATCATCTTAAGCCAACAAAATTGTTATTTGTCACAGCAGCCCTAAGAACAAAGGTTTCCTAAACCCATTCTGGCTTATTTTAACATAAATATCAGTAATAATATAACTGAATTCCGAGGTGGCAGGGGCCAAGTGGCAGCACTCAACAGTCAAAGGTGAGGTGGGGATAATTACCATAATGTACAGCAGAGGTAAAGCAGCAATCAGAGTAGTCTGGCTCATGTAGCGCTCTGGGACTGGCTAATTAATCACTGTGTTCCTAGAAGTGAAATTGATAGGAAGCCTGCTGCATTCCTACTGAAATTAAACAAACAGAAAACTTCTAGGTCAAATGGACAAAAGACTAATTTAAATTATAGATACAGAATCACGGTCCCTCAATTTCTAGACTTGAGCAATTTTACAGACCCAGAACCCTTGAATGAAGGGGAGGCCAGGTCCCCTTGAGGAAGGACCCCACTACATTACTAACAATCTTTGCAGTGACTCTTTCTCCCATCCTTCCCCAAGGAGACCTCTGGCCTTTTACCGGGGTAACTGTGCATTGGGGAAAGGGAAATGATCAGATATTTTGGGGACTACTGGACACTGGCTCTAAGCTTATGTTAATTTTTGGGGAACCAAAATGTCATCATGGTCCTCCAGTTAAAATAGAGGCTTATGGAGGTTAGGTAATTAATGAGGTTTTAGCTCAGGTCTGACTAAGTCCAGTGGGTCCCCAGACCCATTCTGTAGTCATTTCCCTAGTTCTAGAATGCATAATTGGCTTAGACACACTTAGCAAATGGCAGAACACCCACATTGGCTCCCTGACTGGTAGGCTGAGAGCTATTATGGTAGGAAAGGCCAAATAGAAGCCATTAGAACTGTCTTTACCTAGAAAAAATAGGAAATCAAAAACAATATAGCCTCCCTGGAGGAATTGCAGAGATTAGTGCCACCATCAAAGTATTGAAACACACAGGGGTGGTGATTCCCACCACATTCCCATTCAACTCTACCATATGGCCTGTGCCGAAGACAGAGGAATCTTGGAGAATGACAGAGGATTATCTTAAGCTTAACCAAGTGGTGACTCCAATTGCATCTGCTGTACCAGATGTGGTTTCATTGCTTGAGCAAATTAACATGTGTCCTGGTACCTAGTATGTAGCCATTGACTTGGCAAATGCCTTTTTCTCCATTCCTGTTCATAAGGCCCACCAGAAGCAATTTGCCTTCAGCTGGCAAGGGAAGCAATGTACCTTTACTATCCTACCTCAAGGTATATCCACTTTCTGGCTTTGTATCATAATCTTTTTCAGAGAGACCTTGATCACTTTTCACTTCTGTAAGCTATCACACTGGTCCATTACATTGATGATATTATGCAGATTGGATCCAGTGAGGAAGAAGTAGCAAAAACACTGGGTTTATTGGTAAGACATTTGCATGCCAGAGTACAAGAAATAAATCTGACTAAAATTCAGGGTCTCTCTACCTCAGTCAAATTTCTAGGGTTCCAGTGGTGTGGGACCTGTGGAGATTGCCTCTAAGGTGAATGATAAGTTGCTGCGTTTAGCTCCTCCTACAACCAAGAAAGAGGTACATTGCTAGTGGTCCTATTTGGCATTTGGAGGCCACACATTTCTCATTTGCGTGTGTTACTCTAGCCCATTTATCAAGTGGTCTGAAAGGCTGCCCATTTTGAGTGGGGTCCAGAATAAGATAAGGCTCTGGAAGAGGTCCAGGCTGCTGTGCAAGCTGCTCTGCCACTTGGGCCATATGACCCAGCAGATCCAATTGTGCTTGAGGTGTCAGTGGCAGATAGGGATGCTGTTTGGGACCTTTGTCAGGCTCTCACAGGTGAATCACAGCAGAGGCCTCTAGGATTTTGGAGCAAGGCCCTGCCATCTTCTGCAGATAGCTACTCTCCTTTTGAGAGACAGCTCTTGGCCTGTCATTGGGCTTTGGTGGAAACTGAACGTTTGACCATAGGTCATCAAATCATAGTGCCACCCGAACTGCCTATCATGGACTGAGTACTTTCTAACCCAGCTAGCCATTAAATGGGTCGTGGACAGCGGTATTCCATCATCAGCTGGAAGTTGTATATACGTGATTGGGCTCAAGCAGGTCCTGGAGGCACAAGTAAGTTACATGAGGAAGTGGCCCAAATACACAAGGTCTCCACTACTGGTTCCCTGCCTTTTCTCCCCCAGCCTGCCATGATGGCCTCATAGGGAGTACCTTATGATCTGTTGACAGAAAGAAAAGACTCAGGCCTGGTTCACAGATAGTTCTGAGCGATATGCTGACACCATGTGAAAGCGGACAGCTGCAGCACTACTGCCCCTTTAGAGGACATCCCTGAAGGACAGCAGTGAAGGGATAAACCTTGCTACTCTGACACAGGGGCCCATATGCTGGTCTTGCATCAGCATGCCTTTGACATCAAATTTAAATATATTTTTTCCTAAGCAAAACAAACTTTATAATATTGGCATAGTAATTATTTCAGTAAAACATAAAATCTTTTAGGCCAGTTATCAAAAGGCAAAAGAATATTATGTTGGAAGACATGTCTTTCTGAGGTGCACAGAATATTACATTGGAAGAAAACATGCCTTTTAAAATGGGAAAAAAAGCCAAAAAATGGCAAGATGCAAAAAAAGCTGAAAGATGGGTTAAAAAAATTAAAATCTCTTATACTTTATTAAGAGTAAATCAACCCTTTAAGAAAATTTCATTGTTCTAATCAATAATTTGGTGTCTAAGTGCTTTTTTTTACATCAAGCCCAATCTCTAGAAAGAGCATTATAATTTCCCTTTAATTATAGACAACTTGATCATATAAAAGATTTTGTTTCCTTTGAAACTAAATCGTCTTACTGTGACTTACACAAACCATTCATGACATGCTCGGACTTTTTAGTCTGTCCTGAACATCCCTCTTTTTTACACAACCAGTAATTTTTTTTTAGAACTAAATTTACTATACAAGAGTCTTTCTTGTATAAATTTTTTCTCTATAAGCTTTCTTACCATCATAAAAACCTCTTTATTTTTATAACTTTCTTTACATCTCTTTTATTTACTGGTTCCTTTACCTAGTTTTATACATAACCTTTAAATGAGCTTTGAATTAGACAAAACTTCTTTACTTTTTTAAAGAATGACACACATTTTTAAGCAAGAATATTTTTCTACCACATAATTTTATTGGGAAATAGTCAAATAAATTACCTGTTATTTAATTTAATATAACTTTGTATTTTAAATTATTAAAGTTTGTCTACAAGTATTTATCCCATTATATTTACCTAATTATTTTATTTTAATTATTTACACAGATTATTTCTGAAAACCATGATGTCATCATTTAAAGTTATAAAGCCACCATTACAAAATAATAAATGGGACAGTGAAAAAGATCTGACCTAAATGACTCCGCTTGCTTTTTAACTCCAAGCTGTCTTTGTTTATTTCTGGATGTAGGCTGAACTAACTTTGGGAGGAACTTAGTTTATAGTTTAGTATTGAAACAACAATGATAATGGTCCTTTTCCAAAATAAACCTCTCTACTGCCTGTGGATTAGACTGTCTAAAACCACAGGAGTAGAAGTTATTGTAATCTTACTAAATTCAAGATGCAGTTATTTTTATTAAACCAATAACAATGTCTTATTTATTTATTCTATGTTGGGCTTTGTTTATAGTTTTGTATCCTGTATATCAAATCTTGACACCTTGTAGCATTTGGCAGGGATAAGGATAAAATTGCTTGATTAATAAATGCAAACAAAAATGTATGCTGGCAATTCTAATGTTAAGACACTTCTAATATTACTTTACCAATCATTTTAGAGCTAGCTTACTTATTAAAGATTTTATTAAGTTACATAAACTTGAAAAAGCTGTTGACTAGTCTTTCTTTTCTTTTTTCTTGATGAAGTATTTCATTCAAGCACTTTTATTTTTTAAGCCAATAAATTAGATATCTTTATATATTTTCAGTAGTGAAACATTGTGTACACAACACATATATACACAGACCTATTAGGCATGCTGATAGAAGTACATCTTATACATTCCTCAGACCTCCTATTATTCTATCTGAGACTTGCAAATTCTTGATAACTGGTTTCCTTATCCTATCAGTTGCCAACTAAATAGCCCTAAATCTGTATATTCAAGGAAAGAACTCTTAGATGAAAAATCAGATAACAAAATTTATAATCTCAAGGTACAGAGAGAAAAAGTCTGGTGATGCTAGAGGGAAATTAAAGATAGATGTTAAATTAAACATAAAATTATAGAAATTTATTATAGGATTGTATAAGGAGACCAACTTTATTTAGATAGAGACTGTCTTTTTTTATCTGAATCTCTGAGCTGTGGACAGAGCCCACACTAAATTCTGGGTCTCTAAAAGGGAGAATTATTATGAAGGTATCCCACATGATGCTTTTACAATGTACTTAAAAACATTTTTTTCCTAAACAAAGACATTTCTAAGTGTATAAACTATGTTCTTCCTTAAAAACCCAAGCATAGCCTCTGTTGCAGTAACTATTTTAGTTTAAAAAATCAGATGAAAGCAGAATTCAGTCAGCTGAGAAGAAGAAAAAACCTATGCTCAAAAAAAGACAAGGTCTTAGGAGAGAAGAACAAACAAAAAACAACAACATAAAGTTTTTTTAAAATACAAATATGCATATATGCATGCACACACATGCACACACACACATCTTGGATATTAGCCTTTTAATTGAGCCCTTTTAACCATTGAGCTCCTCTAAAAATAATTCCTTTTACATCTCATTAGCATATTTTAGCTAGGACAAATTGCAGCTATTTTATTTTTTTATTGCATTTTAGGTTTGGGGGTACATGTGCAGAACGTGCAAGATAGTTGCAAAGGTACACACGTGGCAGTCTGATTTGCTGTCTTCCTCCCTTTCACCCACATCTGGCATTTCTCCCCATGCTATCCCTCCCCAGCTCCCCCCTCCCGCTGTCCCTCCCCTATTACCCCCAATAGACCACAGTGTATAGTGCTCTCTTCCCTGTGTCCATGTGTTCTCATTGTTCATCACCCGCCTATGAGTGAGAATATGCGGTATTTCATTTTCTGTTCTTGTGTCAGTTTGCTGAGAATGATGTTCTCCAGATTCATCCATGTCCCTACAAAGGACACAAACTCATCGTTTTTGATTGCTGCATAATATTCCATGGTGTATATGTGCCACATTTTTCCAATCCAGTCTATTATCAATGGGCATTTGGGTTGATTCCAGGTCTTTGCTATTGTAAACAGTGCTGCAATGAACATTCGTGTACATGTGTCCTTATAGTAGAACGATTTAAAGTCTTTTGGATATATACCCAGTAATGGGATTGCTGGGTCAAATGGAATTTCTATTTCTAAGGCCTTGAGGAATCGCCACACTGTCTTCCACAATGGTTGAACTAATTTACACTCCCACCAACAGCGTAAAAGTGTTCCTTTTTCTCCACATCCTCTCCAGCATCTGTTGTCTCCAGATTTTTTAATGATCGCCATTCTAACTGGCGTGAGATGGTATCTCAATGTGGTTTTGATTTGCATCTCTCTGATGACCAGTGACGATGAGCATGTTTTCATATGATTGTTGGCCTCATATATGTCTTCTTTCATAAAGTATCTGTTCATATCCTTTGCCCACTTTTGAATGGGCTTGTTTTTTTCCTGTAAATCTGTTTGAGTTCTTTGTAAATTCTGGATATCAGCCCTTTGTCAGATGGGTAAACTGCAAAAAATTTTTCCCATTCTGTTGGTTGCCGATTCACTCTAGTGACGGTTTCTTTTGCCGTGCAGAAGCTGTGGAGTTTGATTAGGTCCCATTTGTCTATTTTGGGTTTTGCTGTCAATGCTTTTGGTGTTTTGTTCATGAAGTCCTTGCCTACTCCTATGTCCTGAATGGTTTTGCCTAGATTTTCTTCTAGAATCAATATTGTGAAAATGGCCATACTGCCCAAAGTAATTTACAGACTCAACGCTATCCCCATCAAACTACCACTGACTTTCTTCACAGAACTGGAAAAAAACCACCTTGAACTTCATATGGAACCAAAAGAGAGCCAGCATAGCCAAGTCAATTCTAAGCAAAAAGAACACAGCAGGAGGCATCACACTACCGGACTTCAAACTGTACTACAAGGCTACAGTAATCAAAACAGCATGGTACTGGTACCAAAATAGAGATATAGACCAATGGAACAGAACAGAGGCATTGGAGGCAACACAACATATCTACAACCATACAATCTTCGATAAACCTGACAAAAACCAGCAATGGGGAAAGGATTCCCTGTTTAATAAATGGTGTTGGGAAAACTGGCTAGCCATGTGCAGAAAGCAGAAACTGGATCCCTTCCTGACACCTTACACTAAAATTAACTCCAGATGGATTAAAGACTTAAACATAAGACCTGGCACCATAATTGCAGCTATTTTAGAAGTACCAAGTATGAAACTGGAATGAGATTGATTAAAAAACTAAACCTAGGTTGTCATGAAAAAAAAAAAAAAAAAGCAGGATCTTGGCTATGGAACTGCAGCATGGGATGACAGCATTGCTCTTTTAGTTTGGCCCAGCTAGCAAAAAAGATGGCCGTATAATGTAAATAAAGCCCCTTACATAGTCAAAATAAAAAATACTTCCTATTTTTTGCTTTTTCTCCCCTGTCCACACCACCTTTTGTGTGTGTGTGTGTGTGTGTGTGTTTGTGTGTGTGTGTGTGTAGGGGAATTTAGCCACTTTAGAGGCCTTGTTCCCCGTAATTTTGAACTTTCCTTCAGATTTGATGAAGTCAAATAGAGTTGGTCAAACCCAATAAGAAAAAGACCATGGATAAATTCCTGGACTCCTGCATCCTCCCAAGCCTAAACCAGGAGGAAGCTGAAACTATGAATAGACCAATAACAAGGTCAGAAGTCGAGGCAGCAATTAAGAGCCTACCACACAAAAAAAGCCCAGGTCCAGACGGGTTCACAGCCGAATTCTACCAGACACACAAAGAGGAGCTGGTACCATTCCTTCTAAAACTATTTCAAACAATCCAAAAAGAGGGAATCCTTCCCAAATCATTTTATGAGACCAACATCATTCTGATACCAAAACCCGGCAGAGACCCAACAAGAAAAGAAAACTTCAGGCCAATATCCATGATGAACATAGATGCAAAAATCTTCAATAAAATATTGGCAAGCCGATTGCAACAGCAAATCAAAAAACTTATTCACCATGATCAAGTAGGATTCATCCCGGGGATGCAAGGCTGGTTCAACATACGCAAGTCTATCAACGTAATTCACCACATAAACAGAACCAAAAACAAAAACCACATGATTATCTCAATTGACACAGAGAAGGCATTTGACAAAATTCAACAGCCCTTTATGCTAAAAACCCTCAATAAACTCGGTATCGATGAAATGTATCTCAAAGTAATAAAAGCTATTTATGACAAACCAACAGCCAATATCATACTGAATGGGCAAAAACTGGAAGCATTCTCTTTGAAATCTGGCACTAGACAAGGATGCCCTCTTTCACCACTCCTATTCAATATAGTTCTGGAAGTTCTAGCCAGAGCAATCAGGCAAGAAAAAGAAATAAAGGGTATTCAAATAGGAAAGGAGGAAGCCAAATTGTCTCTATTTGCAGACGACATGATAGTATACCTAGAAGACCCCATCACCTCAGCCCAAAAACTCCTGAAACTGATAAGCAACTTCAGCAAAGTCTCGGGATATAAAATCAATGTGCAAAAATCACAAGCATTCGTCTACACCAATAACAGACTTAAAGAAAGCCAAATCAAGAACGAACTGCCATTCACAATTGCTACAAAAAGAATAAAATACCTTGGAATACAACTCACAAGGAACGTAAGGGACCTCTTCAAGGAGAACTACAAACCGCTGCTCAACGAAATCAGAGAGGACACAAACAGATGGAGAAACATTCCATGTTCATGGTTAGGAAGAATTAACATTGTGAAAATGGCTATACTGCCCAAAGTAATTTACAGAATCAACGCTATCCCCATCAAGCTACCATTGACTTTCTTCACAGAACTGGAAAAAACCACCATGAACTTCATATGGAACCAAAAGAGCGCCCACATAGCCAAGTCAATTCTAAGCAAAAAGAACACAGCGGGGGGCATCACACTACCGGATTTCAAACTATACTACAAGGCTACAGTAATCAAAACAGCATGGTACTGGTACCAAAACAGAGATATAGACCAATGGAACAAAACAGAGGCACCGGAGGCAAGACAACATATCTACAACTATACAATCTTTGATAAACCTGACAAAAACAAGCAAGGGGGAAAGGATTCCCTGTTTAACAAATGGTGTTGGGAAAACTGGCTAGCCATGTGCAGAAAGCAGAAACTGGACCCCTTCCTGACACCTTACACTAAAATTAACTCCAGATGGATTAAAGACTTAAACATAAGACCTGGCACCATAAAAACCCTAGAAGGAAATCTAGGGAAAACCATCCAGGACATAGGAGTAGGCAAGGACTTCATGAACAAAACACCAAAAGCATTGGCAACAAAAGCCAAAATAGACAAATGGGACCTAATGAAACTCCACAGCTTCTGCACGGCAAAAGAAACAGTCACTAGAGTGGATCGGCAACCAACAGAATGGGAAAAAATTTTTGCAGTCTACCCATCTGACAAAGGGCTGATATCCAGAATTTACAAAGAACTCAAACGGATTTACAGGAAAAAAACAAACAAGCCCATTCAAAAGTGGGCAAAGGATATGAACAGACACTTTACGAAAGAAGACATATATGAGGCCAACAATCATATGAAAAAATGCTCATCGTCACTGGTCATCAGAGAGATGCAAATCAAAACCACATTGAGATACCATCTCACGCCAGTTAGAATGGCGATCATTAAAAAATCTGGAGACAACAGATGCTGGAGAGGATGTGGAGAAAAAGGAACACTTTTACACTGTTGGTGGGAGTGTAAATTAGTTCAACCATTGTGGAAGACAGTGTGGCGATTCCTCAAGGCCTTAGAAATAGAAATTCCATTTGACCCAGCAATCCCATTACTGGGTATATATCCAAAAGACTATAAATCGCTCTACTATAAGGACACATGTACACGAATGTTCATTGCAGCACTGTTTACAATAGCAAAGACCTGGAATCAACCAAAATGCCCATTGATAATAGACTGGATTGGGAAAATGTGGCACATATACACCATGGAATATTATGCAGCAATCAGAAATGATGAGTTCGTGTCGTTTGTAGGGACATGGATGAATCTGGAGAATGTCATCCTCAGCAAACTGACACAAGAACAGAAAATGAAACACCGCATATTCTCACTCATAGGCGGGTGATGAAAAATGAGAACACATGGACACAGAAAGGGGAGTACTAAACACTGGGGTCTATTGGGGGGAAAAGGGGAGGGCCAGTGGGAGGGGGAGGTGGGGAGGGATATCCTGGGGAGAAATGCCAAATGTGGGTGAAGGGGAGAAGGAAAGAAAAGCACACTGCCATGTGTGTTCCTACGCAACTGTCTTGCATGCTCTGCTCATGTACCCCAAAACCTAAAATCCAATAAAAAATTAAAAAAAAATAGAAAAAGACCAAAACAGCAATAAAAACAGAAACAAACAAACAACAACAACAAAACAGGTAAGCAAAACAAATGATTGCACAATTTATATGATTACTGAGTGCTCTAATGATAAGGAGAAATTAACACCAGCTGGTTGTTAATCTTAACTTTAGCCAAGACAAACCCCAATTAAGTTACTTACCAAGGGATGGGTTTGAAGCTGAACACTGCTTTCCACTATTCTAGAAGCAGGAAAAAGAACTCATCTTCCTTGTTGGAAGCAAGATCAAACTCCATAAAGAAATTACCTGCCTTCCATCACCATGGAAGCAGGAAAACTTGCCTTCCTCATGTTTGAAGCAAATAAAACACAAGACAAAAAGGAGTTGTACAGCAAAATAAACCAGATATTGACCAGATTTGGGGAGATCAGGAATTCTCTGGAGGATGTGCTCTCAGACTTCAGTAAATTTTCCTATTGGTTTGAGCCATAAAGTTAGTTCATGCTGGTACCAAGTACCAATAAGAGATTTGTGAAAGGTCAAAGGCATCTCCACTCGGAATTCCTCCATGATTACCAAATGCGAACCCTGAATATCTGGGATGGTCTCAGTTAATTCAGAAAGTTTATTTTGCCAAGATGAGGATGCACTCCCATGACAGCCTCAGGAAGTCCTGAAGACATGTGACCAAGGTGGTTAGGGCACAGCTTGGTTTTATATATTTTAGAGAGACATGAGACATCAATCAATATAGTTAAAAAGTACATTGGTTCCACCCAGAAAGGCAGGAACAACTCAAGACAGGGAGGGGGCTTCCAGGTTACAAGTAGGTGAGAGACAAATGGTTGCATTCTTTCGAGTTTCTGATAAGCTTTTCCAAAGGAGGCAATCAGATATGCATCTATCTCACTGAGCAATGTGGTGACTTTAAATAAAATGGGAGGCAAGTTCGCCCTGAGAAGTTCCCAGCTTGACTTTTCATTTTAGCTTAGTAAGTTTGTGGCCCCAAGATTTTCCTTTCACACTTTGCTTCCTATGTGGTTATTTCTTCTGAATCAAGATCTGACCACCAGCCCCTAACAGAGCTGGATTTTTGACAAAACAAGTCTGTGCTGTTATAGACACATGAGCTGGCTATAGTTTACTCAAATATGCATTTTGCAATTGTTCACATTATCTGATCTTTCCAACTATGATCACTAAACTCTCTTCAGAGTATTTCCCCTGTGATGTGATGGTTTGTGTCTGGATTTCAGCCATGTTATCTGCACATGTTTTCTTATACACAATTGGCCCTATCACTTTGGATTTTTTTGGGATACCTTCAGTAGTTTACCAGGTGGGCCTACAATGTCCCATTCATTTGTCTCTAAATTCATCTCTGCCAAATTGCTGAAGGCAGACATTAACAAAGATGCAAGGGATGATTCCTGGGCTTCCTGAGTCCTTTGACCTGGGGACAGAAGCATTTAATACCCAGGAAGTGGATCTGACAAAATATAATTGGTGGTGCTAGCAAAGTCTGGAACATCTAGACAATATTGTTTTCTAATAGAAAAATATTTTAAAGGAAACGAAAAGGGAACTGAGACCAAACTAACTGAGCATTCAAGGGGATTAAGGATTAAGAGTTCAAGTGTTAAGAGTTTTATGTCCCCAAGATGATATGTTGAAATCTTAACCTATCAATTCTAGTACCTCAGAATGTGACCTAATTCGAAAATACATTACTTACGTAAGTAATTAGTTAAACTAAGTGAGGCCATGGGACCTGAGGCAGGAAGGCAAAGCCAAAAAATCTCTCCAGCAGGTTTTACCTGCAGTAGATGCCTGTTATCAGTTGAGGAAGTGCCCATGTATTCCTAGTCTGTTAGGGTTTTCCATCATGATAGAGTGTTGGATGTTGTCAAATGCTTTTTCTGCATCTATAAATTATGTGTTTTTTTCTTTTATCTTGTTAATACAATGTGTCAGATTACTTGGTTATTAGATGTTAAACCTTGTCTTCCTGGGTATGTTGTTGGATTCAGTTGGCTGGTATTTTATTAGGGGTCTCTCATCTCCATGGTTAGCTGTATTCCTAGGTGTTTTGTTCTTTTTGTGGCAATTGTGAATAAAATTGCCTTCTTGCTTTGGCTATCAGCTTGACTGTTGTTGGTGGATAGCAATGGCTGGTGATTGTGATATTTGGGGAGAACAGTGAATAGGAGACAGGACTAAGGTGCAGTTCACACTTGGATGGAGAGAACAGCAAGTGAAAACTCTCACTGTAAACTTTTGCTCCAAGAACCCCTGCAGGAAAGGGCATAACAAAAAAACTAGACCAATACCCCTGATGAACGATGCAAAACTCCTCAATAAAATGTTAGCCAACTGAATCCAACAGCATATCCAAAAGTAAATATACCAAGATTAAGTGGGTTTCATACCATGGATGTACGGATGGTTTAACATGTACAAGTCAACAAATGTGATACATCACATAAACAGAATTAAAAACAAAAATCATATGATTATCTCAATAAGCTACCTTTGTCCCAGAGGAGCAGCCTCCTTGGTGTGCTGCACTACTATTCACTGGAGTATAAGACACTGCATGGTCTAGAGTCCTGAGGACACAGCCATACTACCACCACTGGATCCAACCAGTGTCACAATACTTAAGGTCTCTGGATGGACATGGGGAGATATCAGCAGTGCATCAGGGATGTGGGGATGCAGGGGTGTTGGACCCCAGTAAAGGATGTATTCTGGTGGGAGCTGGCCTCTCAGAAAAGAAGTGTTCTGCACCTGCTCGAGTTTTTGGGGGATCTATGGAGCCCATTGTAAACTCTGTCTCTGGAACAATGCCATTATGTGGACTCCATGAACCACCCTATACTAATATGAAAGTCCATGAGGATTGAGGGACTTTTTCATGGCTAGAATTGTGAAAATCTGTGGTGGGAAAATAAACCACTGAGGAGCTCCTGCTTACCTTTTCCTCAAATTGGGTTGTTTTTCCTGTTTCCGAATTGATCCCAGCTCCCTCACATCCCTTTCCTTTCATGCCTCAGAGGTTTCCTGCCACTTCCTTGCTGAATTCCAGTGTTCTCTCTTGGATGCTCTATTTGATGTGTGATTATCTATTCACTGTTTTGGTCCTCCTTTAGGGAGGAGGTAAGGGCTGGATGCCTCCAGTCAGCCATCTTGAAGTCCCTCATTGACAGTATTAATTCTTCCAATCCAAGAACACAATATATTTCTATTTATTTGTGTCTTCAATTTCTTTTATGAATAGCTTTTGTCTCCTAGGGGAAATTTATTTCTAAGTATTTTATCCTTTTGATGCTATTGTAAATAATTCATTGTTGGTTTATAGAAACATAATTCAATTTTGTATGTTGATTGTGTGTCCAGCAAATTTTTTGAATTTATGTATTAGTTCTAACATTTTATTGGTGGCATCTTTTGGGTGTTCTATATATAAGATCATGACATTTGCAAATAGAGACAGTTTTACTACTTCCCTTCTGATTGTGATGACTTTCATTTATTTTCTTGCTTGATTGATCTGGCTAGTACTTCCAGTAATACATCGAATAGAAGTGGTGAGAGTGGGCATCATCTTTGTCTTATTCCTGATCTTAGAGGAAAAGCTTTTAATGTTTTCACCATTGAATATGATGTTAGCTGTTATATGACCTTTATTATGTTGCGGCACATTCCCTCTACACTTAATTGTTGATGGTTTTTATCATGAAAGGACTGAATATTGTCAAATGACCTTTCTGTATCTACTGAGATGATTGTGTGATTTTTGTTCTTCATTCTGTTAATGTGCTGTATCACATTTATTGACTTTTTCCCTACAAAGGACACGAACTCATCGTTTTTTATGGCTGCATAGTATTCCATGGTGTATATGTGCCACATTTTCCCTGTCCAGTCTATCAACCATCTATTCATCCCTGCGATAAATTCCAGTTGATCATGATGTGTGATCCTTTAATGTTCTGTTAAAACCAGTTTGGTAGTATTTTGTTGAGCATTTTCACATCTATGTCAATCAGGGATATTAGCCTGTAATTTCTTATTGTAGTGGCCTTCTTTGGCTTTGCTATCAGGGTAATGCTGACCTTGTAAAATTTGTTTGGAAGTGTTTCCTACTTTTGATTTCTTTGGACTAGTTTGAGAAGGATTGGTATTAATTCGTCTTTAAATAAATAAAGAATTCGCCACTGAACACATCAGATCCTGGGCTTTATTTTTATAGGACTTTTTAATTACTGATTCAATTTCCTTATTCATAATTGTTCTGTTAAAAATTTCTATTTATTAATGTTCCAGTCTTAGTAGGTTATATGTTTGTAAGACTATTCATTTCTTCTAGGTCATCCAATTTGTTGGTGTATAATTATTCATGATACTCTCTTACCATTCTCTTACTTTCTGTAATATCAGTTCTAATATTTGCTCTTTTGTCTCTGATTTTATTTGTTTTTTCTCCTTTTTTAGTAAATCAAGCAAAAGTTTTGTCAATTTTATCTTTTCAAAACACCAACTCTGCTTCTTTGATTTTTACTATTGTGGTTCTAGTCTATAATTAATCTATTTCTGCCCTAATATTTATTTTCTTCCTTCTACTAACTTTGAGTTTAGTTTGTTCTTTGTTATTAATTTTTTTTTATTTTTAGTTGTTGCTCAGTTTTTTTTAAAATTATACTTCAGGTTCTGAGGGTATATGTGCAGAACACGCAGTTTTATTACATAGGTATACATGTGCCATAGTGATTTGCTGCACCCATCCCCCCATCACTACATTAGATATTTCTCCTAATATCGTCCCTCCCAATCTCCCACCCCTTACTGTCCCTCCCCTAACCCCCTTACCCTCCGGCAGGTCCCAGTGTGTGATGTTTTCCTCCCTGTTTCCATGTGTTCTCATTGTTCAACACCCACTTAGGAGTGAGAATATGCAGTGCTCGGTTTTTTGTTCTTGTGCCAGTTTGCTGAGGATGATGGTTTACAGCTTCATCTAGTTTTTTGAGTTGCTAAGTGAGATTTTATAATTTGAGATCTCTCTTTGTTCTTCAGGTGGGATTTAACTATAAACTTTCCTCTGAGAACTGCTTTTGCTTCATTTTATGAGTTTTGGCATGTTGTGTTTCCATTTTTATTTGTCTCAAGATATTTTTAAATATTCCCTTTGATTTCTTTTTTTGCCCCATTGATTGTTCAGGAGCATGTTGTTTAATTTCTGCATATTTCAGTATCTTCCATTCTCTTTCTTTTTTAATTTTTAATTTTTGTGGGTATATATATTTATGTACTTCCATATCATTTGGTAAGAAGAGATGCTTGATATGTTTGCAGTCCTCTTGAACATTTTAAGATTTTTTTGTGGTCTAACATATAATCTGTTCCAGAGAATGTTTCATTTGCACTTGAGAAAAAATATATTCTTTTTCTGTTGGGTGCTATGTTTTGTGTATTTTTGTTTGGTCTATTTGGTCTAATGTGGATTCCAAGCCCAGTGTTTCCTTATTGATTTTCTGTCTAGATGACCTAATCATTACCTGAAAATAAGGTATTGAAATACCCTATTATTATTGTATTGCTGTTTGTTTGATAAATTGCTCCCTATATTATTATATAATAATTTTCATGGTCTCCTGTGATCAGTTTTGACTTAAAATTTATCTTTTTTTCTGTTACAAATATAGCTACACTTGCTCTGTTTAGGTTACTATTTCCATGGAATATATTTTCCATTTCTTCACTTTCAGTCTGGGTATGTCCTTAAATCTGAAGTGAACCTTTCTAAGGTTCACTGAGGTAGCATACAGTAGGTCTGGTTTTTTAATTCATTCAGCTACTCTATGATTTTTCATTGGTGAATTTAATCCAATTTCATTGAAGGTAATTAACAATAGGTGAACACTAACTGTTGCCATTTTGTTAATTGTTTTTTGGTTGTTCTATGGAACCCTTTTTTCTTTCTTTCTGTCTTGCTGAGTTTTTAGTGATTTGGTGTTTTTCTATAGTGGTATATTTTGGGTTTTTTTCTCTTTATCTTTTTGTGTCTCTATGATAGAGTTTTACTTTATGGTTTCCATGAGGCTCACATAAATCATTTTATAGTTATACCAGTTTATTATAGGCTGATAAGAACTTACCTTCATCACAAAAAGAGGCCTACACTCTTACTCCTTCCTCACAAATTTTGTGTCTGATTTTTGACACTTTGGTTATAATATATCTTGGTGAAGTGTTCTTGGGTTGAGCCTGATTGGCAAACTTGAGCTTTAGGTACCAGGATGTCTATATCTCTCCCTAGATTGGGGTAGTTTTCAGCCACTATTTTTAAAAGTATTCCTTCTACCCTGTTCCCTTTCTCTTCTCCTTCTGTGATGTGAGGCATGCAAAAGTTAGCTCTTTTAAGTTAGCTCTTTTGTCCCAAAATTACTGTAGGCTTTATTGCTTTCTTTTTATTCACTTTTCTTTTTTCCCACCTGCCTGGATACTTAGAAATGACCTGTGTTCAGATTCTTCTGCTCGGTCACATCTGCTTTGATGCTTTCTATTGCATTTTAAAATTTGATTCACTGTATTCTTCATCTCCAGAATTTCTATTTGGTTATTGTTTATGATTTCTGTATTTTTCTTAAACTTCTCATTTTGTTCCTGTTTTATTTTTGTAATTTTTGTTTGTGCTTTCTTATAGCTTTCCAAGCTTCCTTAAAATCATTATTTTAAATTGTGTTTCAGGAATTTGTGGATTACCATGTTTTGCAGGTTGTTTACTGGAATATTGCTGTGTTTCTTTAATGCTGTCATGTTTCCTTGATTTTTCATGTTTTAAAAAGTCTTGTATTGCTGTTTTCACATTTGAAGAAATAGTCACTTTATTAGTGCATTCTCACATTGCTATAAACAACTACCAGAGACTGGGTAATTTCTGAAGAAATGAGGATTAAAAGGACTATGCTTCCTGTACAGTTCCACAAGCTGTACAGGAAGTATGGCTGGGAAGGCCTCAGGAAACTTACAATCATGGTGGAAGGTGAAGGGGAAGCAAGCATGTCTTACATGACTGACAGGAAGAAGAGAGTGAAGAGGGGAGTGCTACACACTTTCAAACAACTAGATCTCCTGAGAAATCTATCATGAGAACAGCAAGGGGGAAGTCTGCCTCCATGATTCAATCGCCTCCCACCAGGACCCTCCTTCGACACTGGGAATTACAATTCGACATGAGATTTCAGTGGAGACACAGAGTCGAACCATATCAATCACTTTCTTCCATCTTTAGTGGCTGTTTTCAGGAGATAAGCACCTTCACCAAACAGCCTAGCTAGGGATTCCAAAGTTCTCTCAGAGTTTTCCCATGGTTGTACCCACTCCACACCTCTTGTTTCTGCTCCAAGGAGAAGGTAATTCTTGAAATTGTATTTTCTTTCTTGACCCTGCCAAGCCAGTCTGAGTACTGAGAACATTCTGTTTATTTTTTCTAGGGTGGTGCCCTAAAATGCTCAAATTTGTGTGTCTTATCCCAATTACACAGAGTCAAGCCAGCTCTGTGTGAGACACCTGCACAGAGTATCCTCAGGAATGAACTTGAAGAGCCATCCTGGGGGTAGGATGAGGCAAATAGAGTGCTTGGAATGCCTTTGGATTATAGGTAGAGAAGTCCACAGGCAAGACGTGTCAAGAAGCTTGTGTCCAGCCTTCCTGATGGAGTCTGCAGAGTGGTTAGTAAGTTTTGTGCCCTCTCCTTCCTACTCTCACCATCTCCCAACCACTCAGCCACACGAATGACCTCAGTCTTCTGTGTGGGACAAAAGAAAAGTGAACCTCAATTAGTGTCCTGCATGGCTGGGGGGAGCCAGGAGCACATTTACTATGCTCTTATTTTCCCCTGTGAGAAAAATTGCAGTCCAAAGAAGCCATTCTTGGCCCCAAGTTATGCTGTCTTGGGGGATAATTGATGTGGATAAAGTGAAACTGTTCTTTTTATCCTCTTAAATGCATCTATTTTTGCATTTTATAAGCAACAGTGTGCTAGAATTTCTGTACTGGACCCCCAGGCTTCCTCAAAGATGCCCCCATTCATGGATAGCTGTCTAAACTGATGCTTCTACAGGGAGATGATGGTAGAAATCTCCTATTCTACCATTTGCTGTTGTTGCTTGGAACTTTTAAAAAATCTTTGACTTATTAAATGTTGAATTTTCTTAAATTCTTGGAAATAATTACGTTAAAGCCATTTCCCAGTACTCCAACAATAAGAGAAGTGCAGATCAACAGAATACAAAAGATATTTTAAGAACCACTTCCTTTTCCAAAATAAGGGTTATATTCAATTTAAGTAATGCTTTCTGTTCTGTTATTTACTGCTGATGAATTGCCTTGGGCCCCTCACATGAAACTAACTATTTGCCCTCAAGACCTTGACACTTTGGACCTGTGATAGGAGTAGCAGCCTTGAAGATATACAAATTGCTTTTGGGGTTATTTCTCTATTTTCTTGATGGATAACCTCTGCCTTCCTGCTATCCATACTAATCTCCTCATTAAAGGGTTACTTGACCACATCCCTGGTGTTTTCTCCTGAACATGTTTTCTCATTTTTTACTGGCTGAGAATTTTTCAACTCTAAGTTCTGCATTCCTTTTTATAATAAATTCTGTCTTTAAATTATTTCTCCCTTCTCACATTTTAGTATAAGCAGTCAAGAAAAGCCATCTAAAACCTTGAAATCTTGCTTAGAGATTTAATTAACCAAATATCCTAGTTCATTACACTCAAGTTCTGCCTTCTACAATGTACTGGGACATAGACACAATTCAGCCAAGTTCGTTGACCCTTTGTAGTAAGAATGGCCTTTCCTTCAGTTGCCAATAAAATGCTCCTCATTCCTGTCTAAGACCTCATCAGAATGGCTCTTGCTGTCCATATTTCTATCAGCATTCTGATCAGGACCACTTAGATAATCTCTAAGAAAATTTAGGCTCCCTCTACAATTCATTTCTTCTAAACCTTCTCCAGATTTAACCTTAACAATCCACTCACAGCATTTTAGGCTTTTTCTAGCATGCACCGCCAAACTCCTACAGCCTCTCTTCATTACCTACTTCCAAAGCTGCTTCCATATTTTGGGGGTACTTATTATACCAACACCTCATCTCTCAGTATCAAATTCTGTCTCAGTTCATTTCCTCAGCTAAAACAAAATCCCATGGACTTTCCTGCAGATCATATGGGGAAGATAAATAAATAAATAAATAAATAAATAAATAAATAAATAAATAAATAAATAAATAAATATCATAGTCTGAGTAAACCGTGATAAACAGAAACTTATTTATTATAGCCTGGAGGTTGGGAAGTCAAAGATCAAGGTACTGATATTCAGTGTCTGGTGAGGGCCTCCTAGATGCACCCTTACATAGTGAAAGAATGGATGAGTAAAATATGGCCTGGCTGGTTCCCTCAAGCCTTTTTATAAGGTACTAATCCTATACATTAGGGCTGAAACCTCGTGCCCTAATCACTTCCTAAAGGTTCCACCTATGAATACTGCCACATAAGGAACTGAGTTTCAGTATGAATTTTGAAGGATATTGTGGAAGACAGTGTGGCAGTTGCTCAAGGATCTAGAAATAGAAATACCATGTGACCCAGCAATCCCATTACTGGGTATATAACCAAAGGATTATAAATTGTTTTATTATAAAGACACATGCACACGTATGTTCATTGAGGCACTGTTTGCAATAGTGAAGACTTGGAACCAACCCAAATGCCCATCAAGTATAGACTGGATAAAGAATGTGGCACAGGTACACCATGGAATACTATGCATCCATAAAAAAGGATGAGTTCACGTCCTTTTCAGGGACATAGACAAAGCTGGAAACCATCATTCTCAGCAAAGTGACACAAGAACAGAAAACCAAACACCACATGTTCTCACTCATAAGTGGGTGTTGAACAATGAGAACACATGGACACAGGGAGGGTAACATCACACACTGGGGTCTGTTGGAGAATGGGGAACTAGACAGAAGCGGATGGGGAGATTGGGGAGGGATAACATTAGGAGAAATACCTAATGTAGGTGACAGGGGGATGGAGGCAGCAAACACTATGGCATGTGTATACCTATGTACAATCCTGCAAGATCTGCACATGTACCCCAGAACTTAAAGTATAATAAAAAAGTTCAATCCACAGCAGATGATGGTCTTCACAGACAGTCCTATAATTGTCCCAAACTTGCCCATGTGAATGTGTCATTAGTGAAATTTTTTGAACATAAGCTCAGAGTGTTTATAACTGAGTATGCATTTTTGAGAAGAGAACTAGGCTGTCTCATTTAGTACTGAGAGATGAGGACATTGGAAAGTCAAGCATAGGAGCATTAAGCAGGTGTTTCTCCATCTCTAGCCATAGCTACCTATGCAATGAAGTTCTTCCCATAGTCCAGCCACCTCTACTCAGAATAAAGTTTTGGGACTTGAGGCCTTAAATTCAGTAGCAATGAGGTACCCCTTTTTGTGTCACCGATTAATCATTTTGGGGTGGCAGGGTAATTTATATGCAGTCCAGAATTTCTGCTCTCTCTCTCTGTGTGATATCCTTAACCTACTTAAAAACTGAACACAAAAATCTGACAATCACATTTCTGGCCAGATCTCATTATCCTCTTTGATTTACTCTTGTGACAATTCCTCCTCCTTACATTATCCAAACATCAACGCCATGCACATGGCTGCCACTGGTGCTGCCCCCGACATAGATAAATATCTCAGTCTGCACTGAAGTCCAACACACTGACAGGATTGTAATCACTAATGCTCTTTTGTTTGGGCTCTGACATACCACACCAGACTGATTTCACTGCCCCTTCCATGTGGACACTTCCATTACCTTACTCACACTCCAACATTCTGCTCCTGGACATTTCTACTTACTCTCACTACCCATATGGCCAACTACCTGCTCAGTTCCCTAATTCTTTTTTTTTATTTTTAAAGACTTTTTTACTTTAAATTACTAATGTATTCACAAGAAGGTGCAAAAATAGAACAGAGAGGTACTGTATTCTTCTCCCAGTGGTAACGTCTTACATATCTCTAGTACAACATCAAAACTGGGAAACTGACATCGATGCAAGAAAAAAAAATCAGTTATAACCAGTTTTATATGTAATCATTTGTATTGTGTGTGTGTACTTCTGTACAATTTTATCATATATATATATATATATTCTTTAACCACCACCACAATCAAGATACAAAATATTTCTGTCACTATAAAGATCCTGCATGCCACCTGTTTATAGTCACACTCATTACCCTCTCTTCACACTGCCATCTTTAACCCTTGGCAACCATGAACATGTTCTCCATCTCAATAATTGTTTTGCTTCTAGAATGTTATATAAATGCAATAATAGAATATGAAACTTTTTAAATTGAGGTACATTTTACATAACTTAAAATGAACTATTTTAAAGTATGCAGCTTAGTACCATTTCGTATGTTGACAACGTTATGCAATCATCACCTCTAGTTTCAAAATATTTTCATTGACCCAAGAAGAAACTATTAAGCATTCATTCCCTTTGGTAAGCTTGGGGATTTGGGGATTGATCAAGGAAGAAACGGGACCACAAAAGGCAGTATCACACAACTTTATGGGTGCAGTACTTGTATAGGGTTGCATGAGAGATGAAGCCCTTCCCAGCAAAATATTTGTCAAAGTCAGTAACATGATGTTACCACTCATAAGGAGAATAAGGAGAAAGAACTCCCATGAGAGAAGGGAAAATCAGAGAGAAGGCCTACATGTCTAGGTAATGTCACTCAGCATCAAGGTGGGGAATCTCTGGGACAGAGTTCTGAAAGGCAGCAAAAATTAGGGGTCTTTTTATACCTAAGAATTAACATATTGTAGGGTGCAGTTTTGTGAGTATGTAAAGTAAATTGATCTACATGCCTACATATATGAGCCTTTTTGGACTATATTTAAAGCAATTGAATACGTGTGATTTTGAGTTTGGCACCAGTGGGCTTTGTATTCATGGTCATAGCTTGCTTTGAAAAATAAAACAACATGGGGACCATTTTAGCCTAATACAGAGGGGTCATCTCTGGTCCATTATATAACGTCGCCCTCCCATCAGCCTACAACCACTAGTCTGCTTTCCGTTACCTCTTTTGGATGTTTCATATATGAATCACGTTTTATTTATATATAATATTTTATGTCTCTTTTCTTGCACTTAGTTTAATGTTTTCAAAATTTGTTCATTCTGTAACATGCACCAGTATTGCATTCCTTTTTATGGCTCAATATTATTCCATTGTGGGAACATACCACATTTTTTTTAACCATTCATCGGCATTTGGGTTGTTTTGAGCTACTATGAATAGTTCTGCTGTGAATATTTGTGTACAAATATTTGTTTGAATACCTGTTTTCACTGTTTGGGGGTACATAACTAGGAGTGGTATCACTCATATGCTATTTATATGCTTAACTATTTGAAAAACCACCAAACTGTTTCCTGAAACAGCTACATCATTTTATATCTCCACCAGCATTGTACAAGGGCTCCGATTTTTCAATAATCTTGCCAGCCGTTGCTCTTTTCTGGTTTTTGTTTGTTTGTTTTTCTTCTGTTTTGGGAGGTTTAAAATATATAGCCAGCCTAGTGAGTGGAAAGTGGTTCATTGTGACTTTTATTTGTGTACTTATAATGTTCTTATAATGACTCAAGATGTGGAGCATCTTTTCAAGTGCCTATTGATCATTTGTATACCTTCTTTGGGGTAATGATTATTCAAATCCTTTGTCTATTTTTTAATTGCATCGTCAGTCCGTTTTTGACTTGTAAAAGGTCTTTATACTAACATTATATTTAAAGTTCTAGCCAGAGCAGTTAGGTAAGAAAAAATAAATAAAAGGCAAGTAAATGGGAAAGGAAAAAGTGTATATCTACAAACAGATGGCATCATCCTACATATAGAAAATCCTAAACATACTACAAAAAAGAAACCATTAGAAACAATACATAAATTCAGGAAAGTTGCAGTAACTTAAATTGACACACAAAATCAGTTGTATTTCTATATACAAGCAATAAACATCCTTAAATAACATAAGAAAATTTCGTTTCCAAAAGCATCAAACAGAACAAGATAGGGATAAATATAATCAAAGAAGTACTACTATACTACTGCATAATAGACCTTTGTCAGATACATAATTAGCAAATACTTTCTCCCATTCTGTAGAATGCATTTTCACTTTCTTTATAGTGAACTCTGATGCACAAAATATTTTAATTTCAATGAAGCCTAATTTACCTGTTTTTCTTTTGCTGCCCATGCTTCGAATATTATTTCTTATAATCCATTATCAAATTCAAGGTCATGAAGATTTACCTTCTTTTTTGTAGGAGTGTTGTAGTTTTAGGTCTTACATTTGAATCTGTGATCCATCTTGAGTTAATTTTCCTGTGTGGTGTGAGATAAGAGTCCAGCTTCACTGTTTGGAATGCAAATCTTCAGTTGTCCCAGAACAATTTGCTGAAAAGACTAGTCTTTCCACGTTGAATGCTCTTGTCACCCTTGTGGAAAATTAACTGACCATGAATGAAGAGGTTTATTTGCAAACTCAAAATTCTGTTCAATTAGTCTATATGGCTATCCTTATATCAACATTACACTCTTGATTATTGCAGTAAGTTTTGGGACCAGAAAGTGTGAGCCTTCAAGTTTTATTTTTCTTTTTCACATTATTTTGGACACTCAGGTCGCTTTCTGTTTCATATGACTTTCAGGATCAGCTTTGTCATTTTTTTAAGATACTTGCTATTTCAATAAGGATTGCACTGAATCTTTAGATCATATTGATAATATTACCATCTTAACAATATTAAGTTTTCCAATCCATGAATGTTGGATGTCTTTCCATTTATTTTGTTCTTCTTTCATTTCTCTTAGCAACGCTGTTTTCATTGTTCAAATAATGTACTTCTTTGATTATATTTATCCCTATCTTGTTCTGTTTGATGCTTTTGGAAATGAAATTTTCTTATGTTATTTAAGGTTGTTTATTGCTTGTATATACAAATACAACTGATTTTGTGTGTCAATTTAAGTTACTGCAACTTTCCTGAATTTGTGTATTTCTTCTAATGGTTCTAATGTAGTATGTTTAGGATTTTCTAAATGTAGGATGATGCCATCTGTTTGTAGATATACACTTTTTCCTTTCCCATTTACTTGCCTTTTATTTATTTTTTCTTACCTAACTGCTCTGGCTAGAACTTTAAATATAATGTTAGATAACAGTGGTAAAAGCAAGTATCCTTGCCTTGTTTCTATCTTAGAGTAAGAGGGTTGAGTCTTTTATCATTGAGTAAAATGTAAGCTCTGAATTTTCTAGGTGTGCCTTTTATACTACTGAGAATATCTGTTTTATTCCCAGTTTCTAAATTTTTTCATCATAAAAATGTGTTGGATTTTTTCAATGTTTTTCTGCATTAATTAATTAATCATGGGATGTTTTCCCCTTTATTCTATTAACATGATACATTATATTGGTTGATTTTTGTATATTAAATCATTCCTGTAATTTTTGGATAAATCCCATTTATTTGTGATGTGCAATACTATTAACATACTACTGGATTTGGTTTGCTAGTATTTTGTTCAAGATTTCTGCTAGTATTTATTCAGAATCTATATTGATAAGCTCTATAATTTTCTTTTTTTCAGATGTCTGTCTGATTCTAATATCAGAGTAGCACTGGCCTCATAGCATGGATAATCAGATGTTACTTACTCTTTACTCTTTGGGAAAGTTTGAAAAGGGTTGATATTCTTTATCTGTTTGTTAGATTTCACCAGTGAAGCCACCTGGTCCTGGGATTTCTTTGTTAGGAGATTTTTGATTTCTGTTTCTTCCTCTTTACTTTGTAAAGGTTGGATAAGAGTTTTCATTTTTTTTCTTGAGACAGTTTTGTTCATTTACGTCTTACTAGAAATTTAAACATTTTATTAGGTTATATAATTAGTTGTTATACAACTGTTTATATTGTTCTATTAAACCCTCCTTTTCTTTATAGTCTGTAGTAATATCCCAAGTTTCATTTCTGATTTTAATAAATGGATGATTTTCTCTTTTTTGCTGTCCAGTCTAGCTGAAGATATATAAATTTTGTTGATCCTTTCAGAGAGCTTTTGGTTTCATTGATTCTATTGCCCTCTATTCTCTGTTTTATCTCCACTCCAATCACTATTTCTTTCCTCTTAATAGCTTTGGATTTAGGTTGCCCTTCTTTTTCTAGTTTTTTTAAGGTATAAAGTTGGGTTATTAATTTGGAATCATTCTTCTTTTCTGATGTAAGCATTTAAGGCTATGTGTGTCTCTGTGAGCACTGCTTTCACTGCAACCCAAGGGTTTTGATTTGTTCTGTCTTCATTTTCATTCATCTCAAAATATTTTTTAATTTTACTTGTAATTACATTATTCCTTTTTTCCAGTTTGTTGTTTAAGAGTATATTGTTCTATTGCATACATTTATGAATTTCTCCATTTTCTTCGTGTTACTGATTTCTAGTTCCATTCTATTATAGTTGGCAAAGATACTTAGTATAATTTTAATGTTTTAAAATTTGGAGACTTGTTTTTCAGCCTAACATGTAGTCAGATCTGGGCAATGTTCCACATACACATGTAAAGAATGTGTATTCTGCTGTTGCTGAGTAGAATGTTCTATATATGCCTGTGAAGTCTGATTGTTTTGTAAATTGTTACCTTATTGACTTTCTGTCTAGTGTTCTATCAGCATAGTGTTTAACTCTCGAAGTAAGGTTGTTTCCTATGTCTAAAGAGTTATCCCTGTTTAGAATAACATTTCAATTTATATTAAGTTTTCTTTTTTTATTTTACTTTAAGCTCTGGTATAAATGTGCAGAATGTGCAGGTTGTTACATAGGTATGCATCTGCCATGGTGGTTTAAAGGAAAGTTCGACGTACCAAAAACAGCATTACATTCGCTTGAAATAGTAACCCAACTTCAGACCTGCAAAGGATATTTACAACATGTTATTCAATAAGTTAAGTCAGGGTTTTCACCTGTAAAATAGCACATCCACTGGTACAAATAAATCAGATTTGTTTATATTTGTAAACTTTGTATTGAAATATAACACATATTCAAAACAGAAAGCAAATCAGAAGTGCATAGCTTGGTGAATTTTTGCAGATTATAATATTCTATTTTCATATCATTGAAATATACCCTATTTATTAGAATGGGTTGATATTTTTGTCTTTGAATGTGTTACTAAATTTTAGAATTCACGTTACAGAGCTTTTGTCCCTTTTCTTTTTTTGCAATTTTATATCAAAGGGTAATAATTTTGATCACTTTTTTGGAAAAAAATAAAATAAAATATATTTCCTTTAAGATCTAGTACCTCTGTAGGTAAATTTAAAATTGAACTGAAATCCTGTTCTAGACAATCAGCTATCATCAGGCTTGATAACCTTTTCACCCCTATTCATAGATATTCCCTTTATTTTGTCACATAGTTGAGTATGTTCTTTTAACTGTCTGTGAGTAGCTTGTCTGGCTTTAGGGATTTTGGCTGAAGTTCTCTTTTTCTAGTTAATTCATTATGCAAAAGGTATAAGGGGTGAGTTTTGCTTTTTTTGTACTTGGAATTGCTATTTCATCTTTCCCTTCCCGTACCTTATAGCATCTAAATGAATTTTAATCTTTTATATTTTAAGTTTTTGGATAAGTGTTTTAGTTTAAATAATTATTACAGTTTAATTTATTGGGAGTTGGGGCTAGCTTTAGTTCAGAGTGGTCACATTAATATGAAATATCCCAGGAGTAAGCCGGGTGCTTTAGATTAAGCTACACTATTATTTATTCCAAGCACACTTTCCAGTACACTTACTTACCTTGTTATGACTTATCTCCCATGATATATAAATTTTTGTTTATAACAAATATAGTATTATTGGGATATTTGAGGAGGAGGATGGATCGTATATGTGTGCTCCATGGCCTTATTCAGCTAAACTTCCCATTCTTAATTTACCACTAAACCCTTTAGACTTTAGATTTCATGAAAGTTGCCATGGATATTTTAAGATTAGAAACTGTGGCCAATTTATTTCCATCTACACTTTTTACCTAATGTTTTTATGTAATTACTTGTGCTTTATTTAAGTCCTCTTTAGGATTTGCTGAAGATGGCGGTATATAGGCTGAATTAACAAAAGATGGTAAGGTGTATCTAGGTTTATCGATTATAGAACAGGCTTCTCTAGAGAGCTATAAAGCATCACCAAATCCTTTTGAGTTTTAAGCTATTGCTTGTAGTACTCTCGTGAATAACTTCATTTAATAAGTTATCTAGGTTTATGGCTAAGCATAGTGGGGTATCTAATCTCAGTTTGGGTCTTAACTATCAAGTTCTCAGAATATTGAAGTCATTTTCATAAATTATTTTTATACTAGCTGCAGCCTTTTATGGTTTAAACTTTAGCTTTATTGAGATAAGAATCTTAAACATGCTTTATACTGGGTTTTATTAATTTGAGTTAATCGTATGACTATGGTAGCTGGCACAAAATTTACCAACCCAAAGGAAAATCAGTATAGCTTAATCAAGCATTTATTTATTACTTAATTTTTATCACTGCTGTTTCCCGTGAGGGTGTAGTTGACCAAGGTGTTATGAGCTACAGTTAGTGTGCTTGATGCCTGCTCCTTTTGATCTTTGATGGTCTAAAGGGGAGTCTCACTGTAATGTGGATGCTTGAAGGTGCAATTGTACTAAAAATTAATAAAAAGGCCAAGGCCAAACCTGTGTGTTTATGGAGTTACATGAACTAATCTGCACACCTTTAGTACCTTGCTTTAGCATGTTAAGCTATGCTAACTTAAATCAGGAGAAATCCCTCTTGGGAAAAAAACAGTAAGCTGAAGTACTATGCTAGTACTGGGGCTATTTTTAGTAACTTTGTAAAGAAAAAGGAAAAGTTTTAGCTCAGAAAGCCTCAATTTTATTTAAAAATTGCAGTTTTTGAAAATGCTTTAATTGGGAGTTTAGCTAAAATTTAATTGTACTCAAGGTTACAGTTGAATTTAAAATTAATTAAATTATAAATAGGTGTATGTGGGGCCTCACTATAGAAAATAGGTGTAAGTTTCCTTGCTTTTTGGGTTTTCCAAGAATAAAAGACTTATATTAATTATATTAACCTAGGGGAGGGAAGTTGCAGAGTTAATCATACATATGTCTAGAGATAATGTGTGTATGTCTATGTGTGCCTGTTTGCATCTTATTTTTATTATGTCCATCAAACATAAATAAATTATCAACTTATGCTTACAATGTGAACATGTAATAGTCAATTTAAGCTCAGCTACAATTGAATTGACTGGGCTCAGTCCTTTTTAACCATATTGAGTCATCCCTTCACCCAAAATTTAAAAATATCAAATGCATTGTAGTGCATTCATGAGTAATCATGAGGCAACTAGTCACTAATACATCAAGATGTCTTATTTAAGAAAAACAAATGGGCAATCTTGATCTCATGGTCCTGAAGTAAGAACCAGAGATGCCAGATATAGTTTTAGTTTAGAAACCCCTCATTTCATGGGCCTGGAGAGTGGAGAGGGGCATTTCCCGAGTGAGTTGCTGGTTTCTTGAAGCTTGGTAGATAAGAAATTTTGTTGGAAGTGGTAAACATTTTGTCAAGAAAACTTATATATACTATGTATGAGCAATAATAAAATGTCATATGCGGTAGCATGAGAAAACACTGTACTGGACAATATTCGCATGGAAAAAATAAGTGATTCTGTATGGATGAATTAAACATATGATGGGTCGTTATGGCTTATGTACCTGCTTAATATTCATGGGGCATATTTTAATGGACAATAAGACATAAGTGTATAATGTACCTTCAAGCATAAATAGTATTAGTACATAATTAATAGGAAAGGCACATGCTGAGATGTTTGATGGTGCTGATGAATCAATAAATAAGAGATGAATAATTTTTATTAGGGGTGAATTTTTTGTATGTTGGTCATTAGAGTCCTCGTAGTTGAAATACAACGATGATTTTTCATGTCACTGGTCATAGATTCCATGTGAGAATTACGACCTATACTGTATTTTTTTAAGTATTGTCTTTGTTGTAAGTTTTGTGAGGTTCCTTCAAAACCTTCTCCTATTTATAGAGGATTGGGGTTAATTATTACTGAAGGGGCAGATTGTGGTATTGTGTTACATTTTGGTGGTACATTTTTGGGTTTAACCATGTCTTTAATTTATTTAGGAGGTATATTAGTGATATTTGTGTATAGTACTATAGCAATGGCTACTGAGGGGAACCCCAATCCTGAGACTTCAGGGGTCTAATGCTGTTACTCGAGGAGTTTTATTATTGAGTGCATTATTAGAATTATTTATAATTTATAATTATGTGACTAGCAGGGCAAGATGACGTAGTAATTGTTATTGATTTTAAAAACTTAGAGGACTGAATAATTTTTGAGGGTGAAGAAGTAGGTCTTCTTTGTGAAGTTTCTATAGGAGTAGCTGCATTATATAGCTATGGTATCTGACTAATGGTAGTGACTGTTTGATCTTTAGCATTTTATTGTAATTGAAATTACTAGAAAAAATTAAATAAGAAGAAGCACGGCTAGAAGAAAAGTGAAATAAAGAAAGAGAAGAAATATTCCCTATTTGATGAGACACCATTCTCTTGCTTTGATTTAGTTCTTTGTCCATGATTTTCTTAACTCTTTGAGCATATTTAAGATAGTTAGTTTACAGTTTTCTGTTTTGCAAATCCAATGCCCAGGCTCATGAACAGTTTCGATTAATTTCTTTTTTTCTTTTCAGTGGGTCATACTTTGTTTTTTCTTGTATGCCTCATAATTTTTGTTGAAAATCTGACATTTGAAATAAGCTACTGTGACAACTCTAGAAACAAACAATATACTCCCTCCCACCTGGGATTTGTTGTTGCTATTTTGGAAGTGTTGTTGTTGTTGTTTGTTTAGTGATGTTTCTAAACTCTTTTTGTAAAGTTTACATTCCTTGTTGTATGAGGTCATTAAAGTCTTTGTCTCATTAGCATAGGGGTCATCTAGTATTTTGAGAGAGGTTTTCATAAATACTGGTATCAAAAAAAAGAACAAAAAGAAAAAATATTATCTTAGTCTTTACTTATTGGCTTTCTCTTAGTTTATTTTCTAGTAGGGCACCCCTTCAATGCTTAACCAGGCTGTTTACATCAGCCTTCACTCACTGCTTGTGTGGAGCCTGAAGATCAGTCACAAGTGAAAAACAGATTATTTTCAAGCCTTTACTAATCATGAGTCTTTACTGGACATGCATATGGCTTTTTTAATTTCAGCAGTATATACAGGGAGTTTTTTTTTAAGAGCACTGAAAATGGATTAAAAATTTTTTTTTCACATGCAAATAGTATTTTTTTGTTTTTTGTTTTTGTTTTTTCTTTTTGAGATGGAGTTTCGCTTTTGTCACCCAGGCTGGAGTGCAATGGCACGATCTCGGGTTCAGGCAATTCTCCTGCCTCAGCCTCCTAAGTAGCTGGGATTACAGGCATGTGCCACCGTGCCCAGCTAATTTTTTGTATTTTTAGTAGAGACGGGGTTTCACCATGTTGACCAGGATGGTCTCGATTTCTTGACCTAGTGATCCACCTGCCTCGGCCTCCCAAAGTGCTGGGATTACAGGCTTGAGCCACAGTGCCCAGCCACAAATAGTTTTTTTTTAAATTATACTTTAGGTTCTGGGGTACATGTGCAGATCATGCAGGATTGTTACATAGGGACATACATGGCACAGTGGTTTGCTATTTCCATCCCCCCATCACCTATATCTGGCATTTCTCCCCGTGTTATCACTCCTCAACCTCCCCACCCTCTCTGTCCCTCCCTTAGCCACCCCCACAACAGACCCCAGTATGTGATACTCCCCTCCATACAGGGAGTTTTTAATGACTTATCAATTATAAATTTTATTCATTTAATTCTCACTACACCCTCCACTGTTAGAAGTATCCATTTGAAAATCTGCATCACTTTCTCCAGAAAGAAAACAGAAAGTCCCCCTTTAGTTTGATTTTCTAATATATATGTATATCTATATATGCAGATGCACACTTATATATGCATATATAGTTAATAAAAATTGACTTTAGACTGAATACACTACTGATTAATTGGAATTGGAGGAACCTCAAAGCAATGTAATCCAGTGCTTCTCAAAATGTGTGTACATACAAGTCAACTGAAGATCTCGCTAAAATGCAGGTTCTTATTCAGAAGACCCAGGTGGAAACTGAGATTCTGTATTTCAGACAAGCTCCTTAGAGATGCCATACTTGGGTAGCAAGAAAATCCATTTTAAGTTTATTATTCCTCTTGGTCCCAACAAAATGATAAATTGTCTTGGATTACAATTCTCTGAGAGCATTCTCATTTTGGGTGTGAATAACTTGGGATATGGAAGCTCCCTGACAATTCTAGGAGCAAGGCTCTGTGTGTTTGACAGGAGGTCTCCATTATGGTTAGTGGGGCCCCCTTTTCTGGCACTTGCTAGATTTCCTCTGTACTTGTATGATAGCATCCTCGCAAAAGCAGTCTTCACTTTCTTCATCAATTTTTCTGATTTTGCTGAAATCTCATGTCCCTGACCCTTTGTGGATGATTCCTTTTTGGGGACCAATATATTTTGTTTCACAAAGCTTGTAGACACACCTCTATGTCACCTTACAATCCCTTTCCTTTTGAATGATCAATTTTTCTTTTTGAGTTGCTGCATTATCCAATTTGCCACTCTATGCCTCTTATTATAATTGGGGGATTTAGCCCATTTACATTTAAGGTTAATATTAATATATGTGGATTTGATCATGTCATGTTTTTAACTGGTTGTTATACAGACTTTATTTTGTGGTGGCTTTACAGTGTCAATGGTCCATGTACTTAAGTGTATTTTTGTGATGGCCAGTAACTTTCTTTCTTTTCTATATTTAACACTCCCTTAAGGATCTCTTGTAAGGGTCTTGCAAGTCTTGCTGGCCTGGTGATAATGAATTTATTCCCTTAGCTTTTGTTTGTCTGAAAAGAATTGTATTTCTTCTTTGCTTATGAAACTTAGTTTGTCTGGATATAGAATTCTTGGTTGAAGTTTCTTATTTTAAGAATGCTGAATATATGCCCCCAACCTCTGCTGGCTTGTAGGGTTTCTGCTGAAATGACCACTCTTAGTCTGATGGCGTTCCCTTTGTAGGTGACTATGCCTCATCTCTGGCTGTTTTTAGCATTTTTTTCTTTCATTTTAACCTTGGAAATCAGGTGACTATGTGTATTGGGGATGGTCATCTTCATCTTGTATAGTGTATTACAATGGTTCTCTGCATTTTCCGAATTTGTATGTTGGCCTCTCTTTTGAGGTTGGGGAAATTTTTGTGACTGATATTCTCAAATATGTTTTCCAAGTTACTTGCTTTCTCTCCCTCTCTTTCAGGGATGCCATTGAATCATAGATTTCGTCTCTTTACAGAATCTCCTATTTCTCAGAGGTTTTACTCTCCTTCTTTATTGTTTTTTCTTTATGTTTGTCTGACTGAATTGTTTCAGAGAATCCATTTTCCATCTCTGAGATTCTTTCCTCAGCTTGCTCAATTCTGCCATTAATATTCGTGATTGTATTATAAAATTCTTGAAATGAGTATTTCATTTCCATCAGTTCTGTTTTGGTTCTTCCTAAAATAGTCATTTTATCTTTTATCTCCTGTATCATTTTATCATATTCCTTAAACTCCTTCTATTGCACTTCAACTTTCTTCTGATGTCAATGATCTTCATTCCTATTCACATTCTGAGTTCTATGTGTGTCATTTCAGCCATTTCAGCCTGGGTAAGGACAATTGCTGTGAAACTAGTGCAGTCATTTTGAGGTGAGAAGACACTCTGGCTTTTTGAGTTGCCAAAGTTCTTGGCTTTTTGAGTTGCCAAAGTTCTTGCACTGGTTCTTTCTCATTTGTGTGTTCCTTCGATCTTTGACATTGCTATCTTTGGATTATTTATTTATTTTTCTTTTTGCTTTGATGCAGTTGGGGTTTGTATTTGGTATAAGGTGAGTTCAGTTGGCTAGCTTTGCTTCTGGAAGGTTTCCAAGGGCCAAGGTTTAGCTCAGCACTCCTGGGCTGCATGCTTTATTTCTAGGCGACTGGTACTGGGGCCCTGTCTTTGTTCTCTAGTCCCTCTAGGTTAGGTACCTGCTGTGCTGAAGAGACCAAGGTATTTCTGGTCTTCTGGCTACAGCCCTCTGATGAGTGGTGCCTGCAAATGCACTTCATCAGGGTGGTCACAGTAGGATCTATGCTCATTTATGTATCCCGGCAGCCTTGAGAGTGTGGCAGAGTGCAAGAGAATTGGCTGGGGTGGGATACTAGCAGAAGGAGGGCTGCAGCATTCCTGCAAACACTCCTGCTGGCAGTGTGGTAGGGGTGCGGCCTTGGTGGGGGCAGGTTTGATGGTGTCTGTTCTTACATTTGCACCATCAGGAGCAAGAGCTGTGGTAGCAGGGGGAGCCAGGGTCGCTGTGGGCATGTTAGCAGCAGCTGCAGTTGGAGCATGGGGTTGTGGGCAGTCAGTGTTGTTAACATTCCTGTGTGTGCATTTGTGCTGGCAATGGCAGTGTGGCTGTGTGCCCATATATCAGCAGGGAACATTGTGGAGTGCACTCATGCTGGCAGCAGTGGCACAGCACAGTGCATGTGCACATGCATGCTGATGAGGGAGGGAAAGCAAGGTCTGCCTGCATGCACCCACTGTCAAAGCAGGTGGGGGGCGGCAATGGGCAAATGCATGTCAGCAAGGCCATGTTGGGGAGGCTGCAGTGGAAGAAGGGTGGAGGTGGGTTGGTGCATGTTGGTAGGGGCTGCTCTGCTGGAGGTCTCCAATGATTGGGCAGAGTCTGACAGTGAAGGAACTATGATGAGGACCCCCTGGAAGCACCCAGGCTTGGCATCCAAGGCTGTGCTGCAGGTGAGCATGCATCAGGCTGAGGCCCAACTAGAGGCCAGTTGTCGGGGGGCACTCAGATCAGATTGGCTCTGTCTCTCAGGCAAAACCACCCTTCTCTGTTGAGGTCCAACAATCACCCCAAGACCAAAGTCTCCTAGAGAAGCATGGTGACCTTGGGGGATGGGCATCCCTAGCCATGGTCCACAGCATATGTTCCCACATACAATCCTCTGGGCTTAGCATAGTCTGGAGTCCTGCCCTTATCACTTTTTCTAATTGTACTTTAGATTCTGGGGTACATGTGCAGATCATGCAAGATTGTTGCCTACGTACATTCATGGCAAGGTGGTTTATTGCCACCATCCCTCCATCACTTATACCTGACATTTCTCGCCACATTATCACT